>NC_071506.1:173135294-174385294 GCF_027887155.1 Malaclemys terrapin pileata
CTTTGTGAGGAATTCACTCCCTTTTTCCCATCCCACAGCTGCGACTGTCTCCCGACCTACCCTGGCATCCCCCTCGCAGAGGCTGGCGCAGATTAGGTGGAGAAAGAAAAGGACATGGGACGACATGTTCTCAGAACTTATGGGCTGCTCCCGAGCCGATGCGGCCCAGCAGACCCAGTGGAGGGAGAACATGTCGCAATACCAGCGAGCACACAGCGAACGGGAGGAGAGGTGGTGGCAGGAAGACCAGCAGGCGACTCAAACGCTGCTTGGACTAATGAGGGAGCAAACGGACACGCTCCAGCGCCTTGTGGATGTTCTGCAGGACCGGAGGCAGGAGGACAGAGCCCCGCTGCAGTCTATCTCTAACTGCCCTCCCCCGCCACAAACTCCCATACCCCCCTCACCCAAAGTCCCAAGAAGGAGGGGCGGCAGGGGACGTGAAAACTGTCACTCCACCCCTGCAGACTGCTCAAGTACCAGAAGGCTCTCATTCCCAAAAATCTGATAAGTCCTTTCCTTCCCGCCTCACCCAACCCCCCATCCCAGTTTCATCCCCTAACTGTGCAGTTGCTAATAAAAGATACGTTTCTGTTAATTACTGTTTCCATCATGTTCTTTTAGGGGAGAGTGTGTTTGTAGGGGGGGAAGAGGGTTGGTAATTAGAGAGGATGGTCATCTTTACCAGGGTACAGACACGAGGGCAGGTTCAGCAGAAGGTCACACACACATTGCAGTCACTAGGCACCCTGATCAGTCTGAGAGGTGGTTTTCATGTTCTGTTGTGGGGTGGGGGGAGGGCATGTGACTTTGTGGCGGGGGAGGGCGGATAGAGATCTTATGCTGCGGTCCTTATCCTGGATCAAAGAGACATGCAGCAGGGGATCTGTAACCATCCTCCCCCACCACAAGGTCACATAGCCCCCACACACAGAGTCCCAAAAAGGAGGAGTGGCAGGCTCCGTTGAAACAACCAGTCCACCACTGCGGACCTGTCTAGGAGCAGGAGCCTGTCATTCCTCGAGTTTAGAAGCGTTCTTTCCATCACTACGCCCGCTCCCCACCACAGTCTGCATCCCAGTTTCAACACTTTACTGAGAAATCCGTAATAAAGAAAATGGTGTTCATTAACAAAGTTCCATTTATTTTATTTTTAAACATGTGTTGGAAGGAGGGGGGATGGGGTGAACGGGGTATGTAGCTGGAGAGGATAGTCAACAGTAAGTGGGTAAAGAAACGGGGGCAGGTTCAGCTTCTCTTTAAACAAACTTAATAGTCACAGGTTACCCTGCTCACTGAGGAACCTAGCTTTCAAAGCCTCCCGGATGCACAGCGTGTCCCGCTGGGCTCTTCTAATTGCACGGCTGTCTGCCTGGCCGTAATCAGCAGCCAGGCTATTCGCCTCAACCTCCCACCCCGCCATAAAGGTCTCTCCCTTGCTCTCACAGAGATTGTGGAGCACACAGCAAGCTGCAATAACAATGGGGATATTGGTTTCGCTGAGATCAGAGCGAGTCAGTAAGCTTCTCCATCTCCCCTTGAGACGTCCAAAAGCACTTGCTCAGACGGACGGTAGTTGAAGAGTTCTTTTTCACTGTCCAGGGCGCCTGTATAGGGCTTCATGAGCCAGGGCATTAGCAGGTAGGCTGGGTCCCCGAGGATCACTATAGGCATCTCCACATCTCCAACAGTTATTTTGTGGTCCAGAAAGTAAATACCTTCCTGCAGCCGTCTAAACAGACCAGAGTTCCTGAAAACGCGAGCGTCATAAACCTTGCCCAGCCATCCGACGTTGATGTTTGTAAAACGTCCCCTATGGTCCACCAGTGCTTGCCATTGAAAAGTAGCCCTTTCGGTTAATGTACTGGCTGGCCTGGTGGTCCGGTCCCAGGATAGGAATATGAGTTCCATCTATAGCCCCACCGCAGTTTGGGAATCCCATTGCGGCGAAGCCATCTATGATGACCTGGACGTTTCCAAGGGTCACTACCTTTGACAGCAGTAGCTCAACAATTGCATTGGCTACTTGTATCACAGCAACCTCCACGGTAGATTTGCCCACGCCAAAGTGGTTCGCGACTGACTGGTAGCTGTCTGGCTTTGCAAGCTTCCAGAGGGCTATGACCACTCGCTTCTGGACAGTCAGGGCTGGTCACATCCAGGTGTCCTTGCGCTTCAGGGCAGGGGACAGCAACTCACAAAGTTCCAGGAAAGTTTCCTTCCACATACGAAAGTTTCGCAGCCACTGTGATTCATCCCAGACCTGCAGCACTATGCGGTCCCACCAGTCCGTGCTTGTTTCCCAGGCCCAGAATCGCAATTCCACAACATCAACATGACCCATTGCCACCATGATGTTCACGGCGCGGGGTCCCGTGCTTTGTGAGAGGTCTGTGCCACTCTCAGACTTCATGTCCTCACCGCGCTGCCGTAACCTCCTCACCCGATTTCTCAGCATCTGCCTCTGAAAAAGGTGGATGATAAGGTGCGAGGTGTTGACAACGGCCATAACTGCAGTGATGATTGCAGCGGGCTCCATGCTCGCAGTGCTGTGGCGTCCGCACTGTGACTCACCAGAAAAGTGCACGAACTGATTGCCCGCCGGCGCTTTCAGGGAGGGAGGGCGGGAGTGACGGTTGGATGATGACAGTTACCCAAAACCACCCTCGACACATTGTTTTCCCCAGCAGGCACTGGGGGCTCGACACAGAATTCCAATGGGCAGCGGGGACTGCGGGAACTGTGGGATAGCTGCCCACAGTGCACCGCTTCCAATGTCGACGCTTGCCCCGTTAGTGTGGACTCACAAAGTCGAATTACTGTCCTTAGTGTGGATACACACGTTCGACTTTGTAATATCGATTCCACATATTCGATTTAAGTACAATCGAACTACTCTCGTAGTGTAGACATACCCTAAGAAATTAAGGCAATGGGCAGGGCCGCCCAGAGGATTCAGGGGGCCTGGGGCAAAGCAATTTTGGGGGCCCCTTCCATAAAAAAAAGTTGCAATACTATAGAATACTATATTCTCGTGGAGGCCCCTGCAGGACCTGGGGCAAATTGCCCCACTTGCTCTCCGCCCCCCTTCCCCGGCGGCCCTGGCAATGGGCTTGTCTTCTCTACGGGCTAAATCGGTGCTGCTGCGATCGATGCAGTGAGCAGGGCCGCCCGGGGGGGGGGGACATAGGGGCCCCCATGAGTATGTTGGAGGCTCCCCACACCTCCGTCTTCCCCCATCTCCCGGCGTCTCAGCTGGGGCAGGGCTACGAGCTGCGGCCGAGTAACGGGAGCTCAGGCCCTGCTGGAAACACCACACCGCTGCAGCGCTGGACGCGGCGCGCTGAGGCTCTGGGACATGGGTAAGTGGCATGGTAAGGGGCTGGAGCTGGGCACCCCCCGACCCCATGCCCCCACAGTCCTGACCCCCAGCTCCGAGCCCAGCCACTCTGAGCCGGGCACCCCCCAACCCCATCCCCCCACAGCCCTGACCCCCAGCTCTGAGCCCAGCCCCTCTGAGCCGGGCACGCCCAGACCCCATCCCCCCACAGCCCTGACCCCCATCTCTGAGCCCAGGCCCCCTAACCCCATCTCCCCACAGCCCTGAGCCCAGCCCCTGTGAGCTGGGCACCCCCCAACCCAGAGCCTAGCACCTCACCCAGCCCTGGGCAACAGCAGCACCACCCCCAGGCAGCGACAGCCCATTGGCACCAACCATCACAATCACCCAGCAACAGCCCATTATGTAACTGCAAATGTATACATACTATTAAAGCATTTAATGTTTTTAAATAATGTATTTTGTGTATTTTTAAATTATTACAAATTAATTTTTGAATGTATTTCACTAGTAATTTTTTACATTTCCAAATACGTTACTATAGTATTGCAACTTTTTTTTATGGAAGAGGCCCCCGAAATTGCTTTGCCTCAGGCCTCCTGAATCCTCTGGGCAGCCCTGGCAGTGAGCATCAATTTAACCGGTCTGGTGAAGATGGGATAAGTCGATGGGAGAGCACTCTCCTTACCTCGTTAGTGTAGACCCAGGCCCATATCTACACTTCCACTTATGTCGTCAAAACATATGTCTCTCGGGGGTGTGAAACCCCCCACTCATCCCCAAGTCACATAAGTTTTACTGGCATGGACACTCGTGTGCACAGTGCTGTGTCAGCGGGAGGTGCTCTACCACTGCTCATGTAGGTGGTTTTATTATGTTGACAGGGGAGCTTTCTCCCGTCGGCATAGCACGGCTACACGAGCCGTCTTAGAGCAGCACAGCTGTGCTGCTGTAAGCTTGCTAGTGTAAACATGGCCTTATAAGAAATAAGAACAGACTATGGAGTCGCAGTGTGATGTATGGTTTGCGTAAAGCACTGTCTAATGAACAAGCTCATTTTCCAAATTGCTATGCCATAACTATATGTAAAACATACATTCTCTACACGTACAACTTAGAATACAACCTTTTTATGGTTTACCACAAACTGGCTATGCAGTTCCTGATCCTCAATAATTTCACTTCCTTTTCAAAAGAGATTAGGGATATTAAAGCTCTCTTTGAGAATGTAAATATCCTTATTTTTGCAATTTATCTGAATTTAGCTAGTGAAAGGTTGCAAGCTAGATCAGAACAGTTAGACTCAATGATTATTTAACAAGTAATAAATTGACATTACAGTCAAACTAACTCATTGTAGGCAGCATTAGACTACTATCCAAATCCATCTTTGCATGGCTGGCTTATTTAATTAGAATCTGTTTTTGCTGGACCACTTCCAGAGATCCAGAGCTCATAATATATGGAATTACCAGGTCCCATTAGACATGAATTATCTGGCAGATATAAGACTAATGAAAGAAAAATAGGAAAGCAAATTCCTAATATACTGTTTAGTGCTTAAAAGTCTAGAGCCCAGTCATACAGATCTTATTTAGACAGAACACCATTCAAGTCAATAGAGTAAATACTGCAGCACTGGCCCCTGTGCAGTAAATTTATTATTTTATTTGCTATTGCATAGACTGTATGCTTTTTACTGGAAAATCCTTGGATAATTAAGTAAAAAGTAAGCTCTAAATTCCATCAGTAGGATTATATTTTGGCCTGTTGGAAAACAATATATTGATAGGAAAAAGGAAACATCATCTAGTCTAACTACAAGGTTAAACTAGAAATCCCAGGGTCTTTAAATTAGCTCTCAGCAATCCTTAGTCATAATCATGTGTGTTGGACCATGTTTATAAGGCTGTGATGGAAAAATCTACTGCTAATAACCAGCTTTAAATTCAAAATTCCAGTGTGTTCAATAAGCTTCTGAATAGTGACACTTCAGGTGTTCAAAGAGAGGCAGTTCCCTCAGCGGAGGAGGAAGAGTCAGGTGAGTTAGGATGCTTGTAGTGAGCCAGAGTGGGCTCCCTCTGAGCCTGACAGGGAGGGACCACTACACTCCCCCTGCTGGGTGGAGCCAAACCAGTCATGTCCCCCATCTTCTGTGCTGGAAACAGAGGGGTGGGACAGGAAGTATAAGAGGCAGAGCTTCTAGCTCAGTTGGCAGGGAGCCAGGGAAGGAGCCATATGTCTCTTGCCTGCTGCAGAACTCTGGCCCCGCTGCCGAGCTGTGTAGCGCCCTGATCCTGGAACATACTGACTGTGGAGAGGAGCTGCTGGGACTGCCATATGCCATTTATCCAGAGGAGACTGAAGACTCACAGATGACAAAGCCACACTGGCTCATTGGGGTAGGAAGTACTCCAGGAAAACCAGACATTAGTCTGGTTGTGCTGTCACAGTATGAGTCAGCGTGCTGTGGTAGGATCTCACTGACCCAATGGTGGGAGAACCCACCACTGTTAGGACCCTGGGCTGGGACCCAGTGGAGTAGGGTGAGCCTGGGTCCCCCTACCCTTCTCCCTCCGATCCCACCCCTGGAGTGGTGGCCTACTCATCCTAGGCCCGAAGGTCTGTGCCTTGTGTGCTAGCTGTCTCGCCTAGCCAGGAGGCTAGGCTAAAGATGGCTCATTGCTCTGCCCCACCCAGAGGGCCAGGGCCCATAGACTACTAACTAACAGTGGTTTTGCTGCCTGATGCAGGAAGGCAAAGTGGCCTCCCTACAAGCCTGACAAGGAGGGACCACTACTGACCACTACAATGCTACTAAATCTTGAAAAGAATTAAGCGTCAATAGAAAAGGAAGAATTAAAACTCCAGAGAGTACAGGGGTGGCTGGTAAGTTTACAATATCCTGTGAAAAGAAAAATTCCCACAGTATGTATTTTCCTCAAACATAAGGGACCTTCTCTTTTAATTGAGCACTTGATGCAATTATCAATCAACTTTAAAATACTTTTACATTTCAGATTGCCACTTCATTATTAATTTGGACAGTGACAGCTGAATTTGGAATTCTACTGAAATAGCCTGGCAAGAACGTATAGTGGAAAAATACTGTAACCTGAAAATGTCTTTTCTGTACCACCACAATCCATTAGTTCAGACTGATGGATTATTCTTCCTCTGTCTTATTAACAAGCAGCAGCAGCTGCCAGTATTAACCCTGGAGTTTTTGTTATCTTTTCTTCATCTGTAAGCTCAGACCTCACCCTACTGTTAACTATCAGTAGAGAAGGAGAGGATTCCTTACAGAGACCATCAAGTAAATAGTTCCAGGAAAAATAGTCACTGTAAGAGAAAGAAGTAGCCATGGGGAAACCCCAGAAATATCAATTAAAATATAATGGGATGGGACATTAGCAATTAGTGGATCTCAAGATATTGAAAGTATATTTTCAGGTTACAAATTCCTTTTCTCTGTACCCTCATTACTCCCATGTACGATTAGTGGGATCTAAATAGTAATCCTTTACATCATTAAATAAAAAAAAGAGGGAAAATGGTAATTCAATAAACTCCACTGTTCTTGAGCATGCAAAGCCTGTAAAAGAAAAAGTACCGTATCCAATGTATGTTTTGCCTAGTGGAAAGCCTGAGGACACTGATTGCCTTTAAACCACAAACTATGATGAAAACATAGGAAAATAAGAACATAAGAACGGCCATAGTGGGTCAGACCAAAGGTCCATCTAGCCCAATATCCTGTCTTCCGACAGTGGACAATTGCCAGGTGCCTCAGAGGGAATGAACAGAACAGGCAATCATCAGGTGATCCATTCCCTATTGCTCATTCACAGCTTCTGGCAAACATAGGCTAGGGACAGCATCCCTGCCCATCCTGGCTAATAGCCATTGATGGACCTATCCTCCATGAACCTATCTAGTTCTTTTTTGAACCCTGCTATAGTCTTGGCCTTCACAACATCCTCTGGCAAAGAGTTTCACAGATAGATTGTGTGTTGTGTGAAGAAATACGTCCTTTTGTTTGTTTTAAACCTGTTGCCTATTAATTTCATTTGGTGACCACTAGTTCTTGTGTTATGGGAAGGAATAAATAGCACTTCTTATTTAATTTCTCCACACCAGTCATGATTTTATAGACCTCTATCATATTCCCCCTTAGTCATATCTTTTCCAAGCTGAAAAGTCCCAATTTTACTAATCTCTTCTCATATGGAAGCCGTTCCATACCCCTAATCATTTTTGTTGCCCTTTTCTGAACCTTTTTCAGTTGCAATATATCATTTTTGAGATGGGGTGACCACATCTGCATGCAGTATGCAAGATGTAGGCATACCGTGGATTTATATAGAGGCAATATGATATTTTCTGTCTTATTATCTATCCCTTTTAATGATTCCCAACATTCTGTTAGCTTTTTTTGATGGCTGCTGCACATTTCAGAGAACTATCCACAATGACTCCAAGATCTCTTTCTTGAGTGGTAACAGCTAATTTAGACCCCCATCATTTTATATGTATAGTTGGGATTATGTTTTCCAATGTGCATTACTTTGCATTTATCAACATTTTATCTGTCATTTTATTGCCCAGTCACCCAGTTTTGAGAGATCCTTTTGTAGCTCTTCCCAGTCTGCCTGGGACTTAACTATCTTGAGTAGTTTTGTATCATCTGCAAATTTTGCCATCTCACTGTTTACCCCCTTTTCCAGATCATTTATGATCTGAAAAATCCTTAAGGGCACTAACACTCTGATTGGAAGGACGAGGCCCTCATCAAACTCTTTTTAAATCCCCAAGATGCTAGAAAGGGAACCATTCTGAAGGAAGGCACCCTGAAAGAGACATTAGAGAATAACCTGAAAGTGACACAGGAGAAGAGAACTGCTAAGGTCTTACCACAAATGGAGGAAATGAGAGAGAACTGTCTTCTACCCTGCTTTACCTGAGGCAGAACAAAACTGGGAGACAACAGCAGTCTGATATCAGAGCCTTGAGCAAAAAGTAAATAAATAAATGGTGCCCAAAATATGTGTGGTGATTGGTGGCATGTCAGGTTAAATTAATAGATTGTGAGAACAGAAATGGAATTTTGGCTAGTGCTGAAAAGAAATACTAGAATAGTTCCAAATTTCCCAAAGGGATAGAACTAGGGACATCTTTTGGGACCTGGGTAAAGACCAGAATTATCTGGTATAGCCTTCTGAGATTCCTGATATTTTTGTGGGGGGGAAAAACCTAGCCTGAATTTAAAGAAGGTTTCTTTGACTTTCCTTGAATTTTTAGTTTTCTTTTTATTTTACAGTAAATATTACAAAATGATTATTTCAAATTAAAAATGTTGTTAAATGAGATAGAGGTGGGTTTTGACCAATCTACTTTTTAATAATTATAAATTGTCTTAAGAATTAGAAAAGCTTTAATTTATTACGCAGAGCTACTGCCATCTGATAATAATTGCATTATTATTTGGATCTTCATTGCAAGCAATTAGAACATGTAAGTCCTTTTAACATGGCTTAAACAATACTAATAAACTTAAATAATTTCCCTAGAAATAGAGATGGAAATGAACCAAAAGTCTAGATTTAAATTTTGTAGTTGTTTGTGTCTAGAAACCTGGATTCAGACCAAACTTGCCAATTTTGTATGTACTTCAGATTCAGAACTGGGTTCAGATGGGGAGAAACCTCTGGTTCAGAACAAGATAAGATGGTTGAACTCTTGGTATCTGGGAAACTGTTCTTGCAAGTTCAGAAAAGGCTGTCTCATCATGTGGCTGGTGCTCTGATGTGGGTGTTAGCAGCAGAGGCAGCAGCAGCCTGTGGGTGACTGGGAATGGAGAATGCAGCCTGGCTCAGGATACTGCTTTGGACCACTGTGGGTAAGGAAAATTTAGGGGGTTAATAGAGGAGATGGAAGAAAGGAGGGAGAAGCTGTGTGTAAGGTGCTGGCTTGTTCCCAGCCCACAAACCAACTGACACACCAGAGTCTCTTTTCGAGGCAGTTTTGTTTCTCAAACATAGGCACAAACACGGTTCCTCAGCCTACCATGGGCTACAGTTCCCAGGGGATCTTCCCCTTTGCCTCTCCCACGTCCTCCTGTTTCAAGGCCTACTGCAGGATTCTCCCATCCTCTGTTAACTGAGCACTGCCGCACAGGGTTTTCTCCCTGAGAATCCTTCTCTGCCAGGAGATTCCCACTGCCTCTCCTCCTAGGGGACTCTGGCAGCCACACCCAGGGCATTTTCTGCTGCTCTTGCTCCCACTACCCAGACCTCCTGGCCTAGAGCTACCATACGTCCGGGTTTCCCCGGACATGTCCGGATTTTCGCTCTTTAAATAGCCGTCTGGGGGGGATTTTTAAAAATCTAAAAATGTCCGGGGTTCCCCCCCGGTCGGCTATTTATCAACCGAAAAGCAGCTGACAGGGCGGCCGAGCTCCACTCGCATTGGGGCCTCGGCAGCCAAAGCCCCTTCCCAGCTTCCCCCATCCCCTGCAGCCTTAGCATGCCACCCAGCAGCACTGGGGGGCGGAGCTGTGCGCCTCTGAGGGAAAGCGGCGGCGGGGCTGGCAGCAGCGGCCGGAGCCCCTCCCCCACTTCCCCCCTCCTCCACAGCCTCAGCACACCGCTCGGCAGCGCTCGGGCGGGGCGGGGCCAGACACCTGCTCTAAGCCGAGCGGCACGGTAAGGGGGCCGGGGAGTTGGAGAAGGGGGGCAGTCGGGACGGAGCGGGGGGGTCGGGAGTTTGGGGGGGCTGTCAGGGAGCAGGCGTGTGGAGAGGGGTTGGGACAGTCAGGGACAGGGAGCAGCGGGGGTTAGATGGGTCGCGGGTTCTGGGGGGGCTGTCAGGGGGCGGGAAGTGGGAGGGAGTGGCTAGGGGGTGGGGCTACCCCCCAATGGAGTGTCCTCTTTTTTGAAAGTTCAGATATGGTAACCCTATCCTGGTCCAGGCAGGCAGTGAGATCTTGCTCTCTCACTTGTGGCCATTCTTTGTCCCTTTCCTGACTCCCCCAGCTTGCAGGTGCCTTTTTAAAGCCCAGTTAGGGATCAGCTAACCAGTCACAGGTGCATTGGCTTCTTCCCTCTTAAAGTGCCACTGCTCTCCTGTGACACTCCTCCTGCCTTGTCAGCAGGAAGATGCATGCTGGAGCCCACACTGAGGAGGAAAATTTTATAGTCCCTTATTCTGCACAAATAAGGGTCTTCCAAATCTAGCAGGCATGTCTCTGTAAAGCACTGTGATGGCCACAGAGTGAGAGAATTTGCTGCAAGCTAAATTCACCTACAGTGCTCTAAGACAGGACTTCTCAGCTGGTGAGACAGGTGGGCGGGCCACAACAGGTCATCAGCTCATCCAATGCATTACACTTCATCGGTTGAGAGGGCAGCAAAGATCAAAAAGCTGAAGTTTTGCAAAGACCAAGCAGGAAAGGGTTTGTACTAGCTTTTTGGATTTCTGTTAAGCTTTCTGTCTTTTTCTGGTGCTGCCTTTGCCTGTTCCTATTAGCTGCCATCCAGCCTCTCTCTGATCTGTGGGCAATCACAGACCTCACTGAAGTTGATGGGCTTGCTAGCCACCCCTCACTTGGCTAAATGAGATAAGCAATTAAGCTCTTTTATGCAGTAAGATGACTGAAACAATAGACGACACCGCCTAAGGCACAGGGCTGCATGGAAAGGCCTGAACAAGCACTAACTCAGTGAGAATCCGAGTGAGACACATTGAAAATGCAGGGCCCAGGGCATTGACTAGTGGAATGCTCTGTGTGTATCAGAGCAGAAAGCAGAGAGAAAGTGAGCTGACAGCAAGAGAAGCATTGTGAGCATGGCCCTGGGAGGAAGTCAAGAGGAAGTACTTCTGTTGGGCAGAGTAACTGGCTGGAAAGCCAGGTTTGGAAATTGTGAGCAATTTGTCTCCTGTTGTTTGTTCCTACTATATTCAGGGAAATAGGACTTTGAAAATCAAGAAATACCTGATTTGTATAATCAGTTTTTCCTCCTAATGGAGGTACTGGTATGTCGGCCTCTGCTGGTCCTTCCTAAAAATGCTTTTAGTGCCACACATACACAGCGGCAGTGTGGCTGTGTACTGACCCTTACTTGACTGGATTTGCCTAACAGGCACAATCTAGCTCTAAGGAATTAAGATCAGTTATCCTACACTTACCATTCAGTGAAGTCATTACTCCCCACTTCTCTGAAAAATTCCTGGATTTTGTGGCTACTTTAAAAGGAGTGGTTTATTTTTTCCACTGTCTTTCAAATACAATTTTATTTACCCAGGCTTTTATTTTGTTTTTCATGTCATGTAACACTTTGGAGTTTCTTTACCAAGTTTTCAATATGCCAAAACAGTTCATGATGGCACAATGAGGCCTGAATGCAGGGCCGTCCATAGGAGGGTGCGGGGCCCGGGGCAGAAGTGATGAATCCATCACTTTCGGGACCGACCCGTCACATCTGGGACTGACTGCGCCCAGCACTGGCCAATCACACCGGTGGCCTGCAGGGCCCCCCAAAGCGTGGGCCCAGAGCGGTCACCCTGATTCGCCGTACCCAAGGGATGGCTCTGCCTGAGTGCATATCCTGAGTAGAAAAACTTAAATATGACAGATAACAATGAACGTTTCTTGAGTTTTAGAATATAGACAGTTACCACAGATTTTGTGTTTTGAAGAAGATACCACAGGAATCATTTTGTATCTGCGTGTTTGCATATTTTAAAGAAAAGAGTGGAGCTGGCTTAAGGAACACAATTGTACATTACTTTATATAGTTTTCTGAAGTGTGTCCATCAGTGAGCTCTTGATTGTTGAAGAGTTCCAGATACTGTAGTTTTGACAATGTTCGGATATGTATGAAGGTTTTCTAGGAAGCCTAGAATATAGGAAGAAATTAATTATAATGTAGGTTTGGCAGCAAATGAATGTTCTGAATCATTCCCATGCCATTAGATGTTTCTTAAGACACAAACAAGGCATTGCCATCCCCAACTATCCTGGGCCACTCTTTGTATGTCCTCTCTATTGTGAAGTCCCATAAGTTATCCCTCTTTTTGATGGATTATGTATGATGGAAAGATTCTTTTGGTCAACCCCTTTCACACATTTTTCAGTTGCTGAATGGCTTGCTTTCCATGGCAAAAGCTCTGGCTTCATTCTTATCACAGAGAATCCTAGAAATATAAGGCTGGAAGGGATCTTGAAAGGTCATCAAGTCCAGCCCCCCCCTGCAGAGGCAGGACCAAGTACACCTAGACCATCCCCAACAGCTGTTTATCTAACCTGTTCTTAAAAACTTCCAGTCGCAAGGATTCCACAACTTCTGCTCGTAACCATTTCCAGTACATAACTATCCTTACCGTTAGGATATTTTTCCTAAAATCTAACCCAAATCTCCCTTGCTGCAGAGTAAGCCCATTGCTTCTTGTCCTACCTTCAGTAGACATGGAGAACAATTGTTTACTGTCCTCTTTATAACAGCCCTGAAGATATGTGAAGACTTATCAGGTTCCTCCTCATTTTTCTTTTCTCATGACTAACCATAAACTCAGGTTTTTTTTAGCCTTTCCTCGTAGGTCAAATTTTCTAAACCTTTTATCATTTTTGTTGCTCTCCTTTGGACTCTCTCCAATTTCTCCTCCTCTATCTTAAAGTGTGGTGCCCAATACTGGATACATTACTCCGGATGAAGCCTCACTGGTGCTGAATAGAGCAGAACATTTACCTCCTATGTCTTACATACAACACTTCCGTTAATATAATTTTGTGGTGTATTAGTCTTTTTTGCAACTGCATTACATTGTTGGCTCATATTCAATTTGTGATCCATATAATCCTCAGATCCGTTTCTCCTATATTACTGCCTCACCAGTTATTCCCCATTTTGTATTTTTGGGTTTGATTTTTTTTCCTTCCAAAGTATAGTACTTTGCACTTGACTTTATAGAGTTTCATCTTGTTGATTTCAGAGCAATTCTCCACTTCTAATCCTGTCCCAAAGTAATTGCAATCCCTCCCATTTTTGTGTCATCCACAAATTTTGTAAGGATACTCTACCCTCCATTATCCAAGTCATTAATGAAAATTTTGAATAGCTCTGAACCCAGGACAGACCTTTGTGGGTCCTCCACATGTCTCAAATATTTCCACCTTCATTTCTTTTTAGATAAGAGTTCAGCATAAGTTCAAAACAAGACTTTTCATACAGATAGTCCTTGCCAGAAATATACAGGTCTGTGGCTTCCATTTTGTGTTAAGAAACTGTATTAAATTTGGGAGTAATCACTGCAAAGCTTAGTAGGGGCCACTGAAATGCTAAAATTACTAAGCATAGCAACCTAAGAAACAAATATTTGGCTGGAGGCAAAGGGTTAGTTTTTCAGCTCATAAGTCTTAGTGAAGTTGATTCAGCTGTTACCATCACTTCCATCCACAACCATCACTAAGTAAACATAAACCACTGCAATAAACCAGGAACTGATTAATAGCTATAAATAAAACTCTTATCACTACTGGTGGTATGTGGTGAAGGTTACACCTTTGCTGTTGTTGCTCTTTGGCAGACAATTTCCTGAAAGTCTGGATAACAGGCTCACAGTGCATCTGTTTACATTATGAAGCCTATTATCTTAATAGAAACAGTTCTATGTATATTTAATATTTTAAAATAAAACTAATATGACAAAAGTCAGCCTTGCAAAAAGACCTTAAAATTGCAGACTCCACAGTTTTCTTGCATCTACAGTTTTACGTTGCCCTAGGTCATTACAATATTAAACATAATTTCTTTGTGTTTTGTAGACAATGGTTTGTGCAGTTTTCTCCTTTGAATTACTTTACACTTCTGATTCATTTACCTTTTAACTTAACAGAAATCTCAATATCTAGCACTATACTTATCAGATAGATGAAAGATTGATTGAGTTGGACAAGCCAATTCTTCATAGGTTCACTGAAAAGAGTTGAGACTTTGGACTAAACTGCCTTGCTAAGCTCTTCATGAATAATGCAATGAATGTAGATAAATAGGACATTCGTCACTAAAATATATTCAGAATATTTTCTTCCTCTTCTTCTTGCCTGATTTTACTTCGGTGGGCAATTTATGAGAGGATTTTTTTCTGAAATTCCCTAATTTTGTCCTGAATGGAGATCTTTCACCTCCGGTAATGACTTTGCAGATTGCATGGGTTATGACTACCATAAACCTAGAGCTAACACCAAAGCTGCTCAGAGGAGAGCATGCTGCACAGACCTTACACTTTACATGACTGCCTCTCCACACAGCTTCTCACATTAGTGAAGAAGGAATTATTTATTCGGCAATATACATTTGTGTGGCACTTGTGATACAGGAGGGTCAGGGAGCAGTGGTAGATGGGAAATATATAAATGCTAGGCTAATTAAGGTGTGATTCCCTATAGATTAGGGAGGGTTACTACAGGTTAATTGGAGCATCTATAGTTAATTAAGGCCCTGTCGGGAACCTAATAAAACCCCCTGCTTCAGGCAGTGAGGGGAGGTGGCGGCGGCAGGAGCAGGAGGTGGAGGTGGAGGTGTGTTGTGAGATCTGAAAGACCAGAGAACCAAAGTAAGGGAGACCTTGCCCGGGCAGGGAGACTCCCTCCCCCAGCATCTAAGAACTGAGGGTAACCCCACCCAAGGTGGGGAGAGGGTAAGAAACCCACAGGTGTTGAGAGGGGGTGGGACTCAGAGCGAGGTGCAAACCCAGACCCCTCCCCTGCTTCCCTCCTCTACCACCTTCCTGGGCCACTAGTGGGGCCTTTGGCGCCCAAGAGCAGGGGCAAAGGGTGGTGTTTTACCCTCCCTCCCTCCCCCCCAAAAAAAGCGCAGGACCCACTATGTGACCATCAGCCGTCTTGTCACACACTTTACAGATAGATAGAAAAGGTCTGGCAAAAGCGATTACAACCAAAGTTCAAATATCCTGGCAAGATGGTGAGATAGGGAGCACTAATCCCATTTTACAGACAGAGAACTGAGTCACAGAGGGATTAAGTGATTGGGCCAAGATCAAACAGTGTATGGCTAAAATGACCCCAGGTCATTTTCAGTCTGGTGCTTTATCCACTAGACCATTCTTCTATCCATTTAGCTATTGGCCACCCTATTAGGCTCTTGCAAAGAGTTGATGCCAAGAATTTCTGCTGTTATGGCAGTTGCGATACTAACACCATCCTGGATGTAAAAGAGGTGAAAGTGGCTTTTTGTTCCGAGAGAGCTAGGGTCTGGGGCAGCCATTCTTAGGCTATGTCTTCACTGCCAAAAAAAGTTGGGGTTTTACTGTGAGATAGTTAATATGCCTTAGTTATCTCACTGTAAAGTTTAGTAGAGACCAGGCACAGGCAGCTTTTACAATGATATAGCTATGTGAGGTCAACACTGTACCCACCCTTCACACTTGGGTTTGACCTCACCTAGGTACATCATGGTAAAAACTACAGTGTCTTGTCTGCATTATGATTTTAGAACTGAATAGCTAATGTGCATTGGTTATCTCACTGTAAAACATGCCTTTTTTTGGCAGTGAAGGCATAGCGTTAAAGAGAGAATACACATACATAAGCTGTGGTTTACACTTTGGTTGTTGAGTGAGTTTCTGTTGAGGCCAAACACCAGGAGAGGGTAAGTTTAGAGTAAACACAGTGTTTGCAGAGCAGGCTGGGATTTCCTCATGCTTACAAACAGAAAAGAGGGATTAAACAAATATTGCTGGGGTGCCTAAAGGAGGCCAAAATAGGATAAGCACAATAACATAATTGATGGGGCTTTGTGCAGGGAGAAGAGGTAGGTAAGTTTTTTGTTGTTGTTCTTTGGGTTTGTATGTGTGTATCTTCATAGAGATAGACATGGAGTCACAATGCTAATTGGGAGCTTCTTTTACCCAGTCACCAACTTTGGGGTCAAAATGACTTTCTAGTTTATTTTGTACATAAATTAAAATAATCCAGATTCCTCTTTCTCTTCCTTTTTCTACTATAGTTTTTTGTCAATTTGCATTAAATATGATGAACACAAAGGAACTTGAAGACATCCCCTCCAGCAACAAAACATGCATATTTTCCAGCGTGAGAGAGGATTAATCACAGATTATAATTTCAGTACAAAAAGGAGAACAATCATAACTAGGGTTGTCAAGTATCAGAGGGGTAGCTGTGTTAGTCTGAATCTGTAAAAAGCAACAGAGGGTCCTGTGGCACCTTTAAGACTAACAGAAGTATTGGGAGCATAAGCTTTCGTGGGTAAGAACCTCACTTCTTCAGATGAAAGTAATGGGAATTTCCAGAGGCAGGTATCAATCAGTATGGAGATAACGAGGTTAGTTCAATGAGGGAGGGTGAGATGCTCTGCTAGCAGTTGAGGTGTGAACACCAAGGGAGGAGAAACTGCTTCTGTAGTTGGATAGCCATTCACAGTCTTTGTTTAATCCTGATCTGATGGTGTCAAATTTGCAAATGAACTGGAGCTCAGCAGTTTCTCTTTGGAGTCTGGTCCTGAAGTTTTTTTGATGTAAGATGGCTACCTTTACATCTGCTATTGTGTGGCCAGGGAGGTTGAAGTGTTCTCCTACAGGTTTTTGTATATTGCCCTTCCTGATATCTGACTTGTGTCCATTTATCCTCTTGCGTAGTGACTGTCCAGTTTGGCCAATGTACATAGTAGAGGGGCATTGCTGGCACATGATGGCATATATAACATTGGTGGACATGCAGGTGAATGAGCCGGTGATGTTGTAGCTGATCTGGTTAGGTCATGTGATGGTGTTGCTGGTGTAGATATGTGGGCAGAGTTGGCATCGAGGTTTGTTGCATGGGTTGGTTCCTGAGTTAGAGTTGTTATGGTGCGGTTTGTGGTTGCTGGTGAGAATATGCTTAAGGTTGGCAGGTTGTCTGTGGGCGAGGACTGGCTTGCCTCCCAAGGTCTGTGAAAGTGAGGGATCATTGTCCAGGATGGGTTGTAAATCACTGATGTTGCGTTGGAGACGTTTAAGCTGAGGACTGTAGGTGATGGCCAGTGGAGTTCTGTTGGTTTCTTTTTGGGGCCTGTCTTGTAGCAGGAGGTTTCTGGGTACACATCTGGCTCTGTTGATTTGTTTCTTTGTTTCCTTGTGTGTGTATCGTAGTTTTGAGAATGCTTGGTGAAGATCTTGTAGGTGTTGGTCTCTGTCTGAGGGGTTGGAGCAGATGCGGTTGTGTTTTCTTTTTTGGAGTTAGCAGATTCCAAATAGTAGCTGTTTCTCCACCGCCTGCGTAGCTCAGACAGATCCAGATAGTTAATGTGAGATTGACCTCACCAGCTAATAATAGCTTGAGCTAATATAATAATTCAAGTAGAGTATATCACCTGCTTGCACTCATAAATAGGTCATGAGCATGAAGCAGAACACTTGACCAGTTTCTTGAACCATTTAAAATCTCTGTGAACAAATACTTTTAAAAAGAAACAACCAGCAAAAATGTTAATCTCCATTTCAATACTTAAGTGAATAACTGTTACTTGGAATCCTTTTTTGCTTGTATCCCTAGTAGGGTGACCAGATGTCCCAATTTTATAGGGACAGTCCCAATTTTTAGGTCTTTTTCTTATATAGGCTCCTATTAGCCCCCCACCCCTTGTCCTGATTTTTCACATTTGCTGCCTGGTCACCCTAATCCCTAGAGTCAGAGGTCATATAAGACTACTTTGGCTATTTGAATTTCAAATTTGAGAACAACTTGCTCTTTTGCTCCAAGACATTGGATTGTACTAAGGTATCCTGGTCAAGTGTCTAGAGTAAAACTTCAGGGAATCATAGAAGCAGGACCGGCTCCAGGATTTTTACCACCCCAAGCAGCGGGGGGAAAAAAAAAAAACCACGATCGCAATTGCGATCGGCGGCACTCCAGCAGCAGCTCCACCACGCCGCTTTCTTTTTCGGCGGGAATTCAGCGGCAGGTGCTACCCTCCAAGAGGGACCCGCTACCGAATTGCCGCAGAACAGCCCGACGTGCCGCCCCTTCCCCTTGGCCACCCCAAGCACCTGTTTGCTGGGCTGGTGCCTGGAGCCGGCCCTGCATAGAAGTTAGAGATGTCAAAGACATTCAGTGCTGTACTCCACTTCCTTACCAATTCAGGATTGTTCCCTATGGTATGTTTTCTAGTGTTTTATCCAGTTTAGTTTTAAAAGCCAAGAGTGATGGTTCTGCCTCCATAAATAGACATTTTTATCTAATTAATCATAGAACTGCAAGGGACCTCAAGAGATCATCTAGTCTAGTCCTCTGCACTCGTGGCAGGGCTAAATATTATTTACACCATCCCTGACAGGTTTTTCCTAATGTCCAACCTAAGCTGTCCTTGCTGCAATTTAAACCCATTGCTTCTTGTCATATCCTCAGAGGTTAAGGAGAACAATTTTTTTCTCCCTCCTCCTTGTAACAACCTTTATATATACTTGAAAACTATTATCATGTCCCCTCTCAGTCTTCTCTTCTTCAGACTGAAAAAAAATGGGTTTATTTAATCTTCCCTCATAGGTCATGTTTTCTAGACCTTTAATCATTTTTGATTAAATGATTATTCTTCTTCTCTGGACTTTCTCCAGTTTGTCCACATCCTTCCTGAAATGTGGCTCCCAGAACTGAACACAATACTCCAGTTGTGGCCTAATCAGCACAGAGTACAGTGGAAGAATTACTTCTTTTGTCTTGCTTACAACACTCCTGCTAAAACATTCTAGAACAATGTTTGCCTTTTTTTGCAACAATGTTACACTGTGTACTCATATTAAGCTTGTGATACACTATGACCCCCAAATCTCTTTCTGCAATACTCCTTCCTAGGCAGTCATTTCCCATTTTGTACATATGGAACTGATTGTTCCTTCCCAAGTGGAGTACTTTGAATTTGTTCTTATTGAATTTCATCCTATTTACTGCAGACCATTTCTCCAGTTAGTCCAGATCATTTTGAATTTTAATCCTGTCCTCCAAAGCACTTGCAACCCTGCCCAGCTTGGTATCGTCCGCAAACTTTATAAGTGTACTCTGTATGCCATTATCTAAATCATTGATGAAGATATTGAACAGAACTGGACCCAGAACTGATCCCTGTGGGACCCCACTTGATTGCTAGCTATGCCTCCATGTACCACACTAAATAATATCTTTCTATTCTTGCTTTGTACATCCTTCAAATACTTGTCGACTGTTTTCATAGCCCCACAGTTTAGTCATCACTTAGCCTGAGGTCTTTTAATCTTTCATTAGAAATCAGCATCACTAGCCTCCTGGATCTTTAATTCTGAAATCTCTAATTTGTGAAACAAAGTGTTTCTGTTTATTTGGAGCCAGATTTTCAAAGATATTTGGGCATCTAAACAGGTAGATAGGCACCTAGCGAAATTTTCAAAAGTGCCTAAACAAATCAGTTATCCAACTTCTGTTGAAATAATTGTTAATGAGACAATGGGACGTACATTAGGCACCTAGTGGGATTTTTAAGATACCTATCTGCATCTTTAGGTGCCCAAATACCTTTGACAATCTGGCCCTTTGTCTCCGAATTTGCAATTGACTCTGCATGGAGCCCCAGTGATGTCAAAAATCAGGGCTTGGTGTTCAGCTGCAGATGGCACCTCCACCAGTTAATGGTATGTATCTGTACCTTAGTGTTAAGTTGTTGTCTTATCTTGGATGTTGTTGTGTTGTAAGATCTGCGCTGGGGGTTTTAGCAGGAAGTTCAGTCCTGCCTGTGCCTGCTGGAGTTGGTACTTGCAGCATTCCAGTAAATCCGTCTGATTCTATAAGTGACTATTACAGCTGGTGGCAGCAGCTTCACGATGGCAAAAGCACTTTTGCTGAGAAGAAATTTTGCTGACCATGCAGATGAGGCTGGAATCTGTGAGTACTTGACAGACTTTTGAACTGTCGCTCTCTGAGACTGAATAGACTGATGAGAAAGCTGCAGAGTACCTAGGAGTATCTTTGGATACCAAAGCATTTTGCCAGCAGCTGCCCAGTGTGGATCATGGTTGTTATAGACAATTACACAAACACCTGTACAATGACTAGGAGAAGGGGATTGGCCCTTTTGAAATACTGGGAGGAATGGCAAGCCAGGAGGTGGCAGGGAGGGGAACTCCTATATAGTTATTTGTGTGCATTGCAGAGATTGTTTGACAGGCCTTTCTCTGCACCACCCTGGCTGGGAGATGGCTTGAGTGAAGCAGAACCTGTTGCGCTGAATCTGGAACTAGCAATGCAGAGAGAGGCCTATCTTCAGTGGCAGGCCATGAGGGAATCCTGAGTAAAAAGTCAATTTATAAACCGTTTATCAGAGGAACTTCATAACCTACTGGCTAAAGAGGATAACCTACTGGATAAACTTATTGACTAGATTATTCAGAGTTCAAGATGTGGATGAAGAAACTGCTGCTTCTGTAATGGTATCATTTGTTAATTCCCAGCCCCAGGGTGACTCTTTTGCAGCTCTTTGAGAAAGGATTGCTAGGGACGTGGCTAAAGAATTGGAGGATGTCCAGATGCAAGCTAGTCACAGACGCCTTAAGGGTCAGAAGAGAGACTGTTTCC
The DNA here is from genome assembly GCF_027887155.1 of Malaclemys terrapin pileata. Lineage (NCBI taxonomy): Eukaryota > Metazoa > Chordata > Testudines > Emydidae > Malaclemys > Malaclemys terrapin. The sequence continues at coordinate 173,156,249 of NC_071506.1, forward strand.
TGAATAGGTCTCGTGCCAGATAACATTTACAAGAGATGTGGAGGTAAAGGTCATTGGGGACAGAGTTGCCAGGCAGAAAGAGGCCACACCTAACGAAACTAGAAATTGTTGCTGCAGTAGGGCCACCATCAGCCACTATTTAGAAAGAAGTATATAAAAAGCTGCCCAGATACCTGGTTCTATGTATCTGGAGACATCAGTGACTGGAAAACCACAATGTTGTTGGACTCAGGAGCTGAAGTAAGTATGATTCATGGAGAACACCAAGGTCTGAAGGGGAAGAAGATTTATATGACAAGAGTTAAATGGAATCATAGAAACGTAAGGCTGGAAGGGAAGTTGATGACTATGAATCATCAGCTACTACAGATAATAGGAGCTCCTGAACTTGGGGTGTCTGCATAGTAAATGGACTTTCATTGTGGTGACCAGTCTTTCTAGAGCTGTTCTGGGAGAGGATTTAATCCAAGGGAATCCCAAAATTCCTGGGGTATTAATAGAGTGAACATGTCCCTGGACAATATTCAAATACCCCTGCTGGATGTTGGGAGGAGAAAGTGTGGACCGTGTGGGGCAACTTTTGGAGCCTTAGAGATGCCTCTGCCATGCCTATGGAAAGACAGAGAAGAACTGCTCCCTGTGGTGGCTCAGAGTAAAGTTGTGGTAAAGCCAGGCCCTCATGCAGTAATACCCTCTAAGGATAAAGGACTGCTGCAGTGAACCTATAAGTGTTTGAAGCTACCAGTATCCGGTCAGGATTTCTGTTTACCAGAACTCTGTTTTGAGCTGGACTGAGGGGTGAGTTCTGGGTAAGAACAATTACTGTGACTGACCAGGAAGTGCAGCTAGTGAAAAATCTGACCATGGGCTAGTGTCTCAAAGGCTATCACAGGTGCAGAGATCAAGAGCTGTGAAGCAGCCCAATCAATAAAAGAGCTAGGGTTGATTTGACAGAAGTATCCATAGAAGGCAATACAAGGAAATGATTAGAACAGCTGTTCTTATGGTATGCTAGTGTGTTCTCCAAAATAATGAAGAGCTTGGCAGATATGATTGGGTGCAACATTGGATTGTGCTTAAGCCAGGAAGTGTTCCTGTGAGGCAGCCCCCACATCAGATTCCCCTGGAGTATCAGGTTGCAGGGAAAGAAAAGTTCAATTGCATGCTGGAGGATGGTCTGTTTATGCAATCTACATCACTCTGGGCATTCCCAACTATAATTTTGAAAGCCCAATGGAGACTTGAGGATATGTGTTGATTATGGGAGACTTAATTCACAGACAGTTCAAGTTAGTTACCCACTTCTCTGCAGAGCAGACACCCTGAATAAATATAAGGGCAAAATATTTTAGTAGTTTTGATATCAACAGATTAAAGTGACACATGATGATCAAAAGGAAAAAAAACTGCCTTTGTGACATCCAATACACTATTCCAATTCTGCAGAATGCCTTTTGGGACATTTCAGAGGGTAGTAAATGATCTACCCCAAGTTGTGAGAACTGAAGATATCCTCACATACTTAGAGGAATTCATTTGTTTCCACAGGAGACTGGAGGAACATTTGGTAGGAGTGGAAATGGTTTAAAGCTTTCTAGAGAATTTTCAAGAAACAAATGTCATTTTTCAAGGAATCGCATCACCTTCCTAGGATATATAGCTGGTGAGGACGGGTTGTAGCTTGAACTGCAGAAACTGAATGTATAAATGACTGGAAGGTTTGTCCAAACTTGGAGAAGGAAGAGTGGTCTGTAGGCCTCCACAGGTTCTACAGGATATTTGTAATAAATTACAATTACAGAGAGGGCAGTGCCATTATACTAGCTAACTATGAGTGACTTTGTCTGGACAGAGCATCACCAAATGGTGTTTGCATCACTAAAGGAAGGACTTCTAATCTAAGCTGTACTTAAATTCCTTGATCCATCTTCTCAATTTGTGGTGACCTGTGATGTCTCAAAGCTTGCTGTCAGATTTGCACTTGAACAAATTGATGAACTTGGTAAGTGCAGACTACCAGGTGCTAAGATACGGGATGTGGACCTGAGGCTGAAGAGGATCCTAACGGGAACAGGAAAGAATCCACTGATTGTCCTTCATGTGGGAACAAATGATACGGCTAGATTCTCGCTGGAATGTATCAAGGGAGACTATGCCAGGCTGGGGAAGATGCTTAAGGAAATCAGGGCTCAGATTCTGCCTGTTCCTAGAGAAGGGTAACAAAGGTGTGACAAGATTATGACAATCAACAGATGGCTCAGGTAGTGGTGCTCTAAGGAGGGCTTTGGGATGTATGGCCACTGGGAGGTATTCATGGACAGAGGACTTCTCTCGGGATGGACTTCACCTGAGTAGGGAGGGAAATAGACTTCTAGGATGGAGGGTGGCACAACTAATTAAAAGAGCTTTAAACTAGGAATTGGGGGGGGGGGGTTGGGAGATGTCCAGGTAATCTCCACACCAGATTTTAACATTGAGAGGGAAGAAAATGAAGTAAGAAAGGATACAGCCATGGGTAGGAGAATGGACATAAGGAGGAAGGGTAGTGTAGATACCAGTCTAATAGGTGATACTGGTGGTAGAATGTCTGTGCCTAATCAGGTAAAGAATGTGAGAGAAGCCAAACAGCAAAAATTAAGATGTTTGTACACCAATGCGAGGAGCCTAGGTAACAAAATGGTGAAGTAGAGTTACTGGTGCAGGAAGTAAAACCAGATATTATAGGGATAACAGAAACATGGTGGAATAGTAGTCATGACTGGAGTACAGGTATTGAAGGGTATGTGCTGTTTAGGAAAGATAGAAATAAAGGCAAAGGTGGTGGAGTAGCATTGTATATCAATGACGAGGTAGACTAAAGGAATAAGAAGTGATGGAATGGATAAGACAGAGTCTGTCTGGGCAAAAATCACATTAGGGAAGAGAGCTACTAGAGCCTCCCCTAGGATAGTGTTTGGGGTGTGCTATAGACCACTGGGATCTGATTTGGATATGGATAGAGACCTCTTTAATGTTTTTAATGAAGTAAATACTAATGGGAATTGTGTGATCATGGGAGACTTGTCCTCCAGTCTATATCTGGGAAGTTAAATGCTAGTAATAATAGGGCTCAGATTTTCCTGGATGCGATAGCTGATGGATTCCTTCACCACGTAGTTGCTGATCCAATGCTCCTGACAACTCTGGAGAAAAGTGCAATAATAAGGTAGTGTATATGCAGCAAAAACAAACAAACACAACCTTGTAGCTGTGAGTCTTGGAGACAAGGTCTATGGACTTGGGTGCATGGAAAATTACTTGGAATTTGTAAATGATATGCTTATGTGTTAGTGAGTGCAAGTTCGAAGAAGAGTGATTTGCACTTGTAATGGACTAAGTATTGCTGGGCCTGTAATACCTGTGACCTGTGATGGAAATAATTTTGGACAAGCTGTTAAAAAATGGCACTTGTTAGAAAAATGCTTAGAGGTTTTGAATGTTAGAAATGGTCAAGTGCATGATATAAGAAATGTATCGCATGGATCTGCAATATTTTACATATGTCACTGCGGTGTGTAGGAAGGATGGGTAAATTAGATAATTGATATTGTTTATTTTTGTTACTAATAGGTATTTTATCTACAGGAAATCATATATCAGCAGCTTTGGTTAAAATTTTGGACAAAGTTTCAGGTCAGTTCTTATATAAAGATGAACAATGGCCTCATGTTTTAGTATATTAATTCCCATGTTATTGGTAATTATTGTAAGATTTCCCAGTTAGGACCCCAGGCATTGCAAGAGACAATGTTAAAACTTTCTTTCATTACTTTGTATGTTTTACACTTTACTTGTATATACTTGTTTAGCTGTTTATTAAGGCTGTATTTAGTAGATTCCACATCTCTCAGTAACGTTGAGATAAGTTTCTTATAAAATTGTCAATATTTTAATGCCTGGTGCTCATTTGAGCAAAATACACAAAGAATTGGCTCATCATAGCTTCACGTGTGATCAGAATGTTAAATACAACAGAAATTGCACTAAAATGAATATTTTTGCTCCACTTTAAGGGTTGACAAATCTAAGCATTTCCTCAAAATCCATATTACTCTATGTATACATTTAAAAAAGCCAGTCACCAAGAAAGTTCCTGCAGGTACATTGAGAACCTCTCTTCTCAACAGTCAACCCAGTATCAAGGCTACTTAATGATCAAATCAAGATTTGTAGGCACCATTGCTTGTACATCTTTTCTCAGAAGATTTTAATCTTTGTCCTTGCCTTCCAGTGGAGGTTTTTTCAAAGCATCTTCACTTAATAAATGCTTTTCAACAAGGCTTCAGCAGCAGTGAAAGTGTGCTTGAGCTGCAATCCTGAGTCCTTATCAGCTGTATAGTGATCAGGTGAAGGAATAATTGATTTCAATCAGCAACACCTGTTTTTTTAATTGCTCAAGTGATTATAATTCAATAATAAAAAGCCAATTTAGCTATCTTAACTCAGATTGCATTAACCTCTGATATACAGTATAACAGTGAACTTGCAATCGGCTAAATTACTTTCACAAAACAATTGCAAATACAGCCTGACTTTATCTTGGGTTTGTTTGGCAGTTAAAGATCTTTGTGTTCTTAGTTGAACGAGCTGCATTTCTTTCTGTTTGGTGGGCTAAAATTATTCTTCTGCTAGCTATGGGGGCTCAAGTGTAAGGCCTAATACCAAGATCCCCGAAGTTCATAGAAATGCATGTTTCCATTGACTTCAATAGGCTTTGGATCATGCTCTTGGGGCATTACAGTGGTTAGGGCTAGTGACCCTTCAAACCATAGCCATATAGATTGCTTTGATGTTGGAGCTGGTCCAGAGTGGTGACGCAGAAGAGTCTCAAGTTGCTTCCCAAGTGGAAGAGGAGTGAGTGTAAGGTAGGCTCTGCCCTTGATATCTGAGTGGAACTAGCCAAAGTTGTATAGCAAATGGGGAGAACCATGCCAGATATTTAGTTTCACAGTCACTGCCCCAACGAGCCAATAAGTAGAAATTCACGATTTTGGTTTCACAGACGTTCATCTGACTATTTTGATGTGAGCAATTTTGCATCATCTCAAATTTCTGCTTCCTTTGCAGTTTTGATGAAATAACTTCTTTTCAATGAGAAACTAGTTAACACAAATGTTCACATTTTTAGTTTGAAAACTACCTTCACTCAGCAATATGCCAAGTTCCCATCTAATTCTTGTTCTATTAAACCCAATTTTACTTGAAAATGGGCCTATTTTCACTGGAAAAAATTCTCAAATGTGCTTATTTCAGTGACATTTACCACAAAACTGAGCTCATTTGGATGGATTCATATTGAAATGTTCAAATTTTTCAATTTTGGCTACTTTTGCATTCCATTATGAATGCTTTGCTCCCCTCTACCACTAACTGGACTGATTGGCTGCTTCATGTGCAGCTGGCCAATGTAGAATATGTTGGGATGGAATAACTGTCAATGTGACCAATCCAAGCCTTTAGTATGACTATCCTGAAATGTGCAGAGTATAATGGTCAGTTTTGCTTCCAGTTTCAGGACTGGGAAGAAGTGACATAACATCAGGTAGAGAAAAAAATTATCAAGGAGACTGGTATGCCTAGTATCAATCCAGCCAGCAGCCTGGATTTATATTATATACTATGAAGTGGAAAAACAATGTATAAACCACTCTTTTTGCCTCTCGTTTCTGAGCCAGTCAGAGATGGAAGTGCTAGGGGAGGGAAAGGTTGTTAATTATGCATTTCTATATTTCCTCCTTCTGGCAGATTAGAAGCAGTGATGACTGAGTTATGAAAAGTGCTAAATCAAACCCAGCCTCTCAGAGGACAAGGCATGTACACAAGTTTACAGTAGGCTACTTTGCTAGGGTGGCCCTGTTAGAGAATATCTGTCTGGGATTGTAGAAATGCAATGGCGGCGGCTGAAAAAGGAAACTAGAAACAAAGGCATTCCTTAAAAGTACTGCAAAGACAAGAACTTTTCATTATTCTGGACACCATTCTGCTGGACATTTGATTATATTGTATAGATGATGTCCCCAAACCCACCCATCCACTGTCTTTTATTTAAATGGCTCTCAAATCTCAGGGAAAACCATTGTTTCCTGGCATTACAAAGCTTTGTGTTATGGAGACACCTATCACAGGGCAATACAGAGGCATCTAGCATGCATGCCATATAATAAGCCCACCCACAGAGGGGAAAAAATGTGGTTCTGCATTGAAAACTGACTAAAACTTGCATCATGGGGCCCCATGATTTCTGTATCAAATGCACTCCTTTCACAAATAAACAGATGTCTTTTTTACTGACATTCTACAAACTTGACCTGGGTTCTGAGTGTATTATTGTTTGTTATTTATTCATGTAATTACTAATGGTAACTGTAGTAACAGTTCTGCAGGCCAAATTGTGCCTTTATTAACACCTGGGTGACCCCATTGATCCAGATTCTGAGTTTTCTTAGAGCAGTGATACTCCCTCAGAGATATGTGTACCCCTGAGGGTACGCAGAGGTCTTCCAGGGGGTACTCAACTTCATCTAGATCAGTGTTTCTCAACCTGGGGATTGCAGCCCCGAGGGGAATCATGGGATAGGTTTAGGGATGTCGCAAATGCAGGGCCAGCATTAGGGGTTGGCAAGCAGGGCAGTTACCTGGAGCCCCACGCCACAGGGGCCCCCATGAAGCTAACTTACATGCTTCAGCCCCCTCCACCTGGGGCTCAGGCTTCAGACAAGGCTCACGGGTGAAAAACAGGCTCAAGTATTGCACTGAAATGCAAGTACAATATTTATATTCCAATCAATTTATTTTGTAATTGTATGGTAAAAATGAGACAGGAAGCAATTTTTCATAGACTCATAGACTGTAAGGTCAGAAGGGACCATTATGATCATCTGGTCTGACCCCCTGCATGCTGCAGGCCACAAAACCCTTCCCTGGACTCTGCCGTTGAAGTCCCCAATCGTGTGTTTTAGTGACTTCAATCGGCAGAGACCCTCCTGCTAGTGATCCCTGCCCCATGCTGCGGAGGAAGGCGAAAAACCTCCAGAGGCTCTGCCAATCTACCCTGGAGGAAAATTCCTTCCCGACCCCAAATATGGCGATCAGTAAGACCCCGAGCATGTAGGCAAGAGTCTCTAGCCTGACCCCTGTTGGCCATTATACTATTTACGTACCATTGCTTGGTTTTCCTTGGCTACTATGTTTTACCATTAAACCATTCCCTCCATAAACTTATCTAACTTAATCTTAAAACCAGACAGGTCCGTCGCCCCCACCGTTTCCCTCGGAAGGCCGTTCCAATATTTCACCCCTCTGACGGTCAGAAACCTTCGTCTAATTTCAAGCCTGAACTTCCCCACGGCCAGTTTATATCCATTCGTTCTCGTGTCCACATTAGTACTAAGCTGTAATAATTCCTCTCCCTCCCTTGTATTTATCCCTCTGATATATTTAAAGATAGCAATCATATCCCCCCTCAGCCTTCGCTTTGTCAGACTAAACAACCCAAGCTCCTCTAGTCTCTTTTCATACGACAGGTTTTCCATTCCTCTGATCATCCTAGTCGCCCTTCTCTGCACCCGTTCCAGTTTGAGTTCATCTTTTTTAAACATGGGAGACCAGAACTGCACACAGTACTCCAAATGAGGTCTCACCAGCGCCTTATACAACGGAAGCAGGACCTCCTTATCCCTACTAGATATACCTCGCCTAATGCATCCCAAGACCGCATTGGCTTTTTTCACCGCCACGTCACATTGTCGACTCATAGTCATCCTGCGGTCTACAAGGACCCCTATGTCCTTCTCCTCTTCCGTTACTTCTAACCAATGCGTCCCCATCTTGTAACTAAAATTGTTATTAGTCATCCCCAAGTGCATCACCTTACACTTTTCACTATTAAATTTCATCCTATTTCTGATACTCCAATTCACAAGCTCATTCAAGTCTCCCTGCAGAATATCCCTATCCTCCTCCGAATTTGCAACACCTCCCATCTTTGTATCATCCGCAAACTTTATCAGCCCACTCCTGCAATCGGTTCCGAGGTCAGTTATAAATAGATTAAATAAAATGGGTCCCAAAACCGAACCTTGAGGCACTCCACTAGTAACCTCCCTCCAACCTGACAGTTCACCCTTCAATACGACCCGCTGCATTCTCCCCATTAACCAATTCCTTATCCACCTCTGGATTTTCATATCGATCCCCATGTTTTCCAGTTTAACCAATAATTCCTCATGGGGTACAGTATCAAACGCTTTACTGAAATCCAGGTATATTAGGTCCACCGCATTTCCCTTATCTAATAAGTCCGTTACTTTCTCAAAGAAGGAGATCAGATTCGTTTGGCACGATCTGCCCTTCGTAAAACCATGTTGTAATTTATCGCAATTGCCATTAACCTCAAGGTCCTCAACTAGTTTCTCTTTCAGAATTTTCTCCAGCACCTTGCACACTACAGATGTTAAACTAACAGGCCTGTAGTTACCCGGATCACTTTTTTTCCCTTTCTTGAAAATAGGAACCACGTTAGCTATTCTCCAGTCTAACGGGACCACCCCCGAATTTACAGATTCATTAAATATTATTGCTAATGGGCCTGCTATTTCCCGTGCCAATTCCTTCAATATTCTCGGATGAAGATCGTCCGGTCCTCCCGACTTAGTCCCATTAAGGCGTTCAAGTTTTGTTTCTACCTCGGATACAGTAATCCCCCATCCTGTATGCCCCTCTGTAATGGTGCTAGTATCCCTAATACCTTCATTGGCCTCATTAAACACCGATGCAAAATATTCATTGAGATATTGTGCCATGCCTAGATTATCTTTAATCTCCTCTCCGGCTATAGTCTTCAGCGGTCCCACTTCTTCTTTCTTTGCTTTCTTCCTATTTATATGGCTGTAAAACCTTTTACTATTGCTTTTAATTCCCCTCGCTAGGTCCAACTCTACACGGCCTTTGGCCTTTCTCACTCTATCTCTACATTCTCTGACTTCACTAAGGTAAGTTTCCTTACTGATCCCTCCCCTCTTCCACTCTTTGTACGCTTTCTGTTTTTTCCTAATCGCCCCTTTGAGTCGGTCGTTCATCCAGCTCGGTCTAAATCTCTTGCTTAGTAATCTTTTTCCCTTTTTGGGGATACAGGCCTCTGACAGCTCATGCATCTTTAACTTAAAGTAATCCCAGGCTTCTTCTGCCTTTAGATCCATTAATACGTTTGCCCAGTCCACTTCCCTTACCAGTCCCCTTAATTTGTTAAAATTGGCCTTTTTAAAATTATAAACCCTAGTCTTTGACTTAATTCTGTTACTCCTTCCATTTAGTTTAAACCGAATTAGCTCATGATCACTGGAGCCCAAGTTGTCCCCTACTACCACTTCCTCAACGAGGTCCTCACTACTTACCAGAATCAAATCTAAAATGGCCTCCCCCCTCGTCGGTTCAGCTACCACTTGATGAAGGAATTGATCAGCAAGCACATCTAGGAACATCTGAGCCCTATTATTGCTACTAGCGTTTGTTCCCCAATCTATATCTGGGAAGTTAAAGTCCCCCATAATTACACAGTTTCTATTAGTATTTACTTCCCTAAATACATTAAATAGTTCCTTATCCATATCCTGGGTCGATCCCGGCGGTCTATACCACACCCCAAGCACTATCCCCGGAGAGGCTCTAGTAGTCCTTTTACCCAGTGTGAGTATTGCCCAGACAGACTCTGTGTTATCTATTTCATCCACTATTATTTCTTTACAGCTTATTTCACTATTGACATACAATGCCACCCCCCCACCTTTACCTTTGTCCCGGTCTTTCCTAAACAGCGCATACCCCTCCATACCTGTGTTCCAGTCGTGACTGCCATTCCACCACGTTTCAGTTATTCCTACGATATCTGCTTTCAATTCTCGGACCAAGAGCTCCAATTCCTCAGTAGTAGTGTGCGGTGACACTTGTATTTTTATGTCTGATTTTTGTAAGCAAGTCGTTTTTAAGTGAGGTGAAACTTGGGTACGCAAGACCAATCAGGGTCCTGAAAGGGGTATAGTAGTCTGGAAAGGTTGAGAGCCACTGACTTGGAGCACTGTGACACCAGACCCAGTGAAAATATCTGCAGCAAGAGTGAAGTCTCATAAGATCAGGACCCAACGCTTTCTCAGTGACTTGCCCACATCTCTGGAACTCCTTTATGGAACAGATGAGAGCAACCACAAATCACACCATCTTTAGTACTAAATTCAAGCCTCACAGCTTTGATTTGGTTTCCCCACTTTTTTAAATCACTCCCTTACTCATTTATGAAGTTATATGAAGGTGAACATGAGGAGAATAAAAGAGAGACCTAGGTCAATTACATTACACATTGAGTAATATACTTCTGCAAGGCACTTGGGTACTAGGATGACGAGTGTGACATTAATTTCTAGAGCCAGGCAGTGTAAATCAGGAGAATCTACACTGAAAGTAATGGAGTTGCACCAATCTGTAACTGGTTTAAGTCAGATCAGAATCAGGCTCTTTGTCTTTAAATTATGCCTACCGTAGGCTTGCACAGGTGTAGGAGGCATAGCTCCAGGTCAGTCTCTTCTGCAGAGCTAATGGGAATAAAAGGTATGATTTAATCAGTAAAGTCAACAGATATGACTATTACACACAGGGAGTAGATATGAGTAATTTTTAAATTGTCAGAGTACAATAGCACTACAAACTGTTTCAAAACCAAATAATGTGAGAAACGTTAGTGCAAAATGCAGCATGCTCTGCGGTGTGGCTAACAAGTTATTTTTACTGACATCTGGGCTTGGTAGCATATTACATCAAGTTGATCAAATAATTTGTAGCAAATAATTTCCTTGATTAATTTAGCCATTTTTCTGTCTGCATGAGCCGATTGCAGTTTCCTTGAGTTCATTCATTATTTGATTAAAAATATATATATATATATAGTTATTTTGTACTGTATGGGTTAATTGCAAACTGCTTGCTATGAGATTTCAATACCCGATATTCAAAATGTGATGCATGTTGGTTTATTATGGTATGTCAAATACATTTCATGTTATTGTCTACGTTTGTATGAGTGTAACTTTTATGAGCCAGAGGGCTTGCAAAAGTCACTGGGGCTTTGAATCTCTCAGGGAAAGTAGGACTTTAAGGTAATGTAGCTGTGAATTCTAGAAAATCAGAGCTAATTTAAGAGGTTGTTTTTTTTTTTTCAATATTTGCTCAGTTTTGAAATTATATTATCAGTGAAGATGTCCGGTCCTTACTAGAACATGGTCACTGACATTGCCAGAAACTTTCTTCATCTTATGTAACACAGTTGTATCACAGCTAGATCAGCAAAGGGGCTGCTTTGATTATGACTTTACCAGTCACACCTGCCATGTACATAGCTATGAACTGCAACGGTGCTCCAACCTTAAATTTCTGAGACTCCAGCCTCCCTGTCTGCAGGACCAGTGGCCATTTTGTGAAGAAAGTTGATGCAGCAACATATGGGGCAGCTAAACATGGTGTTCTCTCTCAGGGAGAACTTACTTTTGTGGTTTGTTGTTTTCCTGTACTCAATAAGTCATTGAGACTGAGAGTATGTGGTTGCTTTTTGTGCATAGCAAAAGCAAAATAATACAGTATACAGTTAGGTCTATTTAACCTTTTGTGGCCCGACCTCTGTTTGTCAAAAAGGGAGTAAATGACTGACTAATTTTAAATTATTTGTAAGTGACGTAGGAATTACTGAACTCTCAAAATATACTCTTGCCTTTTTGGTGGAAGCTGAGGTACTTTGCTCCCAGAGATGTTTATGCTTTCCTTAAAGAAATGATAGCAGCAATTAGGATGAGAGAATTCAGAAGCTTCCTGCGTTTCCCAAGGAACCTGAAACTGTTCCCTGTGAGAGAGAGAGAGAGAGACATTTAGGCTGGCAGCACAAGAGCAGAGCTGGGTCATTGATTTGTATATGGGTAGACTGATAATCCTGTGGTTTTAGATTGCACTGGTGTAATTTTATATAGGACCATGATATTTGTTTGGGTGTTATATCCACAGGGTAACAACTGACCCTAGCTGGGACCAATAAATGGGATACACCTCCCAGTGGTTTTGGAATAAAATATTCAGAGCAGCAGAGCCTGACATGGACAGGACAAGAGTCAGTTCCTGAGGTAAAAATCCCTCTGGTCCATAACCAGGCCTGCCCTTTACTCATGAAGACCTGGGAAGCCTCTCCTGCTCACAAGAGTAGACAAATGGTCAGTTCTTGGTGCAAATCAAAGCCCATGCAGTTTGTCCCAACTGATTGTTGCCATCTCCAGGGTGCAGAGTTAAGGCTGTGTGAGGGTGTGGTATGAGAGGCTTTACCTTAGCTCTGTAATTCCTGGACTTCAGAAGTTGAAATTTAGCTTTGTTTCCTGATGGGGGAAGGGTCAAAGGGGTGTGGTGGGTATTACTAGAACCAGGGCCACCCAGAGGATTCAGGGGGCCTGGGGCAAAGCAGGGAAGTGGACATAAAAAAAGGCGCCACCCACCGCGGTGCTTGTACTCACTGGGCGGCGCTCCAAGTTGGCAGCAGGTCCTTCACTTGCTCCGCGTCTTCGGCAGCACTGAAGGACCCACCGCCGAAATGCCGCCGAAGACCCGGAGCGACTGAAGGGCCCGCCTCCAAAGTGCCGCCGAAGACCTGGACCACCGCTGGGTGAGTAGCCAGGGAAGGGATTTTCGGCCAGGGCTCGCGGGGCCCCGCAAATTGCTCCACTTGCCCCCCCTCTGGGCAGCCCTGACTAGAACTATGCATTTTCTGATTTTCTGACATTTCAGTTTTGTTTAATTGTGTGTATTTCCTGGTTATGACAGGTTTGAACCTGGGCTGCCACATTCTGGAAGGGCATGCATGAAGGGCGTGCTAAGCTTCCTTAACTCTGCCTCCATGAAGACTTTTTTGGTAATAAATATAGCTCTGTACACACCCAAATCACAGCACTTTTACTATCTGTTATTACTGGTTGCAACTTTAAAACATTTCCCAGGGACTGCTTCAAGAAAGGAACATCAGCCTTAATGAGTTTGCCAAATTCTTCCTCCTCTGTAGATATAGCAGAAAGAAGATGACTATTTTTTAAAATCAGAGGGGTAACCGTGTTAGTTTGGATCTGTAAAAAGCGACAAACCAGTTTCTCCTCCCTTGGTGTTCACTCCTCAACTGCTAGAAGAGGGCCTCATCCTCCCTGATTGAACTAATCTTGTTATCTCTAGACTGATTCTTGCCTGCATATTTATACCTGTCTCTGGAAACTTCTACTACATGCATCTGACGAAGTGGGTATTCACCCACGAAAGCTTATGCTCCAATATGTCTGTTAGTTTATAAGGTCCCACAGGACTCTTTGTAAGTTTTAAAAGTTATTCATTAATGGAGTTAATTCACACAGCACTCCAAAGAAACGTCTAGGACTAATTCAGCACGTACCTATTTTGTGTGTAAATTGATCGGGCATAGTGAGATTGCTCTTGACAACCTGATAGTGGTGAAACTGTAAGGCATCTAGAACAGTTCTATTCTATTTTCTCCAGTTCTTCATATTCCTTAAGGTATCACAGTCCAAACCAAATGTATCTCATGATGACAGGGATAACAAACACACACAGTGGTTTCGTTATATTTACTGATTCATGCCTCTTCTACAGGGCAAGCTATGAAGCAACAGTTAACATTTGTCACCTATGTCTACATTTCTCCAGTAAGATTAAATATATATATGATGTAAAGATCATATGAAGAACATTCTGAAAATAGTAAGATCTCTGAACTGCCTTAAATGTAAAAGTAGCATTGTCACTTTCTCCTCCTTTACTAGCAATTGCTCATAATCTGTTATTGCTTTTCTAACTGTTTTGAAATTAGCAAACTTAAAAATCAAGCAGTCTAGAAACATAGTTTCCATCTGCATATCACAACTCTAATCCCAGATAGGCACAGCTGGTCATAGCACAAGTCACACATTCAAAATGTCTCTGTCCTATGAATAAGTCATTTCATTATAAACAATAGAAAATGAAAACCGGGTTCTCAGCTTGTCACTGATTTCAGTCTTTGAAACTCAAAGGACAGGCAAGTACCTCTGCATTCTTTTGATGTTGAGCTCCAGGGATTGCATCTGTGTTTTAAATTACTCGCCAAATATGCCTTTATAGTTGGGAGATCCAGGATGTGAAGTGAAATGTTTGTAGTGGCAAATGCTTCTCTTCATTGAAGCAGTTTGGCCTGACACTGTTCCCAGTTTGCTGTAGATTTAGCAAATAAGTTGTGCACAGTTCCTTGATTTTGTTTTACTTTTTGTGGTATTCTCTCCAAATCCTGAGAGTTCCAGTAGTTTGCATTTGTGTAGGACAGTAACTAAATATGTTTCACTGCTGATCAACAGGAACACTTCAGACAGAGCAGAAAACATTTATCTTGGTGATGTGAAAACTCCTTTTTTCTTTGGCCACACACTGAGTTAGGGTCACTTGAGCTGTTTTTCTCTGTGGAGCAAATAAAAATGAGCACTGAGCCTTGTTGCCATTTCATTTATTATTTCCATAAACCAAGTCTAAACTGGTACCCTGTCCAAATTGACAGTGAACTTGCGGAAGCAAACCTGAAAGAAAAGGGGTTCTGAAAACATTAATTTCATAGACAAGAATGTAGCTGCTTACGCCACTTCCGACGAAGCATCCATCAGTAGCACAGCAATGGTAGTACTGAAACATTGCTTAAGAGATGGAAAATTTGGCAGAAAAAATAATTGTGAACCTATTTACAAACCAACCACAAGTGTCCATCACAGTTCTCCTACTACTGTGAGGAACATCATAATTAGGAATAGGCCAGTCCATTCGGATAAAGTAAGAACTGACCTGGGACAAAATATTGAATCAAACTGTTTTGAAATTTGAAAAGTTTGGTTATTTTATCCCTATAATTGATTTTTCACAGTACTCTGCACTTCCTGATTCTGTTAAGGCTGGCAGTGGAAGTGTCAAATTATTGGAAGAAAGATTGTTCTCTGGGTGTTTCAGGCCCACCCAGAAGCAAGAAATCTCAGGCTAAAGGTTGATTTCATGTGACTTCCCAACACATTGGCAGATTAAAGAGATCTCAGTGGTTTAGCTAAATGTTAGCAAATCTTCTGAACTTTTGGATGCTTAAATAAATTGAAACTGTAAAGCCTTTTGAGATTCATTCATCACTAGTAAAAATGCTTGGCAATCTGCAGATATAAAAACGGTTGTTGGCTCATGATTAATCAAGAAATTGTGAAGACAAGCCAGTAGGACAAGATGGGCAGCTCCTGTGAAAGTTGAATGCATAGATAGGAAGGTGCCTATTTATCTTTAGGTCTTTATCTCAGCACACAAATAAGGTAACTGTGGGTTCAACTGGGTGTTATGCATGCAATTACCCAACGTGTGTGTATAAATATGGCTTTGAAGGGTGCATGCATATGTTTGCACCACTTTATCTTCCTTTGAAAAGGAGTCCCTACACGTCCTCAAATGAAGAAGGAAATGATAATCAGGTCCTACATCAAAGGTACATCACCAGAGCAAGCTGTATTGTTTAAGAAGCTTGATTAGTAAATGGTACCAACTACATTTTTGATTCAGAAGTATTTTTCACAAGTATCCAGGACAATAAGACTGGAAGAGGCAGGGAAGAAGAAAGGAGAATTGGAAGATCATCAGAGCTCACTGGGAGGCCTGATCCAAAGTCCCGTGAAGTTAATAGGAGTATTTCTATTGACTGCAGTGGGCTTGGATCTTGTCCTAGTGGAGCAGCAGTTATTATATTACCTGCCCTACAAATGTATTATGCTACTGAAGTGCCATAATGAGATTACTGCCACAAACTGCATGTAAATTCCTGCTGTTTCATTTTCTTTTGGGGTGAAAATGTAGTAATTATGTTTTTTCTCACTGCATCTGGGCCATCTGTTCCATACTCAATACACTGTTCCTTACTCGGAATAAAAAAAATTGTTGATTACTGAACTTCTGATTCAGTTGTTTTATTTCTTTCCCTATTTTCATTTTCTTATTTTCAAAATATGAATCTGGACAGATTGTACTTTATAAACTAAATCTGTAACCAAAATATATTGTTACCATGGCACACACAATTTAACAGCTTTAAACAGTGCAATAAAATGAAAATGTAAGACCTGCAGTCTAGACTTCCAAAGAATGCACTTTGGGTATGGAATTAGAGACTTGCACCAGGCACGCCATTATTTTCACAAGTGCAATTGAAGTTCCTAGTGCATATACAATTATAATTCTATTTCTTTACCTGGGCTATTTTGCACATCTAAGATGTTCCTCTTCAACTTTACAATTACAAGTGAAACCTATCATTGGAATCTCAAAAAAAAAATTCATTACGACATTTTATGCTCCCAGCTGTGCATTGATCAAGCGCCTTCTTGTTCATTGACATACGTGCCCACTCCAATTTGTGTTCTAATTTGCACTATGTCGACAGCATCTAACAGCTCCATTTCCTCCTTTTTGCAAACTTTTTTTTGTAATCAAGAAAATTAGTAGCAGTAAAAGCGTATTTCTAATGATGCTGAGACTAAATTGATTAATTTAAATTATCAACAATTTCCCTCCAAATCTTTTTTCAATCCCACCACATGTTAATTATAGTTTGTCAGACTAGATGGTAGCTCTGAAGCACTGCTCCTCAAAGAGAGCTTAAAACTAACCCTTTGGCTGTATATCCTTTTAGCAGGTTAAAAGAGTTCTTCTTTCTCTTGCCTTTTCTTTCAGTGAGAGTGATATTTGTGGGACCCCAATATTTAAAGGGCTCTAGGCAGGCTCTCTGAAGTGACAGCAGTGTAGTTTTTGATTAGATAGGCCAATGATTAGAGGTGGTTGAGTGAGAGGGTTGAGTCACCCATTCCAGCTGTGGGTGGGGCCCAGGCTTTAAAAAGCATGCAGGCTCCTAGTAGCTGATAAGACACAAGGCTGGTAAGATGAAGGCAGCTAGGAGACTAAGGCCTTGTCTACACTAGAGAGTTTTGTCGACAACAGTCATGTCAACACTCCAAAAGGACTATAATAAAAATTGGTATTGCATGTTCACTCTCATTCCCTCTGTCGGCAGAGCGCGTCCACAGTTGGGGCACTATCATCGACAGTGTGAGCAATGCACTGTGGGTACCTTTCCCAAGGTCTAGCTCAACACCTTCTACTGCTAAGGAAGGCGGAGTGGATCGTGGTGCTTCTTGGGACTGGGCTCAATATCCCATGATGCATTGCTTTCTGTCCCAGCATTCCATGGGCTTCCGGCTTTCTTTCACAGCATTTTTCAACTGCCCTTGTTTGCTGTGCACCCCAGCATCTTTGTGAGAAAGGATGGATCCTGCGCTGCTCTCCTAAGCTCTGATAACTGTCGTTAAGACATCGTGCATGGCAGTGCAATTAATCATGAAGTTCCTAACTGAAGAAGACTCCCAGTTGCCTGATATGCTGTGTGATATGGATAGGAGCACCTTTAGATTGCTTTTGGCATTCACGGAACAGCTGCAGACGGTGGACCGTCGCTTTTGTGCTGAGGAAACAAGCACTGAATGGTGGGATCGTATCATCAAAGAGGTCTGGGATGATGAGTAGTGGCTTCAGATCTTTTGGATGCGGAAAGCCACCTTCCTGAAACTGTGTGGAGCTCGCCCCAGCACTAGGGTACAAGGACACCAGACTGAGAACTGCCCTATTGGTAGAGAATCATAGAATCATAGAATGTCAGGGTTGGAAGGGACCTCAGGAGGTCATGTAGTCCAACCCTCTGCTCAAAGCAGGACCAATCCCCAGACAGATTTTTTTTTGCCCCAAATCCCTAAATGGCCCCCTCAAGGATTGAATTTACAACCCTGGGTTTAGCAGACCAATGCTCAAACCACTGAGCTATCCCTCCCCCCCCAAGTGCGTGACAATCGTTATGTGGAAGCTGGCAACTCCAGACTGGTACCGGTCGGTCATGAATCAATTTGGAGCCAGGAAGTCGACCATTGGGGTTGCGTTAATGCAAGTGTGCAGAGCAATTAATCGCATCCTGCCTCGAAGGACTGGGACTCCGGGAAATAGTGGACAGCTTTGCAGAAATGGTTTTCCCTAACTGGAGGGGCGATAGGTGGAACACATTCCAATTTTGGCACCAGACCACCTTGCAACGGAGTACATCAATAGGAAGAGGTACTTCCCCATCGTGTTGCAGGTTCTTGTGGATCACCGTTGGCATTTCACTGACATCAATGCGGGGTGGTCCGGGAAGGTGCGTGATGCATGCATCTTCAGGAACACCGGCCAGTATAGAAAGCTACAAGAAAGGACTTTCTTTCCAGACCAGAAGATTACAGTAGGGGTTGTTGAAATGCCCATAGTGATCCTGGGAGACCCAACGTACCCCTTACAGCCATGGCTCATGAAACCTTACACGGGAAACCTGGACAGCAGTAAGGAGTGGTTCAACAACAGGCTGAGTAGGTGCCGGATGACAGTGGAATGTGCCTTTGTCAGATTAAAGTGCACTGGCAATGCCTTTATGGCAGGTTAGACCTCAATGAGGATAAAATTTCCATGGTCATAGCCGCGTGTTGTACGTTGCATAATCTTTATGAAGCTAAGGGTGAAAGATTTACTCAGGGGTGGAGTGTTGAGGCAGACCACTTGGCTGCTGAGTTTGAGCAGCCAGATACGAGGGCTATAAGAGGGGCCGAGAGAGGGGGGCAAATTGAATCAGGGAGCTTTGAGGCAACACTTTGAATATGAGAACCAGTAATGTATATCTTTGTGATTGGTGCTGCAATGTTACATTACATGTAGTTTTCCTAGAAAGCAATGGTGAAATTTGGGGCTTTACAGTCCAGTAGGCAAATGATTAAACTGCCTGTGTATGTATTGGTAGTGTCAGCTATCTCACTTTGTAGGACACATACACATACACATACACACGGACACTTGGTGGGAAAGGAGGTACCAGGGAATGGCAGACTTTCAGAGCTGGGTGTAGGTCCAGCTGTCATTTTGAAAGTTGTCCGAGGGGATGGAGTGAAGGAGAAACCGAGAAGACCTGGAAAGCGGAAAGGACTGTGTAGGCAGAGTTTGGGGAGGGGCACAGAAAAGAGTTCTGAATGTGCTGCAGGAGAGGGTGGCACACATCTGCTCAGTCTGCAGCATTATTAAGGACTTCAGCGTTTGCTCCTCCATGACTTTAATGATCCGCACAGTAGAGTCCTTAACAAACTCCTGATTTTCTTTTCTGTCTTTTGGCTTTCCTCCATTCTTTGCATTCCCTTTTATATGCATTGGAGAAATGCAGTACCTCCCGGAACATGTCGTCTTTGCTCGGTCTGGGGCGCTTTCTTATCTGGCAGAGACACTCGGCTGGTGTGTGTAGTATGTTCCTAAAGGCCACATCTGCCGAAGCACAAGGAACAATGCACAGAAGCATGATTAAGTTCACACATAGTATTGAAACATTTCAGTCACCTCTGGTAACATAACAATTACTTTCTCACTGACCCTTGGCAAGCACACAACTCTGCAAATACTCAAAGCGTGGTGAGTGGTGGCTGGGAGTGGAGGTGCGCTACATGGGGAAAAGAGCACTCTGAAAGGGTTGTGGTGCAGCCGACTAATGAAAAAATTCTCAAATTCTCCCACACTTTCCCACAGGTGGGTCATTGTAGCAGATATCTCACTGCTGAGGGCAAGCAGAGAAGTAAGGGTACATCTGCTACATGCTTGTGGTTTCCGCCCTGGTCCTTTTGCTGCTCACCTGTGTGCCGATTTGGTCCCTGCACAAGTGATTGCTGAATGGCACGGGAAAGTTTCCTACAATGTGGGAAGGAACAAAGCAGCTCTGTCAAGGAACCTTCAGCAGAGGATTGCCGAGGTACCTCCAGGAAACTTTTCTGGAGATCTCTCTGGAGGATTCCCATGAGATCTCGGCGTGCATCAACACCTTGTTCTGCCGTACTGGGAAATGCTACACAGGGAAATGTCCTGCACACAGAAACACAGCCAGCCTTGTACATTTGTATACCCTGAACCCACCTCTGCATTACACAAACCACAGCCACTTACCAGGCATCTCCTCTCCTGCTTCTTGCTCACCAGAGAGCAACTGCTGAGACTGGCTAGACACTTCTGGGGTGGTGAACAGTTCCTGGCTGCCTGCCCCACTGGGTGACCCTGCCGGGAGCTCCACATCATTGTCTATCTCCACCTCTTCATCAATGATTTCGTCCTCCACATTAAGTCTTCTTTCTTCCACCTTCAGGCTCACTGAAACATCCACGGGGCTCTTGGCAGTGGAGGTGGGATCGCTACCGAGGATAGTGTCCAGCTCCTTATAGAACCGGCAGCTCTTAGGTGAAGCATCGGAGCAATGGTTTGCCTCCCTCACCTTATGGTACGCCTGCCACAGCTCCTTTATTTTCACTCTGCACTGCAGTGTGTCCTGATCGTAGACCTTTTCGCACAAGCCTTGAGAAATCTGCCCATAGGTATCAAAAATTCCTACGGCTCAAGCGCAGCTGGGACTGCACAGCCTCCTCTCTCCATATACAGTACTGAGCAGATCCAGCAGCTCCGCAGTGGTCCAAGTGGGAGAGCATTTGCTGCGATAACCTGCCATGGTCACCTGGGAAGATGGGATAAGACGTCTCCACACCGAGCACACAGGACATGGAATTCCAAAAATTCCTGGAGTTTCTAAGGGGGAGGGGTGGATGGTTGTTTACCTGGCTGCAGGGCAGTGGAGTTCAAACAGCTGACCAGAGCGGTCAGGATGGGCATTGTGGGACAGCTGGAGGCCAATTAAAGTGATAAAATCAAGCATGGTGTCTATGCTGACACTTTGTCGACAAAAATTTGGTGCAAAAAGCCTTATGTCTCTTGTCGGGATGGTTTTATTTTGTCACCAAAACAGGGCATTTTTGCCACCAAAAGTCACATCGTAGTGTGTATGCATTCACTGTTTTGTCGACAAAAACTGCCTTTTGTTGATAAAACTCTGTAGTGTTGACAAGGCCTTAGGATTAAAATAACAACACAGAATCCTAACCCACTGCCTTCTTCCACTAGCCAACTGCCTTAGGGTGTGTCTACACCGCAGCTAAAACACCTGCCGCTGGCCTGTGTCAGCTGAGTTGGGCTCATGGGACTCAGGCTGCTGGGCTATAAAATTGTATTGTAGTTGCCCAAGCTTGGGCTGGAGCCTGGACTCTGGGACCCTTCCCCCTCATCAGCCTACACTGCAGTGTTGTATCCCCGCAGCCCGAGCCCCGGGAGCCTGACTCAGCTGACACAGGCCAGCTGCAGGTGTTTTAGTTGCGGTGTAGACACACCCTAAGTCAGTTGGCTAGTGGAAGAAGGCAGTGGGTTAGGATTCTGTGTTGTTACTTTAACCCTAATGCCTTGTCTACACTACAGAGTTTTATTTATTTTAACCCTTTCCTTAACTTGCTGGTAAGTCTACAATAGGGTTACCATATTTCCTCATTTAAAAAAAGAGGACACTCCATGGGGCCCTGGCCCCGCCCCTTCCCTGCCCCAACCCTGCCCAACTCTGCCCCTTCCCCAAAGTCCCTGCCCCAACTCCGCCCCCACCCCTGAGTGCCCCACATTCCTCCTCCTCCCTCACAGCTGCAAAACAGCTGCCCCAGCGCTACCGGCTTCACGGTTTGCCGGGCAGCCCCCAGACCTCCAGACCCTGCGCCCCCAGCCGGGCGCTTCCCTTCCTGGGCTCCAGCTGCGCTGGGGAAGCGCCCGGCCGGGGGCGCAGGGTCTGGAGGTCTGGGGGCTGCCCGGCAAACTGTGAAGCCAGTAGCGCTCGGGCAGCTCGGCTCTTCAGCTACACAGAGTTGAGGTGTCTGGGGGGAGCAGCAGCCGCCGCCGCGGGGGAATCCTCCTGCAGCTCGCAGCCTGCGGGAGCTACAAGGTAAGCAGGGGACTGGGGCAGGGACGCTGGCAAAGCTATTTTCCCGGACATGTTCGGCTTTTTGGCAATTCCCCCCAGATGGGGATTTGAGGAGCAAAAAGCTGGACATGTGCGGGAAAAACCAGACGTATGGTAACCCTATCTACAAGGAGGAATCCATAATGGGAGGAAAATGGTGTGTTGCCAACAACACTGCAAGCTCATCTGCCTGGACCTGTGGGGCTCCCCACTAGACAGGGGCATCCTGGCCCTGGAGGCTTCCACCCAGGTCTTAATACATACCTAATCTGGATAACAAATTCCCCATTCTGGGCAAAGGAGCACTGAATTAATTGTATATCACACCATCCAAATGAATGGGAATAAGCTGCCAAAGCTACTTGTATAAATTCATGTGATTTCATCACGTGTTCAAAGAAGCGACATCCATTTGCACAGGGCTGGCTGAGGAAACCCTAAGTGTCAAGGAGGTGCATGGGGGGTGTAGGTAACAGGGGACAATGAAAACACAAGGGAGTGGAACAGGAAGAATGGAGACCCAAGAGGGGGCAGAGCCTTCAAACAATTCCTCTAGTGCTGCAGAGGGGTTGACATTCCAATCCCCGTTTCAAAGAAACTTAGCCCCTGTAATTAAACAAACTAAATCCCCATGAAGTGGGTCTCAAACTCCGTATGTCTCTGTACAAAATACCAAGTACCAAAAGCTCTGCTCTTAATCTTAATTCTGTATTTGAGCTACCAAAGTGGATATGCTCAGGTGCACAAGACACCCACTAATATCTTGGGGAAAGAATGTTGGTGTAATAACTGGGCCTGGGAGGCTTCCTTTAATTGTGAGACTAATCAGTGGAAAGTGGGTAAAGATTCAGGAATTGTCACAATAACCTGTTATGTAAAATGATTTAAGAAAAGTTTTGAGAAGGAGACAGACTGAATTAATTTAAACAAGGACAGTGCTGAGATTATGACTGTAAACAAGAGGAACAGGGGACTGGAAATCTATGGACCAAAATTCGTGCTTTGGAAATTAGGCCTAATTAACGGACAGAATAATGAGAGGATGGACCATTCCACCCATCACCCCTTTTGGGGGGCCTTAAAAAGAGACTTGGGGGAGAAAAAAAGGAACTTCTACCACCATTGCAGATATAACAAAAGGATGTTTACTGTGACATCCAGACCTTGATCTGCAGTGGGATGCTTGACCATCATTGCTGCACCAGCAAGGACCCCAGCATGCTCCATTCCAGAGGTTTACACATGCGTCCTTTTGGTGAAATCCTTGTGCTCCTGGATGCTAGACAGATCAACCACCTCTTCCTGGAGCTCTCTGACCTGCTTCCTGATGTAGTTCCCCTTGCTTGGGTTTTGTTGATGGGGACATGCAGGCCACATCCCCAGCAAGTCAAGACCAGGGCCTGGGTGGAGGCCTCCAGGGCCAGGGTGCCCCTGTCTAATGGGGAGCCCCACAGGTGCAGGCAGATGAGCTTGCAGTGTTGTTGGTAACACACCATTTTTCTCCCATTATGGGTTCCTCCTTGTACACTTACCAGCATTTTTGTTTGTTTTGTGTCTTTAGTAATACCTGGTTCTGGGATTTTGTGCTTGAATTATTTAGGCCCAGATCCTTCCAACATTTACTCATGTACATAGTACCGTTGAAGTAAATGGGAATACTCACATGCTTAATGTTTAGCACATCCGTAAGTCTTTTCTGGATCAGGGTCTTACTTTGTACTACTCTATTGTCATGGAAATTTAAAAAAAAGAAGAAAAGCTTTTTCTAACTACATTCACAATCAAATATCCCCCCCCCCCCAGTAATTGGAGTTGTATGACAGAGAAAGAAAAACATTGAAAACAGTGCTTTGCAATAATTCATAATTCTCTAAACCACCATATAGCTTAAAAGTGCAATTTCTGCCACTAGCTATATTGAAAATGCACATACATGCTTAGGGCTAAATTATAGCCCTGTTTGTGGATAATAGAGCCATATCACTCCTGTTTCAACTCTGGAAGGTGCCAGTCTTAGGGAGACACAATACCTCCCAGAGCTACTCCTGTATCACCATTAAATAGAGTACAGCTTGCATCCCTCTGTATCCACATGACATTCTAATAAGTAAGCTGGAGAAATGTGGGTTTGGTGGAACTACCATTAAGTGGATAAATAACACTGGTCTACAATTTTTGAGAAGTCGTCTGCTTCAGAGATAAAATGTGCTATTTATTATGTATTTTGATGTGCTGAATTCAAATATGACAATTAAAACAACTGATTGGCTACTGTTTCTAAGATATTTAAGTTTTTACATTTTATGTCTATGTATATTGTGTAGATAGTAGAGTTTTAATCATAAATTGGAAACCTAGATCTTTTCATGTGTTTATGGTTGCTTTACATGATAATATTTCACCTGTCCTGTTTATGTAACACTTTAAAAATCAGCAAAAGGGTTATATAAATAAAATTTATTATGAAACAAAAGGCAAAAAACGATTATGTACATAGTTTAGTCCTATTCAGTGTCTACTGAGCGCTTCTTGGCTTGTCTCTTGTATTCATTAAATGGAGCATCTCTTGTCACTGTCCAGCAATAGTCTGCAAGCATTGATGGGCTCCATTTGCCCTGATAGCGTTTCTCCATTGTTGCACTGTCCTGGTGAAATAGCTCACCGTGCTCGTCGCTCACTGCTCCGCAGTTCGGTGGAAAAAAATCTAGATGAGAGTGAAAAAAATGTATCTTTAGTGACACGTTGCAACCAAGGCTTTTGTATGCCTTGAGGAGGTTTTCCACCAACAACCTGTAGTTGTCTGCCTTGTTGTTTCCGAGAAAATGTATTGCCACTAACTGGAAGGCTTTCCATGCCGACTTTTCCTTGCCACGCAGTGCATGGTCAAATGCATCATCTCGAAGAAGTTCACGAATCTGAGGACCAACAGAGACACCTTCCTTTATCTTAGCTTCACTTAACCTTGGAAATTTTCCACAGAGGTACTTGAAAGCTGCTTGTGTTTTGTCAATGGCCTTGACAAAGTTCTTCATCAGACCCAGCTTGATGTGTAAGGGTGGTAACAAAATCTTCCTTGATTCAACAAGTGGTGGATGCTGAACACTTTTCCTCCCAGGCTCCAATGACTGTCGGAGTGGCCAATCTTTCTTGATGTAGTGGGAATCTCTTGCATGACTATCCCATTTGCAGAGAAAACAGCAGTACTTTGTGTATCCAGTCTGCAGACCAAGCAAGAGAGCAACAACCTTCAAATCGCCACAAAGCTGCCACTGATTTGGTCATAGTTTATGCACCTCAAAAGTTGTTTCATGTTGTCATAGGTTTCCCTCATATGGACTTCATGGCCAACTGGAATTGATGGCAAAACTAGCCATTATGCAGTAAAACAGCTTTAAGACTCGTCTTCGATGAGTCAATGAACAGTCTCCACTCATCCGGATCGTGAACGATGTTGAGGGCTGCCATCACACCATCAATGTTGTTGCAGGCTACAAGATCACCTTCCATGAAGAAGAATGGGACAAGATCCTTTTGACGGTCACGGAACATGGAAACCCTAACTTCGCCTGCCAGGAGATTCCACTGCTGTAGTCTGGAGCCCCACAGCTCTGCCTTACTCTTGGGTAGTTCCAAATCCCTGACAAGGTCATTCAGTTCACCTTGTGTTATGAGGTGTGGTTCAGAGGAGGAGGATGGGAGAAAATGTGGGTCCTGTGACATTGATGGTTCAGGACCAGAAGTTTCATCCTCATAGACTCATAGACTCTAAGGTCAGAAGGGACCATTATGATCATCTAGTCTGACCTCCCACATGATGCGGGCCACAAAAACTGACCCATCCACTCCTAGAAGAATTCTCTCCCTTGACTCAGCTGTTGAAGTCCCCAAATCATGATTTAAAGACTTCAAATTACTGAGAATCCTCCAGCAAGCGACCCCTGTCCCATGCTGCGGAGGAAGGCGAAAAACCTCCAGGGCCTCTGCCAATCTACCCTGGAGGAAAATTCCTTCCTGACCCCAAATATGGCGATCAGCTGAACCCCGAGCATGCGGGCAAGATTCTCTAGCCAGACCCTCTGGAAAAAGTTCTTTGTAGTAACTTTTAATATCCCATCATTGACCATTGTTACTAATTACCAGCGATGGCACGTTATTGACCTATTGACTAAAATCACTTTGTCCCATCAAACCATCCCCTCCATAAATTTATCAAGCTTAATCTTAAAACCAGAGAGGTCTTTCGCCCCCACTGTTTCCCTTGGAAGGATGTTCCAAAACTTCCTCTTCCTCTTCCTCATCTGACTCAAGTGAAAATGATTCTGTTGCATCAGGAACCAGCAGTCCTTCTCCGTGGGTTACTGGGTGTATAGCTGATGGAATGTTTGGATAATGCACAGTCCACTTTTTCTTCTTTAGCACACCTTTCCCAACTGGAGGCACCATGCAGAAGTAACAATTGCTGGTATGGTCTGTTGGCACTCTCCAAATCACTGGGACTGCAAAAGGCATAGATTTCCTTTTCCTGTTCAACCACTGGTGAAGATTTGTTGCACAAGTGTTGCAGCATATGTGTGGGGCCCACCTCTTGTCCTGATCTCCAATTTTGCAGCCAAAATAAAGGTGATAGGTTTTCTTAACCATAGTGGTTATACTGCGCTTTTGTGATGCAAAAGTCAGTTCACCACAAACATAGCAGAAGTTATCTGCACTGTTCACGCAAGTATGAGGCATCTCTGCTCACTTTGGCTAAATAGAAATGTGTCCCTTTGCAAAATCAAACACTGACAAGTAAGAGAGCATGACATCGTATGATTTCTAGAGCTGATATAGGGCAATTTGTTCAGCAGAGTGATGTAAGCTTCGTTATGATTGCATCATCCATGACTTCTAGGAATAACATGATGCAATTCATATCATGTATGACGCAATACCAGCTTCAGATTGCATCATTCATTGTTTTGCCTAAAAAGCAAGTACTGTCCAAACCCAGTCATAGATTTATTCATAGATCCAGTCAAAGATGTATTTTAGTCATTTCTGGTTTAAATTGAGATCTCTTCCCTTTATAACTCACTTATCCTCCGCCATTCCCAAATCAAGGGTCGTATATACTGACCCAATAGCATATCTTGAAATCTAGAGCCAATCAACAATTTTAAGCATCATTTTCATTCTCAGTGACCCAGAATTAGTAAAGTTTGACTACATTTATTTCAGAAGCATTTTGGCAGTAGAGCAGTGTATTGGTTAAAGAACTGCAAACAAAGAGTAACTATTAATGGAATGATGTCAGATTGGAGGGAGGTTTCAAGTGGGGTTCCAAAGGGATCTGTTCCTGGTCTGGTGGTGTTTAACATCTTTATTAATCACCTGGATGTAGGTATATAGAGCATACTGATCAAATTTGCAGATGACACAAAGCTGGGAGGGTCGGGGGGGGGGGGTGTTGCCAATACTTTGGAGGATAGAGATAAAATCCAGAGGGATCTTGACAAATTAGAGAACTGGGCTATAGACAACAAAATGAAATTCAACACAGACAAATGTAAGGTGCTACACTTAGGGAAGAAAAACCAAATGCACAAATACAGAATGGGGGATAACTGGCTTGGCAGCAGCATTGCTGAGAAGGATCTGGAAGTTGTGGTGGATCACAACCTCAGCATGAGTCAGCAATGCAATGCTGTTGCAAAAAAAGCAAATGCAATTTCACTCTACTCAGCACTTGTTGGCCTCAGCTGGAGTACTGTGTCCAATTTCAGTCACCAATGTATAGAAAGGATGTAGAGAAACTGGAAAAGATACAGAGGTGAGCAACAAAGATGATCAAAGGGATGGAATGCAAACCGTGTGAGCAAAGGCTTAAAGAATGGGGCATGTTTAGTTTGGAAAAGAGAAGATTAAGGGGAGATATGATAGCAGTCTTCAAATACTTGAAAAGCTGTAATAAGAGAGATGGAGAAAAGTTGTTCTCTCTTGCCACATAGGGCAGGAAAAGAGGCAGTGGGTTCAAATTACAGGATAGCAGATTTAGATTAAATCTCAAGAAAAACTTCCTAACTGTAAGAACAGTAGGACAATGGAACAGACTGCCTAGGGACACTGTGGAAGCTCCTTCATTTGAGGTTTTCAAAAGGAGGCTGGATCGCCATCTGTCTTGGATGGTTTAGACACCACAAATCCTGCATCTTGGCAGGAGGCTAGTCTAGATGACCCTGGCGATCTCTTCTAACCTTATGATTCTATGATCTTGTCAGTTTCCCAAGTGCAGGGTGAGATAGCCCCACCCTTTTTCACATGCCAGAGTGGCTCTAGCTCTGCTCAGTGCTTGCATGCTTAACTGCAAGTAGTCCCTTTGCACCCAGCACCTGCAGAGAGTGGAAGTGGGAGAGGTTCCTGTCACATGCTCTTTCCCTTGTGCATCCAGACAACTGCTGGGCACAACCTGACCCTTAAGTAGGTAGCCACACCCCTGGACTGTCCATTTATTTTGTATTCTTGCTTAGGCATTAAGGGCTAGATTGTGGCACAGCAAATAGTGAGGAGCAGGGCAGCACTGCATAAGCCCCAGCAGGAGCACTGGAGGCATTCTGCCACAGACAGCTCCCCAGTTCTGCTGGAGGGGACAGAGTCTGTAACATCTCTTTGAAGGAGCCAACATACTTAACTCTCCCGCCAGATGTATGGCTATGCAAAATATTTTGGTCAGCTTCTGTTGAACCAGAATTGGCTCATCAGCCTCTAACAACCAAATCAGGCTTATCAGGACTAACAAATCTTCTAAAGTTCATGGGGGGAGGGCCATTGAGGAGGTTCCTAAAACTCAGGGGAGCCATGAGCCAAAGCCTTAAGGGAAAGAAGAGCTCCCCATAGGCCACCTATTGTTCATTAATAAGTCAACAGAAAGGAGGGAAGTGTCCCCAGTCTCTCCATCCCAGGCTTCGTCTTCTCTCCAGCCTCTCCTTCCTAAGGAACTCAGGAGGCCTGCAGGCAGACTGTGAGGAGGGAGAGATCAGGTTGACATTACCCACACCCCAGTCCTGTGCCCCATCTCAGGCCTTCAGGAGGGGAACACCCACACCAAGCCTCAAGTCCCTTCCCTACAGGCCTTAGGAGGTTTATCTGTACCCCTCATGAGCCTTTTGGGGGAGAAATTCTCCTTTTCCCATTGACAAGCCTCCCTGGTGATCAGATTACCTTGTAAAGATTATCTCGGCAAGAAAAGGGCTACAGCCTTCTTTTCTAAAATTGAAAACCTTGGTCTTACACAGTCTGTTTGTGCTATGCTAAGTGACCCAGAATTGACAATCCATAGCAACAGTCAGAATTCAAAGTAATATATTTTTAAATTAGACTTTAATTGGCAACTCTTTTGTGCTGCTGGTCTTCAACTCTCAGATAGGGCTATTCTGTAAACTAAGTTTTATCCTTTTCCTTCTTTCTATTTTTAGTTTGATTTTTTTGAGGGCGGGGGAGGGTTCTACAAAGTCGCGACAAATATTAAGACTTTTAAAACTCTGGTACTTTTGAGTGTCATAATTAGAGCTGAACCAAATTCATGGTCCACTGGTCAATTTCATGGTCATAGGATTTTAAACATTGTAAATTTCATGATTTCAGCTATTTAAATCTGAAATTTCACAGTGTTGTAATTGTAGGGGTTCTGACCCAAAATTGTGCGGTGGGGGAGTCACAAGGTTATTGTGATGGGGGGGGGCTCCCCGGTATGGCTACCCTTACTTCTGTGCTGCTGCTGACAGGGGCACTGCCTTCAGAGCTGGGCAGTTGGAGAGCGGCAGCTGCTGGCTGGGAGTCCAGCTCTGAAGGCAGAGCTGCCGCCAGCAGCAGCAGCAGCAGCGCAGAAGTAAGGGTGACATGGTATGGTATTGCCACCATTACTTCTGTGCTGCTGCTGGCGGGGCACTGTCTTCAGAGCTGGGCGCCCACAGCCGCCACTCTCCGGCTGCCAAGCTCTGAAGGCAGCACAGAATGAAGGGTAGCAATACTCCGACCCCCCCTAAAATAATCTTGCAACCCACCTGTAAGTCCCTTTTGGATCAGGACCCCCAATTTGAGAAATGCTGGTCTCCCTGAGAAATGTGTCTAGTATAGGATAAAAGCACACAAAAGACCAGACTTCACAGGAGAAGAACAGATATCACAGTCCGTGACGTGTTTTTCATGGCCATGAATTTGGTAGGGCCCTAGTTATAATTCAAGAAATCCTTTTTTTAATTCAGTTTAAACTTTGTAGAAAAAATCTCCCTTGGCCACATATCTAACCAACCGATATTGAGGCCAAAATGGCTTTCTGTGTGTGTGGATTTTAGAGAAGGCCAAAATTTAGGCTTATAATAGCAACTCAATTTCAACATTAACTATATAGTGACCCCTCTCTCTCCATAATCTTTCCAATGTGAATAAATTATATGATAAAGAATAATGGATTCCAAAGTCCATTGACCATTATATGACATTTCTTCCTTTGCTTTATTATCACCTCCAAATACTGGAATTTGTTTCTCTTCCTGTGTAGTTAATGAGTACAATTCTGGTGTTTAGTTCATGATGTATTTGCAGTAATTAGTCTGACCAATTAGCTGAGAAAAAGACTTGCACATTTTCTATTGATATCATATTACATTAGAGTATTCAAGAACATTGATATATCCTCTTTGCATATGCAACTGACATTCAACCTATAAAGCAGACATAACAGAGAAAAATAGATGCTGGGATTGATAACAGAAGAATGGTTACTTTATTGTACTTAGTAAATAAATTCTGGGAAGAGATAAGAATAAACATGATTCCTGATAAGTACATTCCCAGTGACCAATCAATATTTATTTTAGGAAATTTTAAAAATATACGTAACATCAATAAATTGAAAGGAAATGTTCTCCTGAAAGCTAATTTGATTGCCAAGAGATTACTGCTACATAAATGAATATCTGCTAATCTCTCAGTGTTGCCAAATGTTTAACTGGCCTTTGAAACTTGGCAAACGCAAAGAAAATTACCTACCAAATGGATAAAACAATAGAAATTATGCAGGAAACATGGTCCTGTTTTCTTGAGCTTTGTAGCTCAGATGAAGGATGGAGCTGTGACTTTAACCACTATTCACATTTCCAGGGGTAGGTCTGAAGCCAGAGGCATGTATTGGGTCCATGTCTTGGCTGGTGTAAATTAATGCAGCTACACTGACTTCAATGGAATTGTGCCACCTTACACCAGCAGACAATTTGGTATAGTGGCTCCAGGACTGTTGAGGAAGTGCCTAATGGTAGCTTCTACTCCACTATTTTACAGGATGAAGCATGAACTCACTTCATGCTGTCCCAGATCCTCTACTTGATACAGTATGGTAGGGCATGCTCCAAGCACTTAGAAGGCTTTCTACACTACAGTCAGCTTCCATGTCCCTTAGCATTGCTTACTGAGAGTGCAAGAACTGAAATTGCAAAGGCTTGTGGGGAGGGTCCTTCTGCCTTCTCCTTCCCCACTCTCCATATATGTACAGGGCTTGGTATGGCCTAGCCCTAACTTCCCAAATATATGTATAAGCAGGGTCTGCATGAGCTCTCCCCTGACATCTAGTGATGAGCTGGGGGAGAAAACTTCATAAGACTCAGCTGAGAGTCTTTTATTACAGAATAATATTGTTGAAATCACTATTAACTAGTCCTGCTTTGAGACAATGTCTTTGATGAAAGAGATTTCTCAGCCTGGGCTAGCAGTGAGGCTCCCACACTGAGCTGAAATCACAGGAAGCTGTGCTAAGTGGTGTGACCTCAAGACATCCCAGAGGTTGCAGTGAAGCAAATAGTGAGCAGAATGAGTGGCACAGAGCAAGCAGAGAGGCCGGCAGAGCAAGCAAGGTGCCTTTCCCTCCCCCGCCCCCTAGAGTGGGAGGTGAACTCATGCAAATGCACCTCTAAACTCTGGATCTCCACTGACCAAGAACAATAAACTGTGAGTGGGGTGTGGTGGAGGGAGAAGGGAGGGGCATGTTAAAGGAACTTTTGGTTGTTGGACTTAAGAACCTGAGGCAAAAGACACTGCTCAATATACTCTGGGGTGCATGTTTTGCTCATGGTCTTATGATTATGAATCCAAGTTAATGCTGGGTTACTTTCCCCCCTTTATATTTTTTTAAAAATGTTCTTTTCTAAAATCAGACTCTGTGCTTGCGAGAGGGGAAGTATTGCTTCTTTGAGGCACCCAGGAGATGGTGTGTCATTTCCCCAGGTTACTGGGTGGGGGCTTGAGTCGGGTCTTGTGGTATTGTTAAAAAGAAACCCCTTGTCGCTGCTACTCTACCTGGCAATAGGGTTACATATGTGTATACTACTGATAGAAGGAATATTCTGGGTCACATTCTTTGATCTGGCTGTGGTGTGTTTGGTGCAGGAATTCAGGATGGGAGGGACAAAGCTGGCTTTAAACCCATCTTGCACTCCCCCAAACTCAGGATTGCTAGGAACCAACTTTGCCCTGGAATAAGTTACTGCTGCTTTAACTGCCCATGGTCCAAAAGAGACATTCTAGCAGCCATGGATTAGCCAGATATCAGCGGCCCAGCCATACTCCCTCTTCCTTGAATGTGCCCCTTACACTGGTGGCTGTGAGATATGTGGTTTAGAAGCTGTATGGTACCCCAACATCCCTGTGTGTTGGGAATCTTCCAGTGCCCAGTGGATTTAGACCAGAGGTTCTTAACTTTTCCAGACTACTGTACCCCTTTCAGGAGTCTGATTTGTCTTGCGTACTCCCAAGTTTTGCCTCACTTAAAAACTATTTACTTACAAAATCAGACACAAAAATACAAAAGTGTCACAGCACACTGTTACTGAGAAATTGCTTCCTGTCTCATTTTGTCTGTATGAAATTTTAGTTTGTACTGACTTAGCTACTGTTCCTTATGTGGCCTGTTGTAAAACTAGGCAAATATCTAGATCAATTGATGTACCCCCGGAAGTCCTCTGTGTACCCCCAGGGGTACACGTACCCTTGGTTGAGAACCAATGATTTAGACAGCTTTGCACTGGTGAGCCAGTGCAGAGGAGCTAGAGTGGAGTCTGGGATCTGGGCCTTTACTGACTATTATTCAAGCACCATATTCAAGCAATAACATTTTCAAGTATTGGTAGTGTGACAGACCCAGACCAGTGGGGTAGAGGAGTCTGGTAGAGGGCAAATATATTGGTCACTGCATGAGTAGTTTTCTGTTCCCTGAGTGACCAGAGCAGGGGCTGGACTAGAGTAATCAGGAACCTGCTAGAACCAGTTAAGGCAGGAAGGCTAATTAGGACACCTGGAGCCAATTAAGAAGAAGCTGCTAGAATCAATTAAGGCAGGCTAATCAGGGCACCTGGGCTTTAAAAAGGAGCTCACTTCAGTTTGTGGTGTGAGTGTGAGGAGCTGGGAGCAAGAGGTGCAAGGAGCTGAGAGTCAGAGGGTGTGCTGCTGGAGGACTGAAGAGCACAAGCGTTATCAGACACCAGGAGGAAGGTCCTGTGGTGAGACTAAGGGTATGCCTACACTACAGGATTAATCCAAATTTACATAATTCGAATTTTGGAAACAGATTGTGTAAAGTCGAATGTATGCGGCCACACTAAGCACATTAATTCGGCAGTGTGTGTCCATGTAGCGGGGCTAGTGTCGATTTCCGGAGCGTTGCACTGTAGGTAGTTATTCCCATAGCTATCCCATAGTTCCCGCAGTCTCCCCTGCCCATTGGAATTCTGGGTTGAGATCCCAGTGCCTGGTGGGGCAAAAAACATTGTCGCAGGTGGTTCTGGGTACAGCCTCACCTCTCCCTTCATGAAAGCAACGGCAGACAACAATTTCGCGCCTTTTTTCCTGGGTGAACACTGCAGACTCCATATCACGGCAAGCATGGAGCCCGCTCAGCTTAAGACAGCAGTCATGAACATTGTAAACACCTCGTGCGTTCTTGTGCAGTTTATGCTGAGCCAGGACCAGAAAAACGAGGAGAGGAGGAGGCGGCAACGGCAGCGCAGCGACAAGAGTGATGAGGACATGGACATGGACACAGAATTCTCTCAAACTGCGGGCCCCGGTGCTTTGGAGATCATGTTCTTAATGGGGCAGGTTCTATCCATGGAACGCCGATTCTGGGCCCGGGAAACAAGCACAGACTGGTGGGACTGCATAGTGTTGCAGGTGTGGGACGATTCCCAGTGGCTGCGAAACTTTCACATGCGTAAGGGCACTTTCATGGCACTTTGTGACTTGCTTTCCCCTGCCCTGAAGCGCCAGAATACCAAGATGAGAACAGCCCTCACAGTTGAGAAGCGAGTGG
This sequence comes from Malaclemys terrapin pileata, assembly GCF_027887155.1. Classification (NCBI taxonomy): domain Eukaryota; kingdom Metazoa; phylum Chordata; order Testudines; family Emydidae; genus Malaclemys; species Malaclemys terrapin. The sequence continues at coordinate 173,190,616 of NC_071506.1, forward strand.
CGATAGCCCTGTGGAAGCTTGCAACAACAGACAGCTACCGGTCAGTCAGGAATCAATTTGGAGTGGGCAAATCTACTGTGGGGGCTGCTGTGATGCAAGTAGCCAAAGCAATCACTGAGCTGCTGCTACGAAAGGTAGTGACTCTTGGAAATGTGCAGGTCATAGTGGATGGCTTTGCTGCAATGGGATTCCCTAACTGTGGTGGGGCGATAGATGGAACCCATATCCCTATCTTGGCACCGGAGCACCAGGGTACCCAGTACATAAACCGCAAGGGGTACTTTTCAATGGTGCTGCAAGCACTTAGTGTGGATCACAAGGGATGTTTCACCAACATCAACGTAGGCTGGCCGGGAAGGGTTCATGACGCTCGCGTCTTCAGGAACACTAATCTGTTTAAATGGCTGCAGCAGGGAACTTACTTCCCGGACCAGAAAATAACCGTTGGGGATGTTGAAATGCCAATAGTTATTCTTGGGGACCCAGCCTACCCCTTAATGCAATGGCTCATGAAGCCGTACACAGGCAGCCTGGACAGGAGTCAGGAGCTGTTCAACTACAGGCTGAGCAAGTGCAGAATGGTGGTAGAATGTGCATTTGGCCGTTTAAAAGATCGCTGGCGATCGTTACTGACTCACTCAGACCTCAGCCAAACCATTATCCCCATTGTTATTGCTGCTTGCTGTGTGCTCCACAATCTCTGTGAAAGTAAGGGGGAGACCTTTATGGCGGGGTGGGAGGCTGAGGCAAATCGCCTGGCTGCTGATTACACGCAGCCAGACACCAGGGCAATTAGAAGAGCACACCAGGAAGCGCTGTGCATCAGAGAAGCTTTGAAAACCAGTTTCATGACTGGCCAGGCTACAGTGTGAAATTTCTGTTTGTTTCTCCTTCATGAAAACCCGCCCCCTTTATTGACTCATTCTCTGTAAGGAACCCACCCGCCCCCTTCCCCCAGCTTGCTTTCAAAGGAAATAAAGTCACTATCATTTAAAAATCATGTAGTCTTTATTAATTGATTATAAAAAGAGGGAGAGAACCCGGGTGGGGTTTGGGAGGAGGATCGGCGGGAAGGAAAAGGCTACTAAAAAAAGGTTAAAAAAATGACAGCTTTTTGCTTGGGCTGTCCACTGGGGTGGAATGGGAGGGTGTATGGACCCTCTCTCCCTCCCCCCCCCGCGTTCTTACACGTCTGGGTGAGGAGGCTATGGAACATGGTGAGGAGGGAGGGGGGTTATATAGGGGCTGTAGCGGCACTCTGTTATCCTCTGCCATTCCTGAAGCTCCACCAGACGCCGGAGCATGTCTGTTTGCTCACGGAGCAGCCCCAGCGTTGCATCCTGCCTCCTCTGATCTTCCTGCCGCCACCTCTCATCTCGAGAGTCCCTCATGTCCTCACGTTGGTCCCTCATGTCCTCACGTTGGTCCCTCCTGTCCTCACGTTCACTGGCTTCTTTCCTATACTTTGAAACCGTGTCCTTCCACTCATTCAGATGAGCTCTTTCACTGAGGGTGGATTCCATGATTTCCGCGAACATCTCGTCTCGCGTCTTCTTTTTCTGACGCCTTATCTGAGATAGCCTTCAGGACGGGGGAGGGAGGCTTGAAAAATTTGCAGCTGCTGGAGGGAGGGAAAAAAGGAGAGAATTTTTTTAAAAAGATACATTTTGCAGAACAATGCTTATACTCTTTCACGGTGACCAACACTATTCACATTACATAGCACATGTGATTTCTGTGCAAGGTCGCATTTTGCCTCTTAATATTGAGTGCCTGTGGCTTTGCTGCTAGAGATCACAGATGCAGGTCCGGGCAACAGAATTCGGCTTGCATGCGGCCATGGTAAGCCATTGTCTTTCGGCTTCTGCGCCCTCCTTTCCCACATACCAAGCAAAGCCCGTTGAGTGCTACGGTTTTCCTGTTAACCTTCAGCAGCAGAAAACAAACTAACCCCCCCCCCCATCCAATTATCTGGATGATCGCTTTACCCCTCCCCCCACCACGTGGCTGGTATCAGGGAAGATCCCTGCCAGCCAAACGTGAAAAGCTCAGGGCCAATTCCAGCCCACCCACCCCCCGCACTTGGCTAACTGCAGGGAAGGATTTCTTTTCAGCCACAGGCAAACAGCCCAGTAGGAACGGCCACCTCTGTCCCCCTTAATTAAATTCCCGTATTTCAACCAGGTTACCATGAGCGATATCAGTCTCCTGAGGATACACAACGAGATAAAGAACGGATGTTGCTTGAATGCCAGCAAACACCGGGACCATACGCTGCCAGGCTTTGTCATGCAATGATACCAGATTACTTGCTGTAAGCATGGCATGGTCAAGTGTTCTACCATGGAGGACGGAATAAGGCTGCACTGCCCAGAAACCTTGTGGCAAGGATTTTGGAGTACCTCCAGGAGAGCTTCATGGAGATGTCCCTGGAGGATTTCCGCTCCATCCCCAGACACGTTAACAGACTTTTCCAGTAGCTGTACTGGCCGCGAATGCATCCCAAGTCCTCAGGGCAAAGTAATCATTAAAAACTGCTTGCTTTTAAAACAAGTTTTATATTTTAAAAGGTAAACTCACCTGAGGTCCCTTCCATGGGGTCATGGTCTTGGATACTGGCTTGGGAGGGTACTTCAGTCAGGCTGAGAAAAAGATCCTGGCTGTTGGGGAGAACGGAGTGCTGTGTGCTCTCCGCAAGCTCATCCTCCTCCTCCTCCTCCTCTTCCCCATCCGCAGAATCCTCAGGTGTAGCTGATGAGATTATCCCCGCCTTGGAATCCATGGTCAGAGGTGGGGTAGTGGTGGCGGCCCCCCCTAGAACTGCATGCAGCTCAGCGTAGAAGCGGCATGTCCATGGCGACCCGGAGCGACCATTTGCCGCCTTTGTTTTTTGATAGGCTTGTCTGAGCTCCTTGACTTTCACGCGGCACTGATCTGAGTCCCTATTGTGGCCTCTCTCCATCATGCCCTTGGAGATTTTTTCAAAAGTTTTGGCATTTCGTCTTTTCGAACGAAGTTCTGCTAGCACTGAATCCTCACCCCATATAGCAATCAGATCCAGTACCTGCTGTACGGTCCATGCTGGTGCTCTTTTTCAATTATCGGCCTGCATGGTTACCTGTGCTGATGAGCTATCTGTGGTCACTTGTGCTCTCCATGCTGGGCAAACAGGAAATAAAATTCAAATGTTCGCGGGGCTTTTCCTGTCTACCTGGCCAGTGCATCCGAGTTCAGATTGCTGTCCAGAGCGGTCACAATGGTGCACTGTGGGATAGCTCCCGGAGGCCAATACCATCGAATTGCGGCCACACTAACCCTAATTCGAAATGACAATATCAATTTTGGCGCTACTCCACTCGTCGGGGTGGAGTACAGAAATCGATTTTAAGAGCCCTTTATTTTGAAATAAATGGCTTCATTGTGTGGACGGGTGCAGGGTTAATTCGATTTAACACTGCTAAATCAGAATTAAAGTCATAGTATTGACCAGGCCTAAGGAAGGTGTTTGGAGAGGCCATGGGGAAGTAGCCCAGGGAGTTGTAGCTGTCATACAGTGGTTACAGGAGGCACTATAGACAGCTGCAGTCCACAGGGCCCTGGGCTGGAACCTGGAGTAGAGGGTGGGCCCGGATTCCCCCCAAACCTCCCAATTGACCTGGACTGTAGGTTCTTCCTGAGGGGAAGGTCTCTGGGCTGTTCCCCAACCCACATGGTGAATCTCTGAGGCAAGAAAATCCACCAATAAGCGCAGGACCCACCAAGATAGAGGAGGAACTTTGACACAGTAGTCAATGACGATAACATGTAAAGTCATGAACAGTCACATGAGCAATGAATTTTTCAATAGGCAAATGATGAGAGTATCCAGTTGTGAGCTAACTATTCCCAGATAGTTACTCAATTTTAATATCCCCAAAGTATTTATAAGTACTCCCCAGTATGCACATATCACCACAAAGTATTTACAAACAGAGGGGCCTGTTCCTGCAGTTCTTTACTCAGGCAACTGTTGTCATTGACTTCCAAGTAACTATTCCTGTGAGTAAGTGTTTGCAAGATGGGACTCTTGCCCATCCTGCACACAAGTACAACCCTCCCGAATTACTGACATAGTACAAATACCCACTTTTCTCCCTTTCACAAAATATAAGCAAGCCACCTCCAAAGGATTGACAAAACCACCCAATATTACTACTGTTTAGCTCCTATATAGTTGTTTTAATCATAGATCTAAAAGCGATTGAAAAAAATAAAGCAAGTATATCACCCAAAGCACATCTGAAGAATAGTCATTTGGAAGGACAACACTGTACACCTGTCAAACCTCACTGCTAACATTGTGAGGTCATTTATTGGTACATAGCTGAGCACTGTCCCAGCCAAGGGACTGGTTTATGCTCATTGTCAGAACAGACATCTTCCAAAGAATACCAGCACACCAAAAAGATGATTTTATAAATACAGTTTATCATCCCCCAAGAATGCAGCAAACCATCCCCAATGTATTTGCAAATCACCCGATCGTTTAAAAATAACAGTGCCCCCAACTATGTTTCATGGATGATGTGTAAATCAAACATGCCCAGAAGTTTTGTCTGACCAAAAAATAAATTCCAATTGAAATAACTCTTCAGGATTCCATTGGGGAACTGTGCTGCTAAGAAGTGGCTAAATACCATAAAGATAAACAACCCAATACCAAATATTGTTCAGCTGCTCAGTCATTCCACATCTTTGTTCAAAGGATGTGACAGCAAACTTTAATATTCATAAAAACCACATCTATGCACAATGTTATAGTAAACAATGCACCATGCTATAATAACTGTAATCCTTTTACTGTGTTTCTATATATATTATTGCTTTTCCTTCCACTCCCAGTGTCCTGTTCTGCTACCAGTGTCACCTCTCTCCCTGGGCAGCAGCAGGTGACCAGGGCCTTGCCAGTCAACTTCCCAGTGAAGGATAAATCAGTGCTATGGAGTCTGGGTGTATATTAGGTTATTATTTTATTTACACATACACAGTGTCCTGGAACAGAGATGATCAAACAACATACAGGGCAATTGTTTACAGCAACTTCAGTCCAACTCCAAAGCCTGGATTCCAGAGAGCAACTCTGCCTCAAGAATTTACTCTAATCAGAGACCAAGGCAGAGGGTAATCTCTCTTGCTGGTTATACATCTCTTACCTTGGACCACTGCCTCTACACAGACCTGTGTGTGACAAAAACTACAACACTGCTTGTCTTCCCAAGACTTTAGATTTGCTAGCACACTAAAATGTTGGAGGACTATGTGTAACATCACCACCTGGTGATATCTGCCATAATAATATATTGTTAATGACCACTATTATGACTGACTTATTCCTATTTCATGCCTCTCGGCATTCACAGTTACTGAGATAAGATTGACTTAAAAGGGAGGATTATAAAATTAATGTGCTAACCTGAAAGTAAAAGAAAGTGGAGAGAGGAATATGAGTTTGCTAAATATCAAAATAAGGCTTTTTATACAAAAAGGTAGGGGCAAAGAGCTCTTAAAATGATGGTGACAGTTCCCAGTCACATTCACTATTATGGTCTATTTTTTAAATTAGGACTGATATATTTTTGTTTCCAGATGCTTCATTAAGCAGGAAAGAAAGAAAATCTTGGAAATAAGTATACACATTTAAAAAAAAAACAGAAGACACCTGATGCTCTTAAGCCAGAAGCCAACCTCCCCCAGACTCTTCAGGATAGAAGTGAGATACACAGATGTAATTATTTAAAGTTCTTTAAGGAATTGATGTCACAGTAATTAGATAGCTACTTACATCAAGGAATAAGGAAGTAAGACTGACAGTGATCAAAATGTGAACATATTGAAAGTTTAGCAGTATGCAAAGATGTGGGATCATAAGAATTGATTTTCTCAGGAAAAAAAATCCAGGAATGAGTCAGCAGAGCTAGTGTTTTCTGTAGGTCAGTGTAAGTTCATTGACAGAACAAAGATGGAAAGAAGAAAGTGACAGAGACCAGTTCCACCTAGCAACTCCTCAGGATGAAAAGAATGGCCAAAACCTTGGCAGAGCACTAATCACCTAAATAAAGATTACTCACATGATTTAGGATTATAGATGTGGTGTATTGAGGACTGTGTTGGAATTGCCAGCTATTGCTTTAAGAGTGCTGGTGGTGGGAGGGGGGTGTTTCCTAATTCTGCTTGCGGGCTAGGAGGGCTTTGTAGTAGAGCATGCTATATTAAAGTCAATGTGAAAAGAGCCAACTTTAAGCAAGTTGTGCCTCTATTTTAGGGAGACTGTTTTCTTTCTCTCTATTTTGGGGTTCTTGTGTGTTTCTGAATTCAAAGAAAGTACCTTTGCATTCCAGCAAGAGTATTTTAAGTTTTTATCTAATTTCTATGTTTCTATGTTGTGGAACATCATAATAGAATTTGGTCCTATTAATCTCTCAGGGTCTGAGCCAAAGCTCATTGGAGTCAGTGGGAGTCTTTCCATTGATTTCAATGGTCTTTTACTCCTGGGGAAATTCTGTGCCACTGTGCAATAGAATTTGTGCAGAATTAATGTTCTGCACAGAATTTCATTCCCCCCCTCTACTCGTGAGGGAATGTTTTGTTGTCTGTTTTGTTACAGACATACATGCTGACAGGAATTTTGAAATAAATTGCCAAAATAATTGAAAATGGTGTGATGATATTTTGACAAATAAAATATGCAGAATTTTAAAATATTGTGTGCAGAATTTTTAATAGTTTGGCACAGAATTCCCCCCCAGGAGTAGCCTTTGTATCAGGCCAAGTGAATGGTAGTGGGTAGCAAAAAGTAACTCAGATGTCCATACTACTGCCCTGTGGTTTCTCTTTCCATTGAAAGAAGAATTAAAATATAAACTAGTTCCAATATTCCTTTCATTATAGTGTCTTCATCTAATTTCCTGAACTCCTTTCTTATTGTGCAGTTGATTAAGTAGTCTTCAAAAGCACTCCTCCGATACTCTCTTCAGCTTCTATTTGGGTTTCCAGTTCCATGTCTTGCCTCCTTTTTAATCTATGGATCTCCTGATATCCCAATTTTTAGAGCATGATTCATTTTTCTGCCATTTGCCTGTGAGAAGAGTTTACCTTAACTTTATTAGCAAAGATACCAAATGGTAAAAAATATTCTCATGGCCTTACTGTTTAAAGAGTTAGTAAAAAGTTGGAGAATTGCATTTCCAAGTCACTAGTTCAAAGCCAGTCTTAGTTTGAAGTGACCAAAGTTGTTACCTTCTGACTGTTGTTTGGCAGACTGCTGTATATTAGAATTGGTCAAACACAGGTAGGTATGTTTTGTGAAAAAAATAATTCTGAAAATGTTTTCAACTAAAACAGAAACCAAAAAGACCTCTTTGGGGGAGGGGAGTGTTTCAGAACCAAAAATGAAAATCTGTAATTTTTTAATTCGGAGGGGTTGCTTTCTTTCTCTCCCTTTTCCTTTTCTCACATTTCCCTCACAACCCGCACTTACAGTGGCAAAATAGAAAAAGGTAAACAGGGAAGAAAAAAGGAAGAGGATGGAGAAGGACCAAAAACTGGAAAACTAAAAAAAAATAATTTTTGTTTTTGGAAAACTGAAACTTTTTTAGATCTGGGGGAGGTGTGTAAAAAATGGAAAAAATAGAAAAAATGCAAATTTTCTGCATTTTTTAGGGCTTTTTTGGTTGTTGAAAAACATTTTGAAGGGAAAATGTTAACCAGCTCCCCTCTCTAGGAAATGAGTTATATGCATATGAGATGTGTGGCCTAGTGGCCAGCATGCTGTGCTGTGACTCGGAAACCCTGGCTTCATTTCCAGCTTTGTTCTCTATTTCTTAGGCAAGTCACTTCTGTCTCTATGCTTTAATTTCCACATCAGTAAAATGGGGATAAGGATACTGACCTCCTGTGTAAGGCTCCTTGAACTCTACAGATGAAAAGAGCTAGATGCTATTATTTATGTGTTGGTCTGACTCTCTTTAATATTTGGCAACTTGGTTAGCACTAGCTGGCATTCACAGAAGAAAGGCCAGATTTTGAATGGAGTATAAGGCTGAACTCATCCATAAATATGGGCCCTTCAGCATAGACATATTGGTAGGATAGAATAGGCAAGTTTGCACTGCTGCTACCCATTCTGTGAGGGCCTCATGTACACCCACTAAAATGATCTTGCCTTTGGCTTTAGATCAGGCCTTCAATGAATAAAGAGTTTTAGTTTCTGGTGCCATCTATCTGACATCTTTCACCAGTGCTAAAACCCACTTTAAATTTTTAAATAAATAAGGCTTTCTCTTCGCCAGAACTCTGGATTCTTCTGGAACTTGGTGTGTAAAGAAATGGAACTTACAGCAATTTCCTCATGAAGCTTATAGCTAAAAGGGGGGAGGAAAGAGGACTGTGAATGAAGTTATATGACAATGTATTGTATTCTCTCAAAAATATCTTAGGCCTCACCCATTCACAAAACTACACCAGTTCAGCTACGTTAATTAAACTGGGTTAGTTAAACCACTGCAAACCTTATAGTGAGTTAGCTAAAATCTCCTCACGATCAACTTAAATTAAATAAACAAATAAATAAATAAATAAAAAGTCATTCTTAAACTGAAATAAGAATGTCCACACAAGGGTTTGCACTGCTTTAACTAAATCAGTTTAAATTCACACTTTAGGTTAAACCAATGCAACTTTCCTATATAGGCAAGGCCCTAGTCTGAAAGACCCAGTGCTGTGCTTGCACTTTTCCAAAACAGAAAGACTCATAACTAGTTTCCTTTGCACCATTTCTTTTTCTTACCTTTAAATTCTCCATTGTGAGAAAGAAATTTTTGTGATACTTTAACTATAGAGTACAGCAGGAGACTAGAACACTTTGTCAACTTGTAATGTATTCATCATACAGGAGGATGGCATTTTCCCCTTGTCTGAGTAATATGAAGATAATAATTATTTACTAAATAGTTTTTGAGGAAACTATCCTGGAGATTTTCACTACTGCTTAACATCTGCTGTCTGCTAAACTGAAGTAATACTGCAGGTTAAGAGGATTTCATAAATTGCTAAACTCCCCGCCCCAAAAAATCAAGAAGTAGAGAGATTCTGACAAATGCCATCTGCTGATTTTCTGCTATGACCAGTAAGTGCTTCAGTTCTTCTACCATGCAGTACCAAAATAATCACTATGGTAACACTTTTAGGGCAGTCTTCCAAACAGATTTATTGTGAACGCAGAAACTATACAGCACTTTCAAGCAAGAAAGAAGACAGCCTCTATAGCAGGTTATTTTGTTACTCTGTATGAATGAAAGCTAATAGGCGTCAGAAAGTCTGTTGTAACTTTTTAAAGTTATCTAGTTAGATTAACTTGTCTTGCTTGTAGGTGGAGGGAAATGCAAGTGTTGGAAAACAACAGCAAGCAGTTTTAGCCTCACATCTCTTATGTTAGAGTAACCCTTCCTGAACATTTTGTAGGACCCTGATGGCTATGATACTACAGCAATAGCTCACTGTATGTACCACAAATATTAGGACAATGACGCATTAGACTAGAGAAAGGTAGAATTACTCTTGAGATAAGAGCAGGAGCTTTTAGCATATCAGTTTCCTTTTTCTCTTTCTTTTCTCATTCCTGCTTTCTTAGTAAAACAATGAAAGTGAAGGAGGTTGCCAGTACTGTGCCAAGTCTGACTGGAAACTGAACAGGAGTAAAATCAATCTGCTTTGCGATATTTTGAAGATGAAAAATACCTTACATTTAAAGGGGATTGAGTAAACCACAATGACAGCTAAACTATTAATCCCAGATAGTTAGGGTGGTATTTTCCAGGAAGTCCCATTTTGGCCCAGATAGTGGTGGGAGTTAGCAACTAGAATTTGTACATAAGCCAGAACTTTGTAAAGCAGCCAGCACTGCTGTGTTATGTAGTTGTATAAGAGGTTATATATGGTTCTCGCTTTGCATTTGGCAAACTGTTCTCATTTAAACATTCATTTAGCGTGATTACTTGAGTGAACCATATAAGTCTATTCCTTGGAGTACTAAAATTCCAGTGATGCACGGCATCAAAGGTTAATTTACAATATACATGGGAACTTATAGCATCAATTTACCATGCCATTTTAATAAGGCAACTTTTATCAACAACTTTTACCTGGGCCACGACTTTATATCACACATTTATCACTCAACAATTGTTCTTTTTTCTATAACATTTGCCACCCCGTGTTAGTCAAGCAAAAAGTAAAAGTTAGAGATAGAAAAGGGGTTACAGAAAAAGAAGCATTCCTTTTCTTCGTGTGTGTCCTAGGTAGAGTTTTCCTGAGAATTTGCTGCTACTTTTAGTTGTATTGTTTCTTTTAACAATAATTGTAAAGGCACTCAGAGGAGCAGATGAATGCTTAGTTATAAACTGAAATAAATAAAATACCCTTTTTGTGAAAATATTTAAGGCCCTCTTGAAGAATATCTAATCTTCACACATACAGCAGAGACACCAGTAGACTGATAATTCCTTCCTTTTTATCAATACAATGAAAGCAGATTTTTTAAAAAGGACATACTGCATGCCACAGCTAATAACACCTTGAAATGATGTTCTTGGGATTTAATGTAACTTGCCAGTCCTTTGTAGCCTTCTGTGTCATGCAGGATAAAGTCTTAATTGGGTGTAAATTATTCCATAGGGTTTATTTGGGGATTTTCTAAATTTCCTCATTTCACAGCTTGTTGAATATGTGGGATGAAATACCAGGTAAAGTATGAGAAAAAAAGTAAAGTCTATTTTGCTGTCACCAGAATCCAGTATTTTTCTTGAGACAAATCACTGCCACTTTCATTCTTTTCATTCAGCACAAAAATAGGCTCCCTGTCTTAAATTCTGATCTCAGTTACACCAATGTATGTAAATCCAGAATAGCTCCATTGAAGCCAAGGAAGTTACAGTACTCCTTGTTTACTTCAGTGTAACCGAGATCAAAATCTCTCCTACTGTCTCCATATCCCATTTTCTGTGCAACCATTCTTTGCCCAGAAAGCTCCCTGTGTTTGTGCTTCTTGGGTCTAGATTTATCTTTCCTCTTTCCTGTAGTTTCCTCTTTTTCCTTTTTAGCACTATTACAACATGCAGACATCTGCATCTGCCAGTTACTTTACCCGTGTCCACTTTCCAAACAATGAATGGGGAAAAAATTAATTTACGTCTCCTTGTAGATACTAATTGCAGAGTAGTTCGTCTTTCTTTTTTCCCTTTTTCCCCCTCCTCTGACGCACATGCTCTATAATAAGCTTCTGTTCCTTGGAGCTTGTGAGCCTCTATAGTAAGCTGAAACCGCTACTATATTTACACACTTTCCACATTTAGACAAAGGCTATTTTTAACTGGAGTTCTATTTGCGGGGGCTGCCAACGTCACTTTATGTTCACATGCATCTCGGGCATCATATGCTTGTTATTTTTATTTACTGTGCATGTGCCAGCTCTGTTTTTTTTAAGGGAAGAAAGAATTGAGAGTGCTTTAGCAGGCCAGCCCTTGAAAGCTCTTTTGTATAACAGCAGATACACAGATTAGGAAAGAAAAGACAACTCAGCGGTATATTTGGCAAACCTGTTTCTAATGGCTGGCTTCTTTTTTCCATGAGTCTAGTCACAAAGCTGTTTTCTTATTACCACTGCGTTTGTGTAAGGGGAAGCTGTTTCTGAGGTACGTTTGTTATCCTCGTATCACTTATAGCAGCCATTATTTCCTGTTGCATGATGCAGCATCTAAAGATATTGAGAAATTAATATGAGAGCTCTGCTGTCATGTTGTAGGTAAAGTAAATGATGTACAAATAATTGGTTGTTTTCTGTTTCTTTGTTAGCAGCTGCATGCTTTGGAGCCTAAAATAAAATAAATGTTCTTTTCAGATACATTTTGTTTTTTTTAATGTAGAAGAACTCTGAAAAATGCTGGAAACTGAAGTCTTGCTTATAAAGCACTCCCCAGCCGGAGCAGTACAAACATACGCAACGTGACCTTCCCTAGGTTGCTCTAGTGACCTCAACTTGACTAGAGGAACTACCCTTTCTGAGGGTTAGAAGTAATTCATGCCGCATGCTGACTCAGGATGCCTGATTCATTTGATATCACCTGCATCATGTGCCTGGGATTTCTAGATACTCATATGCTTCTGCAATGATTAGGGTCATTTATCTACACACATGCCCACACCATCTTTATTTACACAGAGGAATTAATGGTTAAAGGAGGGGCAAAGTTAGGGTGAAAACAGTTAATGCTTTACTGTAAGATAAGAGTGTTCAGTGAGAAGTTATAGAGAGACATAGGGAGATAAAATTAAGGATGAAGAGCTAACTCAGAACGAACTGGATTTTTTTATATTTTTAAAGTTTGAAACATTTTGGAAAACTTCGTAGGGTTTGAACTATTCTGGTCTGCCTCTTCACTTCCTGATTTTACCACTAACCAGATTTTCAGCTTGATTTCAACATCAAGAGGGACTGAATAAACTTTGGATACATGTTGAATCTTATGGATGATTATTACAGCCAAATTAACCCTTTTAAGATTTTCCATTACTAATTCAATTCCCCCCACACTTCTTCCCCCCTTTGTAATATAAAAATACTCATGAGCAATTCAATTTTCCAAGACTGCATCTATTGACAAGAGTTAGTCTCCTGAGGGCTGTAATACTTTGACCCAGTTCTGGTGGCAAGGCTTGGTCTGAAGATGGCTGGTCAGTTAGTGGCCTGAGATATACGTAGGCTTGGCAGAATACTATCAATTTTTATTTTTAAACTTTTTGTAATTTGTACCTATTTTAAATGTTCACAATTGTGCTAAATTGTGGGTTTTGAGCATTTTAAATTTTTTTAATCGATGTAAATTTTCACAGTTGTGAAATAAAGGGGGGATCAGGTAACGGAAGGGTCAGAGAATTATTTAATGACAATAGATGTTGAGACTCAAAAAGTTAAAGCTTTATAACTGTTAAAACACAAATTGTCACACACGTCTAAATATACAATGTAAATATCCTTAAATTAAATTCTAATAAATTCTCAAGCAGTGTGTTTCTTACTTTCCCTATCTGTACATTGATCATTATCAATAGAAATATTTTTTCATCGGTTTGTGTGTGTGGTGAAATTGATGTTTACCAATAATTACAGATAAAAATCAAATCCTTCCAAGCCTAGATACACAGGAGGTCAGCCTAGATGATCAGGTGGTCCCTTCTGGCCTTCAACTTTATGACTGTCTGAAAAATGTAGATTCTGTGTTGTGTTCCCAAGGCAAAAGTTTTCAGATGTGTGTTTCCAAAGTTAGGCCCATCTATAAAAAGGGAAATAAAAACAACCCAGGTAACTACAGACCAGTTAGTTTAACTTCTGTGCCAGGGAAGATAATGGAGCAAGTAATTAAGGAAATCATCTGCAAACACTTGGAAGGTGGTAAGGTGATAGGGAACAGCCAGCATGGATTTGTGAAGAACAAATCATGTCAAACCAACCAACCTATTCTTTGATAGGATAACGAGCCTTGTGGATAAGGGTGAAGCGGTGGATGTGGTATACCTAGACTTTAGTAAGGCATTTGATACGGTCTCGCATGATATTCTTATCGATAAACTAGGCAAATACAAATTAGATGGGGCTACTATAAGGTGGGTGCATAACTGGCTGGATAACCGTACTCAGAGAGTTGTTATTAATGGTTCCCAATCCTGCTGGAAAGGCGTAACGAGTGGGGTTCCGCAGGGGTCTGTTTTGGGACCGGCTCTGTTCAATATCTTCATCAACGACTTAGATATTGGCATAGAAAGTACGCTTATTAAGTTTGCGGATGATACCAAACTGGGAGGGATTGCAACTACTTTGGAGGACAGGGTCATAATTCAAAATGATCTGGACAAATTGGAGAAATGGGCTGAGGTAAACAGGATGAAGTTTAACAAAGACAAATGCAAAGTGCTCCACTTAGGAAGGAAAAATCAATTTCACACATACAGAATGGGAAAAGACTGTCTAGGAAGGAGTACGGCAGAAAGGGATCTAGGGGTTATAGTGGACCACAAGCTAAATATGAGTCAACAGTGTGATGCTGTTGCAAAAAAAGCAAACATGATTCTGGGATGCATTAACAGGTGTGTTGTGAGCAAGACACGAGAAGTCCTTCTTCCGCTCTACTCTGCTCTGGTTAGGCCTCAGCTGGAGTATTGTGTCCAGTTCTGGGCGCCGCATTTTAAAAAAGATGTGGAGAAATTGGAAAGGGTCCAAAGAAGAGCAACAAGAATGATTAAAGGTCTTGAGAACATGACCTATGAAGGAAGGCTGAAAGAACTGGGTTTGTTTAGTTTGGAAAAGAGAAGACTGAGAGGGGACATGATAGCAGTTTTCAAGTATCTAATAGGGTGTCATAAGGAGGAGGGAGAGAACTTGTTCACCTTAGCCTCTAAGGATAGAACCAGAAACAATGGGTTTAAACTGCAGCAAGGGAGGTCTAGGTTGGACATTAGGAAAAAGTTCCTAACTGTCAGGGTGGTTAAACACTGGAACAAATTGCCTAGGGAGGTTGTGGAATCTCCGTCTCTGGAGATATTTAAGAGTAGGTTAAATAAATGTCTATCAGGGATGGTCTAGACAGTATTTGGTCCTGCCATGCGGGCAGGGGACTGGACTCGATGACCTCTCGAGGTCCCTTCCAGTCCTATAATCTATGAATCTATGAATCTATGAAAGTTAGGCGCCTAAATTCTGTTCAGGAACTTATACCCCACTCTTCACCGTAGTAATTGAACGCCTTCCAGTAGTGCATTAAGTGACTTGACTAACTTCTATCACACATGGTTCATTCTTTCTCTCATCCGCTCCCCAGGGGGAGAATTGTGTGTGCAATGGAATGTTTTTTTTATGCAGGGTTTTGGTTTAGGGATTTGGGGACATCCCCTCTCTCAATCCTATCAGATTTTTCAATCTTTTCCCCAGAAACGGAGAGATACTGTAATTTGGGGTAGAATTAGATATATACTATGGTTATAATAATAATAGCTAGCTCTTTTTTTCATCAGTAGATCTCCAAGCAATTTGCAAAGGAGCCCACTCAGTATCCCCAGTTTATAGATGAGGAAACTGAGTTACTGAGCATTAAAGGGACTTGCTCAAGGCTACCCAAAAGCCTATTAGCAGAGCTGGGAATAGAACCCAATTCTCCTGAGTCCCAGTCTAGTGCATTAGCCCACTGGCTGAGAGAGAGAGAGAGAGTGTGTGTGTGGAGAAAAGCCATCAGTGGGCGTTTGCAGTAGTGTGACTGTGTAGGTTGGCAGTCAGCACTGACACTGTGCTGTTTTGCTTGAGATCTCCCTTTGGTGGAAAGTATTTCTGTGACACAAATACCGCAGCCGCAGCAGTGGGGTATTGTGTTTCCCTAACGAAAGCCTAATTCGTGCCAATAAAACCTGTGTAAGTGGCACCTCTAAGAACAGCTATTGCCAACTTGTACCCAGATCTGCCCAATGTGTCTTTAGCCCAAGATACTTCTAACATTTTTTGAAAGAAGAAAAAACTGTTTTCCTTTTTCATGAATTGTTAATACTTGCTGACTGTGAGGAATGATAGCAGCACATTGTAAATGAGTCCTGAAGCATTCGTGTGCACCCATGCACAGAGAGACTGGGCAGTGTGCTGCAGTCGCTTCTGCACTGTGCTATTTGTAGCTATATATATCTGTAAAATTGTGGATGTACCCATAGTCTGAAAAAAGGAACAAATTAACATTTAACTTCTATATGATACTCTCAGATTATTTTACGGTATTTCAGAGATCTCAAAATTGTGCTTTTAAGTGGCAATGAGCCTTAGTGAATCATGAAGATCTGAATCCAGAATTGCAAACCTGAGATCTGTGGTTTCAGTTCAGCTCATGTTAAGGAGCCAATTTGTACAGTTTGGGGCTGAACCCAATTTGGAATACTGCCCCTTGCTCCGTTCAGTAATATTTGGGTCCATGTCTGTAGTTAAGGCAAGACGGCATCTTAAACCTGGAGTTTTGAACCAGGCCCCTAGTTGTCTTTCCCGTCTTTGTTTTGCTTTTCCTCCAGGAGGGTATGATTTGGCTCTCAGTTTTAGTCCTTATTCAGGTCAAATTCCAACTGTAGTGTTGCCAGCGCCTCACATTCAAAAATCATGACATTGGCTAAAGAATCCCAACATTTTTTAAAATAATAAATGTTGGATTATTTGCTTTCTCATATTTGAGCCATATTGGGTCATGTTTTCGAGCTTTTCTCTGCAACCATGAAGGCTAGAAATTTACTTAAAAAAGGAAAACTGAAATTCTCACAAGATCACTTAACTCCAGGAGCAGGGACTTGAATTAAAACTCCAGATATCATTAGACTTACATGAGAAAATCACGAGTGTTGGAAACAGGCTGTTGAATTCAGTGGGGATTTTGTTCAAATAAGAATTGAGGATTTGCTCCAATATATTCAATACAATTGCAGAATATGTATACTGGTCCCTAAGAGTTATCAAAAACTTTTAAAACTGAAAAAAGCAACAGAGGGTCCTGTGGCACCTTTAAGACTAACAGAAGTATTGGGAGCATAAGCTTTCGTGGGTAAGAACCTCACTTCTTCAGATGCGAAGTGAGGTTCTTACCCACGAAAGCTTATGCTCCCAATACTTCTGTTAGTCTTAAAGGTGCCACAGGACCCTCTGTTGCTTTTTACAGATTCAGACTAACACGGCTACCCCTCTGATACTTTTAAAACTGACTTTTTTTTAGAATCAACGTGTTCTATAAGAATCCCATTTTTAAAAGCCCATTAGCAAGAATCCCAAACTACAGCTAGAGGGCTAGCTCCTGAGCTGACTTACGGTGACATACTATAGGAGTGAACAACAGAGAGGTGCTGGTGGGGCAAGTAGCAAGTCAGGGGACTCTGCAGATATCTGAGCACCACAGATGTGACCTCTCTCGGGTTGTTCACTGCTCAGGAACAGGGATAGGAAAAAGTGGAAATGTCTTAGCTATGGCCAACGAGTCCATGCAGCATAAAGCCTCATGACCCCAAATCAGCCTAATTGCTGAGCTGCAGGCCATATCTGCTTCTCTCCCCCATACCTAACAATAGTTTGATGCACAGGCACTCTGGTCTGCAACAACATTGTGGGCTGAAGTTCATTTTTCTATGAACGGGGCCTTTTTGTACTAAGGCTTTTCTAACTTTGCGGGGATTTGGCTTACAGAGATCACTTCTCCACATGACTGAAATGCAGCCACTTCTGGGGTGGGATGTGACAACCTTTATAATAGCACATGTAACACAAGGCCCCTGCATGTAACAGGGACTGAAACTGGGAACTCTGGCTTTAAAAGCAAAAGTTTCTGCTGTAGGAGCAATATGACCCAGTGTCAGCTTAAAGGCTCTAGTTGACACATAAATGTCTGTGTGGTCCAGTCACTAGAGGGAGACAGAGAGTCACACAGTGTAATCATGGGTTATACACACAAGAATTTTGGGACAGAAATGAAGACTATTATAGCCAACTAAACCATTTATTTCTACTAATTATCGGGGGTGGGAGAAGATGTCTCCCTCATGCAGTGCACTTCCTTTCATTGAGGAGCAGAAGGGTCTTGTTGATGTTCCCACTGCCCTTCTCCCCTTAACTCAGTCCAACTGTTTCATTACCTCCTCATGTCAGAAATGACTTTATAAACTGCTTGAGGCAAGGAGCATGTCTTCTTCTCCGGCTTGTGAAACTCCAGCATGTTTGTGAGGATTGTAAGACAGTAAATAACATCTCATCTGAAAGGGGCTGGCTTCAGCAGCACAGTTGATCCCTTGTAGGATGCCATCTTATGCCAGTGCAGTGTGGATACAGGGGGAGGAGAACTTCCATTTTACCGATTCAGTTACACCACCTCTTGTAGCACCTGGGACTTATGTCAAGTCCCCAATCCAAGTACTGATCCAGCCTGATGTTACTTAGCTAATAAAAGCTGATACGCGTACAACCCAAGATGGTGTGGCCGCAGGCCAGCTTTAATTAGTTAAATCAAGTTGTACGAGGCATCACTGATTTACTTCTAAAAAAATCTTGCTTAATTCTGTTCTTATTAAATAAAAACCTTCTGGAGGGAATAATAGCCAAATCCAACCCACACTCCAGAGCCTGGGTACAGTGCTGCAACACAATGTCCTCTCTGTTGCCACTGGAGCGTAAAGGCTGGCATAGCTGTTATCAGACCTCCATACCACTCTTCTACTACTAAATTATACAACCCCCCCTTTCCCAATCTGGAGCCAGATTATGGGACAACTCCTGCTCATTTCATCCAATGGGTCTACTTTCATGAGTATAATGAGCAGGATTTTGCCCCTTAGGTTTTGTCTACACTAGTACTTTTGTCGGTCAGGGGTGTGAAAAAACACACCCCTGATCAACATAAGTTTCACCGACAAAAGCGCCGGTTTGGACAGCGCTGTGTTGGCATGAGAGTGTCTCCTGCCATCATATCTACTGCTGCTTGTTGGGGGTGGTTTCATTATGCTGGCGGGAGAGCTCTCCTGCCAGCATAGAGCAGCTACATGGGAGAGCTTACAGTGACGCAACTGCAGCAGTAAAGCTGTGCTGCTGTAAGGTCCATAGTGTAGACATCGCCTGTGTCTCAAGAACTGGAAACTAGTGCTTTAATTTTATCATCCAACAACTTCTTTTGTAACCCCCTTCTTCTTAGAAAAACAGAACAGCTAGTTGTCAGGCTCCAGATGTTATGAATAAAAAGCCTGTATTCTGCCACTATAATAAGAAAATCATTAACTGTTTGGCCTGCGTATATTGCAGCAGATAATTCATATGATGAATGTAGCCTCTTTTTCTGTTCACAGAATGTCTGTGGGCAGATCACTATTTCCTGGGGATGGTCGTATGACAAACTAAAAGGAATAAAATAGAATAGAATTGATTGTATGGAATGCCTGTAATCTTGTTTCTGATGTAAAATGCTCAAGAAAAGCGAATTGATAAAATTCTCTTTCCATGCGTATTTGAGCATGTGAGATTAAAATTTGATTTCCACCATCATTCATGCTAGTAAACCTCAATTACATGAATGATTATATAAAGCAAACACAAAAGTTGTACGCACACTAACAAAGAGTTCTAGATCCAGTTAGTCATTGCTGTTTTTTTTTAAACTCCTGAAGTGTGTATTTCAGAAGGTTATGAATTTGTTAAATGACATTATTTCTAGATCACGTGTTTTACTGCCAAATAAATGCAACACATGAATATGTGTGGCTGTTACTTTTGTACAAAATATATGAAATTTAAATTTGCTATGCTTCAGATTCTGCTGTGCATGGAAACTGTTTCTGCAATGCTGTGCACTTGGCATGGTGGAGAATGAGAGGCTGATATCACGTATTGTGATTTTTGTATCAAGGCTTTGGCATGCCATTCAGTGGAGGAGAAAAAAAAACCATGTTACTGAATATCTTCCTTGCTTCCTAGTAGTCCTAATGTAATATGCCTCCTCTTTTTCAGAATAACTCTTCATACCTGATGTCAATCATTGCTTAGAATGTGGAATCCATTTCATGTGAATAAATGAATAAGGTGGCATGCCATTTCTTCTCTAGAAATTATGCATACACTTCATATGGTGAAAAGCCATTCTTCCCTCAAGCCCACATGGGTGATTCAAATATTGACGTTTGTAGAAAAAGCAAAATGCCATTTGGAGTCTGCTTAAAGGGACACAATCAAGATTTGTAGGTCCAACATTTGATATTTAGTAATGACCCTTCCCAGGGTGAGGGATAGCTCAGTGGTTTGAGCATTGGCCTGTTAAACCCATGGTTGTGAGTTCAATCCTTGAGGAGGCCACTTAGGGATCTGAGGCAAAATCAGTACTTGGTCCTGTTAATGAAGGCAAGGGGAGGACTCGATGACCTTTCAAGGTCCCTTCCAGCTCTAGGAGATAGGATATGTCCATTAATTAAAAAAAAAAAAAAAATTCCCCCTTCCTTCTCAGATTCATGTCCAAAGTCCATGTAACCTTCTGTTGTGGGGTGGTCTCCTGCTCCTGCTCTGAAGGGCTTGAGATCAGCCCTGGAAGAAGGTTGTGGCTGAAAGCAGCTAATAGGCTGATTGGGGAAGCAGCCTCAGCTGGACCTATATAAGAGACTTGAGTGGAGCAGGGCTGGGGAAAGGCAGAGGAGCTGCTCCAGGAAAGCCCCAGGCTGTGGCCTAGCAGAAGGCCAATAGGTACTGGGGGTTTGGCAAAGGGAGCAGGTCCAAACTGTTCTTGCCAGTGATGACTGGCTTATCCTGCAGTCTTCCTCAAGGAATGGGGGCTAGTTGGTGACTGGCAGTAGACTTACACTGAGGCAAGGTGGAGATAGAGAGTTGGGGGTTCTCCTGGGTGGGGAGATCCTGAGACTGCAGGGGTATTGCCAGGGGGCAGCACCCCGGACACAGGGGCCAGTGGCAGTGGGACACTGGCCTGCAGAGGGCGCTCTGGAGGCTGGAGAAGAGTAATTCCCTGAGATGACCTGCAGGGGTGAGTCCTGCATGCTTACAAGCTCTTTTAAAAATAAATGTGTTAACACTCATGTCTCCTGAAAGGAAGATCCTCCCCATCCCCCCCCAAGGCCAGCAACTCAGACCTTTCTGCTGAGCCTTATGAAAACAAAATGGGACATGTATGATTGAGGGAAAGGGAAACTGCTGTTTCAATCTCCTAAAGGCATCTTATAAACTGGTGAAGGAAAATCATAATTATGAACATGATTTTGCAGTCTTAAAATGATGCTTTGTAGATATTTCATTTTTAATATGCATTCACTTGGACACAAAAAATGATCATTTTAACCCCAAGTCTGGTAGTTGCCTATATTGCTGTTATTCTTTGGCAATGTTCAGATGAACTTGGGTGCATCTGTCCTGTCTGCTAAGCATTCCCTGGCTACTACTACTAAAGACCTATTGAATCTCCTTTAGTATCTGGCATTTTTAATGTTTAGGAATGCTGGGTTGGTTTCGGGCCTACTAATATGTGTAGGATTTTGCTGAGGCCCCAAGAGCCTTGTAAATAGGAACATCCTGCCCAGTTATTGCAGGCACGCAAGGCTGCTTTGGAGTATAGGATATCAGGTATGGGACAGGAAGGGACCACCTGGGCCATCAAATCCTGTCCCTTGCTATCACAGCATCATAAAATCACGTTTTAACATTTATCAGCTCAGGCTTAAAACTAGGTTGTTTGCCCCCACTACTGCTATGGGAAAGCTGTTCCAGAATGTCCCAAGAATGCATCTGAGATGATTCTACTGTGTCCTGTGTGGGGAGTTGTGGGGACCCCTGCAGTCACTGCAGGCCTCAGAGTAGTGTTCTGCAGGATTCTGTCCTCAAGAGCAGAGGATCTCGATCTTTTCCAAACCAGGACCCCATCTTACAACAGACTACCATTTCAGGAGCCATTCCCATCTAGCCATAAATAAGGGAGGGTGGTTGTTTCCCACTGAAACATGTTTACAACCCCTCAGTGGTCATGACTCCCCATTTGAGAATCTATGTTCGAGGGTATGGATGAGCAGCTGGTGCATGGGCAAACAAGGGAGGGTTTGGAGTACAGCCCATGCACCCACAAATACATGGAGAATTTGGCCAAACCTTCAACAGCGAAGCGCATCGGCTGCAGAGTCAATGGGTGGCTCTGGAATGCTCGATAGCCTGAGAAGCAGTTTCCACTCTGAGCACATTGCCTCAGTCAGGACTGGTTCCCAGTTGAGGATCGGTCCCTAATGGAACATGTGATACCATTTTAAATGCCAATCCATACAGCTCTGACAATGTATGCCGGCTGAATTCCAGCCCCATAAATGCATTATGCTCTCAGAACATTGTACTTTTGCTTGTTTGAACTGCTCTGATTTATTTATCTTATTTTTAAAAAAAACAGTATGTTAGGTTTTGGTACTAAAAATTTACCCTTGTTGTTTTCATGCAGAATATTCCCACATTCCTCCTTGGTCTGTCTGACTTTAAACGTTTGTGTTGTCATTAAGCTATTTTCCTTTTCTTTTGTGAGAGATGGACAATTAAAAACATTCCCACTATTTGTAAATTCTCCTTGTGAGGAACAGAGCAGATTGCCTGGATCTTCTGGTTGTTGTTCTGGCTTCAGTTTCAGAACTGAATGCACTCCTTCTGCTCCATCTGTTTGAGTTTTGACAATGCAGTGGATAAAGCTGGAGGAAGTCCCATATATAAGGGTGGGCTAAGCTTCACATTTTAAAATTGTATTTTAATTGAGTAACTGGATTCAATGCAAATGGAAATGCAACAGGGTATAGAGTGTTTCCAGTACTCTCTTTAAATGCAAAATTATCTTAACTTTACTATTTACCATAAGAAATATATTCACGAAACTAAAATGTAATGAGCATTATATTTAAATGCACCGGCTAATTTTTATTACTGTTCTTTTCTTCCAATGTTGCTTATTTTATTTATCTTTTGAATTGCTAAAACATATATGTGAGTGGCCTAGAACTTCACTTCTGAATGCATCAATATGTATTTTTTCCCATTAAATAAACAGGATGCTAATTAAGAAGCAGGAAGAAAGATAAATGATCACATATTCTTTTAATAATAATTTGGTCTACTTTTGCAATATACTTAGTTTCAGTAGACAAGGGGACAAACCCTGCACTCAGATGTATGCACAAAGGGCTTCTCCTTAATTGCAGTGTCTCTGTTAGCATCTTTTGGAGAACAATGTCTTCTTAAAATCTTTTGTACAAACTGCTCACTTCATATTCTCCCTATAGCCTTATTTCCTCTCATAGGTCAAATTTCACATTTCATGAGTGTGTATCCTGTTTGTCTCTTTTACATTCATTATTCCTGTTCATCTTGATGATCTTCTGTTTTACGGAGAACAGGTTTAAGGACCAGAAATACAAAATCAACTCTTTTTGTAATGTGATTAATCCAGTGTTTTCTGACTTGAGCCCATATAAGATCGCTGAAAAAAATATCTTTTGGCAAGGGAATGCAATTAACTCTCACTTCATTAACTTGGTAACCCAATAATTGTCACCAAACAAAGTTTGGCCTCTCTCCACTTCTCAGGTAGGACATGATAGCCTATGATGCTGAGGGAATGCACCTCCCATTGCTGTCACTGACTTGCAGCGGATGTCCATTACCTGCAGTATAAGTGTAAGAGTGTTACTTAAGCACATGCTAAGATACGTATGTCCCAATGAAGCTAAGCACGTGCTTAAGTGCTTTTCCAACCCAAGGCTAGTGCTGTAGTCAACTCTTTTATTGCCAACAATTCCTTGCTGTAACAAAAGAGACCACTGTACATTTAATAACACTTTAATACAGTATCTTTGTGGGTTTTTTTTTTTTTTTTTTTTTTACATACTCACCACTTCACAAAATCTGACAATCTGCAATGGGTCACTAGTGCACATTTTCAGTAGTCTTTTTGTAGATTCAAATGTTTGAATATTTTGTGAGAAATATATAATAGGTGCACTGCAGAGGAAAAAAAGGATGTTAATCTCCACAGACTGCCCTCTTGAGGTGTGGAGTTTGATTTTAGTTTCATTGTGGGGGAAAACCCATTCAAACTTAAAATAATTCATCCTACATTTTAGGGCCTCATTTTGCAAATTTTTAATTGCATAAATTAAAAGTTTGCAGGATCAGGAGGTAGATATGAAAGAAAAGAAGTGCAATTTGTTGGGTTGTGTTACAACTCAGGCAGAATTAGGGTTTAGGTTGTGGAGACAGAAAATCCCAACACATCGGTGTGTTTTAAGAGACACTGTGTTAAGCTTGCCATTAGACTAGGTCATTTCCTAAGCTTCAGTGTTTGAAGATAATTGTCTCTTTGAGAAATGTGGACTGTTTGCAGTGCATACTAAAAACATATGGACCTAAAATTCATGAATTAAAAGAATACATTTATAACATAGTTATTTTTTATTAATGAGTCATTCAAATCTCTAGAAAACTTCTACACCCAACCTATGTCAACATACCAATTTTCAGATAAAAGTGTTGCTCTGATCAAAACTTAACAGATACTGAAAACAGGGCCTACAATACAAGTCTAGATTCAACTTGAACTATGGGGTCGTGACTGCCATTTCCACAGTCTGTTATGTAATTTGAGTGGTCTGATATAGCTGCTAATCTACTTTTTGGTCTTGGGAGCTTGGGCATCCTAGACACATTTATTAAGGTTGTCTCCATTTGGCAGTTAGTATTTTATATACATTTGTGGACTGATGTATTTTCAGCTTTTGATTGTGTTTTAGATGTGTGTGTTTGGGGCCTTTGGACAAAGTGATTAAGCCAGTCCTGCTTCTGGCAGTGCCTTCAGGGCAAATCCTGGTCCCTGAACCAGTTTCTAAACAACATCAAACTTGAAGGGAGGTGGTGTTGAGCCCTCTGCTTCAGTCAACCTGTAAAATGACAGCAGGGCCACTCACTCTGCAATGCTCATTCAGCTTCTGTGCTGCAGTTGCCTGCACAGCGGCACGCCCCCTACAAAGAGAGACAAAGGGGATGGCTTGTAGATCCATTGGCCACCCCCACACCCCATCCCACCCTGTACTTTGGGGTGGAAGGAGGCAAGCCTCACAGGGAATAGATCTGCAGGGGGTTCAGACTAACTTCTTCCTGCCTCCCACACAGCAGAATTCCTTCAGTTTCGCTGCCTAGCAAGTGGTATGTGGCCCCAGGGAGCTGGTGGACAGGATTTGCTCACTGGTTCTGGAGACAGGACAAAGAAAGAGACTTAATATGGTAGACAACTTTGCTTCAATGCTGAGGGGAAATAAAAGCATCTTGCACTACAGATATAGATAATTTTGTTAGTCTGCCTTCTCAATTACCTGTTTGCTGAAGCAGTTGAAATGAGATTCAGTTTAATTCAGAAAGTAGGTCTCTTGGTATGTTTCATAATATTGTTCAGAAAATCACAGAAGTGCAGAGACAGTAACAGTTGCACTTGGTAAAGATTTCTCTGCTTCTCTGTCCTTGGAGCTCAGGGATATCTGCAGAGTGGGTTAGGGCCATTTCCTTTCACTCCAGAATGAATTCAGAGTATTTTCTGAATATCAGTTACTGGAGGCTGTACTACCTTACAGTGAAATGTGCTCCTGATTGACTATTGTGAGTGGTCTGATAAGAGATGGGGCTTTGATTATAAAATAGTATCTACTTTGTGTAGGGATAAAACTGTTAGCACTATTATCTCTGTAGGGGGCCACTATTATTTTTTGGCTTCTTAGACAAAGGCCCTAATTCTGATTTCAAGTACACTGATTTAAATTGGCAGTTACTCCATTGAAAGCAGTGAATGTAAAACTGGTGTAAGGTCAGAATTAAGCCCCAAATGACAAACTGACTCCTGGTTCTGTCAAGCATAGTTGTGGAAGCTGCACAAGTTTATTTTTAACATTATCTAACCTAACAAGGAATTTCTATGTATTTTCTCCTTTTACAGCCACATAGTGCACTTTGGGGAAGTTAATCATGTGCAGCCTCAGGTGACTACTGCTTGTGCTTCTAGTTTATTTTCTAGCCTTACTTTCATTCTCCCTTATTAATAGATATGCTGAGGTTTCAGGGGAAGCTTAACTGTCTAGAAGCCATTTCTCTTGAACTAGCTGTGACACATACCCGCCTGAGCGAAGGCACTCACTTTCCCCTCAGAGGGGTATCTGCTTTCATTGGGAGTCCTCTCAAACTCTGGCATTGCAGAAACAGGTGCCTATCATATTTTGTTCAGCTAGGAAGCACTATGTACTCACTCTAATTACAAATCCTGTGATCTGGCCCTACTTCAGAATTTGCAGCTTGATACATATTGCTGTGTGTAACCTCAGACTGACTGTTTTATCTTTTTTTTCACTAATAAAGATGTTCTGGAGTTCAAAATGCCTCATCTCTACTTGAACATGTAAGCAGGCCTGCTACCCCCATAATCTATTTTTTTAAAATATTTTAAAAATCTTTTAAAAACCCACTGCAAAAGCTACACATAGCAGATAGATACTTTCACTTTTGAGTCAGATATTTTATTTGTATGCTTACATGGTGAATAAAGGGATATGAGCCAGTTCTAGCATCTTTAGTGCCTCCTACTTTCTCGTAGCTAATGGAAGGTTTATTTAGTTCAAGTGGTAAAAGGCTATCTTCTTGGTGCAGAAGTTCCTGGGTTCAATCCCCACTGGTGGCATGTAGTGGCAGAATACTGAAATGCTCAACCATATGATGCTTACCTGTGACCACAGTGACTTTTTTTCCCCAATTCATTGCTTGTTGTTTGAAAGTGTAATTAATTTTAAACACTAATTAATTAACTAAATAGCTGACATTATCAGTGGGCAAGGACTAATACAGCCTATGACCCACCTGGATTCATTTGATTAAAACTAGTCACAAAGAGATTGATCCTGTGAAGCAATTGAGTGTCCTCAATTTCATTTGGTTTCAGAAGGGGCTGAGGGTGCCCAAAAGATTGAGTCCATGTTGTCTAGAAGTGACATCAATGTGAAATGTAAACTATTGTTCTTATCACAACCATTAAATATAAATAAAACACATATGAACATATAGTTGGATATGTCAGTTGATGGTTTGGCCATCCTTTTAAATGTGATCTAGACACATTATCAACCATGAACATCTATTTTATCCTTCTCTTTGGCACACTTTGTTTTATCCATGTCTCATGGTTACAGGGCTAGCTACACCTCTGTCTGAGAGCACCTCTTCAGCTGTTAGGCCTCATGCCTTTACCTATCTGGGGATGGGATTTCACAGTTCTCTCACTTCTAGACCAGGACCTGGACTATGGTAACCTATGTGGCAGGTCTGAATGAGTATGGGCAGCTGACCAGTTCTAGCATTGTCCATCTTAAATGTTTGCTGAGAGATGGCTTATCTTGTGCCATTCTTTTCCTTACTTCCTATTTCATCCAGACAATCCTCTAATGAACCCAATATATTCCTACAGTAAACATCCCAATAGCCAGGCCAACATACAGTATTCACAAATCATAGATTCATAGATTCTAGGACTGGAAGGGACCTCGAGAGGTCATCGAGTCCAGTCCCCTGCCCTCATGGCAGGACCAAATACTGTCTAGACCATTCCTGATAGACATTTATCTAACCTACTCTTAAATATCTCCAGAGATGGAGATTCCACAACCTCCCTAGGCAGTTTATTCCAGTGTTTAACCACCCTGACAGTTAGGAACTTTTTCCTAATGTCCAACCTAAACCTCCCTTGCTGCAGTTATCATTACAGAGTGGCTCCAAATCCATCGCATCCCTGCTTTATGCCAAATGTTTTACCTTTTGTCTGAGCTTTGTTTAACTTCACATTTGGAAAATTGTGGGTGGCGGGGGAGGTTCTGTGTCAAGGACAGATTAGGCTTTAGATTGCTAATGGGTGGAGAGTCACACAGAGAGTTTGTGTGGGGACTGTTTGTTGAATATCAGCCTGGCTCAGATGTGCAAGAACGATGAATGCACAGTCCTTTCTATTAACTTTAAACACACGTCCCAGCATCTGAACGTTGGCCTGTTAATGACTTGGTAAGAAAGAAACACAAATGAGTCAGCATTCTTGCCAATTTAGATAATTAACCATGTGAAGGACTTATTTCCAGAGGGGCGTGGGAAACACAAAGCCAATACTAGGAGAAAAAGGTGAACTTTATGTACCAGCAATATAACAGTCAAATGCAGGTGACATTTATAGAAACAACTAAAATTATGCAATATTTTGAGTCCTATGAGCTCAAATATCCCATCATAATAATACCGACTGAACAATGGGTGCGATCCTCCTCCCACCTTATGTGAGATCCCCAGAAGTAACTGGTGGGATGGAGATATGTCTATGGCTTAGTTATACATAGGGCAGGTCTTCACTACAGGGGGGTTCGATTTAAGATACGCAAATTCAGCTATGCGAATAGTGTAGCTGAATTCGACATATCGCAGCTGACTTACCCCACTGAAGGGACGGTGGCAAAATCGACCTCTGCAGCTTCCCGTCGATGGCGCTTACTCCCACCTCTGCTGGTGGAGTAAGAGTGTTGATTCGGGGATTGATTGTCACGTCCCCACGGGACGCGATAAATCGATCCCCGAGAGGTCGATTTCTACCCACCGATTCAGGCAGGTAGTGTAGACCTAGCCATAGAGGCAAAAGGGACAGGGGGGAGTCCCTTCAGGCCTTCATGAGATCTAGATGTGTGAAGCTGGTTCCCTAGCCCTATGCTGCTTGGCGTAAATGGTCATTTTGGGTTTGAATATTTATTTTCTCTTGTAGAATGAATTGGGCAGGGGGTGTATGAGCTGGAAGGAGAAGGGCTGTTCTGAGAAGATTGAGAACAAGAAGATGAACCTGAGGAAGAAGCTGAATTCCAAATCATATTGCCCATGCAGTATTCCCTTGTGGATTACCATGTCCCAGTTGACATATGAATGTAGAAGTCATGCACCCTATGGGTTGTCCAAATTTTCATTTGGCTGTGATTGGAGTGCATAAAAGATGTGTGCACCTGGTTTTCAGAAACAAAAGCTGCATCTGTGCATGGAAATAGCTATTTGTGTATATCAGATAGCACACAAACAGGTATGACTGCAAATTTGAAGGGCACACCAAATGGAGGTCCACTGAAAAGCTGGACCTAGGTGCCCAGTGAGTATGGAAGTGTGTTTCAGGTGTGAAACAAATGTCAATAAACAATACTTGTAGCCCAAGATCTGAGCATAGCTCAAAGAATTTGAGTCAACTTCTGAGCTGATCGAACTTAATCTATGTGGCTTGTGTTCAACAACCTAGTTCTTTTTATTGTGGATTGTGTCTGTCTTATGAGATAATGATATTTCTACAGCACCTTTCATCCCCAGGAAACCCAAAGCACCTGACAAATGGGACTGTATCTAATCATCTCACCTTGTCACCACCCCCTAGAGGTTGGTAGACACGACTGAATTGAAACATACTGACTAACAACACATTCTTGGAGAGATGTCTGAGCCACTTAATGAGCTCCTGGAGGCTTTGGTTAAAAAAAAAAAAAATCCTTCTGTTAACCTCTTCACTGCTGTATATATGTACAATCCCCTGTGCAAGGAAGTTTGGGATTTTTGTGCTGAGATATCCTATAACTATTTTCTCTTTAAGAAATCAAAGGAAAGTGTATATTATGGAGGTGATAGTTCTGACTGCAGAGCTAAGGATATATTGAAAAATGAAGTCAAAAGAGAACTTCCCCATTGGGTTTGTATAAACAACAACATCCCCAAAGTCACACCACTTCATACAAGGGCTAGATTTATTTTTTCTGAAAATGATAAGTCATTCCATTGAATAGGTTAACGGAGAGATGCATATAAAATGACTCAGTCTTGATTTTTTTTCACTGGTTTTACAGTTCTTTGGGTCCTTCCAATTTAATACTGTTAAAAGACTTAACACACTGATCAACATTAATTGTGGGCCAGAACCTGGCCACTTTTCCTGCCCTTTTGCACCATTCTGGCCTTCAGGATTTGGCCCTAATAAATTAACCATTTCAATCCATGAAAGAGCATGAACTTTAAGAAAAAAAGAAGGGAAAAGGTAAAAAGAATGATAATTATCAAACATTATAACAAACATTATAATGTGTCTAATTTGGATAGAATCCTTTATTGCTTAGTTAATTTTCATTTATCCTAAACTTATATATATTTGGGAAGAGTATAGTTCTGGCCATAATTTCCTGATACCGGTTTTCTAATTCAAGGAAAACAGTCCTATAAGGTTTGAGGCAAAGGACTATGTACACACTTCATCAGTAGAAATGCACTTCTAGTTAACCTTTTTCATGTTTTGTATTTCACTAAAATCCTGTAATTACATGAATATGTTATTAGTTATCACAATTGCTGACTTTGTGGGTGAAATCCTTACCTCACTGAAATCAATGGCAAAACTTCCTTCGACTTCGGGGGGGAGAGGGGCAGGATTTCACTGTTTATTGTGGACCTGACCTTACTCCCAGTGAGTTTTTTGGAAGTTTTTCCAGGGACTCCAGTGGGAGAAGCAGGCCTCTTCTATCAAGAGAAGTGGCTGTATGTCAGTGGTAGGTAATGTGATAACTATACATTCCCTTCCCCTCCTCAGAGACGTAGTGTGAGACTCAATATGTGTTTGCAGAGTGTTGTGCAGTCCTCAGATAAACTGCACTATAGGACAAAAAGATGGCAAGTATTTTACATTCCAGAACTGCAATCACCTACACAGTATGCGTGATACATTGTCCATAAAACAATCGGGATGCAGTAGCACAGCACATATGTATTTTCTAAGCTTACAGTAAAAGAGGATTTTAAGCAGATATAACTTAGTTTCCCTCTTTAAACTTTGAAATGCCTTTGTATCTGTTATAAGGAGTGCTATAAAATGACTGCTTTTTCACCAAACTCCAGTAAAGTCGTAGGCCACATAAAAAATGGGAACATTTGAGAATTCCCCCAGATGTTCTGGTTGCTAAAGCACCACACACGTGCACGTATTCATGGATATTTTTAGGTTTCTAAGAGATCCAAAACACTATCACATCTCAACTGCTTTTTCACTCTGCATTTTGTAAGCCCTGCTTCGTGGCACGCATTCCTACTGGTATCATGCCAAAGCAACGGCTGAATAACGAGAGACCCTGGCACTTACATATATTTCTGAAGCTACATAAAATAACAGTTTCAGCGATGTGTAACTCAACATACCCATTAAAATCCCTAACTGATAGTGTTCCCCCTAACCTGTGCCAATATTGAAAACATAAAAATCACTCCTCCACAATCTTGAAATAGTCAGTATCCCTGTAAGCAGCTAATCCCGCCTCATAAACCACACAAAAATACTCCTCTGACATATCAAATTGCAAAAATTACTTTGTTTCTCTTAAAGAGCCAGACACTGAAATGACAGGCCCATCTGCAATGAATTCAGACTTACACTTGTTTCCTATAGAGATTAGGATCTGAATTTCACCAGGTAGCCTATGTTGCTGTCACTCAGATCAGACTAATGTACAGTATGTAAATCATTTGACTCTCCACATCTCCTTTCATATCAGCCTATCTTGCATTCTGTTATTTTTCTGTATTTGCTAGCTTCTTTTCATCAGCCTGTGACATAAAGACACAACCCACTCTTTCCTTTCTGAATGTTTCTCTCTCATATAGACCACAACAATG
Source organism: Malaclemys terrapin pileata (assembly GCF_027887155.1). Lineage (NCBI taxonomy): Eukaryota > Metazoa > Chordata > Testudines > Emydidae > Malaclemys > Malaclemys terrapin. The sequence continues at coordinate 173,221,958 of NC_071506.1, forward strand.
CATGATTCTAACCCTCTTCACTGTGAGCATTAACCGGATGATTTGATCAGCTTGCAGTGTACCTAGTACATGTGCAGTGCCTGTGGGAAAATAGTTACCACTTCACATAGCCTGAAGTAACCTAGCTGAAATGCAATGTGAGACTCTAGAGCTATCCTTCCATGGATCCCCCCAACCCAAGTGTAAAGCCCTCTGAACCATTATGGGAGGTTCTTCCTGAACTATTGCCACCTGTGGGGTGAGGCGTCTGCCAAGCTATTTTTACAAGAGGTTTCTTTTAAACCTCTCTGCCGCTCTCCTAGCCACATTGCTGCTCTCGGGTTCAAGAGCAGCAGGGTGGCTGACAGGGAGAGGGACACAGTCCAGGGCAGGTGGTGTAAGCCATGAGGCCAAGTGACACACAGGCAGGCTGTATGTCACGCAGCAAAATTGTATCCTGACATGCCTGGCTAATCACTAATCTGACACTCGGTAAAAGCATCATTTCTGGGAAAGATTCCTTCGGATCTAGACATTCATGGGAAATAGATTTGCAAAGAGGGTCTGGGTGTTGTATTTTCATTTCTCCTCAAAATGTCGCTATCCACACTGAAAATGCTGCATGCCAGGCAGTATTAAATAAAGAGCCTTCTTGTCAATTTCTTTAAGTGAAGTGCTTGATGTAATGATATGTTGCCATGTTAATTTGCTTGCTTCTTTGCTTTTATAATGTCTAAAGCACCTGTTGTGAACATCTGGGAGACTGCAGAATTAAAACAATAATTAAAATACTACTAGAAGCCCAGGCTGCTGCCTCCTTCTCCCACTCATGCACCAAGACTGGGATCCATCGCATCTGTTTCTCCAGCTGTCTGTCTGGTTGGGGAAAGAGGACAGGTTCCACTCCTCCCAACTACAGTGGGTTGTTAAGGACACTATCCACCTGCAAGTGCCTGTCTGGCCTGGGAGACATTTGAAAAGTATATATATATTTTTTTTTCTTAAATTGTTCCTGCAAGGATCCAAGCCAGCAGCGTCCCACCCCAAGCTAGAGTGTCACACACACACAGTAGCTGGAAGATGAGCCCTTTGCAAGACTAGCAGATGCTTGGATGCACAGCTAGAGTCTGGGGACACACAGGCCAATCTGCACTGTCTGTGTCACAGGGAGCTCAGTGCACATGCGTGGAGTACCTCAGTAACAGCTGTGAGTGTTGTGATCACAGGACCTCTATGAGTTTAGTAAGTTCTAGTATATGATTCTAGAAAATCTACTGCAGTATAGGGCTGTGGAAAACTGCTCGGCTGCCTGAACCACAGAGTCTTGTTGACATGGCTGCTGTTCTGACTGATCATGAATATTTACATGGTACCAAAGGTGCTGACTTCAATGAAAAAAAGGTGCAAAATCCATCATGGTGCAACATAAGGTGTCTGTGCTTCTATGAATGCAAACAAACTTCTACTCTAGCTCCATCCATACTGTATGGATTGTGTTTGGAAAGCTTTCAGAGGGACATTGTCAACTTTAAAAAATCACTTTTGTCCAAAATGTTTTTCCCTAACAGCATTGCAAGAAATACCCAAGATTACTATAGCTGTAAGAGATTAGAGGAAAAATAGTGTTCTCCCCCTCTGGGTTTTTTTTTTCCAGTTTGTTTACTTTGTGCAGGTGACAGAATTTCACTTACAGTCAGTGTCTCTGTTTCCCCTGTGTGGTCAATCACTTTCCCCTGTTGTTTGTTTGAGTTGCTCACGCATCAACCGGGGAAAGAAAAGACATTTTAAAGAATAGAAAAATATGATTTAAAACCATAACAATTGGCAGGGGGATTCAGAGGCAGATGTAGTACCCACAACTACTTATACTCCACTTTTTGAAGCTGACTAGATTTCAGGCTGATGGCATGCCTTTTAAGCCGAAGTTTATACCAAATCTTATAATAGTTCATGCAGCTATAAACTGAAAAGCCTGAAACAAGAAATAGCATTACACCCTGCAATAGCAGAGCTATTAGCAACGGCTCTTTTTAATCTATGAACATATTTTGTACAGATGAGAAAGACAAAATGCATGTTCAAACATTAGATAGACAGAAAACAATTCAGCTCTCCAAATAAGAATGAGACAGACTTTATAAAAGGTGTATTGCTATGGAAATATCTTTGAAGATTTGGGCCTTGATGTCTTTAAATATTTACACCAACATTTAGGGAAAGTACCTGGGTAAATTTCAGAAAGCTTCCTCAGAGTTTGCATCATCAAAATGAGTGGCTTGCAATACTGTCAGTAACGAGTGCAGTGTGCCCACGCTTACTCTTTCAATAGGAAGCACTACACATTTCAGACCTACTGTTCACTCAACAAGAAAGTAGCAGGAAGGCCTATTTAAGGATGCATGTGAATTTTCAACAGAGTCTGAGTGCAAATTGTGTTTGTTCCTAGATTGAGTGGCGGTCTTTCCAAAGCTTTGGAATTATGGATGAATGAATGAACAGATATGTCAACGCAAGGAAGAGCAGAGCACTGCTGACAATACCAGACACTATAGCCATTCTGTTGATCAGGAAAGTTCAGGGGACAACTTGCTGCCAAGTGCATCTTGTTGCTCCTATAAAGAGAGGTGATATGCACCCTGACTAGCAAAAGCTGCCGACCATGGGATATATGCTAGCTGGCTGGGGTATGGCTGTGCTCTTTAGCCCACAGTCCATGGACTAAAGCACCATGTGGCAAGGAAGCTGGTCCCTTACCTTAGCACTCACATGAGCCCAAGATATTGTAGAGGGCCTGTCTTACTGCTGGATATGGCTGTGTGGAAGAGACTCCCTTTATCCAACCTCCCTGCTTAGCCTGTGTATGTAGCACTGGGCAGGCTTTGAACTTCTCTCTGCAGTGCTTGGCTCTCCAGTTCCTACACAGCAAATTACTGAGCTCTGGTCTACACGACAGAGTTAGGTCAACACAAAGCAGCTTATGCCAACCTAACGATGTAAATGTCTGTGCTAAAATTTTGCGCCTGCCAATGTAACTTGACTGCTACACTGACTGAATAACTCCACCTCCATGAGAGGCATAGAGTCAATGTCAATGTAGTTAGGTAAACACAGAGTCAGTGTAGACACTGCTTTGCTTACATCGACTGTTGCTGGCTTTCAGAAGCCATCCCACAATGCCCCACCCTGACAATTTAATCGGTGCAAATGCTCCTGGAGAGGATGCGCACTGCCGACATAAGGAGCAAAGTGTAGACCCGCACAAGCGATGTGACTGCTGCAGCGGCTGTATGCCAACGTAAGTTAGGTTGACAGTTTTATAGTGTAGACATGCCCTTAGGGAGATATTTGATATTTACAAAACATTGTAACTAGTTTTGAAAATTTCCTTTGTATCAAAGTGATAGAAAAGTTAAAGACAACCTCAAACCACGACAACCAGCCTTAGAAATACATACAGGTATGTCTACACTGCACTCTTCTTTCAGCGGCACGTAGACTACATACCTGCATAGCACGGATATTAATAGCCGTGTAGCCAGCAGGGCACAGCTTAGGGAAGTAAAGAAATGCCAGAAGGGTGTGGGTATGTATGCAAATACCTAAGCACTCTCTGCTCCCCTAAGCCGTGCCTCTGTGAGTGTCTTGCCTCCCAGCTGCTAAAGCCCTTTCCTGTCTCAGGGGATGACTCCGGCAGTGGGGAAAGGATCTTGAGGAAAGCTTGCCCCCTGCCAGAGCCTTTCACTGACGTGCATGGCTCACACAGCGCAGTGTGGACACAGCCTGCTTTTCACTGCAGCATGTAGCCACACCTCTGCCAGTGGTGTGTCATGCAGGCATCACCTGAAACAACAATAACATGGAAAATGATCGGTAGAAACCTGATTTCATGCAACTCCTTATGATGGTTGTGAATAAAAACAACGCCATCCTGGTGTAGAATACAGAAAATGGCTCTGTCTACCCCAGACTTACCATCCTACAAGGTTTCCCACCACTGACAGCAGTGGTAGAAGTGTAGTGCAGACAGGCCACCCCCAGCCTATGTCATTTTACAGCTATGTCACCTTGGCCTGCTCAAAGCAGTCTTATACAACAGAATGGTTAGACTGGGGTAGGCGGCCTACACTAATGCTCTCGCTGTGGGAAATGTTAGGAACCAATGTTAAGAGTATGTACCACCACAGTACATTCAAAAAATTCCACAGTGACCAGACCTTTTGGCTGATCAGTTCCTCTAATTATTTTTCAAAAGGTACCTGTGTGCCACAGGTCTAGCCTTGCCAACTCTGGTCATCACAGTGTTATACGCATTCACATGGTGGCTTAGGGGAACAAGTGCTGCCATGAGTTGGACTCCTCTCCTCTAGAGCTGTTCTATGCACGAAGCAGTGGTGCATTTAAAACAATAGTCTCCACTGCACACACAATTTCCCCCTTGGGAGAAGATGAGAGCAAGAAAAAAAGAACCACATCACAAATGTTAGTCATGTCGCTTAATGCACTAGGGTACTCAGGCTACTATGGGGATGGCATAAGGACCTATATGGAAAGGAATAGAATTGTTAGCCACATGTAGATCAGCCAGCATGTATTCGACCAAACTCAACACAGATGTAAAGACTTCTGCACAGAACATTACATGCTCATTTGACCATGGACCAATTTAGGCATAAGTGTTTTAATTAGTTATGACCCAGCACAGATGGACCCAACCCCTTTGCTAAACGATTACACTGTTTACTTTCAGAGGAGTAGCCATGTTGGTCCAGATCTGTAAAAAGTGACAGAATCCTGTGGCACCTTATAGACTTAGGCTTGGTCTACACTACCCCCCCCAATTCGAACTAAGGTACGCAACTTCAGCTACGTGAATAACGTAGCTGAAGTCAAAGTACCTTAGTTCGAACTTACCTTGGTCCACACGCGGCAGGCAAGCTCCCCCGTCGACTCCGCGGTACTCCTCTCGCCGAGCTGGAGTACCGCAGTCGACGGCGAGCACTTCCGGGTTCGACTTATCGCGTCCAGACTAGACGCGATAAGTCGAACCCAGAACTTTGATTTCCAGCCGTCGAACTACCTGGTAAGTGTAGCCAAGGCCTAACAGATGTATTGGAGCATAAGCTTTCGTGGGTGAATACCCACTTCGTCAGACGCATGCAAAAGCTTATGCTCCAATAAGCCTGTTAGTCTATAAGGTGCCACAGGACTCTGTTGCTTTTTACTGTTTACTCTGGTGTTTGGCTTCTACCTTGAGTTTACCACAACCTGCATTCTTTCTTTTGTATACATTTTAATTGCATACTTTGTTGGTTAAAGGGGTGTCTTTTGTGTGGGGGGGTTTCTATATTGTCTCTGATTTAAAAGAAGCTGCCCCCCACTATAAATTTCCATTTTAACTACACAGTCACTTTTCAGTACTCGTTCATGCGAAGGAGAGAGAGCTTTTCAACCTATACATAGTTCACTCACATCTGGCAACTCTTGTGCTCTCTCTCTTCTTTGTCCTCAGGTTCTGCAGTGACATACATGACAATTTCCTCTGTGATCCCTGGGGAGTGGTCTGTTGTGACGATGGTGTTCCATGGCAAGCGCTCAGAATGTGTCCATACGCTCAGCCCCGTTGCTCTTTAAAGGAACACAAGCCATTCCTGTGTTTCCAGAGCAGGTATGTAGGGTGAGATTTTTAGATTTGCTTGTTAGTTTTACTGAAGCAGCTATAAAATATACTTTTCCAAACTTTTGCAAACGTAGAATATTTCAAAAATCTGGCCCGTCTGCATGACCAAAGCTAACAGGGCAGTGAATCTTTTTATATTCGGCTTGCAACAAACCATCTCTTAGCTCAGAGCTTTGCATGCCATAAACAAATGTCATGCCATGCTTCCTTTAGGAATGGATCAAAAGAATACATTCTTGTTAATTTCTTTAAGTTTTCCAGGCACTCGGACATTTCCCAGACATACCAAACCCGTGAAAAAAACGCAGAAATTGGGCTTGTTTTTGGCTTAATTGGCTTGTGCGTTGCTTGTTGGCTACTTTTCGGCTTGTAGCTTGTTGTAGCTTGTTGCTTCTTTTTTTTTTGATTGGATCCTGGCAAGCAGAGGCAAGGCGGGGGGGAGAGAGTCAGGGGTGCACAGCGGGCCCACCACAGTCCCAGGCTGCATGTCAGGGGGATCTAGTCACATAGAGTGTTGGGGTTCTTAGAGATTGGCTTGTTTTGGCCTTGCTTTGAAATGGGTTTGGCTTGATTTTTGGCTTATTGTGAAAGTCGGGGTGCTTATTTACCATGAGAAAGTTGGCAACTGTGACATTTCCCCTTCTAATTGATTGTAGGGGATGAAGTGTAGTTCGGACTGTTCAGCATGAATGTTTGTTCTGGGAACATGATATTCCCTTAAAATCTCTGTTAAATCCTGAACAGCCTTTTGGGTTAGATTTTGGTGTGATGTTCTTTAGCGATAACTCTATGAGTTTTTCTCATCCCTACAGTCATAGATGCTTAGTAGTGCTATTAACAGAAAATAATTTTCAAGGAGCTCTCAAATAAGCATTGAAGTGCTGTTCATATTCATTACAATGGAAGTTCCACACCATATTATAGTTCTTCTTCAAATACTGATTTTTTTTATCTAGTTAGTTTGATCCTTGGTGCTTTACTAGGGAACAATTTAGAAGTCCTTTAACCAGTCCACATCAGACCAGACCCCACACTCAGCTGTTGTGTAATGAAGAATCATGAAACACTGTCTTAAAATTTCTTAACATGTGTTTAAACATAGAAATAATATTTCAAAGTATGAGAGATCAGTACATCCATCTAAACAACTTAGAATCCAATCTACAGCTCTGGAAGCTTCTTACCATTCTATTGTCTCCAGACTAGAGCTGATCAAAAAAGTTAAATATATTTCATGAACGTTTAGAAAGAAAATAATATGCTTTGTTTCATTCATATTTTTCCCATGAACATTTTCACTGAACATAAGAAGAGAGATTGTGAAAATAAATGAAAAACACTGTTTTAGTTCCTCACCAAAATAAATCAAAATATATCAAAATAAAAAATCAAAAGATTTCAGCCAATTTTTTTTTTAATTTTGGTCATAAAGCCATTGTCTGGCTGAAAAAGGTTTCTATGGAAAAAGTTCAGCCAGCTGTACTGCAGACATAACTAGGTTCAGGCACATACAAATTTAACTGGATTCTTGGGTACAGTGTTTCACCTTTGACTGCTAACTCCTAGCAAGTTGGAACATCAGCATGGTGCTCTACTTCATTGTTCTAATTTTAAGGCATGCTCTATGTACAATAAGGGTTTAATTGTGAGCATAAACATTGTCCATGAAATTTTGAAAATCTATTGATACTGTGACATTATGGCCCTGCAACAATTTGGGAAATCTGTCTATGTACAACTTACAAATTCCATTTGGTATTATGAATGCTGCGTATGATTAAGCCCTTATGATGGTCATTATTATATTCTTACCTCATATATTTAGATCATGTCTATACCACAGTGGCACGGCTGCAGTAGCCTCTGTAGCTCTGTAGAGCATATACTCCCTACATCAATGGAAGGGTGGGTTTTTTTCTGTCCACGTAGTTAATCCACCTTTAAGAAGTAGTAGCTAGGTTGATGGAAGAATCCTTCAGTCAACCCAGCTGGTCTTTACCGAGGGCGAGGTTCACCTAACTATGAAATTTTTCACAGCCCCGAGTGACGTAGCTAGCTTGAACTAAGTTTTGGGTGTAGGCCTCAGACACCTTATGCTAGGAGCATGGAAGTGATGCCTGAATGTTCATCTTGGAACAAGACAGTCATTAAGGGCTGTCAACAAGCGAATAAGACATGCCTGAATAGAACATTGGGATGGCTGAAGCTAGGAAAACCAGCTTTCTCCAAATCGCTAGAAGAGAAGGAGTGGAAAAAGCTCCAGGCTGAAGATCCTGATCAATAACTTCACTCCTCGGGCACAAAGGAGCTCTCCACAATAAAGGTAAAGCTGCTCTGTGCAGGAGACAGAACTTGCTCAGGGGACAGTCCACGACTTAGGGTGGACTGAACTCCCCAACAAATTCAGGACCATCACAAACTTCATCACCTTCCACTCCAATTGCAAGGTGCATGTTTTTGATCTGCCTTCTCTAACAACCAGTATACAGTATTTATAGTAATATGTATATTTAAACAAATAACAAACAAAGCACAACCAAAAAGGAAGAAACAAACAACCGCAACAAAACCAAAAACCTAAAAGCCTGTTAAAAGAAGACACTCCATTGCACATGCTACTTCCCCTGGGGAAAGGATGAGAGAACAAACAACATGTGACAAATGTGTAATCACGTTGCTTAACGCACTACTGGAAGCCACTCAGATACTACAGTGATAAGAACCTAAATAGAATAGAAATTCCCCAGGAGGGAAACAAAGAGACTGTATTGTTAGTATAGTCTTTAAAAACACAAAGGCCAAGGCCTGGTCTACACCTAAAATGTAGGTCAACCTAGCTCAGGGATTGGCAACCTTTGGCATGCAGCCCGTCAGGGAAATCCGCTGGTGGGCTTGGACAATTTGTTTACCTGCAGCATCCGCAGGTTCGGCCGATAGCAGCTCCCACTGACTGCGGTTCGCCATTCCAGGCCAATGGGAGCTGTGGGAAGCGACAGCCAACACATCCCTCGGCCCGCGCCGCTTCCCGCAGCTCCCATTGGCCTGGAACGGTGAACCGCGGCCAGTGGGAGCTGCAATTGGCCGAACCTGTGGACGCTGCAGGTAAACAAACTGGCTTGGCCCACCAGCGGATTTCCCAACAGTCCGTGGGCCAAAGGTTGCCGATCCCTGACCTAGCTATTTTGCTTAGGGGTGTGAAAAACTCACACCCCTGAGAGAGGTAAATAAGCCAACCTAAACCCCGGGATAGATTCCGCTAGGTCAATGGAAGAATTCTTCCATCAACCTAGCTACCTAGCCACCACCTGTTGAAGTGTACCCCTTCTGTCGTTTTATGTAGTGTAGACTTAGAAGTTGGGGGAGGACTAAGAAAGGGACAGGTTTCTGGAACAGGGGAAACTTTTTTGACTGCAGGAGCACCCAGGAGCTGCGGGACTCTGAAAGTAGGGGTCAGAGAGGGAGAGACTGACTGACTCCATGTTCTGGAGAAGAAGCTACACGTAGGAGGGAAGGGGGAGAGGAAGGATCCTGGACTCCTTAGAAGATGCTGATCGAATCCCAAAGAACATTTCAGAGTGGGGAAGAAATGGAGGCAGGGAATTGTGTGCAGGTCTGTTGTTTTCCCACAGGTCTGTGTATCTCAGGCTGTCTTCAGTGAAGAGTGGTTGCAAAGTCTGGGTCTGTTGGCTTCAACGATCATGCATCCCTGAAGGGATAAATTGTAAACCAGAGTGCCTACAATGTTGAAGCTCTGGGGAGAATGTGATTAAGCTTGTGGGATGTCTTAGGGGTTAGCATTGGTCCCTGGGCTAAAAGGTCCAACTTCCATGAAGGAGCTCAGAGACATAAAGTCTATCCCCAGGAAGTGTGCCAGAGAGGCAAAGAAAGAGGCAGTGTTGGAGCCTACTCAGACCAAGGGAAGCATAAAAGTACACAGGTCCAGCATTGGGATCCCAACGCAGCAGCCTGGTAGGTGTATAGTAGGGGGAGCATGACCAGCGCAATCAGAGGCCTCCATAATGTAGCTGAGGAAAACTATGCTCCAACATTTTAAATAATTCTTTTCTAAGGCATTAGGCAATTCTGTTGCATTTCTGAAAATAACTTTAGTGCCTGATTTTCAGAGCTGCTGAGCACCCACATCTCTTGCTTACACTAGTGGGAACACTGCATGTACTCCATACCTTTGAAAATTAGACTAGTAAGATTTCACATGTGCAATTTTATTTGAGCTCTGCCATAAAGGGCCAAATCTTGTAAAATAGTGCATAGACCAGGGGTGGCCAAACTTACTGACCCTCCGAGCTGCATACGATCATCTTCAGAAGTTTGAGAGCTGGCCATGCCTGTCGAGGCTCGGGCTTCAGCCCCGCAGGGAGGGGAGTCTTGGGGCTTCAGCCTCGCAGGAGGCTCCCCGGGGGACTGAAACCCTGAGCCTCAGCAGGCACGCCCCATGGGGCTGAAGCCCCACCACCCTGCCGCAGGGCAGAAGCCCCAAGCTCCCCTTGCTCCTCCATTCCAGTAGGCAGAGAATGGGGGTAGGGGCATGGTGGTGGGCTCCAGGAGCTGCACTTTAACTTGTAAATAGCCACATGCAGCTCATGAGCCATGGTTTGGCCACCCCTGGCATAGAGCATGCAAGAAGACGACTTAATGGAGACTTTTGCAGGAACCAGAGGGGAAGAATATTCTGCTCTATGTAAGAGTACCCACTGGAATGATTCAATACTAAGCCCTCTATTTGACAGGGCGTGACAGGGTGAGCAACCAGAGACTTGACTTAAGCCAGCAGTTTATTTCATCACTGCTTCAAGCCTGATCCAATAATGTTGCAATTATTGTATGTATTTGATTCCTTTAACCAATTAACTCTCACCTCTTGCTTTCTTTTTTATAAATAAACCTTTAGATATTAGATACTAAAGGATTGGAAACAGCGTGATTATTGGGTAAGATCTGATTTATATATTGACCTGGATATGTGGCTGGTCCTTTGGGATCAGAAGAACCCTTTTGTTTGATGAAATTGGTTTTAAATAACCACTCATCATTAAGTCCAGTTTCTGGGTGTCGAATCCAGGTCTGGAATACCTAAGGAAATTGCTTTTCTGACTTCTTGTTAGCCAGTGTGGTGTGACAGAAGTTTACTTTTGTTGCTGGTTTGGTATATCATATAGAAGAATAACCACCAGTTTTGGGGTGTGTCTACCCTCCTTCTCAGCAGGTTGTCCCAAATTTGGTATTCTCAATTGTGACCCACTGAGGCACGGTGACACTATTATATTGCACAATCATGTAATAAAGCTAAATTTATGTGAATTTGAACCATTAACAAATGGACAAATTCTTTATGGTGTGACTGATAATCAACAGAACCCACTGAGAACACAGTTATTGCTAGCAGCCAGATGTGAGAGAACTTGTTTTTGGAAAAGGACAGATCCCCCTCCTGCCAACATTAGTGGCATGGAGAAATAAACTAACAGCCAGCCTTCCATCAGGTTTTTTTATACTGTATGGTTACCGTTTCTGGAATTTGAGCCAAATAAATACATAGATAATAAGAGGCTGACCAAACACAATGGGGCTCTTAAAGGGGGGGGGGAAATAGGTTATGAATAAGAATTTTTAATACTTGTATGGAAAGATAATGTATATTAATAATGATAACATAAAAGCATGCTGTCACTCAGCAAGGTTTTTGCAAGAAGAAGAGTGGATATTTGCAGGGCTAGTGAAAACTGTGCTTCTTGAATGAAAGTGTTAACAAGCAGAAAAGAACTGAAGTGAATCAGATTAAAAATGCATACCAAAGCATTAAGACAGAATACAAAGGTAAACAAACAGCAGAGGCCAGGTTTGTTTCCCTTCGTATTTATTGCAATCATAGTGTGACACACAGATGCATAACACAACATGTCATACATGCAATACAAGAAACCATTTTGCAAAAGTGTTTGCTTTCAGCCCAAATTGCAAAGAAATACAGAAGTAAAATACATTCATGAACACACAGCTAGGGGACCTGAAGATCTTTCAAGAGCAGAGTTCTTTATTGGGTCTCTTAATAAATTTACAAAGCCAAATTCAAAACTGATGGGTTTTGAAATAATTGTCTGGAAAATGAATTTTAAGAGATACTGGAGCCGAGTCATACATAATCCCCATGGACAAAATTTTCAAAAACACCTAAATGACTCAAAGTCTATACTGCAAGGTGAATGGTTGATTGTAGCAGGGATAGGTATAGCCATGTTAGCTGTAGTCTAGCGAGCATGAGTAACAATAGCAATGTAGATGTAGTGGCAAGGGCTAGCAACCAGAGAACAAGCCCTCCAGGGACCCTGGCTACATATTCAGGTTGCTAGTCCATGCTGAAGCCTGTGCCACCACATCTACACTGCTGTTGTTCCCCTGCAATTGTTCCCCATACCTGATAGATTCAGGCTAATGCAGGTAGCTTTAATTGTATCTGTGCTGTGATCACACCTTCACTTTGCAGTGTAGACATACCGTTAAGGCCCCAAGGGCCAGATTATTTTAAGGTAAGGCCGGAGCCTAAATCTGCAGATGGGCGTCTAGTGGGATTTTCAAAAGCACCTAAGCAGATTAACCACCTAACTCCCATTGAACTCGATAGGACTGATCAAGGAGTAAGGTACCAAACATGTGCAGTTTAGACCCAGTATTTTTGGTAAAATATCGTTTATCCTTTACATAATTCCAGTCCTGTTACTAACTTCCTCTTTTCCCCTGTGTTGTCTTTCTTAGCAAGGGCTAGGAAGCATATTATGGGACTTGCAGCAGCCATGGTTTTCATTTCCCAGACTTCAAAGGCCAGTCCTGGGTAGCGGTAGAGGAGGATCACAAATAAGCTGTGATCATTTTTTTGTGGGTGTGGGGTGGAGGGGAAGGGCTAGGAATTGGTAACACACTGATCACTGCAGGTCAAAGTTTATCCTGGTTTGCAGTTTCAAGGCTACTTGTGCAGACTAGTTGGAAACTTACTTTGCAGAAACTGTGAACGCTGACACTAGCCTTGACACTTCTGCCTCCAAATCAGGAAGGACAAGATTAGGGACTTTGTAAGCCCCAAGGGGCTGTTCTCTTCAGAGAACTAGGCAGCTATAAGGAATAGAATCCCTGGGGGGTAGCATGGAGGCACAAGACCTCTGAACTAATCCCCCAGCCCTTTGAAGAGGTCCCAAGGTCCACGGTATTACCTATGCATCCTGCAACTTCTGTTTGAAAAGGCATTTCCTCCAGCAGGTACTATAAAGGCAAACCTCATATCCAGTCCATTCATAGGGATGATGCCCTAGAAGACTCATGATTTCAAGAGAGTTCACCACTTTCCCTAGCTCTTCTGCAAGATTTTTTTTCCTTGCAGAGTATGAATTGGCCCTGAGCACTTAGAGAATAAAATAAACCCACAAGAGGTAGAAGTGTAGAGGATACAGCAAAATTCTGTAAAGTGGGGTATGCATGTGAAGGTGCTGATATGATTTCATTTGAAAACTGAATAGAATCTTATAGTGCTGTAAGCAAAACAAAAACAATTCTGTTTATTATCTAAAATACCGCAGATGATCCCTTATAATCCAAAGGACACCGCTCAGGAAATTGCTGTAGAGACGTTAGATCCACTTGAATACTTTCAATTTTTCTCCTCCTATACATTCCTATGTTCATACTTTCTACGGGAATAATTATTTTAAAGGAATAAGTCAAATACAGTAGGGTTGATTAAGATCATTTTCATAAGCAGCATTGTAAATGTCTATACACAATTATATTGGTAGCTAGTGCTTTACAATTTAATTTGTTGGGTCAACTTTTAATGCCTTTTCTCATCAGATTTGGTGTGGTTTCATGTGGAAAATAATCCCATTTCCCAACAAACTTTAGGAGATAACAAATATTTAATGACACCCTACCTAGAAACAATAAATAAATTTGAGTTGCTCTTGGACTCCTGTGGAAAAGGGTGATGAAAATTTTATAAGGTGGAAATTAATAAATTATAACCTGGCTGTTAAAATGTGAATCACTAAAGACTCCTGACACCCTTTTCCTTTCTCTAATTAGAATTTAAAAATAAATAAATGAACAAATAAACTTGCTGTGTTTAGACGCTAACTTCTTTTTCAGTATATGTTGTGAAACTAATAAAGCCTGACAGTGCTATGGTGTACATGCCGTCGTTCACAAATTAATATTGCTTGAAGGGACAGTAACCAGATAAAATACCAGTGTTATAAAATGCAGTCCATTTGCAAGAACCATGTTGTAACAAGCAACACAACTACAGACAAAAGTAACCTGACGGCTCAGGATTCTTCAAAGCATTTTGTATACATGTAAAAGAAGCAGTCACGAGAATTTTCAGTATAAGTAGTAAAATAAAATGCAGCAGAGGCACTTTTATGGCTGTCTGTTTATTGACATTTAGCATTTCAAATGGAAATGCACATAACAATAAAATAGGGTGAACCGTTAAAATAATGCATGCATTAAATGTACTGTGTATCCAAGATACTTGTCTGGGTAGTAGTGGAGTCTAAGCCTTTCCAGGCATTGGCCCAGATTGTGCCACTGGGTTCTCTACAGTCAAATTTCCTTGTGCCTGTGTGGAAGGGGACAGTGCCTCTGTGGGAAGGAGAATCCATGCATGAGCTGGGACAGGAGGGGAAGGAATAGGGACCCTGACCCTTTATGGGGAGCTCTGGGAGCACCTGATGGCAGAGCGAGCCAAAATTGCTGGAAGATGGTTGCAAAGGGCAGGGAGGAGTGCAGAGGGCACAGAAATTCCCCACTGATGCTTCTGTCTACTAGCTGATGGCTTGAGTTTTACAGGCTCAGGAAACTTAAATCCCTGCTCCTTTCTGAGGAGAGAGTAAGGCTGCACAGGCTCCTCCTGCAGAAGGATCTGCAGGAAACTCCATGAAGGGAAACTCACAATTTCCTGTCTCTAATAACGGTTTGTGGGGAAATGATATGGGCTAGTGCAATGGAATGTTTTGGTTTTTCCTGGTTTTTAGGTTATTTTATACAAAGCAGAGCATATGTCATCTACTTACTTCCCTGGTAGTTGATGGAGCTGATCATTCATCCAGGGAAAATCAATACAATCAGGTTTCTCCCCTTCCAGTTTCTTATCAAACAAAATATCCACCATGACACCTACAAGAAAGTAGCCAGCCAACAATGGCAGTCCTGCAGGGGTGTTAGGGCAGGCTTTATAGCTTTCCTTAAAAGAACCTGTTGTTAAAATGTTGTAGTATCAGGATGTGGCTAATCACCACAGGCACCTATGAGTGAAGGCACTGCACGCAGGAGACTTGAAGCCTGGAGCAGGCTTGCTAAATGAGCCAACCAGAGACACCTCGTGTGGGGAGGGAACCTCAAGCAGTTGTTTGAGGAGGCTGATTCTGGGAAGGCTACAGGGCAGTTGGCTCCATGCAAGACAGCTTCGAGCCAAACATCAGAGTGGGTCACCCCCTAAAGACTCTGTGAGGGAACCTTTTTGCTTGCCCAGGCTCTGAGGTAAGAGCCATGCTTTGGGATGGATTTTTGGGACTTTGAGTTTTACTTTTGAGTTAGTTGTCTGAATCATCCCAGAAAGGGTGGTGATTGGCTGAGCGAGTGAGTGGAGTCTCTGTAAAAGGGCCTGGTAGAGGGAGAATAAAAGGCAGAGCAGTATAGAGATACCCTGGCCATGACAGCATGCATGGTGGTGTGGTGTGGAGCCGCCAATTTGTTTGTTCCCCTTTCCGTACCCTCAGTATCTGTGAGTTTATCTTGACTAGGAAAACTGGTCAAGATTAGTTTGGGCTTAGCTAATGTGCTAGTTGAGCCTGGCCTTCTTCTGAGTCTAGATGCAGTGGAGCACCTTGTAGCTGGATTTGGTTTGTTGAGTCCTAGCCTAAGCTCCTGCTGATACCACTTTCATCCATTCTGCACAAGTAGCTCCTCTTCTAAACTTTGCCAACCCCACAGACAGAAAATCCCCTTCGAGACTGACCAAGGCATTTCTGCCTCAGAAATCTCCACGACGTGAGGACAATGTTTAGTTTGTTGTGTGTTGCTAAGTCACTTCCTGGGGCTGCTTGCCAGCAGCTGAGAACCATCTTTAGGTCAGATGCACAAGGGTCGGCAAGTATCATTCTCTTAGTCAGTACTTTAGCCTGGATTTTGCAGTTTCCATTTTTGAAGGAAATGGATCTGTAACTAGAACGGCCGATCTGGGCTCTGTCAGCTTTGGCTATTAGCACTGCCCAACACTTCACAGCTTTTCCGGGTTTCACTTAAAAAAAATCTGCTTCAATGAGAATAGCAGGAGCTGTGCCAAAAACTGATGCTGAGAAGGGCCAACAAGGCCTCCACTGAAATCATGGCATTTTGGATGCAGTGTCTGATTAAGTACTGTATAGCACAATACCTAGAGTGATATTGATCTTATGCTACACTATCCACTTTCTTCTGACTAGATTTTTCTGCTTGAAGGGGCAGACAACCACCTCCAGGGTCTCTGTAGGCTGAGAAGTAGGAGATCCCACAGAGCTATGCTTTTTGCAGCTTTCCCCCTCTCACCCACGTCCTCCTGACCTCTGCTTGAGAAAAGCCCAGGTATAAATCTCTAGGCTACCTTTATGTTCCAATGATCCTGCAGCCAGTCTGCATAGGACCAGCCACACAGCATAAGTAAGAACAGCTGTTACAGCAAGCCACAGTGATGACCACCATGTTCCTTTTTTTCTAGTTATCCTCCCCCGCCATCCCATGCCAGCCAGAGGGAAGGCTGGGAGATCAGGTGCGTATAGGAACCAATATGGCAGCTCTGTGCCAAGTAAGAGTCCCCTTCACTGTGGCGGATCCTCGTATGACTAAGCTTCATTTCTGGGGTAGCTTTGTGCCTGCAGTGCAAGGCAAACCTGCCCTAAAGCAGGGCAGAATCTAGCCTTTTAATTGCACAATCACACGCTTTTTTCCCTGTGTATTACTCCATCATTCAGAGTGGTGGTTGTGTTGTTTCTAGTGTAGTGACCCTGAGTGAATCTGCAGGCATGGACATATTTAATATGGACTTGAGCCACAAAATTCAGCTCTGGAATCTGTCCTGACTTTCCCGATAGTTCAGGGGTGTCTAGATCCAGTAGGTTGCAGGTTGTCTCTTCTCTACAATGGCATGAGTCAATGTTTGGATTTGGCTTAGGATCCAGACTTTCTCAAAGCATGAGGTGTTTGGATTGAACATCTGGTTTCAGCCCATTTTTAGTGGATATACATAACCTGTGTTCAAATTCTTCTTTTTAATGGTAATAAAATAGCAGCAATTTTCTTCTAGGAGATTACTCTGATTTCTCTAGTCAAATATTGACTTGTAGGTAAAGTATTAGATTTGTCTGTCAGCTATATGATCATCATTCAGTCTCAGTCAAACAAAGTGCTCTGTCATGCCTCATAGATACCGTGAAATGAGAGGAGAGTTAAGCTTGTCATGTCTGAACCAGTTACCATATTAGTGGCTGTTCCTGTTAATAACATAGTTATAACATATTATAATAACATAATAACATATTAGTTTCTGGTTTAGTAACTATTACATTTTTTAACATACTGCTCTCATATGAACTGGCATAAGTGTAGAGTAATTCAGCTGACTTGCAGTTATTTTTTCCCATAGAAATCAGACATTTTGGTTATGGCTTCAATGTGCTACCACAACATAATTACAAGAAAAATAGATACTTGTTGATACCAACTAGATTGTAACTAGTCTGAGAACCGATTTTCTTGTTCTGGTATTTTCAGTTCCAGCAGAAACAAGCTTTTTTGATGTTTCAATCTGGTTAATTTGAATTCACCTCAAGTACTGGACAAAAGTTTAGGTTAGTTCTCATTTCGTCTGCACCAGATCATCCATCCTCTTAAACATGGTGATGTTATATAGACCTTTAACTCTTGCTATCAAAATATGTTTCTCATATCGCTAACTACAACTATTCTCTCACTTCGTTCATCTACTTCCTAAAAAGCAAGGACTTCCCTTCATTTCACTTGCCAATGTCACCGCAAGCCCTCGGATCTATACAACTACTTCAGTGTTGCTAGAATACCTTGCTCTCTAGGCTGAATTTTTGCAGTTGTGTTTGCAGGGCAAAGCTCACACAAAATGGAGTCAAATTCCTAGCAACTAGCTGCTTGGGTGGACACTGACAATATTAATCTCATTACTAGACATGATCCTGCTAGGTGAGAGTTGAGCACACTGGCTGGACAATGTGGGGAAGCTTCTACTACTGATACTACTTCTGTACCCGTTCTATGGATAAATGGAGTGCATCTATCTCCAAGACTGCTACCTGGAATCCTTTACAAGAACTCAATTAACATTTGTTTAAACAGTTTGTGATGGGTGATTAATAATGCTGAGTAGAAAAGAACTTTTAAAACATGATTTAAATTGAGTTTTTCAATACTGGGATTATTTTTTACTTCTCACCAGACCCTCAATACTACCCCATTTGCAAGCAGTAATTAAAAACCTGTATTACTGGGCTAGTAATCTCTTCTGCCATTTCAGCCAGTATTCTAAGGTATAATTTGCTTAGCCCTGGAGCTTTGCACAGCTTGATGCTTGTTATAAAAGAAGGTATTTCTAATAAGATTTGCATCTGTTAAGACCCTATTACGGAGGACCCAATCCTGATCCTATTGAAGTAAATGTGAACATTTACATTGCCTTCACTGTGAGCAGGATAAGATCCAAACAGCAGGAAAAAGTGCTGGAAATCTTGAGAACAAAAGCTGGCCTGCAACATTTCTAGCACTTTCTAGTCTTAGTTGGGTGAGATGTGTCATCAGACTAGCCTCCAACTATATTTTGATCCAGGCAGGATATGCAGAGGTGCACAGAGTGGATATTTTCAGAAAAAGTTAACCCAACTCTTCCAAACTTCTAACAGGAACTAGTGATTAAATATGAAGAATGGGCAAAGGTTTGCAATGGTGCTAAGTTTATATAAACTGGTTCACTCATTCCTACTTTTCAGGCTTAGTTCCCCGTAGGACTGAAAGAGCTGAGTGGACATCTGCAAGGGAAATAAAAGGGGTTACTACATATGGATAAACTTTGTTGGAATGTTGGTCCTCTTCAGGAACAGCTTTAGGATTTTGGGTGCTTCCTGGGGGCTTAACCCTCATGGACCCCCAGTCCAGGTCAGCTCATATCACCAAGAGTTTTTCTCCTAGTCTACCAATTCCCCCAATCTTTTTCCTGTCTCTCCTATGTCTGTTCAATCCACTTTGCCTCCTCTGCTGTATGTTTTTGATTGTAATTCTATAATATATTTAAAGGCATAGATGCCCTGCCAGACCCCTTACTCTCCCATTTTTCCTTTTCAGATGTACAGATCCTTCTCCATACTCATGTCACTTCCTCTATCTCAACAAGGGGAGTCGGCAGCAGCAATTGTCCATTCCTGCTGATGAAACAGAAGCTACCTATTCAGACTAAACATAGGACTTGCCATATTGGATCAGATCCCTGATCCATTAGTTCAATATCCTGTCTCTGACAGTGGCCAGGACCAGATGCTTTAGGGGAAGGGCAAGAAGCAGAAATACAAGGCATGCCACTTTCACATTCTCTTATCAGTCTGAAACTGCTTCCCTTTCGCTTTCATTGGGTGTCCCACTGTTCTTGTACTGTAGTAAAGTGGAAGTAGAGGCCCCAAATTCACCTTCACTTTACCAGTCATTATTTGCCATCGCTTTGTCATGTCTCCTCTGACTTATTTACGTTGAGCAGTTCTAATCTTTTCAGTCTCTCCTCCTATGGAAATCTCTCCATGCCTTTAGTAACTCTGCTCCCCTGTCACTGGGCCCCTTCTCTTTTAAGGTAGGTTTTGGCTCCATCTCTTTTTGAGATAGGTTTACCAGAACTAGTCCAATGTTCAAGGTTAGGGCATATGATTTAAGCAGGGTAGGGCTTCCTACCTGCAGTAAAGTTTAATACAGCAGAGGGTATTCGGCAGCCTTTAAGCATCTAAAACACTTGCAGATATTTTAAGACACAAGTTACTGAAATTCCGATGTGCTTTAAAAAAATTTTTTTAAGGCCAATTATCTTCATTATGAGCCAAGCAGCCAAACTGGCATGTGTTCATGAGCCAAGTCACACCTTTTTTTCCAATGCGAACATAAAAGACTGAAAAAGATGTAACTGATTTATCTGATAGGTTTCAGAGTTGTAGCTGTGTTAGTCTGTATTCGCAAAAAGAACAGGAGTACTTGTGGCACCTTAGAGACTAACAAATTTATTCTGAGTGGCAGAATTTATCATGGGTGCAAAATGCCTATTATGCCTTGATTATAACTATAGACATCACTTAAAATGATTCTGATTATCCCATGCATGGCAAGGGTCAAGATTTTTTTTTTTTAAATAAGAATCAAGAATGGGATTGTTGGCCTAGTATAATTAGCTTGAGACTGCTAGAAGCAATCCCAGAAATGCTGTGGTATCACTGACACAGCAGAAGTAAACTGGTTTCTCTGCATTGTCACTATTACAGTATCACATTGGGATTAGAAAGGAGTCAGCAGAACTGAGCAAAGCATTCAGGGCAAATAATTAATTCACAAACTTTTCTGTTCACAAAATATCCAAAAACAGCTTGCAATTTTTGCAAATTTATCAAGTATTCTGAATTTGCTGTTTAATAACTCATATTATGTAGGTCACTCACAAGCAATTCATTAGTTATTTGATGATCCAAATTCAAAGGAAGTTGGCAGTCTTTGATTAGACACAAATCGCATGATATGGTTTCTGTTCCCTAACTCAATGAGAGTCTCTTTTACACTAGACACCTGATGATAAGTGTTCAATTTTGAAATTCTCTTCATACCATTATTTGCTTAATGTGCTATTTCCATTAATTTCTGCCAGGGAATGATTCACAGAAAGCAAACATAAGAGTGTACACACAGGCAAAGTGAATTTTAAGTATTTATTTGATCAAAAATTGGAGAACAATTTTGTAGGTATTCATCTAGCTCTATATCGTCTACCCATCCATCATATTCCTCAGGAACCTCTTAGGTTGGTATCTCAGAATTGAATATTATTAAGATAAAAGGATCAGATGCTAACAAAAATGCTGCTATTGACTTCCTGTGTTTGTGAATTTACATGTGGGTAGCAAAAAGCATAGGGTGGAGAAGCAGAAAGTTAAAATAGGCAGGTGCCTTTTATTGGCTTACAACAGAATATGTTCAAACTACTACTTCTTCAGAGTTGTAAATGCTGTGTACAATGACAGAGTCTTGAAGTGTGGCATTTTTTATTGTTGCCTCATTTTCAATTGTTTTAGTGTTACTTTTAAACTAGATTGGATCTGGCTCTGGACTAGGTTTAAATGGGTTTTGAAACAAGACTAAATCAGAGCTCATGTTCAGATTCAAATTCAGTGGCACTGAAAGCACCTGAGCTACTATTCTGGGAATTTGGTCCCCAATAGCAGATTGTGTCATGGAGTCAGCTGACCATGAGAAATTTGTCACTTTTGAATGATGGAAATATCACAAGATCAACTTTTCTCAGGAGAATGGTTCCCATTCAGATGCAGACAGGCTATAAGCCCCTTCCAGATGTGGATCCAACCTGGAAGTAAAACCATGGGGGCCGGTGTGATTCAGAGTTGAACACTATCAAAATTTCAAGGGGGTCAGATGGGATGTTCTCGTTTTGTCCCATCCCACCCCCCCTTCTAAAATGTTCATTTCTACCATGTTTCAAAAAGCTCCAGTTGAGATTCAGAAAATTCTGGGGAATTGATGCAACTTTGTACTCAGCAGCAGAACATAAATCAGAATCCAAATGTCTAGTGGTTCTGCTAGCTTCTCCCAACCATGCAATACTGCTGCACAAATTGTAGTTACACTAGTTTCCACTTCAAAGATCCCATTTGCCAACAGTTACCACACAAGCATCTGAGACAAAGCAGTATTTGTTGTGTACTTACTGGTGTGTTAGCACATACTTTACTTTCTACTGACCACTGCTTATGTGAAGAAACTGACAAAGCTGGGTACAACTGGAAAATATTTCCTCCTTGTTATAGCAACTGTGAATTTGTACATAGCCTTCATGCAAATTATTATGTTCTAAGGGTCAGGGTCACTTTTAAGCCATGCCCTGCCATGGGAGCACACTGTAGTGGAATGCCCAAGAAGAAATCTAGCTGTCTCAGCCAGAATCCCACCTGGAGTTCCAGGGGACTGTTGCCGGCACAGGGGCCCGAGGACAGCAACAGTGAGGTTCGTTGCCCGGAGTGCTTCACGCCAATAAACATACCGGGGTGGAGAAACAATCAAAGTTTATTTGAGATCTCAAAGTGGTGCAAGGAGACAGGCAAGTCTCAAATCGAGCACACCAGCAAAAACAGTTTCTCTCTTCTTTATACATTTTACAACTAAGCCCCCCCCTCACTCCCCCTCTCCATCACCTCCCCTCTACTCCCCCTCCCCTCTCTACCAAAGGCATGTTTATACATTTAAGCAACTAAATCATTCTAGGGCTATAAATCTAGCTTGTTAGTAACTTCTCTCTAAACAGTTATTTGGTCCTGTTTACCCTTAGTTTATTACCCCTTCCCCAGCTAGAAACATGCAAACCTCATCATTATTGTTTGGTACCTGAAATGAGCAAGGTCGTAATTGCTAACTAGCTATTTACACATTCCAGTTCCTGTCCTTGGCTGTTAAGGTCGATCAGAGTTAAACATGGAAGGACAGAGTTAAAACATGGAAGAACTCTGACTCAGGCAGGCCTAGTAACCCCAACAGGACTATGTACCAGAAAAACTTCTTTATGCATGTAAAGGGGAGCAGCATGCACTCTCCGCTGTACCAAGCCAGTCATTGCCCCATACCTGCCATACCCCTTCTATCCCCTTGAAGGAGGTTAGCAGCTCCAGCAGTGCTATCCTGGATCATTGCTAACAGTTCCCCATCAAGATTATGCTCAGCCACTGCATAAGGACACTAAAGCCCACTGAAGTCAATGGAAGTCTTGAGGGAAAGGCTCCTTGCATCCCTTCACTGCCTTTGTATATCTCTGCTTGGTTAGGCACAGTCAAGCCCCTATTTAGTGGGACAGGTATTCATAGTATATTAGAAGTGTGTTTTCTTCCTGCAAGCTGCAATAAGGGCTTAATTAGTTTGATTTTGCTTATTATGGTAGAATGAACTATGCCTAGGCTGTCATTGTGGTATTTATTTGGTATTTCCTTTGTATGTGTCATAAACAACAATGAAATATATTTTGCAAATGAATTTTCCCAGTGCTATGATGCTATGCAACAACATTGTAGTGCTCAACAAAACAGCAAAAATAACTTTACTTTTACAATACATTTAATCCCAACCAATCCCAGATTGCCTTACAAATTCTGTCACCCACTACAGAGAGGCATGGCAGCTATTTAACAGTGCACAGAAACATTAGACAACTGATCGGGACAGGAAGTGAAGAAGAATACTATAACAATCTGAAACTGCAAAGGGATTTTAAGTAGGCAGCATGTAATTAATAAAATTAGAAAGTGTCCGGGACATTAAAGCTAACATGAGGTGGACCTCATTCAAAAACTCTCTTGGGTCCTTTAATGAACACAAATGGCTAAGGAGCTGAGTTTTACATCTCATCCAAAAGACAGTAAGTAGCCCAGAGGTGCTTAACGCTACTCAGGGTCTTGGTTCAGGACTAATTGAAAGTGTGACAGAGTACTAGCTGTGGTACCCTGGTCACTGAGGTTGCTGCAGCATAGAGGAGTCTGCTGGCTTAATTGGTAGCAATTAACCAATTTCTCTTAGGGATTACTAACATGTGGCTGGCAATTACTGGACTAATGAAGCAGTTGGCTCAGTAAGTGGGGGCTATATAATTGTGAGGAACCTGTTTTCCTTGGAGGTCTCCCAGACAAGCATTGGTGACGCCTGGTCTTGCTTACCTGATGGGATCAAACAAGGTCACAGACTACGGTGACAATAGAACCCTCTAAATCCTACCTTAATTTTTCTGCATGTTCATCAGTGTGAGCAGTTGTCATGATTAGTGGTGAACCATTATTTTTAGAGCCCTTTTAGGCTCCCTCAAATGAACCTCTTAGTCTTTCATGGATTCCCAGGCTAGAAGGGACCACTATGCTCACTTGGCTGACCTCCTCTATAACACAGGAGAACATCCCCAAAATTATTCCTAGAACATATCTTTTAGAAAAACATTCAATCTTCACTTTAAAATTGTCAGTGATGGGGAATCCACCGTGGCCCTTGGTAAGTTGTTCCAATGGTTACTGTCTGTTAAAAACGTATGCCTGATTTTCAGTCTGAATTTGTCTAGCTTCAACTTCCAGACATTGGATGATGTTACACCTATCTCTGCTAGATTGAAGAGTCCATTATTAAATATTTGTTCCCCCTGTGAGTACTTATAGACTGTAATCAAGTTACCCCTCAATCTTCTCTTGGTCACACTCAAAGAGCTCAATCTAATTAGCTTATCACTATAAGGCAGGATTTCTAGTCCTTATTCATTCTCATGGCTCTTCTCTGTACCCTCTCCAATTTATCAACATCCTTCTTGAATTGTGGACACCACAACTGGACACAGTATTCCAGCAGCAGTCACTCCAGTGCCAAATACAGACAGGAAATAACCTCTCTATTCTTACTTGAGATTCCCCTGTTTATGCATCCCACGATCACATTAGTCTTTTTGCCCACATCATCATACTGGGAGCTTCTGGTCAGCTGATCATCCCCCATATCTTTTTCAGAGTCACTGCTTCCCAGAATAAGTCTCTCCTCCTGTAGGTATGGCCTACATTCTTTGTTCTTAGATGTATAGATTTTACATTTAGCCTTATTAAAACAGAGTTTGCTTGCACCCCACTTCCCAAGCAATCCAGGTTGCTCTGTATAAGCAATCTAACCTCTGCATTATGCACTATTCCCCTAAATTTGTGTCAGCTGTAAACTTTCAGTGATTTTATTTTCTTCCAGGTCATTAACAAAAGTGTGAAATAGCATAGGGCCAAAAACCCCACTAGAAACAAAACTGTGCAGTGATGATTCCCCATTTACGGTTTCATTTTGAGATCTATCAGTTACCCAGCCTTAAATCCATTTAATATGTGCCATGTTCATTTTACATCATTCTAGTTTTGTAATCAAAATGTCATGTAGTACCAAGTTAAATGCCTTACAGAACATCTAAATACATTACATCAACATGCATACTTTATGAACAAAACTTGTGATCTCAACAAAAAAAGATATAAAGTTAGTTTGATAGGATATTTTCCATAAACCCATATTGATTAGCGTTTATTATATTATCTTCCTTTAATAGTTTCATATCAGCAGCTCCATTATCTTGCCTGGATCTATATCAGATTAACAGACCTATAATTACTAAGGTCATCCCATTTATCCTTTTTTTTTTTTTTTAAGAACTTGGCACAAAATTAGCTTTCTTCCAGTCTTCTGGAACTTCCCCAGTGTTCCAAGACTTATTGCTAATCAACATTAATGGTCCAGTGAGCTCCTCCTCCTCTTTTAACACTCTTGGGTACAATTATCTGGAGACGCTGACTTAAAAATGTCTAACTGTAGTAACTGCTGTTTAACATCCTCCAGAGACACAAGTGGGATAAAGTGTTATCATATGGCTTATTGCACCTGACTCTGCGTGGAATCATGTGTTCCAACCACTTTTAGACTACTGCAGCACTCCCTGTTTCCCAACTGCGTTAACCTGACAAGTCTAACTGAGTTTGGCACCTATTAGCATTTTCTTCCAGGAACTTGTGACAGTAGCTGATTAGTGACCCAAAACCAGTTTCTTCAAAACAAAGCATTCTTTATTCATCCACCTAAAGATATATAGCAGACAGAGCAATGGGCGAAAACAATAAAGGACTAGATGCATACTGCCCTTTATCTAACACTTTATCTTTCCTTGAAAACTTTTGTAAGTGCCCCTCTGCCCAGCTAACCACTCTCTCTGAGCGAGTGGAACAGACTGCCACGCTTACAGCATGCTTTCTCTGGGTAGGTCTACACTACGGCAGGGATCGACCTTCTGAGATCGATCCACTGGCAGTCGGTTTAGCGGGTCTAGTAAAGACCCGCCAGATCAACTGCAGATCGCTCTCCAGTTGATCCCTGTACTCTACCCCTGACGAGAAGAGTAAGGTAAGTCAATGGGAGATTTTCTCCCGTCGACCCCCCGTGGTGTAGACCCCGCGGTAACTCGACATAAGGTACGTTGACTTCAGCTATGTTATTCAGATAGCTGGAGTTGCGTAGTGTAGGTCGACTTACCATGGTAGTGTAGACATAGGCTCTGTCTGTATGTCACCTTGCATGCCTCTCAACTCTCACTGACTCTCCTTGAGCAAGCAGCCTTCATCTTTAGGCCTTATCTTTAAGGTTTAATATTCCTTTTGACCGTGGATTTTTTGGTCTGGGAAGAATACCCCTTGCCAGACTATCTGGACGCTTCATGTACACTGTCATAGCCCCTTATCTTTGCTGTTGTTTCATTTTCTCTTGGTTTCTCTTTTACAGCCTCCTTTGATTTAACTTTGTTTTTTGGGCAGGATAATATCACACAGGTAACCTGGGGGTCACATGGTATTTAAGAAATAATATACATAACTCTATCATTCTCCACAGAAGTAAAGATCCATTTTGATATTACACTCTTCAACATAATGGAGAAGATTTGGGCTAGTTAAGGAGATTCCAGTGAACTAAATACCATCAAACAGGTAAGCAAATTCAGGATACAATTCAAGGTAAAGGAAAAGGTGAGATGTCCTGCAAAAACTACAATACAATTTAAAATGATGATAGCTGAAATGAAATCTATCCTTCTGAGCCCACACCTTTGTCTCCAAAACTCCCTCCAGAAGATTCACATGAACTCTGTTAATGAGGATTATCAAGGTATAGTCTATGCCATGTGTACCCACAAGGATAAGCAATTCTGCGAAATCACTGAGGGCTAGGTTATCTGTTGTATTCAGGTGAGGAAAGGCCCTTCTCGCTTGGTTGAGATCTTGGGCCTTGGTAGAGAGTGGAGTTATTTCCTCTTTCACTACCAAGAGTAGGTGGGCAGGTGTGATGCAAGAATAAATGATTATAGATGAGCCACTAATAATGCCCACCATAAAATGAAGTCCAGCATCCTCAGGGAAGGGATCATACCAACAGCTAGTACTGTAATACTAGACTGTTTTGATCATTACAATGTGAGGGAGCTGGTGAAAAAGTCACTTAAGACACAGTGAGAAAATTAAATCCTTAAACTCACTACAAAAGCTACTGAGAAAGACGAGGTAGGTGAAGTAATATGTTTTATTGGAGCGACTTCTGTTGGTGGAAGGTACAAGCTTTCAAGTTACACAGAGCTCTTCAGGTTTGGGGAAGGAAATCAGAGTGTCTGAGTTAAATACCAGTTGGGACAGATTGTTAAGCATACGGGATAATATATTACAGGGGGCAGGGCTGGCTTTATGACCCGCGGGACCCAATTCCAATACCCAGCGGTGGTTCGGGGCTTTGGCAGCAATTCGGTGGCAGCAGGTCCACTCCGGGTCTTCCGTGGCACCGAAGAACCCCCTGCCACCAAAATGCCACCGAAGACCCCTGGAGCGGGGCCCTCTAAGGCACGGGCACGGGGCCCTCTTAGGTGCGGGGCCCGATTCTGGGGAATCGGGGGAATTGACTTAAAGCCAGCCCTAATGGGATCACTTGAATGAAATGGGCAATTGAGGGTGGCAGGCAATGTAATGTGTTACAAATTGTTGTAATGAAACCAGTGTCCCTATTTAGTTGGGGATTGGTCCTGCTTTTAAAAGGGGGTTGGACTAGATGACGTCTGAGGTCCCTTCCAGCCCTGATATTCTATGATTCTATTGATTCCAGGGTTTTTGGTGCCTAGCAGAGTTAGGAATTAAATTCCCAGGGTTACCTTTTGAAGGTGCTGTGCAGGTTTTCTGTGAAGAGTCCTGAAGAATCAGATATGGAATGATCGCTTTGTGAAAAGCGTTTGCCCAGGGGTGATACGGTTTTTGTCTTTTATCCCTTTTCTGTGTGAGTACAACTGAGGGCATAGTGATTGGTTTCACCCACATTAGTTGTTGGGACAATTGATGCACCAGGTTAGATACACCACATGTTGTGATAAGCATGTGTAAAACACATGAATCTTAAAAGGCGTGTGTGGGAGAGGGTGTTGCTCATCATAGCAGTGGAGATATGTCTGCAGGTTTTGCAACTGTTTTTCTGGCAGGGTCTGGTGTTGCTTTGAGTTGGTGTGTCCTGCTCTGTGGGGGGCTTGTCCCAACTTGTATTTAGCTCAGACACTCTGATATCTTTCCCGCGACCTGAAGGTGAGCTCCATGTAGCTCAGAAGCTTGTATCTTCCACTACAGCAGAGACCAATAAAACAGAGGTGACCCATGCCTGTCAATAGTGGGGGGCCTGAGTGAGGGCAGCCGGCTTCAGCAGTGTTACTGAGCATGCTCAGTTTGTGTGAGCATGCTCAGTACAAGGCAAGCAGCAAATCTGAGGGGAGGGGACAACCTCCCACACATCCCCTCTGCAATAAAATATACTATCTCCCTACTTTTTCTCTCTCATATCCTGGGCACAACATGGCTACAACTCCTCTGCAAACATATGAGAGCTACTGAAAGATACTCTGCTAGAATAGCAAAGTATGCATTCCTCTAAATAAGAAACAGGAACACAACTCAACAAATCCACTATTGTTCAAAATAGCAAAGTGCAAGAGGTTATTTCAGTCAAATGGGTATCCTTTGGGAAATGG
The DNA here is from genome assembly GCF_027887155.1 of Malaclemys terrapin pileata. Classification (NCBI taxonomy): domain Eukaryota; kingdom Metazoa; phylum Chordata; order Testudines; family Emydidae; genus Malaclemys; species Malaclemys terrapin. The sequence continues at coordinate 173,250,526 of NC_071506.1, forward strand.
AACTCCAGCCTGAGAGAAGTCTATAGAGAGGAGCACAACTTAAGGAAGATGGGAGTGAAGAAGAATAAGGGAATTTGAAGAGCTAACACTCAAAGACATAAAAACAAATAACAAAAATTCTTTATTTCTATCAGCTGCAGGCACAAAGCCTGTGAGGGAATCAGTAGCTCCTCTGGGCCACCAGGGGGTGAAGAGAGCAATTAAAGAGTAAGGAATACAGCACAGAGAAGCTAGTGATTTCTTTTTATCAATCTGTGGTGGCGAGATACTTGGCCCAGATGTAGGCTTTTTAGGTGCTAAAGTTGAGGGACTGTTTCTGGGATTGAGGTCGAAAAAGAATGGCTGCTGAAAACAAATCGATAAAATAAAGAGCAATAAGTCACCAGGCTGATATAGTATCCATGGGAGGGCTCTGAAGGAGTCTAATAATCTTGAACTGCTAATAAAAATATTTCACCTTTCATTAATATCAGCTACTATGCCGGAGGGTAGGAAATGTTGAATTGATCATCCGAAAAGGCACTAGGTTTAATTCTGGTTATTACAGAGCAGTGAGCCTTGTTTTGACATCCCATCACCCAGTTACTCATCTCCACATTCACCCCGTCCTTGGTTGCCCAGCTGGGAATTGGGGATGAACAGGAATGGGGTGGAGGGATGGTAACATAGGTGCTGACTCCATGGGTGCTGTGGGGCTGAAGCACTCACAAAAAAAAATAGCATGTGCTGAGCACCCACTGGCAGCCCCACCAATCAGCTTCACCCCCTCGCCCCAAGTGTCTCCGATCCACCGCTGATCTAGGGTGACCAGACGTCCCGATTTTATCAGGACTGTCCCGATATTATCTTGTTTGTCCCGCCATCCTGACCGATGTGCGGGACACTGGACAAACAAGGAAATGCTCCGGAGCCCGGAAGTGCTCGCACCCCCTGCCCGCCCTGACTCCGCCTCCTCCTCCCCCCATTGGCTCCCTCCCCGAATCCCTGCCTCTTCCCCAGGCTCACCATTCCTCCTCCCGCCACAAGCTCTGGAGGGAGGCCCCGGAGACGCAGGGGAAGCGCGGGGCCAGAGTGAGTGAGAGTCCGGCCTGGCCCCAGTGCAGGCAGGACTCAGTCGGGCAGTAGGGAGAGCAGGGGGGTGGCCCGCAGGGCCAGGTGGAGGTTGTTCTCCCCCCCTGGGCAGCGGGACGCGGGAGCAGCCGCTGCTGCAGCTCCCACTGCCGCGGGGGGGAGGAAGTGGCCGATGGCCAAGCTCGGCGGCGGCGGCTGCGGCTGCGGCTCTGACACCCAGGCCTGAACCCCCCGAGCCCGGGCCTGCTGCGGGGACCCAGCAGGCCAGGCCCGTTCGTTCCCCTGCGGGACCCGAGCAGGCCGGGGGGAATGGGGCCTGCTGCCCCCACTCCGGGGCCGCCGCGGGATAGCACCAGCTGGGCAGCAGCCCAGACGCGACTGGCCAGGGGCTGGGCGCAGCGTGCACGGTGCTAGGTCCTGCCTGCTCGGGGCCAGGCCGGACTCTCACACACCCTGGCCCCGCGCTTCCCCTCCGACTCCCGGGCCTCCCTCCAGCGCTTGTGGAGGAAGGGTGGTTTTTCCCCAGAACATGGGAAGAAAGGTCTGCTTTCCATGTTGTATATCCACTTAATTAACTCTGTTACTCAGCATTCAGGTTAATGTGATGTCTAGTGCACAGTTGGAGAAACACTTGACACTGTATTGCAGACAAGTGAGTGGAGATATAGTTATTCTCTCACCAAAAATCTCATTATTGGGTCCAAAAGTTGAGGGTTCTGTTCAGTTTGGTTGAACGCTGAGTTTAAATGTTATAGTTTCACCTAGTTCTACCGTACCTGAACCTTTTTATTATTGTCTCTCTTTGGCTCACCCACTTCTTCCTTTCCCTATCTCTATTTCTTACCTTTTCCACGTCACAGCCTGAGTGGGGGTGTGGAGTAGGGACCCAGGGAGAAAGAGCATCTCCTCCACAGCACTTAGCTTTAGGCTATTCTACTAGGGGGCTCCACTGGAGTTGTTCTGAATAACTAAACCCAGGAGCAATGTGAGGCTCCACCTGCCTTTTGGGTTTCACCACAAACTCAAAACTTGGCAGAGGTTCATTGAAAGGTTTGTTAAGACTCGGGAACCCTTTGAGAGAAATTTGTCCCAGTTTCACAAGAACCTAAGCCAATTTACAGTTCTATGTCAGGACTATTTGAACCTGGTGGCTTCATGTAGTTACAAAACTACACATAGCTGCAGGTTTTTGGCTTTGCTTAAACTCCAAACCCAAAACGAAACTCAAGGAGTGCAAATACATGCAAATCAAACATGTAAGATCGTTTTCACATAAACTTAAACACTGAGTTTTGCATATCTCTAGGCTCAGGTCTGTATTAGCTACAATAATTTAATTTAAAGTTTATAACTAACGTATTTCCCCCTAGTATTGCCACTTATGGATTATCACTTTTACAGTACCGATGTTGTCACATGGTTTTATCTGCTGTGAGCACAGATTTTGCCATTTTTGGTTTTTCTTTCACAAACAGCATTTTCTATAAACAGTGTCACTTATTCCTGACTCATTTACCATGCAGACATCTCTGTTTCATTTGGTTTTGCTCTTAGTAAAGGATATTTTAGCAAAATAGTGGAGCTAAGCAAATAATTCACTTCAAATACTAACTTCTTTTTCTTCCCACAGAAAAATCCATGAGCAGATTGCAGTTACTTTGAACTTATTCATTATTCATACTTATTCAACAGAGAGCTATTCATTTTTTTAGTATATGGATTAATTACACACATTCTAAATTCAAATTGTGTTGCTTAGTTCTAATTAGTCAGCTAGGTCACCTGGTATTGTTTTGCGCCCTGATCTGACGGGTAGACAATTGTTCTTGGCTTAGAAATTCATTTTCAGCAAGTATTGGTGCCAGGAAAGTGAGCTGCTCTTGAATGTTTGCAGAAAGCAAACAACAAAAGGGGAGATGAACCTGGTGAAAGTGAATTTGTTTTAAAATCCTAAAAGACTCATGGAAATGACTTTGCCTTATTTGCCCATCTCTACAAAAAACCTTCTTTTTACTAAAGTTACCAAATGCTGGGCATTCAGAGAGCCCTTGAGCCGCTGTTTATACAGGCTGGTGATTGGTGCTTTGTTTAACACTTTGAATCAGCATCTGTTTGGGTGGGAGCTGAGGATGCACCCTACCTCTCAGTAGTGTTCAGTGATTTTGAGAAGTGAGGCCTCTCTTTGCATTTGTTTTTCTTAGATTACATTTAAGATGTGCAGGAGATCTAAGTCACACAAGCATGGAAGCCAGCAGCTCTTGAGTTCTAGGCTTAGCTCAGACACTGAAATCATTTTCTCCCAATTCTATAAATTTCAGCCAAACATCACAGATGTTCAGTGGACCTGCGCTAATCTTGTTTGCCTACCAAACTACCCTCCCTGTCATTAGATTGTTTTCAGGTATGTGCATAACTGAGGGGTGGGGAGAATACTCAAAGAGCAATTACCAATGTTCCACTGTCAAACTGGGAGGGTGCATCTAGTGGGGTCCCATGGGGGTCTCTGATGGGTCTGTACTGGTCAATATTTTCATTAATGACTTGGATGATGGAGTGGAGGGTACACACAAAATCTGCAGATAGCACCAGGCAAGCACTTTGGAGGACAGAATTAGAACTCAAAATGACCTTCATAAATTGGAGACTTGGTCTGAAATTAATAAGATGAAGTTCAATAAAGCCCAGTGCAAAGTACTTCACTTAGGAAGGAGAAATCAAATGCACAAGTACAAACTGGGGGTTAACTGGCGAGGTGGCAGTATTATTGAAAACGATGTGGGGGTTACAGTGGATCACAAATTGTTGCTTCATATTCAATGTGATGCAGATGCAAAAAAGGCAAATATCACCCCAGGGTGTATTAACAGAAGTGTTAGATGGAAGACATTGGCAGTAATTGTTCTGCTCTGCTTGGCACTAGTGAGGTCTCAGCTAGAGCATTGTGTCCTGTTCTGGGCACCATACTTCAGGAAAGATGTGGACAAATTGGAGAGAGTCCAGAGGAAAGCAGCAAAAATTATAAAAGGTTTAGAAAACCTGGCTTATGCGGAACGGTTTTAAAAAAATGGCATGTTTAGTCTTTAGAAAAGAAGACTGAGGGGGTCCTGATAAGTCTTCCAATATGTTAAGGGCTGTTTTAAAGAAGACAGTAATAAATTGTTCTCCATGGCCACTGAAAGTAGGACAAGAAGTAATGGGCTTAATCTACAATAAAGGAGATTAGGTTACATAGTAGGAAAAACTTTCTGACTATAAGGATAGTTAAGCACTGGAACAGGTTACCTGGGGAGGTTGTGAAAATGGAGGTTTTTAAGAACAAGTTAGACAGGGATGATCTGGGTCTAGTTAATCCTGCCTCAGCACGGGAGGATGGACTAAATGACCTCTTGGGGTCCCTTCCAGTGCTATATTTCCATAATTCAGGAGAGGTCAACATCTGTTCCTCCTGCCATAGGGCCAGGTCCATGGAGTCATTAGCTCATTTCAACCCCACTGCAGATCTTTGAGGCGGTCACTAGGAAAAACCACTCCCCCCAGTTCTCAGTACTTCTTGTGACGAGAGGCAGGAAACACCCACTACCTCAGACAGGTCAGTGGGAGGCAGGATATAGTCTCTCTGATTGCAACAAGCTCTGTAATGTCAGAACTGGGTAGTTAGTGAACTCCTCAGGATGTCTTAGCAATCAAAAGTGGAGAATTAAGGGGTGTCACTCAGAGTGCATTATTCAGAATATTTCCTTGATCTGGAGTAATGCATCCTTGACAGGTTAAACCCTGGCGGTTGTCAGTTTTCATAAGAATAAAGGGGAAGTTTCTTTGGTGGAGGAAAGGCATTTTTGTGCTAAGAGGGGGGAAGGAGCTTGGCTTTGAGGCAGGGCCGGCTCCAGGCACTAGCCCACCAAGCTTGTGCTTGGGGCGGCACCTGGAGGCGGGGCGGCGCAGCGCGGTGCTCCTGCTCCGACCACTGGGGAGAGCAGAGCCGCAGTGGGCTCGCCGCCCTCCCCCGGCACTCTGGCCGCCGGGGAGAGCGGAGCCCGGTTGGGCTCTCCGCCCTCCCCCCGGCGCTCTGGCCGTTGGGGAGAGCAGAGCCCCAGCCGGGCTCTCCGCCCTCCTCCCGGCGCTCTGGCCGCCAGCGGAGCCGCGGCGGGCTCACCGCCCTCCCCCCGGCGCTCCGGCCGGTCGGGGAGGGCGGCCCATGGCCGGGCTCCGCGCCCTCTCCTGCCGCGCTGGGGGGGGGGAGGGGCGGGGTGGCGGGAGGCTTTTTTGCCTGGAGCAGCAAAAAAGCCAGAGCCAGCCCTGCTCTGAGGCACTTGTTCTGAGGGAAAACAACACATTTTAAAAATTCATAGGCATAGTGAACAAATCCCATCCGGTGCTGAGGACCTCCTGTGAGTTGCTAAATAGCTTCAACTCCCAGTGAAGTGAATGGGAGTTTTGGATGCCAAGTCCAGGTGTTACAAAAAGGTTGTGAAAGGAAGTCTTTTTATTAATGGTATCTGTTCTTTATTATTGGAATAACCCAATCTGTAATCTTTAAGAAGTGGAACAAGTGCTGGGTTTTTCAGAATTGTTCAAGGGAGAGGGTGGAGGTATTCCTTGTTAACGGCTCTTTCTCTAGCAGCTTTTTGGACAAGCCATCCTCTTGACTTGCTTGTCAGGCAGCAACACCCTTCCCATCCCCCCCACCTCCTGAAAGACAAGTTTGATATCCAAGCTATAGTTGGCATAGAAACTAGCAGGAAACTCATGCCAGGGCCACTCTGCTGCGGGTTTCCACTCTTCAGTTAATGAGTTCTTAGCATTTCCAAGGAATGTAAAAGGAAATGAGAATGAAGACAGAAATAAAGCCCTTGTCAACACAGAGTCAGGGACTGAAGTCTTTAAAACTGGGGCTTAAGTCACTAACTGGATTCTATCTGGAGTTAGGACACAGTGGAGTTGTCAACTCACAATCCACACTCTCCTGGGGGCATGGAGAAGATCAATGCAGCATGAATAATAGGAAAGTCCAAGCCAGGAAGGAATAAAGCTAGGCCATATTGGAAGACTGCCAAGGCTCCTATACAACCCCATCTAGCTTTTACAGCTGCTCTCTTCTGGTGGAACCCCCTTAGGTAGGGAGGCAGTGATCCTGCCACCAATTGCCCTTGGGGATGTATCCCTCTCTGACTGATCTGTTCTTGCAGGGCAGTGGAGTGCAAATGGCACCCTCTTGCACTAGTGATAGTGAACATGAACTGAGGTTTCTAACACAGTTGCACAGGTTTTGGGTGTTTTTTTTTTTCCCCATTTTTAAAAACTGCCCTGGAGCAGATTGGTCTCATCTGCTTGGGGCAATCGAAATGCATCCGAAACCAGTTTATCTGGAACTGTGGTGTTCGTTTAGATATGGATCCTTATCCTGGGTCCCCTCCCAGCATGGGGAGGGCCAATAGAATAGTTATTCTTTCTTCAACAATTTATTTTGGGGAAATGTTTTGAATGGAAACAATCAGCAGGAGATTTGTCTTCCTTATTCAGCAGCTATGTATCCTCGGCTCTCTGCAGAACATGGTAATCTCCTGCGGTGATTCCCTCACGGTCAATTTATGAACATGCCGTATTCATTTGTTATAGTTGAAGCAGCTCTCTTTGGATCCCATCCAAAGCAGCCAAGTACCTACGTATGCTGAAGTGGCCGCCTGGCCTACTACACTCATTCTAAATATGGCAGGGCTAGACATACTAGAAAATACCAACCTAGTCATCCCCTCCCTGGTTGTACACTCCTCATAGTAAAATCAATACGTATTGTGCTCTGGGACTGGGGCTATTTTTAGGTGGTTTTTTTTTCCACTCATTCTGCAGCTGTTTTCAGTCACAAGCTTGTGGAACTAAAAAAATACACAGTCCCTGGCCTAAAGGAAGGTGTAACAAGGACACAAGTATGCATGTGAATCTACCCTGCCCCCCATAATTTTACAAATTATGGATCAGATGCCTCCCCGAACCCCAAGCTTCAGTGGACTGAGGAGAGGGCAGCAAAACATAGCATATTCCCTTGGGCAGTGGGGGTCTTCCATGTTATGCTTCCACTTACCCTCAACCCCATGGATGTCCATTCACAAGTGATCCATGAAGGAGGTTCAAGCATCGCACGGTGGAAGTGGGTGGGAGAATAAGGATGGGGAGGCACAGTCATCATTCGCAGCTTGCCCCCCACTCTCTCAGCCCCAAAGGGTTTCTGGCTGTCAGTTGTATCTGAGCCTGCTGACATTAACTTATGCCAGTGCCCAAATATGATGTTCGATCCCCCTGTCCTCTGGGGGGTGAGGAAGGGGCTTGAGGAGGGGCAACAGCCTACTGGGGAAGCTATGAATGATAAGTCTCTGTAGGATGCCATGGAGTCTCTGTACCTTGACTTCTGGAGGATCTCCCAAGAGCTATGGGTTTCAGAGCTAACCCTCCCTCCAATTATGCAGGGAAAACCTGCCCTCCCCCCCCGCAAGTAAGAAAGGACATCCCATACATTCAGTGGGGCAGCTTCCCATCCTCTGTGCAGGACTAGCGCAGTAAGTGATGATTTGACCCTACTGGTAATTAGGAGAAGGAGCAGAGGAATCCAACAAGGATTGTCTTGCTTTTCTTTTTACGAAAAGTAAAACTTCATACTACAATATTTCATAAACCAAACCAGGAGCTGCTCCCACCAACTCCTGCATTTAAACTGGAGGTGAAGTGCCAGTGATGGAGAGGGAATGAAATAGAGTAAATGAGTCATTATGTAGCCCAATCCTGCTCCCACTGCAATGGGAGCAGGATGGGGGCACCTGTCAAGCATAGCACACCAGAGATTTTGCTCATCCTCCTCTTTATTGTTATATAAAATCGAGATGTTAATTTATAGATCCTAATTTTTATCTCATACTTGTTTATCATGTTATACACCAGTGTAACTCTGTTGACTTCAGTGGAGTTATTCCTGACTTGCATGGGGGTAAAGGAGAGGACAATTGGATAATATAAGGCAATTTTTATTTGGTTTATATCACTTAAAAGAGAGCTCTTTGAGGCAAGGGGTGGATCTTTCTATACATCTGTAGTCATCCAGCACATTTTGGATGGTACCTGTAGCAGGGTGGTCACCCGCTCCAGCCCAGAAAGGGTTAAAACCAGCCCTGGGAGAGGGCTGAGGCTGGGAAGGAAAGCCTGGGTTGATTGGGGAAGGCAGTAACAGCTGGGGCCACGCCCCAGTCAGGTCCAGCTGGCCCCTATAAGAGGCTGTGGGCTAGCAGCCCAAGCAGTCTCTCTCTAGCTGTAGAGGGAGATGGGCCTGGTTGCAGGGAGCTAGAGACAGGGTACCTGAATAGAGCAGGGCTGGGGAAAGGCAGAGGAGCCAGGGAGCTCCGGCCTAGGAAAGCCCCAGGCTGTGGCCTAGCGTAAGGCCTATTAGGTACTGGGTTGCAGGGGGCAGCCCAGGGGTAAGCAAAGGCAGCAGGTCCAAACCCAACCTTGCCAGTGATGAGTAGGCTGATACTGCAGTCTGCCCCAGGGTGTGGGGACTAGACAATGACTGGCAGTAGCCTTATACTAGTGTTACCATATTTAAAAAATAAAAAAAGAGGACACTCCACGGGGCCCTGGTCCCGCCCCTTTCCCACCCCCGGCCCCGCCCCAACTCCGGGCACTTCCCCTCCCGGGCTCGGGGGGCACAGGGTCCAGAAGCATGGGGGCTGCCCGAAACCGGTAGCGCTCGGGCAGCTCGGCTCTTAAACAGAGCCAAAGAGTTGGGGAGGAGCACAGCAGCCGGAGCCCGGGAGGGGAAGTGCCCGGCCGGCAGTATTTTTCCCGGACACGTTCAGCTTTTTGGCAATTCCCCCCGGACTGGGGTTTGATTACCAAAAAGCCGGACATGTCCGGGAAAAACCAGACGTATGGTAACCCTACTTATACTGAGGTGAGGTGGGGATAGTGGGTGGAGGTTCCCCTGGAAGGGGGAGACCCAGAACTGTGGGGGTACTGCCAGGGGACAGCACTCAGAGAAAGGGGCACCAGGGTCCTGGGAGGGACCCGGGGCCAGCAGCAAGGCGGATCACCGGCCTGCAGAGGGCGCTCCAAGGCTGGGTGAGCTAATTCCCTGAGACAACCAGCAGGAGGCACCGCAGGGGGAGTCCACACTGCTACAGTACCGTAATAATAAATAATCTCTCTTGTGGTGACCAGCTGAATTTTTGGTTCCTTGTAAGAGCTTTTATGAACACATTGCTAATAGAGTGAGGCAGAATTTTTCAACCAAACCTTTTTTCCCCAAGTAAAAAATGCAGATTTGGCAACACTGAAACATTTTCAAATTCATATTGCATCTGCTGAATTGTTTTGGTTGGGAGGGGGGAAAGCTTAACAATCATTCTGAAACTTTTTGATGCAACATTTTTGAAATGAAACATTTTGATTTTTCTATTCAAAATGAATTTGTGTTTTGAAATTTCCTTTAATTTTATTTTAGAAAATTAAAAATGTTGAGAACATTGAAACAAAATGTTTGATTGGAAAAAACATTGTTTGGGGGCAAACATTTTTGACTCGCCAACAAGTTTGGAAAGTGTTTTGCTTTTGGGTCAACCCAAAATGATTCTTTTCCCTGCTTTTTTTTTTTTAGGGAGTGCGGGGGATGGACAGCAACTCAAAAACTTCAATATTCGCCCACCTCTAAGCACTAGATCTCTATACATAACCATACCTGCTTTACTAGCAGACTTACTAAGAGGAATTTTCAGCTGGCCCCTTTTGTGTGCATGCAACTCCCCCGTTTGTGTGGCATGGATGGGCATTTGTGTAATGAGGTAGGTGTAAGTACAGTTACCCAAACTGTGTGTACAAATACTGAAAGCAAGTATTGTGCCAGTTCAGAGCAATTCCTGTGCAGCCTCTACCTGCAGGGCTCCTCTGAAGCCCTGGTTGTATCTGCGCACACCTGGCAGAAATCCCTTAGTGCAGCTACACTGGGGTTTTAGAAGTGCAGGTTAATCTGAAGCCTCCTGATGCAAACCATATTTATTTAAATTGTCTGTGCTATATATGACTGCATCTGCCTCTGTGTAAAGATGATTTGACAACATCCTTTGTACTGATGTATTGAAAAACAGGAAAGAAAAAAGATCTCCTTTCAGAAAATGGGACTCCATGCACATAAGAAGAGCAGAACAGTGCAGGTATGAGAGAGCACAGGCACAGTCTATGCAGTGCTGGGAGCGGAATTTTGGTTCAACTGAGGTTAACAGATTTTTTCTTTATTCTCTAAACTTATGTGCTGTGGGCCAAATCCTGAAGGCCTCATATCTGTGCCTCTGTGTAGCTAAGCATTTATACTGGGTACATTTATAAATGTATTGATGATCATATGGTACCTGAGCTCCTATCACATATTGCGTGTGTTGACTGTTTGCTTGAACACTGCAGAAAATGCACACTGTTTTTGCCAGTATAAAGATTTCCATTGCTCTGATACAACGGAATGAGCTCTGTACCTGGTAGCCCTGCAATTTCTCGATGTTTGTTACTATATCTGTTAACTCTAGACATCGAGTAAGTATAGAGTTATAAGTCCGATTTTTTTTAAAAAAAGAAAGAAAAAAAAAAAAGGAATTGAAATACTCACTGCAAACAGTTGACATGCACAAACAAGCCAAGTTTGACATGGAGGCATTCAGACTTTGAAATATATGAAGTGACATTTATTTTTAAAATAACCTATGCACAAAGGGTATATGCATTTAAATGATCAAGTTCAAACAAGAAACAATCAAATCAATGCTACCTTACTCCCTGCTCCTAAGGTTTAAAAACAGCAACAACAGCCACATACATGTAGGAGCTCTGAACTGGGGAGGGGACCGAGTTTAAATTAACCAGCCCTTCTCTAACATGACTGATAATGCTCACTTGTTCTTCTAGCTTATTTATTGTCTAGTATGTGTGAAATGTTTTGCATTAGGTAGAGACTGCAGGCCATTGTCTAACCACAGATAAAGGTGTCTGCTTTACCCAGTGCCAGGGCACCAAAAATGAAGTTTGAAAATCAGGACTATACCATGCAAATGTCTGAATGTGAATGAAGTGAGAACAAAAAAAAGCAGATGGAGCTTTGGGTGCTAAGTCAGTGCCGGAGCCCCCACCAAAACCAATTCTTTAAATCTGTATTTTTAGTCGTAGTAAATAAGTAATGTGACCCAAAGGAATGAACTCAACTAAAATTAGTACTAGGCAGCAGCATGCCCAGAGCCTAGAGCAACATACAGCAACTGGGTGACAATAGCAGCTGAATTCTCATGATCATACTGAATCCTGCCTACCAGATTCATTAGCAGTGCCATCAGTGTCATCATCTGTAGTGATACTAGCAGTACTCTGCAGAGTGGCTGACTGAGAGGAGCTCTCCTGGTGGCTGCCTGGGTGCACGTGGAAAGGAAATGCTTATGTAATTCTGCATCTGCTCTGTGGCCTGAACTGCTGCCATCTCTGCACATACCCGAGGCATTGCCTCTAGCTCTTTGGGGGCAGCTTGGTTAATACTTCATACTGTCTCCACTTTATTCCTTCTTCAGCTCTACTCCTCGTTAGCTCTTTTTCATGATGTCTCTCTTGGTTTCCTTTTGCACACTTGAAGGTTGAAAACAATTCCTGTCTAGTAGCCCCCACCCACCTTCTCTCCCACAATCACAACCACAAAAACGAAGACAAGAACAAAACACTTTTGCAGTTATAACCTTCTACACTGAACAGCAGCTAACGCTACAAATACCCTCTGACCCTGCTTCAGCTGCAGGATCAGATTGTCAGCTGTGGCCTATTTTCAGCAATGGCTGGATTGTGATTGTCCCTTCCACAGGTGTGTGAGGGCAGGGGGAGAGTGCAAAGAATTTCCCCCTCCTCTTGCACCCTCTGTGCAAGAGCCAGGAACAGTCATCATCCCTGTGCATCCTCAGAGACGGTTCAGCATGTGCTCACCCCTTCACTGGCTGGAGCTAGCTCTTGAGCAAATCACCCTGCTGCTCCCCTTGCATGGCGCCCTTCCTATTACTGCCCTTCCTCACAACGGCCTTGGGCAGTAATAATCTAGCCTACAGCCTTTGCTGCATTTAAACCTCTGCCTTTGTCTTCTAATCCCCGTCCAAGGACCTGATTCTGCCCCCTTTACTCACATCGAGTAGTAGCTTATTCATGTGAGTTGCTCAGTGGGACAAGTCACATGAGTAAGGTGCTGCTCAATCAAGGGTGGCAGAATCAGACCCCGAACCACAGTTCTTCATCTCGTCCTACAGACACACGTGAGCAATTTGACTCATGTGAATAACCTCTCTGGAATCAGCAGGAGTTCTGCACTACTGTCAGTAGCAAGTTTCTAGGATCAGGACCTTAGAGTGCAAGCTCCTGGGGGGCAAGGTCATGTGCTCTTTGTGCTGTACAGCACCCAGCACACTGCTGGCACTCAAGGTATAACACCCCAGAATGCCTGTCAAGCCTCACTCCCTTCCAAGAGCTTTACTGGGAGACAGAGTTTTTCAGTACTGTATAAGGTTTAGAGTGTGGTAGAATAACACTCACACAAGTAAGGGTATCTGTAGCCTTCCCCGCTTCGCTGTGCAGCACTGCTGTTTGTTCCACTACATAAAAGGCAAGCTAACTCATATGGCAATAATTTAAAAAAGATGCGTGACCACAAGAATAGTTTTTTATTTTTCCTTTGCATCTAATGGGTGAAATATCAGATTTTGGTAGACATTGTTTTATATGGAAACTTCCTCACAACATTTTAGTATTGACCATTGACACGGGTGCTGCGATTCTCCACTTGCAGAGAGTAAAACACTGATGCACAAGCCCTTGCTGTGGGTTATTGTTTAATCAAGTTACTGGCTGTATTTTATATGAAAGGCAAACAAAGACTCCATTTCATGAGATCAAAATTGCCCAAATTAGATTTTATTATATTTCACATGTATGATTTTCCTTATTTTTATTAAAATTAAGTTTGCTCATTTGCCGTTTTCAAGCTAGTTTGAAATTAGGATCACCTTGTATCCTAGGAAACACAGGGAGAATTTTATATGTGATCAGATTTTTATCCATGTTATGAAAAAAAGCAGCTGGTAATTAGGTGCATTATTCATAGGAAAATCTTGTTGAGCACACTGTCTCTGTGGTTCTGGCTTAGATTCTAACTTTTCTTAAAGAACTACTTTATACCCTTCAATTGCCCCTCATTAAGTATCGTCATTATTCTTCTAGGGCCCACAGCACCTTTGTGCACGGAAAGCAACAGCTTACAGTATTGATTATAAAAGTAGTTAATTTCTGATGTCCCTAAAACGTTCGCTTTCATACTGAAGGTTGACATCAAAGTGTCTTTTCTGCAACATTATTAGTATTATTTATGGCAGGCGAGATTGTGTCTTGCAGGAGCAGTTCTGCACTGGGGGTTGTGTGGAGCTCTGCTGGCCCAGGGAGAACACCAGACCCATTCTGCAGGCTGCCTCCTTGAGTAACCTAGTGTTCTGGATAGTGTAGAAACTGCTACCCCGGCCCTAAGGGACTCACAAATTGTCCCCCATGCAGCCAATAACTGTGTTGGTAGATGGAGGGCGCAGTGGGTGTGGGACAGGAGTCACCACTCCACTGACTCCAAGCGTTTCCATGTCCAGAGCAACAGAAGCTGAACCAGGAAAAGGCTCTCTTCTTCTGGAATAAGAGTTTGCACACTGGGAGTTACCCAGGTATAACTATAGCAGTGTACATTTTCCCATGTTGACAATTCCTAAATCAGGCCCCACAGAACTGTCAGACTTGTCAATCAGTTTGTCAGCCAGAAAGCTATTACTTGACTCCAGACACCATCATCTCTTGCTGCGAGGAACTGCCAGCCTGCTTCAAGGAAAAGGGAGCCAGAATCAGGGCAGCCTCTTGAGAGCCCAAGAACCAAAGGCAGGAACGTCCTTTGCAGTAACCATAATACCACCCATCTCCAAATCTGGCTTATTCACACAACAGGAGTTTCTTAAAGCACTAAAAGAAATTGCTTTGTCTGGCTGGTGAAAGGCTTGGGCCAGTTGCTAACAAATCATCAATGCTTCCTTTGAGTATAGGATTCGCAGCTCACCCTAAAAGCAGGCAACATTCTGGCCTACATTCAAGAAGAAATTGCATGATGAACCAGACTTGCCTTCTGCTACCCAGTTGGCAATTTCCTAATCCTGAGACAGGGAAACAAAAAGTTAAGAAATAGTTGATTCCAATTATCTCAGGCTGAGCACGTTAAAATTGAATTGCCTGCCAGGGCAATACATACAGCCACATGGCTGGTTACACCAGGAGATAATCTCTTCAAAGGGACAAGAGAAGATATCCACAGTCATGCTAGTGGATCTCTCAGTCCTGTTGATCATAAGGCAGGGTTCTCAATCAATTTGTGGGCCACATATGGAGCTCTCTATGTGGGCCGTATCCACACACCATATATACTACCTGTATGGCCCTCAGGATGTCACATGGGCTGCAACTGTGTGCTGATTGGACTTCAAGAGGCCTGTGGGCCATGGGTTGAGAACTGTCATAAAGTGCTGCTGTCTTAAAGACTTAGCAGGGACAAGTGGAAATCTGCTGAGCTGGCTCAGATCCTCTTCTGGAACTAACCCCAAAGACCTGTGATCAGCAGCTGCACTTTCACCTCTAGAGCTATCCGTGGGGTACCACAAAAACCTCATCACTCTTCCAGATGTTATCCAACACTGAGATAGAAGTGCTTGGGGAGACCAGGAGACATCCCAAGAGTAGACAAATGCCATTCAGTTGTAAATCTCTTTCACCTCAAATGCTAACAGTACCTTCTCCCAGCTCTTCCAGTACTTAATTAAAATCAGTATCTGAACGAACAGCAACAGGTGGAAGCAAAACTAAAGGAAGACAGAAGTGATGTTTGGGAAAAAAGGAAAATGGTTCAAAGTACTGGCAGGCAGCATCTATTGGTAGGACAGTATGAAATCTTCAGGTCTTTACAGCCTCCTCCTAGCTTTTGGACTCTAATTGGTACAACAGCTAGACATGCCTTCTTCCGACTTCACCTCGCCATGAGGCTTTGCCCCATCCTATCTGACAAGGACATGGCAACAGTGAACTCATGTTCATGAACTCCAGGCTTGATTATTGTACTTTAAATCAAACACAAGAGCTTTAAAGAAACTTCAGTGGGTGTAACATGCAGAGTTCTGCCTTACTAAGAAGCACAGGCCATAGTAAACATATCACATCTTTGCAATGTTCCAGTCATTGTACTGGCTTCCTACAGAATATGGGATCCAATTCTAAGTCTTGATTTTGATCTCCAGGTTTCTCCTGTGATGGCGCTGAGTGCTCTCAGGTGCTGCCTCTTCCTCTGTGGCCATGTCTTCCCACAATAACTGTGCTCAGTCGGTATAATGGAACTGTCAACAACAAGGGTGAGCTGTGTCAGGGGGTGGGGATAGCTCTCTCAGCAGCAGGACTGTCATTTTAGAACTCCCTTCTAAAAGTGTGAAGAATTATCACAAATCTAAACACGTTCAGATCTGTAAGCGCCATGTTTTCAATGTGGCATCTTGTATTTAATATGCCCCGAAAAATACAATCTCCACTATCAAACTACCCAACGGCATGTCCATGAAGAAGGAAACCTCCCCCTAAGAGGTGACCTCATTTCTCATTTTAAAAATGTGGGCACCACAGCCCAGTCCTGCATTTGTGTGTTCTCTGGGGAGATCTCTCTAAACCAAACCCATGAATTCCACACAGATGACACTCAGGCCTCCAAATGGAAAATGTTTTTGGAAAGATGAACAACTGTAACTGGATCAGACAAGAGAATTTTCTCATCCTACTGGCTCTGAAAATAAAGGTGGGCAAGGCTATTGTTTGTTTCCTTATTCTGTAGAGAGCCTCCTGTAGCCCTTCCAGTGCTTGTTAAGATAGGCAGAAACAAAGACCCATGAGAATATTAGAGCTATTAGAATATTAGGTGATAGAGCATATGTCAGAAAGAGAGAGAGAATATTCTCAAGGATATTTTAATGCTATCAGAGTGGTGGATATCCTCTCTAATTATTTTGGGGTTAGGGTATCAGTAGTTTCCACTACATACCTGTTATGTTTGTTTTTTAATACATTTATTTCAGTATTTCCCTAAAAGCTGTGACAAACTGATAGGAGGTTTTTTGTTTTTTTGTTCCCCTTCAAAAGCCTATGATATGCTTAGGCAATGCTCACTGCTTCCTGCTGAAATATATCAGTCTGAAGTCACCATCAATAAACAGATGATCATGTCCAAATAAACTCCAGTCAGACACACGCTTCACTAAACAATTCATGAAAAAACCTGAGATTGGGGGTTGGGTTTTTTGCATTTGAAATGTTTGCAAAGCCACCAGCCAATAGAGTAGATAATGTGATCCTTAGGGATTCACCCCGTCATCTTTAACATTGATCTCCTCAAGGAGCAGGACAGCACAAACCGACTATACAATCAATAGAAATATACGTTCTAATTCTGTGCTTTGCTAACCATAAAATTCAAGAAAACTTCATCCACGCTGCTCTCTACATTGGATCCCAGCTGCCTCCGGTGCGTTACTATTGTTAAGGTCTGCAGGTTTTGTTGTTGCACACCCTGAAGATCAGGTTTTTATCATTATAAAAGGAATCCTGCTCTTTTAAGATTGTATGGGTTAAAGAGTTGGGGCCAGATTTTGGCTTGTCACATGTAGGTGCATGAGACAGAGTGGACACAGGCAACCTCCCTAGCGTTTTGTACCTGCATAGGTGATAGCCAGAATCCTGGCTTGTGCTCCCTGAACACAGCGTGTCTGTCACTGTTAGCCCTGTCATTGATACTAGATACCCCGAAGGAGTCAAGGCATGGCCATGATCAATGGCCTAACCCCTCTTCCCGCCTCCCCCTCCTCATTAGCTGTTGTTTGTAGGCTGAACAAAAGAACACAAAAGAGGGCAGGCCCGCCAACGGGAGATGGGGGGGAGGGCAAAGGGAGCAATTGCCCAGGGTCCCGGATGATTTAAAAGGGCCTGGGGCCTCCCAGCCGTTTTAAATTGCTTGAGAGGGCCGCAGGGCTCCTAGGTGCGATGGCGATGGCGAAGGCAGCCGGGCAGGCATGTGGAAGTCCTGGCTGTGCCGGAAGAGTGCCCGTTGACTGTTCTGTCCTGGGGCCTGGAATTGCTATCAGTGGGCCTGACACAGGACTTTTCTAATTGGCCTTAGAAACCTTTTGCATGTCTCCATCCTCCCCTGGTAGAACGGTTCCAGCCAAATGGAACAGACCATATACAGTACTCCTGGAGGAATTCTGTGCCACTGCACAATGCAGAATTTGTGCAGAAATTAATGTTGTGCAAGCAGAATTTCCTTCCCACTGCCCCACAGAAATGGGCAGCAGAGCTGCTGGCCGTCACTAGGGGCCGCTGGACCTGGCAGAGCCCAGCGCACACATAGAAGACACTGGGAGGAGCGTGAGGGAGCTAGAGGGTTCCAATGCAGCTCTCAGCATGCCCTGAAGGAAGGAGATGGTGCGCAG
Source organism: Malaclemys terrapin pileata (assembly GCF_027887155.1). Classification (NCBI taxonomy): domain Eukaryota; kingdom Metazoa; phylum Chordata; order Testudines; family Emydidae; genus Malaclemys; species Malaclemys terrapin. Next base: position 173,268,189 of record NC_071506.1, read on the forward strand.
GAAACTCCATACAAGCCTGAGACCCAGCATCAGGCAGTTTCTCCCTCTGGATCCCTGGGCTCTGGGGGGAAAGGGGTGCAGGTTTATCGGGTGCAGGGGGCGCAGCTAGGTTCTGGGGGGGGAGTGGGTGTGGGTGTCTGAGCTAGGAGGGACCCTGCGCAGCTGGGCTGTGGTGGGAGGAGGTGTGAGTGTCTGGGCTGAGGTTGCCCACAGCTGGGCTTTGGCGGGAGGGGAGGAAGGAGACAGAGAAACAAGAACTGGGTTGTCATAAAAGCTTCTTTAACTCTCTACTCCTGGGGGAAATTTTTGTGTGTCTCTATTGGTACAGACCTACTTGCTGCCAGGTATTTTGAAATAAACTACCAAAATAATTGAAACTGGTGTGATTATATAGTGTTATTTTGACAAATAAAATATGCAGAATTTTAAAATATTGTGCACAGAATTTTAAATTTTTTGGCACAGAATTCCCCAGGAGTAATACTGGCACTCCATAAAGCAGCAAAGCACGCTCCCTGTCAACTGTGCCTTAATTACAGAGGGACTTGAGGCCTGACTGCTCCCCCATGCTGTCATATATTGTATTCCTTTAGTAGTGTGAAAGCCAGGCACTCAAGCTTGTGTTCTCTCATGCACTAGGTTGCAATCTTGCCCTGCAGCTGAGTGGGGGAGCAGAGACCACCTGTACCCCAGCTAGTACAAAAATCAGATGGGGTGGGTATATTGGTGCTCTTTCATAGACTATGTTCACTATTTTGGTGATGCTTGGCTAAAGAAAGTTACAAGCTGCGTGAGATTAAGTTACAAGTTACAAGATGCAATATCTTCAGGGTCCTGTATGTGCCGGAAGCCACACCTTGTTGCAGACCTGTTATCCAAGCTTTTGTTTTTAAAAATGATGTTTCTAGCCCTTATGGTGGCAAAAAAAACCCCATTCTAAATGTGACCCGAGTGTCAGTGATGCCTGCCTGAGTCTTTAGACAGCCTGAAACAATAGGTAAGTGTGGGCTCCACCTTTCATCTCAACAGGGGATTAGCTATGAAGTCTAAAGATGTACATTTCATTGAGACCTATATCATGGGTGATCATTTGAACATCCAGTTAATGGGCTTGTTCCACCAATCAGATTCTTCCCCCCCCTCCCCCGCTTCCATTTGCTAAATGCTCCAACTGTCTCCTGCCCAACTGCCAAAACCTCCAGCTTCTGCCGCCGACTTCTACAGAACACTTACGCATTTTCTGTCCAAAATTCTGCAGCACATTGAAAATGATGCATTTAGTAAAATACAAAAACATTTATCTCCAATTAAAGAACAGTAGGGAGGTTCTAATGATCGTGCTATTCATTTTCATATCTTATTCAATCAAAGCCTCTATTTTTTTTTTAAAAATGAGCCTGAAGCTGCTACATAATCTCCGGTCTGCTGCACTGGAGCACCGCAGAATGCGGGACTCTTGCTGCAGAATGAAGGCCAAGCTTGCAGTGGAGTACAAGAGATTGTCCACTGATTGGGGTTCTTGACATTGCATCTCAGCAACGATTCGATGCTTTCATTTGTATTTCACAGCCACCACTGAGTGCTGTGATGTGTGTTTGGTAACTGCAGGGGTGGTAGAACTGTGGGTAAGGGGGGCGGCAAGGGCAGGTAGTGCTCCTTTAATGGAAATATGGGGGCTAATCTGTGCATTGTTCCCTGCAAACTGCATGCATGGACAGGGGAGAAGAGATTGCAGGGAGGGGCTGGAGCAACCAGTGTGGCACCTGGGATCAAGGCAGGGAGCAGATAGGAACCCCCACCCCCCACTGACTCAGTAGCTCTCCTCACACCCCTTGCACAGCATCCACCAGCTCCCCTTCCTATCCCTGATCCCCTGACTCCTCATACAGAGCACCCCTGCTCCATCAACCCTATTCAAAGGGAGCATCCACAGCCTCTGGGTAACTCACTTCAAACCCCAGCAAAATAATGGAATAATTATTAAGAGATAAAGAGAAGAATCTGTAACTATAGACGAGAGGATGCTGCCAAGAGCAATAAGCAGCACAAGATTGTAAAGAATAGCTCATGCCAAATAAGCTTTAGCACTTTTTTTTGACAGAAACCCAAAATTTGTGGGTAAAGGAAAAGCAGTAGGGACAACTTGGCCCTGGCTTTTATCTTGCCTGGGGGTAAATCCATGGAAATCAGTGGGGTTACTTTGGATTAACCCCAGTGGTAAATGAGATCAGAACCTGGTCCAAGTGAATTACCCCAAAATAAAAACAGTGTGAGATGAGAATTAGGCTAAAGAGACCTGGGGCCCAGACTTTTAATAAAGCATCTGATAACTGGGTCTCAATCGTATTTGCAAAATTAATTTAGATTGGCTTGGGTAGGAGAACTGTGACATGGATTAAAACTGCCTGGAGGATATAGTGCTAAAGGGCAGTGTAATAAGTGAAAGGGAAGTGTCTAGTGAAGTGCTGCGGGGGTTGTCCTATTTAACATCTTTATTGATTACCTGGAAAGGGATTAAACAATATTTTAAGCACCTAATCTTGCAGCCGTGACTCACTTTAGTAGCACTTACTCATGGGAGGAGTCCCACCAATGTCAATGAGATGTTTTGTGTGAGTGCAGACTACTCAACTGAATAAGAGTGGCAGGATTTGTCCATAAATTTGCAGCTATGTCATGGGCAGGAGAAATTGGCCCTAGTCACAGGATTCTAGTAACGCTGATTGACAAGTAACTCCTTTAGAGACGTGTAAGGACAGCACTCCGCAGAGGGATGGAAGGCCCACTGTATCGCAGTAGTGCTGAAACACAGCTAGTGGTGACAGAGGACAGCACATTATATTGTAAGATAAACGGCTTACAGAGGGAAACCTGCCACACTGACTGAAAAAGCTGTTCCTAGACTCCTCTCCCTGCCCAGCGGGCCATACCCACCCTCCAGCCACAGAACTCAGCTCACATTTTGAAGAAGGGGCTGGGTGCAGATCTGTTGTGGAGATTTTTCACCACTTCGCCACCTTTCTCTTCTGCTTGAGTTTCCTGTGATTTGTGTGTGTTTGGCAACAGAGAATACATTTCTAGTGGAAAAGATTACAGAAGTGAAAAGCACCAGAGAGGTAATGCAAAAAAGATGTTCCTTATTAGTACTGGTACAGTAGCCCATTGAATGTGTCTCAATTTCCTGCCTTTCTCTGTTTGCTCGATACATATACAGTTAGATATAAGCAGGGACATTCAGGTGAGATACTGAATACCATTGGACAGCTACAAAGATTTGGGAGATCTGTCCTCCTACTAATAATGTTACGTTCTATTTTCTATGTGGATATAGCATTGTGTATAAAGCGCTCCTGACTCTAATTTGTACAGTATTTGCAAACCTCCTGCCAAAAATTAAAAATGGAAAAAAATCAAGAGCCTTGGGGCAGCAATAAATTATTTAACATCAAGTTACACAGGTTTTACATGTTTATTTCCTCAAGTATTCAATTAAAAGCTTACTTCCCATGGCAGCTGCCACATCACATGGTGCATATGCTGCCTCTTAGATACAGAGCAGCTCTTTAGAAATGACTGCCAAAATGTTCGGAGGACTTTTATAATGTTGTCAGGGTGCAAGATGCAATGTAATAAGTCACACATTTGTGTGTGTTTTATTGATCATTTAGGTTCAAACTTGTATTTTTGTTGCTATGCAAAAAAGGGAGGCAAGGAGACCTTTATGGCTTTTGGGGACCGAGAAAGGGCAGAGATGTGGTGAAAGGACAGTTGGAGTGAACATGGTGAGACAGATGTCCTTTGGACCACAATTTTGTTCCTTTACAAGGATTGCAAAGAGATGTTTCATCGCCACCAAGAAATATTTCAGCAAGTCACAATACCACTTAGAGCATTTTATTTAATTGGAAAACAATTCTTGTGAATTCTATTGTTGGCCATTTGGTTAGTTCTTCTGTGGGATGTTTTCCAAAATCCAGATTTGATTTCCATTCATAAATCTGTGCATGTTCTAACCTGATTTAGGGTGATTCAAATTTATATACATGTATTACATTTAAATCAGTTCAAATTTGGATGGGATATCAACCCTCATGCTTCAGGACATAAAACAACCATTAGTGGCCTGGGATTAGGAAAAAGGTCTCTCTATCAGTGCAATTGCCCATTATGGAAGTATTACATACTTCTCTGATATTGGCCACTGCTAAAGACAGGCTGCTGGAGTAGATGCAATAGTAGTCTGATCAGCTGTGGTAATTTCCATGTTCCTTTGTGTCCAAGAGCATTAAATATCTTCCTTTCAACTGGCTCATAAAAAATCTATGGGCTATATTACGCAAATTGCAAACCACCCATAGGAAAGTGTGGTGTAGAAGAATTCTGGAGGTTAGCCATCTCTGCCTGACTACTACTTCGATCCTTTGAGGACTGGGGCTTGCTTTCCCCTACATCTCTGGTCAACTCAGTTGGCTGAAAGATGGAGGGGTGAAGAAAGTGAAAAGGTCCCTGGGAGGGCAATGTCTTGCCCTGTCCTGAAGGCATATGTCTACACTAGGAATCAAGATGTGTTTTTACAGCATGATCACTATCACACAATAGCTAACGTGTAAAATAGGAGTGCAGAAATGGCAAGTTGCAGTTTTAACTGGTCAAAGTGAATCCCCATGTCAAAATGTAATGCAAAGCCACCTGAACTAACATAAACTCCTACTCCAGCTTCCACAAACAAAACTTTGTTGAATTGGGTCAATTCACTGTGTGACAGATATGGCAAATTCCTGCAATATTCTTGAAAAACCTTACGGAACTAAGTTGAAGTAGCTCTGGAGTCCATTGTATTAAATGCAAAGGTAATGTGGAACTGTATGTAACTTCTCTGACAGGGAGATGAGATATGAACCCTGGGACGTGTTATGAACTTCAAAGGACTGTATTGAACAATGGGCCAGATAAAAATACTTTGGGGATAAACGGTGAGTGGTTTTCTTGGGAATCTTAGGGGGAGATGAATACAAATTTCCTACCTCTGGTAGTGCAAAAATGCAGCCTTTTAAAGCTATGCCCAGAGGAGAGGACCATTGTCCACTGATTGATCTTGAGACTTCAGGAACTGGTAAAGGCCCAAGTCCCAAGCTGTATAAAAGAAAGACTAACCTATGCAGGGGTGTGTGAATTCTGAGCTAAGGTTCTTGTGAACTTGTAACCACAGAAAAGACCCTAGGTGGGGTTTGAAGGATTGACACCTACCCGAGCCCTTGTTGGGTAAGTTTATTAGTATGTGTGTACGTTTTTATTTGTTTTTCTCTGCAATGCTTTCACCTTAAAAATAAATGTGCTTGCTTAGAATGAGCTGTGTGGTAACTTATAGCTGTGGAAAATTATTCTGTTCATAGCCTCTGGAGAGAAAGCAAAGTATAGACACTGGTTTGCTGAGGATATTGCAATGTAGGCAGGGTACCATGCACCCTGAAAAAAACCTGGTCAGGATGGAGAGAGATGTGAATCTCTAGCCAAGAGAGGTGATGGCTGAGGAGCCAGGAGCCTAAAGTGGGTGCTCTTTGGAGATCACAGAGAGGGAAATACAAGTGCAGTTGCCCAGAATTGTGACACACTGTAGATCAAAACATAGCTCTAAGAATTCTCAGGGGTTTTGAAAACAAAACTGGAAGAAACTATTTAGATCAGTGGTTTTCAAACTGGGGTACGTGTACTCCTACGGGTACATGAGCTCTCGTCGGGGGGTTGCGAGAAAAATCATGTAATGGCATACAACGCACTTTATTTAGTAAGACGTGGCAATCTAATCATAGGTATATTATGATCCTAGCTCAGATGGGGGTATGCAGTAGACTACATTATTTGGAAAGGTGTACAGAGCCTAAAAAGTTTGCAAACCACTGCTTGAGATGTATTTGTGGCACTTACACTATGTAATGCAATTATCTTATAAAGTAGTGAAAATCAGTGGTATTGATTACAAAAAAGCCACACAACACTGATCTGTGCACTAATTACACAATCTGCACACTAATTTTGCCAGTGAAAGTAAACTGTTTTCCTCTTTAACCTGGCAATATAAACTAAGCTCCACTTATGCTGAGCATTGTGTGATTCTCCACACAACCAAACGCTGTGTTCCAAAATCAAACCAACTTTCTCTCTGATTTATTTTATCACTTATAAAGGGGGAAATGTCCAATTTTTTACCCCCACCAGGCTTCTGAAAAATTGGCAGGTCACATAGAGTAAAACCTCAAGAGGTATATTTTTGAGAAGTGTGAAACTAACATTTACTTTACAGATTCTTTTTGCTCCTTTCTAGCTCCTTGTTCAGAACCCAGTGTTGCCAATTCTCATGATTTTGTCATGAGTCTCATGATAATTATTATTTTCCTTAAAGCCCCAGCTCCTGGAGTCAAGGGAATATGTGATGATTTCAGCCTTCATTCTTAAAGAAAAAGTAAAGTTTCTAGCCCTCATGGCTGTGGAGAAAGCTTCAAAATGTGGCCCCAGTCCACCCAAAAGACTCAAAAAGCAGAGGGCAAATAAAAAGAACATCAAATCTATTATTTTTACATAATCTCATGATCTTAAAGCCAATGTCATGATTTTTGATGAGCCTGACACTTGATTTTTGAACACATGGGGTTGGCAATGCTGAGAATGTGATCTCAGTTATGCAGGTGGAATTCTGGTGTAACTCTGTTCATTTAAATAGATCACTCAGGATTTATATTGGTGCAACGGACAGCAGCATTCCTCCTATTTCAGACCTACATATTTGTGATGTTTTGGAGACTAACCACACCAGTAAGGGGTTCTGACACCACCTGCCCTGTAACCAGGGTTGCCTTTGTGGTATGTCACTATGGTTCACATTTTTGCCACCAGCAGTCTGCCCACAAGTGTAAGGTCTCCCTCTGGCTTCCAGCAGCCTAGTTCTTTGCAGGGTGACAGCCGACAGCCCTTTTAGTCTCACGTCTCCCCAAATCCATCCTCCTTGAGTACTTAATTGCCAGACATTTGGACCATTCCCCTCTGGTTTGTCACCCCTGAAGGCGTGAAACCAGCCCCATCCCCACACACACTGATCAGCTCACTTTGGCACATACTCGCCACACAGTTTGCCCACTAGAGACCTGGTTGGGATAAAAATAAACAAAAATATGTATTTAATAGAAAACCCACAGATTCAAAGACGAAATAGTAAGAGGGAGCAACTGCACAAGTTACACACAAAGGTGCAGTTTCAGGCTTTACACTTTCATAGTAGATAAAATCCATTTTCTAATAAATTACCTCATGCCTTAAAACAGTTTCCCAGTGTACCCCCTAGCTACAGGAGGGATCCAGCATTCACAGACCGCCTTCCAACTAGAGACTGTCCCCAAATTCTGGATAAAAAAATCTCAGTTCCAAGCCTGCTTATAAAGCAGGGGTGGACAACCTGAGCCTGAGAAGGAGCCAAAATTTACCAATGTACATTGCCAAAGAGCCACACTAATATGTCAGCAGCCCCCTATCAGCTCCCCCACCCTGCTCCCAGCGCCTCCCACCCACCAGCAGCCCCTCTGATCAGCGCCTCCCCCTCTCTCCCCGCACCTCCCGATCCACTGTTTTATAGAGTGCAAGAGGCTCTGGGGAAGGGGGGGAGGAGCGAGGGCATGGCAGGCTCAGGGGAGAGGGTGGGAAGGGGTGGAGTGGGGGCAGGGCCTGTGGCAGAGCCAGGGGTTGAGCAGTGAGCACCCTCCGGCACATTGGAAAGTTGGCGCCTGTAGCTCCAGCTCCGGAATCGGTGCCTATACAGGGAGCCACATATTAAGTTCTGAAGAGCCACATGTGGCTCCGGAGCCAGAGGTTGGCCACCCCTGTTATAAAGAGCTTTTCTGCCTTAGTCCCCAGTGACTCATATTTAGTCAAGGTGGGAAATTCCCTCCTGCCTTAATGTTGGAGAACAGGGATGTTCTTTTCAGTTTTGAGTTGTCTCAGTGTCTTCTCATTAACCCTAACGGTTCTCCATTATCTTTTTCCTGGGCTGGACAATGGATAGTTACTGGAAGCCAGTTTTGTGTAAACAACTGGCTGGAGAGGTGCCCCTCTCAGCCTGCTCACTGACCTTCTGTGAGCTGGAGCTGAAGTTGCAGCACAGATTATGAGCACAGTTTTCTTTATACACAAATATATAGATTCATAACCGTGGTCTGTATAGGTTTCATAATGACCATCAAGATCTGAACAATACAAGTTTTCATAAAAGATCATGCTTGATATAACTCTATAGAATAATAATACAGTATGCAATCAGTTTGTTTAACTACTCATTTGGGGGGTTTAAGCTGTCTGTTCTCCCCTTGGGGTGTCTGGACCCTGATTAGCAGTCCTGAATATACTATAACAAACATAGCAAGTGTGCACCAAAGAGAAGCTCCAGGGTCCTGGAATGTAAGAAGCTTAAGACTAACACGGATGCTACTCTGAAACCTTAAATTTGTTCCTGACTCTGAATCCTGCTTCCACTATGCTACCAAGGGACTTGTGTTATGTATTTTAACATACCTTTACAGGAAGTAGCCACTCTAGAAACATAAAAAGGAGTATTGGAGGCAGAGAAGGGTGTGCTGTCATTTAATTTCAAGTGGAAGCAGAAATTACAATAGACAAATTCTTATCTCTGTAGATACAGCTGATATAGTATATTACAACTTAAGTCATTCAGGCCGGTTGGTAAAATGTCCCTAGAGATAGGATTAACTGAATGAGGACACTTACAAGCTTAGGGGATAATATTCCACATGTGGAAATTCACCCATAACAATGTTACCTTGTCCATGTTTGACATTGCACAGAAACAAATCTAGAGGAATATTACAAGCCAAACACAACTTTGGATCTAACGAGGCAGAGCTGGATTAAAACAAATAGGAACTACTACATGATGCTCCTATATCACACCAACCTAACACAATAGAAACTTACAGATTCTTTTCCAGGAAAAGAATTTGCTTCTTTGTCTTTTAAAGATACACCACAGAGATGGGAAAGATATATCAGGTCACCTTGTCCACCAACCCACTTCTCCACGATTGTTCCCTTCAGCATATTATCAACTACTGAAAGCAGTCCAGTTTTAAAATACTTACACATTGGGGTTTCTATCAGTTCCTCTGGGAGATCGTTATTACACAGCCCAATAGACTTCACTGTTAGGAAGTTTTTCAAGTTTCTTTTGCTCATCCTAATTCTATTCCACTCCAGTAGTTATATCTGCTTGCATTGCTTTAAGCCACATATCTTCACCCTTGTGTTGTGTTTTGTAGTGCCAAGCCTTGGGTGCAAGGTCTGCAGTTCTGCCTGCTCCTAAGTCAGAGTTCACAAGGGTTAGGAAGGTTCCTTATGTCATCCCTCAATGACACAGAATCTGACCCTGAATAAACAGAGTCCCTGAAGTGAGCTTCTTCATAGATGGTGTAACTCAGAATTATAACAAAACCCAACCTGCAGATCAATTTTGGGATGAGAAACAGCTGCTGGGACTTCTTGTACCTACCTACGATGATTCTTAAAAACTGTGGTAACCCTCTGAAAGTGAGCACCACATTAATATGGCATCCAGCCTTTCAAAGAAAGGGCTGGGTGTGTTTCCTTTCTCCTGACACTAGTATCTTGCTGCTAACATCAGGGTCACCCCTCTGCCAAGCAGTAGCAGAATTCTCAAGCTTTGCAGCTGAACTTCCCAGTGTATGAGAAATCATTGACCAATGTCTGGGAATACTCTAAATGTAATTTGCTCTGTTTGTGCATATACACCAGTCCTGAAGCAGAGATGGTCACAAAGAACTTGCAGAACAATCTCTTCTTCCAGAAATCTAAGTCCAACACCAAATGTCCACTTCTCCAAGAGCATCTCTGCAGCAAGAATTATTCTAGCAGAGAGCAAACCTTATTGCTGATTCTTGCATAATCAGACTAATACCACCTCTTCCTAAGACTGCATGTCTTCCCAAGACTGACCATTAGCTTGCACACCAGGGAAAACAAAAAAGGAAAAAAACTTGGAAAGACTGGGTGTAACAGCAACCTGGTGACACCTGCCACAAGGTAAATGTAATTAATAATGGGCAAATTATATAGATCAAGTTTAAGACCTTATTGCAAATCTACATTAGGATTGGCTTATTGCATGACTTTCAACTCTGAATAGTTCAGAAGGAGTTACAGTCATACATCCAGATTAGCAGATTATATTTATAATATAACACATTCCTGGAAAGGAAAAGTAATTTTCACATTTTCTAGTGATTTATAGGTGATTATTAATAGTCTTTAAAGCTAGGTTGTTTTATAGTTGTTCAAGTTGTTGATTAGTTCTGTTAATAAGGGTTACTTGAGGTGCATTTTAAAGGGGAGGCAAAAGTCTCTAGGAATTGGTACAGTGTTATTGAAACAATTCAGAACACTTAACTAAATTTGATTACATAGGAATTGGGAAATTTAATCCTAGACTACTATATATATTGGATTGTTTCAAATAACATTATTTAGTTGGGATATGGGTGTCTCGGGACCTGTTATGCGGGGTAGTAACTATACATGGGTAGTAACTATACATGTTCCATTGGAGACGTTTTTTTTTAAAAAAGGACTGTGTTCTTTGAAAAGACTTTGCCTTCCTGTCTCATTAATAATCCAAGGGGGTGTGCTCTGACCTGTCAAAGAAGCTTAAAAGGGCCATTTGAAGCAATCTGTTAAAATATGTATTTAAGGTTTTTAAGAGAAGTATTTAAATACATGTTTAAAAATATATGAAAACAACTTTAAAGTTATCAACTGGAATGGTGTCAGAGCAGATCTTTGGATGTCTTCAGTAAAGACACTAACCCACACTTCCAAGTGATGTCACTGATCTTGACAGGGAGCAACATGAAATGGAATTTAATGGATGGGACATGCTAACTCTTAGGCCTGGTCTACACTACGGGGTTAGGTCGAATTTAGCTGCGTTAGGTCGTTTTAAAAATGAATGCATCCACACAACCAATCCAGTTCCGTCGATCTAAAGGGCTCTTAAAATCGACTTCTGTGCTCATCCCTGGCAAGGGGAGTAGCGCTAAAATTGACTTTGCTGGATCGAATTTGGGGTAGTGCAGATGTAAATCGACGGTATTGGCCTCTGGGAGCTATCCCAGAGTGCTCCATTGTGACCGCTCTGGACAGCGCTTTGAACTTCTGAATTTCATTTCCTGTTTGGTCAGCTTGGCGAACTCAGCAGCACAGGTGACCATGCAGTCCCCCAGAATAGTAGAGCGTAGAATGTTTCTACACTCCCCCTATCATCTCCATCCCTGAGGTTATCACAGATTAGAAGGCGAAAAAAATGCACTTGTTTTCCAAGCTCATGCAGTCTTCCCGCACTGATAGAGCACAGCTTAATGCATGGAGACATTCAGTGTCAGAGGCCAGGAAAGAATTAAGTGAGCGCGAAGAGCGGAGGCAGGACGCGATGCTGAGGCTAATGGGGGAGCAAATGGTGCACATAACAAAATTCATTCCATGCATGGATGCAAAAAATTAGAGGGAACATTGCTGGCTACACTATGTTAATATTGGGCAGGAGGGGAATAAAGCTTAGCACCTGGAGACAATGCATGAAATTTTGGCTCCACTGAAGTCAATGGCAAAACTTCTATTGACTTCAGTTGAGCCAGGATTTAACCCAATATGGCAGCCATCAGGAGGAAATCACAGTTTATCAAGCTACTGTGAGCTAGTCCAATTTGAGTTGTGGACATGTGACAGAATTGGCGAGTCTATTTGGGGTATAACTCCACTAACATCTTTTATTATTTTCTCTTTTGAGGCATCCCTTACAATATTTTCCCTTAGGAGGAAGGCTACGTCTTCACTACGGGAAAGGGGAGGGGTTGATTTAAGATACGCAAATTCAGCTACGCGAATAGCGTAGCTGAATTCGACGTAACCGAGCCGACTTACCCCACTGTGAGGACGGCGGCAAATCGACCTCCGCAGCTCCCTGTCGACGGTGCTTACTCCTACCTGCACTGGTGGAGTACAAGCATCGATTCGGGGATCGATTGTCGCGTCCCAACGAGACGCGATAATTCGATCCCCGAGAGATCGATTTCTACCCGCCGATTCAGGTGGGTAGTGAAGACTTAGCCGAAGTCTCCAAAATGAAAAGTATTCTGGTGCTGTTGGTAACATGAATTAAAAGCGCTCATTGGATGATTTGAGTACTATATATGAAGTATAATAGCTACAAGGAATTTAACTGTAGCCTTATCTGGTATAAATAAAATTAAGATCAGAAAAGCAGGTGGGACACACAGGAAATTTTGCAAACAAACTAATTATCTGAGCAGCATGGTTTTCAGATTTATTGGAAATATTTTTACATTTTGCTTGCAATTATCTTAAATTTTTCTAGAGATGGCACGTCTCATATTAGGTTTCAGTCCAGAAGTAATGTGGTTTAGAAAGTTTTAAAAAAGGAGGCTCAGTCTTTCAGAACTATTAAATTGTGAAATAAATGTGTCTAAAAAGAAGTATGATAGTGAAACATGACGATCCAACAGAAAAATGTGAGTTAAAGTGAATAGTCAGGCATTTGGCACAAAACGGTGGATTAAATAAACTCTCAATGAATATTCGTAAGGATCCTGAGAAAATAAAACGTCACAATGAAATTTGCTCAGAGGTAAGGAAAAACTAATTCGCTATAGTGTATCCCTGACAAAAACAGGTGAAAGACCATCCCAGCTCCTCTAACACACACCCCAGAAGTGATTAATTATTGATATCCTTAACTGATCTTTTGTGCAGTGTCTCAGCTTGATACCAGCATTTCTCAGTCAGAGTGAGAGGTTAATAGAGCCACATTATATTTTCAAATGTTTGTTGTTTAGCCCGCATGAAGGAAGATGTTGTGCATATCAGCCTCTGTTTGGTAGCAATGTTTTCACTTTCTTTTTTGAATTCTAGTGTATATATTTTCAAGTCTTAATTCCTAGAATAATCCCACTTTGAGTCATGTTTAATTATGCTATTGGCAATGTTCTGTCTCTGTAGGATTATGAACCAGATTTTGTGCCTGCTATTAATTAAATGCACAATTTTGTTGGCTACATTAAAAGTTAGAAGGTTTTCACACACAAATCCAATAGTTAGATATCTGCGTTCTATACTTTGTGCTCACATTTGACTGCACCTGCAGAACTGCATTCACATTTATTTGCAAAAACAAAATTACAGGCTCAATATCCAGGTTGAGGCCCCTTTGAAAATTCAGTCCTGTATATTTTCATAGATGATCATTTGAGTCTCCTGATTTTGCAACCTTTCTCTCAGAATACCGTCCCCAGTAGAGACAGCCTACTTTTATTTTCTGTTTAGCATTTTACAAATTCCATTACTATTTTATGAGTGCCCTTAGCTGGTATCTTACTCCCAGTTAGCTCATGATCACTTACACCCCAGATTTATACCTCACTTTCAATCAGCTATCATCATTTCTCACTGGGAAGTACCACATTTAAACTCATCTCCCGTTTGGCTTCATTTTCAATTCAGCATTGAACAGTCAATGTGTTTTGAATGTTTGTGCCTCTTTTTCTTCCTTTCTTGGCTGTAGCACTCATTTCGTATTGCAACTGCTTCATTTGAAGCCTTGTACATTGTAATGTTGTTTCTACTGTAATGTTGTTTAATGTAGCAACACAAACCTGGCAAGTGACCTGAATTTCACAGATCAAACTGCAATCACACAGGAGACTTGGGACCTGCAAGAAGAATGTTTGTTTAGCTCCTGCTGCTCTGTTCCCTGCCCATGATCCTACTGCTCCCCCATCTGACCTTTCATGCAATTTTTACTGCTTATTCTTGGGTTATCTTACTGGTTATCTAGGTATATGGTGTGTCGGCAGTTCCTGTTGGGGTATGACACAGGCAGTCCCTGATTAGCTGTCTGTCTGGATAGGAGAGACAGAAATTAATAAGCTGAGTAATTGAAAATAAGGTGCATGATGTTCCCGTATCCAATAGGCATCGTTTGCCAACCAGACTCAGCATGACACGGATCTGCTCCTCATCCAATGTTTTATATGGATCATTTGAAAATTATAATATTTTAATAATTTGAAGGCAGCAGAAAGAAATACAAATAATACTTTATAGTAGACCAATCAGGTTGAAATATTGAAAAAAGCCTGTGGCAGGAGACAGTGCTTTGAATACATTGGGAGAAAGTGACTTTCTTATATTGGCGATTTTGCTAGCACCATATAAAATACACAACATACAACTTAGAGAGGGTAGGGAATAGGTGTAGGATATGTAGCTGAGAAACTGAGATGCCATTTGTTTTGGTGTACTGTACCTTTTAAATGTCTAAGCCCTCTTCCTGTGTTCAGCAGCCATTTTTGTTCTCAGGGCTGAGTGCAGACTGGCATCAGTGATGCATGCTGTGCACTCTCTCCTGGAAATAGAACAGGAGTACTTGTGGCACCTTAGAGACTAACAAATTTATTAGAGCATAAGCTTTCATGGGCTACAGCCCACTTCTTCGGATGCATAGAATGGAACTGTTACTTTTGTCCCTTTTGGTATTGTTGTTCTCTTCATCTTAAGTAAGTCTTTCTCACTGAAAGTTTTGTGATTGCTCTTTGTGTGGAACAACATAATAGTAGGGCCAGGTACTAATGACCTAAAGACATTGACACTTTGATTTATTCATACTGTACCTGCAGTTTATGCCCTACTTTGACTTACAGGCCCCATTTGCCTTCTTGCCTAGTCCCTACTCAGAAATAGTGAACCTGAGTTCAGACAAAAATCAGGGCAGGCTAATAAATGTTCAGTATATACCTGTGCATTATTGCGTGTATTGTGAAACCTGGCCTTGTAAAGCACATTGCTCAGGTAACATAGGCGAGGAATAAAACAGATTCAGTGATCGCACAGTAGGTGCTGTGTAGCATTTTACTATTTTTTTTAAATCTTGTGAAGTGAACATCATCTTGCAATGTGGGATCACCGATACTGTGACTCAAAATTGTCTGATTTGGGGCCCAAGGATTTAAGGATATATTTGTGCCTTTTGGTCTGTTGTTAACAGGGCCGGCTCCAAGCAGCAAAAAAAAAAAAAAAAAACCCAAACAAAAAAAAAAAAGCCGCAACCGCGATCGGCGGCAGCTCCACCGCGCCGCTTTCTTCTTCGGCGGCAATTCAGCGGCAGGTCCTTCCCTCCAAGAGGGACTGAGGGACCTGCCGCCGAATTGCCGCCGAAGAGCCCAACATGCTGCCTCTTCCCCTTGGCCGCCCCAAGCACCTGCTTGCTGAGCTGGTGCCTGGAGCCGGCCCTGGTTGTCAACATGCCACTAACACTTTTTGAGATGTGACGGGTGATATTGTATATGCTGTGCACTGGTCTCCCTGGCTCAGTCAGATAGTGCTTCTTAATAGTGCAGGGGTGCAGGATTTTTCCTTCTCAGCATCCATCTACATTTACTAACATCCCCCATTTCCTTTTCATATCCTTAATCTCCCTGGCACAGAGAACTGCCTAGTGAAATGCCTGTATGTTTGCCCACAGCTAGAACTGGGTACTGTAGGGTTTTTCCTTCCTGCTTGCTGAATATATCAGCTTTTCCTTAAGCAGAATGAGTTTTTCCAGCTGGTGGATCTCTGAAACAGAGAAATTAGCCTTTCTTCTGGGACTTTGTATAGCTGGCTGTGCGCTGTGCTATGATTTGTATTCCCTACCAGGAAACGCAGTTCTGAGCATGAAATACACCAATATTTAGGTAAGCATTTAACACTTGCACAGAGTCATAGAATATTAGGGTTGGAAGAGACCTCATGAGGTCATCTAGTCCAACCCCCTGCTCAAAGCAGGACCAACCACAACTAAATCATCCCAGCCAGGGCTTTGTCAAGCCGAAACTTAAAAAACTCTAAGGATGGAGATTCCACCACCTTCCTAGGTAACCTATTCCAGTGCTTCACCCCCTCCTAGTGAAATAGTTTTTCCTAATATCCAACCTAGACCTCTCCCACTGCAACTTGAGACCATTACTCCTTGTTCTTGCACACGAAAGCCTGACAGGAATTTGTGATCCTAACGTCACATTCAGTCATACGATTATCCCCAGATTTCATAGCCATGACAAAATCACCTTTTATCTCCCCTGAGTGATTGACATGGTCTATTTGACATTAGGGTTTGATTTGGCACCTACAGCTATGTGCCCATCTGTGCAGCCCTGCATATTTGAGGCTTCTCAGTCACTGGGATAACTCCACTGACAATCTGTCTCTAAATGGGATTCAGAAACAACAAGGATTCCACTGAATGGGTTAACGTGGGAGCTTGTAGCAGTCAGAAACATGGCACAGTGTGTCTGTGCAAGGATCCATGGAGCTGAATGCTAATGTAGTCACTTCCTGGTGTGCTTCTGTTTCCTAAGAGTGGCAGAGTCCACTCCTTCCTCCTTCCTAAGTGGCTCCGTGGCTCGTTTTAGCAGTAATAGGCCCAGGTTTTTTTTGTGCACGTTCTTGCCTTCCCTCAGAGAGCAATTATGGGGCTGTGTCTCATCCTGCTGCTGGAAGCTGATTCCCTGTAGCCAATGACTTCCCCTCTCCCACTGTGCCTGGCCAGGCTTGGTGAGTATGTCTGGGCAATTGCCAGACATATTAAGGCTCTCCAGGGCCTGCAGTTGGTTGTCCTGGAATACCAGTCACTTCTCTTTCTCTTCCCTGGCCCACCCACAACAAGCTGTGTGTGTCTTGGGCACCCAACTTAGTCAGAGATTTGGGGCCCTGCAGGTTCTTCTCTTTTCTAAAGCCTCCTGACAAGCTCCCATTCAGGGTTATCAGGAAAACTTTTTACACTGCCATTTTCCCCAGCTGCTGTTTCTGGGAAACTGCTCTTTAGTAAGTCCCCAAAATGGCAAGGGGACTGCACTAATATGAAGAATGCTTGTTTAAATCCTCAGACAAGAGGCTGAAGAGAAGGAAAAATGTCAGCTGCTAGTTTGTACTTGCAAAGTTAGATGCTCACATGAGCTTCTGTCAACTGAGGTTTTCCAATAAGCATCTTCTAAGACATACCCACTTGGGTTTTGCTTTCAAAGGCCACCATTTGGAATCAGTTCAGGACCTAAACTATTTTACTCAACAATGGGCAAGATGTAATAAGATGGAATGGATGGGTGGTAACACTGTGACTTTAGAGAGCTTTCTAGCATGCTTTTGTTGCTGCACTTCATTGGGCTATAAAGACCACGTCTACACTACAAACTTTGGTCAACCACAAGTTATGCTGACATAAAGCTGCTGCCATTATCGCTTGTGTGTATGCATACTTGACTTCTCACATCAGTGCTGCACATATTCACCAGGAGTGTTTGTGGCGATGCACAGTGAGGTACACCATGATAGGTATCCCAGTGTGCAACCTGCCACTGTCCAGCACACTGTCTTTTGGGAAGTTTTGGCAATGCATGGTGGGACAGAAATGAGTCACATGGGGGGACTAGGAGAAAGGGGTCAACTTCCCAGCATGCAATTGTATCCATCCCATAATGTCATCTATATCCCATAATTTTCATGCCTTTTAAAAAAATCCCACAAACCCCCATGGCTCTCATCGCAGTCTGCCATAAGCATGGAGCCTGCACAGCTCTGCACTATTGTAATAAGCATTGAAAGCACAGGACACATGATCCTCCAGTATTTGCAGAGCCATAAGAAGAACTGAATCACTGGGGGAAATGACGATTTCTTGGAGGACAGATTGCTGTGGGACATAGGGAGAACCAACTCAAGACTGTTGTTAGCATTCATTTAGCAGCTGCAGATGGTGGAGCGCCGCTTCTGGGCCTAAGAACTGAGCACTGACTGGTGGGATGGCATCATACTGCAGGCTTGGGATGACAAGCAGTGGCTGAAGAACTTTCAGATGTGCAAGGCTACATTCCTGGATCTGTGTACCAAGCTTGCCCCAGCCCTCCAGCACAGGGACACCAGAATGAGAGCTGCTCTTACAGTGGAGAAGTGAGTGGCAATTGAACTATGGAAACTTGCAATGCTGGATTGCTACCTGTCAGTGGGAAATCATTTTGGACATGGAAAATCTGCTGTGGGAGCTGTTGTTATGTAAGTGTGCAGGGCCGTTAATCATGTTCTGCTACACAGGACTGTGACTCATGGCAATGTGCAGGACATAGTGAATGGATTTGCAGGAATGGGGTTCCCAAACTGCAGTGCAGCGTGCACATCCCTAGTATGGTATCTTGCCACAGGGTACATCAACAGAAAGGGCTACTTTTCTATGGTAATGCAAGCGCTGGTGGATCACCGGAGACACTTCATCAGTGTCATTGTTGGCTGGTCAGGGACAGTGCATGATGCTCACATCTTTAAGAGCACAGGAGTGTTCAGAAAGCTACAAGCAGGTATTTTCTTTCCTGACCAGTAGATTACCATTGGCAATGTTGCAATGTCACAGTGGTCCTGTGGGACCTAATCTACTCTTGGCTCCCCTGACTCATGAAGTTGTACAAAGGCCAGCTCAACAGCACCAAGGAAAGATTCAATTACCGACTCAGCGGGTGCAGGATGACAGTTGAATGCGCTTTTGGTAGATTGAAGGGACGCTGGCATTGTTCACTCACAAGATTGGGATGTTTCTTTCACTAAGATCCAATGGTTATAGCTGCCTGCTGTGTTCTGCATAATACCTGTGAAGCAAAGGGTGAAAAGTTGCCACCGGCGTGGAGGTGGAGCAGCTGTCTGCTGAGTTTGAACAGCCAGATGCAAGGACTATTAGAAGAACTCAATGAGGAGCTATACAGCTCAGGGAGGCTTTAAAAGAGCACCTTAAAAATGACCACAGTAATGCGTCATTGTGGACAGTGCTGTACCTGGCCCTGATGTTTTGGGGCCTGTTAGGAATTGTGTGGTGCTTGGTGTACATCTATGACTATAACACTATCAATGCACCTATTAATTTTGTGGTGCTTGCTGTACATTTATGATTTTTACATTGTTTGTCACTGATCCTGTGAATTGTGTCACACTGTCCAGTAATGAGTAGGTGGGTGTTTTCTGAACTGCTAGGCACTATGCAGTGTACGTTGTGGACTAATAAAGATGAATTATTGTCCAAATAGAATGTTATTCAGTAACAAAAGCGGTGCAAAGAAAGATCTGTGCAATTTAAAAGCAAATACATTAAAATTTAATAAATTAATGGAACCGAACTTAACAAGGGAAAAGGACAGTCATGTCCATTTTACTTACATGTACAGCAACTGAAGCTTTCATAGATCAGTGTATAAGAAACTGTGGTTGTCCTTAATGGAGTGGTGTGATGCTATGTGATTGAAACATGACCATGTATATCATTGATATTGCCACTGTTAGACAATTGCAACAAATTTTGTACAAAGTATATCATGTAAGGTGTCAATGGAAAAGTTATGATTTGCTGAATATGATTATCCTGCTTGTATGCATGTATCCTCTTTGTATCTGGGACCTCTGGGACACCTGGCATTGGTCACTGTCAGTAGACAGGATACTGGGCTGAATGGACCTTTGGTCTGACCCAGTATGGCCATTCTTATGTTCTTATGTTCTAATATTGACTATGTACCAGTATTTCAAATGTGTTTGCCCCGGGGTAACATCCACAAGGTAGTTTGCGTCCAGTCTAGCCAACACATTGTGAATGGACCATTCAAGTTGATGGCCTATTAACAAACACAACAGGCCACAGAAGACACTTGTCCCATCCCAGTGAGCCTTCTTGTGGATTCTTTAGTTAAAATATGAGTAATGGCTACTCCTATTAAGTCATCAAAGCATGCAAGGGCATGTGACCCTGGACTCCACCTTGTGCTTATAATTTTATACAAATGAAACATGAGTGTGTTCCCTCCACATGGGAAAAAGTATAAAAGATCCTGGAAGCATCTCCGTTTTGCCTCTTTTCTGCTCTGATCACTGGACTTACATTAAAAGTAGGGCTGTCAATTAATCACAGTTAACTCATGCGATTAACTCAAAAAAATTAATCACCATTTTAAAAATTAATCGCGATTAATCGCAGTTTTAATTGCTGTTAAACAATAGAATATCAATTGAAATGTATTAAATATTTTGGATGTTTTTCTACTTTTTTCAAATATATTGATATCAATTACAACACAGAATACAAAGTGTACAGTGCTCACTTTATATTATTTTTATTACAAATATTTGCACTGTAAAAATGATACAAGAAATAGTATTTTTCAATTCACCTCATACAGGTACCGTAGTGCAATCTCTTTATTGCGAAAGTGCAACTTACAAATGTAGATTTTTTTTTTTGTTACATAACTGGACTCAACAACAAAACAATGTAAAACTTTAGCGCCTACAACTCCACTCAGTTCTACTTCTTGTGCAGCCAATCGTTAAGAGAAACACGTTTGTTTACATTTACAGGAGATAATGCTGCCGGCTTCATATTTACAAGGTCACCTGAAAGTGAGAATAGATGTTCGCATGGCACTTTTGTAGCCAGCATTGCAAGGTATTTACATGCCAGATATGCTATGCATTCGTATGCCCCTTCATGCTTTGGCCACCATTCCAGAGGACATGCTTCCATGCTGATTACACTCATTAAAAAAATAATGCGTTAATTAAATTTGTAACCGAACTCCTTGGGGGAGAATTATACGTCTCCTGCACTGTGTTTTACCTGCATTCTGCCATATATTTCATGTTTTAGCAGTCTTGGATGATGACCCAGAACATGTTGCTCATTTTAAGAACACAGATTTGACAAAACACAAAGAAGGTACCAATGTGAGATTTCTAAAGATAGCTACTGCACTCAACCCAAGATTTAAGAATCTGAAGTGCCTTCCAAAATCTGAGAGGGACAAGGTGTGGCACATGCTTTCAGAAGTCTTAAAAGAGCAATGCTCTGATGCGGAAACTACAGAACCCAAACCACCAAAAAAGAAAATCAACCTTCTGCTAGCTAGTGACATCTGACTCAGATGATGAAAATGAACATACACTGCTTTGGATCATTATTGAGCAGAACCCACCATCAACATGGATGCATATCCTCTGAAATGAAACATGAAGGGATATAAGTCTTTAGAGCATCTGGCATGTAAATATCTTGCGATGTCAGCTACAACAGTGCCATGTGACCACCTGTTCTCACTTTCAGGTGACATTTTAAACAAGAAGCGGGCAGCATTATCTCCTGCAAATGTAAACAAACGTGTTTGTCCGAGCGATTGGCTGAACAAGAAGTAGGACTGAGTGGACTTGTAGGCTCTAACTTTTTACATTGTTTTATTTTTAAATGCAGTTATTGTTTGTACATAACTCTACATTTGTAAAATGTATTCAACTTGTATTAAGTGAATTGAAAAATACTATTTCTTTTATTTTTACAGTGCAAATATTTATAATAAAAATAAATTTAAAGTGATCACTGTACACTTTGTATTCTGTATTGTAACTGAAATCAATATATTTCAAAATGTGGAAAACATCCGAAAATATTTATATAATTGGTATTCTATTATTGTTTAACAGTGCAATTAATCACGATTAATTTTTTTAATCGTTTGACAGCCCTAATTAAAAGGAGCATTCTAATCAATGGACTGAGGACCGTCCAATCTTTTGGAAGTTACCAGACACTTTACAACCCAGTGGTCTGTAACATCACTGCTACAAACCTGATCCAAGAATTTTGCAATGAATGTATGTATATGATTTCCTTAACCATTTTAACTCTCTCCTCTTTCTTTTCTCTTAGAAATAAACCTTGAGATATCAGATACTAAAGGAATGGTGACACCATGATTATTGGGTAAAATCTGAGTTATATATTGACCTGGGTATGTGGCTGATCTCTTGAGATCAGAAGAACCCTTTGTTTGATAAAATTGGATTTCAAAAACTACTCAGCATAAACTCCAGGGTCTGAGTGATGAAATAAGGGCTGGAATGCCTAAGGAGACTGCATTTCTGACTTCTTGTTAATCAGTGTGGTGAGACAGAAGTGGTTTTTCTGTTTGTTTGTTTGTTTTGTTATTGGCTTGGTATATCTTGTGGAAGAGTCTGCCCCATTTCTCAGCAGTTTGTCCTGAATCTGGTATTCTCACCTGTGACCTATTAGGCCTGGTGACAAGTGGTAGGGGCAGAGATGTGGCCCCAGATGCCTCATGGAATGTTGGGGAGGGGGCACTTAGGGAGGTGCTGTAATGGGGTTCTCCATGGACAGCAGAGGGAGGAGAGCCCAGGATTGTTGAACCTGTAGGTCCATAAGAGTCTGCAGCTGTGTTTGTTGCTGGAGAAGCCCCATTATGTCCTGGTGCATCTCCCTCCTTTTCCTGCTGGGACTCCTGGACCTTTCTCCTGTCCGCTCTTTCCTTCTCCAAGCTGTCTGCAATGTTCATCCTCTAGGCCCTTTGCTCATGGTCTGATGTTGCAATGGCTGGCAGGATCTCAATGAACATGTCAGCCTGAGTCCTCTTCTTTCTCCTCCTTATCTGGCTCAGGCGTTCCATGGGTGTGGAGGGGGATCCACTCAATGCCTCAATGGCAGCAGTTCCAGATAAAACACACAAGAGGTTCCACTGTCAGTATGGTCACAACAGAAAGCAAAAGTTAAGATTCAGAACTCCCTTCCCTTGCTACCCTAAAGCTTTAAACAAGATCTGCTTATTGACACTTCAGCTTGGAGTGCTTGTGCACGGCGCCACTCACAGCAGAGGCCATGGTGAGTAGGCCCACCATAAGTGAGGGAAATGAGGAGGGAATTGCTCAGGTGCATGAAACTATGACTATAGGGCACTGGCACTGAATACTGGCACCATTTTGCACAGGCAGTGGTGATTTTAGCTGATATCTCACTCCTGAGGGTGACAAAAAGGCAGACACAGCACAACTGCTGTTTACATCCCAAAGCCACCAGGGCCCATATGGTCCTAGCCTATGTACTGCAATGGTGCCAGCCGAAGTTATTGCTGAATGACTTGGGAACATGTCCTACTCTGGAGGAAGAAATAAGGCTGCCATCCTCAGAAATCTTCGGGAGAGGTTTGCAGAACACCTCCATGGCAGTTTTTTCGAGATCTCTCAGGAGGATTCAAGGAGCATCCCAGTGTCCATAAACAAACTGCTCTACATGGCCCCCCTGCCTAACTCTACAGGGGAATGCAAAGCAGGTGACAACGCTACCTCTCTTTGTTGTACTGCTACCTCTTCTAGTACAAGTAAATTAATGAAAAGTCGATATCTGTGTCCTGTGAAGTTGGCGGCACTGTCGGTACATCATTGTAAGGGGAAATACAATTACACACTTACCCAAGGTTCTTCCCCTGCACTTGGCTTGCCCATGCTTGATGTTGAAACTGACTGGACTGCTGTGGAGTCTCAAACAGGTCCTGGCTCACGGCATAACTGCACCTCTCAGTCGCATGGTCCCCATCCTCCTCCTCACTCTTGCTGTTCACATCAAGGGCCTGTGACTCAGGCTCCTCTGAGGTATCCACGGTGGTGTGTGGGGTGGTGGTGGGGTCTCCACCAGGTCTGGCATGTAGTTCTTTGAAAAAACAGCAGGTCTTGAAAAAACAGCAGGTCTGCGGCTTAGCACTGAATTGACTGTTGGCCTCCCTGGCTTTCTGATATGCCTAATGCAGTTCCTTTGCTTTCAAGCGGCACTGCTGCTGATCCCTGTCATACTCCTCCTCCTGCATCCCCTGTGCAATCGACTCATAGATGACCCACGTTTCTTCAGCTGATCTGTAGCAGTGTCTGCACAGCCTCTTCTCCCCACAGGGCCAGGAGATGCAATATCTCCTGTCTACTCCAAGCTGGAGCATGTCTGGAACATGTAGCCAGCATGGTGAGCTGGGCTTTTGCACACAACAGTGGAACTCTACTAGGTGTGCTTGCCAAGCTGGACAATCTGAAATAGGCATTTTAACAATTCACAGGGCTTAAAGGGGTGGGGGAGGCCTGCTGGTCTCTGTGACCATGGGCAGTGGAGTTCACAATTGTGACCAGAGCAGTGAGTCTCAGACATTGTGGGACAGCTGCTAGATGACTGTTAGGGTTGACCTAGGTAATGCAGCATCTACACTCGCACTGTGTTGACATCAGAACATCAACCATGGTTCAACACTGCTCGGGGAGATGGTGTTACTGCATCACAGTAACAGGGCCCTTATATCAGTGGGAGACAAATTTAAGTGTAGACACATTCACAACTAGGTTGATGCAAGGCGACTTACATCGATCTAACTTTGTAGTGTAGACCCAGACAATAAGAAGAGACACCAAGGACTCTCCTTTCTGCTTCCCTGAAGTCTCACATTGAAATATTTCAATCGGTAGAGCTTACACAGTTCCAAAATCACCACTACACAGCTGACTATGGGACATATATTTGAAGTCATACAAATGTAGCAAGCAATAACTTAGTACTAGTTAGCTGCTAATGTCTATGTTATTAGTGCTAAGTAATATTATTATTAATACTGAGATGAATTAAACGCTAAAAAATAAAGTAACATTTCTTGATTCTAAACAGAGAAGTGTTGGTTCTTTGTAAGCACAATGATCTTTCTAGGAGACAAGTTATTCACTACAACCAGCAAGAAGAGAATTGCAGGCTGTGGGAAATACATTCAGACTTACTAACCAAAATAAATACAAGAAAGTGTAATGTGAGCAGCTACAGTTCCTAGGCAAATGCACACACAGGAAATACATCCCTGAAGCCCTGAGTGTGCGAAGGCCTGAGAGCTAGCAGGGTGTTCACTTTGATGCTTTGTCACCAGAAGAGATACTGAGCTGTGACAAGGAAGGCAGAGAAGCTGCCTCTGAGTCAGGCATTCCAAGGCAATATGGACCTCAGACTGAGAAAGCGGGACAATCAGCGAGTTATCTAAAGTGCCTATACACAAATGCAAGAAGCCTGGGAAACAAGCAGGGAGAACTGGAAGTCCTGGCACAGTCAAGGAACTATGATGTCATTGGAATAACAGAGACTTGGTGGGATAACTCACATGACTGGAGTACTGTCATGGATGGATATAAACTGTTCAGGAAGGACAGGCAGGGCAGAAAAGGTGGGGGAGTTGCATTGTATGTAAGAGAGGAGTATGACTGCTCAGAGCTCCGGTATGAAACTGCAGAAAAACCTGAGAGTCTCTGGATTAAGTTTAGAAGTGTGAGCAACAAGGGTGGTGTTGTGGTGGGAGTCTGCTATAGACCACCAGACCAGGGGGATGAGGTGGACGAGGCTTTCTTCCGGCAACTAGCATAAGTTACTAGATCGCAGGCCCTGGTTCTCATGGGAGACTTTAATCACCCTGATATCTGCTGGGAGAGCAATACAGTGGTGCACAGACAATTCAGGAAGTTTTTGGAAAGTGTAGAGGACAATTTCGTGGTGCAAGTGCTGGAGGAACCAACTAGGGGCAGAGCTCTTCTAGACCTCCTGCTCACAACCGGGAAGAATTAGTAGGGGAAGCAAAAGTGGATGGGAACCTGGGAGGCAGTGACCATGAGATGGTCGAGTTCAGGATCCTGACACAAGGAAGAAAGGAGAACAGCAGAATACGGACCCTGGACTTCAGAAAAGCAGACTTTGACTCCCTCAGGGAACTGATGGGCAGGATCCCCTGGGAGAATAACATGAGGGGGAAAGGAGTCCAGGAGAGCTGGCTGTATTTTAAAGAATCCTTATTGAGGTTACAGGAAAAAAACATCCCAATGTGTAGAAAGAACAGTAAATATGGCAGGAGACCAGCTTGGCTTAACAGTGAAATCCTTGCTGACCTTAAACGCAAAAAAGAAGCTTACAAGAAGTGGAAGATTGGACAAATGACCAGGGAGGAGTATAAAAATATTGCTCAGGCATGCAGGAGTGAAATCAGGAAGGCCAAATCACACTTGGAGTTGCAGCTAGCAAGAGATGTTAAGAGTAAGAAGAAGGGTTTCTTCAGGTATGTTAGCAACAAGAAGAAAGTCAAGGAAAGTGTGGGCCCCTTACTGAATGAGGGAGGCAACCTAGTAACAGAGGATGTGGAAAAAGCTAATGTACTCAATGATTTTTTTGCCTCTGTCTTCACGAACAAGGTCAGCTCCCAGACTGCTGCACTGGGCAGCACAGTATGGGGAGAAGGTGACCAGCCCTCTGTGGAGAAAGAAGTGGTTCAGGACTATTTAGAAAAACTGGACGAGCACAAATCCATGGGGCCGGATGCGCTGCATCCGAGGGTGCTAAAGGAGTTGATGGATGTGATTGCAGAGCCATTGGCCATTATCTTTGAAAACTCATGGCAATCGGGGGAGGTCCCAGATGACTGGAAAAAGGCTAATGTAGTGCCCATCTTTAAAAAAGGGAAGAAGGAGGATCCGGGGAACTAAAGGCCAGTCAGCCTCACCTCAGTCCCTGGAAAAATCATGGAGCAGGTCCTCAAGTAATCAATTCTGAAGCACTTAGAGGAGAGGAAAGTGATCAGGAACAGTCAGCATGGATTCACCAAGAGCAAGTCATGCCTGACTAACCTAATTGCCTTCTATGAGAAGATAACTGGGTCTGTGGATGAGGGGAAAGCAGTGGATGTGTTATTCCTTGACTTTAGCAAAGCTTTTGATACGGTCTCCCACAGTATTCTTGCCAGCAAGTTAAAGAAGTATGGGCTGGATGAATGGACTATAAGGTGGATAGAAATCTGGCTAGATCGTCAGGCTCAACAGGTAGTGATCAACGGCTCCATGTCTAGTTGGCAGCCGGTTTCAAGTGGAGTGCCCCAGGTGTCGGTCCTGGGGCCGGTTTTGTTCAATATCTTCATTAATGATCTGGAGGATGGCGTGGACTGCACTCTCAGCAAGTTTGCAGATGACACTAAACTGGGAGGAGTGGTAGATACGCTGGAGGGTAGGGACAGAATACAGAGGAACCTAGACAAATTAGAGGATTGGGCCAAAAGGAACCTGATGAGGTTCAACAAGGACAAGTGCTGAGTCCTGCACTTAGGACGGAAGAATTCCATGCACTGTTAAAGACTAGGGACCGAATGGCTAGGAAGCAGTTCTGCAGAAAAGGACCTAGGGGTCACAGTGGACGAGAAGCTGGATATGAGTCAACGGTGTGCCCTTGTTGCCAAGAAGGCTAATGGCATTTTGGGCTGTATAAGTAGGGGCATTGCCAGCAGATCAAGGGACGTGATCGTTCCCCTCTATTTGACGTTGGTGAGGCCTCATCTGGAGTACTGTGTCCAGTTTTGGGCCCCACACTACAAGAAAGATGTGGAAAAATTGGAAAGAGTCCAGCGGAGGGCAACAAAACTGATTAGGGGGCTGGAGCACATGACTTATGAGGAGAGGCTGAGGGAACTGGGATTGTTTAGTCTGCAGAAGAGAAGAATGAGGGGGGGGGATTTGATAGCTGCTTTCAACTACCTGAAAGGGAGTTCCAAAGAAGATGGATCTAGACTGTTCTCAGTGGTACCTGATGACAGAACAAGGAGCAATGGTCTCAAGTTGCAGTTGGGGAGGTTTAGGTTGGATATTAGGAAAAACTTTTTCACTAGGAGGGTGGTGAAGCACTGGAATGGGTTACCTAGGGAGGTGGTGGAATCTCCTTCCTTAGAGGTTTTTAAGGTCAGGCTTGACAAAGCCCTGGCTGGGATGATTTAGTTGGGGATTGGTCCTGCTTTGAGCAGGGAGTTGGACTAGATGACCTCCTGAGGTCCCTTCCAACCCTGATATTCTATGACCTGCTTCTTACAGATGAACTTACACCTGGCAATTTAAGCATCAAGTAGGCCTAGGGAAGAAACAAGGAGTGCAGGAGAAAAATGGGACCAGCACAGCATGGAAGCAATTGCCCATCAAGTAGGGGGGACGTTGTACTGTTGAAGAAAAAGGGTTCTTTTGCTCTGACTCCCTGCATCTAAACCTTTCAGCGCACTCAGTCTCAGGGCAGGCTTGTTCCTCACCTCCGTACTCCCTGCTTTAACTCCGAGACAGAGCAACCCACCTTGCCCTCATCCCCACTCCCCTTCTTTGAACAAACTGCCCACCTCTCTCTTGTGTCCCACTTCCCAGACAGATCCACTCCTCCCCATACTTATTTCTTCCCAGACTTCAGCGGCGGGTCCCAGAGCGAGTGAAGGACCCGCCGCTGAAGACCCAGAGCAGAAGGAGCCCTCACCGCCGAATTGCCACCGAAGACCCGGAGTGGAAGAAGCTCCGGGTCTTCGGCAGCGGGTCCTTCACTTGCTCCGGGTGTGTTCAGCGGCATTGAAGGACCTGCTGCCGAAGACCCGCCGAAAACACTCGTGGGGGGGCCCTGAAAACTCTCCTGGGGGGCCCCGGGGCAAATTGCCCCACTTGTCCCCCCCCCCCCGAGCGGCCCTGCTTGGGGCAGTGTTGCTTCAAGAGAACAGAAGACAGGCCCTGGCTTTCTGTTGCATATGTTGCAAGATTGATAACTGAGACTGAGCAAAAATATGCATAGTTAAAAAAGAATGTTTAGGTGTGTCCCATGGACAGCCACACTTACACTTTGTATCCAAAACAGAAACAGATCACAAACCTTTAACAGCAATATAAAAAAGAGTCTGAATCTCATCTCCACATAAACAAAAATTCATAGTGAATCTCTAAAGATTTAGTTATCATTTGACCTACAAACAGTGAAACTATCTGACAGATGTAGCTGCATTCTCTTATGTGGACTTCATTATAGAAAAATTAGCATGAACTTTCATAATGAGGACTGGTCAAGAATTTTCCATCAAAATGTGTTTGCAATGGACAATTGTTTGTTGTAAATGAACATTTTCACAGAAAATGAAAACCCATCTAAAAGCATCTCCTCCCCCCAAAAAAGCCACTTTTTTTGTGTGTGTGCAGTTTTCAGTCAAATTTTTTTGCAGTTTTTGTTTCCAAAAACTGAAATAAAAATTGTTGGGGGTGAGGGAGGTGTCTTTAAGTTTTCACAAACAGTAAAACATTTCCAACCAACTCTATTCATGATTATGTGAATCATAATCACATGCCACACGAGGCACGTTGTGCATACACTAAGAAGAAGATGACACAGCATTATCTGTGTCAATAACACAGCTGGATGGAATTGTGGTGTATGTAAAAATCATTGCTAATGAGTATGGCCTTAATTATGCAGCACAGGTGACTCTGTTTTATGCATACACTTACTGTCCAGTTTATTCCAGCGGACAGACTTAATATTCCTCAGTGTCTATGAAAAATGAGAGAATTCATCAGGGACACCTGGGAACTTATGAAAAGCTTATGGATCTTGTGTCCTCTGACAATGTTTGGTGGACACTAGAACTGTGTAACACTAATTTCTTCAGTCAGACATTCAACTGACTATTAATAGAGCAACGTAAGGGGTCCATTTTGCCAGACATGCCCCAGCTGCTAGGCAGATACATTTGAGTTGGACAGTGTGCAGAGAGAGCATATTTCTGGGAATCATGTTGGATGTTAGAGAGATTTCACTTTACAGATTCTCTAGAACTTGGAACTAATATTCAGAAAGTTTATGTCAGAGTGTTACAACAGGGATTTTTCTAACGGAGACAACGTGTAGTTGCCCTTTGCACTGCAAGCTTGCAGCTTAAAAACAGATCCTTTTTCCAAGGGGATTCTGTCTACCAGTTGTGAAATCTGGTGGCCCAATTACAATTTCAGACGTCTCAAACCATCTGGCTACTTTAATTTTAATTCCATTTAAGAAAGTATTTCTGTACAAATATTGTCTTATGCAGATATTTTTATCGGTAATTAAAATAATTATGAGAGCTTGTGGTTAAGTACCAGATTGTTAAAGAAATCATTTCAGCTACTAACCACCATGGCTGCGTTAGTCCTACACATTTAGTAGACATAAATTCTTGTCTTGTTTTATGTGGACAGCAAGATTTATTAGATCAGACAGGTCATTAAGTCATTTTTTCTTTAATAATGTCTTTGATTCAGTGAACTCAAATTTATGCTTCATGTTATAGTGTGCTAACAGCTATTTTTTGGCTAGGAAGTCAGCAATAAATCTGAATTTAATAAATTGACAATAGATCTCAATGTGAAAGAGATTCAGGGCACTAATTCCTTTCCCCCCTCTGTTGTGTAAGAGCAATGACTCCTTATAATTTGCAGACCAACTGCAACATAAAAATATACTTAGTCTGAAAATCTCATTTGCAACAGCACACATTATTGTTTAATATAAAAACTATGTAAATATTATCTAATAATAATCCTGTTAACCAGCTCTGGTATGCTTTTCTCACCCACAAAACAGGTATTGTTTTCCAGCAAACAAAAGAGAACAGGACTCTGCATACCAACAAGCACATCCAAGCCTTTGCATGAGCTCCCTGGGCTTAGCCCCCAGCACCGTTATGAAATGGCTGTGAGCTGGAGGAGCACTCTGGGTATTGACATGACAAGGGACACATTAAACAACCCACTTCCTTCTTTCAGTCCTTTGCAACTGAAAATTGTGGGCGGCTCCCCCCACACACACACTTGCCCTCCGTACAGTGGGAGAATAAACACTCAGGCTGGTCTCCATGAGGACATTTACGGTATAGTTACACAGCTGTAGTTATGTCAGTGTAACTCACCTGGTAGACACGCACTTGTTTTGGAATCAAAGTGCCTTTTTCTGGTTTAGCTTATGTCAAACTGTAAGTGATACAAAAATGGCCCTCTTACCCCAGAATAAGAGCATCCACATTGGGAGTTGTAGTCAGGGCCGGCTCTAGCATTTTTGCCGCCCCGAGCAGTGCAAAAAAAAAAAAAAAAAAAAAGCCACGATCGCGGCGGCAGCTCTACCGCCGCTTCATTCTACGGCGGCAATTCGGCGGCAGGTCCTTTGCTCCCAGAGGGAATGACGGCCCCGCCGCCGAATTGCCGCGAAAGGGCCGGACATGTCGCCCCCCTCTTCATTGGCCGCCCCAGGCACCTGCTTGCTAGGCTGGTGCCTGGAGTCGGCCCTGGTTGTAGTGGTATAACTACAGCAGTATAATTATGCCAGTATCATTCTGCTGCTAAATTGCCCCATATAGACAGAGATGCCAGAGGCTCTGGACTTTGAAAGACTATTGCTTTACTGTTGTTTAGTTGTAATCCTCATCCTATCACAGACACCTAAAGAAGTTATATCATTTCCATGAATGTTAACCCTAATACATTTTAATTGCTTCCTTTTAGAGATCGGGAAAACTACATTTTTTTTTTTCACAACTAGATCATATGGATAGAAGGTTCAGACTTCTGAACTGGCTCTGGAATGGGGGTATTAATCTGATGCCAATCCAAAAGTTCATGGCCCTATTTTAGGATTCTGCTTCAGAGGGGGGGAACCATGAGAGCGGAACATTTAGGACTCCCATCATGCCCCACACCGACCTCCAAATGTTTAGCTCTCACTGAAAACAAGAATTACTTCTTATAGTATGAATAAATGAAATACTTTCTGAGGCTAAAAATCTTAACTATTGGTACATTTGAAATTTTTGTAAAAAGTCTGACATTTCTTTGTGACTCTCTATCAACACAATAAATTTACATTCAATCACAAAACGCAAAACAGAAAGAAAGACATAGCATTAGTCTCCTCCAGATATTGCCCTGCCTCCCCTGACACAGACAACTTAGTCCAAATCTGATTGATTTTTGTTTACAACATACTCAGAAATTTCCTTGCACTGGGAGGGACCAAGTAGAGACAGTCCGGATTAACCAGGTTATTCACCATGCATTAGAAATCTGCTGATCAAGACTGTGCAGATGCTATGTTGGAGGTAAAGAAACATGGCATTGCCTCCTGCACAGCCATGCCATAAGAGTTCAAAAAGCCTTTATTATACAGCTGATCAACTTCAGCATGAGCCTTGTGCCATCAGCATGTTAACTGTCTCAGTTATTGCTTTGCCTGTAAACCATGGTGACCTGTGGGACAAGAGTGCTTAAGGCCACTCTCTCAATGCTGAGTTTTATGTGTTTCCTCTTCACACCACTCCTACTTTCATGAAGAACCCTGGTGAATCATACAGTCTGGCCGTGAAAAGAGAAACTGGAAAAAAGAGAAAAGAAAAAAAGTAAAATGTCACTGTGGCTTTGTCACATTATCCTTCTGCTCCTCAGACAGGAAACATGAATGCTTCCTACACAAAGTGTAATGGGTGTGCAGCCGCCTTCAGAGTCCCTTCAGCAGATGGGACTGTCCCTTTCGGAGAGCCACAACTTTTTTCTGAAACACTTGGCTTCTGTTTTCTGACCTTGTTTTGTGCATATAATTCATCATCTATCACTTTCAAAAGGGTTCAAGAAGTGGAGGCCATTTCAAGGTGTGCAATCTGGTGAGATTTCCAGTTTAATTCAGTTTGTGAATCACATTAATCTAATCTCAATCTTTAGAAAATGGTTACCAGGGCTGGCTCCAGGCACCAGCAAAGGAAGCAGGTGCTTGGGGCGGCCGATGAAAAGGGGTGGCATGTCCAGGTCTTCGGCAGCAATTCCCTCAGTCCCTCTCTTCCTCTTTGAGCTGTCACCAAAGTGCCACCGAAGAGGAAGATTGGGAACGAAGGAGAAGCGGCTGGTTGAGCTGCCACAGAAGTGCCGCTGATCGGCTTCATGTTGTTGGGGTTTTTTCTTCGCCGCTTGGGGTGGCAAAACAGCTGGAGCTGGCCCTGATGGGTACACAGAACAATATTTGATTTTGTATTCAAAGGCCTGATTCTCCTCTCACTTACAGAACTGTAGGTCAGGTGTAGCTTCACTAAGCCAGTGCAGATATGCTGATATGAAAGCAGTCTAAGTCTCAGTTTAATTGTAAACTGCAGGCTTGTGTCACTTTGACTGAGGGCTTGCCTATGCCAAAAAATAGTGTACGGCAAACCAGGATGTAAATTTACAGCGCGCTAGTTTGCCATGCACTAACTGGTCACGTGCACCCTGTTACAGAGCTCTAGACCAGGGATCGGCAACCTTTCAGAAGTGGTGTGCCGAGTCTTCATTTATTCACTCTGATTTAAGGTTTTGCGTGCCAGTAATACATTTTAACGTTTTTCTATGGTCTCTTTCTATGAGTCTACAATATATAACTAAACTATTGTTGTATGTAAAGTAAATAAGGTTTTTAAAATGTTTAAGAAGCTTCATTTAAAATTATATTAAAATGCAGAGCCCCCCGGACCAGTGACCAGAACCCGGGCAGTGTGAGTGTCACTGAAAATCAGCTCGCATGCTGCCTTTGGCACACATGCCATAGGTTGCCTACCCCTGCTCTAGACATTCTGTAGTGCACTTAACAGACTCCCATTTCAATTTGAACTTTTAGTGTACTGGTGCAGGGTCCACATGACCACAGCAAGGTAGTGCGCTCTCTATTCACACCCTGGCTTGCTCTGCACTAACTCGCCTTGTAGACACACCCTCAGTGTAAGAGAAACAGGCCCAGAGTTTACAAATACAATGAGGTTTAAAGTGCAGAAATAAAGAAGTATCTTTCCAGCCATGGTGAGTGCTCTTTTCCTTTCTGCTAGGATAATTAGTCTGCAAACCTTGCACCCATTTTTTTATACCAGCAAAAACCAATTGCAGTTGTAAATCTGAATATTTGATTTGTGCCGCAAATGAATGACAGGTGCAAAAATGCAGGTATACATTTTGCAGACCTCAGAAAGGAGATGACCTCACTGATACCATTCACCCAATTTCCTACATTTCAGTCACAGAAATGTACCTACCAAATAAACACCAAAGCCACCAGAGTCAAATTCTGGCTTTTCCCAGGGGAGGAGAACAGAGAGTAAGAATGGAGATTTAGCAGCCAAGCAGAGATTCTCCAAGTCATTTACATATGGAGATGAGTGGCAGCCATTATTGATGCCTCACTTAAAGCCAGGATGATGCCAACCACCCTGAGACATGCAGAAGTATTCTGTCTCCGCATCGGACTGTTTGACAATTACAGCCCAATTCATATCATTCCCCTTCTGGGGAGCATGATTAAGAAAGCAATGACTATTCAGTTATTAGACCATTGACACCTTGGGCAGGTTCCATTCTGGGTTCTGGCCTTCCTTTGAAATTGAGAATGCATTTGTCAGGGCCATAAAGGATTTCATGTTAGTTTGAAAGCAGTGCCAACCAACTATTTTGGTCACAATGGCTTTCCCAGCAGTTTTTTACATTACCAACCTTGGGTTGGTGCTTTCGTAGCTAAGGGATGTTGCTAATGTATCTAGCACTGACCTTCAGTGGTTCAGGTCATATAAAGATAATAAGGTTCAACTGGTGGTATCATCATTAAGGAGTCTGACCTGAGGCATCCCTTAAAGATGTATTCTACTGCTCGTGTTTTCAGTTTATATATGAGACCTCCTGGTGAGATCACTTCTAAGCATGGGATAGAAGGTCATGAATATGCTGAAGTGCAAGCAAAGAGAGGAGGAGATAGAGACCAAAGGATGAATGTGCCAATATGGGAGGGTTTGGGATTCATGAAGCTCAAAATGCCTTTTGTAATGAGAGCTGTTTGGATTAAATGGCCTCCATGTAAGCAAAAGAATTATCAACCTTCCAATTTCAAACCTGGCAAGGGCTTCTTACATAGGTTTCAAACTATTCGTAGGGGAATAGGGGATTTTTTTTTTGTTTAATTCAAATGATGTGGTGTATATTTCTAACATACAAAGTTAGACAGGAAATGAAGTGTGTCTGAAAGAAAAGATTTTGAAGAAAAAGGAAAGTATGAATGTATGAAATTGTCTATACAAAGACAAGAACTAGCAGTTTTACTCAATGATAGCCTAATTTAGTGGGTATACCTGAAATGTGGTGAGATGAGTCTCATAATTAAAATATAATATTTGCTATACCAAAAAGCTCCAGTTTAACAACTTTGGGAAGATCCCACACTTGGAAAGATTGCCAGACTTCACTGAGGACCTAGTGAGATTAAAAATGACAACAGGAGATTCTACTTGGAGAAATGCAATCCTATATATCTAGTAAAAATTCATCCTGAACATAGATATCAAGCACTAATAACAACATGGGAACTGACATACTGGATCAGATCAATGGTCCATTTAGACTAATATCTTGTTTCTAGCAGTGGTCAGTACCACATGCTTCAGAGGAAGTTGCAAAACCGTCATTATGGAGAATTGTGCAATAACACCAATATGGGGAATGTGTCCTCCTTCCCCAAGGTAATTGAAGGTTGACTTATAACCTGAAGCATAAGGGTTAATAGATCCCTTATAAATATCTTAGCTAGTGTAATTATGGATGTTATTCATATAATTGTTTAATCACTTTTTACAATTATACTAAGCTCCTTGCCTCCATGATGTCTTGCACCAATGAGTACTTCCTTAACCTGTAGAATTTGCAAGATTGGTCTTTGCTCTGGAGGAATGGTTAGACAATATTGCCTGCTGAATGTGTCAGAGCTACCACAGCCTTAACAATGTGGAAACAGAAGCCTTGCAGGAGGATAAAGGCTATTGTTATGAGGATTCTCTCTTTTCCTCTTGTCCCTGTTTATTGAGGGGTCGGTCCATTCAAGGTTAGCAATTTTGGCATCAATCTTGCTCCACTAGAAATCCATGTGTTGGACGTGTGATCCAAAATTGTTTGATTTCAGTTCTGCAGAGTACATAGGTTTGCCCTTATTTACCTTGTGACGGCTTGACAATAGCAACATCTGATCTTGGGCACATGAGGTTTAATGATTTGTAATTCCATTTCAGTGAAGCTGAGAACAGTGGTTCTTCATTGCATACTGCGAATTCAGAGAGCAGCAGCAAGTGAACATAATATGCCGGCACCGCTTTCTTCACATACAGTGACAGGTTGACTTTAATTTGGCCATTTTGGTTTTTAAAGCCTTAGATGGTGTTGGCTGTATTTGCATTTGAGAACTCTTCCTTACACCTTGTTCCGTGGGGCATCTATACTCAGATTTATTGCCTGTATGGGATCCAATCCTTATATGTTGTGTGAACAAGTGATCAACTGATCATACCTTTTTTTTCTGGGTCATAAACATGGAACTTGTTTCCCCTTGACATCCATTTCTGTCCTTTTCTCTCTATTTTGTTAAAAGATGCCTCTGAAACAGAAAAGTCATAAGTGGTTGGTTTTTTTTCTTAGCATGAGCACTACTTATCATGTATTTACCTCCCCAACCATCCATTTTTATTGTATTCTTGGATTTATTTTATAAATTGCACTGAATCATCTGTTGGAAAGAAGCAATTTAAACTCCAAACTAATAATAATAGTAATAATAAAAAACATATATTGTAATTCCTGTTCTACATTCCATACCATGTATCTGCATGTCAAGGATCTCTTATCTTTCTAGTACTAGGATATGGCCATGCCTCAGTTTACCATGGCTGGTAGCCAAAGCCCCATGTACTCCACCACAAACTGGATCTAAATTCTGTTGGCAGAGTTCCTGGACTCTGCGGCAATATGGTACAGCAGAATGCAAATTCTGCTGCAGTTCCATTTAAATTTTTAAAAAGATATTTAAATAAATATCAGAATGAATAATTCAGAGTAGACAATACAATAGCCCCTTTTTTGTTTACTTTACTATCAAATTACATTTATTTTATGCTGTCCCCTCATTGTCAGTTTTCAGTATGCCAAAGGTTCTTACACTGACAATTCTTACCTTCATTGTACAATTTGCCAGAACTCTCCTCTGGGCGAAGACTACACATGGGAAGTGCTGTACAAAAAGTTTTAAAAGTAGGGAAAGAGGGCAAAATCAGGCTTATAATGAAAAACATCCGAAGTCACTATAGTAACTCCTTTTTAAAATAGAATTGATAAGCTCTTAGCTGATTAGCATATCGCTGTAAGTACTGCTAGAATATAACAGAGTTCTTCTATGGAATTATATGGCCTTCATATCTACAAGATTGAAATGCCACCCAAGTTTTTAAAAATAGAAATAACAACAGATTTATGCAAAGAAATCCACCAGATAACTTTGCTCTGAGTTAAACACCAGCCTACTGGTGGTTGGTGAACATGTTTATAAGTCTGCGTCTCCAAATGAATCAAGCAGTTTCATATGTTGGTAGCTCACGCTACTGAGAATTTTGATGTAACTTCCCTGGAAAGAATAACTGACTGGGCTAAGACTTTGCTTTCCTTGGACTGTCCTTACAGCTAATATAGTGCCAACATTTTAAATGGTTTTTTTCCTGAAGGACCAGTCCCCAGAGAAATAGGGACCTGAGGCAATCATGTGCAAGCTCTTGTGGGGGGCACGGGTGAATGTTTAGTTACTTACTGTCACTCTGTCTGGAGTGGTTCATGACTGGGAGTGCCTACCTCAGGGCAGACTGTCAGAAACAGGGCAGACACGCCAGACTGGTGGTGTGGTCTATAATTAGATTTCACCAAGTCAGTAACAAATGAATCATTATAGCAGTCTTACCTTGGAATCATAGAATATCAGGGTTGGAAGGGACCTCAGGAGGTCATCTAGTCCAAAAAACTGAGAAACCAAAGTTTTAAACTGCTGATATATACCTATCTCATAGAACTAGAAGGGACCCTGAAAGGTCATTGAGTCCAGCCCCCTGCTTTCATTAGCAGGGCCAAGTACTGATTTTGCCCCAGCTCCCTAAGTAACCCCCTCAAGGGCTGAACTCACAACCCTGGATTTAGCAGGCCAATGCTCAAACCACTGAGCAATCCCTCCCCTGTCACAGACAATCCCCTTAGACCAAGGGTATGTCTACATTACAGGATTACTCCGAATTTACAGAATTCGATTTTTGGCAACCGATTGTATAAAGTCGAGTGCATGCGGCCACACTAAGCACATTAATTCGGCGGTATGCGTCCATGTACTGGGGCTAGCGTCGACTTCCGGAGCGTTGTACTGTGGGTAGCTATCCCATAGCTATCCCATAGTTCCCGCAGTCTCCCCCACCCATTGGAATTCTGGGTTGAGAACCCAATGCCTGATGGGGCCAAAAATTTGTCGCAGGTGGTTATGGGTAAATGTCGTCAGTCAATCCTCCCTCCGTGAAAGCAACGGCAGACAATCATTTCATGCCCTTTTCCCTGGATTGCCCGGGCAGGCACCATAGCACGGCAACCATGGAGCCCGTTCAGCCTTTTTTCACTGTCACCATATGTCTACTGGATGCTGCTGACAGATGCAGTACTGCAGCGCTACACAGCAGCATCCCCTTGCCTTTGCAAGTTAGCAAAGACGGTTACCAGCCATACTGTACCGTCTGCTGCTTTGCAAGTTGGCGAAGACGGTTACCAGTCATACTGTACTGTCTGCTGCTGTCATGGGTGCTCCTGGCCGGCCTCGGTGAGGTTTGTCGGGGACACCTGGACAAAAATGGGAATGACTCCCCAGGTCATTCTCTTCTTTAAGTTTTG
This sequence comes from Malaclemys terrapin pileata, assembly GCF_027887155.1. NCBI lineage: Eukaryota > Metazoa > Chordata > Testudines > Emydidae > Malaclemys > Malaclemys terrapin. The sequence goes on from NC_071506.1 coordinate 173,306,718, forward strand.
TCTAATAGAGAGTCAGTCCTGCCTAGAATATCAGGCAAGCCTACTAAAGAACCAGAGAGGCAAACGGCCGCTCCGGGTCAGAGCCCCAGACATCCCGCAGAAATGATGAGCTACAACAAAACCACCCATTGCTTCCCTCCTCCCCCCCTCCTCCTGGGCTACCTTGGCAGATATCCCCCCTTTTGTGTGATGAAGTAATAAAGAATGCATGAATTTGAAACAACACATACTTTATTGCCTCTGCAAGCAGAGATCAAAGGGGCGAGGGGAGGGCGGTTGGCTTACAGCGAAGTCGAGTGAACCTATAGCTGAAAATGGGAATCTGTGATAAGCACTAGGATAGAAGCACAGGCAGGACTGAATCTCCATTTGTGTGTGGGCCTTTGGTTGACACTGGTAAAATACAAAATGTCCCAGGATTTGTATGTTGGGGGACGGTTCTAAATGGCAGCTTTATTCTTTTATTTGCAGCAAAAAGTATCTGATTGTGAGCCCTGGGAGCAAGGGGTAGGTTGGGGTAGGTGCGACCACGCGGTGTTGCCGACTGGGAGAGCAGCCTGAGGCAGAAGCCTCCAGCTGTCATGATATTCCAGGCAGGACTGAATCTCCATTACACAAAACTCAAAGAAGAGAATGACCTGGAGTCATTCCCTTTTTTGTCCATGCGCCCCCGACCGACCTCACCGAGGCCAGCCAGAACCACCCACAGGACGACGATGACGGTTACCAGTCATACTGCACCGTCTGCCGTCCGCAAGGCAAGGCAAGACACAGGGATGCTGCTGTGTAGCGCTGCAGCACCGCGTCTGCCAACAGCATCCAGTAGACATACGGTGACAGTGAAAAAAGGCGAGAAAAGATTTTTTTCCCTTTGCTTTCACGGGGGGGGGCTGACGACATATACCCTGAACGACCGGCAACAACGTTTTTGACCCTTCAGGCATTGGGAGCTCAACCGAGAATTCAAATGGTTTTCAGAGAGTGCAGGAACTGTGGGATAGCTACAGTCGTCAGTCGCCCCTCCCTCCGTGAGCGTCCATTTGATTCTTTGGCTTTCTGGTACGCTTGGCTCAGCTCCTTAAGTTTCACGCAGCACTGTGTTGAGTCCCTGTTGTGGCTTCTGTCCATCATGGCCTTGGAGATTTTTTCAAATGTTTTGGCATTTTGTCTTTTGGAACGGAGTTCTGATAGAACAGATTCATCTCCCCATACAGAGATCAGATTCAGTATTTCCTGTTCGAGGAGCTGGAGCTGGAGCTCTTTTTTGATTCCAGGACTGCATGGTCACCTGTGCTGATCAGCGCTCCATGCTGGGCAAACAGGAAATGAAATTCAAAAGTTCACAGGGCTTTTCCTGTCTACCTTGCCAGTGCATCCAAGTTCAGATTGCTGTCCAGAGCAGTCACAATGGTGCACTGTGGGATAGCTCCCGGAGGCCAATACCATCGAATTGCAGCCACACTAACCCTAATTCGAAATGGCAATGTTGATTTCGGCGCTACTCCCCTCATCGGGGAGGAGTACAGAAATTGATTTTAAGAGCCCTTTATGTCGAAGTAAATGGCTTCGTTGTGTGGACGGGTGCAGGGTTAATTCGATTTAATGCGGCTAAATTCGAACTAAACTCATAGTGTAGACCAGGCCTAGGGATGGGCAAACTTTTTGGCCCAAGGGCCACATCTGGGTATGGAAATTGTATGGCGGGCCATAAATGCTCACAAAATTGGGGGTTGGGATGCAGGAGGAGGTGAGGGCTCTGGCTGGGGGTGCAGGCTCTGGGATAGGGCCAAAAATGAGGAGTTCAGGGTGTGGGAGGGGGCTCTGGGCTGGGGCAGGGGGTTGGAGTGCGGGAGGAGTGAGAGCTCTGGGGGGCCCTGGAGATGAGGGATTGGGGGTGCAGAAGGATGCTCCAGGCTGGAACCGAGGGGTTTGGAGGGTGGGAAGGGGATCAGGGCTGAGGCAGGGGATTGGGGTGCAGGCTCCAGGCAGTGCTTGCCTCAAGCAGCTCCCAGAAACAGCGGCATGTTCCCCCTCCAGCTCCTATGCAGAGGGGCAGCCAGGCAGCTCAGCGCACCGCCCCGTCTGTAGGCACCACCCCTACAGCTCCCATTGGCCATGGTTCCAGGCCAATGGGAGCTGCAGGGGCGGCGCTTGGGGCAGGGGCAGCGTCCGGAGCCCCCTGGCTGCCCCTACACGTAGGAGCCAGATGGGGGACATGCTACTGCTTCCAGGAGCCACGCAGCGCCATTGCACGTACAGAGCAGAGCAAGCCTCCAACCCCGCTACTCAGCTGGAGTGCCGGAGCAGAGCAAGCCCCAGACTCTGCTCCCCGGAGGGAGCTCGAGGGCCGGATTAAAACATCTGAAGGGTCGGATGCCGCCTCCGGTCCGTAGTTTGCCCACCCCTGCCTTATACTCTCCAGTCACCCAGGCAAGCTGGACTTAGTGATCATTGGTCACTTACACCAACAATCACAAAATATTCAGGTTGCTTCCAGTCCCAAGAGACCAGACATTTACCCCAAATCAATTGATACCCTAAGCTCTTACACCAAAGACAATGCCTGTAGCCAATCCTGCAATAAACTATCTAAAGGCTTATTAACTAGGAAAGAGAAATAAGAGAGTTATTTACAGGTTAAGAAAGCAAACATACCCACAAATGAATTGCAATCTAAATCTTAAGAATGACAGAGTTGTAGTGATCTGTCGATTCAAAGTGTCTTTCAGTGCAGACCCAGGGGTAACCCGTGGGGATCTCTGCCTTAGTTTAATGTCTCTGGCCCTGTTCAAATGGATGAAAAATCTTCATGTCCACCATTTTTATTTCCCTTTTTCAGGATTCAAACCGATGAAATGAGGCTATCTGCACATACTTCTCCATGGGTGGATGGGGCAATTAACAAAACTCTCATTTTATACTGGCCCACTTAATTTTTGATAGTCCTCCTGGATGAGTGAGGGGAATGATTCCTGTGCCTGGGTTCACAAGTTCACAGCAAACATTTTCAAAGTTATAAAGCAAAATGTACATATAGCATGGAATACTGACTTTACAAGTAACAGAGGGGTAGCCGTGTTAGTCTGAATCTGTAAAAAGCAACAGAGGGTTCTGTGGCACCTTTAAGACTAACAGAAGTATTGGGAGCATAAGCTTTTGTGGGTAAGAACCTCACTTCTTCAGATGCAAATAATGGAAATCTCCAGAGGCAGGTATAAATCAGTATGGAGATAACAAGGTTAGTTCAATGAGGGAGGGTGAGGTGCTCTGTTAGCAGTTGAGGTGTGAACACCAAGGGAGGAGAAACTGCTTCTGTAGTTGGATAGCCATTCACAGTCTTTGTGTAATCCTGATCTGATGGTGTCAAATTTGCAAATGAACTGGAGCTCAGCAGTGAGATTCATGCATGCAGCAAGTTATAAGTATTTCATAGAGTCTAAACACTAAATGCATTCTTAGAATGCTAATACCTATTTTGAACAAAACTAACATACAGGTGAGCTGGTTTGTCAGTTCTTAATTAACGCCTACAGCCTTGGCCAGAACTTGCACTTGGTCTACCAGCATCACAGTTACATCTTAGAGGTGTGAAAGAACAATGCAAAGAAAATAACCTAAAATTCACAAGAATGCATATCTGCTCCCTTTCAGCTTTCATTTCTCCAGCTTATTTGAAAAATAACTGTTCTTTGTCTGTCTCAAACCCACATCTTACCCATGCCCCCCCGCACCATTTACCATTCTGCAGTAATTTCTCCTTCTTCCAGAGCCCCCACACTGCCCTAATACTCCCCTCATGGTTCCCTAACAGACTGACCTCCTCTTTGCCCTGGACTGCAGTTTTCTGGGATGGATGGATAGGTAAAGCCTAGAACAGCTGAAGACAAAATGTGTCTGTGAGCAGCTTTCGGAACGGTATACATTATATTTGCCAGCTGTTGTTCACATTTTCCTTCAAGATATTTACTGGGCATGCTTTTCAAAATAAATGTTCTCTTGTTTTTATTATTGCCACAAAGTTTGGAGCAAAAAATGATATGGCTTGATAGGCCTCATGTAGCTCCTATAGCTTGTTAGAGATTTACACTGGCTTTTCCACACCCTTACATGACATAGTTATACTAACATAAGTTGGTAGTGTAAACAGTGAAAGTCTCTGTGTGCACAGCACCTAATACAATGGAGTCCTGGTCCATGACTGATGCTCCTAGATGCTACTACAATTCCACTAATAAATATACTTAGAATAACATCAAATTAGAGAAGTTGGGCCCTTATCCTTGCTGCATCCTTTCAGGGAAGGTTTTGGTAAATTGGCTTCCACTACCTTATTAACTTTTTTTTAAGTTTGCCTGTTTTTAACCAAATTCCAGGTGTTACCTTTAGGGATTTAGTATATGTTCCTGCTACAATGTCTTCTTCCCATTTCACAACAGGATTCTTGGGCTGGGCTATTTTTCCTAATGAGTCTGTAAGTATGTGCCACTCAGTAAATAGGTTTTTCTCCCTGTAATTTTGAAGTCTAGTATATAGTTACTAATTTTAAAATGGTGCTATTAGAAGATGCTATAAAATTTCTCATGAATTTAGGTCAAAGTTTTTAAGCATGGGTGCTAACCTTAGGCCCCTGTGTCCATATGTCCACATTTAGGCACCTAAATAAAAGTGGCTGGCTAGTCAGAGGTGCTGAGCATTTGCAATTCCTATTAGTGTTAATAGGACACTGAAGAAAGAGAGAATCAATTAAGTGAAAAGTAGAAAAAGTATTTATTGGGGGAAAATACCTGGAAACTAGATGAAAGAAATGCAGACACTGAAACATATGAAGGGCAATATTCACCAAGATACGTGCTACAGGGAAAGAAAGGAGTAGAGGAAGAGAGAAAAGGAATATGAAAGACAAACAGCTGTAAATAAAAACAAAGCATACAATGTTTGATATAAAAATGTTGTGATAAAGTGTACACATCACTTTAACCAAAATCTTTTAAGTGAAGACATTGAGAAAAGATGGCTGAGGCGAGGGCAAGGGAGGAGGAACACCTGATGCTGGTGGATGTCGACCCTTAGGCTGAGTGAGGGCTTCTGTCAATACTGTGAAGAGAAGGGAATAATTCTGTCTGAATTACGTCAGGCGGTGGAATAAGAATATTCCACCCTGCCAAAATCCACCCTGACTGCACCAGCTCTGTAGGATGTGGAGAAATCACTGGCGGCTCAAATACACTTGGGGAATAGGGCAACAGAAGCAAAAGCCCTTAATCCACTAACAGCTAAAAAGAAAGGACAGTAGTAACCTCCCTACCTATGCTAAAAGACATAGAGGGAAAGTAAAACCCTGTATCTTCTTTCCAGAAACCAAGGGAAGTGGGGGAGGGGAAGTAAGGCTCATGTGTGGAACCAGAATAACAAGAGGGCTCTGTGGAAGCCCCATTATCATGTTCTCAGGGGAGTCCTCATAACCTCAGATTGTCCAGCAGTCATATTAAAGCAGCAAGGAAGAACATGAGGATACTCTAGCTCCATCTAGCTAACTTCCAAGGTAACTCCAGCATCACATACTTCTAACTCTGTGAAATGCAGAAGATAGATGATTATCATGGTCCTGTTGGGTTTTGGGGGTGCAAATCCAGACCAGTGAGGGTTGTGTCACCATCTGCCGTGTAACCCCGGTGCCTCACAATGCTTTGTTTCTATAGCTTCTGAACTGGGCCGCTCACACCAGCCTACTAGCATGCAGGTCAAACCCTGAGTGTCTGTGTATAGCTGCAGCCCTGGTCCAGCAGCTCTGACCTCAGCAGCCTGCCAGCAACTCACGAGTCACACTCTGGCTTCCACCAGCCTCAGTTACAACCAGCAAGATGATCCCAACACACTCTCAGTCCTGAAATTTCCCCAACATCATGTGCACTAAAGTATCCAGCCCTCTCCTGGACAGCTCAGGGAATTAATAAGATTTGTTGCTCCTGTAAAGAGAGAAAACCAGCACTGAGTTGGTTTATGATAAAAATGAAATACATTTATTAATAAAATAGATATGGGATTAAGTGAGTTCAAGTGTAAGGAATGAAGACAGAAATAATTACAAGTAAAACAAAACAAAATACGATTCTAAAAGTCTAAAAACTTAATCTAGTAAGGTACAATCTTTGCAGGGAGGCAGCGGTGGCCAGGGGCTATGTGTGGGGGGCTGGAGCTTGCCCCTGTGTGGCTGGGGCCCCGGAGCTGGAGGAGGCAGCAGAGGTCGGGGCGATGGGGGTGGAGGGGTTAGCTCAGGGCCAGCGGCCAGAATCCAGGGCCTGCCCCATGACTGGAGCCTGCCACCCGCCATCCCAAGGCTGAAGCCCAAAGCCTGAGCCTCACCATGCCTGGGAAAGTGAGGAACTCACTGGCTGCCTGCTCCTCCAGAATTTGTGGCTCCAGAGGGGGGCAGGGCCCAACCCCTGCTGGTGGCCTTGGGGGAGGGGCCACTGCTTTGCCGTCACCCCTCGTCACTGCCCAGGAGACTGTGGCCACAAGAAAAGCCCCTGGTTTAGACCCCCCTTGTCTTTATAGTTCAGATAAAGTCTCCCTTTCCTGTTGGGGTGTAGCCACTCTATCTCTTCCTGCCACTTGATAGCTTGATAGCTTTGTTTATTTGATATATAAATAAATTCTCATAGTCTTTCAAAGTACTTTGGAAGTAACTGCCTGGTGGAGAAACCGCATACTTTGTTTGGGGTGTGGTTATTCCTGTTTGACTGGCAAACTCATTTTAAGAATTATAATTTCAGTTAATGTCCATAACTGTGCATCCAGTGCTCGCATCTGCATTACACAATGATATTAATAACCAGTGAATTATGAGCTTTCCAATGACATATTACAGGACACCTTTTAGATACTGATTATAACGATAATGAGTTGGGGTACACAGGCCAGCTGAAACTTACAGCATGGACACCCTCCTCTGACTCTTTTAGTGTCACAATGATCTCTTGGCAGAAATAACAGCACTATCATAATACAGCAATCACTGTGAGACTAAAGCTACTACAGAATTCCTAATAATTTTATGGTTTCTTGTGTCATAGCTGAACATCTATTCCACACAGGCGCCCTTCATGTTGAAATGCTGTGGTACACTGATACAACTGAATCATAATGGGAACCCTTGTGGGTGATGAGAATGAACTGTAAGGTGGATACATAATGGTTGGTAACCATGAGAGAGACAAGCAATCTGCAGAAATATTTTCATATCCTGATTGATAGTGCAAATCCAGGATCAGATTAAGGACAAGTTCATGGATCTGGGCACTGGGATGGGAAGAGGTTCACCAGATCAAAAGGCATGGACCACCTTTCCATGGGGATCCACCAACTCTATCATGAGAGAGCAGGAGGGAAAGAGGGGAGAAGTATTGGCTAATGCTGGCCTCGCATCTCTATGTTTAGCTATCTAAATCTTTATCTTCATTTTCATACTCCTTTCATCTCCAGGCTGAGTTCATCTACCTCAGATCTGATTCCTCTGCTCCACCCAGCCAATCACAGACACCGCACTACTGTGCAGATTTAGTGCGCTGTTAATCTACATGCTGGCAGTGCTGCCCAACCAACCTTTTTTGCTGCTCAAAGGCCCATCCGTGTCTTAGGCACCACTCCTCCTCTCTGCCTACAGACATTCTTCCCTCCTCAAGGCACCGTGCCTTTGACTTCCCAGACCCCTCCTCTGCCTCAGGCCTCCTGCTTCCTACTCTATCTTAAGTTTATTCAGGGAGATCAAAGGAGAAGAATATGAGCCTTAGGAATCAAGAGGGAGAGAAGGATGGGGAAAAGGGATGCTGAGGAGAGAAGAGGCTGAGGGGGCTCCCAAGCTTGGGAAGGCTGGTTGAAAGGAAGTATTTTCCTGAACTTGAAGTGTGTTTCCCTTAAATTGCCCTTTCAGTACATTACGGACAGCAGCTGGACTCATCATAATCAAACAGGGACTCCAGCTCACCTGAGTCTATTTCTGAGCAGTAATGTTATGTAGCTGGTAATCGGTCCATAAATTAAACATAAATCCCTAAGTGCAAGAATATTAATTCAGGCAAGGACGTCTGTTTCAACCCGGGCCGTCCCTAGGCATATGCAGCATATGCGGTTGCATAGGGCACCGGAAAATTTGGGGAAACATTCCCCTTGCTGGCCGCGGCTGGAATCCTCTCTTCTCTGGCCCCTCCCCTGGGCTGGGCTGGCAGGCTTCGCCCCGCCCCTGCCCTCCCTCCCCCTTCCTCCATCCCTCCCTCCCTCCTCAGCTGGCCAGCTGAGGGCTCCAGCCTCCGACTCTGCCACCTCAGCCCCGGGGAGCCCAGAGCTGCGCGGTCAGTCACTGGTGGCGCAGTGGCCCGGCCCACCGCCGCCCGGAGCAGAATCCCTCCCTAGACCCTGCCTGCCTGCACCACTCAGTCTCCAGCAGGGGCCAGGCTGAGGCCAGGCCAGGACATGAGGAGGGAAACTTCCACATGAGTCAGCAGGGGAGGCAGAGGGCATGAAAGGGGGGGGACTTAAAGTGACAGTGCACTCACTGTCTCTCACACTTCCCTAACACACACACAGTGGCTCTCACACCCACATACACTCTGCCTCTCACGAGTCACAGCCCCCCAATACAGATTGTCACACACACACACACACAGTCTCACTCTCCTCAACACACACTCTGTCACACACTCCCCCAACACAGCCTCACACACACACACGCACACTGTCTCGCTGTCTCTCTCACACGCACTGGCTCGCTCTCTCTCTCTCTCTCTCACACACACACACGTATTATTATTATTGTTATTACTGCTTGGTACTTCCTGTCAAAATGCGCATGGTGAGCCAGGAGTGGCGAGGGGCCGCAGGAGGGCTGTGGGCTCTGGCAAGATGCAGCCCCCATGTGACAGCGCGAAGCCTGCCTTGAGCCACTGCCACAGCATCTTCTGCGTACGAAGCTCAGTGTGTGCCAGCAAAGGGCGGGGAGCAGCTCTGGGGGTCCGCGGGCGGGGATGGTGGCTGTGCCCCCTGGACACACTGGGGTCAGCGGTGCCGGCTGGGGACTGCCTTCAGTGAAGCATAGGGGCACCAGTTTAATAATACCCATAAATCCTAAGGACGGCCCTTGTTTCAACCACACAATATTTTTGTTTGGATCCTGTTAGTGTCCTGGATGTAAATACAAATCTTTCTCATTTATTTTCATGGATCTGAGAGCACGCTACAGCCAGGCATTTGAAGCTGCTGTGGTTATGACTATATAGCAGGCAAGGTAAGATCAAACAAGGTAGGCTCTGGGCTTTGTACAATTTAATTTTTTAACTTTTTCAAAACTACACTATGCAGCATTAATCTGGAAAAAACTAGTTACCATGTAATAATGCCTGCAGGGGTCCACAACTGCTGCATAATTTACAGTAAGCTTGGCACAGCGTGCTATGAAGTAAATTCCAGAAAAGAGTACAAAGTGATCACATCTGGTTTTCTGGCCTATAGCATAGTCTGAGCTAGGGTGACCAGATGCCCCAATTTGATAGGGACAGGTCTGATATTTGGGGATTTGTCTCATATAGGCTCCTATTACCCCCTACTTGCTATATGGTCACTCTAGTCTCAGTTAGGTCTTATGGTTCTCCTTGAGTTGATACCCTTCCCTTTCCCCCTTCCCCCCAACCCCAAAGAGCCTGTCTAAAAAGCCACTTAGCAAAACTCAATTTCACTCACGACTTAGCTGTACATTCCAGTGCAGTGCTCAGGTTTTCTTCATGCTGTGCAGATGTTTCTCTCATACACTATGAGATTGTCCAAATAACACTGGAGCCCTGACTGCCTTTTCAGTATCACTGAAAACTCCTCTTCCGAGCACTAGGGGACAGATTTTCAAAGGTATTTAGGTGTCTAAAGATGCAGATAGGATCCCATAAAATCCCTCTAGGAGCCTATTGCATTTTTAGGCATCTAAATACCTTCAAAAATCTGGCACTGTGTTCACATGTGAGGTCAAAAGGCACAAAGTGAAAAAAAAAGTCCATCCTAGGACATAAAACTGGCTAGATCCTCATGTAATGGTACCTGCTGGTGCCTGGAGTACATGATTGCCTCACTCCAGAAAGTTACTACATTTCGTTTTAATTCTGTATACTTTGCACTCTGGAAACAGAGCAGATAACTAGATTCAAGCAGAAATGGCATAGTATTAGTCAGTGAAGTGTGGCCATCTGAAGGTACCTAAATGATAACATAGCAACAGTTTATGAAGCCAGTGAGGTGCACTGTAATTACCTATGCTTTGAACAGCAATATCAGTGACAGTGGTTTCATGTACTTGACTTCTGGAAAGAGAAATGCAGCATTCTTTAACAAAATGTCCTCTCTTTCCACACTGCTGACCCTGAACATTTTCTGCAAGGCATTCTGTGTGTTTGGGGGCATGAAGCATAGATCAAAGGAAAAGCTTGCAATGCTTAATAGATGTGTGGATTGTACCCTGTTCACCACCATTTTGTCTGCCACTCCTATGCCAATCAAGAGACTTCACTTAGTAAACGAACTGAGCGAGAATTTTAGCCGCTGACATAGCAGACTCCATATGACTACCAAGAAATGCAGCTCTCAATAAAGTTAGTTCTGGTTCAAAAAGTAATGGCTCACATATTACATGGATGCCAGTCTTCTCCAGGAGGTTTTCATTTACTCAAATTTATGTGGTAAAATAAACAAGGACTCCTTTAGTACATTTTTAATGTATTTCAGGCTGCTTTAAAAATTAGAATTCACCATTGAACTCATCATTGGGGTGCAAGAAATAAATCAGGGAGCCACAAAATTTAAGCCCAGTGCAACCCAGAATACATATGGCTAGAGCTGAGTTTGTTCACCACAGCTACACAGGGCAAGACCTACCACGTTTGGACTTCCCATCATTTTTGGCCCACGTGGCCAAAACAATCCACATCAATTTAGCTAAAAATTGCTGCCTTTTTGTTGCATGTTCATGTTTATATTCAGACTCAGAAACAAACATGCACCAGCTCTCGTATTTATTTTCTGATCATTCACCGCCAAACTCCCGTTTTCAGGTGTATTTGCATTCAGACTTGAATATGAAGCCCAGTTCTAGCAGTGAGCTTTGTGTGAAGCTCCATATTTACAATCCTTTCCTCAGACTAAATCAAATGGTACGTGGTCCATAATGCTGTCAAGAAGGTAGGCTATGCCATTCTGCATCTGATTAAGAGTGATATATTTAGTCAACCCACATAATAATGTTGCTCTAAGACTAAAACTCCAACTGAAAGGATAATCTCTCTTCTTCAAAAGGGAGAGAGATGTGCACATACGCAGAGTGCATGAGAGATCAGTGATCTTAAAGACACACCGATACCTGAATCAGAACTGGGAAGATTTGCAATCTGTATGCTGTGTGCCTGCCACTGTGCCTTTTAGCTTCTTCTTGTTGCTTGGGCTAAGAAATAGAGCTGTAGAGGACAGAATATTTAGGATCTGTCACCAGAAGCGTGACGTATGGGTAATGCCTGGATAGTGGCATCTTTATAGCTGTGTGACTTCTAATCCAAGCGTATGCAGATTAGCACCGGGTTCAGTCGTGCTGAAAGCATCCAGTGCTTTTTTTAAGCATTGAGCTTCCTCCGAGTGGTCGTGATGTGACTGTCAGATACAGTTCCCTGATGTCTCTCTCACATGACTTCTGAATGCCATGATACACCACATTCATATAGCTATCCAATTTCCAGTCAGCGTACAGCAGCTCTGGACAGTACAAGGGTTTCTGTTACTGGCCATGTTCCACAGTGTACTTGGAGACACATTTGCTGCTTGCATGTGGGTTTTGGAATTCCCTTTTACAATCAGGAGGTCTATGGAAAAAGAAATCCCTACCACAGCATGAATATAATACTGGCTGTATTTGATGCCAAGAGCATTAGTCTCATCAAATGCCTGGCTTTAAGGTAGTGTGCCTATGTTCTTCAAATGTCCCAGTTCACTCAGCACATTTCCCGTGGCATTGTGGGTGATTTCTGGTAATTAGAACATCACATGATAACACGCAATGCAGTGTGTGAGTTATAAAATTTAAACTTCACATCTCTGGAAAAATCCACATGATTTTCTGTCCCTTCGTAAATCACACAGGGCAGAATGGAAAAGTCATTATTTTAAATTACAAACCTGATAAAATACTAGCTTCCAAAAGCCTGGGGATTAGTAGCATCTAAATCAGACAAATGACCACTAGAGTACATAAAGTTCTTTCAAATTAATTGTATTCAAATGACCATGGATTTAAGAAGTTCTGCTCTTAGCTCCCACTGGCTGCGGTCAAAAGAGAGCCAACAGCTACTCCCCAGTAATCCTCCACTGTGTAGGAAATGTATAGAGTGAAATCCAAGGCCCATCAAAGTCAATGAGAAGATTCCCGTTGTCTTCAGTGGGGCCAGGATTTCATCCATAATGTTTATAATTCAATAACCGGTGCCTAAAGACTATGCTGAGAGGCATATTAGAAATGCTTATGACAGATACACACATTTTTTACAAAGATCTCTTTTGTTCCAAATGCTCATTAGGCTAGTTTGGATTTAAATAGATGTTCACACAAATAAATAGGAAAGAGTTGTATGAAGTCAAACTAAAATTCCCTTCCCTTCACAAGTGTTCAGCTTTCAGTCTTTATACTCTTCTGATGTCATGATTTCACTAGTCACCATAGACCCTGTCTAGACTAGGAAAAAGGTGAACCTTTTTAACTTAGCCTAGGGCTCATTTCAGCCACCTAACACATTCAAATACCACCTGCCCTTTCTATATTAAGGTTTTTTTAATGTGTTAGATAAAACGTGTTAGGTAATGTTTTTTTTTAAAAAAAAACACACCTTTTATCCTAGTCTAAACATACCCTTTCAGGAGAGACAAGACCTGAACTTCTAATGTAAAAATAAGAAGAAAACAAAACTTTTTTTCCTTTCTTTTATTAGCATAAGCCTTTCAGGCCTTCTTTATACAATTTATAGTGGCAAAGAGCGAAAAAAGGTCAACTTTTTTTTTCTTTTGCCAGTCCCCTTTAACATCATTTACAATATAATTTATACTCAGATAATATTAAATAAGCAAAAGGCAGAAAAGTAAAGGTTCTCATGGAGATTACATTAGAAATTCTGGAACCAGGCTAGAGAAGAGCTACTATATTAAACAGATCAGTGCATATAAGATTTTAGTTGCTGTGATAATTTAGGCTTATACCTATGTAGCGTGAAAAAAGAGGAGATTATTGGAGCTAGGGGGAAATGGAATTTTACTGCAATTTATAAACATTTAAGAAAGGATCACAAAGGCTTGGGTTAGAATATATTTGAACTAAGCAGCTACAGAAAAGAAACCTAGATTCTCACTGATACGAAAAAGCTGGGTTTTATACACAGAGGGAGATATTTCTTTTGAAGATGATCAATCTATGGAAATCAGTCCTCAGAAAAGAATCTCCTTTTCTAGGATTTAAAAAACCAATGGACATTTACTGGGAACCTAATAATATCTCAGACTGCAAAAGTGCTTAACCATAGAGATTTTATTCCCACATCCACAGGTTAACTGGCCCGAAAGACCTAGCAAATTTGCCTCTTTGAGAAAGTCTTATAGAACTGAATAGGGATGAGAGCAATATGGTTCTATAGAAATTACTCCAAAATCCTAGAGAATTTAATTTAATAGAGAGTGGTCTCTCTCTATATAATTTATAATATAACCTAGACATTTTCATAGCAGATAGGTAAAGTTCTATTAAATTTAGTGATATCGTTTAAAAACTCACTAGCAAGGTTACTGTTTTCTGTTAAATTCCACAAGAGTGGGCTTAGGAAGTTCCCTTGTGACTTCCTGGCATGGACCTTGAGGTTTTTCACTTTCCTTGGCATCACTGATGGCTCATACGTCAGGATCAGGTGGGCATATGTCACAAGAACAATTTTCTGTGGCTGCTGGGTGCACATCAGACCTTCCTGTTGTTTTCTGCTATTCTTAGATCTGTCACAAGTGACCAGCAGAGGTGTCACCAGTTAAAAAAAAAAATCACAGCAAGTGGGTAGGGAAGTGGCTGTGTGTTGGAGGCATGACACTGGGCTAAGAAAGGGTGGGTAATGGCAATAGAATGTCATAAACTGGCTCCCAGTTAGCCAGAATCTTAACCTACAGACTTAATACATTGACTCACTACCAGCTTCCTCACACTCATAATTAACCCAAGAATTCCTATCCACAAAACAGGAATAGTAAGCTGCTTAACCTTACTAACAAAATGGCCCAGGAGAATTGAATTTCATACACAGAGGGAGGTATTTCTGTACACAGGCAGCAGACAAGTATCCTTGGATGTTTGTCAGACATACCAGATTCTGGACTTTATTATTTCAGATAGTTTTCGGCAGCTTCCTCAGATGGAAGTTAAGGCTCTGTTTTCTGGTGATCCTGCCAGGTCAAGGCTGAGACATATTAATGGGGAACTGAGAGAAACCTTGTGCTCTCACAGCCTGAGCTGTACCAGTCCCGTGGATAGCTGGAGTTGCTCTTTCTTCATTACTATATGTCTGGGTACCTTTAAAAGCCCCCATTTACATTTTCCTTTTACACATTAGAAATGTTATCAGGAAGTGAGAACAGAATGTTTCAGTCATAACTTATGCCAACCCTTATTTCCTCTTTCCCTGTGTCTGACATCAAAGCCATTCCATTTGAGGAAGCTAGAATTACAAGCAATTGTCAGGCTTTTTCTAACTATTTCTCCCTTCTATTTTAGGTAATGTTATGTTACACATATGTTTTCCTTGACATTCCTCTCTCAGTGCACTCTGTGCTGATTTGGCTAAACATGCTTATATTAGAAACCCCCACATCCCATAATATTATTTGAGAGGAGAAAATGCCTGCACAGGATGAAAGAGTTTAAAGAGAAAGTGTAGCTCTGTGTACTTTGGTATTGATTTTAAATGCTTTAACAACCTCAGCACGTTGATTGCCCAGTACAATGGAGTCACAATAGACGGAGGGGAAATGAATGTTCCTTTGAACTTTAGAGAGAGTTGATCCAAGTCCTCAGTGCCTTTTGCCTTGGCCAGTAATTTACGCCTGTGCAAAACGAAAAGTGGGTGCAAATGCTTATCAGAATGGTAGTGTTTTACCCACAATTTGCACAGGTGTAAATCACTACACAAGGAGCAGGGTAGTGGGCAATCGGGCTCAGAGTCTCCTCTCACAAGTCCTCAAATAGAGGCTCTTTAACACTAAGGCCAAGGAAACACTACAGACCTATATTGGTATAGCTACATAGCTTGGGGGTATGAAAAATCCACACCCTTGAGCAATGTAGTTATACCAGCCTAACTCCCGGCATAGACAGTGCTATGTCGGTGGGAGAGCTTCTCCTGTCAACATAGCCACTGCCTCTCGGGGAGGTGGATTAACTACGTCGATGGGAGAAGCTGTCCCGTCGGCACAGGAGTGTCTTCACTAAAGCGCTACAGTGGCACAGCTGCACTGATGCAGCATTTTAAGTGTAGACCTACTCTTAGGCCATGTCTAAACTACAAAATTATGTCGACCTAACTTAGGTCAGCAAACAGCCACTGCAGTTATTAAATCGCTTGTGTGTGTGCACACTTGGCCCCTGGTGTCAGCAGTGCCTGTTCTCACCAGGCGCGCTTGTATCGATTGTATTGTCAGTGCGGGGCATTGTGGGATGGCTCACGAAAGCCTGTAGCAGTCGACCTAATTACATCAACCATGACTCTATGCCACTCGGGGAGGTGGTGTTATTAAATCAGTGTACAGAGGACTTACGTTGGCGGGAGCCAAATATAAGTGAAGACACTTCCACAGCTAGCTTGACACAATGCAGCTTACATCAACCTAACCCTGTAGTGTAGACCAGGCCTCAGACAATGACAAAGCCCTAAAGGCCCATCAAATGGACACAATTCTTCACATATCAGGAAGGGTGTACAGAGTCATGTACATCAGCCTGCCATGAAAAAACAAAGGCATTGTGAACTAAGCAAAATGCCGCTCCCCCTTGCACTATCCCAGAACCTGAGCCCAGACTTCAGTTTTATATCCCCATAGTAAATAAAATAAAATAAAAATAAATAAATTAATGGAGATATCCTATCTCCTAGAACTGGACGGGACCTTGAAAGGTCATCAAGTCCAGCCCCCTGCCTTCACTAGCAGGACCAAGTACTGATTTTGCCCCAGATACCCAAGTGGTCCCCTCAAGAATTGAGCTCATAACCCTGGGTTTAGTAGGCCAAAGCTCAAACCACTGAGCTATCACTCCGACAGTCTGAGTGCTGTGAGCCTGAATCAGCTGACATGGGCCAGCCATGGATTTTTAATTGCAGGGTAGACATACAGGTTGTTATGGGCATGAAAAAAGGTATAAAATGAAAGAAAAAGAGAAACTGGTGAGAGGATCAGAGAGCACATGGAGATGAAACGATAATTTAGTTATCAGACAAAATGACAGTGATGTGCCAGAGGGGTTTCTTTAGAACATTCTCCCACCAAAAGGAAGGGTGGGTCGGAGAATTACCCTGCCTCTGGTGGGAATTCCCCACTCTCCGGACCCTGCTAACCTAGCACTAGAGATGATCTTTGGGCATCAGAAGAATACCTCTGAAGGGCAAAAGTTTTGCCTTTGGAATTCACCATATTTTCAGTTATCTTCAGAATATTGCTTGAGAGAAAACTCACAGACTTCCCTGCAAGGTCTCTGGCATCACCAGATTCAGCTGACCCCATTACACCCTCTGTTTATAGAGATATTGCTCATAGCAGTAGCAGCGGTTCTCTGAGGCAGACAGGCATCCCTACCTGAGGCTGCCTACCAGTGTTGCTCTAGTGAGGGCCATTGGCATGTCCCCGGGAATGACAGGTAAAGCTTCCTGATTGTAAGCCCCATTAGGGTGTGGCTTGATCTCCAAAGAGAAGAGTTGGTAGCCCCATTCCTTGGGACAGTTTAAAGGAGGCTAGACAAAAAATCTAGTATATTTACTACAGGGAACAATTCTGCATTGGCAGTGAGGTAGGCTTGGTGGTCTAACAGGTCTTTTCCAGCTATAATTTCTCTGTTTCTGTGGTCTGCCACTGGTTACATAATATGAGCCTAGAATTGTACTTTAAGTGCTCATTGACTGGGTTCAGTTCATATCCTCATGGTGTGCCTTAGATGTGTATTTAAGTGAAGGAAAATAACTATGGAGGACAAGGAAAGGAAGCAGCTCAAGGAAGCAGAAATGTAGCAGGCTAACAGGTTAATTAGTGTAATGAAAAGGGCTCACATTCTGAGAAGCATTATTTTTAGTAACAGCATGTCAGTAGCCTTGAAGTCAGAAATACTGACTGGAAGCAAGCAACTGACAGACATAGTAAGAATACTGAGAGACTGCACTGCGTATCAGATGCAATGGTTTGACTTAGACAGTTCATTTTGTTCAAAATGAATATGCATGCACATGAGCAGCAGGAAACAGGGAATGCGCCTTGTATCCCAGTGGCTGAGCATAGACCTTGGTTAACTGTACCCTATAGGTATTAGAAGTTATTGGGTGAAATCCTAGCCTCACTGAAGGCAATGGCAAAACTTCCATTGACTTCAGTGGCGCCAGGATTTTACCCACTATTGCATCTGATGAAGATGATTAACATTAACATAGTATAGGGCAGGTTTTAGTAATCCATTAAAATGTTTTATGTGTGAGGAGGCGATCTGGGCTCATCAATCTATTCCGGAATACAGGGATCAGCCCGACTATACGGCACATGCATCACTCGAAAGGGGTTGGAGAAGGGTGGAGTTAGGCCATCAATCGTGCCTTCACACAGGTCCACAGAGAGGGCTTAATGCAACAGAATGTAGCAGCAGGTACGTTGCCCTGCATTTCATGGAGCTCCAGGAGGAATTCTGTCTCCGTGAGGCAGAATGCCTCTCAAAGCGCCCCCTAGGGTGCTTGCTGCTCTGTACCACACACATTGCAGGGCCATGCATATGATGTACAGATGAGGCTCTTCCTGTAAGTGCATCAGAGCCAATTCAGCTGTGGAGGTTGGAGCAGGGTTCTATTTTGGCTTGCACATTATTACCAGGATTGTTAACTGAGGCAAAATTGCAGAGCCAAAGTCTATGAGATTGCAGAAATGTAACTGAGAACAGAATCTTTATCATAGGAAGTGAGGCACAAACTAGAGGAAGTGGGAGGAGACAGCTAGACTCTTGGATCCCAGGTTGTTTGTCAGGATTTCAGCTAGAAAAATTGTTTTGTTTTTGTTCCTAATAGCTATCAGTGTGAGACAGTAAACATGGAAGACCACAATACCTTTCCTACAGGGACGGTTTTCAAAATGGCCATTTGCCCCTGTAAATTCCCACTGGTGAGTCATGTAACCCTCTCAGGGAATCTTATATGAGGACCATGTCCCTCTTTTCCTCCTGGATGAATGGCTATTTGAAAGTGGGGTAGGGGGGCACTGACAAAGAATGAATCCAGAAAAACAAAAGCCAACAAAATATTACCAAAAAACAATGGGTAAAATCCGGACTCCATTAAAGTTAATAGCAAAACTCCCATTGACTTGGGGCCAGATTTTGTCCAGTGTATCTGTTGTAATTATGGAAGGGGAAATATTTTGGACTTATTTTTTCCTAGCTATATATAAGCTAAATATGATTCCAAATAACATAGTACCATAATAATTAGACAACTAGCGTTGTCAGTGATTTCCCTGTGCAGTGAGTGAGCAAGAATTTTTAATTTCAGAGTTCACTTAAAACTCACTGCAGAGCTTCCACAACATCGGTAAGCTTTAAAATGTTAATGAGAAAGGAAAACGCTCTTTTATTTATGTTCAGTTATATTTTATTGCAAGTGACACAAACCATAAAAAAGGCATATCAGGTGAGCAGTGTTCTGCTACATATAAAACATACAGATTAACAAGGTGAACAGTATTCTGCACCATATCAAACCTACAAACTGACCCTTTCCAGTTTACACCTACCACATTTGTTTCTGCATTTTTCATCTTCACCTGATTAGAATGAGTTGAGGATTGCAAAACTATTCATTTACAGTTCTTAGTTCTTCACATCCAAATCCTGAGGTTCTTCACAAAGAGTGGTGAGAATTTGTAAACGTGATTCAGGGTGAAACTTATAATTTCTGAAGGTGACCACAGGTCTTTACTGCCAACATGTAAACTCTTCACTATTTTTGCAGCAAAGCAGACTGTTTGGGAAACTGCACTTGGATACTTCAGTGATATGCACTTTGGATTGATAGATTTAATTTTTGTTACAACCAGGGTTACAATAACAGTCCTTTCTTCTACTGTAGATATTGCCCATAGCTGCATACACGACTTGATCACAAACACTCTTTCTGTATACTTAATCACCCAAACCCATCCTGCTAATTTGGCTACTGGCTGATTAGCTAACAAATAATCACCTGTGTGCCAGATATGGACAGCTGCACTGTATGTGTATCACTGGTGATCCATCTGCAGAACACATCAAATGCCAGATGCTTGTCTTAGGGTGAGTTTGGAAGGGGATCATTGGAAAGAGAAAGCAGGCCACATTCATGCCTGCATGTGTGTGTGTGTGTGTGTGTATGTGCATGCGCTAGAGAGAGAACAGACAACACTGCAGACAAGAAGCTTTTTTTAAATATTCTCTTTTTAATTACACCTTTTGTTTCTTATTATTTTCTGAGTCATGCTACTGCACTGTGGTCTGCTGAAGAGAAAAACTTGGTGCAGTCCCAGGTAGTCAAACAATGAGGTGGTTGATCATGTAAGATATGGAATTAAGAGAGGATTTTATAATTGACCATTAATAATGCATTGTGCATGTTTCATTAGTCTTGTTTTGCTTATTACAAATACAAATATTACAAATGGCAGTCAATTACAAATAATACCATATTTGGCAAAGACTACCAAAATATATTGACTAAACCCAAGTTTTTAACTTGGTTCATACATAAAGTGACTACATCTAATTTAGCAGGGGGTGATTTTGTCAGAATTGTTGACATTTATTCATGCAAAAATATTAATATTTTAATATTATTTGTATCACCTTTAAAAAAGTGTAAATCTAACATTCACTGACACACTTCCAAAGCACATTTGAGCATTTTGGTTGTTATCACATAATATTTTATTTAAAAATACATGTTTCATTCTTTAGCTATTATTCAGCTAGGGCCTAATCCACAGCCCATTCATGTCAAAGGACGTCTTTCCATTGACTTCAGTGAGCTTTGTATCAGGCCCTTATGTTTGAATCTTACTGACAAAATATCACAATTGAGGGCAGTGCTACACTTAAAATGCTGCACCACTGCAGCTGCGCCGCTATAGCAGTTTCATTAAGATGCTCTATGTTGACGGGAGAGAGCTTGCCCATCAGCGTAGTTAATCCACCTCCCCGAAAGGTGGTAGCTATGTTGATGGGAGAAGCTCTCCCACTGACATAGCACTGTCTACACAGGGGGTTAGGTCAGTATAACTACGTCACTCAGGGGGGTGGATTTTCCACACCCCCCAAGCTAGGAAGATATGCCAGTGTAAGTGTGTAATGTAGACCAGACCTAATACAGTAGCACCTAGGAACTCAGTGAAGGATCAGGCTTCCATTGTGTGAGGTGCTGTGCAAACAACTAACAAAAGACAAGCCATGCCCCAAAGAGTTAATGGGCTAGGGGCACGCCTATGTTACAAAAAAGGTCAAGATTAGGTCAGGGTTAACTAATCCATTTTGTCTAACTCTGAGCTAACCTCAAGCTTTTCCCTAGTATAGATGCAGGCTAACACCTTTTGCCTCAATTTAGCTGGAAGGCTGACCCTAGCAAGGAGCCAGCAAAACTGAGGTAAAAGGTGTTATCCTCAATCTCGTTTCTTACTATGATGTACCCTAGGTGTCAGACAGGATGTAACTGATGGTCAAAGCAGACAAATGGGTGTGACAGGTGGGAGGTTAAAGTAACAAAAAAACAAATAGAAGAACAGGAGTACTTGTGGCACCTTAGAGACTAACAAATTTATTAGAGCATAAGCTTTCGTGGACTACAGCCCACTTCTTCGGATGCAGGCTTATGCTCTAATAAATTTGTTAGTCTCTAAGGTGCCACAAGTACTCCTGTTCTTCTTTTTGCGGATACAGACTAACACGGCTGTTACTCTGAAACTTGTCAAAAAAACAAATGCAACCTAGCAGAGAAGCTGAAGACTCAGTTCTATATAGTCTAGCCAATGCCACGTGGTGATTTGTAGGTATCATGGCACAGATACATCTCTTTCCTATGCAGCAAAAGATACCCAGGAAAAAGAAAGAAACACTCACTTTCCCTTAACTCCATGTGACAGAAATCTCTACTCTTGGGGGACAAGGCTTCAGAGCCTAACCCACTTCTCGTCCCCTAGGCGAGGACATTCACAGCTCTGTCTGTCCAAGGAGACTCACAAACTCCTTTAAATACCACCTCTCAAACAAATACTCGCTATCACTACAGAATCTCCTATGTCATGAGAATCTGGGAAGAAATACAAGAAGCCTTTGGAACGGACAAGCTCACACGACTGTCTCCCTGGTGGGATAGCTGCAATATGCCAGAGGCATTTTCTGCTTCTGCATCAAAACTTGGCTGCAAATAAGAGTGAACCTTCTAAAAGACACAATCTTAGAAAATACAACTAAGCCATTTGACTGCTGGAAAGCTGAATTCAACCACACAAATAAACAGTTATCTCAATCTCCACAGCTTTGCTGCTGGGACAAAACTTTGATGCCTCCCATTTTCCCTTCAGATGCTGGAATACAATCAATTAACTTATATGGAATCAGCAATAAAATGTATCACGTTTACCTGCAAGCAACTTCCTTTGTAATGGCCCAATCTGATTCCCATTTAATTCAATGAAACCATACCAGCAGGATTTAACCTTAGATGTTTTGCTTTTGAATGAGGGATTATCCATGTTTTCTGAGATCGCCCCAGGCTAAGAGGGTTTTAGCAGAAAGTTACAGGCTGTGTTTGTGATAGGCTAGGTGAAAGCATGGCGAATGACCCTTTCCTAGAACTAGTAGGCATTAATTGTTAGGAAATACAGGAGATTAAAGACAAAGAGAGCTAGGTGTGTGAATGTGCAAGGAGGAAGAGGAGAGAGCACAAACAGCTGACCTTCTGACCACCTGAACAGGGCAGCAAAAATCCTAGGATTTGCACTTTCTGATACCCACAATCCAAGGTGTTTGAGGACCACCAGCAGTGCTGGATGTCAGGAACTCATGGGCCTACTGGCTACATACCACAATTCTAAAAGGAGTTGTTAGAATACACTGGAGGCCTTCTGCCTTCCTATGTCCTCCATCCCTTGCAACTGGTGAGTTATTACTACTTATCAAGGGAGTTACTTTAAAAAACGTGCTAGATGCCACATAATTAATTCAGATCTTGCCTACACAAAATAACAGTATATGAAAGTGGAGCATTCTCAAACCTCCAGTGAGAGGAATTGCACAAAGAAATACCATACTGTCATTGGATGGAGCAATATTAAATCCAGAATCATAGACTATATATTTCATGGCTTACAATAAGAAGAATACAACAAGGGCTGAAAGAGAGTTATTCTGCTAGACACTATCAATCATGGACTGAACAGAAATACTGGATTTATGGCTTATTACAACAATTTGAAACCCACTAACCATCCCTTTTTTCCTATGATTGCAGAGGTGTTACTGGGCCACTCTACTTTGAATAGTTCCTTACAATATGTGCTAACTACTTATGCTAAACAAGTGCATTCAGTTGTGATGCTTGGAGTACTTGTCCCAGATCTGAAGAAGAGCTCTATGGGTATGTCTACACTGCAACATACACCCATGCGTTAGCCCAGGTTCAAGCCTAACCCCTCTTGTGTCTACACAGCAATTGTGCTAACTCAAGGCTCGGACCCAGAGTCCCAGGACCCTGCAGGGCTGGATGGTCCGAGCTCACATTAAACTGGGACCCAGGGTTTGAGCCCTATTGCTTTGCAGTATAGACACAGACTGCCTTGATTCAGGTCCCACAATTCCATGGGACAACTTCCTTAGTCCTCCCTATCCCAACAATCTGCAACCCACTCTGTTGATAGCAGAACCCACCCCATTTTGCAAATGGCAGCAGTTCAGGTCAGCATTAAACCATTCTTTCCTGATCACCAATCTGCAAGCACACTATCAGACAGCCTCCTGGGTTTACAATGGAGAGTGACCTGATCAAGCCTTTTGCAAAGCGAGCTGCTTCCTGGCAATGTGCAGGGTGGACAGTGAAGTTTTCCCACAGTGCACCACAGTTCTAGGGCTAGAGCAGCCACATTTTGGGGATGGGGTAGGGTTCTAGGAACTCTGGGATATGGTTACTTTGACTAAGGTCTGTGCACTATAGTGTAGATGTCAGAGCCCTAGGTTTGAGCATAGGTTAGAAAAGTCATAATATTAGGGTTAAGCGCAGGGTTCCCTAATATAAGTCAGCTAATTCGAGTCCCACTAAGCCTGGACTTACATTGCAGTATAGACGCCCTGTGTGGCTCAAAAGCTCATCTTTCTTACCAACAGAAGTTGGTCCAATAAAAGCTATTACTTCACCCACCTTGTCTCTCTAATATCTGGGGACAACTACAACTACACTGCATCACTCTTTTCTGAGCCCTATACAATTTTTCAATTCTTTTAGCAGTGCATACACCAGAACTGGATACAGTATTCCAGTAATGGTCTTACCAATGCTTTGTACAGAAGTAATACCATCTCCCAACTCATAGAACTGAAAGGGACCTCGAGAGGTCATCTACTCTAGTCCCCTGCACTTGTGGCAGGACTAAGTATTATCTTCTAGACCATTCCTGACAGGTGTTTGTCTAACCTGCTCTTAAAAATCTCCAATGATGGAGATTCCATAACCTCCCCAGGCAATTTATTCCAGTGCTTAATTACCCTGACAGTTAGGAAGTTTTTCCTAATGTCCAACCTAAACCGCCCTTGCTGCAATTTAAGCCCATTGCTTCTTGACCTATTCAATATTCAATATTCTTTTCCTTTAAACACCCAAGGACTGCATTAGCCCAAGTCCTTTTCAGAGTCACTATTTTCCAGGATTCTAAACCTGCCCCCCCCCCTCCCCATCCTGTAAATATCTCCTGTATTTTTGTTCCTAGATGTTTTACTTTGCATTTGGCTGTATTAAAGCCCATGTTGTTCAAATGAGTCCAGTTTACCGAGTGAACCAGATTGCTTTACAGAACTGACCTGTCATTTTCATTATTTACCACTCCACCCATTTGTGTCAGCTGCAAACTTGCAAACTTTACTACCAATGATTTTATATTTTCTTCCAGATCATTGATAAAGATATTGAATACCACGGGGTCAAGAACAAATCCTTGCAGGCCGCTACAGGATGATAATACCCCATTTACAATTATTTTTTGAGCTTTATTGGTTAGCCAGTTTTAAATCCATTTCATATGGGCTACACCAGTTTTGTATAGAGCTAATTTTTTTTAATCAGAATGTCATGTGGTACTAAATCAAATGCTTTGTGGAAGTCTAAGTAGATTATGTCACCACAATTATCTTTCTCAACCAAGCTTGTAACCTCAGCTGAAAAACAATATCATATTTGTTTAACAAGACATATTTTCCATAGAACTCTGATGATTGGCATTATTTATGCAACCATATTTTAATGTTTGTTGATTGCATCCCATCAATTTTTCCATGATTTTGCCTGGAATCAATGTCAAGCTAAGCAGCCTGTAGTTGCCGAGGTCAACCCATTTACCCTTTTTAAGTATTGGTATAACAGTTAGCTTTTTTTCTAGTCTGCTAAGACTTGTACAGTGTTCTAAGATTTGTTCAATATCAACATCAAGGGCGCAGAGAACTCCTCTGCCAATTCTCTTGGATACAAGTTATTTGACGGGATGGAGGGAAAGTACCAAGTGTAATACCTAGAAAACTGTGATCATAATGTGTGCGGTTTCAAATTAAGGACAAGGCAAGTCCCAGGAAGGGAACTACAATGGTGTACAACTTTTGGAAAGGAAATTCTGAGAAAGTGTGTGTAATTATTTCACAAAAACACCCTAGGAAACTGAAACAAGTGGGAAGACAATTGACGAGCTGAGACTTCTGCTTTCCTCCTAACCTCTGTTCATTTCGTTACCTCATCCTCCCAACCCACCATGTGTCTGTTTCTTCCACATACTGAATCCTCTTTGATTCTGAGCTGTTTGGAGGCATGTACTGTGTTCTTTGTTACTCGTCTGTACAGTGCTTAGCGCAATGGGGCCTGATTTTGGTATATAATAATACAACAACAAACACTCAGAAGAAATGGGAAGTACAATACTCATAAGTAAATTGCAGGAAATCCAACAAAAATGTGTATATTTGAGAAAAGCCTATATTATAAGGTTAAACACACCTGGGATTATACACTCTCCATCTGCAGAAATACCCACTAGAGGGGGAAAGTGCTTGATAAACTCTATGGAACTGATGGAGTTTTCCAGTCTTAATTTGAAGGCATCAAGGGATGGAGAATCCACCACTTCCCTTGATAGTTCATGTGACAAATCAGGAAAACGTCCAGATTATTTCTTATTAGTAATATTTATGACCTCATTTGCCTTTTCAGTTTGGTGTTGTTACCTACCTGAATGCATTTAGTCACATCAAAGGGGCTGTAAAAGAGGGGCTTTTAAGGAATCCAGGAAGGGTAACACAGTGACATAGCAGATAAAGCAGCCTATCAAGTATCCAGCTGCAAGGGAGGTAAAACAACAATGGCTGGGCCTTCAACTGAGAGAGGGAACTACCTAGCTGGCACCATCCAGATTAAGATGTTTTTTCCTCCCAAGGCTAAGCCTGAGATCAAAAGAGCCTGACCAATTAAAAAGATGGCCCTGGCGCTAAGGGAGAGGGGAAGTGTCAGCCGGCCATGATGTTGACAAACAGACAGACTGATTGAGAGTCAGGGTCAGCAGCAAACAAGATGTAACTTGGTGCCAGAGAGAGGAGGGTTAAATCATGTCTCGTTAGGGGCTTCAAGGGAATGCCCAGCACAGGAAAGACAATATGCATATAGGTCTCTGTTATGTTTAAATCTACTTCTCTATGTACCATTTAGGCAAAATCATACTTTGTTTTAGAGAAATTGCTTCTGTGTCACTGCACATTATTAGTGGCCACAGGCTCCCAAAGGAGAACTCCGGCAGGATCCAGGCCCACTTGTACCTGCTAGGTAACATGGCTGGCAGCCAGGGAGGTATAACCTGGAGAGCCAGTCAGAAAACAGTTGAGTTGTGGTATCCCATCCCAAAGTGAAATGGAGGTGTGGGCCTGCCACTTGGGGGATCAGAAAAGGATCTCAGAAGGGACAACCTACCCAAGGACATGACAATTTCTTCAAGTGGTTAATCACCCCCACTGTTAAAAATTAATGCCTTATTTCTAATTTGAATTTAGCCATTGGTTATGGTTGTGCCCTTATCCACTAGATTAAAAAAAATCCTGGTATTTTCTTCTTGTGTAAGTAGTTATACACCGTAATCTAGTCATCCCTTGATCTTCTTCTACACTAAACAGATTGAGCTCGTACTGTCTCTCACTGTAAAATATTTTTTCCAACCTTTGAATCGTTTTTGTGGCTCTTCTCTGTACTCTCTCCAATTTATCAACATCCTTTTTAAAATGTGAACACCAGTCGGGACACTCTTATTAGACAGAAGGCACAAAGGGAGAGCTAGGAAAGAGAAGAAATAATGTGGGGAAGGAAGATGAGACATAAGGGGCGGGGGGTGACAGCAGGAACCCAATATTACATCCTGGTTATCATTCAGGATTTGGCTGAAGCTGATGGAGGTGGTGATGTCATCTGGTTCCCTCTCTTTGGCCTGGTCAGTTCAGGCTACCTTTCAGGATCAGGGTAATGAAGGGTCAACTGTGTTATGGTGAATTCTGTGGTTCCAGGAGATGGTAGGGGTAGCAGACATGGTGATAAAGCTCTTGCCTTTCAGACCACGTGTGAACTGTCCCACCCCTCCAGGACCTGTTTAGTGACCTCCAGATGAACAGTGTCCAAAAAGGAATGGCAACTTCCTCCCATTGACATTAACAAATCAAAACACATTTTGGTAATTTTGACTTTAAACATTTCCTCTCATTTCTAGAATCTTTCAGTCATGCCAAGTCTTGACTTTACCAGGTGCCTTGCAGACCCCTTGTCACAGTTCTTTTAACTTAAACAACCCGATTTGTACCAATCTATTTCTCTCCAACTTTTGCTGATTTTGAGAAACAATTTTAAATAACAGGCTAAGTTGGATTTTTGTTACTTTGGACAACTTACACTGCACGCCCCAGCACACCAAACCAGTGGGCTCTCCCTCCAAAGAGAGGATGGTGGAGAGATCCACCTGGCCTGACCAAAAAAGTGGCTGCACGCTGGAGACCAGGAGAGACCCTGCATAGCCCAGTTATGCTGTCCACACAAGATGCAGAACCTCTGCTCAAGCGTCCCAATTCCATCCATCCACCTCTGCAGTTGAACCACACTGATGAAAGACTTTCTGTAACCATGGGAGTGCAGGGGAAGGGACAACCATGCACAGACTGAACCTCCCAAAGTTAGCGGTGGTTTCATTTAAGTTTTTTTGCTTCCAATATCCTTACCATGTTTTCCGGAGATAGGGTGGCCAGGAACCATATATTTCCAAAATGCTTTGGTTTTGAGCAGGTGTTTTGATGTCCTATGTTTCTATTTTGTCATGTTTCTATATAATTGCCCAGTCCTACTCCACCTCAACTCCCACCCTCAATACCCACATGCTGCCAGGTCACTATCATCACCCCAAAACCAGCCCCAGCCTACAGAAATTCACACGCAGTCCCCTGCCAGGATGAACTCAGAACCCAGCTACATCTTGTTGGGCCCTACTACGTGAAGTGCTTGCCCTTTGAATTGATATGTAAAATCTTTGGAGCATCATCTCTTGGTTTGTTTGGTCTGATGCATTCTGTGGGTTTCAGCTGAATAATTTACAGGGGGATACTACAGTGCTAATCAGTACAGAGCAGGGCTCCAAGCTCATCTTACTTTGAAGGAGTGTAGTATGGCAAGGAGAGGCGTAGTGAGCAGGAGAAGGAAGGATGCAAAACCTTTTCTTCTTTGTTTGTTTGGCTTCATGGCTAGAAATAATAATCAGGGACAGCCTGTAAAGGGTTAACTTTCTACTCTAATCTCTATGATCACTTTCAATTTGACTTTTCTGTTCCAAAACAGGGTCGCTGCTTCCTTGCTGCATAGAGCTTCCAAGCATAGGTCTGGATGAAGCTTTTAGACACTAGCTTCTTCCCCCCTCCCCAAGCCCCCATCTACTCACATAGGCTTGACCGTATGGTGCCGAGAATGCTGACGAAATACAGACCAATTACACATAGCAAGCTTTGACCCAACTCCTTTGTGTTAAGGATTTAGTGAAAAATATCCTGGGTTTTGCATCACAATCATAGCACATTATAAAGTGGTACATTTTAGAACACAATAGTGATTTTTGAAAAATTATTCATAAAGAGCAAAGCACTTTCATTGACAAGTACACTGAAGACCAGGAAAGCAGAAAAAGAGAGTCAGCTCCAACTTTACTATCAGAAAGAAACTAGATCTTTAAAACAGTGTTTCCGCTCCCTTTGAGGCTACAGCCTGTGGTTTCAGTTGAGGTACCTGTTGTGGCAAGCTATTTAAATGAAATTACAAACAGCCTCATGTGTTGAAAGCTAAGTGAAGGGAAGAGGAATTTCCAGTGGAAAATATGATTGAATGGAGATATGTTCACTTGGAGAAGTCTTTTCATAAGGCACAACGAATGATTAGAGGTATATGTCCATCTTATTTTCCATGCCATGAGCCACAGTCTACACTATTGTTCATGCCAAGTAAATCTCATAAAGTGAATGTTGGGCACATAAAAGGAGCTTGCCTTCTTCTAGA
Organism: Malaclemys terrapin pileata; assembly: GCF_027887155.1. Taxonomy (NCBI): domain Eukaryota; kingdom Metazoa; phylum Chordata; order Testudines; family Emydidae; genus Malaclemys; species Malaclemys terrapin. The sequence goes on from NC_071506.1 coordinate 173,335,841, forward strand.
GAAACTCACCAACCTGCCTACTCATATTGTGGTCGGCAAGCATCTCTGAATCTTCCAGCACTTTGCAGTGTGACTCATGCCAGAGCTCTGGGTGCTTATAATAGACTTAGGGCTATAGCTGCATAAACACCAATGCATACCACTCCTCAGCAACACTAAAGAATCAGCCGTAAATTATTTAAAAGAATATCCTGCGACCAAGAATGATTTTTAAAATGTATTATTTTACAACGGTCTGACAAATTTGGAATTAAAACACAGAAGCGTAGCTCTTGATAGGATTTTTTAAAACTTAGGAGATGGTATGTACAGTAAATATAACACTGGTTTGAAGCCAACCCTCTTCAAACACTGGAAGTGGGACTTTGGTCGAATGGGGAAGCAAGAATTTGCATATTCATTTATTAGAATGTCAAGAATTTTCATATCTGAGAGTTTCTTTTCCAGCAACAGTCACGAAATATTTTGATCAAGGACTTGTCAATCTGTCCATAGATTTTTTTAAAACCTGAATAATCTCTGAGACTAGTGGTTAGCATGGCATCTTGAAGGAAACATTATGGGAGGTGGGGATGATCAGGAAAAGGGCAAAGGTAACAGATATGTAATTTTTTTAAGTCAAGTGTCATAACACTGTTCTTTGTCACAAATAACCTGTTTTTGTTTTTTTAATTTTAATGCAAATAGCTAGAGCTGTGTTTGTGGCAAGATAGCAAGGGACTGATTGGAAGACTGTAGGTGCTGTGCCAGATATGACCTTTGTTATCCCAACCTCTCACTCCAAGACATGCTATTCTTTCTTTCCCCTTGCAGGAGTAGGTATTATCTTCATCCCCAGGGAAATTTAAGTTCTCGGGGGGGTTCACTGATCTGATCCTTTGGGCCATGGCAGTTTTGTTGCTGAGTGCCTGCTCTCTAGCCTCGTATGCAGCCCTAAGTTTAATTTGTCAGCTCGTGGCAAAAATGGTGTAACTGTTAATCATCACAGCTACCTATGGGAGTCAGAAATGGAACACAAAAAGCCTATGGCAGCCATGACAAACACATTTTTAATCATCTCTTAAATGTGTAGCCAATACAACTGAAAATTGCCCATACACAGCTGGAGGTATTTGAATCAGTTATATAGTTGAGTCCCTCTGGTTTTTGGAATGGGCATCTGGAGAACACTGAACAGCTGCAGGTCAGAGCAGCAATGACGTGGTAGGACAGTACTATCAGATGCTGTCCACAACCATGGATGAGTTGGCCCCTCCTCCCCAACAAAATCCTATTAGGTCACCACGGGTCATCAATATCCTGTAGTAGATAAAATTAGGAGGCAAAAGAGCAGAATGCTTCTGGTAAAAAATTAAATCAGAATGCCCTGGGCTGTGGGAAAGGAGTTTGTACAATTCTGTCACTGATGTGAGAAAAACTATAAGAAAGGCTTCTCCTCCTTTGCAATCTAATCTGCAATATCATGATGAGCAGATTTTCTCCAGATTTCACCAAGTCAGACTGTCTCCATACAGTTCCAGATTTTGGTACTTCACCTGCTACAAAGAACTATCATTAGGGTGACCAAACATCCCGTTTTGGCTGGGACAGTCCCTGTTCTAAACCCTGTTCCGGCCGTTCCAACTTTTTTTGGCAAAAGTGGGCATCTGTCCAGTTTGCTCTTGCCAACTTGATCAGCTGGCAAGAGCAAATGGGACAAATGCCCACTTTTGTCAAACAAGTCGGGTGTGGAGGAACATGCGGTGGGGTGAGCAGCAATGCCAGCCCTGCACAGGGGGGAAGGCCGGGCTCATGCAGTGGGCAGGCTGGGCTTGAATGAGCAGCGACATCAGCCCCAGCCTAGCGTGGAGTTGGGGGGCAGGGCTCGGACAAGAAGCTTGAGCCAGCCCTGCATGTGGTAGCGGGGGAAGAGGGGGTGCTGAAAGGGGGATTGGGCTAGCCCCATGCAGTGTCCCATTTCCCTTTGGGAAATATGGTCACCCTAACTATCATTCTACCTTGCAGAAAGATGAAAGGTATTTAAGATCATCTCTCCAACTGCCTGGAGCCAAAGGGGAGAAAACCACTTCAATTTCTCTTAAGTGGGCTCTGATCCTGCAACTAGATTTTGTGCCTTCTCAGAGACCCGTTTTCATGGGTCTGACTGCAGAACCAGGACCCTAGTTTATCCTCGTCTCACAAGGTGAAGTGTTGAAATCCCTACAAGAAAGCCTATGGCACTATATAGAAATTGAATCCTTGCTCCCTAGTTACCCGTGAGGCCATCTGAGAACACATATGATCACAATTAAAACAACAACAACAATCTCAAACTATGGACAAGAACAGCTAAAATGAATTTATTTCAAATCTAATCATATTGCAGAATTGTTTTGTGGTATTTGCCTAGCTTTGTATATTACTTTACTTTTCATGATTTGATGGCACTGAAAGAACAGCTGACCTGATAATATAGATGGTCTTTGTATTTTAAACCAAAGGATGGAAGGCAAGACACTTGTCACAAAGGTCCTAAAAGAAGCAATAATGACTGTAGGGTCTTATAATGGGCTCTAGACTGTCTGCAGGGCCTCAAAGTCTCTAGGTAAATATGGTAACTATTAGACTCATAGATTTACTGGAGAATGGAGAGGAAAGTGACATTAGAGGTCTTTTTGATCATTGTAACATAAAATTCGCTGATAATAAAGTGAGATAATGATTCACTGTCTATTGGAAATGCTTTTATAGTTCCACAAAGATGGATAAAACAATGGGGCAGACAGAAAATAATATTCTAACTAGCATATTTGAGGAAAAGATTTGGAGAGGTACAACAGGGATGGAGGAATTGTTCTAACTATAAGGGTAGTTAAGTACTGGAACAGGTTACCAAGGGAGGTTGTGGAATCTCCATCACTGGTGGTTTTTAAGAACAGATAACACAAACACCTGTCGGGGTGCTCTAGGTATAGCTGGTCCTGCCTCTCAAGGTCTCTTCCTGCCCTACACTTCCATGATTCTGCATATAATCCCAGGGAATACTTTTCTTCCCTGTTTGCTCAAGACAAAACTTAGGCTCTTGTCCCACTTAACAGAAATGTATTTGATATTCAATTGGAAGTAATGATTTGTGCTCCACTAATTTTTGAGTGAAGTGCAGTGGGAAATATATCACCTTGGAGGAAACAAAGCAGAAGTGCATTTACTGGAAAGTATCAACAAAATCTGAAAGAAGACTTCAGATTGTGATTTAATTGAATTTGAGATGTAGCCAAAGGAAAAACCTCTACCACATACTCTAGAAGAGCAGTTCTCAAAACTGTGGTCCATTGCAGTTCTCAAAACTGGCAGTCCACAGAAAGCTGCCCGGCCCTTGTTTCCAGCTACTAAATTGCGCTGAAGTCAGCTTAAAGCTAATTAAATATTTTCCTATTGTTACATTTCCACATAAGCAGCTGTAGTTGCCACAGGGATACTGTGTGGTGGTGACAAGAAGGGGAGGAGGTCTGCATAAATGTGAATGGGAAAGGGGTGCTGATTTACACTCTGAAAAAGTTTAAGAACCCACATCTTAGAACTTAGTAACCGTTGGAAAGATGAAAACAGTGTGCATATAGTATAACATTGCAGATTCAAGTCTTGAGTATCTGAAGAGTAACACTCTGTAGCAGCCCTGGCTTTACCTTAATATTGAAAATGTAGCTCATGTTTTGTATGCCAATTATGTATGGAATCTGAACCTGTCAGAGCCACCCTTTTTTGACACTATAATTGCAATGACGCTGCCCTAGTGTTGGTTATAATTACTGATAAATTCAAACACTGTCATTAATTTGCCATTACCAATCACTTTTGAAAGCCTTTTAGGCTTTCTCCTGTATATAATGAAGCTGAAGTTAATAGGCTTTCTACTTGCCCTTGTTGGAAGAATGTGATTTAACTTTGATTTCTTTAAAAGAGCTTGTACTATTGCTTTTGTGAAAATCAAAGTTGTTAGCATTTTTTTTAACTTTCTTTCTTCATACAAATAAAGAAAAGTCTTTTAGCGGATAGCTAGTAAATGTTACTCTTTTAAACATAATTATTTCTTGCTGCAAGGCCTTTCTATTAGAAGTCCAGCTGTGCAAATAATTGATTTTTTGATTTGCTGGCTGTTCCAAAAAATGTGTGTAAAAAAAAAAAAAAATTTAAAGGGAAAAACCAAAAAGTTAAAAAAAATCCTCATTTCAGGTTGAGCTAAACATTTGGTTCAACCCAAAATAAAATGTTTTGTTTCATTTTTGAGCTTTATTAAAAAAATATTTTTAAATGAAATTAAAGTAAATTTCTAAATGAAAGCAAAATGTTTTGTTTTGAAAAATGTCAAATCGAAACATTTCAATATTGTTGGAAATGTTTGTTGTTCAGGGGTTTATTTAATGACTGAAACAATTTGGTGAATTTGATATGAATTTGTGAAATGTTTTGGTTGACTTGAATCTGCATTTTTTAGCAAAAAAAGGTTCGGATGAACAATTTCACCCATCTCTAATTAGGATATTTTCTTCTGTTCTTATGGAGTCATGGCTATTTAACATACTGAATAATGGACCTCATGAATGCAGAGAAACCAAGTGTCCATGTATTCAATGAATGCTGCTAGTTGCTCGGCACTTTTGAAAATCTGGTCAATAGGACCAAATCCTGCATGTCCCTCTCAAGAAAATCTTCTTAATGAAGTCAATGGGAAGTTTCTCCACAGTAGGATGCACAGGATTGGATTCTGAGCTCTCCATGAAATGTACTACTTGGAGGTTTTTGATCTTAGAAGGGAGTTCCCCATTCCATACAGATCTGGTGGGACAGTCCAGCCCCTGTGGTTCCAAGCCCTGAGTTAGCATATCTGATGTATACACTGTCGTTTTGCTCCTAAATTCATCTTTCCAAGAAGGTTACAGATTTTTAAATCTTATGTTTGAATTCTGGCCTTTAATCATTCACCCCGTGACGCATGACTGAATTACTGTACACAAAATAAACATTGTTCTGTTGTCATGACAGAAATGCCAGCTGTAGCCCAGTATTAAATGCTGACTTCCAATTAGGTGCTTTGAAGAAAATACCATTCACAGGGCTAATTAATTCACTTCCTCTGTAACTATCTACAGGTAGGAAAAGCATATTTGGAAATCTTTTTCAACCCCATAAAGCCTGATCATTGTCAGATTTTAAAAGCAAGGATAAAGTTTTTACTGAAGAGCAGATTTTTCCCAAATAATTTTTGATAACCTCAGGCATAGTCTACACTACAAAGTTTTGCTAGCATAGCTATGTCAGCTAGGATCATGGAAAATATCACACTCACAAGCCAACATAGCTATTCCCACTTAACTTCTGGTGTAGACACAATCATGTCAACAGAAGATTCCATGCGGCTTAGCTCATGTCGTCTGGGGAGGTGATGTAGCTATGGGATCTGAAGAACTCCTGTTGGCTTACGCATTATATCTAATACGGAACTCTGCTGGCATAGCTATCCCAACAAAGGCTCTGTAGGGCAAACAAGCCCTATGAGAAGTCTAACCAAGAGATTTTTTTGACAAAATAAGACCTGAAGGAGAAAAGAAGTCTTTTTCCTGTGCTATCCCGATTTTTAACAACCATTTACCATCTCGCTAACAAAGGCATTCTTCGCAGCATGCTACAAATGAGCACACACACTTCTTTAGAGTTATGACACCAATACTCAGAGTTCTTTAAAAGATGAAATGCAATAACATGTTAAACTATTGCAGGTCAGAACATAAATGCATGGAGGCCAGGAAGTGGTTCCTAGGAACTGAAGCATATGTATGGGGAAAGGCCCAGTGTGCTTTGATACCTCAGCTGAATGAAGAAGTGCAAAGTGTCCGATCCTGTATCTGCTTTGTACACACAACTTACATTGAATCAATGGCAGTTCTATGCTAGGAATGGCTATAGGACTGGGCTTCCTATATGTTGCAGTCATGTGTATAAAGCCACTTAGGCACATGCTGTGCTATCTGTAATATTCAGCTCTGCCCTAGGCTGGTTCAGTGGTGCTCTTGCAACACGAAAATCTGAAACTCCTTGTATTTAGGAACAATTTTTATAGTGGGGGTATTGAAAGCCAATCAAATTTGGCCTGCCACACCTCTGTCTGCAGCTACAGAGGGCAGATAGGTCAAACCTGAGTGGTGCTGTGATGCTGTGTCACAGGTTACAGTGCCTGGAGTGGGAAGCCGGGTAGGTCACAGAACCTTTGTACTTCAAGCCGGTGGGGTATTGCCACACCTCCAGCACCCCTAGATTCTGTGCTACTGTTTATGTTTGTTGTTTTCCTGTATTTCAGAGCAAGAGAGATACCACTTGAGTCTGTTATTACAGGTGTTTACAGAAAAACTGGTGAGCCTGCATTGAGTCCCAGTGGCTGCTGGGAGATGTAGTTCATTCAACTGGAGGAATCCCAGACTTCCTCTTCAAAATATTTACTGTTTATAGACACAACTATTTTCTATCTGTTAGAGCTGCAGACTGGGAGAGAGGAGACACTGTACTGACGCTATGTGACCAGAAGTTAATCAGCCTTCCTAGATGGAGCTCTTCTGCCCCCTTTAGATAGGCAACTAGGACTGCACTTGAACCACAATCTCCAGCACATAAGAAAATCAGTATCTCATTTCAAGACAAGCCAAAGATCTTTTACAACAAGGATATAAGCTGGACTGGTGTCTATACATTCATATGCTGTCATGATGGCTAGCGCTGTAAAGACATCCTGGAGGAGAGCCTGTAACAAACTGACGCCTGCAGTGTGATAGAGGAGACCTCCGAAATAAGTTCTCCCAGAAAGGAAGAAGGTGTGGTCATGAAAGCTGGTGTTTTATTATATTATCTGGAAGTTTAAATTTGAGGCATTGATTAACAATGATGAGGAAGAGCTGTTGGGAGGGAGGATGAAATTCACGCCTAGGGGCAGCAGAGTATACGCTGTACTTGGAAAAAGGTCATACCCTGTGGTGCCACCAGGCAGGGTCTTTGACTCACCCTTGGGGCAAAGGCCAAGGGCTTAATGGGTAACACCAAGTGCCAGAAATAGCAAAGCCATAAAGCAGAGAGGGTGGAGGAGCATGATGGAGCAACCTATCCGGTACTATCGAGATAGATAAGCAGCAGTGGAGGGAGACCAGCAAGAGAAGAGGCAGCACAAGAAAAAGAGCTGTGGCAGCCCCAGCTGGAGCCAGAGCAGTTGTGTCAGCATGCGGCCCCTGGGAGTGAAGCAGAGGTACAACTAAGTTCTAATCATTCCTTCCGGCGTGGGAAGAGGATCATGGCTATTTCCTGATTACCTTTGAACAAATATATAGAATTATTGTGTGGGCAGTGGCATCTGGTTCTCACACCATATGCTGCTTCTTTTGGAGAAGGCCTTACAATTGTGTATGTGCCTAAATTCAGCACATGATGAGAGTGAAAGTGGTCTTGTTGAAAAAATTTTAACAGACACCATAGGATGATAATAATAATAAAATAATAATAAAAAATAAAACTTTGCACTTAAATAGTAACTTCTATCATAGGATCTTTACAAATATACATTGGCTTAAGCAGTCTCTTAAGATTTATATTAAGCTGAATTATTATTATGAGTGGTGCTATAAATGGATAGGAAGGGTGGATGCTGTCATTTTTCAGGATATAGCTGAGGTGCTTGGTTACAGCAATGTCACACAGTTCACTTCATTCTGAGACCCTGGATAATATTCAGTTCCCCCCATCATTGCTATCAAAGGCACCATGTTAATTGACAGAAGGTCAAATCCTGCTTTCAGTTACATCCATTCAATCCCATTGAAATCACTCAGTGGGACTACACTAGTGAAAGCAAGGGCATGTTTGTCCAACTCTATCAATACTAGACCTCTACCCAGAAGGAATGTGACCAGAGCCAGCAAGGCAACCCATACTCAGGAGTGGGTGGATACTGCCCCTGAACACAAAAGAAGCTATACCCTAAGAAATAAGATCAAGTAATAAGAACCTGGGATGGCACTAAGACAATTATCGTGCAAGTCCCCTTTGGGATGCTAATCTTCAGGGTCTTCAGCCTACTAGAAGACTCAGCCCAGAGCCCTCCTGTAGTTAATGCCATAATGAATGTGTTTTGACTGTGCATAGGTATTTTTTAAAAAAACTTTAAAAATAAATCAATAAGAATGACTTTGCAATTGGTAGATACTAAGGGTGAGATTCACAAAGGTACTTGGGCACCTAAACCCAAGATTTAGGCACCTATGTCAGGTTTAGGTGTGTAAGTCCCAGTTTGGCTCCACTTCAATCTAAAAAAATCCTGCCAAACTCTTTAGGCACCTAAACTCACTCAGTGCCTAAGTTGCTGCCTCTGAGCATAAGTGCTATTAACTGGAGTTTGTGCTGAAAGTACTTCTGTCAAGATCCTCAAAAACAGACAATTCAGAAGGAGGCAGGAGGTGTGCCACAGAGAGGTTTTCCAAATCTCAGACCACAAACGTCATAAATTGAGGCATGAGAAGAGCATATATACATTGTTTCTGGTTGTTGATGGTACCTCCAGAATACAGGGTCCTGGATGAGCCCCATCCTATGCTATCTCCCTGGGCTTTAAAAACTGTAAAAATTAATGTTTTTGTGGAAGAAGCTTAATGAAGGAGAGCTTGAGGTGTTTTTGATGTTCATCCAAGCTACCCTTTATTCCTCTTTAAACAAGTTTTTATTCCCACTTAGCTTTAATATTTATAGTGCAAGTACTGTATATGAAAAGGAATTGAGCCACCTGTATGTGTGACCTGCAAGATGGTTTTCTCAAAAAGAAATTTTGAAGAAAGCCTTCCAGCAGAGAAAGACTGGGCACTTGCCAAACATGGCCCAAATATACAAGCAGCACAGATCGCTGTTGTGTAGAAAAAGGGAGATGTGAGGGTCTATTGCTAAACAATGGGACATCTAAAAGTTTAATTACTAACCAGCAGATTTTCAAGTCTGTTCCTAATGATCCCTTAGAATATGCGCTGACTACCCATGTTAAAGAATCTGTTCCATCTTGCACTTAGCTGTGATGCTCAGGGTACCTTTCCCAGACCTGAAGAAGAGCTCTATGTAGCTCTAAAGTTTGTCTCTCTCATCAGCAGAAGTTGGTCCAATAAAAGATATTATGTGACCCACCTTGTCACTCTAATGTCCTGGGACCAACAGGGCTAGAACAACACTGCATATAGCTTCCTTTCAGTCAATCTTACATTTCAGAGTATCATACAGAAAAACAACACCCCCTGGCTTGAAGTGGTTTCCATTATGTACAGAGTTTACAGTTGGTTCAATGGCTCTCTCAGCATCTCCACCATACAAATTGTTCCAGCTCCCCTGAACATTAGTCCATATCAGATTTAGTAAGTGCATAAATATATTACATATACATATATATATATTGCAGCCCAATATATCAAATAGGCTTTCAGTGACTGTTCAGTGAACTCTCAATGAATGTTGAGAGGGTAGAAATGTTTCAGTATTTCCTTTCAGCCATCACAAGGAAGGAGGAGGGGATCTGGATTGCACCATGTGCTTTTATACATGTAACAGATTGCTTCTAATCTGCCAGTAATTCATAGTTGATGTAAACTAGATTAATGTTAAGAGAGAATTATAAGAATATATGAGTCCTCTGTCTTCAAAGTCAGGGGCTTGATAGACAGAGAACTGGATTGAAGATTTTGCCTCCTGCCAAGACAATTAACATTCAAAAGCCTGGCTGTTAAGGTAGACTAAAGAGCAGACCCTTCTAGGAGTGAGGAACACTTTTATCTGGTCGTAAGACATGGAGGGGGCCTGGGAGACAACTATTGTGTGGCTACGCCTTCAAAATAACACTTTAATTTGTAAAGGTGGCGCAGGAAAAACAGGAACCAAGACTGTGAATAGAATGCTGGGTTTGGGAAACTTGCAATGACTGTCATGTCATCCTCCTCAGAGAGTACACTGTGGAAATTCCCTTGAGGGGGAAAGTCACGTGGGAGGAGGAGCCTGAAAAGTGTAAGTGAGTGACACTGTGGAGACCAGGGAGGTGACAAAACAACACACTGGATGAAATCCTGACTTCATTGAAATCAGTGGGAGTTTTGTCATTGACTTCAATGAAGCCAGGATTCCACCTTACTACCCAAGGCTAGGGTTTCTTCTGACAAGCTGGCCTGACAATGAGCCAGGGAGAAAGGGACCTGAGAGAGGCATTCTCTAGGGATGCAAGGCTGTGCTTGCTGTGATTTCACAGACCCTGATATATATATAAGGTTTCCAGTGTCTAAGACTGACCAAAACATGAGGAGAGGGTTAGGGAGAGGAGAGGTAGCAAAAAGAAATTGCTTTTTTTTTCCTTTCTATTTTTCATTTTTCATAGAAATGTCCAACTTTTTCAAATATTCCAAGTAGCTGGGCTAGAGAAGAGGGAACCCAGGAATCCAGCCCCTCTCTATATCTCTAGTACATGGACATATGGGTTTAAACCCATATGTCCATATGTGGACACATGGGTTTAATTTTCTGGTGAATTAGGTGGAAATGGGGAATCACTGAAGGTTTCTTTGCATTGTGTCCAATTTTATTTCACCGTTGTGCAGTCAAGGGACTCTTTGAGTCTTGGATCCATTTATTTTGAAACCTCTCTACATTTTTTTTCTGTGGCCTTCATTATATAAGTACATATTCACATAATAGGTCTGGCATACTTACCAATTCTTCTTACCCATTTTAGCAAGTCTGGCAATTCCAGGGCTACTATTGCATTGGGACCAAACCGTGTCATGAGTGTCTAATTCATGGGTATTGGCAAAACAGATATTTTTGGAGGCAAAAATACTGGGCTTTTCATCAGTAGATCTCAAAGTTCTTCACATTCTTCAATGTATTTATCCTCACAACACCCCTGCAACATAAGGAAGTGTTATGATCCCCATTTTATAGGCAGGGAGCCAAGGCACAAAGAAGCTAATGACTTGCCCAAAGCTACACAGGAGATCTGTAGTGAGCAGGGAGTCAAACCTGGGTCTCCCACTTCTTAGGCTAATGCCCTAAAATTGGCAATGTCACATTAGGGGCTAGAGGTGATGGAATAGTCTCTTCTATCCATTGTTTCTATTTTGTATACAAGTCTCTGACTTTCCCCACAGTACGGAATTCTCACATAACAGTGATGAAATTTACATTTTGCAATGGAAGCCAAAGTCCTAATACTACAATAGTGAAAATCACCTCCTTCTCCCAAGATAGAGAACCAGGCAGTGGATTAAGTGCTATGGCAGCTCTTGCATGAGTAGCATAAAAAGGAAGGGAAGAACCCCAGAAATTTAGAACATTTGGTCATCATCTTCAGAGCCATTTGACAGGTGACTCTGGAATGGTGGGGTGTATGGGAGCTCTGTTGACAGGCCGGGTGAACCAATGCTGGAGACAGTTACAGCCTGATGTCATTGCTGTATGATGACAATTTTTGGCTCTACGGGTATTTCTTCCATCAGACCTGCTGAGTTCTTAGTGCCATCTCCCCCTTATTTCATATGTCTGGTTTCTCTTTTCTTTGGTTCTTTTTCTTTGAGATTTCTTACAATATAAAAACATGAACAAAAGTAAAATATTATATGATATGCTGAATCTGGCTTGATATTATACTTCCCTTTGTATATTCATTTCATTGTAATTCTTATCTTTCTTTCTGATTTCCTTCACACACCTAAAACATGTCATGAAACAATCATTTTGCTATAAGCGGTAAGCGGTGTGGCCTAGTGACTAGACAACTGGCCCAAGACTCAGGAGACTAGAATTCTATTGCCAGCTCTGCCACTGACCCACTGGGTAACCTTGGGCACATCACCTCTCCGTGCCTCAGTTTCCCCATCTATAAAATGGGGGTAATTATACTGACCGCCTTTCTAAAGTGCTTGAAGATGTACTGATGAAAAGCACTATATAAGAGCCGGATATTATTAATTATTATTATTTAGCTGTTACTCAGGAAATTTCCTACAGATTGTTGCAAATCTACAATTTGTGGCATAATAAATAGGCTTAAACTTTGCGTGCCCAAAGCCAAACATGCTTAACTTACTGATTCTGAAAAGAAAAAAAATGGAAAGGCATCATCAGTGTAGCTGCTTAATGTTTTATTCCTGGCTGGGTAGTTGGACCAGAAAAATAACAGCTTTACTTTTGGCTGTTAGCATTTAATGATTCAATGTTAGCAGCCAAGAAGTAAGCTGCTAACCATCCTCCTCTTCTTCACAGCGTTTCCTTCTTTATTTGATCTAAATCTGTCCTTCACATATGGGAAGAGCAGTCAGAATCACAGGGATCAAATTCTGACTTCACAGGAAATACCATCAGAATGACTTACAAGATTTTTTTAAAAATTTGGTGGTTGTGCTGTTCCCCATTCTTCTCGACAGTTTGGTTTCCTCTTCTTTTCAGACACCTTTATATTACTAACATCTCCCTGATTTCAACAAGTCACAGATCTTTCTTCTTCATGAAACTTCCCCCCAAAGACAAGCACTTTCAGAGCTGTGCTGCAGTGTACTAGCTGCTCTGTGTGTCACCACTGCCCTCTGCTAGACAGAATAAACCTGCTCTAGAGTTTGTGATTTTCTGATCCTCAAATGTCCTTCCTGGAAAGCCCCAACCAAACTGACACCATATGAACAGTTTGTCTCAAGTTAAAAATATTTTATTAGCGTCGCTTTCCCATAGCTCTTCTAAAATTTCCCTTAAACATGGCAGATCCTGATAACAAAAAATCAGATTTAAGCGGTGTAGGAACTTCTCCTACAAAATATATCATATAATAAATTAAGCATGTGCTGTGCCTGCTGTATTTGGGACAAGTACATGAAGCTCTATCAGTTCGTGTCCCCCTTTAGCACCATGTGTTTTCTGCGCAGAGTAAAAAAAATTCTTGTCTTTCCTCTCCAGGGTGAGACAGACAGTCATGACATTGAAGGAACTGCCTGCTATACAAATTCACCAACTAGTGTACAGTACAGTACAGTGTGTTCTCTATCCAGAGTTTTTCCTATGGCCAAATGTGGAGATTAGCCTTAGTCCCTTATTTTTTTAATGCCACTGGCTGATGTGCAATTAATTACCTATGACTGCTCCTTAATCTTTTCATCTTGAATGGGGGCCCCAACATCAGAGTCTCCCACAAAGCCTATGGCAGAAGAGACTCTAGTCAATTTCCAGCTCTCTCTGAATAGGAACTCAAAAGAATCAATGTGTTTCCAAGATTCTCTATCAGAATTGGAGTTGGAAGAAGAAATTGGGGGGGTCTTCTATTTCCTTAGTAGAAATAATACTTGTTCGTGGTCCTTCTCTTCCTAACAATTTGGCTCTATCAGAATACTCCTTTCAAGAGACTGGATCACTCAGAGGATTGGGAATAGGATAAATAACCTCTCTCTTCTGGGTCAAAGATTCCAATTGGCACTGGGTTGCAAGTGATCAAATCTTATTACAACCCGATAACACTTTTGTGGTCTGTGGGAATTGAGTTGGTGATCTCACTCCAGTTCCTATTAGACAACTGGCCACAACCAGATATTAAACCGATGATTGACATCCTCATTGGCAGTGTCAGCTGCAAGGCCAAGGACATGGAAACCGCACTGCCCCCAAGTGTGTTGAGCTGGTCGCTCTAGGTCAGGGTCCAGGCCCACTCTTGGGTCAATGTGAGATGCTTGCACTGCCACTTTGCTTTCTGTTCTTCATTCTCCCAGAGAGTCAGTCTCAACGTACTGCTTCAATGCTGTTTTCAGATCCAGTAATGGAGCACAGAACCAGTTTGGTACCATGCCCTGTGCCCTACACTGCCCATGTTCTCCAGTTTGGAGTGGCATCGTTTGGCACTATTGGTTGCTAATGTTTATACAAAAAAATTACACCTTCAATTCAACCCCCTATATTCAATTCTTTAAAGAGATTCTTCTCATGAAATTCTCTTACCACAGAGGTATATTAATTTCCCTTACCAGGGGTTACTGAACCTGTACTTCCATGCTAGAGGTAATAGGGGCAGCATTTCCATTTTCTGGTGCCAAAATATATAAGCAGGTGTCAAGCATAATCTGAATCGCAGAAATCTGAACAACTCTGCACAAATATTTACTTCCAGGTGGCAACTCTCAGCACCACCATTGTGTCCCTTCACACAGACTCCTTCTGCATTATGATGGCATCAATGCTGATGAAAATATCTACAGAAGCCCCAGTCGGGACCCCATTGTGCTAGGTGCTATACAAACAAGTAAAATAAATATAGTCCCAGTCCATGCCCGAGAGAGCTCACAAACTCTTGACTTAAAAGATCTACCCTCTCCATAGGTATACTAAGAAACCCAGAGGACGCATTCTAGACATTGTTCAGATTCCTTAACAGGAAGGAGAGAGCGAGAAGGGTCATTTTTAAGGATTGTGTCTCTCTTATGGAACACAGGAACTCATTATTCAATACCACACTGATTAAGAAAAGGTATGGGTGCCCATCTTGAAAAATGATGAGAGAGGGGAAAGAATGAATTACACCTACAACATTTTTTAAAACCAAAAATCCTCAAACAAGACAAATTTCTTATCAGTCCTGTGCACTTAGTGAAAGTATCACAAGTTAAAAATATTGCTCAGTGCTGCAAAGTACAGAGATTAAAAAGCCACCCCCTTATAGCCAAGAAATGTCTGTGTCTTTAAAAGTTGTTATTGATTTCCCCACAAGATGGAGTAGCATGTACAGTTTAACCGATTCCTGCAGATGAAAGTTTTGCATGGAATGGGTACTGTATTCTTAGTAGGTCTGAGCAAATTAAGCAAGTTAATATTAACAACCATCTCAACTCTTCATCAGTCCCTTAAATCAATCATTGATGTACCAAACATTGTGGTTAATAACTAAGGTTACCAGATAGCAACTGTGTAAAAATGGGACAGGGGGTTGGGGGGTAATAAGCGCCTATATAAGAAAAAGCCCCAAAAAACAGGATTGTCCCTTTAAAAACGGGACACCTGGTCACCCTATTAATAACAGATCCATGATCCCTTTCCTTCTCTTCTAATCCTCCAGTAGGCTCTCTTCACCATGGCTTACTTGGTATAGGTTTGCTGGAGGCTTCACACTTTGGCAGCCTCTCTTCTTGACCTAGCCCTGTTACCACTAAACTGAAATGATACATGTTCTGAATCTGGGGGGTGCAAACTTGCAATTCAGTGGCAAGAAGGACCAGCAGGAAGGCTGTTAGAGATACTGGTGCCTTCCACTATCAGTGATAACAGTGGTAGAGACCAGGTACTTTCCCAGTTATCTTGTTTTTCTAATACCTGCAGCTCAGGCTCAAACTGTTTTACAAAATGAAATGGGGAGGCAACAGGGGAGAGAGGGAAAGCCTGAATTCTAATCCCAGTTTTGTCACTGATCTGCTGTGGGGGATGGAGCAGATCATTTCACTGCTCTACTTTAATTTTCACGTCTGTAAAATGGGAATACACAATGCTTGCCTGCCCAACCCAGAGGAGCATTACGAGGGTAACTCATTAAGATTTGCACAATGAAACTGAACATTATATAAAACGCCATCTATCTGCTTTTCTTATTGATTCCAAAACAAAATAATAGCTTTGTTTCAATCGCAAGCTATGGTTGTTGACACCAGATGGGTCACAGTGAGGTGGCAAAATTTGCAGACGATACAAAACTACTCAAGATAGTTAAGTCCAAAGCAGACTGCAAAGAGTGATAAAGAGATCTCATAAAACTGGGTCACTGGGCAAAAGAATTGGGACAGAAGTTCTGAGTTGTCTTCCCATCAGGAGTGGTGTTGGACTATATCCAGTAGCTACTATTAGTGTTGATCTGTAATTCAGAAGAACAAGGAATGGATCTTCCTCCTGTAGGATTTTCTTGGCTGTCTGTATGGCTCTCTCAGCCTCTCCTTTCACTTATGGATAATGTGGGCTACTAGTAATATGACCAAAATCATATTTTGTTTGGAATTACTTAAATTCTGCTGCAGTGAATTGTGATCCATTGTGCGTCACGAGCTGTACTGGAATACCGAAATGAGCAAAAGTGCACTTCAGTTTCTCTAACACTTCCACATGTTGTCTTTCAAATACATTATTTCTATATACCTGGAAAAATAGTCCACTATGATCAGTAATGATGAGCTTTGAATTTGCATAAATCTGCAGCTAGTCTCTTCCAAGGTCTGGCTGGTAGGGGAGTTGTTAAAGGTTCTTGTGCTGTGTTGGTCTGTTAGTTCTGCAATGTTCACATGTGGATACTTTATTGTTTATGTCCCTGCTGATGCTCGGCCACCACGCTGATTTGTTGGCCTGTTCATGGCATATAGTTAATTCTTAATGTCCCTCAGGGATGAGATTTAGGATTTCTCCTCTCATTTCATTTGAAATTACAATCACCTTTAATCTTGAGTCTGTCTGACTCAATTGTCCATGTAACACAATGGAGTCTCTTGTCATTTCCTTAGTGTCTTTTAGGTTAGGCCAGCCGGCCCAAACATAATTTAGAACTTCTTGAAGTTGTGGATCTGTTGAGGTTGCTTTTTGTAGCTGGAGTCTCTTTTCTGACACTGCTCTGTATGTATCCACGTACACTTTTATGTCATCTTTGAACTCACAGGTTGTTGAGTGCATTGCTGGGCTCCATGACAGAGTGTCTGCTACTGCCAGATTTTTCCCAGGAACATATTTAGCAATTGTGTTAAATCTCATTATCCTTATCAGTTGACATTGGCATCTCAGCAGTGCTTGATTCAGGTCTTTTCCACTGATGATTTTAATGTCCTGCCAGGTATGTGTGAGGTTAGCTTAAATAAGCTATGTTATACATAGCCCCACCTATTGGCTGAACAGTATAATATAGTTTAGCATTCTATTACTGTCAGGACATTTGGGACTAGGAGAAAGGCTCCTCCTGATGAACTTTGCATGGTACAAAGCATTGTGGGAAGGACTCTGCACACTTTGAGCCTGATATTGCCTCACTGAAGTCAAGAGGAATGAAGGACCCTTTCCTCAAGCCATTCTGCTTCAGGAACTGGGACAAAGTCTCCTGAGGGCTTTGTAAGGTGTACAGGAGGTAGCTACACTGATGCATCTTTGGAGCCAAACTGTAATTTACAATCATGGAACAGGAGAAAATAGCCATTCTAGATTGGGAAACAAGTCTAGAGCCAAAAGCAGAGGTCACAGTGCAGAAAAACATGTTACACTTGATTGTGGCTGCCACAGGGGCTCTTCAGGATTATAAAAAGGTTTAAATTGTTAGCATAACAATGTCAGTGGTAACTGCAAGTGCACTGACTGGCTCCTCAGTTGTTACTCAGAGAGCGCTCTCTTCTTCATAGTTTCCATTTGAACCACTGTGTGGGTGAAAATTGGACTGACTGGAGAAATTTGTGGTACGCAGATACAGGCTGAGAAAGATTAATGTTTTCTGTCTTCATTTCTAATGTTGATTCAAGCTGGGTGATTACCACACTCAAATTTCTGCAGGTATTGGTAAAACATGTGAAGATGAATTTGCTTCAGCCATGCTTGCCGCTATTTTGTGACTGTTTTCCACAGATATTCAATATAGAATTTTCTCATATGACTGCTCATCTAAATGGACTTGTAAGTTCACAAGCAGAATACTCGCAGATATTTTAGAGGATGGGACACCACTTCACAGCAGTAGGACAGGACTCCTAAAAACCCTCAATAGACCCCATTGAAAGAGATGGTGAAATAAGTCAGGCAAAGAGCTGACAAACCCATTGAACTAAGACCGTGCACATGCAAAGAACTACTGAGTGACTGAGAGGAGGGAAAATTAAATTTAAATTCCACTCCCAGTCAACAAACCTCTCCCTCAGAGAGTCAAAATCCCAGTGGTGTCTTCAGCCTACATCTTATGTTTAAAACAGTTACAGTCTTCCCCTCTATCAATGGAAGCAAAATAATTATGTGACCAATCAAAACTAACTAGAACCACTTGACTGTCACCTGTCAAGTAGAGATTACTTGTGACAAAATGTCTTAAAGTTTTAAAACGATGCAAAAATATTTGAGTAAAATTGAATAAAGAATAAAATTGAGAAAAACATGATCTGCTTGCAGAATGTCTGCAATGGAGGCAAAATTAATCAAGTAAATTATTCACAATATATTATTTGCTAACTTCTACTACATGTGCACATTTTATTAATACATAAATTAATCAAAAAGGATTGCCCTAAATTAGTACTCCATTGCTGGATAGGGTTGTCAATTTTTTGATTGCAGAAAACCGAACACCCTTGCCCTGCCCCTGCGCTGAGACCCCGCCCGTGCCCTGCCTCTTCTCTGAGGCCCTGCCCACTGCTCACTCCATCTCCCTCCCTCCGGCAGTCACTCTCTCCTACCCTCACTCACTTGGTCATTTTCACTGGGCTGGGGCAGGAGTTGGGGGTGGGGGGAGTGAGGGCTCCTGCTAGGGTTGTGAGATTTGGTGTGAGACTGGGGATGAGAGGTTTGAGGTGCAGGAGGGGGCTCTGGGCTGGGACCAAGGGATTCAGAGTATGGGAGGGGGCTCAGGGCTGGGTAGGGAGTGGGGTGCAGGAGAGGGTGCGGGGTGCGGGCTCCAGGTGGCATTTACCTCAGCTGGCTCCCAGAAGCGACCAGTATGTCCCTCTGACTCCTAGGCACAGGAGTGGCCGAGGGGCTTTGCACGCTGCCCCCATCCACAGGCACCATCCCCACAGCTACCACTGGCTGCAGTTCCTGGCCAATGGGAGCTGTGGAGCCTGTGCTTGGGGCAGGGACAGCACGTGGAGCCTCCCTAGCTGTCCCTGCACCTAGGGGCCGCAGGGACATGCCGGCCGCTTCCAGGAGCCGCAGGGAGCCTGCCTTAGCCCTCCTGCGCCACCGACTGGACTTTTAACAGCCTGGTCAGCAGTGCCAGGGACCATTCCAGTCAAAAACTGGACTCCTGGCAACCCTATAGCTGGAACCCCTTTGAGCCTCACTTTAGTTCACTAGTTACTTTCCAAGCTTTCTCCTACCCATTGTAGTTAAAGGAAAGGGATTTTATGTCCTATTTTTAACTCCACTTATGTTAATAGATATATTAACTGTATGATAGCAATATTAAAAGGAATAGTTAGTAATTGATCATTGAGTGAGCCCAATTTTGCTACCCTTACTCACTGACTAGTTCTATAGTGGAGGAAAAGATGTATGGACAGGTGTACTTTTGAGAGTAAGAATAGCAGCTTTGTAGGACATAGTGCACAGGCGTGCATCGTGTCATGCCAGTGAAGAAAAGAGCCTGAACAACTGCTTGAATGTAATTTTTTTTCCCCCTTAAGATTAAGTTTCAATTTCAGTTAGTGTTCTGGCTTTCCATGTCGGGGTTATTTCTTTTGTTTGTTTGTTTTTAATGCAAATTTCTTATGTGTTATTTCCCTTAAATTATTGATACATTTGTAAAAACTTAATTCCAGTGCAATAAAAAGTATTGTCTAGAAAGGTCTCTTTATTTCTGAAATATGCAAGGAAACATTATTAGCTGGATGTTTCCATTTTTCTCTGTATTTATGTTCAGCAAGCGCCAAAAGATTGGCAGGTCTGGGGAAAATTGAGAGGATACGGACATCGTTGTTATTTTCAAGTATAATTCTTTCCTTCATAGCTCATTTTAAGGCAAAATTTAAGTTGATTTGTATTTGACAATAAAAGCCTGTTTGAAATGGTAAACTTGTCTTTCAGTGTATCCCACTGATATTGCATTGAGACTTTGCAATAACAGTTTTACCTAGCAGCATCAAGTGTGAACTCTGAGGGCGCGAAGTGGAAAGTAAGAAGTGAGTCTCTTTGCATGAAAGCTCTTCTGTCACACCAGGTGTTGGAAACATTTGGTATAGGCATATTAATTAGGCGCTACACTAGCAATACCAAGTCTGAAGTCTGATGGTGTTAAATACAAAGTGAAAAATGAGTCGTTGCACATGAAAACTCAACTTTCATTCCATGATTTTTCCAGTTTACAATAAAGCCAATGAGAGATACAAGCTGGGTGAGGTAGTGTATTTTATTGGACCAACTTCTGTTGGTAAGAAAGACAAGCTTTCAAGCTTACACAGAGTTCTTCTTCAGGTCTGGGAAAGGTACTCAGTCAGTGTCAGCTAAATACAAGGTGGGACAGATTGTTTAGCATAAGTAAACACATTTCAAGGGACCATTCAAGGTGAAGTGGCCAGTTAACACCCCTCAGTCATGGAGGGGTGTAATTGTGATGTGTTCCCCCTGCAGTGCCACCTGGAACTGAGGTACCACTGAACCCCCTGACCCACCAGCCTGGGCTCCCTCTCACACTGTGCTGCTGTGACAAGTTGCAAAGCCCTCCAGCCTGCACTTTCATCAGCATTCACACAGGTAGGGACCCACCCAGCTGCAGTTACATGCAGGCTTTCCAACCACCAGCTCCCCAACCTAGGACCCTAGAGCAGTACCGTCCAGCCCTGGTCAAATCTGGCCAGTATATGGTTTAACACCCAGTCCACCTCTCCCTTAATATGAAGAGAACAATGCACACTTTTGGTAACCCAAGCAGAGATTTTCCCCAAGCACTCCAGTCAAAGTTCACTGGTTTACATTAAAACAAAAACAAGTTTATTCACTACAAAAGATAGATTTTAAGTGATTATAAGTGATAGCAAACAGATCAAAGCAGATTACCTAGCAAATAAACAAAAATGCAACCTAAGTTTAATATACTAGATTGGATATGAATAGCAGATTCGCACCCTAACTGATGGTACAGGCAGACTTATAGAATCTTAAGGCACAAGTGACACTTGCTTTGCAGCTTGGAATCCCCAGGTGTTTCATACACAGGCTAGAAATCCCTTTAGCTTTACCTTCAGTCTTTGGTCCTCAGATGTTTCCAGAAGTCTTCTTGTGTGTGGAGTTATAGTGAAGAACCCCAGATGATGTCACTCCCTACCTTATATAGCTTTAGCATATGGCGGGAACCCTTTGTTTCAAAGCTTGGTTCCCAGATCGGTTTGTGGAAAAATACTGGCATCCCAAGATGGAGTCCAGAATCATGTGGCCTGGTCACATGTCCTTGTAGAGTCATAGCAGCCATTACTTACATGCTGTCTGGAGTGTTCTCTGGAAGGCTCACCTAGTGGGGGATAAGCTTCTCCTAAGGCCTATTGTCCTTTCTAATGGACCATTACCCTGAATAGGCCCTTTACAACTAGCTATTTAGTCTAGTGGGTGTTACCTAGGTGTGACTACATGTGAAATACAGAAACATAGTCAATATTCATAACTTCAGATACAAAAATGATACATGCATACAAATAGGACAATCATATTCAGCAAATCATAACCTTTCCAATGACGCCTCATGTAACTTATCTTGTACAAAATGCATCATAATTATGCCATAACCATATTATAATAATATTACTATGACAAATATGGGATGCAGTCTCACAATAATAAGCCATAAATTAAGTGTCTCTATTAAGTCCATGATTTTTAGTATCTAGCAAAGTTATGAATTTAAACTCCAAGGTTTGTATTTTGAAGGTGTTGTGCAGGTTTCCGATGAGGACTGAGAGGTCAAATATAGAATAATTTTTCTGTGAAGTGTTCACCCACAGGTGATAGGGTATTTTTGTCTTTTTATCAGCTTTCTGGGTGAGTTCATTTGCAAGTGTAGTGATTGTCTGGTTTCACCCACATAGTTGTTATTGGGGCATTTAGTGCCTTGGATGAGGTACACCACATGTTGTGAGATCCATGTGTAGGATGCATGGATCTTGAAAGGTGTGTTGTGGAGGGTGTTGATCATCGTAGCAGTAGTTGTCAATTGTGATGACTACGTTAACGAGGCTAACCGACAACTCTCTGACACCACCTACTATAAGGAACTCAAAGAAGACACCACACCACAATTTAACCAGGAATTTAAGGATAACATCAAATCCTTCCCCAAAAAAACTCAAAAGAAACTCTACAAACTCATCTCCCATGAATCCACCATAGGGACCTTTTTACATGCTTCCCAAAATACACAAACAAGGGAACCCAGGCAGACCCATCATATCTGGTCCCAGCACCCCTACTGAAGGAATAACAGAACTCACAGAAACCATCCTCAAGCCACTCAGCACACAAAGGGCCAGCTTCCTCCAGGACACAGCCTACTTCCTCCAGAAACTCAGCAACATTAACAGCCTCCCTCAACACCATTCTTGCCACCACAGATGTCACCTCCTTATGCAACAATATCCCTCACCATGATGGCATTACTGATGCCTCAGATGTTTACAAGATAATGGACAACACTCAGATATTCATCTCAAACACATTGCTAAACTCATCCATTTCATCCTCACCCATAACAATTTACATTAAATAACAAATAAATAACCAAACTGTTGAAGACCCATGGGAATAGCCATGGGTACTAGGATGGCTCTCTAATTGCCAACCTCTTCATGGACCACCTTGAAGAAGAATTTCTGGACAAATGCATCATGAAACCAATAATATGCCTGAGATACACTGATGATATTTTCATCCTCTGGACAGACAACCTAAAATCCCTCACAGATTTCCACCACAACCACCACCCATCCATTAAACTCTCTCTAGAATACTCTCACACTAGCATCAACTTCCTGGACACCATGATCTGCTTAAAAAATGGAATCCTACAGCCAACTATGTACAACCAATCCAGTAACCACCCCAAACACACCAAGAAATCTGTTATTTGCTGCCAGGCACTTAGATACCACAGAATAGGCTTCAAGGAGAAAGTCCAGGATATTCTCCTTAACACACTTAAAACTGTCTTCACCAGACAAGGAAACGCCACTAGAGAAATAGATTGCATCATGGAATGGGCCACACAAGTACCCCATGAGAACCTCCTTCAGTGCAGAAATAAAACCCTTCCGACCACACAACCTAAAACCCCACACTGGAACCCATACAGGGTATAATCAAACAATTACAACCCATACCCAATGGGGACCACATCCTTAAAGAAATCTTTTCTGAAACCCCCTCTTGTGGCCTTCAAACAACCCCCAGCCTCTCCAAGCTCATCCTCAGAAGCAAGCTCCCCACAGACCAAAATAAACCAACTTAAAGCAGCACCATACCCTGCCAGAAACAAAAGATACATATCTCATCTGCTATAATGATCAATACCCCATAAAACATACCTTTAAAAATCCATCAGTACTACACATGCCTATCACAACATCTCATCCAGTGCACTAAATGCCCCAGTAGAAACTATGTGGGTGAAACCAGACAATCACTACACACGCAAATAAACTCACACAGAAAAATGTTAAAAGACAAAAACACCATATTACCCGTGGGTGAACACTATCCACAAAACAATCACTCTATACCTGACCTCTCAGTCCTCATCCTCAAAGGAAACCTGCACAACACGTTCAAAAGACAAACCTTAGAGCTTAAATTAATAACTTTGCTAGACATTAAAAATCATGGACTAAACTGAGACACTGGATTTATGGTTTATTACAACAATCTATAAATCACTATTTCCCCCCCCCCCCCCCCCCCCCCTGACTGGAGAGGTGTTAACAGGCCTCTTTACCTTGCATGATTCCTTGAAATGTGTTAACTACTTATGCTAAATCTGTTCCACCTTATATTTAGCTGTGACACTCTGGCTATGTCTACACTGCAATTAAAAACCCACGTTTGGCCGGTGCGAGCTGACTAGGGCTTTCAGGACTTGGGCTAAGGAGCTGTTTCACTGCGGTGTAGATATTTGGGCTCAGGCTGGAGCCTGGGCTCTAGGACCCTGCAAGGTGGGAGGGTCCCAGATCTCAGGCTGCAGCCCAAGCCTGGAAGTCTACACCCCAATTAACAGCCCTTTGCCCGAGCCCTAGTCAGCTAGCATGGGCCAGCTGCTGGTGTCTAATTGTAGTGTAGACATACCTGTTACGCTGTCTGGAGTGGCTCACGATTGTGAGTGTCTACCTCAGGGCAGACACCCCAAACTGGTGGTAAGTTCTATAATTAGATTTCACCAAGCCAATAACAAATGTGAATTCTTGTATCAATGTAACAGTCTTACCATGGAGTCACAGACAGTCCCCTTAGACTCTCCAGTCTATCTTGCCACCCATATAAACTGGACTTAGGGCAGGCCTACACTACAAACTTGCATCAGTGCAGCTGGGCTGCTGTAGCGCTTCTGGTGAAGACACTCTAAGCCAACAGGAGAGAGCTGTCCCGACAGCTTAATAATGCCACCTGTGCCAGAGGGGGTAGCTATGTCAGAAGGAGATGCTCTCCCGCCAACATAGCGCTGGTTAAAGTCTTCATGGGGGGTTAAAGTCACTCAGCGACGTAGTTATACTAAAGTAAGTGTGTCGTGTAGACCTGGCCTCAGTGATAAATGGTCACTTACATCAAAAATCACACAATATTCAGGTTCCTTCCAGTCCCAAGAGACCAGTCACTTACCCCCAGATCAATTGGTACCCTAGATCTTACATCAAAGACCACACCTGTAGCCAATCCTGTAATAAAATATCTAAAAGTTTATCAACCAGCAAAAAGAAATGAAAGGTTAAAGCAATCAAACATACACACCAATGAGTTACCATCTAAATCCTAAGAGTGACAGAGTTGTAGTGATCTGTCAATTCAAAGTGTCTTTCAAGGTAGACCCAGGAGGCAACTCCTGGGGAACTATGGCTTCAGTTTAGAGTCTCTGGCCCTTCAGAGTTCAAACAGCCAAAAAGATGGAAAAATTTCCTGTGACTTTGTTTTATTTCCTTCATTCAGCTTCCAAGTCCACAGGACGAGCTTCCTTGCATGTAGCATTTCCCAGGTGTGATAGGGCCATTAACCAATCATTTGTATTGTGATGATTCTTGATGACCCATCTGATTTTGATAGTCCTTTTGGATTGATGGGGGTGGTGAGGAGAAGGCAAGGCGGGGTGGGGGGAGGGGAGGGGAGAGGAGGGGTTCCTGTGCTTGAGTTCACAAGTGCAGGGCAAACATTTTAAAGTTTATAAAGCAAAACTTACATATTTTCTTATAGCACGGAATACTGACATTACAGGTGAGATTAATTTATGCTATGCAGCAGCTTACAAGCATTTTATAGAGAAGAAGTGGGCAAACTACTGCCCGTGGGCCACATCCAGCCGGCGGGACCATCCTGTCCAGCCTCTGAGCTCCAGGCCAGGGAGGCTAGCCCCCGGCCTCTCCCCTGCTGTCCCCATCCTCCACAGCCTCACCTCACCACGCCGCCAGCGCTCCGGCCTGCCACTCCTGCCAGGCAGCACTGTGGCGTGGCTGGCTCTGGCCGGGCAGCGGAGCTGCAAGCTCCTGCTGCTCTGAGTGGTATGGTAAGCGGGTGTGGGGAGGGGAGTGGGGGAGCAAGCAAGTGAGTGGGTGGGCGGTGGTTGGATAAGGGACAGTGGGTCCCGAGGGGGCAGTCAGGGGACAGAGAGAAGGGGGTGGTTGGATGGGGCGGAGGTTCTGGGGGGAAGGCAGTCAGGGGATGGGGAATGGGGGGGTTGGATAGGGGGTGGGGTCCTGGTGGGGCAGGGGGTCCCAGGAGGGGGCAGTCAGGGGACAAGGAGCAGGGGGGGTTGGATGGGTCTGGGGTTCTGAGGGGGGCAGTCAGGGGGTGGGAAGTGGGAGGGGGCAGATAAGGGGCAGGAGACAAGGAGTCAGGATGTTTGGGGAAGCACAGCCTTCCCTACCCAGCCCTCCATACAGTTTCTCAACCCTGATGTGGCCCTCAGGCCAAAAAGTTTGCCCACCCCGTCATAGAGACTAAACACAAAATACATTCTTACAAGATTAATATCTATTTTGAGCAAAACAAACATACAGGTGACCTGGTCTGGTCTCCAGCCACAAGTTTCTCAACTAATGCCCGCAGTCTGAGCAAGAGCTGACACCTGGCTGCCAGCATCACAATACCCTTTGAATACATTTCCCATACCTGAAGGAGAGTATGTGTAAGTTCGAAAGCTTGTCTCTCTCACCAACAGAAGTTGGCCCAATAAAAGATATTATCTCACCCACCTCGTCTCTTTAATATCCTGGGACCAACACTTCTACAACAACACTGCATACAATAAAGCCAATGAGTCACGTGAGGCATTCCAGTCATTTTAACCATTTAATTCCTTCTCCTCAGGCTTTTTCTTGGCCAAGTGTTTGAGGAGACTGTAAATGTAACATGGGATGCTCTGACGGGGATCCATGTGTTTTCATGATATTTCTCCAGCCGTTGAACTCAGGAATTAACAATAATACATAGTCTTTTTCCTTCTCTTCTCCATCATGCAATTGTTAATCAGAGAGCTACTATTTCTTTGTGGATGTCACAGAGGAGCAGTGCAACTCTCTGGGAGTGTCACAGTATTTTTCTAAGTGTGGAGATTAGATGATCTTATAGACAACAATTTATTTCCTGAAGCTCACACACTGTACATTTTTAGAGCAGTGCAAGCTTCCTAAAGTATACACATCTACATACTGTACCATGGTAAATTGCCTGCAAACTTTAGTAAGCCTGACGTGACTAAGACCATGTCTTCACTGCAATACAGTTCAATGTAAAATCATAGTAGAGACAATGCACAGTTTTTTATCTCTAAGTAGCTCATCAAGGTAGTCTATATCCAGAAGGAGTATAGAGTTGACATGGGTTAGTTACATCAAAGTAAAAACTACCTGCACCTTGTTTCCACTAGGATTTTACATCTAGATAACTAACTTCTGTTAAGTATCTCATTGTAAAAAGATACCTATTTTTTTGCAGTGAAGACATAGCATTGTATCTGCAAAGTGCCTAAGAAACTCAGATTCTGTGGGGTTTACAGCTAATCTGCCTATTAGTTTTTAGATTGTATCCTCTTTTGCTTCTTTATGCTAGATAAACAAAAGGCCTGAAAGGGTTTTTGGTTTATTGGTTTTTTTAAAGTATTTTTTCTCCTTGTGTTTTTCTACCTTAGAAATATCAGGAATGTCAAATCTGCTCTCTGGTTTAGCTGCAAGACCTCTGGGGTGTTTTATAGAACGTATGTTGTGAGCTCTAACATTGAAATGGAAAATGGGGTGGATCAAAGTGCACTAGGGAATTTTAGGGTGCAGCAGCAGGGTCCACATGGACACTTAGCACATGGCAGGCTAATGCAGGACAGATTTACACCCCAGCTTATTGTGAACAAAGTGTACATGTAGACAAACATAGGCTTGGTCAAAGGTTATTTTTCAGGTTAATTCTTATTACTTCAGCACTAGAAATACAGTCTCTGAGAGATTCTACTGGGACATTAAAAGAATGAGATCCCATTCATTTTCCAGCATATGACAAGCATGTCGTAGGTGACATTCCACTTGGCTATGACATCTGCAATCAACAGTCGGTTAACTCCATTTGTATACTGTGAACTTAGAGACAGTAGAAGTAAACCTTACATTTACAACTGTCTCAGGGAAGATCTGAAACTGACCTAAATCGTGGGTATTTGCCAAGACAAATTTCAGTTCCAATGTATATTTTGGATATGGAGCAAACACAAATTCCAAGTAACATGAAGATTCACCCATTTCATAGTTGACTATTACTTGAAATATGTTGACCAGCCTCTGGCTGAATATGGATGGACAGATGGTTGTTCTAATAAAGCATCCTTAATTCAGTCACTAAAAGCTTTTATTTTGTCAGACCCATTGTCTCAGAGCACCATGTGAATAGCATCTTTGGCAATCTGCCTTTTATCATACATGCCCAGAATTTGCTCCAAAACAGGCTTTGCTGTTGAAAGTCTCACAGTACAAAATAACTGTTCCTGTGACTTCATTGTGTGTCTATCTGGTCTGATGTTAGCCCCAGAAAAGACCGCAAGGTGTTTCTTTGTGTCACCATATCTGTAGAAAATGAGTTGCAGTTCATGGGGTTTTTTAAAGAAAATTGGAATGATCACTTGCTGGAAAACTTTTTCACACACAGAAAACATTGTTAGCAAAAAAAATTGTTCATAAACAGCCAGTAATGAGGTTTCAGTAGTTTTATGATCCACCCAAAGTACAAATCATCCACCCTTGAAATTGGAAGGATGTCCATAACTACAAACCCACCAGGGCACTTCTAATTCTCCTTGCCTCTGAGGAATTGATTTCCAAAGCCTCCTCTGGGATGCATGTTCTTCCATCTCACATCTTCCTGAGCTGTGGATGACTGAAATTGGATCGATATTCTTGAGATGCAGAGTTCCCTGACCCTTGACAGACCTGAATGTGCTGGACAGCTATATGCTTGTACATACCTGACATGGGGTAGCCTGACACTTGTGTTGCCTTGAGAGATTGTGTTTTGCACTCCTTGTAGTAAACTTGTGCTGGATCAGAGTCATCAACAATCTCCCAGAGAGCATTGCACGTCTTTTTACCCATTTTGTCTTGCAATCAGCAGGGCCTTCATCCCACCTGTGAAATAAGGTGCTCAGAATTTCTTCAATATTTCTCACAGTCTACATTAAACCCGTACAGTACTTTTTTGCTGTAACAAACTATCCAGCAAATCATGTCTTCTAAAACATTGTACAGACCTTTTAGTAGTCAGCCATGGCTTATCTCAAACTGTAGAACCACAGTTAGTCTGAAGACCCTGATTCCATTCAATTATGCAGTTGTGTTAGTGGTATAAGCGCTAAGACAACTGTTGTGACATTGCAACTGCCACTGGCATCTGTGGGAGTTGCAGGTATTGAGGACCATTCAGGATTTGGCCCAGCCATTTTATTTGTGAAGTCAAATATTGTCTATTATAACTCCAAGAAGCTCTCCAGCAAATACATTCAAGGTTTGACTCAAACTGACGCATCTAATTTTCAAATAATGGGTCAAATTCTGTATTTGCTGTAGCAACTCCCATGTGCTTGAAAGGGAGTCAAGTTCATGCATCTGAGGGCAGGATTTGTCCTACTGAAAGTAAGGTATTGTTGGAGTTTGATACATCTTCTTTGTACACCCACAAACGAAAAAACAATTGTCAAAAGGTATCAGAGCCACCATTCCCCGCACGCACAAACAGGAAAACTAGGCTGTCGATTTAATTGCAGTTAACTCACGCAATTAACTCAAAAAAAATTAACTGTGATTAAAAAAATTAATCGTGATTAATTGCACTGTTAAACAATAGAATACCAATTGAAATTTATTAAATATTTTTGGATGGTTTTCTACATTTTCAAATATATTGATTTCAGTTACAACACAGAAAACGAAGTGTACACTGCTCAATCTATATTATTTTTTATTTCAAATATTTGTACTGTAAAAATGATAAACAAAAGAAATGGTATTTTTCAATTCACCTCATACAAATACTGTAGTGTAATCTCTTTATTGTGAAAGTGTAATTTACAAATGTAGATTTTTTTTGTTACATAACTACACTAAAAACAAAACAATGCAAAACTTTAGAGACTACAAGTCCACTCAGTTCTACTTCTAGTTCAGCCCATTGCTAAGACAAACAAGTTTGTTTACATTTACAGGAGATACTGCTGACTGCATCTTATTTACAATATCACCTGAAAGTGACTTCTGTAGCCGGCATTGCAAGGTATTTACATGCCAGATATGCTAAATATTCATATGCACCTTCATGCTTCGGCCACCATTCCAAAGGACATGCTTCCATGCTGATGATGCTTGTTAAAAAAAATGTGTTAATTAAATTTGTGACTGAACTCCTTGGGGGAGAATTGTATGTCTCCTGTTCTGTTTTACCCGCATTCTGCCATATATTTCATGTTATAGCAGTCTCGGACGATGACCCAGCACATGTTTGTTTTAAGAACACTTTCACAGCAGATTTGACAAAACCGGAAGGAAGGTACCAATATGAGATTTCTAAGGATAGATACTGCACTCAACCCAAGGTTTAAGAATCTGAAATGCCTTCCAAAATCTGAGAGGGACGAGGTGTGAAGAATTCTTTCAGATGTCATAAAGGAGCAACACTCTGATGTGGAAACTACAGAACCCGAACCACCAAAAAAGAAAATCAATCTTCTGCTGGTGGCATCTGACTCAGATGATGAAAATGAACATGCATCAGTCTGCTCTGCTTTGGATCGTTATCAAGCAGAACCCGTCATCACCATGGACGCATGTCTTCTGGAATGGTGGTTGAAACATGAAGGGACATATGAGTCTTTAATGCATCTGGCACGTAAATATCTTGCGACGCCGGCTACAACAGTGCTATGTGACCACCTGTTCTCACTTTCAGGTGACATTGTAAACAAGACATGGGTAGCATTATCTTCTGCAAATTGTAACCAAGCTTGTTTGCCTGAACGATTGGCTGAAGTAGGACTGAGTGGACTTGAAGGTTCTGAAGTTTTACATTGTTTTATTTTGAATGCAGTTATTTTTTGTACAGAATTCTACATTTGTAAGTTCAACTTTCATGATAAAGAGATTGCACTACAGTATTTGTTTTAGGTGAATTGAAATATACTATTTCTTTTGTGTTTTACTGTTCAAATATTTGTAATAAAAATAAATATAAAGTGAGCACTGAACACTTTGTATTCTGTGTTGTAATTGAAATCAATATATTTGAAAATGTAGAAAACATCCAAAATATTTAAATAAATGGTATTCTATTATTGCTTAACAGTGTGATTAATCGTGCGATTAATCACGATAAATTTTTTTAATCATGCGATTAATCGCGATACATTTTTTTAATCACTTGACAGCCCTAATGGAAACACCTCACTTCTAACTAGGAACAAACGCTGGATAAGGGTTTGGGTTAGGATAAGACGTATTCATGAACGTACCCTCATCTCGGCATTGCTCCAGACACTGAATTTGGGCAGAATTAAAAATTAAGGCTTTTAAAAGAAGCAAATTGTTTTTAAAGCTCATTCCTTACCATAAATTGAAGATGGGGCTAGTTTTCTAATTCAATTTATGTAATCAGTGCCTATCACCAATACTGTCTCATTGTTTCCTTATAACCCCCCCACATACACACACCCCGCCCCCCAATCTGTATCTGTTTCTTCTCTTATACTTAAATTGTAAGATCCTTGAAGTTAGGGCCTTTTTTTTTTCATTCTGTATTTGTACACTCCCTGGCAGAATGGGGTCCTGGTCCATGATCAGACCTCCTAGGTGCCATGGTATAATAAGTAATAATAGAAATTCTGATGTTGAATATTATTATGTGCTATTTTCGTATTTATTTATTTTTTGGCAGGCAGTGAGGCTAACAGCAAAGAACAAGTCTAGAAACTGAACAGCCTGTGCACTAAATCTCATGCTTTGAGAGGCACAGCCAGCTGCACTTACCAGCACAGCACCTGATCCTGCTCTGCTGAAGTCACTGGGAGTTATACCATTGACTTCAATGCGTGCAGGATCAAGCCCATAGTGTACAATTCGCTTACACTTCTCTAAGTGGTTTTCATTTATTCCTAATCTGCCACATAGTTATTTCAATACAGAATTAAAGCTAAAAAAAATTTGTAATGTACACAAAATTAATTTAATTCTTTACTGTCACACAGGGGTGGCTGACCACCCATATGTAGCACATGATGCTGCCTAGCAACATTGCCTAGCAATGCCATAGTACTATCAGATAGAATCTAATTCTGTGTTGGAACAGCTAGCAGGGGCCAACTGAAAATGAGCAGGTTCAATGTTATTTATATAGGAAAAATATTAGCTCCAGCACTACTTAGCAGGTTTTATTTCAAATCCTTCTCCTTATTTTTCCTGATTTTGCTTCAGGGGTCATGTTGTGTTTGGTATTTTTGTTTTGGGGAACATCTTCTTTGATGAACATGCCTAGCAAAGTGTCTCTCTCATGGGGCTTTCCTGTCAGCAGAAGACAGCTCAGGTTATCTCTGCATCAGAGTGAGTTAAAGGGCCAGTGGCACTGGCAGCTGTTGGACTGTCAGGGTACATCTACACTGCAGTAAAAAGCCTGCAGTAGCAACACTCAGAGCCTAGGTCAGTTGACTCAGGCTTGTGGAGCTCAAGCTGCGGGGCTAAAAATAGCAGGGTCTGTATTCAAGCTCAAGAGGGAGCCCAGACTTTGAGACCCTCCTGCAGGAGCGCCGGAAGCTCCCTAGAAGCAGGGGAGGGACCACCAGTGCCTGAACTATGGCCTTGTCCTCGCTCTACCTCTTCCTCCCAAGGCCCCACCCTCGCTCCTCTCCATCCCCTGCCCGTCATTTGCCCTACAGGCAGTAAAATGTGATGGTGCCATGGCCTCTGTTCCTGGACCCCTGCCCTCCCATCTTGGGGGGAGGAGGGTCTCAGAACCTGGGTTCCAGCTCATGCCAAAATGTCTCTACTGCAATTTTTAGCCCTGCACCCTAAGTCAGAACTCATCTGACCAGCCACAGCCAGGTCGAGGCTCTTTTATTGCAGTATAAACATTTATGAGCCTTTTGGAATCTGTTCCTACAAAAAGAGGGGTTGAGCAAGTCACCCATTGCACAGAAGCCACAAGGACCAACCAGCCTCTCCCTGAAGAGTCAGGGTGGGATAATGTGCCCAAAGCTAGATACCCTTAGACACCAAAGGAGGCTTGAAGGCCTCTCTGAGCCTTCCACAGAACCTCAGCATATTGAGAGAGGGGAACTTGTGGAGAAAGTTGGTCTTGCATGTGGATTACGCGGAGGTTATTTCATTGTACCTGGACAAAAGTCTCTCAGTGTCATGTTCCATAGTTGTAAGTTCATCATTTATAAACTTTCACCTGTAAGTCAATCTCAAAGACACTAACCTCCCCCAAATTTGAAAGCATTCAGCTTTTTTGTATTTGATTTACAAAGGGTTAAAAAAAAACAGCCTTTCAATAAGACCATGGCTGCAACCTCTCTATAATAATGGACCAAACCAAAAACTCAGGTCTGACCATCCTCACACTCGGGGAAAGTTCAGATTCAGAACTCGGTAGCGTCAGCAATACAGTACACAGTGTCAAACTGGGTACATTTTCTGGTGCTTCCTGAGATTTGGCCAATCAGAAAACTGAATTTGATCAGAATTATCCAGCATCAGGTCATATCTTCACGATAATGATGCACATTTGATAGATACTGGGATTCAGTTCACTGCTGGCATGAGTGCAACTCTCATGGACTACAATGAGCCCACTCACTCCAGAGCTAAATTGAGCCCTTATCATCCTGTTCTGGAAGCTTTTCAGTATTTTAGACAATTGCTTATTGCTACACCTCATTCAAATTCATTAACTTTTCTCTGTAGTATCAGCAGAAGCAATGTGTGAGCTAGGTTTGTGCAACTCAGTGAATAGAGCCTGCACTTAAAGATCACACCAGACAAACCAGAATGTCACCATATCAACATTAAAATTCTCAGATCTAAGTGTTTTTAAAATAAGTAGTGTAATTTTGACAGATTCCAATTCTGGCTGATAAAACCTCAAACATAATGTTGTGAAAGGAAATAACTTCCAAATTAGAAATTGGGAAGAGTGATTATTTATGTGAAATATCACAATGGATCAACACACCAGATCTCTGGAGATGAGAGTTCAAACACGGATTTTGTCATTAGTGAAATGGATTTGTTGTGTTAATTGTTGACACCAGCTGACATCGCTCTGCATAAAAACACTATTCTACTACTTGGCACAATTCAGTATAACTGGCAATCTCAGATGTACGTGATTGGCATATAGTAACAAGGAAGTTGCAGGTCAGAAATTAGCTGTATGTTCACAAAACACCTGTGTCTAGTATGCCTAACTTTTCACTGAATAAAATCCAGAAAACAAAGAAGATATAACAGAAGCCATATAACCATTTTTCCCCATTTTTTAAGGTCAAAATCAGCCAATGGACACACACTTTAGCCCAACCCCAAAATTCAGCTTAATTAGATTCTTATTAATATTAATAGCACTGTCAAACCTGCATATATGGTGCTGCACAAAACGTAAGTTTTCCAATCTACTATTAGTGCCCGGTCCCAAAACGCTTACATTCTTAAAGGAAAAGAAATGCTTTTACAAAACGACACCTCTACCGCGATATAACGCTGTCCTCGGAAGCCAAAAAATCTTACCGCATTATAGGTGAAACCGTGTTATATTGAACTTGCTTTGATCCACCAGAGTGCACAGCCCCGCCCACCCGGAGCACTGCTTTATCACGTTATCTCAGAATTCGTGTTATATCGGGTCGCGTTATATTGGGGTAGGGGTGTAATTGCAGTACATATTTTATAATTTTTAAAATATATGGTTGAAATCATTTCTTATTTAAAAATATCCCTCCCATGTTTCCAGTCCAGACATTTTAGCATTCATCCCTTAATGGTGCTGCTCTGGGTTGGCCCAGAAATACAGTCGAACAGCACCCCACTTGTATGAGTAAAAATTCAATTAGATAATATATTGTAATATCTTGGAGGCAGGGATTGTCATTTGCTCTATGTTTGAGTACTGCCCAGGACAATAGCTCCTGGATGAGCAATACGGGCTTGATCATAGTAATAATAAATAAATCAAATAATAATTAATAATACTAGTTGAAGTGATGTTACATATGCAAGGATTTTAACCAGATTCATGCCAAAACGGACAAACTTATACTGATGTACACGTATGAAATAGATTGCTTGTGTTTCCTTTAACATTATAATATAATTTGCTTTGAGGAAAAGGAAAATGGCCACTTTAATAAATGAGTTTACCATATGAATAAATACTGATAAACAGTTGAAAATGGCACCGTTTCCCTTTCTGTTACCAAAGTGGTAAGTATGTATACCAATATCATAAGTATAGCAATATTTAAGCAACTTCACTTCAGAGGAAACAAGAGCTGTATGATTTTTCCAGAAAAAATATGACAAAGCTATCTATCAACCTATCCCCGAATCTTTCAGTCTATCTATGTAATTATGTAGCCCTCAGTGCATCTGCTGAGCAAAGTACCAACTAATCTCTAACCAACATGACTAATGGAAAAATACAGGCTGTTAAATTTACTTTCTTATGTGTACTGAACATGTCATGGTTTATTCTAATGAGGGCAAGTCATGTCACAGTTCCAGCTGCCCACATTTTTGTTCCTAAAGAAGAGATTGTGTATTTGGTAAAGACATCATTATACTGAAGGAACATACTGTGAAGGGTCTTGAGCAATTCATACGGTATGCTGTGTTACTGTCTGATAGGCTCAAAGATGTTGCGATACAGTGGAAGGTACAAGAGACAATGAAAAGAGCTGACAGTTTCTTGTTGGAGGGTAAACTCCCAGTCTGATGTGATAAAAGAAAAAAAAGTCCTGCTGTTTCCAAACAAAGGACTGTCTCAGTATGAAACAGATTTCTTTAGCTAATGAATTCATGTACTCGAGCAACTGTCTTCTATGTAGCCCTTTCAACAACAAACATGATAAAAGATTATCCAAGGCAGTTTATTTATCAGTGACGCAGGAGCAACACGCTGATTTTTCAGTTTCTGGAAGTGTTTGCTGATTTTTATCATGTTTAAGTGCATCTTACTTGAAAAAGTTCTGGCCAGGTGGTTGTAAACCAGCATCCGGGAGCTGCTCTTATGAGAATGGATAGCTCAGTAAAATAATTCAACTGAACTAAAAACAATTGAGATGATGGTCACAAAATTCTCCGCAGTTTAGAGCTTTTAAAAAAGTTTGTATACTCCTTTGCAAATATGCTGCATGTTATTAAATGTTTTGCTAATACATTGCTACTTTTGGGGGAACTGCGTAGGGCAACAAAATGGCTAAGGACAGCTCTGGTTCCAGGCTCCACACTTTTTTCTGAGGTCAGACGGGTTTTTTAAACTTTTGGGTGGGAGGAATAAGCAACCCATTTGCAAGTTTTTCATGTGTAAATACATTTTTAAAATGTGTATTAGGAATCTGAAATTTAGATGCAATTATTTAATTCCTTATCATTTACCAAATGCCTTTTATCTTCCAACTGGTCAACAATAGATTACTATAGTTACTCCAAGAAGTTCCCACATCTTCACCATGATGTGAGTTAGAAATGACAACCTTCCTGAAGTACACTGCACCTTAATGAAGAAAAAGATAATATTCCTATGGTCCTGCAGGTGTGTCATTAAAAACTGAAAATTGTAATGTCTCTCCTTTACCTTCCATCTCTAGTCTATGTGACTCCAAACATCTAAACCAAGTAGGAGGTTCTGAGAAATTTAGCTGAAAAATAATTAATAAATATGGACATCGCCTTGCAAGCAACATGATGTTTTTCAAACCCTAGGAGTGCCTGGTCTGTCCTTTCCAAGGATAAAGCAAGTTGACAGATATTGACTCTAGACCAGATGTGGGCAAACAACGGCCCACGGGACCGTCCTGCCCAGCCCCTGAGCTCCCGGCCGGGAAGCCTAGTCCCCCTCCCCCTCCCAGGCTGCGCTCTGGCCCGCCGCTCCCACTGGGCAGCGTAGGGAGCGCAACTGGCTCTGACCGGGTGTCGCGGCTGCGAGCTCCGGCTGCTGGTAAGGGGCGGGGAGTGGGGTGGTTGGGTAAGGGAGAGGAGGGTCCTGGGGGGCAGTCAGGGAGGAGGGGGCAGAGGTTCCAGGGGGGCAGTCAGGGGATGGGGAACAGGGAGGGTTGGGAGTGGGGGGGCTGTCAGGGGGCAGGAATGTGGATGGGGTCAGGAGGGCAATCAGGGGACAGGGAGCAGGGGGGTTGGAAAAGGGGGTGGGATCCCAGGTGGCAGTTAGGGGCAGGGGGGTCCCAGGAGGGGGTGGTCAGGGGACGAGGAGCAGAGGACGGTTGGATAGGGGGTGGGAGTTCCGGGGGGGAGGGCTGTCAGGGGTTGGGGGTCTGAATAGGGGTTAGGGCAGTCAGGGGACAGTCTAAAAATACACAATCCCAAATATTTTAGAAAATGCTGAAGTGTGCCTCATAATTTAGTTACCAGAACTGGAAAATAATGTAAGGATGAGTTACTGTATTTCATATCCTCTGTGATTTTGAATTAGACTCTTTACCAACATCCTAGGAGTCTTTAATGAGAAACTGAGATTGGCACATAGGGCACAAGTCCTATCCTTTCCTATCCCTATTTTGATGGAGATGATGAAAACATAGTAGAGCCCTAAACAAGAGCACTACCTCCATGGTATTATTCTGCTCCTGCCATTACTTTGTTCTGTGAAACCACACCATGTGAGCAACACGGGGTTTGGGATTCATGATAAGATAGGATCAGGTAGAAGAGGAGCAGGGTGGAACAGCAGCTATCTGCAGCAGCTTATCTCCTCCCCCGAAACCACACAGGCCCTCTACAGGTAAATTAATGTTGATACTGCTCACATTCATTTATCTAAGTTCTTCCTCCATAGATAGAACTCCAGTCCCCACATCCCAAGCTGTCTGATGCTCTAAAGGGAATCTGACATAAGGGGGCAAGCATTCTTTGCTGAACGGGTAGTCTTTTTACCTAGAGAACTGATCTTTCCAGACTAAAAGGTAGCAGATAAAATAATTTGTATACAACTGAAAAAATATAGCACTCTTTGATAGAGGTCTCTAAAACCCTACTGAAATGTGGGCAATAAAACATTAAGGGACAGTGCCCCAGTATGGCTAAGCTGATATCTTACAGACCTTAGCCTGTGGGCTTTGCGTTTCCATCCTTTTTACTTAGATAACTAATACATACTTATCCCTTCTAAATACTGATCAATCTTATACTTAAAGCCCTACCAAATTCACAACCATGAAAAATGCATTACAGACCGTGAAATCTGGTCTCCTCCTGTGAAACTGGTCTTTTGTGTGGTTTTTCCCCATACGATACAGATTTCACAGGGGAGACTAGCATTTCTCAAATTGGGGGTCCTGACCCAAAAAGGAGTTGTGTGGGGGGTCATAAGGTTATTTTAGGGGCATTACAGTATTGCCACCCTTATTTCTGTGCTGCCTTCCGAGCTGGATGGCCAAATAGCCCAGCTCGGAAGGCAGCGGCCCGCCAGCAGCAGTACAGCAGTAAGGGTGGCAATACTATACCATGCCACCCTTACTTCTGCGCTGCTGCCTTCAGAGCTGGGCAGCCAGAGAGTGGCGGCTGCTGACTGAGGGCCCAGTTCTGCAGGCAGCAGCGCAGAAGTAAGGGTGGCAATACCATGCCATGCCATCCTTACTTCTGCACTGCTGCTGCCAGCGGTTCTGCAACCACTGCTCTCCAACTGTCTAGCTCTGAAGGCAGCACCACCACCAGCAACAGTGCGGAAGTAAGGGCAGCAGTACCGCAATGCCCCCTACAGTAACCTTGCAACCCCTCCACTCCCAACTCCTTTTTGGATCAGGATCCCTAAAAATCCCCTGAAATTTCAGATTTTAATAGCTGAAATCATGAAATTTATGATTTTTAAAATCCTATAACTGTGAAATTGACCAAAATGGACCATGAATTTAGTAGGGCCCTAATTATACTCCTACAACTTAAATCTATTTAGCATATAATGATTATATAGGACATTAGTTAATCATAACATCACACAATAAATGAATGATAAAATGAATCAATTAGCTACAAGTTCCAAAAGAGGCAAGAACAAATAGAACAAGAACAAACCTAATGTTGGAGCAAATGAACATGGAATTGGTTCACCAAATGCATTAGAACAAGGATGATGTATTTCACGAAAGTAAATTCTGGGGAATCAAGAATTCAGGACGTAAAGTACAGTGGAAATGCTTGACGTTAGTGACCAAAGAGTGAGACTATGCCACAAAGTTACAGGAATAGTTGTACCAATGGGTGATAGTGAAAAATGAACCACAAGATTAATGTCACACATTTTTCTAACATGCACCCTAACCACAGGGTGCATTAGGTGCATAAATACTAATGAGACTAAAAGGAACTATAAACAGCCTATGAAAAATGGGGTACCCCAATATTCTTGGGGGACACTGCAAATAAGGAAACAGGGTGGACTCCTTCACGCACATGCACAGACTATATGTGTAGTCAGTATCACAAGATAAAAGAGGGCTCCCAGATTGGGAAAATGAGTTCCCGAAGGGAAAACTCCAGCAGGAACCATCCCTCTAGTGATGATCAATTGGCAAGGCATCCATCAGACCCTCTGAATATCATTAAGGATGTGAGTAGGACTATATTTGTAACTTGTGCATAGGTCTCTAGAGGATTTCTATATGCTTGGGTAATCATAACTAAACTTTCATAAAACTTGTAAAACACAGACTAGACCGTGTACTTGGAAATCTATGTGTGGTCACTACTACCACCCTTGGTCTTCATGTGTTCATAGAGGCTCTAAATCTAAAGCAGGTAGCAGAGGTGACTTTCATTCTGTTGAGCTTGAAACTGTACCAGAGTCAAACCCATGGTGGTGTAATACCACATTACTAAATTCACTTTAAATAAAATAAACAGCTACAAGTGTGAACTCCCCAGCACAGGGACTAACTGTTTTTGTACAGCACCCAATACAATAGGACTCCAATCCGAATTAAGAGAAATCCATGTGTAATTAAGTTGCCAGATGTCTTGTCAGACAAAAAAGAGATATTTGCCGTCTCTGTGGTAGTATGACTTTCAAATTGTTATCAGCCTCGATACCAAGAGTTTTCGAGGAGAGAAAAAGGATGGGTGGGTGAGGTTGTGGCCTGCAATGTGCAGGAGGTCAGACTAGATGATCATTATGGTCCCTTCTGACCTTAAAATCTATGAGTCTATGATGCTGCTGTAGCCTACTACCTAAAGACAGCACTTTTACTCAGGGCTACATATCCAAGACACCACAAAGCATGTATTTAGACTCTCTTGCGCAACAGTTAAGTGCACCTGGCTACGGAAGTGAAAAAAGAGCAAGTGGGCTAAAATCATTCTATCCAATACTGAGGGAAACAGATAAGTGAACCAGTCCTCACTCAAGAGTTTACAGTATGCAATATGAGTAATCCTAATTGTAGCACAGATATATATGCTTGGGGGGGTGGGGTTGGAAAGAATGGGAAAAGGCTATTCGGTGATCCAAAGTTGGCTGATTACATGATCTTTGCTGTGGAATGCCATATCAAAGAGGTGGCGCAATCTACCAGCACACTTACCACAGTATGTTTTAATGACCAAGTGCATTCACATATGTTATTTCAAATATTTTCATGTCTCACAAATTTTGTTCCAAAACAATTCTCTGATGCAAGATTTTATTTTTTACCTATATTGTACAGTATGTAAAATTCCATTCTGAACTATTGTTATACCACTGTTTATTCAAAACCATTCAGAGAGCTCTTTATAATACTTCATGACAGTGCCGTGTTGGAGGGGGGGAGGGAAGAGGAATAGAGCATACATTGCTTCAATTTACGTATACAAATTTTATTGCAAGACCTGTAATTTGTAAGTCTACAGGCAAACACACAATGACCTGTGATAGAAATGCTTCAAAACCAGCACAAACAGAAAAATTTAACAGTTCATTCAACACCAATGCCAAATAAAAGTGACAAGGGACTCCTCAATAGCCAAACAGGAAGCTTTCCAAATATTCTCTCTCCATGAGCAAACAAAATCCTCCATACTTTTGGTCCAAGATGTATGTTTTAAATTGGCAGACATATGGATGCAGTTGAGTCTATGAGCGAGTGTACTTGCCCCAGATATGCAACATAAATACAGAAGCAATAAAGAGGAGACTCATAACCAAAACTGGAACAGGACCACTAGAAATAAAGAAAAAAAAGTCAGTTAATCTCAGCAATGCATAAAGACATCTTGTTCTGAAGGTTAGGTAGAACCAGCCAAATAAATGACTCAAATACACAGACTTAATACCAAAACTCCTTCCTGCTCCCACCCCACAATCCCAATTAGTGATGGGATTATTTTGTCATCTATTGCAAAAGCTTTAATACAAACATTACTGGAATGCAGCTTTTAGTAGTACAAGTTAACCCTTTCAGATTAACAGAAAGAACCACTCTCAGAATTGGTATCTGCCACATTAAATTGGAAATCTAAGATTTAATTTTTAATACCTCAGTTTTGAATTGCTGGAAGGATATGGATGCTTCCATTTGTACTATAACGCTTACAGGGAGTATTTAGTCACTCACTGCTAATCACTTGTTGAAAACAGGATCTTAATACTCTGATTGTAAACTTTCTCTCCACATTTTTCAATTCAAGTTTCCGCCTCACATTCTGGTGGGTCTGCTACTGAGTTAGTGACCTGAGCATACTTGTACACAGAGCATAAGAAACAACAGAGTCCCTTAGCAGCTTGTCAAACTTAGGTTCAAAATCAGAATATTTTAGCTTGGGAAGTAATTTACAGCCAACTCTCTAGTTTTTAAGAAATGAACAGGATTTAAAATGCAGCGAGGCAACAGATGTAAGCTTTTTACAGTTACACCAGTTTCAGTTTGATTAAATTTACTGCAAGTGACATGGGGGGGAGGGGGGAAAATCACACGTGGAAATTCTGTCCATTATCAGATCTTTATCTAAAGATCCCAATCTGAACTTCGTGTTGGAATCTTTCATGCTCACTAATTCTATTTTTAAGAAATTACAATTAGAGTATTTTTTTTTTGAAATCTTCTCAGTTTCAATTTTAGACTGTGTTAAACTGGCTGATCTATGCAGTGACTAGTCCAAGCAGGTTAACGTAAGTGTTCCATTACACAATAAAAACACCATTTTCTTACTGTGCATCTCAGAACTAGGGCTAAGTGATTAAAAAAATTAATTGCAATTAATTGCATGATTAATTGCACTGTTAAACAATAGAATACCGTTTAAATATCTTTGAATGTTTTCTACATTTTCAAATATATTGATTTCCATTACAACAATACAAAGTGTACAGTGCTCACTTTATATTTATTATTACAAATATTTGCACTGTAAAAAAACAAAAGAAATAGTATATTTCAATTCACCTAATTCTCAATTACTGAGGGACAATCTCCACTCATTGATATATTTTGCTTTCCACAACCAAATCTCTGTACAACTTTTCATGAATGATGTATACGAGTATTCGGATTCCAATATCTAAACTGTATTGTTAAATCTATTCACCTAAATTTGGGCTA
Organism: Malaclemys terrapin pileata; assembly: GCF_027887155.1. Lineage (NCBI taxonomy): Eukaryota > Metazoa > Chordata > Testudines > Emydidae > Malaclemys > Malaclemys terrapin. The sequence goes on from NC_071506.1 coordinate 173,378,064, forward strand.
TTGCGGATTATGTACTCTATGTATCATATGACTTTTAAAAACAAACTTTGTATTTGTGGATAATCTAAGCACTATACCCAGATGTACAAACACTCTTTTCCCAACCTATGTATTATATAATTTTTTTAAAAAATTAGCTTTAATAACACTTTTACATCTGGCATGTAAATTCCTTGTAACGCCAGATACAGAAGTGCCATCCAAATGCCTGTTCTCGCTTTCAGGTGACATTGTATATAAGAAGCAGTCAGCAGCACCTCCCGTAAATGGAAAACTTGTTTGTCTTGGCAATTAGCTGAACAAGAAATAGAACTGAGTGGACTTGTAGGCACTAAAGTTTTACATTGTTTGTTCCATAACTGCACTCAAAAACAAAAACAAACAAAAAAATCTACATTTGTAAGTTACACTTTCAGGATAGAGATTGCACTACAGTACTTGTCTGAGGTGAACTGAAAAATACTATTTCTTTTGTTTATCATTTTTACAGTGCAAATATTCGTAATAAAAAAATAATATAAAGTGAGCACTGTACACTTTGTATTCTGTGTTGTAATAGAATATATTTGAAAATGTAGAAAAAACATCCAAAAATATTTAATACATTTCAATTGGTATTCTATTATTTTAACAGTGCGATTAATAGCAATTTTTTTTAATTGCAGTTAATTTTTGAGTTAAATGCCGGAGTTCACTGTGATTAATTGACAGCCCTATGCATAACACAACACTGTACTTGATTTCCCTTTATTACAGGAAGCACCATGACAGATTTCCAAAAGTATGATTCATGCTATAGAGTTTTTATGATCAAGCAGATCTTACTTGAACACAATGTGAAAATTAAACTGAAAAAACTGATCTCTTTCGCGCTACAGTCTTCAAGATTTTTCAACTCGTCAGGCAATTTTCTGATTCACAGGCTACTGAACATCCTCATCTCATAAATGAGATGTTTTAAACCATAATTGCTATCTACTATGCATAGCCCAATTTGGCTTTTTGTGCAGAATCCTGAATTTTATATAACAAGGTATAGATATGTAGATGTATTTAGCAATCAAACTAAGTGTAAATATGCAATATATTTTAGTTTGCAATTCCACAGTGTAATTCTATAGGAAATGTTTAGCTAACCCATCATTCCCTCCCACCCCCATCTTCACAATCTTCTTCCAGACCCCAAAAGTATAAATATGAATACATAAAATTAATTAAGCTCTAGAATCTTCCACAATCATAAAAAAAAAAACTAAGAGGAACTCCCCACCAATATATCTGGTTTGCCACTTGAATCAATAAATCATTCTCACCCTTATTAAAATACAAATTCTCTTCAGACCATTCCTATTTCTCATCCTCTCCAAAAGTACAACAGGTGATCTATACAGTGAACAATTATAATTTATCTACCATATTTCAGTTAGGACAGATTGTCATCATACATGTAGAAGAGCCAGAGACTATTTTCTCCAAAGCCGATTTCTAATGGTCTCTGGTCTCAACAGAACTTTTTATTTCATTTTAGACTTGTCCGGAAGCTTAGCTTAGTCTCAAGTTTTTTAAAGAGTTGGAAATATTGCAAAGCAGTTTTGTTCTTATAGTCTCAGGATCAATACCACATGAAATATTGGTTTGTTTTTTAAGAGCCCATTTGCTTTGCCTTGATGTAAATTCACAATCAGGAAGATTTACAAAACTGATCGAAAACAGCTACTCCTACGGGTAAATGTGTACATGAAAAAAAAAAAAAAAACACTCAACAACTGACTAAACTGAATTATGACAAACACCATAACCAAAAAGAGTGTAACAAGACAGACCCATGGTCATTTATAAAGGATTTTGTGTAAATGTATGTGAAACATGAAGATAAATTTAAGTTAAGATTATTAAAATCCTCTGGTGGGAAAGAACTTTGCCATATAGACATCTTGGTGTGAAGACTTAGGTTTTTTTATACTGGCATTTTATTTTTTTAATCTTACTTTGGTGCAAGTACATTAGCATATAGCGGCAGGCAAAATGGACCTCCTTAAAGCGGACAATTTTGTTATGGGTTCCCTCTTTATGAATTTGCATGTGACAGAAATCTTATATAAGCCTTGTCTCTTCATAAATATATGCAAAACCAAAGACTCTCAAGTGCATTAGTCTTCATGGAAGAACTTGGTACCTTACTAATTATCACTGTTAAGTACTAAACTTCAGTAAAGAAAAAAAATGTACTTCAGAAAAATTAGTAAACATCTGCTACATAAATTACAGACTTCATTATGCCATGACCGTAACGCACAGGATCATTACTGGCTACAAAGAGACCAAAAAGCCTGCTGCTATAGTCTACAGATTTTACAGAACTGATTACAAAACCCCCCAAAACAAACGACACCTCTACCCCAATATAACGCTGTCCTCAGGAGCCAAAAAAATCTAACCGCGTTATATCGAACTTGCTTTGATCCGCCTGAGTGCGCAGCCGCCCCCCCGCGGAGCACTGCTTTACCACGTTATATCCGAATTCATGTTATATTGGGTTGCATTATATCAGGGTAGAGGTGTACTCAGTACTGACAAATCATTATGTTTTCCATTGCTCTTCCTCCAATCCCATGGAAGGTGAGCCTAGGAGATCAACCATTATTCCCATCAACACACACGCTTCTTTTCACCCTCATTAAAACTCAACATTTTTTCTGACTAGCCGGATGAATTACTTAAGAGTAACAACGTTAAATAACCACAGCAGTGACTTCATATCTAGAGCTCCCTGCAGTCAATAACATTTGAAGTCAACTTGGATTTTCTACCAATCTAGTTTCATCAGAACCAAACCATTCTGCTCAAGATTTCTATTACATAGTCTTGACATTCTCACAGTGATCAGATTCAGAGTGCCACAAAAGGAGGGCAACAGGTCTCAAGTGAACTATTTTGCTCTGAATATCCTTCCCATTAAAACATTTCCCCCCATTCCCTTAATAGCCAAGACATTTTCAACTTTAGCCCATTGCTCCTTGGTAACATTCACAATCCAGTTTCAACAGCTCTTTTTCTTGTGTTGCTTTAAAAGGTTTGCATTTAGTTATTTCTCCAATTAAACAGGATCATTTTCTCAGGACAAAAATCCACTTGGTTGTCTATCTTTTAATTGTTACTATTCTGGATTTAAATGCAGACAATAAAACAATGCAATATATTTCAGTAGCAGAACTACCAACAGAGCAAATATGTCATTTCACATGAATGACATTCTTTCATCATAATGAAAAACTAGTTATGCTATTTATGGCTGAAGTAGCACTTTCCTTTTAAGCTGTTTACAGTGATTTAGAACTCTTCCTAAAATGTTTAAGGCTTCAATATTTCATGTTTGTTCCGCAACAGTAGTTGATGTTATTTGAGACCACCCACAGAAAAGGTGTTTCAGGCGTTTAGTGAAACCGTTCAGAAGCTATTTTGTATTCAAATTTGGGATTTACTTGGACTACGGTCCACACACCAGGGAACATGCTTTTTAAAAAGGAACCTCTGCTGAGCCACTGAAGAACTGCACCCGGGTGCTGCGGTGCCAGTGCAGTCCCAAAATAATAAGGGTACTTCAACCAGAGTGAAAGGGAGAAGCCCTTCAGAAACAGGGCCTTGGAGTTTGTCTGCTGAACTAGTGACTAGCAGAGAACGCGGGGCAGGAGTTGATGAAATTTTGATGATGTAGGTCATAACTATGAGGCAGAGAAGGGGACAGCACTGATCTGTGTATACTGGAGAAGGGCTTATGTTATTGAGTGGTGACCACTAATACTTAAAAAGGCGAGACATCAAAGGTTCATGAGCGAGTTTCTTTGTAGTGGCTGTTTTGACCATTCTCCCTTAGATCTAAATACTGTCACTACCACATGCTGAAAAATTCCTCGCTCAGACATCAGAGTTCATATCTTTACTAAAATTGTCTGTGGAGGTCAGAAACGTGCATAGAGAAAAGAATAATAATTTTTCCTTCTGGATAAGGGCTTTAATCATTTTGATGAGGCTGGAACAAAATCCCTTCTATCAGGGTTGGCAATTTCCTGGGAAAAACTAGTTTAGGACACAGTGCTGGTAAATACCAGCTTAAACCAAGAAACTGAGGGAAAAGATATTAGAATATACTAATGAATATTACTGGAAAATATTTAGCAATTTGATAATAGTTTTGCAGTAATGCCATCTGTTTAATTTAATCAAAAGCTGTAGGCTATTGTTTGAAACAAAAACTTCTTAATCTGGGAATTTCCCCTTTGTTTAGAAATCAAGATGAGATATTTGTTTAGCAAAGAAGGAGAATTCCCAGATTCAGAAGTTTCAGTTTGTTTGAGGTAAACTGCCAAACTAACTGTCCAGGCCAGTACTCTGTCTCTATCTGGCTCAAGTGCAACTGCTGTAACTGAACTCTGAGTATAGAGACTCAAGTCAAAATATTTCAACATGAGCAAAGGTGAAAGATCACCTGACACAATTCATGGTTATTTTGAGAAAGTTCATGAAGATGGCAAAGAGAGTCTTTGACGCAGAAATTGGAAGAAAAAGTGAGTGGGAAGACAGACCGTATGAGGAAACATTTTGCAACATGCAGTGGAAAGAACAAAAACACCAGAACCACTGACTCTGGCTAACTGTATGCGAGTATTAGAATCAGACTCAGTATGAAGGTCCTGTTAAAACTGCACTGCCAAATTCCATCAGAAGAAAGCCAGATCCAAGTCAGCCAAAGACTACAAGGAGGAATGATCATTGTTTTTCAACCACAAATGCATGTTTCCAGAACTGAAACATAAGATAGACTTGAAAATTACAGAAATTTTTTTATGTCTGTAATAGTCCCTTTTCTGTTATTGATAGGGCCCTACCAAATTCATAGCTATGAAAAATGCGTCACGGACCTGGGAAATCTGGTCTCCCCTGTGAAATCTGGTTTTGTGTGTGCTTTTACGCTATATTATACAGATTTTACAGGGGGAGACCAGCATTTCTCAAATTAGGGGTCCTGACCCAAAAGGGAGTTGCGGTTGTGGAGGTTCACAGTACTGCCACCCTTATTTCTACGCTGCCTTCAGAGCTGGACAGCTGGAGACGGGCGGCTGTTGGCCGGGAGCCCAGGTTTGAAGGCAGAGCCGCCGCCAGCAACAGCACAGCCATAAGGATGGCAATACCATACCATGCCATCCTTACTTTTGTGCTGCTGCTGGTGGCAGCTCCGTCTTCAGAGCTGGGCTCCCAGCCAGCCACTGCTATTCTCCAGCTGCCCAGCTCTGAAGGCGCCACCAGTAGGAGCACAGACGTAAGGATAGCAGAACTGCAAACCACCCCCCCCCCCACACACACACACACAATAATCTTTCGACCCTCCCACAACTCCTCTTCCAATTACAACACCATGAATTTCATGATTTCAACTATTTAAATCTGAAGTTTCACAATTTTAAAAATCTAATCACCATGAAATTGACCAAACTGGACTATGAATTTGGTAGGGCCCTAGTTATTGAGCATCAAACTTTTCAAAAAATGATCAGCTGCCTACGGTTAGGCTACAAAGCACCCAATCAAAAAAGCAGGTAGCAGGTGAACTGTTAGACACTGATGGCATGGGGGTGGAAGTTTACATGGAAAAACAGTTACACTAATGCAAGATGAGAAAAAGACGCCAAGTATAAGAAGTGATATAGAACAAGATGACGACAGTTTGGTGTTCGGATATAGCTTTACAGGCCTGTCTAAAAAGGCCTATACTTTAAGAATTTAGGTGTATTCTTATCACTAAGCTAGTTATAGAGGTATAAAAGAAAGAATCAAAATCACTGTCTGTCTGTGTCAGGGCCTTCTCTTACTGTGACAGTCTGAGGCCCTGTTCTTAGGCTAGGTAAGGCCTTTGGCTAAGCAGCAGAGGCAACCATAAGCTGGGAAGTGAACCGTCACTTTCTCACATTCCAAACTAGTCACATTGAAATAAGGCAGTCTGGGGCTGTTAGAAAGGTGATCCGATCTATTACTTCCAGAGAAAGGGAAGAGCCTAAAAGATTTAAAGAAAACTTAGTTTGATAGCATCCTGGCAATAATTCACTTATCAACAGCTGGGGTGTAAAATCCTAATTTCTGTATTATTCTATCACTGTAGTCTCCACTTCCCTATTGTTTGTTTGGTTCTGTGATTGTTTCAGTCTGCTGTATAATTAATTTTGTTGGGTGTAAACCAATTAAGGTGGTGGGATATAATTGGTTAAATAATCATGTTACAATACGTTAGGATTGGTTAGTTAAATTTCAGTAAAATGATTGGTTAGGGTATTGCTAAGCAGAACTCAAGTTTTACTACATAGTCTGCAGTCAATCAGAAAGTAAAAGGGGGGGTGGGGAAATGGGAACAGGGACACAGGCAAGGCTCCGTGGTATCAGAGCTAGTAAGGGGGACACTGAGGAAGGAAACTGGAATCACGTTTGCTGGAAGTTCACCCCAATAAACATTTAATTGTTTGCACCTTTGGACTTTGGGTATTGTTGCTCTCTGTTCATGCAAAAAGGACCAGGGAAGTGAGCGAGTGAAGGAATAAGCCCTCTAACATCTGGTTACATATTAATGTGCATCACATTGGCTAAATCTACTTGGACAAGACCTTATACCAAGTGCTTTGATGAAACATTGTAGATTTACAAAAGTGTTTTCGTAATCACCATCAGCCTGGAGCCTGGTTAAAAGAATACCAAGGATCTGTAAAACCCAAAATCCGTGGTGACATACGATGGAACAGTCAAATAACATGCATGGAAACCTATATTAAAAACCGGCCACATTATCCCAGGATTGCGAGCAGTCTTGAGGAAGAACTTGAAGATAGTGGTCAGTATAACTGATAATCAAAGAGTTTTCCAAAAAGCAAAGAACTTGATCAGTCAATTGAAACCAGCTGTTGTGGTACCTGACACACTTTAAAGGGACATCAACAATTGCAGTTGCATGCTAAGCATGGTTGAACCTAATGATAAATGAAGATCTTGCACCACCATATAAAGCAAAAGTACACAAAGAGTTCATGAGGCAAGTATTCATGTACACATGTTGGCCAACCTCCTTCATCCAAAATATGCAAGAAAGGAATTGTCAGCTTAAGATGAAATTGCAAGGCAGTGATTACTCAGCAAAAAAACCCTCCACTTTCTGCCATATATACGTGCATTTAAAGTAGAAGCAGCTTTGTATCAAAACAAACAAACAAAAAAAATATTTTCATCTGCTATCAAGGAAAAAGTTTCCCCTGTAATATGGTGGGGAAAATCTGAATGCTGATATTCTCTCTGACTTAATAGAATTGGTAGTGCAATTTCAACATCCAGCAAGCACAGAACTAATCTTTTCAAACATTGAATACATTCATTCAAATCTGGAGAACAGGCTTGGTCTAGTCCACAACTAAACTTGATCTCCTGCTTCAGAATGCAGTATGCCCAAGTGGACTTCAACCAGTTGTCTGCAACTATGCACGCTTCTGATTGCTTCAAACCTGAAATTCTGCATTGTCAAGTATCAGAGGGGTAGCCGTGTTAGTCTGAATCTGTAAAAAGCAACAGAGGGTCCCTGTGGCACCTTTAAGACTAACAGAAGTATTGGGAGCATAAGCTTTCGTGGGTAAGAACCTCACTTCTTGCATCTGAAGAAGTGAGGTTCTTACCCACGAAAGCTTATGCTCTGCATTGTCGTAATTTTCATCTAATCAAGTGTTTTTGACTTTTGGTTACATAACAATGAAAACTGAAATTAGTTGACGTGTAACTTCCTTGAGAAAATACTGAACCAAACTGTACAACATTCCAATTTTCAGTATTATAATTATATACACCTCTACCTCGATATAACACCGTCCTCGGGAGCCAAAAAAATCTTACTGCATTCTAGGTGAAACGGTGTTATATCGAACTTGCTTTGATCCACCAGAGTGTGCAGCCCCGCCCCCCGGGAGCACAGCTTTACCGTGTTATAGCTAAATTCGTGTTATATCGGGTCACGTTATATTGGGGTAGAGGTGTACTATTATGCCCTCTGCAGTTTTACTTTTTATTTGAACAATTCTAAATTAATCTCTGAATCCATTGCCTCATGTAACCACAATTTGAATATGTAACTAAAACAAAGTGTACTGTGGTGTGCATCAATGAAACAGTTTTTAAAAATGCCTTAAACTAGGACTAACTAGTTTCTCCCTGAGTGTCAAAAAACCACGATTTTACCTGGTAAAAACCAGCTCTGGTAAACAACATGCCATCCCTGCCTTCTGTTTCCATGTGACAAGGAAACAGGCTTTTTCTCTCTATTTCTTGACTGTATTTGCCCATCACCGAAGCCTGGATGAGGGTGGAAGGAAAGAGCCCCTTGATGGTGGGATTTATCACTTTTTTGGAAGGGACGAGGATATCTTGAAGAGTGTCAGGAGTGCCTGCAGAAGTGAGAAATCTATAGGTCTAAGTGTATAGGAGAAGATGGTTTGTGAATGGGATGATATTTTAATAGCTCTATCAGAATGGCCTTTTTGTTTTAGACTGCTTTTGCTGCTTGCTCAGGAAGCTCTCTCTTTTACAGTCAGCTGCAGCACCTAAGAAGGTGCGTGCTGAAGAGATGGTGTAATGGGCAAAGAGACTGGTTGAGATTACCTGGGTTTCTTCATCCCTACAACAGAAGGCCAAGGAAAGACAGGGCTGAGCCACTAAAACAAATCTCTGACATAGGTGTGAGCCAAGGCTGAAAAGGTTAACCTTGTAACACCAGTGAGTCTTAAAATGTTCTTCAATTCATTATGTTTAATTCAAGACCTGTGGTTAATGACCTCTTTAGCAGTGAGTTGCTTCTGACCATGTGTATAACTGCAAACGGTACCTATTGATGTGTAATGTTTTTTGGTATTTCTGCAATGTGTTTTTATTGGCATAAAAAAAAAAAAAAACAGAAAAACTGTAGATAATGAAGTCTTAGGACCCAAGCCTGCAACCACATATGCATGTGCTTTACTACTGTGAGTAACCCCTCTTGATTTCTGTGGGAATGTTTATGGTATACAAGAAAAGCACGTGCATGTCTGCAGGTTTGGGACCTTAGAGAAAAACAATTCAAATAGTAATCTTGATTGTACTGTGTTAAAGATTGATCTTTTATATTTTTATAACCAGGTCTCCTCAAGGCATTCTTTCTGATTTATCTGAGCAATTGTGGTTTTTCCACATTTTCATGCATAATGTGCAGACCAGAACAAATGACTCATGGAGTCTGGATTACTGTATATAGACTTAAAATAACACTGTCACCCTCTGGCTGCTTTTTGGACTTACACTTTGAGTCCAGGGGAGTCTTCTGTGTAGAATCTCCACATGCCACCGGTGCCTGCTGACGTAGTACGGCCTGCGCTCCTAGTCCCACAGCTAGCATTTTTCCTGTGAGGGAAAGGCACGGGAATCAGAACCTGACCTGCATTAGTGATCAGCTGAACACTCCAACCACCAACCTTTCCAAGAACTCACTAAGAAACCCCCCCACCCCACACAACCTGTTTCTGGTGCTGGTCTCAGACTTTGGCCCGAAGTGACTGTGCTCAGAGCTGGGGTGAGGGCCACAGGGCGATGCCAGGCTCGGTTCAGTGCCTGGTGACAAGTTACCTGACACCCCCCCCCCCAACTGCCCGCTCCCAGCCTGGCACCGGGGGCAGCGATGCCCATCGAGGCTCCCCCCAGCTCAGGTGTCAGCCCCGAGGCGGGCGGGGGGCAAGAGGCGGCGCTATCACGCGTTGTCGCGACCGGCGGGCGGTGTCTCCATCGGGCCGAGGCCGGGCGGCGGAGCCAGACTTTACCGAGTGCCGAGCTCGGTGTCCGCCCCCGCCCGGCTCGCGAAGGGGGCGGCGCGGTAGGTACCTTTGCCGGACGGTGGATCCCGCAGCTCGAGGCGCCACCGCTTTGCTGGGGGAGCGGCTAGAGGCGCCGACATTGGTGCCACTGGGGTTCGGGCCGGGCTGCGGAGAGAAACAGACAGCGCGTGAGACGGGACCAGCGCGAGCCACAGCGCATGCGGGGGGGGCGGGGGATCGGGGTCTCGCGCTCTCACCATGGTAGCGACTCTGGGTTCAGGGAAGCGCGCGCGGATGTCAGAACTCTGCAGTCTCCAAAATTCGCTGCGGCTGCTGCAGCGAAATCCCAGGTCCAGCTGCCTCGCCCCTAGGACCGCTCGCCTCCTGGGCCTGCCAAGGCCCCACGGTTGACTAGGACACTGCCTGACTCCAGCCCCCTCTCAGGAGACAGTTTCCGGAGCAACTAACCGAGCTCAGGGCTCCAGCCACCAGAGTCCTGGCCCCCTCCTGTGCCCGAACCCCGCCTGAAACGGAGACACCACAGGACGCACAAGCTAAGATAACCAGGCAGCGCCAGGACACCTATGGGGAACTAAGCTGATGTGTCCCTAGCTGGTAGCAAAGAAGGAGGGCGGAGCTGCGCATGCGCTCTCCGCACTGACACGTGGACAAGCCCAGGTCCCAGGATCACTTCTTCGCTCAGAAGAAGTGGGCTCCGCCTCCTCTCCGGCTGATGCGAGCCGGAGGGTGCCAGCGCCAGCATGGCCGGGGGGCCGGGCTCGTCTGTGCTGTTCCTGCACCCGGACTTGGGCCTGGGCGGCGCCGAGCGGCTGGTGGTGGATGCGGCGCTGGCGCTGCGGGCGCGCGGCTGCCGCGTGCAGATCTGGACCGCACACTACGACCCCGCGCGCTGCTTCTCGGAGACGCGCGGCCTGGCGGTGCGGAGTGTGGGGGATTGGCTGCCCCGCAGCCTCTTCGGGCGGGGCCACGCGCTCTGCGCCGCGCTGCGCATGGCCTACGTGGCTCTCTACGTGCTGCTGCTGAGCGGGGAGGAGATGGACGTGTTCGTGTGCGACCAGGTGCGGGGGCGGGGCCTGCAGCACGTGCTGGGCCAAGCGCGAGGAGCTGGCGGGGCCGCGCGCCACTAACGGCCGTCGTGGGGTGGGGCGAGGCGGGGCAGGGCAGCGCCCGTTACCCGGGGTACTCGCGAGCCCGCCCCGCGGTCACAGCTCGGGACGAGCCTGCCCTGCCGTCCGGGCGGTCTCCGCACCTCAGAGCCCTGCAAGGGCTCACTCCCTGCTGCTCCGAGCCTGGGGCCGCGCTCCCGGGGGGGGGGCCCTGCTGCGAAGAGCCGGCACGGAGGGGAGTAGCAGCTTGGTGCAGCTCTGGCCCGCCCGGGGCCTTCACACACCCCACCTGCGAGGCTGGGGCCTGGCAGCCCTGCCGAGCCCCGGGCGTCAGGGGAAGGGGTTAACATCGACCCTGAGCTAGGAGTGCGCTGCTGATGTGCCTCCCGTAGCTGGGAATAGGCTTCAGCCCTGGTAGGAGCACAGGTTCGCACCCACGTGCGGACTGTGTCAGCACAGTGCCCTGACGCGGTGCCCTGGCCTCTGCCTATTGGTAGCGTAGGTGGGGCTGGAAGTCGCACAACCAAATGTTTTGCTGGTCAACGAGCGAAGGAGAGATTGCAAGGACCCTGCCCTTTGGGCACCCCTCCCTAGAGCAAGGCAAGCATGAGTGATGGTTTGTCGCCATCATCTGAAGGCCCCCTTGCAGAAGCCCATAAGTGATAGTAAACACAGAGTCATTAAAATTGACCAGACACCCACATTTTCCTCACCCTTAAAATTTTGGTTTTGAATCCATAGGTGTAGTTTATTATAGAAACTGGGATTAAATAGACAATACTTTCTCTTATTCTCACCCCCACCTCTTGGTTTATCTAGGTATCTGCTTGTATCCCAATTCTCAGACTGGCCAGAACTCCTAAGAAGGTTTTGTTTTACTGTCACTTTCCTGATCAGCTTCTGACCAAGAGAGAATCTTTTCTTAAACGCATCTATAGAGCTCCACTTGACTGGTTGGAAGAGTATACTACTGGCATGGCAGATTGCATTGTTGTCAACAGCAATTTTACAGCAAATGTCTTCAAGAATACATTTAAATCCTTAAATCACATTAAACCAGATGTCCTATACCCTTCGTTGAATGTCAGTACCTTTGAAACAATTCTTCCTGCAGATATAGCTAGTATAATTCCCCAAAGGAAAAAATATTTGTTTCTTTCAATCAATAGATTTGAAAGGAAAAAAAACCTAGCATTAGCTCTGGAAGCATTACATGATCTTCGTGGAAGGCTCGATGCTCAAGAGTGGAATGAAGTTCATCTAGTTTTAGCTGGTGGTTATGATGAAAGAGTGTTGGAGAACGTGGAACATTATGAAGAGCTGAAGACTATTGCAACCAAGCTTAATATTAGCGAGCAAGTCACTTTCGTGAGGTCTTTTTCAGATGAACAAAAAATCTCTCTTTTCAGTAACTCTCTGTGTGTGCTTTATACGCCAAGCAATGAACACTTTGGCATAGTTCCTTTGGAGGCTATGTATATGAGATGTCCAGTTATAGCAGTTAATTCAGGTGGTCCTTTGGAATCTGTTATAAATAATGTTACAGGATTTTTGTGTGATCCTCTTCCAACACAATTTTCTGAGGCCATGGAAAAATTTGTGAGAGACCCTGCCTTAAAGAATACAATGGGAGCAGCTGGAAGAGCAAGAGTTACAGAAAAATTTTCATCAGAAGCATTTACAGAACAGCTGTACCAATACATATGTAGATTTACACAATAACAAATACACTCCATAGTGTAATTTACTGCTTTGTCATGTTTCTGATTTGTACATAAGACAGTTAATTTAACTAACATCTAGGCTAGTGCAAGGATGCTGAAATATTTAGAAAATTTGAATTAATCTTTAAACTACACTTTTGATAGTATGTTTCATGCCAGTTGCCACAAAATAACAAGATTTTAGTTGAGGTTGTATTTGTTTACCACTGACTACATTGAATTTTTGCTGTGTTTCATGTACTAAAAAATATTTTAATAAATTTATTAGACTTCCTAGTTTGAACTGGGGAAAGTTAAAATTATGGCAAGTCTGACTTCAGGTTGTATAAGATGATTAACTTTCTTATTTAACCTTTCTTCTCTACACTTGCTATGAATTAACTTTACAGTGCAAGTCTTTTGTTGTAATACTCTGCACCATAATTTTCCTTTTGAATGAATTTCTACTGAAAGGCTCTGCCAGATCTCCACCAATTCTGGTGTGGATGGTGTCATTGAAAATACAGTGAGTTATACATATGCAATAAAGTCCCAAGGGTTTTTTTGTTTTTTTTTAAATGCCAACTAGTGGTCTGGTGATCTTGAACAGTCTTATACTGTCTATTTGTCGGTGAACTCCTGTCCTTAAATAGTATCATCTAATCATCTCTGATGTCATAATCCCAGTAATTAGCTGCTGTTCTTGGAGCAGTAGCAGAGGGAAGAGAGAGAAGGAGGAAACTAAGAATGTCAAAATCCCTCAGACAAAAAATGGGACCAACATTTAACCCCATTTCTCTCAAAAGTCCCTGAAATCTTGAATATCAGCCGTTGTACTAAATGTCTACATCTACTGAATTAAAGTGCTACATTTCATTTTGTCTATTAGAAGCATTTCTTTATACAGCTTTCCTTTGTGGATTTGCTGATCCCTCACATAACCAGGTAGATATGTGGAAAAAATCTTGACATTTTTCTTCCATTTCTTTTAAAGTTGTATCTCATAGTCTTGGGTTGTGCAAAAATGGTAATTTGAATGAATATTTCCCACAGTCAAAATGTCAAAAAATGAGTTTTTAAAAGAGAAGGTAGTATGTTTTTATGGTCCATCACTGCATAAAAGTTCAGTTATGCCTTTTAAAACTAAGATGGTGGATGAACTCATAGTGAGGAAAGTGTACAGTACTCTGTTTTGGTTTTTAGAAAATCACACAAAGAACAAATTAATGCATGAAGTTAAAGAACAGCCTTAGATATAGATTCTGCAAGCTTCTCTGTGCAGGGAGATTTCAGTGTGGAGCAGGCCTTAGATATGTTTAATATATAGTGGCTCTCATAGAGAACAATGCATCAGAACATCACTTGATAAGATTCTAAGGGACTGTATTTTGTTAGTGTTATAGTAGCTTGCTAGAAATTTGCTTCTAAGTTTATATTTTATGCACTGTATGCAAGCTAAAGTTGTATTTTGGTCTGAAATCCTATTAAGGGAGGTGAATATTAACTCAATAATCTGAGGATAAGGAATATCAGATTTTTATAAATACCTCAAATCATTTTACTGATCTTTGCCGACCCAATTCACTTTATTGAACTTTGTCTTATATGGTTTTTCATCTACAATATACTATTTGTATGTGATGGAATAAAATTGAATTGAATTTTGTAAATGGATATGTAACTTGCATAATTCGCTCATTCTCTGAGGGTTAGGTTCTGTACTTATTCTGTATGTGCTCTCTGTGTATCATAGTGTGTGTACACTTTGGGGATAGTTAACCTTTATTCCAAGGTGTGTCTATAAATTTTCCAAATTTTAGAGTTGAATTGCTGTTTGAATTATGCAGACATTTTAATCTTTCCATTGTTAAGACTGCAGCCTAGATCCTACTGTAACACATTTTGTTTTACCCTTCCTCACTTTTTAACTAAATAAAATCCACTGGAGGCTGCATGCTGCAGTAGCTAGGGCACTGGAATGGGAGTCAGATAACTTGGATTGTATTTCCAACTCTGCCACTGATATGTGAAGTTCCGGTAAGCTCCCACCATGCCGCCAGTAGTCTGCTGTCCCTTAAGCCTCAGCCTTCCTTCTTCACCTCTTTTCCATTCACGGACTTTTTAAGCTGACAAAGTTTAAACATGTAAAGTTTTCAGAAGGGAAAAATTCATCCCTTTAATGTAACAGTGAACGAGTGAAAAGGACTTATAAGAGGAAGAAGGGGAAGCTGGTCTCTAATGCTCTGCTAAGCAGGCACCTTTTCCAATGAATTGAGACCTTCAGGAGACAATTGATATGGATGGTCAGAGAGCTGAAGAGGAGGAGAAAGTTTGGGGTGGTTGGTGCCTATTTCCACACAAATCCAAGTCCCTGCTGCATAATTTAGGTCTAATGAATCTTACAGGGCCTTGACAACAAATAACATTGAGTGTTAAGTACACCCATATCTACTAGATAGCATTCATTGATGGCAGCTTCAACTTTAAAATGATTAGCATTTTATTGAACTCACTAATACAAGTCATGCAAACTTGTCAGTGGTGTATATATACTTAGTTGAAATTGTTTGCTGGACTTTGCACCAACCATGGTACGATGTTGCATCGGATTTTCACTGACAGTTGCAGTGATGCTGGGGTGATGTATTGCATTGCGTATAAACTGTTACCGTCTTTCTGTGACAATTGCAAAGCCACCAGGGAATAGTTAATGTAATGAAAATTTAATTACAAAGCCCCCTTGTAGCTTTAAAAAAAACAACCTTATGTTTTCAAAATTTTAAGATGGACTCTTGGGAGGAAAAGGGCTTTTTCCTGAAATTTTGAAGGAAATTCAGTTTACACTTTTCCAGCTCAAAAGATTTTAAATAACTTATTAGAAACTTCAAAAAATTTCAAAAATATTTTGTGTTCTTATTTCCTAAAAATAAATATTTGAGGAATTAGTAAATACTTCCCCCCCATAGGGTGTCAGTTTTCAAGCAAAAGGAAATTTTCACAGCTAGTATTTTTCAAAAACCAGGAATGAAGCCACTAATGAAAAAACGTGTAAAGGGCTAGTATTTTTAGTATGAAAGCCAAAAGGAGGAGGAAAAAAAAAACCATGTCAATTCAGAAAATTTTTGTTGTCAAAGCATACATCTAAAATTTCTGTGTGCCTTTTCATGTAAAAAGCATTATATGAGCAATACATTTTGTCAGAGGGTGTGAGCAGGTATAACTTCTCATTCCCATTGGTTTAGGCAGGAAAAGCTTTGTAGGTACAGTGATTCCTCTATCAGGACTTCAACACACATACACACACACACACACACTTTCTGAACCGTCTCCATTATCCCCTTGTTCTGTGTTGCCACTTCTCAGAAAAGAATTGCTCTTGGGCTTGGTCTACACTAACCCCCCAAATTGAACTAAGGTACGCAACTTCAGCTATGTGAATAATGTAGCTGAAGTTCGAAGTACCTTAGTTCGATCTTACCTCGGTCCACACGCGGCAGGCAGGCTCCCCCGTCGACTCCGCGGTACTCCTTTCGTCTAGTTGGAGTACCGCAGTCGACGGCGAGCACTTCCGGGTTCGACTTATCGCGTCCAGACAAGACGCGATAAGTCGAAACCAGAAGTTCGATTGCCAGCCGCCGAACTAGCGGCTGGGTATAGACGTACCCTTGGTCTCTATTCTCTCCATGCTAACCCAAGTCTATGTGATACTTCTCACATCCTTAAGGACTATTGTGGAACTTGACTCAGCAGACCCAGTCTATGGCATACTTATAAAATCAATAATGGTCCATGCTGAGCTTTCAATCATTATACGGCTACAGCATCTGGGATGGAGCATGGACCAAGGACTTCACACTTACCTTTAAGTGGGAAGGCCTATAGCATCTAGAAGGGAAGGAGGTCCTGTCCCAATTCAGCTCAGGAAGCTGTTGGAATTGAAGTAGTTTAATTTAACAGAGTGTTCTCATCCAGGGGTTGAAAAATTTCCTTGACACCTACTAGCCAATTTGAAAACATCTGTCACTGAGCCTCTGAAATCCCACGATCCCTGCAATTTAAAGGAACAAAACATCTGTGGACTCTTCATAACTGTAGCATTGTCAATCAACTTTCTATTAACCCCCCCCACACACACACACTTCCTTCTTTTGTAAGAGACACAAACCCATGACCACTATTTACCAGCTTACTTATTTGTCTCAGGAAGAGAAGCCAGCAGCTCCAGGTGATGTGGCCCCAGTCAGCCCACTCATCCTCTCCAACTTTCTCTCTGCCATGAGTTTTTCAAGTTTTGCTGTTATGCAAATAGGGAACAATCCAGTAAATACTACTGAGTCCAGAGATTGCTGCCAGGACTACTACTTCTGGAAGTAAGTACTTGTGATGGGCAATAAGTTGTTTGTAGGATCAGGACCATAAATATACTGTAGGCTGCCAGGCTGTTCCTTCCTGTCAGTCTCTGAAGGAGGCCACACCTCTTCACTGTCACAGACCTGTAAAAGTGAGTTCAAAGGGGGGAATTAGCTACACCTAGTGCTCCAGTCCTCACTACACTTGCACTGAAAAAATAAAATCAGTACCTACAGTAGTTTTATGCAACAATACTTTATACAATGAACAGATTTCATCACATAAATACTTGTGGTTTATATGCTTTTTAACAAGAAACACTTTCATGGGCTGTATTCTCCCTCAACAGCTGCCAAAGACTTCTCTAGCTGAAGTCTGAGGAGCTGTTACTATGCTGCCTACCAATCTTATTAAAGGACCCTAAACCCTTCAGTAGCCTGAAGACAAGTTTACTTGACCATAAGACCGGCCATACTGGATCAGACCAATGGTCCATCTAGCCCAGTATCCTGTCTTTGACAATGGCCAGTGCCAGATGCTTCAAAGGGAATGAACAGAACGGCAATTTCAAGTGATCCATCCCTTGTTGTTCAGTCCTAGTGTCTGGCAGTTGGAGGTTTAGGAACACAGAGAGCATGAGGTTGCATCCCTGACTATCTTGGCTATTAGACATTGATGGACCTGTCCTCCATGAAGTTATCTAATTCTTTTTTTAACCCAGTTATACATTTGGCCTCTTCAACATTCCATGGCAACAAGTTCCACAGGCAGACTGTGCAACTTGTCCTCAGCATTCTGCCTGAGGAAAAATATGTTTGTCTTGATTCCCTCTCTCTGCTCCCCCACAAGATCTGCCTTCCTTCCCATGTCTTGTTCCCTCTTTCCTTGCAACGAAGACAATGGCTTACTCCAACATCCCAAGAAAATCTGAAATAGAAAGAGCTTCATTTCTCGCCTGCTGCCAGCCTTGTCTTCCTACACAGGGTCAGTTGAAGCTCTGCATCAATTGTTCCCTGCCCAGTCTGTCATGATGTGCATATCTAGCCATTGTTGGTACCCAGCCTAGAGATGGCATTGATAACTAGTCGGAAAGGAAAATGGTACACTGGAAGGGCAACTCTAGGGAGAAAGGAGGATTCTCATGGGGTGCAAGCATGAATCCAGTGCAGTGCCCCTTCCCAGCAGATAGAAAACTTTCCTGATGCCCAGCACAGTGCCACAAACTAAAAAACCTGGAGATTAGCTAGTCCCTAAGGCCTCCTCTTCACTAGGCTAAAAAGGTGTGTTGTTAATTTGAGTTAACTCACTCAAGATAAAATCCTAGTGAAGAGAAGGCAATTTGTAGTTTACATATGTTAACAGATAGAGGTAAAGAGTAGGCTCCCTCACAATCTGTACCTTGACCTGCTAATTCATCTGCAAACTACAAATTGCATTGTCTTCCCTAGGATTTTACCTTGAGTGAGTTCATGAGTTAAGAACACACCTTTTTTTCCTAGCGAAGATGAGGCCTCTGTGAAATTCACACAGGAATTATGTGGTCTTCCAAGGGTGAATCAGTAATGTATTTTATTATTTTATTATGATTAAACACTTCCATATGAGTCAGAGCTGTTCCATGGACATCATTACTGTGGGGAAATTCTCTGCTCACTCAGTGTTTTCTGACTGACATCACATTCAGCAGCTGAAGGTATCTTGTTGGCTTTCCTCTTTTTTATTTTCATTTTTCCCCTTCTTGTCACTATATAATGCAGAGAACCCAGTTCAGCATTGCCCTGCGGCCCCTTAGTGCTCCCATTCCCTCCCCCCCCCCGGTGCAGGGAGCCTCTGTACTGCCACCACAGCAGCCCCACACCCACCTACCCCAGGCACAGAGGGGTGGGATATGGCAGGCCAGAGGAGAAAGGGGGCAAATCCAATGATGCAATAATTCATGTCTTTCATTTCTTCTGTAGCAGTAGATGCTGACAGTGCAACATTAATCAGACGAGTAGGACAGGTAATATGTAGCAGCTCCAATTTCTGATTGAGTTTAATCTCCTGTGCAAATTTAGCCATGTAGGAAGAAGAATCTGTGTTAGTTGGGGCCATGTTTTCCCAAGTTTGTTGGTACATCTCACACATCGCAAACATACAGTTATTGCCACTGTCAAGGCTGTATCCCCACTTTGAACTTTAGGATACAATGTGGGGGCCTGCATGAAGACTTCTAAGCTTAACTACCAGCTTAGCTCTGGTCCACTGCCACCATCTCAAGCTAATTCCCTTCCCTGGGGAGCCTTGAGAAACCTTTCACCAATTTCCTGGTGAATACAGATCCAAACCCCTTGGATCTTAAAACAAGGAGAAATTAACCATTCCCCTCCTTCCTCCCACCAACTCCTGGTGAATACAGATCCAACCCCCTTGGATCTAAAAACAAGGAAAAATCAATCACGTTCTTAAAAAGAAGGCTTTTAATTAAAGAAAAAGGTAAAAATCATCTCTGTAAAATCAGTATGGAAAATAACTTTACAGGGTAATCAAACTTAAAGAGCTTAGAGGACTCCCCTCTAGTCTTAGGTTCAAAGTACAGCAAACCAAGATAAACACTCTAGTAAAATGTACATTTACAAGTTGAGAAAACAGAGGAAAACTAACACGCCTTGCCTGGCTATTTACTTACAAGTTTGAAATAGGAGAGACTTGTTTAGAAAGATGTGGAGAACCTGGATTGATGTCTGGTCCCTCTCAGTCCCAAGAGCGAACGAACTCCCAAACAAAGAGCACAAACAAAAGCCTCCCCCCCCCCCCAGATTTGAAAGTATCATGTCCCATTATTGGTCCTTTGGGTCAGATGCCAGCCAGGAACCTGAGCTTCTTAACCCTTTACAGGGAAAAGGATTTTGGAGTCTCTGGCCAGGAGGGATTTTATAGTACTGTACACAGGACAGCTGTTACACCCTTCCCTTTATAGTTATGACAGCCGCGTTGACGAAACGGGTGTCAGCCGAGGGTATGAATGTCACATCAGCACAAAATAATGTGGGTTTATTCATTTTGAAGTCAGAAAATGAAAACAAAAGGCCAAGAATTGGAAAATCCAAAGCATCAGGAGACTCATCAAAAATCAGACTAGACACCACATTTCCATCAATTCATTCCATCAGTTTAGATATAAATCATCGTCATTTTTTTCCAGGTACTTATGAGTGAGGCTGTCTGCACTAGGAAGGGTTTTTGCTGCTGGACAGTATTGTCACACAAAGTCACCAATAGGCCCCTTTGCAATTAACTGCGGTTGTCCAGCGAAACAAAGAGCACACACAAATTCATTGACACAATCATGCTGTGTCCTCTTTTTCATTAAAGCCCTGGTGCAAGCTCCTGATACTGACTGTTTATCCCTAAGCTGACTGTCTTCTTAAAGCTTCTTGTGTCACTTGCTTTTGACATGCTTCTTTATTCTGTCATTGCGAGCACTAACCTCAGTGCTGCAGTACTCGCAGTGCAATGCATCCTTTTCACTCCCCTCTTTACTTTTCTTGAAAATTTCTAAGCACTGATCGTCTTGTTGGTATTCAGGCATAGATTGTGTTTTCACCCCATGTTTCCCTTTTTACCTTATCTTAATCTGTAGAGGACTGATTGGTTAAATTCGGTGCCACAATAAACAGACACAAAGAAATAGTGCAATGTTAATGTTTGATTTCCTGACCTCCACCGTGTGTGTGTCTGTGTTTTACTCTGTAGAACTGCTTCAGTCTCAGAGCTGCAGGACACAACAATCATGTAAAGCATTAGTATTTAACAAAAATAAGTACCTGAAAAAAATATTGAGTGGATTGATAGATGGGCATAGACAATCTGGCCTAGCGGTCACAGCTGGGCTGAGGTTTGCTCACCAGGGCAGGAGTTGGAGGAATTGCAAGAGCCAGGTCCCGTAAGCAGTAGTCAGATTCAGCGTCAGGCCAGGGTCAGAGACGAGAGGTAGTACTAGTGTGGAATCAGGAGGCAAGAGTCAGGGTCAGTGTCAGGCTGGAGTTGGAGACCAGAGATCAGGGGCAGTACCAGGCTAGAATTAGGAGGCAGGAATCAGAGTCAGACTCAGGCTGGAGTCAGAGACCAGAGGTCAGGAGATCAAGCAAAGTCTGGCATTACAGCACACCAAAGTCTTTGTGGTGGCCCAGACAACTTCCTAGGGCAACCTCTGGGGTTAAACAGGGTGCTTGGCTAATCAGAGGGCTGCAGGGTACCATCACTCTGGGTCTCTTGGATGGTACTTCCTGTGGTGCCTATTCTCCACAGTACAGTACTACCTGGCTGTACCTCTGCATAGCCACCTGGTGGCATTGTGGGAATATCTGCTCTCCCAGGTTCTGCAGACCCAGGCTCTGCGTTCCCAAGTCCTTACGGGGACCCAAGACTACAGTTCAGAAATGTGCATCCTTTGTGCTCATATTTTCTCTTTTGTTTAAAGGCTTAAAAATGAATAACTTCTTACACATGCCAAATACATTTGTTAGATGACAAAAAGGAGACACAATAAGACCACATACCATGGAGAGGAAGAATGAGTAAAGGCACAGAAAGACAGAGGTTCTATGGCAGGAGATAATCCCCAAACAAGGCGCTGATATTAATAAGGCCCAATTTTGCCATGGAAGGCATTGGCAGTTTTTTGAAAAAATCAATGTAAGATCTGACCGGGGCATAGCCATGGGTGGGCCAGGGCTCACCCACTTAGCATGCAGTCCCAGACCCCAGTTCTGCTCTGGCTTTGGCAGACCCCACGCCCTGACCCCGCTCCCAGGCTGGAGCACTGGTAGAGCGGGCGGAGTGGAGCAAGCCCCAGTGCTCCCACCCCACTGTCTGGTGGGCAGAGCGGGTAGGGGTGTGGGAGCGCCCATTTTTCCAGGGCCCCATGTTAGCCCAATGGCAAATTAGCCACTGGGTGGAGGGCAAGCGAGTGGGTGGCCGGCGGTGGTAGAGGACATCTTCAAAAAATGTAGGCCCACCGCCTGGGAGAGCCGGACCTGGAAGGGAGCTGGTAGCCATGCACACTGGAGAGCAGCGTCTCCTCCCAGAGCTGGGTGCATGCCCAGGGCCCTGGGGAGCCCCTGGTCAGAGGGTCCATCCATTGCCCCCCGTATATTTACAGGGAGGCTGGGTGGGCAGGCTCCCCATTCCTCCTGCCCACCCAGCCCCCCCCCTTAATTGCCCACCCAAATATCTCATGCTGGCTACACCACTGGATTTAGCCTTTAATAAAGGATTTAAATTCACTCCCCACACCCCATATAAGAGCTGACGGGTAAGAAGATGAAACAAGAGCAAAGTAGTTACAAAGGGAAATCCCCCAACTCATATATTTGCCTGAATACAACTGGAACCCCAGTTGATTAGAAGAGACCAACAAAGAGAAAACGCATATTAAGCAGAATAAGGGGATAACTGTTTGGAGGGGAAGTAGGAGAATGTTTTCTCACTGAGTGGGTATGCGGGGGATGCTGGAAGTGAACAAAGGAAAGGAAGAGAGTGAGAGAGAGCAATTTGGTTTTACTGTCTCTCCACTTCCTAATATCGTGGTCTGCAGTTTTTCTTAGTTTACTTCTACCGTTGATGGTAAATAAGATGAACTATGAAGAAACTATTCAAAATACTTATTTCTATACACAATTTTTCAGACCATGAAAAGAAATTGCAGTGTGGAGTAATCACACACGCAGGGTTAACATTGCTTTCTTTTTTCTTTCGTTACTGTTTTGTGCAACTTTTCACAATATAAAAATTTTATAGATTTTAACATTTACATGGAGGCTATAAAAACTTCATGCTAAATTATCATATTGTTAAACTTTATTCCTCTTTATTATGTCTTTATTATTCTCTCTAATGGATGAAACTGCTGATATTTTATTTTGAATTGTAAATTATTATACAGCTAATATCACAGAGGGATTGTTTACTGAAACAATGGCTATAGAATACAGAGAAAATATGGTATATCCAATAACATGACTATTAGCATAGATAGCAAAAAGATATTTTAATTATAGTCATCTTTGTATGTATTTATGATTAAAGCAGCACATATGACCGGAAAATAAATGAATCGGGGTTAGTTTATATTGGTTTATGAAAGTTCAATTCCACACTGCTGTATATTTTAAGTAACACAGATTAAGCAAATTAATTCCAGGTTTTAACACTATCTATTATGAGGAAAGGCCATCAAGTTTGCTCCTATGAATCTGAGATGAGCTAACAGAAATATAAAAAATAGAACAGATCATAAATTGAAAAACAGAAATGACAACCTTAGAGCTGGTCTACACTACATAGTTAGAAGTGCATACTTGCATCTGAAGAAGTGAGGTTCTTACCCAGGAAAGCTTATGCTCCCAATACTTCTGTTAGTCTCAAAGGTGCCACAGGACCCTCTGTTGCTTACTACATAGTTAGGTTGATGTACGGCATCTTATGTCAATCTAATTATGTCAGAGTCTATACTACATCCTTGTCCCGCCGATATAAGTGCCATACTACACCGCCCTAATAACTACTTCCACGAGAGGCATAGGGCTTATGTCAGTGTAGTTAGGGCGACGCAGTGTCTGTGTAGACGCTGTGTTACTTATATCGGCTGTTAGCTCTCTTGTCAATTGTATATCTCTGCACCCAGAAAGCCGGGCAGCTAGAGCTCAGCTGCCCCTCATACCCCTGGAGAGCTGGTGGCTGGATCCCACTTCCAGATAGGAACTGGGGCAAGAAGACCAGGCAACTGGACCAACTCCTGGCTGGGAGCTGGGGCGAGAAGCCAGGGCAGCTAGACCCCACTCCCACGGGGAAAGGAGAGCCGAGGGGGTAGGGGAGCCAGCCTACTGGGAGTGTGTGAGGTAGCCAGGTTCCCGGCAGAGAGCTGCCAATGAAGTTGAGAGACAAGGCTCTCAGCTCCCCACACTGCCCCTTTTAGGTCAGAGAAAGTGCTCCTGGTGAGGATGCACACCACCAACCCAAGGAGTGTGTACATGCACTACCACACTAATTACTGCGGTGGCTGTAAGTTGACCTAATATAGGTCAACTTAAGTTTTTAGTATAGACATACCCTAAGAATCACACAATTGCCAATTTTTCAAAACTTTACATGAGACATTCAGTTAGACACTGGGAAATAAGCATACATGTATTTATTCAAACAATGAGTGATAAAATTAAATGCACATACCATATTTTAACTTAATACAAATTTATTTTTACAATTATATGAACACATTTCTGTATTGTGCAACAAAAAGTACAATGTATGGACAATTATGAGGCTATCTTCATTCATTCCCAGGCAAAGATAAATGAAGTATTAAGTATAAATCTTGGCACTGCATGAGTGCATAAATTCAGTCGTAAGAGCCTCATGTCCTTTTTTCATTTCTATTCAGTACTTTGGTTTTGGCTTAGGGCCAGATTCTGAAATCAGGTTTATTGCTAGATAAAGGCAATGTGGCTATACCTAGTGGTAAGCACTAAGTCCAATCACAGTGTTTGTAGGATCAGATCCTTAACCCTTAGCTACACTGGGTAAATTTTACAAGAGGATGAAGGAACATATTATGAAGATATATGCAATCTAGTGAGAGTGCCATCTCATACTGGTACCACAAGTGGGTGGTGCTTGGGTACCGTCACTTTTTTTACTCCAGCAGCACAAAGCAAAGCCCAAGGGGACTAGCAGAGCCCAGCCAGAGTGAGACAAACTGTGGAACCTAGCAGGGCATTAGAGTCCCACCAAGGACAGCCAAGTCCGAAAAGTCCAGGAGAGCCCAAGAATGTATCTGAGCCTCACTGAGGGGAAGCCAATCCCAGCAAAGCCCTTCAGAGCATGCATGCTCATATTTTGAACCGCAGCACAATCTAATTTGCATGATATTTCATTTTTTTGTCTTCAGTGGGCAGAGCTTAGTTTGTGGGTGGAACTTGGAAGAATACCACTACTTTTATCTTCCCAGTTCAACCCCTGACAAAAGTGATCTAGCCAGTGATGGTTTTACCTTTTCTGCTGCCCTAGATCAAGGCTCCATGTGTTCCAGGGCAAGATGGACCTAAATTTTGGAATCTGGAGAGGCGGGGGTGCAGTTTGGGATTGTGGGTTATGTACATTAGCTGGATGTTTCAGAACATAACATAATAATGGCCAGCCATACTAGGTCAGACTAATGGTCCATCTAGTCCAGTAGCCTGTCTTCTGACAGTGGCCAATGCCACAGGCCTCAAAGGAAATGAACAGAACCAGGCAATTATCAAGTGATCTATCCCGTCATCCATTCCTGGCAAACAGAGGCAAGGGACACACAGAGCATGGGGTTGCATCCCTGACCATCTTGGCTAATAGCCATTGATGGACCTATCCTCCATGAACTTATCTAGTTCTTGTTTTAACCCTGTTATAATTTTGGCCTTCACAATACCCACTGGGGCAATGAGTTCCACAGGTTTGACTGTGTGGTATGTGAAGAAATACTTCCTTTTGTTTGCTTTAAACCTGCTGCCTATTAATGTCATTGGGTGACCCCTTGGTTCTTGTGTTATATTAAGAAGTAAATAACATTTCCTTATCAGTCCATATCACTCCATATCAGTCAAGATTTTATAGACCTCTACGATATCCCCCCTTACTCATCTCTTTTGCTAGCTGAAAAGTCCCAGTCTTTTTAATCTATCCCCATAAAGAAGCTTTGCCATACCTTTAAAATGTTTCTGCTAAAATGACCAACAGTGAAACAGTTAACATTGGATTTTAAATGTTCATTTTTAGATTTTAGAGTTAAGCAATACATTGAAATGAATGGGAGATTTCACGCTTCTGAGCTGTTGTTTCAGGCTGTCTTCAGACTCAGGGAAGCAAGACTGCATCAGTTTACACTTGATTCATGTTTTCAAGATTAACTGCACAAATATTCCGGCAAGAAAGATTTTTTTATAATTATTAGGTAATGAAAGCTGCAATTCTGGAGCATACTTCTGATGCAAGGGATGAATTCCAGGGAAAATTCCATGGATATGAAATACACAGGGCTCTGCCCCAGATTTCAAAAAAAGGTATCCCCTCCCCCTAACACACACACATGTCTGTCTTTTCCACCTAAGGGTACAAAGTTAAAAAGGGGTCATTATGACAGGTTCCCCCACTGGGTGCCAGTTGGAGCTGGGGTACCACTGACCCCACCTGACCCACCAGCCTGGGTCCCTTTACACTGTACTGCTGAGGCAAGTCAGCCAAGCCCTCCCTCAGGCTTCAGACTGCACTTCACCAGCACATGTACACACCCAGCTGCTGCTATACACACAGATGCTGAGATCAGCTCTGCATGGGAAAGTTCAGCTAAGGAATTGCCCAGCACTCAAGTGCACACCCCCTCTGGAGTGTAAACCCAAAATTGTAGCATCTTGCACTGCACAGAGAACTGTACAGCGTCAACTCATTAAATTCACCCCCTCCTTCCATGTGGAGGAAGATATGCACAGCTTTTTGCCCCCATTTATAAATTCCACAAACTGGTTTTAGAGAAAACAAAAACAAGTTTATTAGCTACAAAAGATGGATTTTAAGTGATTATAAGGGATAGCAAACAGATCAAAGCAGATTACCCAGCAATCTAATCTTAAAATATTAAAGAAACTGGTTACAAGTAGTAATTTTTCACCCTAAATGTTGTTTTAGGGAGATTGCAGAGATTCTTGAAGGCCAGCTGCGGTTTAAACCTTCAGATATTTCATTCACAGGCAAAACAACCTTCCAGCCTGGACTCAGTCCTTCTCCCCTGATTCAGTCTTTGTTTTTTAGATGTTTTCAGCAGTCACCTTGGGCGGGGATTCAATGAAGAATGAATCATGATTATGTCACTCCCCTACCTTAAATAGCTTTTACATATGGAATCCTTTGTAATTCCTTTGTAAATTCCTTTGTCTTTCAATTTACACCCACCCCACTCTTATCTTCAATTCATTCTAATAAGTTGGAGTGTGGTCATGGAATCTCTCACTCAGCTCCAAAGAAGTAATTACATTTTTGTCTGATTTTTCTTAAATTCCTCCAGTAAATTCAATTAGATACTGTAATATTCTTCATTTCCTTCCCTGTACTATTGTATAGTGTTGCTGTAGGCTGTTAGGCAACTACGATAGAGAGAGTTGCTTTTCAGTGGTGAGTGAAGGTTATAAAGTGTTTTGTGAGATTAAAAGGCAGTAGAGAAAGAAAAATTCAATGCACAAAAAGCAGTCAATGTGGCATTGTGCACGAGCACCCAGTGAGGGTGAGTTTTGGGTACCCCTCACCCCAGTGCACATTGTGAGGGGAAATTGTTACATTTATATCAACATGTCATGTTTTCTTGTTCTGTCTCTCTCCCTTCAGGTTCCCCATCTTTCCAGTTTACATTCCTCTTCCCCTCATACAAACAATCCCCCATCTACTCTGTAGCACAATGCAAGATATACCGCTTTGTTACTCAACAAAGGAGGCTACAAAATGGCCAGTGAGATTTTTCCTCTCCTCAACGTATTCATCCTAGAATGAGCTGTATGAATATAACCTAACTAAGACAGGAGCAAGAAGATAGTCTCAGGCAACAATAATACTTCATTTTATGGTGTTAGGAGCACTAAAAAGACAAGCAGTAGTTGTCATTTAAAAGTCAACATTTACCCACAGCTACAACACAGTACACCTCTACCTTGATATAACGCTGTCCTCGGGAGCCAAAAAATCTTACCACGTTATAGGTGAAACCGTGTTGCATCGAACTTGCTTTGATCCACTGGAGTGCGCAGCCCCGCCCTCCCGGAGCACTGCTTTACCACGTTATATCTGAATTAGTGTTATATTGGGTCGCGTTATAGCAGGGTAGAGGTGTAGTATTTTTGATATTTCATTTATTTCCCCTGCTAAATATAGGGAAAATTCTATGGAATTCTGATGCTATGTGTGGTAACTGTGTGCGAATGCTGACTTTTTAGTGGCAACCATCTAGAAAGATAAGTAGATGATCAATGGACAGGCCAGAAGGCAGGCAGACAGATGTATATTAATAGAATCATAGAATCGTAGAATATCAGGATTGGAAGGGACCTCAGGAGGTCATCTAGTCCAACCCCCTGCTCAAAGCAAGACCAATCCCCAACTAAATCATCCCAGCCAGGGCTTTGTCAAGCTGGGCCTTAAAAACCTCCAAGGAAGGAGACTTCACCACCTCCCTAGGTAACGCATTCCAGTGCTTCACCACCCTCCTAGTGAAATAGTGTTTCCTAATATCCAACCTGGACCTTCCCCACTGCAACTTGAGACCATTGCTCCTTGTTCTGTCATCTGCCACCACTGAGAACAGCCGAGCTCCATCCTCTTTGGAACTCCCATTCAGGTAGTTGAAGGCTGCTATCAAATCCCCCCTCATTCTTCTCTTCTGGAGACTAAACAATCCCAGTTCCCTCAGCCTCTCCTCATAAGTCATGTGCTCCAGACCCCTAATCATTTTAGTTGCCCTCCGCTGGACTCTTTCCAATTTTTCCACATCCTTCTTGTAGTGTGGGGCCCAAAACTGGACACAGTATTCCAGATGAGGCCTCACCAATGTCGAATAAAGGGGAACGATCACGTTCCTCAATCTGCTGGCAATGCCCCTACTTATACAGCCCAAAATGCCGTTAGCCTTCTTGGCAACAAGAGCACACTGTTGACTCATATCCAGCTTCTCGTCCACTGTGACCCCTAGGTCCTTTTCTGCAGAACTGCTACCTAGCCATTCGGTCCCTAGTCTGTAGCAGTGCATGGGATTCTTCCATCCTAAGTGCAGGACTCTGCACTTGTCCTTGTTGAACCTCATCAGGTTTTTTTCGGCCCAATCCTCTAATTTGTCTAGGTCCCTCTGTATCCAATCCCAACCCTCTAGTGTATCTACCACGCCTCCTAGTTTAGTGTCATCTGCAAACTTGCTGAGAGTGCAGTCCACACCATCCTCCAGATCATTAATAAAGATATTAAACAAAACCAGCCCCAGGACCGACCCTTGGGGCACTCCGCTTGAAACCGGCTGCCAACTAGACATGGAGCCATTGATCACTACCCGTTGAGCCCGACGATCTAGCCAGCTTTCTATCCACCTTACAGTCCATTCATCCAGCCCATACTTCTTTAACTTGGCGGCAAGAATACTGTGGGAGACCGTATCAAAAGCTTTGCTAAAGTCAAGGAATAACACATCCACTGCTTTCCCCTCATCCACAGAGCCAGTTATCTCATCATAGAAGGCAATTAGGTTAGTCAGGCACGACTTCCCCTTGGTGAATCCATGCTGACTGTTCCTGATGACTTTCCTCTCCTCTAAGTGTTTCATAATTGACTCCTTGAGGACCTGATCCATGATTTTT
The DNA here is from genome assembly GCF_027887155.1 of Malaclemys terrapin pileata. Taxonomy (NCBI): domain Eukaryota; kingdom Metazoa; phylum Chordata; order Testudines; family Emydidae; genus Malaclemys; species Malaclemys terrapin. Next base: position 173,407,508 of record NC_071506.1, read on the forward strand.
CCAGAGACTGAAGTGAGGCTGACTGGCCTGTAGTTCCCCGGATCCTCCTTCTTCCCTTTTTTAAAGATGGGCACTACTTTAGCCTTTTTCCAGTCATCTGGGACCTCCTCCAATCGCCATGAGTTTTCAAAAATAATGGCTAATGGCTCTGCAATCTCATCCGTCAACTCCTTTAGCACCCTCGGATGCAGCGCATCCGGCCCCGTGGACTTGTGCACGTCCAGTTTTTCTAAATAGTCCCGAACCACTTCTTTCTCCACAGAGGGCTGGTCACCTTCTCCCCATATTGTGCTGCCCAGTGCAGCAGTCTGGGAGCTGACCTTGTTTGTGAAGACAGAGGCAAAAAAATCATCGAGTACATTAGCTTTTTCCACATCCTCGGTCACTAGGTTGCCTCCCTCATTCAGTAAGGGGCCCACACTTTCCTTGACTTTCTTATTGTTGCTAACATACCTGAAGAAGCCCTTCTTGTTACTCTTAACATCTCTTGCTAGCTGCAACTCCAAGTGTGATTTGGCCTTCCTGATTTCACTCCTGCATGCCTGAGCAATATTTTTATACTCCTCCCTGGTCATTTGTCCAAGTTTCCACTTCTTGTAAACTTCTTTTTTGCGTTTAAGATCAGCAAGGATTTCACTGTTTAGCCAAGCTGGTCGTCTGCCATATTTACTATTCTTTCTACACATCGGGATGGTTTGTTCCTGCAACCACAATAAGGATTCTTTAAAATACAGCCAGCTCTCCTGGACCCCTTTGCCCTTCATGTTATTCTCCCAGGGGATCCTGCCCATCTGTTCCCTGAGGGAGTCAAAGTCTGCTTTTCTGAAGTCCAGGGTCCGTATTCTGCTGCTTTCTCCCTTGTGTCAGGATCCTGAACTCGACCATCTCATGGTCACTGCCTCCCAGGTTCCCATCCACTTTTGCTTCCCCTACTAATTCTTCCCTGTTTGTGAGCAGCAGGTCAAGAAAAGCTGTGCCCCTAGTTGGTTCCTCCAGCACTTGCACCAGGAAATTGTCCCCTACACTTTCCAAAAACTTCCTGGATTCTCCTCTTAGGACTTCATTCAGATCTTTTTTGTCTCTTGCCTCCAGGATATCCTTCAATTTTCTCTCTCCTCCTAGAATCCTCCTCAATCTTTCTTTCTTTCTTTCTTTCTTTCTTTCTTTCTTTCTTTCTTTCTTTCTTTCTTTCTTTCTTCAGGACACCTCACCCACACAAAAGGGAAGAATGTTTACCACAGTCATAGAAAGTAGATTAGAACTGATAAGGACAGTTTCTGTTTCAGTGTGTTACAAATCTTTAAGAGCATTAAACTGGTGATTTATGTCATTAGACTTTCACACTGGATTTTAAGGTAGCTGCTTCCTCCAGATGATGGTGATGGTGCCTCGAAGGTTCTTAGTTTACCAAAGAGGTAGACAGTTAATAATTAATGCACAAAAGACCTATAAGCAAAGCGTATCAGTCCACCACCCAAAGCTTATCACTGCCCTGCCATAGTACAGATTCCACATCACAGGGCCAGGCTGTACCTGGCCCCTGGGTGGGTGTACACAGATAAGTGAAAAGAGCCTTTGCCCCTCAGAATCCCTAAGCAGGGAGTCAGCCACAACTGCAGTCTTTGCATTCCCCTAAGTACACAACTGTTCCTGCCTGTCACCTGTGGTTGCACTAACTGCCTCAGTAGAGACTGGGAGAAGTGTGGGAGAGAGGAGAGCCCATGGCCAGGAAATGCTCTGTTAGATGAACACAATCTGGCAAATGGAGGCCAAACTCACCCTTACAAGCACTTTTGTACATGTGTGATACAAACATGGCAGGTGCTTGTAGTGCCAACGTTTCGTAGTGTAGACAAAGGTTCAGGACCTTGTTCCCATACACTGAAGTCAACGATAAGCAAATATCACAGCCTCCCGCCCTTGGCCTTCCTGCCTACCACTGGCCTTGCTGATGTTTTAACAGATGGCTGGATTCCCATTGTGAGGTTTTATTTGGAATAGCCATACTAACCAGTGTTATCATTTAAATTGCATCCCATAGGCTTTGAAATTCACATGTCCCTGGGATGTATAGGGTAGGGAAGAGATGAGTTCATACCTTTAGAAGAGTCACTGTTCCGCTGGTGACAATTTCACAGGCCAGGTCCAGATTTATATTTTCAATTTACATTAAGAGGAAGGGCTAGAAACTTAATTTTAAAAAATGATATCTTAGACTAGACAGAATCTGAAAACGCCATTAGGAAAAGAATCTACTCTACTCTGTGCTAACAAATGTATTTTTAGCCCCCAATAGTATCAAGTTTATTCATTTCAGTCCAGGAGAAGGTAGGCAACAGAAAAGAACAGGAATATTTATGAGGAACAGTGAGAGAATATTTGTTTACATGTGAAATTTATTTCTTTCTTTTCAAAACAAAATGATCACACAATATTATGAAGAACATAAGAACAGTCATATTGAATTAGACTACTGCTCCATCTTGCCCAGTAGCCTATTTTCCGACAGTGTCCGGTGCCAGATCCTTCAAAGGGAATGAATAGAACAGGGCAATTATTGAGTTATCCGTCCCCTATCATCCAATCCCAGCTTCTAGCAGTGAGAGGCTCAGGGATAATCAGAGCAAGGGGTTGCATCCCTGACCATCTTGGCTAATAGCCATTGATGGACCTATCCTCCAGAACTTATCTAATTATTTCTTGAGCCCAGTTATAATTTTGGCCTTCACATCCCCTGGCAACAAGTTACACAGGTTGACTGTGTGTTGTGTGAAGAAATTAGGATTGCCAACTTTCTAATTGCACAAAACCAAACACCCTTGCCCTGCCCCCCACCCTGCCCCTGCCCTGAGGCCTCGCCCCCACTCACTCCAGCCCCCTCCCTCTGCCACTCACTCTCCTCCACCCTCACTTGCTTTCACTGGGCTGGGGCAGGGGATTGGAGTGCGGGAGAGAGTGAGGGCTCCAGCTGGGGGTGCAAGCTCTGGGGTGGGGCTGGGATATGGGTTTGGGGTGCAGGAGGGGGCTCTGGGGTGGGGCTGAGGGATTTGGAGTGTGAGAGCAGGCTCAGGGCTGGGGCAGGGGGCTGGGGTGTGGGAAGGGGTGCAGGCTCCAGCTGGGGATGTGGGCTCTGGGGTGGGGCCGGGGATGAGGGGTTTGGATTGTGGGAAGGGGCTCAGGGCTGGGGGTAGAGGGTTGGAGTGCTGGAGGGTGTGCGGGCTCTGGGAGGGAGTTTGGGTGAGGGAGGAGGTTCCGACCTGGGGCAAGGGGTTGAGGTGGGAAGTGTGGGGTCTGGGAGGGAGTTAGGGTGCAGGAGGGGGTTCCAACCTGGGGCAGCGGTTTCGGAGTGTGGCTCCAACTGGGCAGCACTTACCTCAGACGGCTCCCAGGCGGCGGCACAGTGGGGCTAAGGAACCCTGCCTGACCTGGCTCCACACTGCTCCCAGAAGCGGCCAGCATGTCCGGTCCCTAGGTGGAGTCGCGGCCACTGGCCAGGCGGTGCTGCACGGTGTGCACTGCCCGCACCCGCAGGCACTGCCCCCGCAGCTCCCATTGGTGTGTTTCCTGGCCAATGGGAGCTGCGGAGCCAGTGCTGGGGGCAGGGGCAGCACGCAGAGCTTCCCTGATTGCCCCTGTGCCTAGGGGCCACAGGGACATGCCGGCCACTTCTGGGGAGCTGCACAGAGCCTGCCTTAGCCCCGCTGTGCCACTGACCGGACTTTTAATTGCCTGGCTGACCAGAGTCTTTAGGGTCCCTTTTCGAAAACTGGAAGCCTGGCAACCCTAGAAGAAGTACTTCCTTATGTTTGCTTTAAACCTGCTGCCTATTAATTTCATTGCTTGACACATGGTTCTTGGGATGTGAAAGGGTAAAAAATATTTCCTTATTCACTTTTTCCACACCACTCATGATTTTATAGATCTCTATCGTATCCCCCTTCGTCATCTCTTTTCTAAGCTGAACAGTCCCAGTCTTTTTAATCTCTCTTCATACAGAAGTAGCTCCATATTTCTAATCATTTTCATTGCCCTTCTTTGTACTTTTTCCAATTCTGAAATACCGTTTTTGAGATGGGGCAACCAGAATTGCACTCAATATTTAAGATGTGGGTGTACAATGGATTTATATAGTGGCATTATGATATTTTCTGTCTTAGTATCTACCCCTTTCCTGATGGTTTCTAACATTGTTAGCTTTTTCAACTGCTGCTGCGCATTGAGCAAATGTTTTCAGATAACTATCCATGTTGACTCCAAGATCTCTTTCTTAAGTGAGAAAAGCTAATTTAGACCCTACCATTTTGTGTGTATGGATGAGATTTCAGTTTAGACAAAAAAAATTATTATTATTGAATTTTCTGTTTTTGTAGCCTCTCTGATCTCCCTTAGCAATTCACAATCATTGTTACCCTCCTGGTCAGGTGTCCGGTAATATATTCCTGCTGTTATACTCTGATTATTCAAGCATAGAATTTCTATCCATAGAGCTTCTGTGGTACAGTTTGTTTCATTTAAGATTTTTACTATATTTGATTCTCTGCTTTCTTTCACATATAGTGCCACTCCCTCACCAGCACCATTTACTCTGTCATTCCTATATATTTTGTACCCTGTGTTACCATGTTCTATTGATTATCATTGCTCCACCAAGTTACTGTGAAGTCTGTTATGTCAATATCCTCATTTAATACTAGGCACTCAAGTTCACCTGTCTTAGTATTTAGACTTTTAGCATTTGTATACAAGTATTGAAAAAAAAATGTCAATATTTAGTTGGCTGCCTTCATGTGATGTAAGTGAATGGGACTCTTCCCATTTGACTGTTTCTCTTGAATTCCTACCTGTAGTTTATCAACTTCTATCCTCTCCTCTTTACTAGGTATAGAGTATCTCCTCTAATAAATCCTCTTCTAAGGGATATCTCTGCCAGAATCATGTGGTTTCCATATCCATTGGCTTTCCCCCAGCCCTTATTTTAAAAAACCCTTTATGAACTTTTTTATTTTACATGCCAGCAATGTGGTTCCATTTTAGTTTAGATGGATGCCATTATTGGTCCCCTACAGATTGTTCAAAGCCAAATTGACAGACATGGAAAAATCCTGATTGTTATGGGATATGCACATTATGGGAGTGTTGCCAATTGACTTAATATTGGCAACAAATATATCTTATTGTCAGATGTTTTTAACATCCAAATTGACCATTCTGTTGAAATATGCATGTTGCATACTATAGATAATATTTCTGTCCTGAAACCACATTGCAGAAGATCCTTCACTGCACTGATAATAGCTACGCAAATTCTAATAATATTTTAACTCTGACACTTTATTTTCTTGTAATGAGTGGCTAACAGTATTATCCCTGTAGCACCATGCAAACTATTTGTAGTAAATAGTTTATCTGGGTCTGTAGTGAGGCGGTGTGGCTCCCCACCACCCCGGAGAGGGTAGAACCTGTCCGGAGGCCGGAGTGGGCGGAGCTAGGGAGCTCTGAGCCCGCCCCTCAGAGGGTCAGGCGGCGACCCGGAAGTATAAAGGCTCGCACTCAGAGCTCAATAAGGCTCCAGCCACCGGAGAGACCACCCTAGCCCGTGACTGGGAAAACCCCGCGGCCCAAGACGGCCACCAGGACTGGCCGGCCCTGCCCTGCACCCACTACCCAGAGGAGTTGCCGGCCCTGCCCTGCGACCGCTACCCGGAGGAGCTGCCGGGCCTGCCGATCGCCCACTGCCCCGAAGAACCCATGGTCCTGGACCCCCCCTGAGGACAACACCTGGATCCAGGTACGACCCAAGGGGGAGTTTGGAAGTAGCCCGGGGGCAGCCGACCCTAGTCTGGCTGCAGCACTGCCAGAGCCCATGTCAGTGTGTTGCGGCCAGGATCCCCACTGACTAAGCAGTGGGCCTTCTGCTGCTGCTAGGGCTCAGGCTAGGACGCAGTGGAGTGGGAGGGCCTGCGTCCCCCCTGCCACCCAACCCGTGGGTAGCAGTCTCCCCCTCTCCCAGGCCTTGGGAGTCTTGGGGCCTACTGTTGTTGCTCAGCCCTGCCTGAGGGCCTGAGCCCTGACTCTGCACTGCCCCGCCCTGACCTAGGCCCTGGGCTTGCTAGTAATTGTACTGTTGTTGCTCAGCCCAGACTGTGGGCCTGAGCCCTGAGGCATTGTTGCCCCACCCTGACCCAGGGCCTGGGCTCCTCACTGTTCGTACTGCTCCTGCTCAGCCCTGCCTGAGGGCCTGAGCCCGTGACTCATTGTTGCCCACCCTGACCCGGGCCTGGACCTACAGTGTTTCTTTCAGATACCGCAAGGGCTGCCAAGGGAGACCCCTGTGGACAGACTAATTCCCCCGAACAATAACTGCATGTAGTGAGCTGATGTGGCCCCGGTTAACCCTTGTACAGGGTCCTGTTTCAAAGCCCACCAAAGTCAATGGAAATCATTATTCACTATTTGTGCTGTGTGATTGGCCACATACTCCAAGACAAAAGGTGTCATGTCTCCTCCATGATTGGATGACCTAAGCTTTATAAATGGGAGGAATCTCTTTTCTCTTCAAGAATCACCCACAAAAATTTGGAATTGTTTGACAAACCTATTGTTTCCACTTTTAACCAAAGTGGTTAACCAATAATCAGAGCCTAGTGGGCTGTTTCCTTTAGAAAAAGAAATTAATGATGGAGTCAGATATTTCTTGGATACAATCTTGTTTATTTACAAAGAATGTACATAAAATCCTGTTTCCCTGAACACAGTAGGAATTAAACAGCAGGAGACAGTTTCTTTGCTCACAGTTCCAAGCTTCTTTCCAGCCAGCACTCCACCAAAACCTCTCTCTTATCTTTTTCTCAGGGTCACGCTACAAGTGCTTCTAGGGCTGTCTTCGGGGCTTTCTTCCACCTTCCCTCTGTGCTTCTGTAGTGTTTTTGCTGATTCTCTGCCATATACACACAACTTCATCCCAAAATTAATAGGCAGCAGGTTTAAAACAAACAAAAGGAAATATTTGTTCACACAACACACAGTCAACCTGTGGAACTCCTTGCCAGAGGATGTTGTGAAGGCCAAGACTATAAGAGAGTTTAAAAAAGAATTAGGTAAGTTCATGGAGGATGGGTCCATCAATGGCTATTAGCTAGGATGGTGTCCCTAGCCTCTGTTTGCTGGAAGCTGGGAAAGGGCGACAGGAGGATGTATCACTCGATAATTATCTAGTCAGAAGACAGGATACTGGGCTAGATGGGCCATTGGTCTGCCCCAATATGGCCGTTCTTATGTTCTTATGTAAAATATCCAGCCCCCTGTGTTTGCATTCATTTCCAAGTGAGACCTCTTCTACCCACATAGCTCAGATTCCTGACCAGTGCTGCATGGCCTGTGTTTTGGGCGATGGCTCCTATTGTTTCAGCTCTCTATTCTATTAAGGAGCTTAAATGATTTTTTTACATGTACCCTGAATGAAGGGCAGTGATTATGCCCACCAGTTTCAGTGAGATTTCACCCATAACAGTATGAATTCAATCAACATCTTTTCAAATGGCCACAAGAGCACTTCCAGTGCGAATACTCTGACAAGTACTTACCTGTGTTAGCATTAGCAATATACCTATCTACTGCAGGTACTTATATGGCCCCCATTACTATAACAACGGAGCGACTCACAATTTTTATGTGCTGATGCTCACAACACCCCTCTGAGGTAGGGAAGTGCTATTATCTCAATTTTACCGACAGGCCCAGATTTATAAAACTATTTAGGCACTGCTCTGCTCAGCATTGCAAGGAGTTAGAGGCCTAAATATCTTGAAGATCTGAGCCTTAAGTGCCTTTTCCAGTGAGACTTTCCCTGTGAAGTTCCTCAGTCACTTTTGAAAACGGGACCTAGCTGTCTAAGGGCATATCTACACTTACCTCCGGAGTGATCGATCCAGCAGGGGTCGATTTATCGCGTCTAGTGAAGATGTGATAAATCGACCGCCGAGCGCTCTCCCATCAACTCCCGTACTCCACCGGAGTGAGAAGCATAGGCGGAGTCAACGGGGGAGCGTCAACAGTCGACCTACCGCAGTGAAGACACCGCGGTAAGTAGATCTAAGTACGTCGACTTCAGCTACATTATTCACATAGCTGAAGTTGCGTAACTTAGATCAACCCCCCCACACACTGTAGACCAGGCCTAAGTCACTTGGGCCCAGAACCTCAGATGTGTTTAGGCATTGCTGCATTCGGCATTGCAACACCTAACCCCCTAGCTGGGCTGGTGGCTAGTGGGATCCTCTGTCCTGAGCTAGGTGCCAAGGCTTCCTACACAATGCACAGGGAGAGTTAGGAGCCTCACAAAAGGATCCTCAGAAGCCAGCTGCCTGAGTGGGGAGCTGCGTATGCTAGCCAGGAGTGGAATGCTGAGACGAGGGGATGGGAAAGGAGGAGGGCTTAGGTGCGTAAGCATCTGACCTGGTGTGCCTGGCTGGTGGTCCAGAATTAGGTGCCTTCCTTCACTGGGGATTCTCAGTGGTGACTCTCCCCTGGAAGTAGCACCTAGACCAGGTCAGATGCTCAGGCAGCCCATGCCCTGGCAGCCAAAACCATCTGTTCTCCTCTGTCACCTGCTCTCACTCAATACCTCTCTCACACTTGCCTTACATTTCCCTGTGCCCCCAGCTGTTTTTTGTGAGGTACTGTGCTGTCCCTCTCCCTATCAGTGGGCTGCATCCAGCCCTCCTGCTGTAGGGTCTGACAGGTATTAGGTCATAGGTATGCTCAGAGCACACTTACAGGATTGGGCCCCTCTAACAAGCTAGGCATTCCTCCATGTAGTTGAAAATCCCACTTCGGGGCCTGTGTGCTTTGACTTGAGCAGTGGCTCTGAGTTGCTCATTAGCTGTGGGATGGCATCAGGGCTTAGGCTCCTTTGTGAGTGCTGACTGGCAGAAATTCAGGCACCTAGGGGATTTAGATACCTGTGGGGTTAGGAGGCAGCTGAGCAGCAGTTTTGAATGTCCATGGTGCCTAATGATGTACTTAGGTGTCTAATAAGGCAGATAGGCACCTAAATATCTTTGAGGATCTGGGCATTTGGCCTTGCCACACTGAGTAGAGCAATGCCTAAATACCTCTACAAATCTGGGCTGGCGAGACTAAGGGCCAGTTTTTAAAGGTACTGAGATGCCTAGAGATGTAAATAGATATCTTGCAAATTTTCAAAAGTGCCTAGGCACATAAACTCAATTAAAATGATTGCTGAACACCCCTAAGCCTGGTGTACACTAGTACCAACACTCTAATGCCTTTGCTAGAGAGTCAGACTTCCCTTTCAAATTCCTAATGTTTGTTACATTGTGCCGTATCCTTGGGTTACTCATCCAGTGTCTGTGAACTAATGAACTCTGGTTTAAAAGGCTGTTATAATTGCAAATAGTTATGTAATGTTCACAATTAGCATATTTGGCAGTGGGTTACATTCAATAAACAATTTTGATTATATTTGAATAGCAACAAGGAGTTCAGCACTCTTACAAGTAAGTAATAATTTACCTATTAATTCAGTTTCTTCACCGTTTATATTTATTTCCACCACATTTCTTGCAGAGAAAGCTTTATAATGTCTTGGGGGAGAGCTACAACCAATTAGCTGCTTATATATGTAATCTTCTGGCTTCATGAGCTTGCCCTCTAGGTTCCTGAAGGATTTATTATCATAATATCATTGTTTCAGTCTTGTCTGTTCCTGCAGATTCCAGGAACTGACTAATACATTTTTTCTTTCAAATATTCTGGCTATAAGCATGCATATCACTTAAAGCTAGAAGTTTAACTAAGACTTTCATAGGAGGAAAGAGTATAATCCAGTGACCAAATGGAACTTTCAACCAGCAGATTATAATTTTACAAGTTTTCTGCCTATTAATATCTAGATGTTCCTTTGACAGACTACAGTGCAATATCGTTCTCTAGTCAAATTCATATCCGCTTTGTGAGCATTCTTAATTCTCCTTATCTTTAGATTTGGACCTCAAAATAAAGACACATTACTGCTTGCATTTATTTGAAAGCAACTGAAGCAAAGATATAGTTAATATGTTGGCAAATAAATGTTTTAGTTTTAAGGGAGGGAGTTTTAGGGGGCGAATACAGTGGTTGAGACACTGCTTGGGAGTTAAGGTCCAGATCCTCAGATGTATTAAGTCCACCATTTAGGCACTACTGACATTTTCAAAACCACTGTTCAGGTGCCACCTAATCCCATAGGCACTTACATCCTCTAGGTGCCTATGTTTCTGCCAATTGGCATTCTCAAAGCTGCCAAAGCACTGATGTGGCCCAAAGCTTATGACTGGCTAGGAGCCATAGTTCAATCCAAAGACCTGGAGGCCCTGAAGTGGGATTCTCAAATCTGGGGTGCGGAAGATGCCTATCAGGTTCTGATCATACCTATAACTTGATACTAGTCAGACCCTGCAGCAGGAGGACCAGGTGCAAGCCACCAATAGGTAGGAGAGGCAAGGCCAGCTCTACCATTTTTGCTGCCCCAAGCAACCTCCTCTCCCCCCGCCAAAAAAAAAATCGCTCAGACCACCGCCTGAATTGTCGAAGCGCAAAAAAAAAAAAAAAAGCCCCAAGTCTGCTGCCCCAAGAATGGACGAAATGCCGCCCCTTAGCATGTGCCGCCCCAGGCACGTGCTTGTTCTGCTGTTGCCTGGAGCCAGCCCTGAGGATAAGGCAGCACAGCACCCACACAAAAGAGGGAAATGTAAGGTCAAGCATGAGAGAGGTATTGAGTATGATCTGGAGCCAGAGAAAGAGAGCGCACAAAATGGTTCCAGCTGCTATGGCACAGGCTAACTAAACATCTGACCTGGTTTAGGTGCCTAACTGCTGGAAAGGGTTCCCTGCTGAGGCTCCTGAGCAGATGGAGATGCTCGCTCTGGCCTGTCAGTCAGGTGCATTAGGTGCACGTTTGTGATTAGGGATCTAATGCAAAATGTATCTGAGAGCAAGAATAAAGTTTGTGGTGTCTTTGGAAAAACAGGGATGTCTACATCAATCTCAGAAAGCAACAGAGGGTCCTGTGGCACCTTTGAGACTAACAGAAGTACTGGGAGCATAAGCTTTCGTGGGTAAGAACCTCACTTCTTCAGATGCAAGTAATGGAAATCTCCAGAGGCAGGTATATATCAGTGTGGAGATAACGAGGTTAGTTCAATCAGGGAGGGTGAGGTGCTCTGCTAGCAGTTGAGGTGTGAACACCAAGGGAGGAGAAACTGTTTCTGTAGTTGGATAGCCATTCACAGTCTTTGTTTAATCCTGATCTGATGGTGTCAAATTTGCAAATGAACTGGAGCTCAGCAGTTTCTCTTTGGAGTCTGGTCCTGAAGTTTTTTTGCTGTAAGATGGCTACCTTTACATCTGCTATTGTGTGGCCAGGGAGGTTGAAGTGTTCTCCTACAGGTTTTTGTATATTGCCATTCCTGATATCTGACTTGTGTCCATTTATCCTCTTGCGTAGTGACTGTCCAGTTTGGCCAACGTACATAGCAGAGGGGCATTGCTGGCATATGATGGCATATATAACATTGGTGGATGTGCAGGTGAATGAGCCGGTGATGTTGTAGCTGATCTGGTTAGGTCCAGTGATGGTGTTGCTGGTGTAGATATGTGGGCAGAGTTGGCATCGAGGTTTGTTGCATGGGTTGGTTCCCATGCAATATACAAAAACCTGTAGGAGAACACTTCAACCTCCCTGGCCACACAATAGCAGATGTAAAGGTAGCCATCTTACAGCAAAAAAACTTCAGAACCAGACTCCAAAGAGAAACTGCTGAGCTCCAGTTCATTTGCAAATTTGATACCATCAGATCAGGATTAAACAAAGACTGTGAATGGCTATCCAACTACAGAAACAGTTTCTCCTCCCTTGGTGTTCACACCTCAACTGCTAGCAGAGCACCTCACCCTCCCTGATTGAACTAACCTCGTTATCTCCACACTGATATATACCTGCCTCTGGAGATTTCCATTACTTGCATCTGAAGAAGTGAGGTTCTTACCCACGAAAGCTTATGCTCCCAGTACTTCTGTTAGTCTCAAAGGTGCCACAGGACCCTCTGTTGCTTTTTACAGATTCAGACTAACACGGCTACCCCTCTGATACTTGATATCAATCTCAGAGTTTCTGACGATAGCCTAGAAGTAGCCACTAAGCTATTCTATTCCAAATGTACATGTTTTTTCTTGCTTTTCAGGTATGAATCATTTTAAAGTATCTGCTTTCATTCATGTGTAGTGTTGGTTTTGGTGGTGACGTGATAAGAACAGAAATGAAAATCACAAAACACTATTTGTATCACACCAGTCTACAATTTTAACCTTTTAGCTCAGGCATAGTTCCATATTCATATTTTTAACAACTATTATTAGTATTTTGTCATTTTGGATTACTTTTCTAGTATGTTTTCATAACAATCTTCCTACCTTCTCCCAATACATCTGCATCTTTAAAATTATATAGTTTTGTAACTAACAAAACATGTGCCATCTATGTTTGTGAAAAAAGAATGAAAATGTATTTTTGAACATCTCAAAACAGCTTTCTATTACCATTTCAAACGGAGTGGTCTACAAGTGTCTAGGAATATATACCTCAGCTGCATATGGCTTATATCTTTCTTATCTTGGGTAAAGTGAAAAATTTAATTATTTGGAGAAAAAATGCAAATTACTGCCAACTCTGTTAACTATGAGAGAGTTGTATTATCTCCTAACATAAATTGTCACCAAACTGAAGAAAAGAGACTTTGGAAGCTGATCTGATTACTGTCAGTGTGAGTGCTCAAACTCAACTGTTGGCGAATGTCCAGTACCGATCATTGAATAATCATCACCTCATCATTCAGCCTTCTCAACTGACATGCAAAACAACATCCAAATATTCATTGCACATCTGTGCCGGAGAGATTACGCATTAGCAATTCAAATCAATTCAATGTACAGGCAGTTTCTGCAAAGGCGTCTGTTTGGGTGAGATGCCTTGTTGTCTAGGATGGATAATAAGGCAACTCTGTCTAATCTTGGAGAACAATCAACCCATCTTGAGAAGGTGACTGACTACGTATGCTCTTGCCCTGACAGCACTAGAACAATGGCCCCATAATGCACTTGACTCAGCTGGTAATAAAATCTACTTTTGATTAGCAGCCATGGCTTGTGTCAATCACTGTATGATGCACCATTGTCCTCTGCTCCTGAACACAGTTTATTTACAGAGAAACAAAGGCTTTTTGGATATGGCTGCTGCCCAGAGATTGCAAAATAGATTGAGCTGTCAGCCCCACACACTAGATGAAGATTAATGAGTTGTGCAGACAATAAATATGAAGCAATGACCATAAATATGCTAATAGGTATTATCCATATACACTATAATTGCTACAAAAATTAAAAGGTAGTGTGAAGGAAATAGGTCGCAAGGTGACAGATAGATAATCTTGGATGCTGGAGATCTTTGGTGCAGTTAGATTCTCTACAGGTTTATTTTCTCCAATTAAACCCCTCAAAAGACTAATTGTTTAAAAGCTGTTTGAATAATCTCTTTTTAAATAGAGGTTTATGGGGAAAATGTTTATGAAAAAGTGACTTCAATGAAAGTGTTATTAGAATGAAAAAGGTGACTATCAAAAGCAGGGTATGCAGAGATTAATATTTGCGATCAGCTGCCAAGCTTCATTATGAGAAAAATATACCTAAGTGGCACATCAATCAGGACTTCAAGGGAAACATACTAAAAGGACAACAATATATTTCCACACACATACAAGTGAATCAGATCATTCCTTGGGGAAATATACAAGAACCACATGTACATCTGTTTCCTTTGCTATTACATGTTTGAAGAAACCAAAGATGGAAAGGATGCCTCTGGGTAAAATTTTCCAAGTGGTTTCGACCAAGCCTCTGATTTTGCAGTCGCCATAAAAGAGAATGCACTTTTGATGGAACATATTTTTAGACAGCCAAGAACTTGGTTTTCCATGTGACAAAGTCAAATAGTTAGATGTCCAGCTACTTAGTTTGCAGGTATAAAAGTTCCATTGTGCCTGGACCTGCACGTGGAAAATCATAGAATCATAGAATATCAGGGTTGGAAGGGACCTCAAGAGGTCATCTAGTCCAACCCCCTGCTCAAAGCAGGACCAATTCTCAACTAAATCATCCCAGCCAGGGCTTTGTGAAGCCGGGCCTTAAAAACCTCCAAGGAAGGAGACTCCACCACTTCCCTAGGTAACGCATTCCAGTGTTTCACCACCCTCCTAGTGAAATAGTTTTTCCTAATATCCAACCTGGACCTCCCCCACTGCAACTTGAGACCATTGCTCCTTGTTCTGTCATCTGCCACCACTGAAAACAGCCGAGCTCCATCCTCTTTGGAACCCCCCTTCAGGTAGTTGAAGGCTGCTATCGAATCCCCCCTCATTCTTCTCTTCTGGAGACTAAACAATCCCAGTTCCCTCAGCCTCTCCTCATAAGTCATGTGCTCCAGACCCCTAATCATTTTTGTTGCCCTCCGTTGGACTCTTTCAAATTTTTCCACATCCTACTTGTAGTGTGGGGCCCAAAACTGGACACAGTATTCCAGATGAGGCCTCACCAATGTCGAATAAAGGGGAACGATCACGTTCCTCGATCTGCTGGCAATGCCCCTACTTATACAGCCCAAAATGCCGTTAGCCTTCTTGGCAACAAGAGCACACTGTTGACTCATATCCAGCTTCTCATCCACTGTGACCCCTAGGTCCCTTTCTGCAGAACTGCTACCTAGCCATTCGGTCCCTAGTCTGTAGCAGTGCATGGGATTCTTCCATCCTAAGTGCAGGACTCTGCACTTGTCCTTGTTGAACCTCATCAGGTTTTTTTTGGCCCAATCCTCTAATTTGTCTAGGTCCCTCTGTATCCGATCCCTACCCTCTAGTGTATCTACCACGCCTCCTACTTTAGTGTCATCTGCAAACTTGCTGAGAGTGCAGTCCACACCATCCTCCAGATCATTAATAAAGATATTAAACAAAACCGGCCCCAGGACCGACCCTTGGGGCACTCCGCTTGAAACCGGCTGCCAACTAGACATGGAGCCATTGATCACTACCTGTTGAGCCCGACGATCTAGCCAACTTTCTATCCACCTTACAGTCCATTCATCCAGCCCATACTTCTTTAACTTGCCCACAAGAATACTGTGGGAGACCGTATCAAAAGCTTTGCTAAAGTCAAGGAATAACACATCCACTGCTTTCCCCTCATCCACAGAGCCAGTTATCTCATCATAGAAGGCAATTAGGTTAGTCAGGCACGACTTCCCCTTCGTGAATCCATGCTGACTGTTCCTGATCACTTTCTTCTCCTCTAAATGTTTCATAATTGATTCCTTGAGGACCTGATCCATGATTTTTCCAGGGACTGAGGTGAGGCTGACTGGCCTGTAGTTCCCCAGATCCTACTTATTCCCTTTTTTAAAGATGGGCACTACATTAGCCTTTTTCCAGTCATCTGGGACCTCCCCCGATCGCCATGAGTTTTCAAAAATAATGGCTAATGGCTCAGCAATCTCACCCGCCAACTCCTTTAGCACCCTCGGATGCAGCGCATCCGGCCCCATGGACTTGTGCACGTCCAGTTTTTCTAAATAGTCCCGAACCACTTCTTTCTCCACAGAGGGCTGGTCACCTTCTCCCCATGCTGTACTGCCCAGTGCAGCAATCTGGGAGCTGATCTTGTTCGTGAAGACAGAGGCAAAAAAATCATTGAGTACATTAGCTTTTTCCACATCCTTGGTCACTAGGTTGCCTCCCTCATTCAGTAAGGGGCCCACACTTTCCTTGATTTTCTTCTTGTTGCTAACATACCTGAAGAAACCCTTCTTGTTACTCTTAACATCTCTTGCTAACTGCAACTCCAAGTGTGATTTGGCCTTCCTGATTTCACTCCTGCATGCCTGAGCAATATTTTTATACTCCTCCCTGGTCATTTGTCCAATCTTCCACTTCTTGTAAGCTTCTTTTTTGCGTTTAAGATCAGCAAGCATTTCACTGTTTAGCCAAGCTGGTCGCCTGCCATATTTACTATTCTTTCTACACATCGGGATGGTTTGTTCCTGCAACCGCAATAAGGATTCTTTAAAATACAGCCAGCTCTCCTGGACCCCTTTGCCCTTCATGTTATTCTCCCAGGGGATCCTGCCCATCTGTTCCCTGAGGGAGTCAAAGTCTGCTTTTCTGAAGTCCAGAGTCCGTATTTTGCTGCTCTCCTTTCTTCCTTGTGTCAGGATCCTGAACTCAACCATCTCATGGTCACTGCCTCCCAGGTTCCCATCCACGTTTGCTTCCCCTACTAATTCTTCCCTGTTTGTGAGCAGCAGGTCAAGAAAAGCTGTGCCCCTAGTTGGTTCCTCCAGCACTTGCACCAGGAAGACAGACAGTCAGGTGGTATTTATTAAGAGTAGAATCATAGTGGGTATTTATTAAGAGTAGAATCAAAAAATGTGGGTTCATACATTGAGAGGCTATTGTTGAAAATTTGGTCCATAATATTTAAAGATCCCAACCCCCTTTGTTTCAATCTGAGAATCTAAGAGCTTTTTCAGTATATTTGCTTTGGAAATATAGGGTCTCCACAATGTAATTGATCAAATAGATTTTTAAGTTAAACTCTTTGACTATCACATTTTCACAGGTGCTGTAGCACAGATTGAGAAGTAGGACATGACAAGGTGAGTGATCACTTCTGTAGAGAAACAGAAGATGTATTGAGAACAGGGGTTGATTTGGAAAAAAAAAAAGTGAAGCTGAACTCTTCAAAGCCCTGCCCACAAACGAAGCTCCACCCACTTGAGATGCCATTCACAGGAAATTTTACAGATGTTTAAATACAGGATTGGCTCCCCCTCAGTAAGGCTCAGATGTGCCTCTGGGCTCTTTCAGGCTTCTTAAGTTGGTTCAGTTCATATGTTCCCCTCTCCTGTGCTCTTCTTCCTTCTGGCTTGTTGACTCCAATGGTCAGACTGAGAAAAAAATAAGTAGAAATATTCTCCCAAGAACCAGCCACTTGCAGGCACCCAAAAACAAAACTATTGCACAAAACCAAACAGTTTCCCTGCCCCAAGCAGGCTGCAGTCCCCAGAGGCCTTTCCCCTGTGCCTCTCTGTCCTGGAAGGAGGACACTCCCCCTTCACTTCAATCCCCTGTTGAGTCATGTTGTTGGGTAGGAAAGGGTCCATTTATTAGGTGTACCCAGTCGCCATTTTGGATTGATAAAAGGACAACCTGTCCTCCATCTTGGCATCTCTTCACCTTCAACTTTTGGCGCTCTTTTCGAGTTTGATGCGGGAAAGATAGTGTCTCATGGCAGTAGAATCTGCCTAGCAACAGAGAACGCATACAAGGGAGTGTCACCCTCTGAGGGGCGCTCTGTGTCTCTGGATGCTGTGAAAGCAGGTCATCCCAGTGAGGCATATAAGCTCTCCCACAGAATACCAGCCTTGCTATTAGCTAGAGCCCTGAGGGAATTAGGACTTGAGGTGAACCAGTAACATCTAACAAGGTTCCCTTAATTTACCTCCACTTACCTGTTCCATCATCACGTGAGATAGCGTTTGCATTCAGCACACAGGATGACGAGATCAAGAATAGAAGACAGAAGAAATCATACTGAAGATCTACTTACCTGTCACCAAAGTTCCTGAGGTCTGGTTCCTGTTGTGTTCCTGTTCCTGGCACCTGTCCCTGAGAACCTGGTTCCCGTCTGTGTCCCTGTTCCTGTTCTCCTGTCCAGTGTCTGCAAGATATGGTATAGTCCTCCTTGTTTAGTCCTGTGTACCCCATTGTGTATAGGGTTTGGGGCTCTGGGGTTCACCCCCATTTACATCATTTGTGTTAACAATCGAGCTTTTATTGTGTTATCTTAGTTTGCAGGGAATCTGTTATTGTTACTCTTAATAAATACCACCTGACTGTCTGCAACCTCAATCTGCCTTTGTCTTGACTACACAATTACCAATGATAGATGGGGAGGGGGTAGAACACTGCAGATAGCCCATCTTCTGTAAAGTAAAATCTAATTCCAACTGTCTCAGGCTAACAATGTGACAAGCAGGTAGCCTTTAACATTTTCCTGGCTGTTTCACCCAGTCACAACCAAAAGCTTACTTTAAAATAATATAATCATAGAATCATAGAACTGGAAGAGACCTCGAGAGGTCATCTAGTCCAGTCCCCTGCACTCAAGGCAGGACTAAGTATTATCTAGATCATCCCTGACAAGGGTTTGTCCAACCTGCTCTTAAAAATCCCCAATGATGGAGATTCCACAACCTCCCTAGGCAATTTATTCCAGTGCTTAACCACTCTGACAGTTAGGAAGTTTTTCCTAATGTCCCACCTAAACCTCCCTTGCTGCAATTTAAGCCCATTGCTTCTTGTCCTATCCTCAGAGGTTAAGAAGAACAATTTTTCTCCCTCCTTGTAACAACCTTTTATGTACTTGAAAACTGTTATCATGTCCCCTCTCAGTCATCTTTTCTCCAGACTAAACAAACCCAATTTTTTCAATCTTCCCTCATAGGTCATGTTTTCTAGACCTTTAATCATTTTTGTTGCTCTTCTCTGGACTTCCTCCAATTTGTCCACATCTTTCCTAAAATGTGGCACTCAGAACTGGACACAATACTCCAGTTGAGGCCTGATCAGCACGGAGTACAGCGGAAGAATTATTTCTCGTGTCTTGCTTACAATACTCCTGTTAATACATCCCAGAATGTTTGCTTTTTTTGCAACAGCATTATGCTGTTGACTCATATTTAGCTTGTGATCCACTATGACTATAATTATAATAATTAATAATAAGAATTAATAATTAATTAATAAAACTGAAAGCTGAGATTCTGCAGCACAAGATGGCCACCTCAAGAAAATAGTCCTTGTTCTCCAAGCTGGCACAATTTGAGCCGTGGCTGAGAGGCATGCAGGGAAAATAAGCATTTTTAATCTAGCTTTGATATTCAGGATCTGACAGAATATCATTCAGCTCAGAGTAACTCATCAAGACTGATAGGAGAAGGAAAACCAAAAGATTAATTAAACTTCCCCCATGTGTAGTCAGAGGCCAAGATCCTAGAAGGATTCCAGAAGGACTTGATTTTTATCTGTATAACAAAAGTATCCACATGATAAATATTATAAGTAATCAAGGATTTCTGAAGGGATGTAAACATTCATGATTCACAGCTTTAGCCAACTCTAACTATTGGGGGTTAGTAAGCAGTTTTCCATGAGGGCAGGTTATCCTATAACTGGCTAATGTAGGGTTTCTAGCACCTTCCTCTGAAGCAGATGGTCTTGGCCACCACCTGTGACAGGACACTGGACTAGATGTATCAATGGTCTGATCCAGTATGGCATTTCCTGTGTTCCTAAACTGCTTTGACTTCAGTGGTGCTGACGCCCATTTACACCAGTTGACCCGTAGGGTACGTGTATGCCTACACTGCAGGCACAGGGTGTGATTGTAGCTTTAACCTAGCAGAACAGTGAAACTGCGTCAATGTACGAACCTGCCAGGGACTCTAGGTATTTACTTTGGAGGCCTTGGCTTCACTGCTCCAGTACCTGAGCTAGCTAGATTAAAGCCAGCTCAGGTATGTCCACTCAAACTGCAGGCACACCCAGTGATTGCAATACAGACATTCCTTTAGTCTTTAAGGCCTTGTCTACATTAGCAAACTTCAAACCCATAATTCATCATTGGTGCAATTCCACAAGTGGTAACAAGAGTGAAAGCACTAGAGTAGGTGGAGCTCAGGTGGTTTTACCACCAGGTCCTCTGGTCCTGCTCGCATCATCTTTATCAGATTTGCTGCTACAATGAGCTAGCTTTTGCAGCCCTTTCCTCACTGAGTAGTTCCATTGAACGCTTAAATCCTTGCACTGGGTTCCCCTCCTCCACCACCTCAAGCTTCTTGTCCTTGCCTTTAAGGACCAGTATAATTCTGCCTCTCCCTGCTTATTCACCCATTTCTTTTTACATCATTCTCATCCCCTCTGCCCTGCCAGACATGCCAGTCTTGACACATCTCACTCAAAATAAGGACAGAATTCAGCTGTTTAGAGCAACAAGTCTGCTAAAGAACCCCTGAGTGGTCCCATCAGGGATGACAGTCTTCTGGCATAATTTTTCCTGTGTAGACCAGTGGCCCTCAACCAGGGGTACTTGTACCCCTTGGGGTACCCAGAGGTCTTCCAGGGGGTACATCAAGTCATCTAGATATTTGCCTAGTTTTACAACAGGCCACATAAAAAGTACTAGCGAAGTCAGTACAAACTAAAATTTCATACAGATAATGACTTTTTTGTATTGCTCTATATACTATACACTAAAATGTAAGTACAATATTTATATTCCAATTGATTTATTTTATAATTATATGGTAAAAATGAGAACATTGGTGATAAGATCAGTGAGAAAATGTAAAGTCATTCTCTAGCTATACCACAACTATGAGATTTTGAACCAACCCTTTGGCTTGATGGACAAGAGCAATTGCTGACGAGGCTTCAGTGATAAACTGATCTCTAAAGAGCTCTCTAGCTAATATATCAAATGAAGAGTGAGCTCCACACATCCATCCCAAGTTAATACAGAATTAACTTATGGCCCCATTTTTTAAAATGGTCTCCAATATTAGAGGGTTGAACACTTTATTGCTTCTGTAGACTAAGATCATGGCCCACACCAGGTGGTACTTGCATCCCTCCATTCCACCACCCAAGCTTCCTGTGTGTCACCCTCCCATACTGCTGTATTTCATGGACAGCCTATAACCCCTCATGCCTGAAGCTCTGTGTGCATACCTTATACTCCTCACCTGCCCCCCATTCTCCTTCTCCCTATACCATAGCATTTTCTCCCTATGTTATGGGTTCTGTGTGCCTCCCCATTCCCCCCTTCCCCACATACCAGAGTCGCCATGCTTTTCCTATGCCAGGGACTCTTCCATTTTCCCCCACCATTCTTTTTTTCTTTCCTTTCTCTGTGGGTGATAAATCATTCAAAGTGTCAACATTCTAAACTCTGTTGGAAGGATGAGCAGAGCTGAGATGGGGGATGTTGTTAAGCTGGAAGGTGTTAATTGATGCCATCATCTGGTTCTTTGATCTATAGGCAATTACAGATCTGATTGAAGCTGCTGGGTCTGCTAACTGGATGCAAGGGACTCTGTGTGCTCCTCATTTTCCCATTCTGGTTTTCCAGATTTCATCAATATCAATAGGATTCCGCCCATTGATACCTAGAACATTCCTCGGAATTTTAGAATTAATTGGATGCAATGTTCAAAAGTTATTACATTATAGACAGAGATATTCCATAGAGTTGAGTATAAAACCTCACTTTGGCCAATAATTTCTGCCAGCATTTGAACTCATTTGATCATCTAATAGCCAAATGCTGAGTGCCACAATACTGAAGGCTTTGTTGAGACCCAAGTAAAAATCAGGGCCTATGTGCATTGTGGTGGTGGATTTTGAGGCACCTAGTGGATTTAGACACCTGTGGGGTTAGGAGGCAGCTGAGCAGCAGCCAATCGGAGCCCAGTAGGCTCAGTTAAAAGGAGCTGCAGGGCCTGAGCAGGTCAGTTGGTGGCTGGGACCAGAAGGGAGAAGAAGGACTGGAAGACAAAGAAACTCTCCAGGCAAGGAGACCTGGGAGAGACCCTGCTCAGGTTCAGGATCCTGACACAAGGAAGAAAGGAGAACAGCAGAATACGGACCCTGGACTTCAGAAAAGCAGACTTTGACTCCCTCAGGGAACTGATGGGCAGGATCCCCTGGGAGAATAACATGAGGGGGAAAGGGGTCCAGGAGAGCTGGCTGTATTTTAAAGAATCCTTATTGAGATTGCAGGAACAAACCATCCCAATGTGTAGAAAGAATAGTAAATATGGCAGGCGACCAGCTTGGCTTAACAGTGAAATCCTTGCTGATCTTAAACACAAAAAAGAAGCTTACAAGAAGTGGAAGTTTGGACAAATGACCAGGGAGGAGTATAAAAATATTGCTCAGGCATGCAGGAGTGAAATCAGGAAGGCCAAGTCACACTTGGAGTTGCAGCTAGCAAGAGATGTTAAGAGTAAGAAGAAGGGTTTCTTCAGGTATGTTAGCAACAAGAAGAAAGTCAAGGAAAGTGTGGGCCCCTTACTGAATGAAGGAGGCAACATAGTGAAAGAGGATGTGGAAAAAGCTAATGTACTCAATGCTTTTTTTGCCTCTGTCTTCACGAACAAGGTCAGCTCCCAGACTGCTGCACTGGGCAGCACAGCATGGGGAGGAGGTGACCATCCCTCTGTGGAGAAAGAAGTGGTTCAGAACTATTTAGAAAAGCTGGATGAGCACAAGTCCATGGTGCCGGATGCGCTGCATCGGAGGGTGCTAAAGGAGTTGGCGGATGTGATTGCAGAGCCATTGGCCATTATCTTTGAAAACTCATGGCGATCGGGGGAGGTCCTGGATGACTGGAAAAGGGCTAATGTAGTGCCCATCTTTTAAAAAGGGAAGAAGGAGGATCAACTACAGGCCAGTCAGCCTCACCTCAGTCCCTTGAAAAATCATGGATCAGGTCCTCAAGGAATCAATTCTGAAGCACTTAGAGGAGAGGAAAGTGATCAAGAACAGTCAGCATGGATTCACCAAGGGCAAGTCATGCCTGACTACCCTAATTGCCTTCTGTGATGAGATAACTGGCTCTGCAGATGAGGGGAAAGCATTGGACTTGTTATTCCTTGACTTTAGCAAAGCTTTTGACATAGTCTCCCACAGTATTCTGGCCAGCAAGTTAAAGAAGTATGGGCTGGATGAATGGACTATAAGGTGGATAGAAAGCTGGCTAGATCGTCGGGCTCAATGGGTAGTGATCAATGGCTCCATGTCTAGTTGGCAGCCAGTATCAAGTGAAGTGCCCCAAGGGTCAGTCCTGGGGCTGGTTTTGTTCAATATCTTCATTAATGATCTAGAGGATGGTGTGGATTGCACCCTCAGCAAGTTTGCAGATGACACAAAACTGGGAGGAGTGGTAGATCCGCTGGAGGGTAGGGATAGGATACAGAGGGACCTAGACAAAGTAGAGGATTGGGCCAAAAGAAATTTGATGAGGTTCAACAAGGACAAGAGCAGAGTCCTGCACTTAGGATGGAAGAATCCCATGCTCTGCTACGACTAGGGACCGAGTGGCTAGGCAGCAGTTCTGCAGAAAAGGACCTAAGGGTTACAGTGGACTTTGAGAAGCTGGATATTAGTCAACAATGTGCCCTTGTTGCCAAGAAGGCTAACGGCATTTTGGGCTGTATAAGTAGGGGCATTGCCAGCAGATCGAGGGACGTGGTCATTCCCCCCTATTCGACATTGGTGTGGCCTCATCTGGAGTACTGTGTCCAGATTTGGGCCCCACACTACAAGAAGAATGTGGAAAAATTGGAAAGAGTCCAGCGGAGGGCAACAAAAATGATTAGGGTGCTGGAGCACATGACTTATGAGGAGAGGCTGAGGGAACTGGGATTGTTTAGTCTGCAGAAGAGAAGAATGAGGAGGGATTTGATAGCTGCTTTCAACTACCTGAAAGGGGGTTCCAAAGAGGATGGATCTAGACTGTTCTCAGTGGTACCTGATGACAGAACAAGGAGTAATTGTCTCAAGTTGCAGTGGGGGAAGTTTAGGTTGGATATTAGGAAAAACTTTTTCACTAGGAGGGTGGTGAAGCACTGGAATGGGTTATCTAGGGAGGTTGTGAAATCTCCTTCCTTAGAGGATTTTAAGGCCTGGCTTGACAAAGCCCTGGCTGGGATGATTTAGTTGGGGATTGGTCCTGCTTTGAGCAGGGGGTTGGACTAGATGACCTCCTGAAGTCCCTTCCAACCCTGATATTCTATGATTTAAGCAGGGAACAGACAGAAAGCCCAAGAAGGTGATGGAACTGAGTGGGAAGCAGACCAGGGAATAGCAGCAGCAATTATTAAAGGAAAGCAGTAGGTGGCTGCTGTTTATAGGTCCCTGGAATGGGACCCAGAGTAGTGGGTGGGCCTGGATCCCCCCACTGGCCACTGGGGAAGTGGTCTATGCCATGAGGAGTGGTAAGGCTTGTTTAGGGGCCCAAGTGAAGAGCAGGACTTAAAGGGACACCAGAGAACCACTGAAGACAAATAGTCTCCATAGCAAGCCCTGGGGGCAGTGCTCAAAAACAGGGCAACGACAGGCTTTTAAAGCTAGACCAGAAAGGGCTGAGAACTAAGCCCAGAAACAAGGCTGCAGACACTAACAAGGACATGGCAGTCATTATTGTTTATATAAATCTCTCTGTTTTTTCATCCATTTCACTCTTTGTGTGACTTAGTCGGAGGGCTGAGCTACTGAAGATCCACCTGATGAGGGCAACAGCCGACAGGGGGCACCATGAGCAGACAGAGAGTTCAGATTCACACCTAGATGACAGGACACACTCACAAGAGGTGAGGGGAGATTCAGAGGTACTTTGTGCTGGCCCAGACACCATACTGCCCATGTGCCAACTACACATACACAAGCACATGGGGTCCCTGCCCAAGAACCAGGCTGTATGCCTTTTATTTTTGATAAACTGTAACCTACTAAGTATATACAACTAAACTAGAGAAAGACACTCTTATTCCTGAGTGTCGACATGGGGAGTTCTACTGGTATAATTCTGCTGGTAAACTTCCCTGTGTAGACCAATCCTTAGTTTGGGTTGTAAATTCTTCAAGGCAGAGAATGTCTTTTACTCTGTACAACACCTAGCACAAGGAGTCCTGATCTTCAGAGGGGCCTCTGAACATTACTGCAATACAAATAATAAACAGCAACAACATAGAGACAGACAAAATCAGCATACAAAAGTTTAGATTTATCTGATCTCTTTCCAAAGCAGATCCAAGGGGAGGGAGAAGCTGAGTGAAGGGTCCACCCTTCCCTCATCCTAATTCCTAAGAGTACTTTATTCATTTGCTATATGTCCCTATACATATAATGTAGCTCCAGAATGGAGTCATGCAGTTATACTCTCCCCTCCTCACATATTTAATGTATTATATCAGGGTGTGAAGCAAAATAATCAAGGAAAATCTTATCACAGAAGGGATTCACAGAGCTGTGATCATTTTCCTTTCTCAGTAAATGGAAACTGAAGCAGCTTAAGTTTACAGTTTCAGTTTCATTTCTTTCCCTGTGCTGAATCTCTCTCTCTCTCTCTCTCTTTCTCTTCCCCGCCCCCTCTCCTGCCCAGAAGTATTTACAGGACACAGGCTCTGCCCAGGAGCTCATTTCAGTCCAGAAAAGCAGAAGGAAGGATGGCTGACAAAAATGTGCACAAGGCTGGTTTTACCCCAGGTGGGATAAAAGGAGGATCAACTGGCTCTGAGATGATGTCCAAAGAGGCGAGGAGCCATGGAGGAGGTGTGCCTTCTGGAGGACCTACTTCTACCCTACAAGAAATGGGTATGAGTTGGAATTTCTTCTTTTGCATAAAAAAGAAATTAAAGGCTACTGCACCTTAGAGAGGAGGGGTAAAAAGAACCTAGTATTGATTAAACAATTCTGCCCTAAAAAATAAGCTCTGCTAAGTATTCTCTTCTCACTTACAATTTTCATTGAAGTAAAAATTATTGACCAATATAACTAGGGCCCTACCAAATTCATGGTCCATTTTGGTCAATTTCATGGTCATAGGATTTCATTATATCAGCTATTTAAATCTGAAATTTCCTGGTGTTGTAACTGTAGGGGTCCTGACCCAAAAGAGAGTGGTGAGTGGGATCACAAGGTTATTGTAGTGGGTCGCGGTATTGCCACCCTTACTTCTGCGATGCTTCTGGTGGTAGCACTGCCTTCAGAGCTGGGTGGCCAGAAAGCAGCAGCTGCTAGCCAGGAGCCCAGCTCTGAAGGCAGCGACACGGCCAGCAGCAGAGCGGAAATAAGGATGGTATGGCATGGTATTGCCACCCTTACATCTGCACTGCTGCCTTCAGAGCTGGGCCTTTGACTAGCAGCTGCCACTCTCTGGCCGCCCAGCTCTGAAGGCAGCAGCACAGAAGTAAGGGTGGCATGGTATGATATTGCCACCCTTCTTTCTGTGCTGCTGCTGACAGTGGCACTGCTTTCAGAGCTGAGATTCATTCAGAGGCACAGACAGGAACTGAAATTTTAGCAGAGAGTATAGGTTACAGTTGCAATGACTGTGTCAAATGTGTGTTTATGGGAAACACGTTTCTGGAGAAGAGAAGGATGTGTGCCTGATGCTAAAGGAAATCGTACCTGCGCCTTTTGGAGATATTCCAGAATAGCTCTTATTCTTGTGAAAATAGTAGCCCTATAATGCCATCAAGGTAGGTGATGGCTTTGGCTCTCTGCAGTGTAAGAGCTTCCAATGCATGCTATGCCTGCCTGGGTGAGAATGAGAGGTTCTAGTCTCACTTGCATAGGCGTGTGCACGGGGTGTGCAAATGGTGGGCAAATGGCTCCACTCTCCCAGCGCAGCAAGCCACCAGGCTCTCCCCTGGAGCCATGCTCCAGGAATATTCAGGGCTGGGGGCTCTGCTCCACCAATATTTGGAGCTGGGTCTCTTCCCCGGTCCTGCCTGGAGTGGGCCCTGCCCTGCCCCCCCGCATCCCTGCCTGGAAGAAAGTGGCACATGCCTCTCCCCTGCCTGCTTGTGCTGCCGGTGTTGCACATTCCTACGCGGAGCGGCTCCCGGCAGCAACTGCTGTCTGCTGCCCCAGGGTCCTAGTGCCCCCCATCCGTTATGGCAGGGCAGGCTGCCTTTACCTGCCCTTCCGCCCTAGCCCTGAGCCTCTCCAACGCCCCAAACCCCTCAACCCCAACCCCAGCCCTCATCCCCCCCGCACCCTAATCCTCTGCTCCAGTCCTGAGCCCCCTCCTGCATCATGAACCCCTCATCCTTACCCCTGCACCTCCCCACCCCCAAACTCCATCCCAGAGCCTGCACCCCTCACCCCCTCCTATGCCCCCATTCCCAGCCCAGAACCTGCACCCAAACTCCATCCCAGAGCCTGCACCCCTCACCCCTCCTGCACACCCACCCCCTGCCCCAGCCCAAAGCCTGCACCCAGCACCCAAACTCCATCCCAGAGCCTGCATCCCAGACCCCCTCCCTCACCCAAACTCTATCCCAGAACCTGCAACCCTCCTGCACCCTAATCCCCAGCCCAGGACCTGCACCCCAGACCTCCTCCCCCCACCCAAACTCCCTCCCAGAGCCTTAGGCAGGTGGGGGGCGGAGTTGGGGGGGCAGGTTCTGGGCACCACCAAAATTTCCACAAACCTGCCACCCATGCTCGGGGCAGCATGTCTGGCTCTGTGTGGAGCAAAACATGCTGCTAGGAGCCTCATGGTAAGAAGTCTGGGTCTGGGGGGGTTGGATAAGGGATTGGGGCAGTCAGGGGACAGGAAGCAGGGTGGGTTGGATAGGGGGTGGGATCCCGGGGGGGTGGTTAGGGGTGGGGGGTCTCTGGAGGGGACAGTCAGGGAACAGGTGGGGTTGGATGGGGCATGGGAGTCCCAGGGTCTGTCAGGGGGCGGGGGGTGGATAGGGGTCAGGGCTGTCAGGGGACAGGGAGCAAGGAGGGTCCTGGGGGGGCAGTTAGGGTGGGGGGTCTCTGGAGGGGGTGGTCAGGGGACAAGGAGCTGGGGGGGAGGGTTGGATGAGTCAGGAGTTCTGGGGGGGGCCCTGTCAGGAGGCAGGGGTGTAGAGAGGGGTTGGGGCAGGCAGGGAACAGGGGGGGTTGTATGGGTTGGGAGTTCTGGGAGTCCTGTCGGGGGCGGGGAGTGGTTGGATAGGCGTGGGAGTCCCGGGGGCCTCTCTGGGGGCAGGGGTGTGGATAAGGGTTGGGGCAGTCAAGGGACAGGTAGGGGGTAGGGTCCTAGGGGGGCAGTCAGGGGACAAGGAGCAGGGAGGCTTAGATAGGGGGTGGAGTCCTGGGGGGCAGTTAGGGGCAGGGGTCCCAGGAGGAGGTAATCAGGGGACAAGGAGAAGGAGGGGTTGGAGGTTCTGAGGGGGGCAGTCAGGGGGCAGGAAGTAGGAGGGAATGGATGGGGGCAGGGCAGGGGCGGGGCTAGGGCAGGGCGGGGCTCCCTGGGTGCACACCCTAATGAAATGTGCTGCGCACGCCTATGCTCACTTGCACAGGTGTTCATTGGAAACCTTGCTCATTAACATTGTGTTTTAACCTTTTCCCCCTGGATAAACATACCCCCCTCACCTTTAACCCAGCATGGACATTTGCAGGGGAGTGTTTCTGTCTGCAGCAGCAGCTGAACGGTGTCCAGTGTCACTCTATTCTAGTCAGTATAGGCTTTTATACCACACTCATCACCATGTACCTGAGCACCTTCCAGCCGTGCATTAAGCTCCATGACTACGCATGTCACATGTTGGTTGTTCTCTCATCCTCTCTCCCAGGGGGAAAAGTGCAATATGTTGCTCTATATTTATATTTGAGAATGCAAAGTCAAAGAAAAGCACCTTACACTTCGAGTGGAAGGTGGTGGGGCTTGTGATGGCCCTTAGTTCTTTATTGTAGAAAGCTCTATTGAGCCAAACGAGTGGTGGTGTTAGCACTTCCTCACCCCAGAGCTTTAGTTGATCTTTTACATCTGAGGACTCTTACTTAGAGATGCATTACATGGCCCCTGCAGGATGTTACACCCACATTGCAATGGAAATTTAGAATTGGTTTCTAAATAGGACGGTGTCCTTCCACCCTGGAAACAGTAGCACTGAAAAGGTTGCACATTGCTAGTATTCTTGCATATTGGTGGGATGGGATGAGTGACTAGCCATCTCTTTGCATTTATTTTTGATATCATTATTTGAAACATTTGGTGGAATTTAAGTGTTTTATAGCTTTAAAATGCCATACTATCCCATGAGACCCCTTCCAGCCTGGAGATCATTATCAACACACTCTTTGTAACTGTTGTAGGTGCCAAAAGCTCAACCCATTCATCAGGTTTCACCCCTAGTGGGATCTCCAGTGGAACTAAGGCATCTGGAATGATGTCCCAGGAAGCTAAGTCTCACGGAGGAGAAACACCAAAGGGTGGGACAACATCCACCGTCCAGTCTGTCTGTAAGTTGAAGTCCTCATATTGTTTATAATTCAGTGAAAGATTCATTCATTCAGAAATGTCATCTACTTTAAAATGTCATTATATGAACAGGTGTGGTTAAGCAAAGCTGCTGCATTTGAACAATGTTTCTCCTGCTTGTTACTTGATATTCAGTCAGGAGCAGAAATTGGAAAGCTGCTGGAAAACCGTAATGCTGAGAGTGAGTGACCTAGCGCTGACAGTGCATTACAAAGTGTGATATTTGCTATGGCAGAAAAAAAAGGCCAACAGAGTTTTGGGTTGCATATGCATTGGCATCAGAGGGACTAATTCCTCGATGGAGCCATGCTCACATTAGAGAATCTGTAAAATTTCCCACTGTTGCTAATACTGTTTCCACTGCACTGATTTCTCTAGAAGTCCTAGTAGAGTTGGACTGCCAGCTACTGCTGGCATTTTTACACCATGACATATAACTCTGCTCGCAGCGGGTATAATCTACACTGTTAAAAATAGTGGTAGCAGTCAGCGAATCATCTACACTAGAACTCCCAACATTGCTGAAACCAGTGCAGATGAGGAAATTATAACAATGATAGGAAATGTTTAGAAAAATTCCCTGATATAGTAAGTGGCTATAGAAAATGGGTTAGCTGTATCTGGAACTCTGCATTCATTTCTGGCATCTCATTACCAGAAATATATTGACCAACTGGAAGTATAGACAAATTAAAAGTACTACGACATTGGAAGGAGACTGTAAACTCTTTAGGACATGGAATATATCTACCTCTGATTTGTACAGTGCCTGGCACAAAAGAGTTTCAATTCTGCATGGGGCCTTCATTCAGGTGCTACAAGAAAGAAAAAGAGAAAGAGACTCTCTACAAATACTAAAAGAATATGAACATACTTAGACACATTTAAAATTACACTGGACAAAGTACATAATACATCCACCATAAAGAATTATCCTGCAATTATTATTATTATTGATAGTATATATTATGTGGATTCTGGTAGCACCTAAAGGTCCCAAATCAAGAGTGGGGCCCTATTGTGCTATAAAGTAGATTATAGGATGGTGTGAACAGACGGAAGGGGGACAGGATGAGTTGATAGGAACATGGAAAAAGGAAGGTTTCAGAGTAGCAGCCGTGTTAGTCTGTATCCGCAAAAAGAAGAACAGGAGTACTTGTGGCACCTTAGAGACTAACAAATTTATTAGAGCATAAGCTTTCGTGGACTACAGCCACGAAAATGGCCACGGATATGCATCCGAAGAAGTGGGCTGTAGTCCACGAAAGCTTATGCTCTAATAAATTTGTTAGTCTCTAAGGTGCCACAAGTACTCCTGTTCTTCTTTTTGTGGAAAAAGGAAGGAATGTCATGCTTTGGATTCTAGGTGGATAGGCCTGGTGGTTGGAGCAGTGGTCGAGGCCAGATGTAGAGTTGAAGGCAGCACTGAAACCAGGGTCCAGGGGCAGGCCATGGATCAGAATGGGGGTCAGAGTCCATAGCAAGCCAAATCAGGATCATGGTCAGATGGAAGCCGGCTGAAGGTCAAAGCCAGGTTGGAATCAGTCCAAAAATCTAGGGGGCAGCAGGTGGATGCAGGGCTGGAGTAGAGTCAGAATAGGCCATGGACAAGGCTGAAGTGGGCTGGAACAAGGCTCGGGTAATGCTGAGGCAGGGACAGGGAGAGGCTGGAAGCTGAGGGAGTCTGTAACACTGTGAGGCAGCAGGAGGTTCTTAACCAAGTGGTGCTGCTGCACAGCCTAACTTGCAGCTCTGGCAGTGAGAGTGAAATCCTGTATCTGGGGGGTCATCTGACCTGGGCCCTGCCCAGGGATACGCTGCTGTAGCATGCCTGAGGGATGAGATACTGCAGGCTCTGCTGGAGGGGTGAGTCATTGTAGCTGAGTGAGCAGCCCTGGAATGGTTGCAAGTTTGCCTCCCAAGTAAGGGAAGGACAATACTGATGAGGGAAGGAGGAGAGAGGAGGAAGGAAAGTATAGAGGGGAGGATGGAAGGCTCGGAGTGAACTTGCAGCAGTGGGAGAGGCTTATAGCAAGTAGCCAATCAGCAAGGAGTAAAACTTGTCCAGAAACTTTCCTGAGAAGATAATGTCCAATGACATCACTGTCCAAAAGTTCCAAAGGAGCTGTTGCTGCTACTGTTACAGCCTTCACTGCCCACAGGCTGACTGTCTGTAGATTCTCTCTCCCACACCCCACATGGCTGGAGGTAGGAGGCTGGCTGCACGAGTCCTGGTTTCCTGGCTGGCGGTCCCTGGAAGGTCTCCGGAAGAGGAATCTCCCTGCTGGTTTGGGGGGAGGGGAATCTGCCCTTAGCCACAGAACGTGGGTAACACTGCAGTGCAACCTACTTCTCACTACGCTGCCAAGTTGCCTCAGCCAGCCTGGCTGAAGGAACTAGTCCTAGGAGTGAGGATGTAGTTCATTCTCTATAGCCCATTCATTACTTGGCTTTCCTGATGAGACTGCCAACTAGGGCACTAATAATGGTGGTGGGTGTTGTGCTACACTAAAAACTTAACTTAGACCTCCAACTCATTTTACATAAGTCACTGAGTAATTTTCAGAGGGTTATGCCTTGGCAGGTTTTGAACAGCTGATCAGCTGTCAAAGGCACTATCTTCCATAAGTTCCCCTTAACGTAAACATAATTTAAGGTCATTATTGTTTATATAAATGTCTCTGTTTTTCTTTTAG
Organism: Malaclemys terrapin pileata; assembly: GCF_027887155.1. Lineage (NCBI taxonomy): Eukaryota > Metazoa > Chordata > Testudines > Emydidae > Malaclemys > Malaclemys terrapin. Next base: position 173,439,415 of record NC_071506.1, read on the forward strand.
CAATGGGTGGTAAAGGAAAATAAAATGAATAAAGAAGCATTGCTCAGCCTGCCAGCCCTGCAAACACCACATCCCTGGATGACACAACTGGTGACCTTTCCCTGTCCCCCCACACCTTGCTGATATGAAGTCTCAGAGCTTTAACATGCAGAATAAAAGCTTTGTGCAGGAAATTTGATTTTTCCAGTTGTGTATTAATTATTCATTAAGTTAATCTCTCTGTTGTTGGTATGGAATGCATCCACCAAAGGCTTTTTTTCCCTAATGGAACTTCTGTGAGTCTGGCCAGTTAGTTTTATGACTTTCTGAAATACTCTCAGAAATGTAGGCACCCCCAGATTTCTGCTTGACCTGCCGGGAGGAGGGAGAGGTGCTTTGTCTTTCTCCCACTGCACCTGCCCACCCCTGTCCCTGGCAGCTGGGCCAGGCAGGGAAGAAGGGGCAGGACTAGCCACTTCTCACGCCAGCCACTCCAGGTCACTGCTCTGTGCAGGGCGGTGGCTGCTTGCGAGAGCCTGACTGGGGAGGTGGTGGCAGTGGCAGCGAACTGTCCCCCCCCGCCGCCCAGACCTGGCTGCCAGGGACAGGTGCTGAGTGATCCGGAGTCCCCTCTATCCCCCAGCATGTTTCCAGCTCAGTCCCTGTCCCCAGCAGCTGGGACCAGGCGGGGGGTGGCCTACCTCCGCTGCCACCTCCCCAGCTGAGCTCTCAGGCAATTGCTGTGCTGCACAGAGCAGTGACCTGGAGCAGCCAGCTTCAGCCATGTGAGAAGCGGCTTCATCCCATTCCCAACCTGGGCCCAGCTGCCATGGAGAGCAGCTGAACATGGCTGGGGCAGGCACAGTGGGAGAAGGACAGAAGCCTCCCCTCCCTGTGCAGGTAACTCTAGTGGGGTGGGGAGAGCACTGCGGCCCCAGGCATGTTGGGGATGGGGGGGGGGAATGTTCCTGGGCAGAAGAGACATGTGGGGCGGTGACACGTCCTCCCCTTTAGATTGTGCCCACCTAGTATGGGGAGGCAGGAGCCTATGACATTGCAGTAAATTTACAGTCAGGATTACAAGTTTAGAACATAGGAACAGCTAACTCAAGGAGGATCGAGGATTTCTTATAGTCACTTTACTACACTGAATTCAAATATTAGGGCTGCCTTCCTTCAATTGCCATACAAGAAAATATTAGTGTCATGTTGTTATCAGGAGATATAACAGCTGCCTGACACTATCCTGATGTGATACTGCATCAGCATAGGCTACCACAATACCAATGTAACGTCAATCTGTAATTCCTGTAGTGACACAATATTAAATCATAATGTAACTAATGCCCTAGCTGAAAGAATTCAGATCTATTTAAGTGTCGACATGAAATAGCCATGAAAATCAGGCCCTGTTGCAAGCAATTCAGTATCTAACATAAGTGTATCTATGTTTTCATCTGTCTATCATTTATTTCTAATGTGCAAAGTATCTAGGCACTCCACTCAAAACTTAGGAAACAGCAGTTTTGTCACTAAAAGATCAAAATTACTCCTATACATTTTTGTAGGACATCTAAGAACAGCCCAGAAAGACACATTTTCTCTTGTGTAGGGGAAAGCCTTACCTCAAACAACTCACGTCCCTAACCTTTAACCCATCATTCACACTGGCTCACTGCTCCGCTCATACATACCTTCTCACTGCCTGCCCCCAAATTTCTGCCCACCTCATACATATACTCCCCTATTCCTACTCCCCCACCCCTCTCCACATATTATTGCTCCCTCACATACATATTCCCACAATCTTGTCCTCCACATACATATTCTTCCCTACTCCTGCTTTCCTCCCATGCTCTTGGTTGGTCACTCTTCCCTCCATAAGCCTTACAGAGCTTTTCTTCCTGGTCATCCTCACATCCAGTGGGAGTGGGGGGTGGGGTGGAGAGAGAGACTTATATCAGAAAGAATTGAGTGTGTGTGTGTGAAATCTTTACTTCATATTCACCCTGAATCCCAAAAGGAGGGAATTTACCAGGAATTCTCACTAGGGTACCATCATTCCCTCTCCCCACCCCGAACTTAGGGGATAAGATCCTCACTCCTACTTCCCTCCTCCTATAGTTTGGAGGAGTTAGGTCTCTGATGCTACAGGCACTAATTTAGCACAGGTGACCTCTGTCTCAGGGCACCAGCATTCCCTCCCCAGCAGCTTCTTGCCAGTGTGGGAAGTGCTGAGGGGAGGGAGTTTGGGGGAGGGAGCCCTGTGCATCTGTGTCACCGTGCCTCTGTGGGTCACAACTGAGAATACCAAATTCAGGACAAGCTGCTGAGAAGGAGGGCAGACTCACCTCCCCCCCCCCCCCCGCAAACTGGTGGTTATTCTTCCATGAGATATACCAAACCAGCAACAAAAGTAAACTTCTGTCTCACCGCACTGCCTAACAAAAAGTCAGAAATGCAGCCTCCTTAGGCATTCCAGTCCTGGATTCAACACCCAGACACTGGACTTAGTGATGAGTGGTTATTTAAAACCAATTTCATCAAACAAAAGGTTCTTCTGATCCCAAAGGACCAGCCACATACCCAGGTCATTATATAACTCAGATCTTACCCAATAAGCATGCTGTTGTCAATCCTTTAGTATCTAATATCTAAGGGTTTATTGAAAGAAAGAAAGAAAGAAAGGAGAGTTAAAATTGGTTAAAGGAATCAAATACATAAAATAATTGCAAAGTTCTTGGATCAACATAGTCCAGAGATTTAAGCAGGAAAGAGGCAAAATGGAGCTGGTTCCAGGGCCTTTTATAGCTTCTGCCAAGTGAAGGGAAACCCATTGTTCTCACTGTGGAAAATTACAGGGAACAAGATGGTGTTTGGAATCACATGAGCATGCATGCTTTGCTTAGTCATAGTAGAATCCATCACAGGAAAGTCCATTAAGTGTAGATAGGCGTCTTCCGGGGTCCATGGTGAGTTAAGTGTTCCTTGATGAGCCATTTGACTTGAATAGTCCCTTCAAGATGTGCAGGCTAAATACCTTGTGGATGTTACCACATGAGCAAACATTTGAAACACAGGTACATAGTTAATATTCATAACTTTAAATACAAAAATGATACATGCATACAAATAGCATAATCATATTCAGCAAATCATAACCTTTCCATAGACACCCTACTTGACATACTTTGTGCAAGATTTGTTGCAATTATATAACAGTGCTAGCAACAATGATCCACATGGTCATATTTTAATTTGATAACATCATATTCTGCATGCATCACATGCCCCTGGGACTAGCTCTGCTCCCTCCTTATTCTTAGGCTGCTTCCTGAGCTGACGTTGAGAAATTCTTCTTGGCCCCAGTTACAGCTACTCTAGAATAAAATACTTAGTCAATCAGTTGCCTTGGCAAAAGGAGGGGAGCTTGGGTGAGGAGGAGCTGAATGAGTGGCAGAAGGGGAGCCGCACTTACTGTGCTGCAAACAGATTAAAAATAAGCCTCCATTTCAGGAAAGCAGCTGTATTAAGAAAATCACTGAGGCGTATGCTTAACTTTAAATCACATGACTTCAATGGAACTTAAGGATATGCTTAAAAGTGAAGTATGGGGGTATCTACAGAGCAAAGAAAACCCCCTGGCTGGCCCATAGCAGCTGACTCAGGCTCGCAGGGCTCAGGCTGCAGGTCTGTTTCATTGCTGTGTAGACTTCCTGCCTCAGCAGGAGCCCGAGGTCTGAGACACTCCTACCTCGCAGGGTCCTAGAACCCGGACTCCATCCTGATCCTGGAAGTCTACACAGCCTTGAAACAGACCTGAAGCCTGAGCCCAAGTCCGCTAGCATGGGCCAGCCTGGGGTTGCCAAGCCTCCAGGATTGTCCTGGAGTGTCTGGGAATTAAAGCTTAATCTATAATTAAATATTATGTCATGTGATGAAACTCCCAGGAATACATCCAACATTGGCCCCCTAGGCCAGCCGGAGGTTTTTCTTTGCTGTGTAGACATACCCTATGTGTTTAAGTGCTTCCCTGAATAGGGACACACCATCGCATGGGGGGACCATTATGTTGTTACAAGTTCCCTGAATTCTATGAAATCATGTTACTGCCTAACATCAGAATGATAATAATAATAATATCTTACCTTTATATATTCATCTTAAAGGCTCCCAAAGTGCTTTACAAATTGTATGGAACCACATCTCCCCCCTCAAAAATGCAGCCACTTTTGACGGGAAAAAGATCAATTTTTAAACCCCTAATTTATTAACTTTCCCACTCCCCTAACCTCAATACTCCTCCATGCTTTTTACATTGAATTCCCCCTCATTTGGATTGAACAGCAATATATATTTTAATGACTGTGTTTTATTGCATGTTGATTTTGTTATTGTTACACAGCATCCTCAAGCACCTTGTTATAACTGTCATAAGTATTTAATTTTATTAGTATTAGTATTAATGGTGCACTGTAATATTCTACGGAAGAAGACTAACATACCCTATTGAAACTGAAGCAGGAATTTAAGTAGGCCTGTATATTGGGCTTTCAGGTGCCCCAGAAACTGTTGTGAGTCCACCAAGACCAGAAGGTTGTGAACCTGAGCAACAAATCACGGGCAGACTCCCTCATTTGGGGGTTCAGATATAATTTCTTCCATTTGCTCCCCACACCCTACCAATGTGACTTCACTCTCCTCTGGGGTGAATCTCAGCCAGCTACCTGCAGAGTAGCTTTTATCCTGCACAGGAGCCCCGATCACCATTAGATGCTGGGTAAGTTGTTCAACCAAACTGAAAACATGAAGTTGGATGCTATCGGCATAGGAGTCTGGGATCTGCAGGAGTCTGTGTTCCTGGAGTTTTTTCCTAGTTCTTCTGTTGTGATTGGTGAATTCTGACCTTGCCTGAGGTAGAGGCAGGTGATTTCCCACCCAAAAAGGGGCTTCTCCCTCCTGCTGCAACCTCCCAACACTTCCCCTGACACAGCATCCCCCACTGTGATCTTCTCCTTCTCTCCTAACCTGGCTCCACCAGTCCAGCCCTCCTCCATCCTTCTTACTGCAGCAACACAACCCTCCTTCCTCTCCAGTAGAACAATGCCATCCATCCATTGCTTCCACCTACCTACTTTACTCAGCCATGTGAGTAGCTGCCTGGGTAGGATGCTACTTTTATCCCTGCCTCACATTAGCAACTCAAGGAGGGTTTGTTGGTCTTGGTGAAGGACCCCTTGCTTGTGCTGGGCTTGAAGTAGGGCGTCTGCCTTCTAATGGCGTGTACCTAAATAGTTCCAGATTATGGAATTTACACATTGGGCCTGGTTCACCACTGCTTTGCACCATTTGTAGTTGTTTACACCTGTGGAAGGGAGGACAAAGGGGGCACACAGAGCTGCCATTTTGATATGGTAGCATTTTACATCCACTGAGCACAGATGTAAATGACTTCACCAGGTGCAAGACAGTGGAGAATCAGGCCCGCTGTTTGCCAATTTTTACAGATCACCATTGCTGCAGAGCTCTGGAAATGGAAGCCTAGGGCTTTATTAATTAAATTTTTGGGCGTTTGTCACCATTTTTTCAGATTTCAGGATCTCTAAAATTGGGCGTTTGGGGCTCTTTTTATATATTGTAATGAGTAATCTCTTTGTACTGTTTCCTAGTGCACTTTAACATACTGCTGTTTCAAACAGCACAGCATTAAAGTGTACTAAGGAACCTTTAACACACACCAGCAGGATTTACACAGACCAATTAATGTGTAACACATTAGTGAGCTTCAGCAATCACACTCCCTAGTGCGTATTCCGGTTCTGTGTAGTCAAGCCCTTCGATATGAGTCACCATTGCTGGTGTTTTTCCAATGTTTTTGTAGACACACACTGATTTTTTTTGTATGGGGTGTTTTATTGGTGTTAGTCGGTTAAAACCTAACATCAGAAGCCCAATGGAAGCTCCTTCTTTTGGATTTTACCCCTTTTGCCATCCTTTCATCTTTTTAAAAACCCAGAAAATTAACCAATTAACTAAAACCAATCAAACCATGAGCTGCAGCCAGTGAACATTGGGCACAGCCTGGAGATGGGGATGAGCCAGTCACTGCATGGATGGAGTGGAGTGGGTGCCTCTATGGTAGCTTTATGTCACCCAATGATTCCCCTATGAAGGGGACATATGGAAGTCACCTAGTAAGCTGCCAGGGAGCAGCCAAAGATCTAGCCCATACTGTTATACTGGTAAGTACTCAAACATCAGGAAATGTCAAAGTTAAGGCTCAAGGTCCAATAAGTCAATACAGATATGTTAATTTTATTCTTAGACTAGTCCAGTATAAGTGTACAATGACAAAAGCATTACAAGATGCTACATTTGTGCAACTAAGGTGTTAGACAAAGAATTGTATTTTTATTGTATTATCTGAGATATAATATGTGATTATATCATTAAAGAAAGTTATTTGTACATGAGACAAGAATCACATTCAGCTTTAACTGTGGCATTTCCTGACCTTTGAGTGCTTACCTCTGTAAATTTAGTGTTACATGAATGTAGATTTAAAAAAAAATTATTATAAGTGAGTTTAAAAAGTGGTATTTATGCAAAAAATCTTCATCCCACATTCTTTAACTTTCCAGAACTTCTGTTATTCTTGTGCTGCTAGTTTTGGATATTTGTGACTAGAACACTGGATTGGAACTCAGGACACCTGGATTCTATTCCCGGTGCTGCCACTGGCCTGCTGGGTGACCTTAGGCAAATCACGTCGTGTCTCTGTGCCTCAGTTTCCCCATTTGTAAAATGAAAAGATTGCTACAGACCTCTTTGTAAAGTGCTTGAGATCTATTGATGAAAAGCACTATATATACAAGTAGGATTAAGATGTATGCAGAGCAGCTTTGTCTCAGATGGAAATGTCTTCAGCTGCACTTGATTGCCGCTTGCTGAATCATCCTTAGTGGATATAGTGGATCAGAATAGAATAAGATGCTTCCCTCTGAAAGCCTTACTTATCCCCCACTTAAAGAAATTGGACATGTTTATTTAAAATAAAGTATTTTCATTTTAACAGAATATAAGTTACATTGTTACCAAATACTAAGTACAGAAGATAGCATAATAACAAATACAGCAATCAAAACACTTTGTGTCTCTCATTCAATCCTTCAGAACAAAAAATGAAAGAAAAAGAAGGTGAAAGTGCTGTGTGATTACGAGAGCAATGCACTAAAGCAATATGCTACAGGAAGCGCAGAGCTTTCTGTAAGAAAATCAATTTCTCCCATGGGATGGGGTCGATATTTGTCTGACAGGACAGTATACAGGCAATTTAATAGCATTTTATCCAAATGAATCCCTGTCTTTTCCCCACTGCCCTCACAATTCAGGAGCTGGATTTTTTATTAAAATGGATTTTTTTTTCCATACAGTTGGAAAATATTTATAATTCTGAAGACACTAGTGTTCTGTCTGAAAATCACTCCGCGCTCTTACTCATTACTGGAGTGGTAGTTCTCTCCCAACATTTTTGTTCTAATTAGTTAACTCACAGATGCTGTATATAAAAATCGCTTTCAGTTACTCTGAAAATACGTTCTTTGCCCAGATACATTTTGAACCACTGGTCACCTCTTAAGGAAATAAAAACAAACAAACAAAAACAAACCAAAAAAAACAATAGGCAGAACCAGGAAGTTCAAAGTAGCGAGAGCTGGAAGTGTTCACATTGTAATGACACATTATGCCGGAAAAAGCCCATTTCTCGAGAAATGAATTATTCACAGAGACTGGTTGTCCAGTTTATCTGTTTTAATAACACTTTATTATTAAAGCTGAACTGATCTTATTAGTGAATTTCGGGGTGAAATAAATAGTAATGAACAAGAAAACCTAATAAGCATAATTTCAAGGATGGATCTTCATAGCTGTAAGAGGTTAATATTGTGCCCCAAAGGCTATTGTAATCCAGCTGCAATTCTCACTCATTTAGAAGATTAGGGGCTGATAAGCGACGGTCAAGCCTTATTAGAACTGACTGAGGCAAAAGGAAACTCTAATTGGATAATTTAATCCACAAGGAGACAATAAATACCAGCATTATGGTTCAAATGTTATTCTTTTATTGATTGGTTAATCTCCTGCTGCATGAAATTTCCACAAATTCTTATTGCAGGAAAAGGACTAAAATCTAAATTTGAAATCACTAGTTTACTGCTGCCATTTTTCATAAGATCCATTCTCCTTCTGTTTTGTTGAGACATCTTGTCTTAACCCAGGAACTGTGTCATGTCATAGAATGGAAGCTCACCCCTCCCCTGAGAGCTTAGGTACAGCTCTGGAAAGAGAAAATGTTAGTTCTCAGCTCAAGTATTTCTAAGTACACTAAAGAGATGTGTCAAAAAAACCACTGTATAAATTAAGCCAAACGATATGCCTAGGGCCAGTGGCTAAAGTGGATAAAAATAGGAGTGGGGGCTGCCCACTTCTATGGTAACATACAGCTGTCCCAGGTGTTGTCATGTGGTAAATTGCCATTGCATCATCTTGTGTGATGAGACATGGCACAGGGAGGAGAATGGGAATGAGGGAATAAATGTTTCTGAAAGGAATCCATGTTCCCAAGCAGGCTCAGAGCCAGTCACACAAAAGTGTGTGTGGGTATCTCTCACTCTCTCTCTCACACACACACACACGTACGTGTGTAGCTGTTTAGAATAACATCCCCCGATCTCCCAGCCACCATCTCACAACCAGACACTCCACTGTGGAGTGACAGAAGGGGAGAGGGAACGGGCTGGAATGTTCTGCTTCTCCTGGATTCTGACTCAGGTGAGGGAGCCTGGAGCACAGCGTTTCTTTTCCCTGGAAGGGAGACAGAAGGGGAACTAGCAAGATATTGTTCTAGAAAAGAGAAGAGGCAGATAGGATACTTCCAGCTTGACTAATTCTTCTTTAGTTAATTGCCAGCGCTGAAAGGAAGGCTTAAAGCACCATAAAGTCTGCAGCCAGGCACCCGCTCCCCATTGTGATCCCACTTTGATTTTCCCACATAAGGAGTCCCCATTTCACTGGCTAGTGAATAGATGGAAACAAGAGGAACTCCTGAGGAGCTTCACCAAGCCCCAGAGACAGAGAGGAGGGGGAAGGTCTCACTCTGTATTTAGCAGATGTGCTGCACCCTTTCTTCCCATCACTTTAACCCTTGCCTAAGGCTAGAACTTGGACTAGTTAGTGTGTTAGCTCCAGGACATTTTGTTTTAATAATTTAAGTGTCAAACAATTTAAATATTAAAATGCAGTTTGAGGTCACACAAGCAGCATTAATTCAAAATAAACACTTTACATTATGCTCCGTTGAACAGCACTCACTCCTACTTTGTGGCTTTATTCTGCTTTCAGGTTTGAATGTCAGCAACCCTTGTGGCTTTTTGTGCCTCTGTCATGTCCCTGCCAATATGGCTGGCCACTGGATCTACTCCTGCCCCATCCTCAAAACATTCCTCTGTGATGAGGTGCAAGGATTTCCTGTGGAGCTGTGATCTTGTCTGGGATAGTGGCAGTCCGGGATAGTGGTCCAAGCCAGAGTCAGGAACTAGGAGTGAGAGTCAAGGCTTGGAGCTGGAGTCAGGAACCGAGCAGAATGGAATAGTGCTGGAGCAAGGCTTGAAACAAGGCAGGAGATATCACAGCTGCGGGCATAAGCGTGGACCTGCTGTTGCTGCTGCTGGGCATAAGAGCATGCCTGCTGGTTCCCCTCAGCCAGTCAGGTGGTTCTGGGTAGCTCACCTGTGTTCATAAGTCTGCTTAGTGACTGAGCTAGCGAGGCCCAGGCTCAGCTGCAGGCCTTCGCTGCTGATAGACTCCTCTGCACAGCCTCCTAACTTCCCACCCCTTCCACCAGAAGGACACCAGTTCTGCTGTATACAGCCCTTCCACACCCATGGTGTGGGGTGGAAGATTCACCTCTCATTGCCAATCGGACTGATGTTTATACTGTGATGTGGTCACCTGTCCACTTGGAACTGACCAATATTATCATAGTGCCCAGGAGCCCTGGGCAACCATTGTGCTAAGTGCTGTACAAAGCCATAACAAAAAGATGGCCCTGTTCTAAAGAGCTTACAATCTAATCGATTGAGGCTAGCAAGCTCCTTTCCCATAGTAACAGCTGACTGGCCTGCTTCATAGTAGGGAGTGAAAGGGCCTCCACCTCATTAGAGTCTTCTGGTCTATCCAGTCTGCCTTAGTACGTTTTATTTTAATAAACCTTCTTTAACTAGAGCAAAAGAGTGTAAAATGCTGCAGGCTGCACATAAATCACCATTCTTTATGGATTAAAGCTTTCAAGGGAAACAAACAAAACTAAACATACAGCTTTTTATAAAATTGCAACTATGCAATAATTACAATGGTTTAATTGTATTTACTTATACAAGTATTAATAATTGTTAGTGTTTAAGTTTATTAAAATAAAATATTTCACTCTAACATTCTGAAGAAAATGAACATTAAATTTAGGCTTGGCAGAATTCCATTTTTTTTAAATAATTTTGACAAAATATCAATATTTAAGCATTTTTTCAATGTTTACCTATTTACATTTTCACAGTTGTAGGAAATTATGGGGTATCAGGCAACAATTAGTTAATGACAGATTTTGAGATTCAATAAGTTAAAGTTTTATAGTTAAAGCACATTATTTTGACACATGATGTTGACAAATATGCTGAAATCAAACGCTAATAAGTTATCAAGCAGTACTTTTCTTACTGTGCCTACATTTCAATTATTGTCCATGGAAATATTTTTATTGGTTTCTGTGTATACAGTGAAATTGAGGTTTACCAATATTTACTGACAAAAATCTAATCCTTCCAAGCCTAATTAAAATGTAATCTCCTAGTTTAGTGTTCATGTAACAGTAGTGTTGTTTTATCAAAAATAAATCTTGTTTTGTTTATTGTGTTAGTCTAAGTAAAAACAAGTGTTTGAATGTCAAAAAAAAAGTTTTAATGTCATAAATCTACATGGAAAATATTACCACCAAGGAAAGAATTGCTCCCCACAAAATTAGTTCTTAAAATTGAAAAATATTGCCTTTCAGTCTTTTGCAATTGGAATTTTCACCCAGTGAGATTTTAGAGGCTAGTTTTAGCCTAGTTCTGCGATTTATGTTTATACATAAACGCAGCTCTGATTTTAATTGCTACCAACTTCTGATACCTGGTAGGGGGTCTTACACATTTTGTGTCCCAACAGACCATTTACTTTGCCAAGAATGGACACAGTTTCAAGATTTATACTTCTTCAAAGGAGGAAGTATACAATAAAACATAATATGTTCCGTGGCTGTGAATGGTAATGTCACCACAGAATGTTGGGATGTTTCACATCTTATACTTATATCTCTATCACAGTCAGTGCTATACTGCTTTAGTCTTATTATAGGAATAGGTTTTTAATGGAAATGAAATATCAAATCTGTTCAATATTGTCTCAAAGCTCTGATATTACTAACTAAAAGTCCTAGATACCAGTCTCATCACTATCTTAATTACACATTCATTTTTTCCACTTTAATTATTTAAACTGTAACCATTCTTGTGGAGGGATCCACTCTGTAATGGGACAGGAATGACTCCTTGCTTTAGTGTTTAAAGTAGAGTTTTGGTGTTTTTTTAACAAAAGTTTATTAAAATACAGTATGAAATAGGAGTTATTTCCAGGAGGGTAAAATGCAGCATAAATCTAGCTATAAGAAAATGCTATTAAATGTTAAACAAATATAATTCAATAGATGAGTGAAGTTGCCTTTTGAACTAAATATTTGGCAGAGCTTTCAGATAACGATCATGGGTCAAAATGTCCTCTCTTGTGAAAAAAAACCCAGAGGAATCGAAAATATTCTCAAAGTCACAGGCCAAACTCATGTTGAGTAATACATTACTCCACAAGTATTGCCGCAGAGTTCTGCCAATAGCTGCCCCAGCTCCTTTAGGGTCTGTTGAAAGAAAAATTCTGTCTCTGCAACATGCAGTTTATGATCTAACCTGGTGTGTGTCAATTTCGTGAAAAACAACACTGTAAATAAGACCGCCACACTTAGAAGATAGGTTTCTTAGGGAACAAAATAATCAAAGGGGTCTCAAAACAATTTTAAAATGTTTGATGTCTGCTTTTAAACACATTTATTTCATAAGTATTTGACAGTTTGTGTTCAGGCAATTTAATAGTACACACAAACCACCTATCATTCCTTTTTGCACTAGGTGCAAGAGGAGGGAGGGCTTCTGGGTGCCAATCTCCCCTCCTTCATCACTGCGAGCAGGGAGTGTGTGGGGGAGAGTAATAATAGGAATCATGTTCTAGAGAACAGTACTTCGTTGGCTGGGAAATGGACTAAATGTGACCCAAAATAGTCTCTAATTTCTATGGGCTAGTTTGTGCCATTTGCATAGAACTCTGAGCAGAGGACGGATTGTTTAGATTCATAGATTCTAGGCCTGGAAGGGACCTTGAGAGGTCATCGAGTCCAGTCCCTTGCCCTCATGGCAGGACCAAATATTGTCTAGACCATCCCTGATAGACATTTATCTAACCTACTCTTAAATATCTCCAGAGATGGAGATTCCACAATTTTAAACTGAATACCCTGTAATCTATTACAGAATTACCCGCTACACTATACTTCCAACTCAGTTGCCATTTGCCTTCACTGGTGGATTGAAGTATTCCCTATGATTTCCACAAAATATCTTAACATATCTAGAAACCAGAGATTTGGTCAAGGGAATAATTTTGTACAAACTATCTTCTTACACCCTACTCAGTGGAGGTGATCAATGACTTTTGACTGAGGCAAAACTCCAAATGACTTCCTTGGGAGCTTTCTCTGAGTAAAGAGTGCAGAGTCAAACTTTAGAAAGGTAAATATTGAACATGAAAACAGATACAATACAAGAAAATAAGGAAGCAAGAGAATGGGAAGGAACAAATGCGGAAACTGTAAATAACCAGCTTTGAAATCAAACAGGCAAGATTGAATAGAAAAATAAGGAGAGAAGAATATAAAGCAAGATATTGTTGTAGACTTGAGACCACAAGGAGAAAGCAGGAGGAATGGAGACATGGCTAAGATTCTGATCCAGAAAATATATAACCATTTGCTTAACAATAAGCACATGCTTAAGTGCTGTCAGAGTAAACTTAGGCAAGTATTTAAGTTCTTCGCCTCAGCCTGGTGGTTGATAAAGGCCTCTGGGTAGGAGGACCCAGCTCTTGTAAAAATATCACAAAGGAACTTCTAGCAGAATTATATCTTTCAGAGTATAAATGTAGATTGGGAATTAATATCAAGAGTTAAACAAATGTATCACAACACAGTTATTGTTTTTCTTTCTATTGACTCAGTTATATCAATCACACTGTGTGCCAGTCTAATGGGGAGCTTTTACAAGAGAAGAATATGGAATAATTACTTTATATTAATCATCATTCTTATTTGTTTTTCCTTTTTACCTTTAGTACGAATGGCACAGATTGTGTTAATATTCTGTGTAGTCCCTGGTGCTTTTTATGGTGAATTTTACAGGGTATAGTTAATATTTTAAGAACTAAGATACTGAAAATATTAATATATTACACCAATATCACTCACTGTGCATATAAATGGTGTAAACATACAAAGAAGCTAATGGTATTACAATTTTCAGATAATCTATTTTAAAATTGCTGACTTGGAAAGTGTTTGTGAGATTAATAGCATTGAAAACATCTAGAGGTAATAGGATTACAATTTAATATTAACTAAGTGTTTCTTGGGGGTTTGCTTTAGCGATGTCTCATCTCTGGGATCTACTGTAGTAATTAGTCTGTAGTGGCATACAGTGGCGATGCATGAAAACTGCAGCTTTATCATGCTATAATTAGGCTTTCCAGTTCTCAGTTTGCTGTTATTTATTTTTAATGCCTGACATAAATAAAGCAGGGTGCAATCTGTGTAGTGTCCCTCCACATTGGGCTGCTCAGGGAGGGACTGTATTTTAGGGAATTACAACTCCCCATCAGCTCCAGGTAGCTGCTACTTGGGTTAGTGGTTCAATGCCACAATTTGACCCACAGAGCCAGGCAGATGACCCAGTGGATGTGTTATGGATTTTGTATCTCTTACATCTGTGATTCTCTGATGCCAGGAAACATTACAGAAGCGCTTGTTTGCTTGAGTAAACTGTTAAAGATTATATAACCCAAATATGTTTAACACTTTTACCTTTCACTTTTTCCCCTAATTTTTCCCGCCACTGTTGCTAATTGAATATATTCAAGTTACAAAGGATTTGCTTCTTCCAAGCCTAGGTTCCCATCCAGTGTTGGAGAATATGGGGATTTAGTTCAGTTTCTGTTAAAACATGCAGCAGTTGTGTAGTTTCCCTGTTGGATCTGGGACAGCGTATTATCTCTGGGGTGTACCGGACTGAGCTGAGTCTGAAATACTGCCCTCAACTCATCCAGGGCAATAATGAAAGGGTGATAATATGGAGTGATAATATGAAGGCTGAAATGAGGGAATACTTGGAAGAACTCATAGTGTTGACACCTGGCTGGAGAAAATCTTGCTTGCCTGATGTAATGAGACGGAACACCAACAAAAGATGGGGTACTCATACAAACCCCATTCTGTTAAAATCAGTGCTGTTCAGAATGAAAAGCAAAGGCCGGTGGTGACATGAAGAGACAACTAGACCACTCAGTGTGACTGAGGGACTTTTTATTGGGTACATTGTTGAACAGTTAGAAAAGCCCAATCCAATTCAGGGCAAATCAAGGTTCAGAAGAGCTGTCTGCAGCAAGGAGAGCCTTGCCTAGGGAAGTTGAGAGAGAAGCTACTAAAACTGCCTGTTTCAGTCTTCCTGCAATAAGTTCAGCTCCTCAGACGAATATAAAGGCACAGAAACATTTTTTTTACAATCCTCCCCATTTAGAAGTGCAAAACAAGGGTTTCCATAAATAATTGTATGGTATTCAATTAATCTAGTAAAAAAGGTTTGCTTTTTAATGGAAGTATGTTTTGTAAATTTGGGTTAAAGGATGCATGCTCAATACTTGGGTGATTTTCCAAGGCACAGGTAGCAGTTAGGCACCTAAATACCATTGAAAGTCTGTGGAATTTTAGATGTCTGTCATTTGTGCCTTTGAAAATCTGCCCCTAAGATAATATTGAGTTTTGAATAAACGCCTTCTGCATACTGTAGGGTTACCATATTTTGTGCCTCCGAAAGGAGGACACTCCACGGGGCCCCGCCCCCGCCCCCAGCCCCGCCCACGCCCCAACTCCGCCCCCTCCCCAAAGTCTCCGCCTCCTCCCCTGCTTCCCGCGAACATTTAATTCGCGGGAAGCCTGAAGCAGGTAAGGGGTGGGGTGGGGTGGGGTGGGGTGGGGTGGGGTGGGGGGAGGAGGCGCGGCCCAGGCTGGCCCCCCGGCGGGCCCCGGCCGACCACCCCCGGCCCGCCCAGCACTGCCGGTGGCCCGGCGCACCCCCCGGCGGCCCGGCCCCGCGACCCCGGCTCCCGGCCCCGCGGCCCAGCGCACCCCCCGGCCCCGCGACCCAGCGCACCCCCCGGCTCCCGGCCCAGCGCACCCCCTGGCTCCCGGCCCCGCAGCCCAGCGCACCCCCCGGCAGCCCGGCCCCGCGGCCCAGCGCACCCCCCGGCTCCCGGCCCAGCGCACCCCCCGGCGGCCCGGCCCCGCGGCCCAGCGCACCCCCCGGCCCCGCGGCCCAGTGCACCCCCCGGAGGCCTGGCCCCGCGGCCCAGCGCACCCCCCGGCCCAGCGCACCCCCCGGTCCCCCGACCCAGCGCACCCCCTGGCCCCGCGACCCCGGACCGGCTCCCGGCCCCGCGCCCCCGGCTCCCCGCCCGGCCCCGCGCCCAGCCCGGCACCGCGTGCCCGGCCCGGCACCATGCCCCCGGCCCCGCGACCCTGGCCCCGCACCGGCCCTGGCCAAAGAGGCCCCGGCCGAGCCCTCCCTCCCAATTTTCCCGGACATGCCCGGCTTTTGGGGATTTCCCCCCGGACGGGGATTTGAGCCCCCAAAAGCCGGACATGTCCGGGAAAATCCGGACGTATGGTAACCCTAGCATACTGATTAGTTCATTCTGCTTGCCTAGAAAACCTACATTTATCAGGGTCTCATTCAGTGAGTGTATTTTCAAATGTTATATTCTTTTTTTGGTACCCTCACTCTACTTGGAGCTTTTCTGCTATGTTTAGGTGGAAGTTGTGTCCCTTTGGCTTGCCCTAGGGATACACTTGAACATATTAGCTGTTTTTCACATGTGCCCTTTGTCTGACCTATGCCATGGTACTATGGGAACCAGCTGTTAACAGTCTAGAGCAGCCATATTTCTCCAGCTTTTCAAACTCTCATTGCTAGAGCAAACTAGTAAAACAGTGTCTCTCAAAAGACAGGGAGTTTATCCACAAGGAGCCTACTGAATAAGCCTTTGCTGGGTGGTTTGTTTTTAATTCTTTTCTGCAACGAAGGAAGGAAGACAGGAATGGCTGATGATCACTGTCCATCTGTGGGGAGCTAATTCCCAATAGTGGGGAGTGCTGCTGTTTCTTTAGTTGCTCCAATGTCTCCTGAATTTCTTTCTGTGTATAGTTACATAGCATGGACATAATGCTGTGATGAGAGTCTGAAGAGAGACCTCCAACACACTGTGCTGAAGAACAGAAGCAAACCCGTTATTCCGTGAGCATTCCTGTGATTGGAGTTGCATGAGCAGGGGAGCCTGAGGGCTGCTTGGCTTCTCCTGGCATTAAGGTGTCCCACACATAAAATGAATAACTATAAGCAGTAATTGCAAAAGTTCCAGAAGTTCCAGTGCATGGATGAGCAACGGCTAGTAGCCAATCTCCTCCTCCACAAAGACCCTAGACAAACAAGCAGCAGCCACAACAAGCGCCCAAAAAAACAAAACAGAAGGACAATATATTACTGCAGTATAGAGAACATTATATTTGCTGATGAGGGGGCTCAAGCGCCCAGGATGAGCTAATCTGATGGCGTATGCACAGTTCAATGGAAAATATGTACAAACGGGCGATAGCGCTGCCACCTGCTGCACACAAGTGCAATATCAATCAACAAATGAGTGGTTCTTTTGTTCACACTACAGATCATGACAGGAAGATTTGACAGCACTGTTAACAGAAAGGAGACAGTTACTTGTGGAAATGGAACACAGTTTTAATTGTTACAGCATTAGTACAGAGCTAAGATTAGATTGAATGAGGGGGAGCTGCTGCAGTCTGATATGTATTATAATTTATTATTTGTATTGAGGTAGTACCTGGCGTTCCCAACCCCATCGTGCTATGCACTAGGGTGACCAGATGGTAAGGGGAAAATATCGGGACCACCGCAAGGGGGGCGTTTTGTTTTGTTTTTACACTCACCTGTCCGGGTCTTTGGCGGCAATTCGGCGAAGAGTCCTTCAGTCGCTGACGGTCTTCGGTGGTATTTTGGCGGCAGGTAATAAACCTTGTCGCCAAAGATAGAAGCCCCCGCCACCGAAATGCCGCCGAAGACCGTCAGCGACTGAAGGACTCTCCGCCGAATTGCCGCCAAACATCCGGTCGGGTGAGTGTTAAAAAAAAAAAAAAAGGCCCGAAACAAAATATCGGGACAAATGGCGTCCCGACCGTACTTTGGTCGGGGCGTGGGACAAACTCCTCAAAATCGGGACAGTCCCGATTTTATCGGGATGTCTGGTCACTCTACTATACACTGAGAAAGAGACAATCCCTAGACCAAATACTGTAGACATTTATTTGTACTGCTTCAGAATTTCTGCTATTTTGCTATAGAATGTCACACGTAAACATTCAAATTACGGGAAAATTGCATTTCTCTACCGATTTACAATTTGAATATTTACATCTATGCTTTTCATGATTTGATTTATAACATGTCCTCTGAAATCTTAACCACAAGGTGTAAAATACATGTACATGATTAATATTTCATTTCACCCCACATATATCTGTAATCATGAGGTTTACACCTTTTGTTTGTGAACCCTACCAGTCTTTCCCTACAGTCCCACTTATAACGGGAACTCTAGGATCAAGACTGCCCCAAAAGCCTTCTGACTGGAGCAGAGGTTTTTTTAGCCATTACTCAAAAAGGCAATGGCTATTAACAGAAGCACACACTTGTGAACTCATTTGTTTCCAAACTGCAGCTCAAGGATTATAATACAGCACTATGTGCCACTGGGTAAAGAGTACTGTTGTGTCACTGAAACTGCCTCGGCAGGCCAAAAGGAAATAACCAGGAATAAAGAGCCTTGAGGACAAGAAAGAGGTCTAAGCTACCATGGCACTTCTCAGCAGGGCCGGTTCCAGGCACCAGCTGAGCAAGCCGGTGCTTGGGGCGGCAGATTGAACGAGGCGACATTCCGCCCAATCCTAGGGAGGCACGGCCGCTTTTTTTTTTTTGTTGTTCTGCTCCGGCCGCCCTATAGGGGGCGGCAGCGCGGAGGATGAGAGCACCCTGCAGAAAGCCCTGCAGGGCAGTCCTCGTCCTTCCCTCCCCACCAACTGGAGCGGAGCCCTCCCAGCAGGTGGCAGGCGGCGCAGCGGGAGGGGCCACGTGGCAGCGCCCCACTGTAGCCCTGGCTGCCCTGTTCTCTCTCTCTCCTGCCTGCTCCCTCTCCCTCCCCCCTGCTAGCCGGTCCCCCTGCACCCGCGCTCCGGCGCACATATCACCGGTTTGTTGTTGTTTTTTGCTTTGCTGTTCTGGCTGCCCCGTTTTTTTTGTTTTGTTTTGTTTTGTTTTTTGCTTGGGGCAGCCAAAAAGCCAGAGCCGGCCCTGCTTCTCAGGTAGGAAAAGAGAACTGGTTTCCTCCTCAAGCAGGAAGCAACATATTGGCAGGGATTTCTCAGTAATGGATTGGAAATTAAGCAAAGCAATTTGAATGGAAAGTGGTGGGGTAAGGAGAATTGGGACAACCCATTTTATGCCACCAATAGGTTGAAAGGTGGTGGAGATGCATCATGATGACTGAGCAGATGGTGAATTCCTAAGAGAGTTGAGTAAGGAGGAGGGATGACTGATAAGAAAAGGGACTAGAAATAAAGACTTCTGGACATTTCATGACACATTCAGACTTGCAGCTCCTACTCTGCAGCCATCATGAGGACACCATGAAGTGCTCAGCAGTCTGTGGGAGGAAGTTATTAAATCAAGGCAGGGACTAGAGAACCTAGAAGGTTTGGGAGAGAAATAAATTGGAAACATAGAACACAGTGAGAAGCTAGAGGGCATTGAATGTGGAGTGAAAGGAGAGAAGCCAAGTAGTGATATAAAGTAAAAATGTTATGGATGAGCAAAAGGGAAGGCACACCATCTGTGACAGAGGATACAATGAAGAGATATAATATGCAATGGAGTTTTTACACAGCAGATGTAAAATAGGGATTTACCTCTCCAGTGTCTCATTTTAAGGGATCTATCTAAGGTACTTACATGGGCCCCATTTTCATAGTATCTGAGAGCCTCAGTTACTTTGACTTTGTCCTCTCCCACAACTATTTCACATTTGGGGACAATATATACCTTCAAGTCAGCGGCACTGCTATGGGTACCCGCATGGCCGCACAGTATGCCAACATTTTTATGGCTGACTTAGAACAACGCTTCTTTAGCTCTCGTCCCCTAACGCCCCTACTCTACTTGTGCTACATTGATGACATCTTCATTATCTGGACCCATGGAAAAGAAGCCCTTGAGGAATTCCACCATGATTTCAATAATTTCCATCCCACCATCAACCTCAGTCTAGATCAATCCACACAAGCGGTCCATTTCCTGGACACTACTGTGCTAATAAGCGATGGTCACATAAATACCACCCTATACCGGAAACCTTCTGACTGCTACACTTACCTACATGCCTCCAGCTTCCATCCAGGACACACCACACAATCCATTGTCTACAGCCAAGCTCTAAGATATAACTGCATTTGCTCCAATCCCTCAGATAGAGACAAGCACATACAAGATCTCTATCAAGCATTCTTAAAACTACAATACCCACCTGCTGAAGTGAAAAAACAAATTGACAGAGCCAGACGAGTACCCAGAAGTCACCTCCTACAAGACAGGCCCAACAAAGAAAATAACAGAACACCACAAGCTGTCACCTTCAGCCCCCAACGAAAACCTCTCCAGCGCATCATCAGAGATCTACAACCTATCCTCAAAGATGATCCTTTACTCTCACAGATCTTGGGAAACAGACCTGTCCTCGCTTACAGACAACCCCCCAACCTAAAGCAAATACTCACCTGCAACCACACATCACTGAACTAAACCACTGACCCAGGAACCTATCCTTGTAACAAAGCCCGATGCCAACTCTGTCCACACATCTATTCAAGTGACATCATCATAGGACCTAATCACATCAGCCATACCATCAGGGACTCGTTCACCTGCACATCTACCAATGTGATATATGCCATCATGTGCCAGCAATGCCCCTCTGCCATGTACATTGGTCAAACCGGACAGTCTCTATGCAAAAGAATTAAGGGACACAAATCTGACATCAGGAATCATAATACTCAAAAACCAGTGGGAGAACACTTTAACCTGTCTGGCCATTCAATGTCAGACCTGCGGGTGGCTATATTACAATAGAAAAACTTCAAAAACAGACTCCAACGAGAGACTGATGAGCTGGAATTGATATGCAAACTAGACACAATCAGCTCAGGATTGAATAAGGACTGGGAATGGCTGAGCCATTACAAACATTGAATCTATCTCCCCTTGTAAGTATTCTCACACTTCTTATCAAACTGTCTGTACTGGGCTAGCTTGATTATCACTTCAAAAGTTTTTTTTCTATTACTTAATTGGCCTCTCAGAGTTGGTAAGACAACTCCCACCTGTTCATGCTCTCTGTATGTGTGTATAAATATCTCCTCAATATTTATTCCACTCTATATGCATCCGAAGAAATGGGCTGTAGTCCATGAAAGCTTATGCTCTAATAATGTGTTAGTCTCTAAGGTGCCACAAGTACTCCTGTTCTTTTTGCGGATACAGACTAACACGGCGACTACTAACCAGTGTCCTAACCATTTGGCCATCCTTCATAGAATCACAGAATCATAGAATATCAGGCTTGGAAGGGACCTCGGGAGGTCATCTAGTCCAACCCCATGCTCAAAGCAGGACCAATCCCCAACTAAATCATCCCAGCCAGGGCTTTGTCAAGCCTGACTTTAAAAACCTCTAAGGAAGGAGATTCCACCACCTCCCTAGATAACCCATTCCAGTGCTTCACCAGCCTCCTAGTGAAAAAGTTTTTCCTAATATACAACCTAAACCTCCCCCACTGCAACTTGAGACCATTACTCCTTGTTCTGTCATCTGGTACCACTGAGAACAGTCTAGATCCATCCTCTTTGGAACCCCCTTTCAGGTAGTTGAAAGCAGCTATCAAATGCACCCTCATTCTTCCCTTCTGCGGACTAAACAATCCCAGTTCCCTCAGCCTCTCCTCATAAGTTATGTGCTCTAGCCCCCTAATCATTTTTGTTGCCCTCCGCTGGATTCTTTCCAATTTTTCCACATCCTTCTTGTAGTGTGGGCCCAAAACTGGAAACAGTACTCCAGATGAGGCCTCACCAATGTTGAATAGAGGGGAATGATCACGTCCCTCGATCTGCTAGCAATACCCTTACTTATACAGCCCAAAATGCCGTTAGCCTTCTGTGATGGGTTGGATCACAGAAACCCCCTTGGGAGCTGCCACCCAATGTACCAAGACTACTCCTGTTCCTGTTTTCCCTGCCAGCTCAGGACTCCAGCACCCTGTCTTGCTGAGCCAGACACTCCCGTCTGGCTCCAGACACAGACCCAGGGTCTGAATCACTTGCCCCAAAGCTGCAAGTTTACCTGAAAACAGCTCACAGAAGTGTGCTTGTCTTTAGCACTCAGATGCCCAACTCCCAATGGGGTCTAAACCCAAATAAATCCGTTTAACCCTGCATAAAGCTTATGCAGGGCAAACTCATAAATTGTTCGTCCTCTATAACACTGATAGAGAGATATGCACAGTTGTTTGCTCCCCCAGGTATTGATACATACTCTGAGTAAATTACTAAATAAAAAGTGATTTTATTAAATACAGAAAATAGCATTTAAGTGGTTCCAAGTAGTAACAGACAGAACAAAGTAAGTCACCAAGCAAAATAAAATAAAATTCGCAAATCTATGTCTAATCAAGCTAAATACAGATAAACTCACCCTGAGAGATGCTTCAGTAAGTTTTTCTCAGACTGGACATCTTCCAGGCCTGGGCACAATTCTTTCCCCTGGTACAGCTCTTGTTCCAGCTCAGGTGATAGCTAGGGGATTCTTCATGATGGCTCCTCTCCTCCTTTGTTCTCTTCCACCCCTTTATATATCTTTTGCATAAGGCGGGAACCCTTTGTCCCTCTGGGTTTCCACCCCCCCTCACTGGAAAAACACCAGGTTAAAGATGGATTCCAGTTCAGGTGACATGATCACATGTCACTGCAAGATTTCATTGCCAACTTGCCAGCACACATATACAGGAAGACTAAAAGGTAAACTCAGCCATCTGCAGACAATGGTCCTGGTTAATGGGAGTCATCAAGATTCCAAACCATCATTAATGGCCCACACTTTACATAATTACAATAGGGCCTCAGAGTTATGTTTTATATTTCTAGTTTTAGATACATGAGTGGTACATTTCTACAAATAGGATGATCACACTCAGTAGATTACGAGCTTTGTAATGATACCTTACAAGAGACCTTTTGCACAAAGCATATCCCAGTTACATTATATTCACTTATTATCATGTTTTTATAAAACCATATAGACTGCACGTCACACCTTCTTGGCAACAAGGGCACACTGTTGACTCATATCTAGCTTCTCGTCCACTGTAACCCCTAGGTCCTTTTCTGCAGAACTGCTGCCTAGCCACTCGGTCCCTAGTCTGTAGCAGTGCATGGGATTCTTCCATCCTAAGTGCAGGACTCTGCACTTGTCCTTGTTGAACCCCATCAGATTTCTTTTGGCCCAATCCTCTACTTTGTCTAGGTCCCTCTGTATCCTATCCCTACCCTCCAGCGTATCTACCACTCTTCCCAGTTTAGTGTCATCTGCAAACTTGCTGAGGGTGCAGTCCACGCCATCCTCCAGATCATTAATGAAGATATTGAATAAAACTGGCCCCAGAACCGACCCTTGGGGCACTCCACTTGATACCGGCTGCCAACTAGACATGGAGCCATTGATCACTACCTGTTTAGCCCGACGATCTAGCCAGTATTCTGTCCACCTTATAGTCCATTCATCCAGCCCATACTTCTTTAACTTGGCGGCAAGAATACTGTGGGAGACCATATCAAAAGCTTTGCTAAAGTCAAGGAATAACACGTCCACTGCTCTTCCCTCATCCACAAAGCCAGTTATCTCCTCATAGAAGGCAATTAGGTTAGTCAGGCATGACTTGCCCTTGGTGAATCCATGCTGACTGTTCCTGATCACTTTCCTTTCCTCTAAGTGCTTCAGAATTGATTCCTTGAGGACCTGCTCCATGATTTTTCAAGGGACTGAGGTGAGGCTGACAGCCTGTAGTTCCCCAGATCCTCCTTCTTCCTTTTTTTAAAGATGGGCACTACATTAGCCTTTTTCCAGTCATCTGGGGCGTCCCCCAATCACCATGAGTTTTCACAGATAATGGCCAATGGCTCTGCAATCACATCAGCCAACTCCTTTAGCACCCTCAGATGCAGCACATCCGGCACCATGGACTGGTGCTCATCCAGCTTTTCTAAATAGTCCTGAACCACTTCTTTCTCCACAGAGGGATGGTCACCTTCTCCCCATGTTGTGCTGCCCAGTGCAGCAGTCTGGGAGCTGACCTTGTTCGTGAAGACAGAGGCAAAAAAAGCAGAGAGTATATTAGCTTTTTCCACATCCTTTGTCACTAGGTTACCTCCCCCATTCAGTAAGGGGCCCACACTTTCCTTGACCTTCTTCTTGTTTCTAACATACCTGAAGAAACCCTTCTTCTTACTCTTAACATTTCTTGCTAGCTGCAACTCCAAGTGTGATTTGGCCTTCCTGATTTCACTCCTGCATGCCTGAGCAATATTTTTATACTCCTCCCTGGTCATTTGTCCAAGCTTCCACTTCTTGTATTCTTCTTTATGTGTTTAAGATCAGCAAGGATTTCACTGTTAAGCCAAGCTGGTCGCCTGCCATATTTACTATTCTTTCTACACATCAGGATGGTTTGTTCCTGCAACCTCAATAAGCATTCTTTAAAATACAGCCAGCTCTCCTGGACTCCTTTCCTCCTTGTATTATTCTCTTAGGGGATTCTGTCCATCAGTTCCCTGAGGGAGTCAAAGTCTGCTTTTCTGAAGTCCAGGGTCCATATTCTGCTGCTCTCCTTTCTTCCTTGTGTCAGGATCCTGAATTCGACCATCTCATGGTCACTGCCTCCCAGGTTCCCATCCACTTTTGCTTCCCCTACTAATTCTTCCCTGTTTGTGAGCAGCAAAAACTTCATGGATTGTCTGTGCACCGCTGTATTGCTCTCTCAGCAGATATCAGGATGATTGAAGTCTCCCATGAGAACCAGGGCCTGTGATCTAGTAACTTCTGTTAGTTGCTGGAAGAAAGCCTCGTCCACCTCATTCTCCTGTTCTGGTGGTCTATAGTAGAATCCCACTACGACATCCCCCTTGTTGCTCACACTTCTAAACTTAATAGAGACTCTCAGGTTTTTCTGCACTTTCATACCGGATGTCACTTCCTCTCTGGGATGTCACTCATTTTAGTTACAATGCTGTCTCCTGATTTTTATTGTTGATAATTATTTAAATCAGATATCTTTTTTTAAAGATGAAACTGAAGTTTTAAAAAGAGATACTTATACTAAAGGAAGGAATCACACGTTATTCTAAGTTCTCTGCATGAGTTTATTTTTGTGCCCCTCATTTTGGGTCTTTGTCACACATTGCATCCCACATTTGAACCTTGGCAGGTTGAAAGGTACGGAGAGAAAACCAAACGTGAAATTATAAAATACTAAAAGTGTGGGACCGCAATACCAGCAAAATCCACAATAATTCACAGTAAAATTTTCAACCTTGAATAACCCATTTAATAAACAGGAGAAAATAAGAAAATGAAAGTAAGCTTCATGTTCTAAGGGAAAAGAGAATAAAGATGGTAATTCTGAACTAAAGAAAAGACATCTCTAGTCTCTACCATTGCAGCTATTTTGGTTAGGGAAGTGTTTTTTTGTTTGTTTTTGTTTTAAAACAAAATAGTTATACCGCTACAAACCCCTTGTGTGGCTGCAGTTAGATGGGGATAGAGGTGTCTCATACCAGCATAGCCATTCCCCTTTCCCATAAACACATTTATACCACTATGGCTAGGTCTACAATACAGAGCCTGTGCTGGCATAGCCCCCTAGTGTAGACACAGTGTGCACTGACAAAAGGCAGAGTTCCGTTGGTGTAGGAGCACCACTTTCCGGTGCAACATTAGCTATGGCAACAGAAATACTCTTTTGTCAGCACATCTGCAGCTACACTGGGGAGTATTGTCAGCCCTGTCACTAGGAGGTGTTTTTTCACACCCCCGACAGACATCGCTATACCTGTGTAAGTTTTAAGTGTTGACCAGAGCTCAGACTTGGTCCATGCTAGGGGGATGGTGATACTTTAACTATATCGGTATAGTTAAAGCTCTACAACTTGTGTTTAGAAAAGCCCTTAACTTTTGAAAATCCCATGCTTTCAGCACTGTCTGGACTCTGCCCCCACTGAAGTCACTGGTAAAATGCCCATTGACTTAGAAGGGAGCAGACTTAGGCCAGCACAAAGTGCTTTCAAAAAATCTCACCCTAATTATAGTTTTACATACAGGGGTCTGTATCCAAACAAATAATTTTATAGGGAGATTACTAGTAAAAATGTTAACTTGTGTTTCAATTTGTGCCTGGTGCATTTAAAATTTTCTAATATACTCGCCTGGTGGAAGGGTTTGTTTTGCTTTAGCAATACCTGAAATTGTGCTTTCAGCACTTTTTCTTTGTTTAGCAAAAAGCTCTCTTCGTGAAAACCCAGTGGACCACAAAACTAGTCAGGGACTTTTATCCAGGATGTCTGACCCATTGCCTGACAATAATTAGTTCAGGTTAATTACAGCAAATCTGTAGATTTGCAGCCTGAAATAATCTCATCCCCTAAGCTGAACCCTCCAGAGGTTTCTTTTATGAGCTCTGCATCCTAAGGGTGGACTTAAAGTAATGAATTTGGCTCTAATAAGATTCATAGGTTTGTTCCCTAAGCAATGGTGTCAATTATAGAATCTAACACTGATGGCTTATTTTGCTGGAAAATACAGAAAATGAGAGTTTTTAATGAGGCACCGTAGGATTTTAAACATTTTTATTTAACTCTTTCCATTGCTGAAAATGAGAAGACTTCATCTAATTGTGTTTTTATATAATTTTCTACATAATTCTGGATATGCCAATGGCTAATTTCCTTCTGCTCTATAAAGGAAAAGGTTAACGTAATGACTCTGAGGTTTCATTTGGAAATGTTCCAGAAGAGTGTTTGAGTATTTGTCATACTAAATGGCAGGAAGTAATAAGAGGTTATGTATTGGCAAAAATGTTCCATGCACCAAGTAGATTAATACTGGAGAAAGGCATTGGGGACATCAGGTTGAGGTGGAAGCGCAATATAATATGTCCATACTTAATATTTGCCCTTCTGTGGCTAATCCCTAATCATTAACAAAGCAGCGATTCGGTCTGGTGGGGAGATGTATAGTGAGAAGAGAAGGAACCCATTATGCAATTCTTCAGTAGTTTACAACTGAGTGGACACCTCATCCTGGAAACAGTGGCTCAGATACTATGGTAATGGGTGCCAACATATCACCCCATATAGATAGGTAACTGAGAAACTCTTCAAATATTTAACTCTGTAATGCGTGTTGACTTTTCTATTCATTTTTGCATCTGGTTATTGTGTTTAAGATTTCTGGAAAATGAACCCATCTTAGGGTTTCAGGATTTATTTAATAGTACTCTTTATCTTGATGAACCACAACAGTGACTCTAGTATAAGAGGGGTAGCCGTGTTAGTCTGAATCTGTAAAAAGCAACAGAGGGTCCTGTGGTACCTTTAAGACTAACAGAAGTATTGGGAGCATAAGCTTTCGTGGGTAAGAACCTCACTTCTTCAGATGCAAGTAATGGAAATTTCCAGAGGCAGGTATAAATCAGTATGGAGATAACGAGGTTAGTTCAATGAGGGAGGGTGAGGTGCTCTGCTAGCAGTTGAGGTGTGAACACCAAGGGAGGAGAAACTGCTTCTGTAGTTGGATAGCCATTCACAGTCTTTGTTTAATCCTGATCTGATGGTGTCAAATTTGCAAATGAACTGGAGCTCAGCAGTTTCTCTTTGGAGTCTGGTCCTGAAGTTTTTTTGCTGTAAGATGGCTACCTTTACATCTGCTATTGTGTGGCCAGGGAGGTTGAAGTGTTCTCCTACAGGTTTTTGTATATTGCCATTCCTGATATCTGACTTGTGTCCATTTATCCTCTTGCACAGTGACTGTCCAGTTTGGCCAATATACATAGCAGAGGGGCATTGCTGGCACATGATGGCATATATAACATTGGTGGACATGCAGGTGAATGAGCCGGTGATGTTGTAGCTGATCTGGTTAGGTCCTGTGATGGTGTTGCTGGTGTAGATATGTGGGCAGAGTTGGCATCGAGGTACACAAAGTACTGCTGTTTTCTCTGCGAATGGCATAGTCGTGCAAGAGATTCCCACTACATCAAGAAAGATTGGCCACTCCGACAGTCATTGGAGCCTGGGAGGAAAAGTGTTCAGCATCCACCACTTGTTGAATCAAGGAAGATTTTGTTACCACCCTTACACATCAAGCTGGGTCTGATGAAGAACTTTGTCAAGGCCATTGACAAAACACAAGCAGCTTTCAAGTACCTCCGTGGAAAATTTCCAAGGTTAAGTGAAGCTAAGATAAAGGAAGGTGTCTTTGTTGGCCCTCAGATTCGTGAGCTTCTTTGAGATGATGCATTTGACCATGCACTGTGTGGCAAGGAAAAGACGGCATGGAAAGCCTTCCAGTCGGTGGCAATAAATTTTCTCGGAAACAACAAGGCAGACAACTACAGGTTGTTGGTGGAAAACCTCCTCAAGGCATACAAAAGCCTTGGTTGCAACATGTCACTAAAGATACATTTTTTGCACTCTCATCTAGATTTTTTTCCACCGAACTGCAGAGCAGTGAGCGTCGAGCACTGCGAGCGATTTCACCAGGACATGGCAACAATGGAGAAACGCTATCAGGGCAAATGGAGCCCATCAATGCTTGCAGACTATTGCTGGACAGTGACAAGAGATGCTCCATTTAATGAATACAAGAGACAAGCCAAGAAGCGCCAAGTAGACACTGAATAGGACTAAACTATGTACATAATAGTTTTTTGCCTTTTGTTTCATGATAAATTTTATTTATATAATCCTTTTGCTGATTTTTAAAGTGTTACATAAACAGGACAGGTGAAATATCATCATGTAAAGCAACCATAAACACATGGAAAGACCTAGGTTTACAATTTGTGATTAAAACTCTACTATCTACACAATATACATAGACATAAAATGTAAAAACTTAAGTATCTTAGAAACAGTAGCCAATCAGTTGTTTTAATTGTCATATTTAAATTCAGCACATCAAAATACATAATAAATAGCACATTTTATCTCTGAAGCAGATGACTTCTCAAAAATTGTAGACCAGTGATAGAGGAACACTCCAATTTAACAACCCTCTATTGTCAGCACCTGGCATTTTGGTCGAACATGGAGGTAAAAGAACAAAAAAGATGACAAGAGGCTGCACCCCAATTGCAGCCCAATAAAGAAACAGACAGTGTTCAGAATCTCATAGTGAATTTATATATTGTACAGATAGATTTCCCAAACCACCACAAAGGATGAAAATCTTTCTCTGGCCAATGTCTTTGACTCTGCAATCCCTCACCCAATTCATTAAAATTTATCCTTTACTGACAAGGCCAGAAATCTTTAAATCATCCTTGTCTGAAAACATTTTTCTTTCTGTCCTTCCTTCCCACAAATTCTTACTCTCATCCCCCAGAAATCTGCCAGTTTCCATGGAACTAAAATTTACCTTTATTTTATCTATCCTTTATATGTAGAAATCCTTATTCATGCCAATCATTTCTCCACTCAACTAGTATAATTCCTTTTCTTACAGTCTTTCTAAAATGCAACTCTTTGAACTCTAGGAGATCTTGAATGCTGCAGCCAGCATACTCCCACTCCAGAAGGTGGGAATACACCAGTCCATTCTCCATTATTTTCCTTCAAATGGAAAGGCTCCTTAAAATTGCCTTTCTGGTTTTCAAAATGGCCCTCTGACTCATAGATTGGATTCATCCTAACTTTTTGATGTTATTTCCATAGTACCTGCTCTTCAAGTCCTCTCATGGTCTAGTCTCTTTTTTACTAGAGATGCTCCAGAATTAATAGGGCAACACAAGAAAGTGTGCTATCTCTCTGGGAAACTCTTCAGAGAATGAATATAGATGTTTACTGATTTTGTCTCTCATAGACGATTTTTTTTTTAAAGACAGAGTAAAAAAAAGAGTTCAAGCATTTGCAACATTCCTAAAGGGACAACTCCATCCTGAAAAGATTTTATAACGGTCATCAGAAGTTGGGATTTCTGATGGCAGCCATCAAAAGAATAGTGTTTTGTGAATCTAACAGCAACTAGTGCTGAGAAATTCTCTGTACTTCTTTGCTTATTAATTTACACTTTTTCCTGCCAATCTCAGTCTTGATGCTATGTAACTTGTAAAATAACAATATCCAGTATAAAAATTGAATACTTCCATCCACCAAACAGATTCAACACAGGCAGTTGCAGAGCAAGCGTCCTCTCATAACCCTATTAACCCAAATAAACCCTGACCTATGTGGATCACTTTTGCAGGTGAGAGAGTGCTTAAACCTCCATGTGAACTCAGTTCATGGCTGCACTTCTTGGCATACTAATGAGAGTGCTAACTGTGGAGTATAGGTGACAAGAAGATATGTTAGCTCAACACTTGATTGTAGTCACCAACTCATTTCATATAATCAGACAGCTATAAAATGGTAGTAACGGTCATTTTCACTACTGTTCTGGAGTAGATTTGAAGCCAGGATAAAAGGCTTTATATCTCATTACCAACCCTCTGAATCAATTGGTTCACCAAAGTCTCCCCTCTTAATTATAGTTATCATACAAAATCTTGCTGAACCAGAAGGCCACTCATCTAATGTACTCTTTTGATGCACTACATTTTAAACAGTAATGCCTTCCATCACAGAATATGGTGCTTCAGAAAGAAAAATGAACTCCAGTGCAAACTGGAAAGTTAGTCTAGGCAAGGCAAAGGAAAATACTCTTTTCAGAATTTTCTCAGGATGGGATGTGACAGATAAGTATTGTTAAGAATTACTGAGGACTCATGCTACAATCGCTCCAAAAACGTCTCCTTTCACAAAGTTATCATCGGGGTATGGATATGTGAAGAGAACATTGTTCTCAGTAACATTAACTCTCTTAACTCAGTGTGTAACGTATGATGTCACATAGCAACTGCTCTCTGCAGAAAGGCAATTGAAAGGTTCAGGTGTGCAGAATACTCTCTTTAAATCCTGTATTTTAATAAGAATACTCACCAGTTGGAATCTGTAACCTGTTAATTGCCTGAGCCTCATTTATATGCTAAGTGGTTCATTTCCTTTATTGTGATTGAATCCCCTCCCTGTATTCCAGGAAAAGTGGAGCTGCAGAGAGTGGTTGATTGGATTTCATTGCTGTAGGCCATTTCTTAAACAGGTTACAGGTTGACAAACACAGAAGAGGGATCAATAGCCATCCTTTGCCTCATTGACAAGCTAATCTTTTCAGTAAACATTTCATCAGTACCTGCCATTTGTACACATACCTGCCACATGAGGACTGGAGAAAGCACTGCTTTATATGGTTTAGGCAACTAATAAATGAAAAGACAACAATACAAATGGGGCAAATCAACACGATAGCATTTTTCTGTAAATGGCCTTTTGGTGCCTGCAGAACACACCCAGGCACATTTTAAACAATTCTTAACGTTAATTATGGGGGATTAGGCTCCAAGCCTGCATAGACTTGTCTTTCTGTAATTTAACTTGTTTTGTTATATCTAAAAGGTCTAGCTTCTCAGTCTAAAAACTGGAGCCATGTTACAAACAACTTTGAAAATCACTGTTGTTAAATTTCACGAATGTTGACAGGTTCAGATAATATAACAGTGGACTGTTAACTTCCCCTTTAAATGTATAGGGCTTCTGCTCTCTCTCCCCTTGGTGTACTTGAGGAGTAACTCAATGAAGTTACAGTGTAGATGAGAGTGGAACCAGACCCACCTCTCTCGTGAAAGACACGTGGAATGTGTAAAGAGGGATTCAGTATTGACCACCCTAAGTGTTCAAAACTCATGAGTCAGGCTCCAAAAAAAAATCATGAGATTAAAAACAAATTTTTTTTTTTTAAGCAAGAGTAATAAAATTTCAGATTCTTGTATTTGCCTTTTGGTTTCTGAGCCTTTAGATAATGCAGGTCATATTTTCCAGCTTTTCTCCACAAGTGTGTGGAACAGAAACTCTTTTATTTAAAGAGAAAGCTGAACTTTTTACATTATCACAGGATTACAGCAGCCAGGGCTTTAAGAAAAACACCAGCAAGTGTGAAATCCAGGATAAAATCATAAAAAGTGGCAACGCTAGATGGCAATCCAGCCTGGTGGGAGAACAAGAATGAGCTTACTTTGGAGTCTGATGCAAGAGAGATCAGGCATATGGACTTGCACCTTTGGAGCGCATGGAAGCTTGTTATTGCTAGTTTTATTGTTGATACTATAGTAATATATTTATAACCGCCTATCTCTTATATTAAAGACTGTAATTACTGATGCAAACAGGCCCTCAAAGCATGACAGATAATCAGTTTCTTTTACAATGCATTCCTCTGCGTCTAAGATACAAGATACACACTGGCTGCATATGCACTAAAGAAATGCACCATTTCTTTCTGAATTGGTGGGATTCAACCAGGACAAGCCGCAGTCAGTCAAAATGTGCACACTAGGACCTCTGCTAACACTTTAGGGATATCTCCCAACATGGCTCCAGCAATAGTATAGTGCCGCGAATGCTAGCAATGGTGGGAGCAGTAGTGTCAACCAGCCCTCTCTGATCAGGGTTATATGACATGGCGGTAAAAACTCTTAGCGTCTGTCTACACTGCAATTAGACACACATGGCTGGCCCATGCCAGCTGACTCATGAGGCTCGGGCTGCGGGGCTGTTTAACTGCGGTGTTCTGGCTCAGGCTGCAGCCCGGGATCTAGAACCCTCCCACTTCACAGGGTCCTAGAGCCCAGGCTCCAGCTCGCAGTTAAACAGCCCTGTAGCCCGAGCCCCATGAGCCTGAGTCAGTTGGCATGGACCAGCTGCAGGTTTTTAATTGCAGTGTAGACAGACCCTTATAGTCTAAACTGGATTAGACTAGTGTTGCCACCATTGCTAGCAACAGGCGGAAACTTCACCGGTGCAAGAGCAAAGGTGGGAGATTTCTCTGAAAACTTCAGTTGCAGATGTAGCCTGGAGGGGGATCTACATTAGGAAACGTCTTGCCAGTTTGTCAGCAATTGTGACATTGCATTAGTGCTACCAGGGGTGTATGCCCTAGTGTAGAATGAGCTCAGGCATTTTCACCACCATTTCATCTAACTCTGTTACAAAGCCCTTAAATCAGAACAATCCTGTGCACTATTTTTAAAGGCCTAACAAATGGACTGTCATTTTTTTCCACTTTTATTTTCTTGTTCTTGAGATGGTGCATAAGGGAGTGCTCATTGATTGCACACTTACACTCATCTGTTACACCCTCATTGCAGACAATCACAGAAACATACCAGGCCAAATTTACTCATGATGTAACTCTGTTGGCATCAGTGGAGTTACACTTGGGATGAATTTGGTCCAGCTGGTTTATTAGTGAGGACTGATTTAATCTAACCATCATGTGTCCTAGAAACAACAACATGGAAAACACGGGCTGTTGTACAAGTTGCAGAAGCTCATATACATTTCCTGTTTTTCCCAGAGACTTTGAATGATTTATAAAAATGTAAGAATGCAAAACAGACACAGATGCATTTTCTGCAATCTGAATGCCTTTAAAAGGAGCAGGTAGGAAGTAAGGCCCAGATCCAGCAAGGGATTTAGGCATGGCGACACTGAGCATCTAAAAAAAAAAAAAAAAAAAAATCACAGGAACTACATTGTGATCCACAAAGCCCAAGTTAGGTGCCTAAGCTCCTTCCTCTAAAATGAGCGGGGAGAGAGAGGTGCCTTAGACTATGGTTCACAAAGCCAGCATGCTCAGGGCAGCTCCCTATCTAAGGTAGCCAATAGGAAAGGCTGAACAGAGGGGTGTATGCTAAATTCCGCCCCCTCACAGAAATAGGCATCTAACCCCAGGCTGCAGGGAGGTGCCTAGCCCTGCTTGTGATCTATGAACCAGGGGAAGAGAGATGCTCCGCCAGCTAAGTCATGTGTGGGGCCTGATTTAGTAGCTGTACTCAGAGGTCACCTATCGCCACCAAACAGCTGGGGACAAGGGAGGGCCTCCCTTATAATCTCTAGCCTAGTGGGTATGGTTCTCATCGAGGATACAGGAGACACCCCATCAAATCCCACTCCTGAGGGGGAGCAGGGATTTGCCACCTCTCAGGGGAGCACCCTAACTACTGGGCTATAGAGTCATTCTAGCTTTTGCACTGTCCCAACCATAATTATTCAGTTACATAACTAAAGTGGAACAACTTCAATAGGAGAGATTAAAGAAGCCTAACATCAGAATATCCCATAGCCCAGTGGTTGGAGCACACTCCTGAGAGGTATCACGTCCCTGTTCAAATCCCTTCTTCCCCTCAGGAGAGTACGCTAACTGCCAGGCTAAAAGTTATAAGGGAGGTCTTTCCCCCCCACAAGCTGTTTTGTGTGACCTCACCTGAGGGGGCTGATCCGGTAGGCAGCATCCCAGCACTTCTATCAGATTGGGCCCCCACATGCAATGTAGGCAGCCAAATGCCTGTCTTCCCAGTTTGTGAACCCCTCTGGGGTTTAGGTTGGAGATAGGCACCCAGATGCCTAGAGTAAAGCAGCAGTGCACATGCTCAGAGACAAAAACTGACGTGCCAAGTGAATTAAGGCACCTGCTTGGCTGCTTCTGAACCCTGTAGGAGTTTTGTGTGTCGCAGTGGTGCCTGAAACCAGGATTTAGGGGATAGGTATCTTCATGGATTGCACCTGAAAAGCTCACTTAATAGATAACAGTCTGGAGAAGGATTTAATATGAAACCTTTTCATCTTAAAAGGTCATTAGCTAGGTACTAAGTAGTCCATGTTGGTCTGAGAACTTTCATTTTATAAACTCTCCAATTAATAGAAGCCTTGTTTGCTTATAACTTTCATTTAGAATAATTGGATGAGCAGATTAGGCTAGTGTATTCAGAAGAAATAGTTCCCATAACTGTAGGTTAATTGCTTGTAAATGTTGCTCAAGCAGTCTGGGTTATGTTGATTAATGGCCTTGCTGAACAGTTGAAAAATCACTAGGGCCGTTGGAAAGATCATTAGCAGTTTTAACTCTTCAGCCATTGTGATGGGCATAGGGAAACTATTAGCAAGATTTCTAATTCATTTTATTTAGACTACTTTGCATACTGAGCTGCAAGGGTAAGCCATGTTT
Organism: Malaclemys terrapin pileata; assembly: GCF_027887155.1. NCBI lineage: Eukaryota > Metazoa > Chordata > Testudines > Emydidae > Malaclemys > Malaclemys terrapin. Next base: position 173,474,400 of record NC_071506.1, read on the forward strand.
AGGTAGACATAACCACAGGTGTTTTGGTGAGCTCAAATGTGTAGACTTTTATGAGATAAAGGTAAGAAGTGAAATTGCTTGATTGTTTTAACAAGATTTTGGGCACGTCAGACACAGGAGATTTTATAGGCAAGTACAGAAACCCAGTTCTGCTCATTAGTCCTACTACTTCTCGGCTAAACAAAGATTAGTTCTGCTTTTACAAAGTTAGGTGAGATCCTTTACTGCAACTCTCAGAGGTGTGGCACAGAACTCACAGCCCAGAGGGATGGGGGCTAAGGAGGCTTTAAGTCACCTTTGTGCCCTCCCAATTCTGGACTGTTCTGGGGACTGGATAAGACTCGGTGTAATTTAGAAAGCCTGGGGCTGCCCTATGGGCCATATTGCTGCCCAGAATCTCCAGACAGCATACCACAGACCCTCCCAGACAGTGTCCGCCCACTGCCAGCACACTCCCTGCACTGAGGCTTGCAAGGGGTCTTCAGAGAGCAATCTTATGGCTGTCTTGCATAATTTCAGCCGGGGGGGGAGGAGGAGGAGAGAAGAGATCTTCCCATAGCCAGAACAAGAGATTAGGGCCCCTTTATTCTGAGTAAAAAGGGTCAGAATGGCAAAAAAGAGGCCAGAGTGGGAGTGAGGATGTCACCCTTAGCTGTTAGAATTCAGCCTAGCTCATTAGTAGAGCTCTAGCCTGCCAATCATCTGTATCCCAGTTCAACTCGTAGGACTTGCCTTCACTGCAACAGGTAGCTTGAGTGAATACCCTGGAGTTACTCCACTGAGTCAGCCTAGCGCGAGTGAACGATCACACTGCAAAACAATACTCAAGATACACCGAGCGACTGGATTAGCTGTTGATGAGCTGTTGTAACTAGCTACTGCACCCCCACTGCAATACCCTAGTTTCAGCCTCAGCAACACTCGGCAGCTATCTCATGCTTAAAGCACCACTTAACTTCAGCTGGAGAGTGTGTATGGATGGGAGTCAGGTTAAGGGAAAAACTTGAGTTACACCTTGAACTAACTGCCGTGAGGACAGCCCTTAGACACTTCAGGTGAACAGATCATATATGTTCACAGTGAGGCCAGAAATGAGACAGAAACTTTAGCAAGGCTAAAGTATTTAAACTTGGGTGTCAAAAGTTAGGCACCTAAGTGACCTGATTTTCAGAGGTGGCTGACCACCTGCAGCTCACGTTAACATCAATGATCAGCCTCTTTAAAAACTATGCAATTCATTTAGATGACTAAATATGGATTTAGGGCACCTCTAGACTGGCAAAGTTACAGTGCTGGCAGTTACAGCGCTGCTCAGAGAGCACCGAAGGAAAACAGCTGTTGTGTGTTCACACAGACAGCTGCCTGCGCAATAGCATGTTCACACTTGCGGCGCTGTTCGGAGCAGTGCACTCTGGGCAGCTATCCCCCAGAGTGCCTCTTTCTCTTTTGCCGCTAAGACTTGTGGGAAGGCAGAAGGGGTCACGGGGCATCCTGGGTCCTGTCCCAATGCCCCATGATGCATTGCTTCGCATCCCAGCAATCCCTGTGCTTCCATCAGCATTTGGCGCCATCTTTCAACAGTTTGTGTACTGCGTGCCCTGCCCTGCCTCTTTCTGGCTGCAGGAATGGAGCTCAAGCTGCTGACCAGTATGCTGCTCGCACTGACCAACACGTCACGAGTGGCAGAGGAGTTATTCCTTAAACTACAAAGGCGAGAGGAGTGCGACATTGATCTCGCCACACGTAGTAGCTACGACACAAGATTGCTTGTGGCATTCACGGAGGTGCTGACCACAGTGGAACGCTGCTTTGGGGCTCAGGAAACAAGCACTGAGTGGTGGGATCACATCGTCATGCACGTCTTGGATGACAAGCAGTGGCTGCAGAACTTTTGGATGAGAAAAGCCACATTCATGGGACTGTGATGAGCTTGTCCCAGCCCTCTGGCGCAAGGACATGAGAATGAGAGCTGCCCTGTCATTGGAGAAGCACATGGCGATTGCACTGTGGAAGCTGGCTACTACAGACTGCTACTGATCGTTCACTAACCAGTTCAGACTGGGAAAGTCGACCATTGGAGTCATGTTGACCAGGGCCGGATTAAGTTTTTGTGGGCTCGGCGCCAAACATATTTGTGGGCCCCCCTGGGGAATAATTGTAAAAGGGGCCGGGGGTAAAAGCACAGTGGGGCAGGAGCTAGAATTGGTCTCTGGAGCAAGGGAGGGGTCAGGGGTAAACTGCAAGCGCAGCAGGCCTGGGGTGGGGGGTAAACAGGATCCCCCTGCTCCTGCCCACATAGAGCGGGTACCTACCTGGTTCTAGCCCGTTCTCTTTGTCTCTCTGCACTGAGCTGCCCCTCCTCGCGCAGCAGCAGGACAGGTTCTCTTCCAGCCCTCTGGGGTGGGTGTTGGGAGTGGGAGGAGCAGAGGCTAATGTGGTTACTCCTATAACTGGACATTTAGTTTCCAGTCAAGCAGGGCCGGCTTTAAGCCAATTCGGCTGATTCCCTGGAATGGGGCCCCGCGCCTAAGAGGTCCCTGCAACGTTTGGGGCTGCCGGCAGAGTGGAAAAAAAAAAAAGCTGCATCCTGCTTCTCCCCCCTCCCTCCAGCGCTTGTGCCACCATACAGCTGATCAGCGCAAGCCTGGGAGGGAGGGGTGAGGAGGAGGAATGCGGGGAAGACGCGGGGCCAGGGAGGGGATTTGGGGAGGGATCCAATGGGGCAGGGAGGAGTTATTAGAGAGCAATTAGAGAACAGCTACTAAGAGGGATTTTATAGCTACTGGCTGGCTAGGTGTCCGTAAAAGGGAGCTACCCCCCTCTCCCATCCTCTTCATTTATCACAGCTCCAAATAACATCTTTTGGCCCCTCCACTATGCCAGCACGGAAGCATTTGTGCCACATGCCTCTGTGGACTTGATCACCTCTATTAACGTTCAAGTATCACCAGGAAAACTTGAATTACAAGAGGAAAAGATGACAAGAAGCTGAAGGGTATGTCTGGCTGTTAATGAGACAAGCTAAATTGCACCAGGTGCCCGGGAAGCTCAACATGAACGATTCTTTACAGGGTGACAGAAAGTATGCAACAGGAAATTACTGCCTGCAGACACTTTGTTCACTGCCATTTCCCAGCCAAGAACGGGAAACAGAGGACAAACTGAAACAGTTGATCAAAAAATTCTCCAAGCACTATACATAAGCTAGACACTTGTCTGTGAGAATGAGCAAGCAGCCAAAGGAGCATGGTCAGGGCCACTGAACTTGAACCTGTGTATGATGGAAACAACTTCAAGCTGCGTTAATCCATAATTAGCCAGTGTCTATGGGCATGATACAACAATAATGATCAACTGCGAGTGCGTAATGGTCATGTTCTTTCTGTTGGAGAAACATCTCTTACTAAGGCCTTGTCTACACTTAAAAGTTTGACGGTATACCTATAACAGTACCACCCTCCCTCCCTCGTGTAGATGCAGTTATACTGGCAAAAGAGTATTTACTAGTACTGCTTATTCCAGTCCCCTGAGCAAAATTAGCTATGCCAGCAAAAGTACATTTTTTGCCAGTATAACTGCGTCTACCTTATGGCTTTTGCTGGCACAAAATTATATACATAAAAAAAGCACCCTTAACCAGCTATGCTGGCAAAACTTCCAAAGTATAGATCTGGCCTAAGCAAAAAACTAGGCAAAAAGAATAGTAACCAAGATATTGTAAGTAATTTGTCTCTTAGTTATAGCCCACTTACAAGAAGCTCAATAGAGAGGTTTGCCACCATCATAATCCAGAGCCTGGAAACTCTTCTTTAAAGAGCATAGGATGTTATCAGTGAAATGCTCCACTGGACTGACATTCCAGATTCTATCTGAGTGAAATCATTTCCTCTCTCCCCTGCAGAAAAACCATGTACATTTGGCAAAATATATAGGAGTTGCTGGGAAGGCCGTGGGGAAGCTACCCCGTGAACTGACATGGCTAAGCAAGAACATAGAGCACACTGCACCATCTTCAAAAGGTGATGGAGCTACCAATCCTGCGTGCGCACTTTTGCGGGCCCCAGAATCACCATTCAGTCCAACTTCTTCCAGGAATCTGCACACTGCCATTTCAGTGAGTTATCAAAAGCAGACCCCTGCCACACTAACTACAATCAGTACAGTCTAATATAGAGTCAGTGTTACTAAAAATGTTGAGAAAAAAAAATATATGAACTAGAATGTTGTAATACAGGATTTACCAAGACAAACACTTCACAAAACAAGCTTCATTACTTCCTTTTCCTGTGCTGCTGTTTAAAATGATTAATGGCAACATTTTTAAACTTACGCAAATGAAGCAGCAACTACTAGACCAAATATTCTGACCAGACACATAAATGATCTTATAAAAGAGAAGGCAGTACAAAATATAAACCTCCTTAATGTTCCAAGCACTATAGCCTTGTCTAGAATCGGTTAATTAAACCAATTTAAAAATCACACCTTGAGTTAAATCCATGCAACTTTGAATATAACGTCTTATGCTCTAATAAATTTGTTAGTCTCTAAGGTGCCACAAGTACTCCTGTTCTTCTCTTTCCTCTGATGTTGTAATTGATTATGTACATGTTCAATAATGGTATTAAGAATATAAAAAATGAGGCTTTGTTAGACACAAAATGTTCTAATTTTGCAGAAATTACATTATACTACATTATGTTCAGTTATATCCCAAACCAAAAAAAATAATGCTAAATTGTCTGTTAGATAGTATGATACTGCACATTACTTTGGGAAGAGCAAAAGGGAAGAGCAATACTGCCATCTAGCATAGAAATGTAATCGGACTTCATTTAAAATGCCTTTTGGTGTTTATTCACTGGTATGTATTGTCAATCCAAAGCATTCCAAAATCATGAGTCAGGGCCCCAAAATCATGAGATTTTTTTTCTAAAATGAAAAAATGTGGGATTCTTTTTATTTGCTTTCTGGCTTTTGAACCTTTATGGTGCATTTTCAAACTTTTCTCTGCCACCAGAAAGCTAGAAACTTACTTGTTTAAAAAAATTGAAAGCTGAGATTCTCATGTAATTACCTGATTCCAGGAGGGAGGGCTTTGGGAAAACCACCGATTATTATGTAATCCTTCTGCCTGTCTGAGTTGGCAGCAACAAGGGCCGGGTTCAGTATCTAGGGGTTCTGTTTCAATAACACAATGCAAAACCAGCTCAAGCCCCCACCCAGTGACCTGGAACAATTACATACCACCCCCCTGGGCGCCTCTAAGAGACAATACTTCTCCTCTCGCAAGCACGGCGTCTGAGTGTAGCAAAAAATGTTTAATAACATGAGGTAAACGACATCAGCATTAAATTGGGAAAACACCACAAACAGGATTCATAGCACAAACTATGAGCAATAGACCCATCCCCAAAGTCCCAAAAGTCCAACACCCCAAAAGTCTCTTGAGTCCAGCAACCCAAAAATCACCCAAAAGTCCAACAACCCAAAAGTCTCTGTCCCTGGTCAGTGCAGCCCCAGAGTTCAAAAGTTTATCTGCAGAGTCTTAACCCGCCCCCTACCCAGACTGGGTGGAAATGGGGAGGGAAAGAAAGGGGCACACGGGGTATTAAGGGGCACCTTACGTTGTCCAAGGCCGACTGCCCCGCCTCTCCATGGGCTTCTGCTGCAGCCTTCACCACGAGCCACTCCACTCCACCAGCCGTCCCGTGAGCCACTCCAGCCATCCCACAAACTGCTCTACTCACCATCCCGTAGGCCACACCAACTGTCCCACAAACTGCTCAGCTTGCTGCTTAGCAATAAATCTTCAGGCTCCCCCACTAGTTAACACAGCACTCAGTGATTTCAGCTCATCGTGATTTCAGATTGTAATAGGGGAGCCCCAGTGCTAGTGCACTAGTGGCCCAAAGTGAATTCAGCATAGCCACCTGTAATTAGACTCTTAATGGAATCAAAACTAGCTCTGCTATTCAACAGTGGAGAAAGGAGGTGATACAATTAGTATGTCAGTCCCTCAAACGGGGCCCATACCATCAGGTACCAATACCTATCCCCAGCCTCTCTCCCTTCATTGGGTTTTGTAACCCATGCCCCTTGTCTAGCGAGTGCTACTTAGTTACTGGTGAATCCCTCTGTCATACAACAGTTCCACTGGCTTTGATTCACAGAATCAGGGTATCAACACTTTATTCTTCCTGCCCCAATAACAGAGAAACTGGGGATCCCACACCAGCCAAAGTAACCACTTTCAGTTGCTGTTGTCCCAGGCTAGGCGGGTGGGTGTGCCTATGCAAACAAGATCAGCCCCTGAAATTCTTTTCCACCCTCGCCATAATTCACCACCAGATGTCAGGGTAGAGCACATCCTGACTCTGCCTACAATTATAACAGGCTTGCATGAAGATTGTGAGAGTTGGAAACACTGTCTCATACAGTATCTGAAAAGGATGTCATGTGTTCCTGGAACTCCAATTGTTTCAAGCAAGAAAAAAAACAAACAAAAATGCCTCCATCCTTCCTGTAGGCTCTGACTCAGTGTTAATCTGCTACTTTGGCATTTTGATTATATGAAAACAAAGTGGTGAGCTGGTGTTGCGGAGAGAAACAGAAAGGAAAGAAGAAAGGCTGAGAGAAAACAATTTCACAAGGAGCTAAAAATGCAGAGGAGCAATGAGTGGGGTGGGAATGTCCATCCATCTCACTGAGTGTTACACTCTGGCTTAGAATTGCCCTTGACTCCCTTAGATTGCATCACTGCAGTATCTGAGCACCTCCCAAGTCTTCTTCTTCTTCGCATATGCACAACATGCCCCAGGTGGCACGTGACCAGGATTAATCACCAAATTTGGTCCTATTGTTGGATCTTTAGCTTCCCCGACCTGGGTACTGACAGGGAATGAGACGGGAGCACTGATCCATGCTCCCTCTCCCAAGTACTTAAAAATAGGGATAACTAAAGCAAAATTTCTCTGTTGTTTACTTATGCAACATGTAGCTCAATTAGTTTTTGGTTTTTGTGTGTGCGCGTGTCTTTGTATTTATCAGACATTGGATATTTAATGCTCTGGAGTTTAGGAGGGAGGTCTGCTTGCTGTTCTAAGCCTGGCTAAAACTGTTCTGCTTCTGTCTCTGGGCTGTACATTCTGCATGCACCTTGCAGCAAGCATCTTGAGGAAGGGATCAGAAACTAGAATTCCTAACTGCTCCCGCCATGGTGCTTCTGTCCCTGCTAATTTCCACTATCAAAGGTGGGGTGGAATGGGGTGAGAAATAATTATGTCTGCGTGGGGCAGAGTGAGGGAGGAGATGGCTTCCTGGCTGCTCCAACTCACACTGTGGAAGGTGGCTAAGCTTCCCTCCTAACAAGACGACTACTGCTAGAGGGTGTGTTTAGTAGAGAGGTGGCTGTATAGGTTCATATAAGTGTCCAAGTTTGAGGATATTTATACAAACTCTGAATCTGGGGGGCTCTCCCAGCCAGTGGCAGATTAGCCACTGGGCCAATGAAGCCCATGCCCAGGGACCCCAGCCAATCAGGGCCCCTGGAAAAATGGGCTCTTCTGCACTCCAACCGCATTTCCCCAGCAGGAGCGCTTGGGTGGGGGGGGGGACCTAAAGGTGGAAGGGAGGGGGAAGGGTCCCATTAGCTCTGGCCCAGGGTCCCACAAAACCATAATCTGCCTCTGCTCCCAGCACTGCTTTTATATGTATTTTTTGCTACACAAGTGGTAAGGTTCATGAGTTCTTACGTTATTGAAATCCTGAGACAGTCATTGTGACAAATCAGCTTCATGGACAAGCAGCAACATATAGTTCAGCATAGAGAATATAGGAGTTAGTGGATTTTCGTAGGAAACAAGAACTTTAACAACAGGCCAAAAAAAAAAAAGTATCATATTTGAAGATGGGATAATTAATGCTCTGATCCTGCAAACACTTAGGCACATGTTTAATTTTGCCTAGTATCATTCAGCTCAGTAAAATTAAACCACATATGTAAGTGTTTATAGAATTGAGTCCCATGCACAAGAGTCTTGTAGCAATTGCATCCCTGTGAGATCATAGAGTGCTTTAGAAATAACCCTCTATAAATGAGGGCAGAGTCTTACCTCTATCAGTCAAGAGATTTCCCAAACCACTCCTCACAAAAAGCGAGTCACGCTACAAATGGAGCATACCTCAAAAGAAAACACGGGGTGGGAAAGAAATGACTAGAACAAACTATTATTTGTTATTTGTGAGTAATTCCATGTTGTTATACATCGCTCCTCTTTTCCCATGCCATATCTGAAACCCCTTATTCTGCGAGAGCAGTAATTGTGACATCTAACAAATAAACTGCTTGCAACACTCCGGAAGAGCCACATGGGGGTAGGCACAACCTGTTTATGCTGCAAAAAGAAAGGTAAGGGAGACACAGACATTGCCTAGAACTACAAGGCCTCAGTAACCTTCAGCATTTATTAAAGATTTCTTTTGTTACACACACAAAGTTTACCTAGCTTCCCAGAATACCAGAGGTCATGATTTTTTCCAGCTTGTAACATGCTCAAGGCTCTTCACAAAGCAGAGCTCAGGATGAGCCAAACCCCTATATAATCCTGCCAGAACACACCAAAAACAACAGTACCAGAGAAATAAATCCATCAAAGTATCTGAACAAGCAACAGTCTCCCTGGTAAAGCTTTAGAGAATAGAAAATAAACCACCACTCTCCCTGGAATCAGAGCATGCCCCCAAGGGGAACTGGGGAACACTGCAAAAAGTGTTTGTAAAATTCATTCCAGCAGCCTTCTTCCCCCATCACCTGAAAAAAGGCAATTGAACAAAGGTGGCACCGGGCATTCTCTGAAAGGAGGATAGACAACTTTTTGGGGAGGTTGCGGGGGTGTTTAGAGTTAAAAATAACAAATAATAGCTGTTGAATATCAGAGGGGTAGCCGTGTTAGTAGAGGGGTAGCCGTGTTAGTCTGGATCTGTAAAAAGCGACAAAGAGTCCTGTGGCACCTTATAGACTAACAGACATATTGGAGCATAAGCTTTCGTGGGTGAATACTCACTTCGGCAGACACATGTGGTATGATATCTGTCTGTACTTGTGCAAGTTTCTTCATGAGGTTGATGGATTTCCACTCCATACGGCTAAATGCAGTGCCTTGCATGGTATAAAGTATCAGAGGGGTAGCCGTGTTAGTCTGGATCTGTAAAAAGTGACAAAGAGTCCTGTGGCGCCTTATAGACTAACAGACATATTGGATCATAAGCTTTTGTGGGTGAATACCCACTTCGTCAGGGTATTGACATTCAGCTGTTGAATGTCATTTTTACACTATCTAATTATTGTAGCAGGAACAATCCCCTGTAACTCAGCATTTGTTCTCTTCAGCCCAGCAGGGAACAGCCCTCTGATGGTCTTCACTCCCTGAAATCCTTCTCTTCCCCCAAGCTGACTCTTAGTAGCTGGGACTGGATTGAAGAAGGTCTCTCCTGCAGCAGCTTCTGTGTTGGGGTGGGGCTGGCTGAGGCCAGAGCAGCTCCTTAACCCCTTCTTGCCCAGTGTGGGGTTTGAATTGCCCATCACAAGTCCAAACAGAGGGGAAAACCTTGAAGTTACAGCTTTCCATACTGTTAATGGCTAACAAGCCCAGCAGGCCTGAGGGCCTATTTTTGCAAGTGGAGCTTTTTGCTATATTGGCTACATTCATCTAATGCTGCAGATGCATATTTTAGGTAGAAAATTATTACCCCACCTAGCAGTAACAATGTGAATTTTGAATCTGTTTTAATCTTGGCTTCTTCTTAACTCCTTGGAAGGCGACTTTAGATGATGCTTCGTGCAACGAGCATTCTTTTGCCCAGTGTTGTCCTGGCTTTTCTGTTGCTGGGCTTGGGAGGAAGGTTGGAGAGAATCCACTCTGCTGCCTGCAGAAGGCTGCATTCTAATACAAGAATTAATTTTCGTCCTGATTTCCTTCCGCTCCAGGAAGGTGATGTTTGGAAGTTTTTCATGGAGCATGAATTCTAGATGACTTCTTCAGATTTCTGAGTAGGGAGAACTTTTGTAGACCACCCGCCCCCTGTCGCCGGTAGCTTTATAAAGCTTTGCACTCACTGATGTGTTGTTCATGCACCATTTCTCTGAATAGCTCCTCTGCATACTTTGAGGGGATCCCACCACTTGCCTTGAAAATTTCTAGGTTTTCCAATATTTCTAAAATATTAAGGGCTTCCCCTGCCACAAACAAAGTCAGAGCCAGTATTGGTAAATGTCCCCAAAACACAACTTCTGCCTATCCTACATCAGCCAGATCCAGCTTCTTAATTTTTATATACCTTTAAAGTAAAATCAGTGTTACTCACACACCTCTATCGGTTGGGCTTGTGCGTGTGTGGATCTTCCAAGGATAGAAGTGAGATGGAGTGTACATGAGAATTTATCAAAGAGAGATATAGAAGCATTCAACAGTATTGCAAATCATGATCTTGTGGACAGACAGAAAGAAAAGTGGGGGATTTTTTCTCCCCCCCCCCCCCGCCCATATGGCAATACAATGAATATAGCCTCCGTTTCATTCCATTGGAAGACACTTCCACACCTGCTGGGCCAAGCCTGCTGCCTGGGATTGTGGGTGCAACAAGTGGCCAGCAGTGGGCCAGAAGGAGGAGAACCATGCTGGAGCTTTTGGAGATGGGGCAAGGAGGAGCAAAGAGCACCTTTCTTTCATAAGAGCCAAGGAGGAGAGGGACATGGTCCATACAGAGAGACTGCTCCAGATAATCACGTTCACCTGAGAGCCTAAACTAGTTGGACTATCTGCACCATCATCTAAACTCCCCTGTCTTTTCCAGTAACTGCTATGAAAGGTGCTGAAGACACAATGGAAGACAAAATTCTTTGGACTGGATTTAAATTATTCCAACTGAAAGTGAATGAGGGAAAATAGGCCAAGAGTTATCTTCCTAGCAGCAGAAAAATGTTAAGGTCAGAAAGGACCATTCTGTCCATCTAGTCGGCCTTCCTATATAACACAGGCCCTAGAATGTCACCGAGTGGTTCCTCCAGCAAACCCATGACATGTGACTGAGCCAGAGCACGTCTTTTGGAACAACATTCACATGCATTAGAGCCAATTTCACAGAAAATCTTTCCTCTGCAGTGATGTGAAGTTAAAGGACATGGAGAAGAAGAAAACCTGTACTTGGGCTGTGACTAAAGTTGGAGCAGGGAGGCCAGGATAACCAGGGCTAGGGCCCAGGATTGGCTATCAGCAGACCTGCCGTTTTCTATTCCTGGCTTTTTGACCATGAGCGAATCCCTTTGCCCTGTGTGTCTCAGTTTCCCCAATTATAAAATGGAGCTAATCAAGGTTTTGTTTATTATTCCCATTTTACAGAGTGGGAGGCTGAGACACCGTTGGGGGCCTGTCTATACTCTAGGTCTATAGCCCATTTATAAGCTGCTGACTCCCACATGTTGTTCAGAGCCTATCGACAACACAACTCCTAAGCATGTGTTTGTTCTGTGCTTAGCCCCTATAGAACAGCTTTTCTCACTATGCTGTGGGGAGCAGGTACTGGGCACTAGGGATCTGAAGAGGCTCTCAAGGACTAATTCTTGAAAATAATTGTTATCAATGAACTGGAAGCCAATATAAAATCACTGCTGATAAGATTGGTGGGTGACTGGCAGAGTGATAATTAATGATAACGACAGGGCAGTGATAGAGAGCAATCCAGATCCCATTCAAACAAAACAAGTTTAAACAGCGCCAAATGCAAGCTCCTATACCTAGCAACAAGCCATGCCAGCCACACCTACAGAATGGGGAAGTGTATCCAGGAACGCAGTGACTCTGAAGGGGATATAGAGGCCATACTGGGCAAACTGTTCAACATGAGCTCCCAGTGTGATGCTGTGGTGTGGTGAACAGAGCTAAAGCCATCATTAGACGTATGAGCAGAGCCGTGAGTAGGATAGGGAGGTGACACAGCATCAGTGAGACTGATATTGGAATACTGCATCCAGTTTTGGTGTTCTCATTTGAAAAAGTTGTTGAGAATTGGAGCTGGGTCAGCAAAGAGCCACTAAATGTTTTGAGGGGTGGAGAAAAATGCCTTATAGTGAGCTATGGAAAGAGCTCAACCTGTTTAGCTTATGAAAAGAAAATTGAAAGGTGACTTCATTGAAGTGTTGAAGTGCCTTAATGGAAGAAAATATTGGGTATTAAAGGGCTCTTTAATCTCGCAGAGAAAGGCATAACAAGACCCAGTGGCTGGAAACTGAAAAGAGACCAATTCATATTACAAATAAGGCACAAATATTCAACAGCGAGGATGATTCACCACAAGAACAAACTACCAAGGGAAATGGTGGATTCTCCATCTCTTGAGGTCTTTTAATAAAGACTAGATTCCTTTCTGGAATGTGTTTGGTCAAAAACTAGCTACTGTGCCATACAGGAGGCCTGTGATATGCAGAGGGTCAGATTAGATGCTCTAATGGTTCCTTCTGGCTCGAAAGTCTACTAATTTATGAAAAAACTCAGTGTACCATGAGGAGCAGCCTCTGATGTTTTAATGTGTAGTCTGATGGATCCCCAGAATCAACAGTCATTGAGTGGGGTTGTTGCCGGCCCAAAAGGGCCCAAGGGGGGCAACAGCGGGGTTTGTTGCTTGGTGTACTTTGCACCAATGAACACACCAGGGGTGGAGAAACAAACCTACTTTATTTAAGAGCTTTGAATAGGCACTAGGAGACCAGCATGTCTCAAATCAAGCGCGGCAAATACAAGCGTTTCATTTTATATTTTAAGCTGATTTTGTGCAAGCCTTTGTTTTGTTACTTTTTTTTACCCCTTCTACCCCTTTCTCCTTAAGCAGCTACAGTTAGAAAGATTTCCGTCCGTATGCTTATTTTTGACCTTGTAGTTTCATGTGCACACAGTCTTACACAGTTTTTTTCTTCCCCTTTTCCCCCGCATTATTACAAAATGTTTTGCTAGAAAAGCTGACCCTTACATTTTTGCTTTAGCCTTCTTCAGCATGTAAGCAGTTAGCATAGAAGTAGGTGAAAGTTCACAAGATGGAGTTATTGTGGCTTACCTAGACCCAGAGCGCAGGAGTTTCATTGGCACTTATGGTCTTTCACTCCCCCGAGTTACCTGGTAGCTATGCCTAGTGACACCAACAGGGTGATCCACAGGGAGTAGCTCAAACAGCCAAAGGGACTGGCCAGGGTGGGACATCAGCCCTGCAAGGGAGAGGTGGGTGTAGCAGTGACATCACAAAGGCCATTGGCAGGACCTCAGCCTATTGGTCAAAGGTGGCGGGGAGGTGGTGACCTCACAGAGAGATGCTGACATCAGCCAGGCAGGACCAGGGTGCAGTGCCAGGGAAACCTTGGAGATCCCTGTGGGTTTGCTTCAGCAAGTCTCCTTCTCGAGGTCTCTCCTTGAGGACTGAGAGAGTATTAGGGTTCACGTACATGAGCACGAGGAGGAACCTCTTTCGAGTTTTCTCCTTTTCTTTTACTGATTTTACTAGAAAACAGATGTCCCTGTTTAGAAGGTAAGAGCCTCCGAGAGGTTTGGAACCTGTTCAGACTGATCCATCTGGTGCCAGCTGAATTCTAGGCATGGAAAACACTAGCTTAAGGTGGCAGAATTTTATTCCCCACCTAGAACTTTTTCCCTTAGAATCACTGGGGACATTGGGGTTTGTCCTTTTTGGTTTTACCTTTTCCTCCATCCCTCCCTCCTTTCTCTTCTTCTCTTGCTTCTTTTGTCCTTTTCCCTGCTCCTGTCCCACCATCGGGGCTGGGGTCCTGGGGAAGTTCACTGCATTTCCAATTCTGGGAGGCCCACCCACAAATGTGGGGCTGGAATATTTACATCTACAGTGAACCCCTCCAGTGGTGACCTGGGCCATCCTTTGGGCGATTTGGTGAGAATGCTCAGCCTACCACCCCTCAGTCTCTACCCTGATTGGAGGAGCAGGGGGCTATTGACAGGGAGGAGACTCGGGTCCTTGTTGTTCTCTTTTAAGACCAAGCAAATAAGTCATAACCAATGAGCAGTTTGACTAATTTTGTTGCTTCTCTGCATTAATTGTCTCTGACAGGGCCGGCTCCAGGCACCAGCTTGGCAAGCAGGTGCTTGGGGCAGCCACTCCGGAGAGGGGCGGCAGGTCCAGCGATTTGGCGGACAGTCCCTCACTCCCACTCGGAGCGAAGGACCTTCCGCCGAATTGCCGCCACAGATCGCGATCGCGGCTTTTTTTTTTTTTTTTTTTGGCTCCTTGGGGCGGCCAAAATCCTGGAGCCAGCCCTGGTCACTGAGCAGTTCATGATTCTCTTTAATGTTCCAGTTCTCCTAAAATACTTGCTGAATAATTACTGTGGACTATTGTTGGGCTGAAGCTTTTTCAGAGCACTTTCTTCTGATCATTCAATGTATGAAATTCAAGATGTGATGGTTAGTTTGAAAGTCAGGACTCCTGAGTCCGATTCCCAACTCTGGCACTGACTGGCTGTGTAACTTAAGACAAGTCACTTCTCCTTTCTCGGCCTTAGTTTCTTTTCTTCCTCTGTCAAGTAGAAATAACAATCCTCTCCTACCTACATCACAGTGGGTGGAGGTTGGGGAATCCATTGGAGAGTGTGACTGGGAGCAGTGCAGAATTTGAGGTATCCTATCACATTGAGTCACATATTATGACATAATATAATAGCTGAAAGGTTCTATTTTATTTGTATTTTATTATTTTGAAATTAAGAGCAGCAACTACTTAGCTCAGACTGAAGCATCTCATCTAATTTTCTAGATCAAAGTGTCTCCTCTTCATGTGCGACGAGACACTTTAACACACTTACAAATATTTTTGCAAAGAATTTTCATCCAACTTGTTACAATTTCAAAAAAGAAACTAGTTTAGTCTGAATTGGATTTCCTGACAGAAAACGGTTTCAATGAGAATATTCCCACCATCTGGATTCCTGGGCTCTATCCCTGCCTCTGGGGCGGTTGTTGTCTGTTAGAACAGGAGTCAGGACTGGTGGCTTCTCTTTCTGGCTCTGCCACCGCCTGGCTGTGTGGGACCTTGGGTAGGTCACTGCCCTTCTCTGGACCTCAGGCTCCCCATCTGTCCAATAGGAACAGGCACAATTCTCTAACTCCGGGCAGCAGTGAGCCTGGGTGAGATAAGGGGCGTTAAAGCCCTTCGTGAAGGAGAAAGGGGAGTTTCACAGTGTTTAGCACCAAGGAATTCTAAACTTTGGTAAAATGACTGGTCTGTGGAAAGAAAAAATGGTCGAGGCCAAATTTTAACCATTGTCTTTTTTAAAGCCCATTCAGGGATCTGAATTCCACAGAGCCATAGACGGGGGAGCAACTTGCCCAAAGTCTCACAGGTCAATAGTAAAACCAGCAATGGAACCCAGAAATCCTGCCTCCCAATGCCCTGGTCCAGTCACTACAGCGGAGCACACTCCCTCTCAAAGGCCGGGGGACCGGACATGAGGGCCTGGTTGTAATGGCCAGCTGTGGGAGGGAGTGTGCAGCAGAGGTTAGCGAAGGGGCCTGGAAATAAGGACTGCTGAGTCCCATCCATGGCTCTGACACTTGGGGTGACCCTGAGCCAGTAGCTTCCCCTCCCCAGGCCTGCTTCTCATCAGTAGGGTTGGGGTCCAGTCCCTACAGCCCAGGGGCCTGGGAGAGCAGGAAGGGGGGTCCTTGTCCAAAATAACCGATGGTCTTTGTGACTGATCCCACTGCTCTAAAAGGATGAGACTCCCTGGGTATTGCAGCACCAGGGATGACGAGGGAGAATGTTGGGAGCAGATCATGCAGTGAACTCCTGCCCGGGTGTGTAGCTTGCACTCCCTGCACCCCTGTCGGGGGAGGAGCAGCTGCTCTGGCTGGGGCAGGGATGGGGAGGGAACCGAAAAGGCCCGTTAGTGAAAGGCTGCCTTGACCCCAGACTCATGCCTGCTCCCCGCTCGGTTCCAGGATGGCCAGGCTTCTGAGGATGTTCAGGAAGAAGGCTCTGCAGGTGACCCCAGAGCCTGAGGGAAGCAGCCACCATCTTCCCCAGGAGTAAAGGGGCCCCTCCGTCCTCACTGGCAGGGAAGCAGGTCTTGGCCAGGCCAGGTGGTGGAAGTGCCCAGCCTACTGGTGGTGGAAACCCACAGGCGCCGAGGCGGGAGAAGCAGCGGCCAGGGCCTGATGGAGCTGGCCCAGGATACGGCTGAGCAGGCAGGACCAAGCCCAGGAGGGGAGCCGGGCAAGGTGGCTCTGGGGCTTGTGTGGGCAGCAGCAGGCCCAGGAGCCCAGCCCTGATTCCCAGCAGGAGGCATCGCCCTGCCCGGTCACTGAGGACCTTCCCAGGGCAGGAGGTGGAGGATCCCTGTCCCAGCACAAGCAGCTTAGCCCGCTCCCCATGGGGTAGTAGCAGCAGCGCCTGGGACTCGGGCAGCAGCGAGGCTGATGGATGCCGCTGCTTTGTTCCAGGTGAGGAGCCAGGCTGGGCTCAGGGACGGGTGAGGACGGGGCTGTGAACACCCTGGGCCCAGGCCCTCGACCAGTGTTATGGGGGCAGGTCCCCAGCCCAGGTGTCTGGCCTGAGCCACACGAACCCGAGTGACACCAGCAGCAGTCACACAGCTGCCCCTGAAGCAAGGGAAACTGGGGGGTGGGGCAGTGGCATAGCCAGGTTCTAACATCAGGGGGAGCGAACACATAAAAAAAGGCGCCATCCAACATATCAAATTACTAGTTACATACTTTTAAATTCATTATATGTATTTATTTTGTACTTAAAATAAAAACACAAGAATGATATTGTTTTACAAGTACCTGAGCCCACTTGACAAATTTTATTGTCCTTGGGTCTGGCTTCCATCTCCAACTGTTGCAGCTGTCTGGAGGTGCTGCCTTCCAAGTCTTCCTCATCCACACCTCAGTCATTCAACAGGGCAATTGATTAAGGGGTGGGGGAAAACTTAGTCTATTCTTAGCAAAGAGACATTTTTCTTCTATCTTATTCTATCCTTAGGGGCTATAACATTATACCAAGGGCAATGCAAAGTTTCTACATGAGGCTTTGATACAAAGTTTTCATATACCAAAGCTCTCAATACAAGGTTTCTATATGAGGCTTTGATACAAAGTTTCATGAAAACAGAGGTCACACGTGGGTAGACCCATTACAAGGTTATATGAAGAGGCACAATGTAAAGTCTTATGAAAATTATCAGAGATTTATCTACAGAAGCCCATCATTGGGGAATCATGGGGGGGGGGGGCGGGGGGGGGGGAGCTGGCTGGCCCTGCTGCTCTCCTGTTCTACAGGAACAGAGGTGACTCTAGGTACCAGAGCCATCAATCCATCACCTCTCTCCAGTGCACCATTCAGTCAAAAACAAAAACAAAAAACCTCGCAAGTTCCATTTAGTGCAGCAAAATGTCTTCAAAGGATCAGACTATTACCAGTGACATGCACAGAATATCAACTACAAACCCATTCAGGAAGGCAATGAGCAATTCCGAGTGGCTGAAGGCTTATTGCCAAGAGGCAAGAGAGATGCCTGAGGGCACGAATTAGGTGTCTGGGTTTTATTGCTGGAGCCTACATTGTGCATAAAAGAACCTGTGGTGAGGGGTGCTGGGGAGCACCCCACCAACCCAGATATACAGGGGGGCTGCATGATATGTGAGAGGGATTCAGTGGGGACCAGGCCATCTTCTGTGCCGGCGTGGGGGAGGGGGCTGATCCTGGATGTATTTTTAGTGAAAAGGGAGGGGGAATCAGATTCACTCATCTATGGGTGTAACCATTGGGTAGGCTGTGGGAGTGCGGTGCCCCCCAGTGGCTGGTTCCACCTACTCACAGCCAATGAGGTAGTTCCCTTGGCTCAAGGGGGTTGGTACTTGCTACAGGTCCAGGGTACAATCTCTGCGGTGGGGGGGTATTGTAAATATAGCATTTAAAGCAGCCAATCCTGCTGCTGCTAGAGAAAACTCAGCTGCCATCTTGGAAAGTGTGGGGTGCAGACATGAGCTCTGGAGCTTTTCCCATTCTTTAGGGGGCATCTGCAGCTTAGGGGATGGGCTTCTAGATAAAACAACAGACTTGGTCTTGGGAGATGTAGGTTCAGTTCCCGCCTCTGCCACAGACTCCCTGGGGGGACCTTGGATGAGTCACTTAATATCTCTGGGCCTCAGTTCCCTGTCTGTAAAATGGGGATAATACTCCATCCTCTGTCTGTTTGGAGTGAGGGGACTGTCTCTTACTAGCACCATGGGCCCTCATCTAGCTGCAGCCTCCAGGAGTTACCTTCCTAATACCAGAAGGGTTTTTTCAGACCATATATGCCCCCTTCCATAAAGGTGACCTGAATGAATGGACCAAGAAGGGATCAGATGGGGTATAATCCAAAATTCATTTGCCACTTGTGGTTGTTTTGCATGTCAAGTCATATTTCTGCATTTCAGTGTCCAGACTATATGGAGTCTCAGGATATTTTTATTGTTGTACTTTTTAGCCGCCTCTGCTAGTTTTAAGAGTTTTTCTCAGCTTGTAATAATATGAGAAACTCAAATTCTCTTGGTGTCCATCTTGAGAAGAAAATCAGGGGCCTGATCCTGTATTTTTTGTGGAACCAAGACTCCCATTGAAATGTATGGGAGTTCTGAGTGCATGGAGAATGTTGGATTGAGCCTGAAATGAAGGAGTGAACACAAATCCCCTTGCTGAACACCTTGAAAATCCAAAGACACTAAAATAAATCATGAGCTTTTGACTGGGGAAAAGGTATGTTCCTTCTAACCAGATTGCAAATAAACTGGACTGCAATTGAGAGATCAGCTGTGGCTTGATATTTTCTGACATGTCAGAGATTTGGTGGCTAACTGTGTTGTCTGACACCAGGATCATTTTTAACTTCTCTGCTGCACTGCCACCAAGCATCGTCCTGCAAATGTCAATTGCAGCTGGAAGAACCAGTTTTTCCCCAGTTGTGTAAGGCTTTTTATTCTTGGTAATGTGGTATGCAACTTGATACGATGTTTTTAAAGCACTTGCAGGGGTGGAGACGACATTTTTCATTGTGTTTTTTTGTTTATTAATTTCTTGTAGCTTTCGTTTGGAAAAAAAAATCTCTGTTCTTTCCTACCAGATCCCTGTGTTTTGTTTCCACCCGGCCCTGCCCCGACTCCGTCCTCTCCCTGCCCCTATTGGACCCCTCCCCAAATCCCCGCCCCGACTCTGCCCTCTCCACCCCATTGGACCTCTTCCCAAATCCCCGCCCCCTGCCCCGCCCAGACTCCGCCCCTCCCTGCCCCTATTGGACCCCTCCCCAAATCCCCGCCCTGGTCCCGCCTCTTCCCCAGTGCACCACGTTCCTTCCCCCTCCTCCTCCCTCCCTCCCAGGCTTCCTGCGAATCAGCTGTTTTGCGGCGCAAGCTCTGGGAGCCAGGGGGAGAAGCAGAACATGGCAGCGCCCAGCGGAGGAGGTGGAGCGGAGGCGGAGGTGAGCTGGGCAGGGCGGGGATCGGGGAGCTGGGCTGCCAATTTTCCCTGTGGGAGCACCCAGGGAGTCGGCACCTAAGGCGCTACTTTTGAGGAATGTGGTCAGTGGGGGAGCGGCCGCTGCCCCTGCTTCCCCCCAGCTATGCTCCTTGGGTGGGGGCAGCAGAAGTTGCTGCCACTTTGGTTACTGCTGCTCCGGGGGAGTCTAGGACGGGAGGGAGGGGCTGTCTGCTGGGGCTCTTGAAGCTTTTGGGGGCTGAAGGCATCCTTGAGAGGGGGGAGTGTGGGGCCTGATCTGACCAGGGTCCCAGAGGTGGGAAGGGGGGGCATTAACCCTGCTCTCCCCACCACCCCCCTGTCCTTCCCCTGAGTGGCAGCAGGAGTCACACTGTCCCCTTCTTTCCCTGCTGCAGGGACCCCCAGGGAGTCAGAGGACGAGGAGGAGGAGGAGGAATGGGTGGACGTGGCCACAGAGGAGGCTGCTCTCAAGAATATCCGAAAGCAGCTCCAGGGCAGAGAAAAGGTATAAACATTTCCCAGCTGGGCTGGAACTGAGGTTGTCCTGCCCCCTCTCACCATCCGAACCCCCTGCAGAGGGTCTTGTCCCTGATGATCCACCACCCCTAATGGGAACCTTTCTCCTCCATGATCTGGGACCCTCAAGGTGCGGGTGTTTGTCACACACCAGCCAGGGTCTCTTCCCCCCACAGGCACTGTCCCAGTTCCTGGCCCTGCTTGTGTAGGAGTTGTGGGTGATTTGGACAATGGGCAGGTCCCCACTATCCCCCATTCAGGCCTGAGCCCTGCAGCTGGTGTGGGTGGGGCAGGGAGGTTCCTGGCTAACTGGCTCTCTCTCCCCTAACCCCACTCCTGGTGGGTGCAGGAGGAGGCCCAGCAGCTCATATTCCTGCACGCCATCCACCCTGCGTGTCTCGCTGCACAGCAGAGAGGGCAGGACACGCTGGAGCCGCACTGCTGCAAGGCGGCTATGGTGGAGAGGATTGTGGTGAGTGAGACACGGCACCCGGCAGCTGGAGGGAGGAGAGAGACATGGGAGGGGCAGGGGTCTCCCCGGGCCAATGGATGGGGGCTGAGTGGTGCTGGAGGGGGGAGCAGAGGGCTGGGATTGTTGGGGCTGAGGCCTGGGAAGGAGAGATGGGAGAAATTCTGAGATTTGTCACTAGTGGGCAGTGGGGGAGTCATGGGGCTGGAGGGGCAGCTGAGGCTGGGGGACAAGGAATCAGATGGTCCCAGTTCGGTAGTCAGGATCGTGTTGGATGGGGGCAGTTTTGACAGGGAGGAGGGAAGAAGGGGAAAGGGACCAAGCTGGGCAGGAATCCTGGGAGGGGGCCAAGTTTGATGGGCAGGAAGGAATTGGAGGACCGGGAGGCAGGTGGGGGGATCCTGCTGGCTGTGTGGGGCGCTGGCTGTGTAATCTTCTCATGGGGAAGTGTCAGTGGGGCCCGAATCTCACATGCTCCTTTGTCTGCTTTGGGTCTCACAGGAGCTCATTGAGGAGCTTCCTGATGACTCTACACCCAGTGCCATCTTGGCCAACTCCCTGATTGCTGTGGGCAACTTCAGGTACCGAGACCCCCCCGCCCAGCTCCCCTAACCCCGGTGCTGCTCAGGCCCAGGGCTGGGAGTCACTGCTCCTCCCACTCCCAGGTCTCCTCCCAAGGGTGGCTCCTCTGACAGAGGTGGTGGGAAGGTTCCCTCTCTCCTGGCTGGGCTGTTCTTTTCATGCCAGTAACATTATGGGGGCCTTGGGGAGACGCTTACTCCCAGGATCAGATACAGGAGGGGCAGCAGGGTTCAGGGAACAGGCACTATTCGTGCCCTGCCACTGTCTGTCTGTGAGGGCTTGGCCTTATCATTCCCTGGCTCAGTGCCTCAGTTTCCTTTCTCACCAGCCTGTGCCTATTTCCTGCAGTTTCACGTCTGTGTTGGTGCCAGGCCCACCCCCGCACTGCACAGTCTAATACCGGCTCCTCTCTCTTGCCAGCACCATGACACCTGCCCTGGAACCAGAGCTGGAGACTCACCTCCTGTGAGCTGCCCTGCATACCGTCTTCACTCTGGGCACGGAGAAGGACACCACCCAAGTCCAGGTAGATCACGATAAGATCATGGATTGAAGAGCCAGCTGTCGTCCTGCCATGAATCCTTGCTAATTGCCTGCGGTGGGATGTGAATGAGAGAGGCCAGGATATGGATTTGTGGGTCTCATCAGTGCTTCCCAGAGACCTCTCTTCCCATCCCCAGAGATGTCCTCGAACCTGGGCTCCTGAGAGCATTTCTGGCAGGAGGCTCCAGCCCCGCAGGCATGAAAAGAGCATCCTGCAGTCTCATTCACATGGCATCTCCACTCCCCAACTCCACTTTCCACAGTAGAACAAACAAACCCATCAGCTCCCAGAATCCCAACTCTTTGACCTCCTTCTGATCAGCAGTGGGGTTTCTCCAGCCCCCTCACCACACCTGTCAGCCTCTGAATGATGAAGGGCCTGAATGTCAGAGTCACCAGAACAAGCAAACTCCAGTTCCAGGCAGTGGGGCCTGTGTGTACTCAGCCCCTCTGGAAACCAGGTCTGAAATGGGGAGCAAGGACCCCAGCCCAGTAACAGCAGGACTGGGCAGAGCAGGCCTGTAACAGGGTGCTTTCCCCTGGGCTGCACAGCCTGGGGCCTAGCTAAACTGATTACAGAATGAGCCCTACCTGAGAGGGACCATGTACCTCCCCCTAAAGAGCCAGACTTCAGTGGTGATAAAACCCAGCTGGGCTCTGAACTGGACTGAGAAAGAGGTAGGAAGTTCAGAGCAGCAAGGAAAGCCTAGAGGGAAACTTGAGAAGAGAGGTAGGAAGTGCCCTGAGAAACCTGCAGCAAAGAGAAAGGAGCAGACTTAGCTGTTAGGTACAGGGACCTGGGCTGCTACCAGTGTCAGGGTGGGGCTGGGTTCCCCTACTGGCCCCAAAGAAGGGGGTGTACACACACCCAGAGAGGGTTACCAAGGCCAGCAAGGGGGCTGCAGACTGAGAAAGAGCCCCAGGGATGGCAGAAGGACTTCTTTCTGTGGGAAGACCGCTTTGACTTTTAGTGTGAGACAAGCTGGGCCCTAAAAGGGGAGACTAAAGGTGGTGACCGGGCCAGAGGCTGAGTTACCAGGCAGAGAAACTGCCATGGTGCTGGAGCGACCATCGATGGGGGACGCTAGCCCAGCGAGAGGGCTGTGATTCCATGCCTGGCCAAAAAGAGCAGACACGGAGAGCATGCCTGGGCTGTGCTGAGAAGGTTAGCCCAGGAGAGCAGGGCATGAGAAAGTGTACAAGCGTGGCCTAATGCCAAGTTAGGGACAAGAGTTCTTTGTTTTGGATGCAGAGGAGCAGGCCATATCAAAAGACACGGCCTGCTTAGGAAATTGCTGAGTGGCAAAAGGAGGGGCCAGGGCCCCAAGAAGGTAGAAAGAAAGGAGAAGGTGTCCTCTGGCACAAACCCACGTGAGACAGGCAACGTGAGGTGGCAGAGATGGCCGTGGACCTTGCAGACCCTCCATCAGCACACCCTGTTGGGTGCTGCAGGGAGGTGAAGGACGAAATGGTTGGCACAGAGGTGGAGCAGTCCATGGTGGTTCTCAGACCCTGACGGAAAAGGTTTTGGGGGATGCAGCGGCAGTAGCAAAAAAGCTACAGAAGAAGCTAAAGGCTTCAGAACAGGATCTGCAAGCAGCTGTTAATGAGAATGAGTGGCTGTAGGAAGAGCATTGGGATACTGCAGAAGAGAAGGATTGCCTCTTAATTCTGGTGAATGAGCTGGCAGGGGAGCTGGAGACGCCGAGCACCCAGGCTGTACAAGCATGCAGCCTGTGACAGCGACGAGATGGCGAGGGTTGAATCTTGGACAAGAGTAGAACTTGCCCCTGTCGGCTGCAAAGCCTGGAGCTAGGACAAATTGATTACAAAGTGAGCCCCACCTGAGGAGAAACCAGGGAAAACTGCAGGAAAAGTAAAGGAGCACGCCTATCAGTTCAGTACAGGGCCTTGGGCCAGAACCTAGAGTCCAGGGCAGGACTGGGTTCTCCCACTGTCCCCAAGGAAGAGGACGTACAAGGCCATAGAAAGGGCTACCAAGCCCAGCAAGGGCAGGCTGAGCCGAAGTCAGGCTGAGGAAGTGCCCCCAGGAGGGCGGAAGACCTTGTTTCTGTTAAAGACATTTTTGGACTTTTAGTTTGGGATGAGTGCGACCCAAGAAGAAGCGGACTAAAGCACAGTCACCCGGCTGGAGGGCTGAGTTCCCAGCTAACAAACTGTGAGAGTGACTATCAGCGTGGGTACTAGCCCAGCAAGAAAGCTGTGACACCAGGTCTGGCCAGAACCTAGTGGTGAATGATCTCTGGTACAAGCCAGCTTCCATTATGGAAACAACCTTGTATTGGAGAGTGGTGGGGAGAATAGGGAGATGGGAGGGGCTGCTAAGGCTGGGGTGGGGAGGAAGCTGTGGGGCTGGGAAGGGATTAGAGATGAACTTACTGGACACTCACAGAAAGAGACAGGGCACACCTCAGCCTGTTAGGTAGGCTGGAGACTCACACTTCACTTGAACACAGCACAGAGGTGGTTTGGGAAGCGTAGTAACAAAGAACAGATCTAAGTGATACTAAGCAAGAGAAACAGATAAGTTTGGTTACAAATTAAACAAAGCACACTTTGTGGTGACTAAAACTGAATCTTAGCAAGTCACTATCTTTGCCTTAGCAGTTTCCAGACTAACCTCAAGTTACCAGCATCTCCAGCCCTCCAGGTGCTGTTCCCTCTCTTCCCTACGTGATGGAGAACTCAAATGTCTTTTGCTCCCCTTCTGTTACCCAAAGTCCATTGTCTGTGGTGCCAGAGCCAGGAAAGCTTCCTGGGGGGCAGACTCGGTTCCCTGGTGTGCTCCCCAAGCTGCTGCGTGTTAGCTTGGTTGCTTTGTTTACTTTCGATGTCAATGTACTTTCATTGCCTATGGCTTGCAAAGCTTGACCCAGACAGATAAAGCCACATTCCTGTCTCTAAGCCAAACTTCTTTATCAAGTCTGATGCCAAATCGTATTTTAAGAAGCGGTTTCCAGCACACACACATAACTCATTATACCCCACCCGGACCTACATCACACAAGAATATTCTTGATCAGTGTGTTCTCAGCGTTCCTAACAGACCTTACTTGATGTCCCTGGATGGTACAATAATTCTCTATCGAATCAGTTGATTTAATTGCTTAGTCTTTTGGTTTCAGACCCTCTGTTCTCCCCCTGGGGTGCCAGGACCCTGATTGATACGTCTGTCTTCCAGGCTCTGTCTCAGCCTCTCACACAGATGTATCCTGCAACTAGCCCAGCTCAAGAAGCAGTGGGGACAATGATTTCATCCTGTCAAACCAAGCAATGAGTTTCTCATTGAGGCTTAGATGGAAGTTCCCATGCATCTCCTGGAGGTAAGGACTGTTCACTCTTCTGGGCACTTGGGGCATTTGTGACAAAGAGGGGTCCCTGCTACATAGCCTGGCTGGGAGCTTTTCCTATCCCTGGATTCCAGCCCTTGTACAGAGACCTAGTTCTCATCATGACATCCTTCTTTTATTCTCAGAGGATGTGTCCAGGATCCTGGAGACTGTTTCCTGCAGGAGGTTTGAGCGGGGAAAGATCACTCATTGTCATAAGCCGGGGTCTTCAACCCGGGTCTGCAGGGTTCACAAGAGCAGCCACACTTCAGCCCTCCACATGGAAGCCTGCTGACTACTGCTTAGCTAGGACCCATGAAGTCCAGCCCCAGTTTTAGGCTCCACCCCTGAGGCCCATTGGCAGAGTCTCAGAGCAGCTAATTGACCCCGAGGCCCTCCTTAAGCCAGCAGCATGGACAGGAAGCTATCTGAACACCCACGCTCCTTCTTCTGAACCCTGTGCTACCTGTTCCTGCTCCTGCTCCCTCAACTCGATTTCCTGGCATCCAGACTCGGTGTGACTCCTGGCATCCGATTTGTGGTTCTGATTGCAATTTTGTCTTACTTTGGACCTTCCAGTATCCTGACCCAGCTGACTCTCGACTCCTGTCTTGTGAGAGTGGACTCTGGCTCTGACCATTAGGTCTGGCTGCCCCTGACCTGGCCGTGACACCGACTTTTGTACAGTTTTTCCAATGCCCTTTTCTGCTCTCCGGCACTGCTTCCTCCAGCAAGGCACACCAATCCCTTGGCTCCCAGAGTCCTAGTTGCCTGTTATTCCAGGGCTGAGGGGTAGTGCTGGTATTGCCCCCACCCCCACCTCAGCTGCTTTTCCTATGGGAATCTCCCTAGAGCAGAGGAGAAATCTACTCTTCTCTTAGAATCAGTCCCAGCAATAATTCCACCCACCCTGGCCTCAGCTTAGCTACTTTCTTAACCTGGGATCAGGGACCAGTTTTGAAATCCTTTGCTTCGGGGTGTAAGTGGGGGCAGAGGCTGATGCTCCAACAGTTTCCACTGGAGAACACCGCCCTGTCTTTCTATGGTCTGACTAAGTCTCACCATGCATCCTGGAGCTGAACACCAGATGGGAGCTGATAGAATGTTCTTGGTGGGCCATGTTCTTGTGTGTGATGGAGCTGTGTGCCAGAAAGGGCCAGGAGCAAATGCTCCTCGCATGGCCAGGAACAGACTAAACAGCCTGCAATGCTAGGTGAGTCAAACCATGGCCACATATAGACACCTTGGGCATCCAGAACAACTCACTCCAACTTGAGCCATGACAGTGGTGACCTCTGCCAGCCGCTCTGAGGTGGGTCAGTATCATCTCTGTTAGCTGGGGCAAAGGGTCAGAAAGCGACTGGCTGCAAGGACACACACAACGTCACTGACAGAGGCTGGACTGAAGCACGGTCCTGAAACCAGTCCAGCTCCAACCACTAGACCACACCCACTTCCAAAGCCTGAGAACCCAGGAGCCCTGACTCTGACAGCCAGTCCTAAAATGACAAGAGCTGATTCCCTCCCTTTCAGGAAGCCATAGAAGGAACCATGTGCTGAGCCCCCCTCTGTAATGTCATTGTCAGAGACCATTGTTAGTGGGTGCCAAGCGACTGAGCAGGGAGCTCCTGGAGAGACTCCTAGGGGCTGCCCAGTTGTGTTTCCCTGTGACCCTCTGGAAGCCATGGAAAGCGTGTTGCATTGAAGAAAGAAGAACAGGAGTACTTGTGGCACCTTAGAGACTAACAAATTTATTAGAGCATAAGCTTTCGTGGACTACAGCCCACTTCTTCGGATGCATATAGAATGGAACATATATTGAGGAGATATATATACACACATACAGAGAGCATAAACAGGTGGGAGTTGTCTTACCAACTCTGAGAGGCCAATTAATTAAGAGAAAAAAAACTTTTGAAGTGATAATCAAGCTAGCCGAGTACAGACAGTTTGATAATAAGTTTGAGAGTACTTACAAGGGGAGATAGAGTCAATGTTTGTAATGGCTCAGCCATTCCCAGTCCTTATTCAAAACGGAGTTGATTGTGTCTAGTTTGCATATCAATTCTAGCTCACCAGTCTCTCTTTGGAGTCTGTTTTTGAAGTTTTTCTGTTGTAATATAGCCACCCGCAGGTCTGTCACTGAATGACCAGACAGGTTAAAGTGTTCTCCCACTGGTTTTTGAGTATTTTGATTCCTGATGTCAGATTTGTGTCCATTAATTCTTTTGCGTAGAGACTGTCCGGTTTGGCCAATGTACATGGCAGAGGGGCATTGCTGGCACATGATGGCATATATCACATTGGTAGATGTGCAGGTGAACGAGCCCCTGATGGTATGGTTGATGTGATTAGGTCCTATGATGATGTCACTTGAATAGATATGTGGACAGAGTTGGCATCGGGGTTTGTTACAAGGATAGGTTCCTGGGTTAGATATATATACACACATACAGAGAGCATAAACAGGTGGGAGTTGTCTTACCAACTCTGAGAGGCCAATTAATTAAGCAAATACTCACCAGCAACCACACATCACTGAACAAAACCACTAACCCAGGAACCTATCCTTGTAACAAACCCCGATGCCAACAGACCTGCGGGTGGCTATATTACAACAGAAAAACTTCAAAAACAGACTCCAAAGAGAGACTGGTGAGCTAGAATTGATATGCAAACTAGACACAATCAACTCCGGTTTGAATAAGGACTGGGAATGGCTGAGCCATTACAAACATTGACTCTATCTCCCCTTGTAAGTACTCTCACACTTATTATCAAACTGTCTGTACTCGGCTAGCTTGATTATCACTTCAAAAGTTTTTTTTCTCTTAATTAATTGGCCTCTCAGAGTTGGTAAGACAACTCCCACCTTTTTATGCTCTCTGTATGTGTGTATATATATCTCCTCAATATATGTTCCATTCTATATGCATCCGAAGAAGTGGGCTGTAGTCCACGAAAGCTTATGCTCTAATAAATTTGTTAGTCTCTAAGGTGCCACAAGTACTCCTGTTCTTCTTTTTGCGGATACAGACTAACACGGCTGTTACTCTGAAACCTTGCATTGAAGAGACTCTCCTGCTCTAACAAAGGGTTTCTGTTCTCCTAGCTAGTCAGCCAGTGAGGCCAGCTTGTAGAATGTGGAAGAGCCATTTGGCGATGGGTTGGAGGACTCGCCATGTAGGTGGCAGCAGCTGCAGTGCCCATGGGCCAAGCCTCCACTCCTGACACTCCAGGCTAATCTCCCACTGCTCTCAGTGGGGCTTTGGCTTTAGCTGCTGGGCCTGCGTGCCCAGAGAGAGGACTCAGGTATTTCCATCAGTCTGCTCAATGGCAAATGCAGCCATCGAAAGAAGTGAAGAACGGAAGTGAAATAGCAAAGCTGGACCATCCGCTGAGCTGCTGCAATCAAGTGAGCACAGCCAGGGAGAGAAGAGGGAGAATTTGAAGCTGGTGGCTGTAGGGAGGAAAAGCAGTTTGGGAGCCAGGAGAGTAGAAATAAATAGTTAACGATGACTACTGCTGGCTTTGTCTTGTGTGGTGAAGGGTTTACAATGGGTCTCTTTACTGTTGAACTAAACTTTAAAATAGCTGTGTATGATGAAAGGGCAGGTTTATAAAGTTAAGAGGTCACACTAGGAGCTTGAAGTCTCAGATTCTGTCACTATTGCCTTCTTCTACCAGCTGATCTCAAATCCCTGAGGTGGCAGCAGTAGTGAGCTCTTGTTCTCTATTTCTGGACTAGCCACCAGAAAAAGGACACGCTACATGTGGCCAAGGAAATAGAGAGGCATGGGGGTCACTTGCATAGTTGCCTGTTAATGCAGCTCTTGTGGGGGAGCACGGCAGATTTGGGGGAGGGGGGGCAATTTATCCATGATTCTAGGGTGTCACCATGCCTCCATGGGTCACAACTGAGAATACCAAATTCAGGACAAACTGCTGAGAAAGAGGGCAGACGCCCCCCAAAACTGGTGGCTATTCTTCCATGAGGTATACCAAACCAGCAACAAAAGTTAACTTCTGTCTCACCACACTGGCTAACAAGAAGTCAGAAATGCAGCCTCCTTAGATATTCCAATCCTGGATTCAACACCCAGACACTGGACTTAATGATGAGTGGTTATTTAAAACCAATTTCATCAAAGAAAAGGGTTCTTCTGATCCCAAAGGACCAGCCACATACCCAGGTCAATATATAACTCAGATCTTACCCAACAATCACACTGTTGCCAATCCTTTAGTATCTAATATCTAAAGGTTTATTTATAAAAAAGAAAGCAAGAGGTGAGAGTTAAAATTCGCTAAAGGAATCGAATACGTACAATAATTGCAAAGTTCTTGAATCAGGCTTCTAGCAGTGATGGAATAAACTGCTGGCTTGTTAAGTCTCTGATTGCTTGCAAATCATTGGAAGGTCTTCAGTCCCTTGGTTAGAATGCTGCCATTAATATAAATCCATAGTCCAGAGGTTTGAGCAGGAAAGAGGCAAAATGGAGATGTTTCCAGGGCCTTTTAAAATTTCTGCCAGGTGGAGGGAAACCCATTGGTTCAAACAAAGCCCTCAGCACAGCTAGTGGAAAATCACAGGTAACAAGATGGGGTTTGGAGTCACATGAGCAAGTCATGTGACCATGCATGCTTCGCTTAGTCATAATTAGGACGTTCACAGGAAAGTGTAGATAGGTGTCTTCCATGGTCCATTGTGAGTTAAGTATACCTGGATGAGCCATTTAACTTGAATAGTCCCTTCCAGATGTGCAGGCTAAATACCTTGTGGGTGTTACCACAGAAGCAAACATTTGGAATACAGGTCCATAGTTAATAGTCATAACTTCAGATACAAAAATGATACATGCATACAAATAGCATAATCATATTCAACAAATCATAACCTTTCCATAGACACCTTACTTGACATACTTTGTGCAAGATTTGTTGCAATTATATAACAGTGGTAGCAACAATGATCTACATGGTTATATTTTAATTAGATAAAGTCACAGAGGGGCTATTTAAGCACCTGAAAGCTCTAAGGTTTTTTTGCAGATAACTTAGTAATTAGCTGACAGGAGTGCTGTATCTAATTCCTATATAAAAGAAAGAAAATTAAATTAATATTAGACCCAATGAGCTCTAATACTAACATGTTCTGACATGTCACTTAAGGGACACTGGTTAAAATTTAATGTATATTCTTACTTTGTTCTTAACTCTGCAGAGAGAGAGAGACCCCATCAGGATTCCTGGGATCTATCCCAGCTCTGGGAGAGGAGTGGGGTCTAGTGGGTTATAGTGGGACAGATACACCTGGTTTCTATATAAGAACATCAGAATGGCCATACGGGGTCAGACCAATGGTCCATCTAGCCCAGTATCCTGTTTTCCGACAGTGGCCAATACCAGGTGCTTCAGAGAGAATGAACAGAACAGGCAATCATCAGGTGATTCATCCCCTGTTGCCCGCTCCTAGCTACTGGCAAACAGAGGCTAGGGACACGCAGAATATGGTGTTGTATACTTGCCCGTCCTGGCTAATAGCCATTGATGGACCTATTCTCCATCAACTTATCTAGTTCTTCTTTGAACCCTGTTATAGTTTTGGCCTTCATAACATCCCCTGGCAAAGAGTTCCACGGGTTGACTGTGAAGAAATATTTTCTTTTGTTTGTTTTAAATCTGCTGCCTAGTAATTACATTGGGTGACTCCTAGTTCTTGTATGATATAAAGATGTAAATAACATTTCCTTATTTACTTTCTCCACACCATTCATGATTTTATAGACCTCTATCATATCCCCCCCCTTAGTCATCTCTTTTCTATGCTGAAAAGTCCCAGGCTTATTAATCTCTCCTCATACAAAAGCTGTTCCATACCCCTAATAATTTCTGTTGCCCTTCTCTCTATCTTTTCCAAATCCAATATATCTTTTCTGAGATGGGGTGACCAGATCTGCACACAATATTCAAGACGTAGACGTACCATGGATTTATATAGGGGCAATATGATATTTTCTGTCTTATTAGCTATCCCTTTCCTAATGATTCTCAACATTCGGTTCACTTTTTTGATTACCACTGCACATTAAGCAGATGTTTTCAGAGAACTATCCACAATGACTCCAAGATGTCTTTCTTGATAGGTAACAGCTAATTTAGATCCCATCATTTTAT
Source organism: Malaclemys terrapin pileata (assembly GCF_027887155.1). NCBI lineage: Eukaryota > Metazoa > Chordata > Testudines > Emydidae > Malaclemys > Malaclemys terrapin. Next base: position 173,505,585 of record NC_071506.1, read on the forward strand.
ATGTATACTCAGGATTATATTTTGGCATGTGCATTACTTTGCATTTATCAACACTGAATTTCATTTGCCATTGAGTTGCCTAGTCACCCACTTTTGTGAGATCCTTTTGCAACCCTCTGCAGTCAGCTTTGGACTTAACTACCTTGAGTAATTTTATATCATCTGCAAATTTTGCCACCTTGCTCTTTATCCCTTTTTCCAGATCATTGAGGAATATGTTGAACAGCACTGGTCCCAGTACAGACCCCTGAGGGACACCACTATTTACCTCTCCCAGTCTGAAAACTGATAATTTATTCCTACTCTTTGTTTCGGATCTGTTCATTGGAGTGCCTCAGAGCTTCAAAGGACCAGGCGGCATCTGGCCTCTCTCCCTCCACCCCAGCAGTCCAGAAGAAGCTGTTTGCAGACATGTCAAGTGTCCTCTCCTGCCAGACTCACATGTGGGAGACTAATGCAGTCACAGTCTGGGTGCTATGCATTCCTCTGGGCTGTGACAAGCAGGAGGACTTGAGCTGCAATGAATCCTCCTGTGCACGGGCTGAGTGGGCAATCTCTCTACTGCTCTGTCTGGTTTCCAGCCCACACGCAGCAGCCGAGGGCTAAGGAGGAGGTGATGGACTTACCCCAAAGGTGGGTGTGGGAAGAAGCAGAGTGAAGAGGTGATCAGAGAGCCATCCCAAAGCATTCCTCCTTGAGTCACTCCAACAACCGCCTGGCTCCTTCCTGCCGTAGGCCGCAGCCCCTAGGTTCCACGGGGAATTTCTGAATCAACCCTCTAGAAAGCTGCTTCTGGATCTCTACAAGCTCTTACACATCTCTGTCATGAGAGGTAAGGAATAAGGTCCTGCCTCCCCCAACTGCTCGTGGGTAGTCTCTCCGAGCAATCAGTGCAGGGCTTTATCCCTCTCTACAAACTGATCACTTTCCATGGTGCATCAAGAAGCTGCACACCCCTTGGCAGCTCTGTTTAGAGCAACGTTAACTCCCACAGGGATTTCTGCTCTAAATGCTCCGGGCCTGAGGGAAGTATTCTCCAGTCCAGGCTCTGCTATTCTGATCCTTCAGAGCTGATACGGAAGGCTAGAGGGTTCCTGGCGAGCATGCTGCAACGCCAGTAATCCCATGCTGCCTCAGCCCTGGGGACAAATTATCTTTCTCCCATGGCACCTTCCAATGGAGGGAAGAATGTTACATGTGAGTCGGAGTCTCTCCCTGGCTTACAGATAACCCGAGATGACCTGAGCCTGCCAATAGTGGCGGCGGGGAGGGGAGGGGCAGAATGAGGGCAGTTGGCTTCAGCAGTGTTACTGAGCATGTGCAGTCCATGTGAGCATGCTGAGTTCAAGCCAAGCAGCAACTCTGGGGGTGGGGGTAGGGGTTGGGAGGCACATGCGTCCACATGCTCTCTCCCCCATGCATTTCCTCTGCAGATAACCCTCCTGCAAAAACACAAGTGTGTACTCAGGGGAATGCTGATCTGTGTTGTAGGTATTTCACTACATGGTATTTCACTCATGAAGGGAAGCACCACTGCTGTTAGCACTTGTGATTAAGGAAGGGGTGGGGGGAGCTCCCATTTATGGACACCAAGCCAGGCAGTTAGCTATAAAATCCCTATTGGTAGCTGTTCTCTACTTGCTTTACCTGCAAAGGGTTAAAAGTCTCACTGCTATGCATAGGTAAAAGGAAGTGAGTGGGCACCTGACCAAAAGAGCCAAAGGGAAGGCTAGAACTTTTTAAAATTGAGAAAAACTTCCCTTTCGTCTGTCTGTTGTTGTTCTCCCAGGGAGAAGGGGACAGGGGAGCAGTTATGTTGTAAGAAGCTTTGGCCAGGTATGAAAAACCATCAGTATCATACCTAAAAACTACTCAAAGGTTTCTCTCTTTGATTTCTTTATGGCTTTGTGGATTCCTCTGTGCTAATCCCAGGTGCTTTTGTTTTGTTTGTTTTGCTGATTGGTAGAGGGAGATGGGAAGAGCTCTTAGAGGAGAAGCTCTTAGAGGGGTCACATTCCACCCCTTGCTTCCGGTCATGTGTCCATCTTGACCCGGGAACTAATAGCCATAGGGGCAGGTCTTAGGGTGGCAGGTGAGAGGGGTCTGAAAGGCCAGGGGGCAGCACCAATGTTTGATTGATGGTAGGCTCCCTTATACTACTTGCCTCCTCTCGTCACTTGGCCCTCCAGCCAGGCCAGTTCCAAGCTTCTTCCTTTCTGGGGTAGTCCATAAACAAAAGCCAGGGAATCAAGACCCAACTGGTTAGTACGCATCAGGGGGAAATCACAGAATCATAGAATATTAGGGTTGGAAGAGACCTCAGGAGGTCATGTAGTCCAATCCCCTGCTCAAAGCAGGACCAACACCAACTAAATCCTCATAGCCAGGGCTTTGTCAAGCTGGGCCTTAAAAACCTCTAAAGATGGAGATTCCATCATCTCCCTAGGTAACCCATTCCAGTGCTTCACCACCCTCCTAGTGAAATAGTGTTTCCTAATGTAACCCTTCTGCCTGTTTGAGTTGGCAGCAACAAGGGCCGGGTTCAGCATCTAGTTTCAATAACACAATGCAAAACCGGCTCGAGTCCCCACCCGGTGACCTGGGACAATTACATACCACCCCCTGTGCACCTCCAAGAGGCAATACTTCCCCTCTCACAAGCATGGAGTCTGAGTGTAGCAGTATCCTTTTAATAAAGGGGGGAAACAATGCGGCATTATGTTGGGGAAACACCACAAACAGGATTCATAACACAAACCATGAGCAAAGACCCCCCCCCCCACCAAGTAACTTTGGGAGTATCTTTTTCCCCTCAAGGTCTTAAGTCCAGCAACAAAAAAAATCACCCAAAAGTCCAACAACACAAAAGTCTCTGTCCCTGGTCAGTGCAGCCCCAGAGGTCAAAAGTATATCTACAGAGTTGTACCTCCCAGCCTGAGGTGGGGGGCAGCAGTGTTAAGGGACACCTTACGTGGTCCAAGGCCAACTGCTCCTCCTCTCCATGGGGTTCTGCTGCAGCCTTCACTGTGAGCCACTCCACCAGCTGCTCCACTCCGCCAGCTGTCCCGTGAGCCGCTCCAGCCGTTCCACGAACTGCTCCGCTCTGCCAGCTGTCTTGTGAGCCACTCCAGTCGTCCCAGAAACTGCACTGCTCCTCCAGGTGTTCCTCAAGCCGCTCCAGTCGTCCCACAAACTGCGCTGCCAGCTGCTCAGCAACATATCTTCAGGTTCCCCCACAGCACTCAGTGATTTCAGTTCTCAGTAATTTTAGCTCTTTAGTGATTTCAGTTTCTAGTAGGGGAGCCTCAGTGCTGGTGCACCATTGGCCCAAAGTGAATTCAGCTCAGCAGCCCGTAACTAGACTCCTAATAGAATTAAAATTAGCTCTGATAAAAGCAACAGAGAGTCCTGTGGCACCTTTAAGACTAACAAATGTATTGGAGCATAAGCTTTCATGGGTGAATACCCACTTCATCAGACGCATTTCATATTCACGCACAAAAGCTTATGCACCAATACATTTGTTAGTCTTAAAGGTGCCACAGGACTCTCAGTTGCTTTTTACAGATCCAGACTAACACGGCTACCCCTCTGAAAATTAGCTCTGATATTCCACAGTAGAGAGAGCAGGAGTTGCAATTGATATTTCAGATCCATACCATCAGGTACAAATACCTGTCCCCAGCCTCTCTCTAGTCACTGGGTTTTGGAACCCATGTCCCTTTTCTAGCGAGTGCTACTGAATTGATGACAAGTCCCTCTGTCATAAAACAGTTTCATTGTCCTTGATTCACATAATCAGGGTAACAACACTTTATTCTTCCTGCGCCAATAACAGAGAAACTGGGGATCCCACAGCAGCCAAAGTGACCATTTGGGCTCATGCTAAATGGGGTGGGTGTGCCTATGCAAACAAGATCAGCCCCTGAAGTTCTTTTCCACAACCCGCCACAATTCACCACCAAATGTCAGCTCATCCTGACACTGCTTACACTAATATCCAATCTAGACCTCCCCCACATAAACTTGAGACCATTGCTTCTTGTTCTGTCATCTGCCACCACTGAGAACAGCCTAGCTCCATCCTCTTTGGAACCCACCTTCAGGTAGTTGAAGGCTGCTATCAAATCCCCCCTCACTCCTCTCTTCTGCAGACTAAATAACCCCAGTTTCCTCAGCCTTTCCTCATAAGTCATGTGCCCCAGCCCCCTAATAATTTTTATTGCCCTCCGCTGGACTCTCCAATTTGTCCACATCCCTTCTGTAGTGGGGGGACCAAAACTGGACGCAATACTCCAGGTGTAGCCTCACCAGTGCCGAATAGAGGGGAATAATCACTTCCCTCGATCTGCTGGCAATGCTCCTACTAATACAGCCCAATATGCCATTGGCCTTCTTGGCAAGAAGGGCACACTGCTGACTCATATACAGCTTCTTGTCCACTGTAATCCCCAGGTCCTCTTCTGCAGAACTGCTGCTTAGCCAGTTGGTCCCCAACCTGTAGTGGTGCATGGGATTCTGCCTCCCTCTCTGGGTATATCAGAAGCAGGGTCATTCTTCCCTCAGGGAGGGACCTTCAGGCAGTTGCTCAGGGAGAGATCCTGCCTTTCCTCAAAGCCTGCAAGGTAGAGGTCCTTCCTCTGCCTGGTCTGCCCACAAGTGAGCTGTTCTCCTCCCTTTTGAATGCTCCCCCAGTCTGTGCATCCCCTGCATGTGTTTTGGGGTGCGGCTGGCTGAGGCCAGGCCAGCTCCTCAGCCTCTTCTTGCCCAGTGTGGAGTTTGTAGTCCTCTTCACAAGTCCAAACAGAGGGAGAAAATCCCTTGAAGGTACAGCTTTCCATACTGTTAATGGCCTGAGCGCCTGTTTTTGCAAGTAGAGCTTTTTGTTATATCGGGTACATTGATCTAATGCTGCAGATGCATGTTTTGGGCAGCAAATTATTACCCTACCTAGCAGTGACAATGTGAATTTTGAATCCTTTTTTATCTTGGCTTCTCCTTAACTCCTTGAAAGGTGACTTTAGATGATGCTTCATGGAGCAGGCATTCTTTTATCCTGTGTCATCCTCGCTTTTCTGTTGCCGGGCTTGGGAGGAGGGTTGGGGAGAATCCACTCAGTGGCCTGCAGAAGGATGCCTTCTAATCCAAAAGTTTGTTAATTTTCATCCTGATTTCCTTTCGCTCCTCGAAGGTGTAGTTCAGACTTTTTCAGGGAGCGTGAATTCTAGATGACTTTTTCAGATTTTTGGGTAGAAAGAACTTTTGTAGACCACCCTCCCCCTGTCCCAGGTAGCTTACTATTGCATCATTGATATGCTGTTCACGCACCATTTCCCTGAATAGCTCCTCTGAGTACTATGATGGGATCCCACCATATGTCTTGAAAATTACTAGGTTTTCCAATATTTCTGAAATATTAAGGGTTTCCCTTGCCACAAAGTCAGACCCAGTACTGGTAAATATCCCCAAAACACGACTTCAGGCAACCCTGCATTAGCCAGATCCAGCTTCTTAATTTTTTTGTATTGATTTAAAGTAAAATCAACAAGTTGACACATACTCAACTTGTGCAACTCTTTGCCACAGGCTGTTGTGAAAGTCAAGACTATAACAGGGTTCAACAAATAACTAGATAAATTCATAGAGGATAGGTCCATCAATAGCTATTAGCCAGGATAGGCAGGAATGGTGTCCCTATCCTCTGTTTGCCAGAAGCTGGGGCTGGGCCACAGGGGATGGATCACTTGATGATTACCTGTTCTGTTCATTCCCTGGGTCACCTGGCATTGGTCACTGTCAGAAGACAGCATACTGGGCTAGATGGACCTTTGGTCTGACCTAGTATGGAAGTTCTTATGCAAAATCAGTGTTACTCACACACCTGCATAGGGTGGACTTGTGCGTGTGTGAATCTTCCAAGGACAAAAGTGAGATGGAGTGTACATGAGAATTTATGAAAGAGAGATATAGAAGCATTCCACAGTATTGCAAATCATGGCCTTGTGGATAGACAGAAAGCAATGTGAGGGATTCTTTCTCCCCCCCACCCCCCGGGGACAGGTAGTACAAAAAATATAGCCTCTGTTTCATTCTATTGGAAGACACTTGCACACCTGCTGGGCCAATCCTGCTGCTTGGGACTGCGGGAACTACAAGTGACCAGCAGTGGGCCAGAAGGAGGAGGACCATGCAGGAGCTTTTGGAGATGGGGAGGAGCAAAAAGCACCTTGCTTTCAAAATTACCAAGGAGGAGAGGGACACGGTCCATGAAGAGAGACTGCTCCAGGGGTTCCTGGATGAAGAGAGTGGGGGCAGGGAGCAGGACCGATTGCTCAGGGAGAGAATGCTGGATATGTGGGCCAGCAAGGTGGTTCATCCAATTCATGTCACAGCACCAGCATCAGTGCATGGGCCAGCTGCAATGTCTGCAGGTGTGCAGGTCCATGTTGACATGACAGTGGAATGGTGTTCTTGGTACTGGTTCACAATGGTCAGAGGGTGGAGTTTGTGGCAGGGCCAGTGAGCAAAATTACAGATGGGGTTTCTGTTCCAAGCTATTGACAGTTGTGTTTCTGAGAGAAAGATCCTCTAAGCCCTGTCCAAGAGATGTACGCCTGTCTCCAAGAGCAGTGAGGTGGCAGAGCACATACTGATTTATGCCATATACTGCCCTGAACTCTCCAGTTCCCTGATGAATGTTCTTCTGACACTTAATAGCTTGTATATTTTTGCTGTAGCAATTATTCAGATGCTCAGCCAAATCAGCCAGGTCCCACTCCCACGTAGTTCTTCACTTTCCCCCTCTCTGAAGTGGTGAGAATCCTGACTCTTATTCAGAAAGTATTTGATCCTCTGCTCTGGCTTTCCAAGTCCCTGCCCTCCTTGCCCAACCCTGGCCTCTGCCCTATTCCCCAAACTTCCATGCCCATGTTAGTGCCTGTCTCACCCCCCAACCTGCAAGGTTTCATACACAGTCTCCTGCCAGTAAACGGAAGCTGCCCCTGGCTCTGGAGCTGCAATCATAGGTGCCAACTCCATGGGTGCTCCGGGGCTGGAGCGCCCATGGGGGAAAATGGTGGGTGCTTAGCACCCACCCCCATCAGCACCTCTCCCGCCCATCAGCGGGCCCCGCAGATCAGCACCTTCCTGCCCTCCCCACGTCTCCCATCCACCGTGAACAGCTGTTTTGCAGTGTGCAGGAGGCTGGGAGGGGAGGACATGGCGCGCTCAGGGGAGGGGGAAGTGGAGTGGGGGTGGGGGTGGGGCCGGGGCCTTGAGGGAAGGGATGGAGAGGAGGTTGGGCCTGGGGCGGAGCCGATGGTCGAGCCCCACCTAGCACTTTGAAAAGTCATCGCCTGTGGCTGCAATCGTATATCCTGAGCACTGTCCTGTACCATGTTCACCCTCTACAAGTAGATCATCAACTTCCATCTCTGTCCCAAGTGCAACGTGGCCTCAGGTCCCTGCTCCCTCAGGCACCTGGAGCTGCTGAGATGGGGTGAGGTTGGCAGAGCATGAGAACAGCCCATGAGGTTAAGAAATGGCAGGGAGAGCCTTTTCCCTCCAGGGAAGATTACGTTGTTCCTCTGTGCGCAGTCCTTTCTTTTCTCCTGCTGTGCTTTGGTTCCTGGACTCTGCCCAGAAGCCCAGCTCCCATCTCTCGCAGGTTCGCTGTTCCATACCCTGCTGTGTACCTAAACTGCCCTGTCTTTCTCTCCAAGGGCCTTGTCCTAAGTGCTCAGCCTGGCCCCTTCCTGGCTTGTTCCTGACCTTTAAAGGACTATCCAAGCCCCGCCCAGGCCTGCTCCCCTTGGGGGTCTCTCTCCTGGCTGAGCACAGGCTGCCCTTCTATCTCCCAGCAGACCTGGTTCCTAGTCACATGCTGCTTCTTGTCATGTGACCCCTTCACCTGGGGAGTTGCAAAACCTGGGTTAGGTGCAGTTGAGCTCCAACCCCTTTCCTGCCATCTCACCCTGGGACAGGCTGAAACTGGAAACCTGTGGGCTAACGGTAACTGTTTGCTATGAAAGGTGCTGAAAATACAATGGAAGAGGCAATCCTTTGGACTGGATTGAAATTATTCCAATGGAAAGTGAATGAGGGAAAATAGGCCCAGAATTATTTTCCTAGCAGCAGAAAAATGTTAAGGTCAGAAAGAACCATTCTATCCATCTAGTTGGCCCTCCTGTATAACACAGGCCCTAGAATGTCACCGCGTGGTTCCTCCAGCAAACCCATGACATGTGACGGAGGCAGAGCACGTCTTTTGAAAAGACATCTACATGCATTATAGCCAACTGGCTGACAGAAAAGCTTTCTTCTGCGGTGACCTGAAGTTAAAGGACATGGAGAAGAAGGAAACCTCTACTCGGGCTGTGACTGAAGTTGGAGTAGAGAGGCCAGGAGAACCAGGGCTAGGGCCCAGCATTGGCTATCAGAAGACCTGCCGTTTTCTATTATTGGCTTTTTGACCATGAGTGAATCTCTTTGTTGCTGCATGCCTCAGTTTCCCCAACCATAAAATAGAGCTAATCAAGGTTTCATTTATTAATCTCATTTTACAGGGTGAGAGACTGAGACACAGTTGGGGCCTATCTACACTCTAGGTCTATAGCCCATTTATAAGCTGCTGACTCCCACATGTTGTTCAGAGCCTATCGACAACACAACTCCTAAGCATGTGTTTGTTCTGTGCTTAGCTCCTATAGAACAGCTGGGTTGGATGGCCTTTTCTCACTATGCTGTGAGGAACAAGTACTGGGCACTAGGGATCTGAAGAGGCTCTCAAGGACTAATTCTTGAAAATAATTGTTATCAATGAACTGGAAGCCAATATAAAATCACTGCTGATAACATTGGTGGGTGACAAATACTGGCAGAGTGGTAATTACTGATGAGAACAGGGCAGTGATACAGAGCGATCTGGATCCCTGGCAAGCTGGACCCACTCAAACAAAACAAGTTTGAACTGAGCCAAATGCAAGGTCCTATACCTAGCAACAAGCCATGCCGGCTACACCTACAGAATGGGGAAGTGTATCCAGGAGCGCAGTGACTCTGAAGGGGATTTAGGGGCCATACTGGGCAAACCAGTCAACACGAGCTCCCAGTGTAATGCTGTGGTGTGGTGAACAGAGCTAAAGCAATTATTAGAGGTATAAGCAGAGCCGTGAGTAGGATAGGGAGTTGACACAGCATCAGTGAGACTGATATTGGAATACTGCATCCAGTTTAGGTGTTCTCATTTGAAAAAGATGTTGAGAAATGGGAGCTGGGGCAGCAAAGAGCCACTAAATGTTCTGAGGGCTGGAGAAAAATGCCTTCTAGTGAGCTATTGACAGAGCTCAACCTATTTAGCTTATCAAAAGAAGGTGGAAGGGTGACCTCACTGAAATTTTGAAGTGCCTTAATAGAAAAAAAAACATCGGGTATTAAAGGGCTCTTTAATCTAGCAGGGAAAGGCATAACAAGACACAGGACTGGAAAATGAAAAGAGACAAATTCCTTTTACAAATAAGGCACAAATATTCAGAAGCGAGGATGATTCACCACAGGAACAAACTACCAAGGGAAGTGGTGGATTCTTCATTTCTGGATGTCTTTGAGTGGGGTGATCCACAGAGAGTAGCTCAAATATCCAATGTGGCTGGCCAGGGACAGGACATCAGCACTGCAGGGGAGGGGTGGGTGTTGCAGTGACATCACAAAGGCCTTTTGCAGGACTTCAGCCTCTTGGTAAAAGGTGGTTGGGAGGTGGTGACCTCACAGAGAGATGCTGACATCAGCCAGGCAGGACGGGGCACAGGGCCAGGGAAACCTTGGAGACCCGTGTGGCTTTGTCTCAGCAAGTCTCCTTCTCGAGGTCTCTCCTTGAGGACTGAAAGAGTATTAGGGTTCACGTACATGAACGCAAGGACAAACCTCTTTCAAGTTTTCTCCTTTCTTTTTACTGATTTTACTAGAAAACAGATGTCCCTGTTTAGAAGGTAAGAGCCTCCAAGAGGTTTGGAACCAGTTCAGTCTGACCCTGAGCCAGTAGCTTTCTCCCCTGTAATGATTCTGGTTCTGTCGGGACCCAACTGAGAGTGCCAATTCAGGACAAATTGCTAAAACAGGGCAGTTACAGCCCAAGGCTGGGGTTTTTAAACCTCTAAGGCAAACCAAACCAGCCAGACAGTGAAGACTTTGGTCTCACCCCACTGGCTAACAACAAGTCACACAAGCAATTCCCTTAGACACTCCAGTTTCCCAGTATCACCACCAGTGCCACTCGTTATGGGGACAAATGGTTATGAAAACCAATACCCCAGTAAAAGAAAAAAAGTTCTCTCAATCCCAAAGGACCAAGCCCCAGATCAATATACAAATCAGATCTTACCCACAAATCACGCTGTTGCCAATCCTTTAGAATCTAAAATCTAAAGGTTTATTCATAAAAGGAAAAAGATATAGGTGAGAGCTAGAATTTGTTAAATGGAATTGGTTACATACAGTAATGGCAAAGTTCTTGGTTCAGGCTTGTAGCAGTGATGAGATAAACTGCAGGTTCAAAATCAAGTCTCTTGAACATCCCCAGTTGGGATGGGTCCTCAGTCCTTTGTTTAGAGCTTCAGTTTGTAGAAAAGTCCCTCCAGAGGTAAGAAGCAGGATTGAAGACAAGATGGAGGAGAGGCATCAGCCTTTTATAGTCTTTTCCAGGTGTAAGAACACCTCTCTGTCCTTACTGTGGAAAATTACAGCAAAATGGAGTCTGGAGTCACATGGGCCAGTCCCTGCATACTTTGCTGAGTTGCAAGGCGTATCTGTCTTCTCTCCCTGGGTCAATTGTATAGCTGATGGTCCTTAATCGGCCATCAAGCAGGCTAGGCAGAGCTAACACCAACTTGTCTGGGATGTTTCCCAGAAGCATAGCATAAGTTTGAAATACAGAAATACAGACAGTATAGAGCCAATATTCATAACTTCAACTACAAAATTGATACACACATATAGACAGCATAATCATAACCAGCAAACCATAACCTTCTTAGACACCTCATTTGACCCCCTTTATACAAGATTTGGTGCCACTACAGGACTTTGGTTGCAACCATGTTCTATATGGTCCCAGATTATATCAATAATGTCACACCGCCCCAGGCCCGTTTCCCATCAGTGGGGTTGGGGTCTTGTCCATACAGCCAAGGAGGGTATGAGGTTTCATGAAGGTGTGTAAAGTGCCAGGATGTCAAGAGCCATACGTGAACCCTAATACTCTCTCAGTCCTCAAAGAGGGACCTTGAGAAGGAGACTTGCTGAGGCAAAGCCACAGGAGTCTCCGAGGTTTCCCTGGCCCTGTGCCCCTGTCCTGCCTGGCTGATGTCAGCATCTCTCTGTGAGGTCACCACCTCCTCACCACCTTTGACCAATAGACTGAGGTCCTGCAAAAAGTCCTTTGTGATGTCACCGCCACACCTACCCCTACGGTGACCAGCCATCCCGATTTTATAGGGACAGTCCTGATATTTGGGCCTTTTTCTTATATAGGCTCCTATTACCCCCCACTCACTGTCCCAGTTTTTCACACTTGCTATCTGGTCAGCCTACCCACCCCTCCCCAGCAGTGCTAATGTCCTGCCGCTGGCCAGACACTTTGGAGGTTTGAGTTACTCCCTGTGGATCACCCCACTCAGTGAGTGTTCATTCTAGGAAGCAAACCAGCTAGACAGTAAAACATCAGATGCTGCTCCCAGTGCTACACTCAGTTTTTCAGTAAAACCCCTGCTGCACCTCCCTATTCTGCTCACCTCCAAGATGTGCTAGAGTTTGTCTGTGCTGGAGGGTGCTGTCAGCAGGATCTAGAGCTCATCATCCATGTCTCTTGGAAGGCCTTGTTCAGAGCCTGCCATCAGAGGGAGACCATGGGTCAGGGTTATGGAACCTGTGGCTACACCTGCCAGGATGGCTACTGGTTCTGCAGTCCTTGCCCAGAGCAGCTCTCTGCAGAGGGTCTGGTGCACTGCAAGGTATGGAACAGCCAAGCTGCTAGGGATGGGAGCTGGGCTTCTTGGCAGAATCCAGGAACCAAAGCACAGACTGCAGAAAGAAAGGATTGCCCACGGAGGGACAACGTAAAGCCCCATGCAGGGAGAGGCTCTTCCTGCTATTTCTTAACCTCATGGGCCATTTTCATGCTCTTCCAATCCCACCTCTCAGTAGCTCCAGCGGTCCGAGGGAGCAGGGACCAGAGGCCATCCTGCTGCTGGAACAGAGGTAGAGGTTGATATTCTACCTGAATATGAGTGTTGTCCTTTCTCATGCCCACGGTGAATACACCATTCAAGGGAAGGTCTCAGGACATGCGGTTCCAGCTCCAAAGCTGCTGGAAAGAAACTGTGTATGAGACCTTGCAGTTTGGGGATGAGACAGGCACTAACATAGGCATGGAAGTTTGGGGAAATGGGGGAGAGGCCGGTATTGGTCAAGAGGGCAGGGATTTGAGAAGCAAGATCTGAGGAACAAACACTGTCTAACTGTCGGTTAGGATTATCCCCACTTCAGAGAGGGGGAAAGTGAGGCACCACGTGGAAGCGGGACCTGGCCAATTGGGCGTAGCGTCTTAATAATCGCTAGAGCCAAAATATAAAAGCCATTACGTGTCAGAAGAAAATTCATCGGGGAATTGGAGAGTTAAAGGCTGGCCAGAAAAGGTGCAGTATATGGCATAAACCAGTCTGCGCTCTGCCCCCTCGCTGGTTTTGGAGACGGGGGTATGTCTCTTGGAGAGAGGGGTTAGAGCCGTGGTTCCCAAACTTTAACAGCCTGCGAACCCCTTTCACTAAATTATGAAATCTCTTGAATCCCCTCCTAAAAATGAATATTTCCAGGGATTTAAGTATAAATTTCCTCAGAGTGAAGGATGCATTTGCTTTGCTCTGCATAGCTCTTGGAAGTCCGGAACCACTGGAGAAAGATAAAGTCTCAGGTCTGGTTCGGCATCAAGTCTGTTTCTGTATTTGGTTTTCAGATGTGCATACGAGGAAAACGCTTTCTCGCATAACTATGTTGTTGAAAATGGTAACAAAACTGCAGCAGCTTTTTTTGCCAGAAGGGGATACTCGTTTCTTAAACTCAGCCAAAAGTTGATCAATGACAGATTTCTAAAACTCCTTTTCAATTCGTAATCACAGGAGATCTCAATCAATCAATTTCTCTTTTTCCTCAGTGAGGAGTTTAAGAAACGAGCCAAATGCAAGGTCCTATACCTAGCAACAAGCCATGCCGGCTACACCTACAGAATGGGGAAGTGTATCCAGGAACGCAGTGACTCTGAAGGGGATTTAGGGGCCATACTCAGCAAACCAGTCAACACGAGCTCCCAGTGTGATGCTGTGGTGAACAGAGCTAAAGCAATTATTAGAGGTATAAGCAGAGCCGTGAGTAGGATAGGGAGTTGACACAGCATCAGTGAGACTGATATTGGAATACTGCATCCAGTTTTGGTGTTCTCATTTGAAAAAGATGTTGAGAAATGGGAGCTGGGGCAGCAAAGAGCCACTAAATGTTCTGAGGGCTGGAGAAAAATGCCTTCTAGTGAGCTATTGACAGAGCTCAACCTATTTAGATTATCCAAAGAAGGTGGAAGGGTGACCTCACTGAAATTTTGAAGTGCCTTAATGGAAAAAAAAACATCGGGTATTAAAGGGTTCTTTAATCTAGCAGGGAAAGGCATAACAAGACACAGGACTGGAAAATGAAAAGAGACAAATTCCTTTTACAAATAAGGCACACATATACTGAAGCGAGGATGATTCACCACAGGAACAAACTACAAAGGGAAGTGGTGGATTCTCCATCTCTGGATGTCTTTGAGTGGGGTGATCCACAGAGAGTAGCTCAAACATCCAATGTGGCTGGCCAGGGACAGGACATCAGCACTGCAGGGGAGGGGTGGGTGTGGCAGTGACATCACAAAGGCCTTTTGCAGGACCTCAGCCTATTGGTAAAATGTGGTGGGGAGATGGTGACCTCACAGAGACATCAGCCAAGCAGGACAGGGGCACAGGGCCAGGGAAATCTCAGAGACCCCTGTGGCTTTGTCTCAGCAAGTCTCCTTCTCAAGGTCTCTCCTTGAGGACTGAGAGAGTATTAGGGTTCACGTATGGCTCTTGACATCCTGGCACTTTGCACACCTTCATGAAACTTCATACCCTCCTTGGCTGTAGGGACGTGACCCCAACCCCACTGATGGGAAACAGGCTTTAGTCAGTGTGACGTTATTATAAACTGGGACCATATAGAACATGGTTGCAAGCAAAGTCCTGTAGTGGCACCAAATCTTGTATAAAGGGCATCAAATAAGGTGTCTAAGAAGGTTATGGTTTGCTGGTTATGATTATGCTGTCTATATGTGTGTATCAATTTTGTAGTTGAAGTTATGAATATTGGCTCTATACTGTCTGTATTTCAAACTTATGCTATGCTTCTGGGAAACATCCCAGACAAGTTGGTGTTAGCTCTGCCTAGCTTGCTTGATGGCCCATTAAGGACCATCAGCTATACAACTGACCCATGGAGAGAAGGCAGATATGCCTTGCAACTCAGCAAAGTATGCAGGGACTGGCCCATGTGACTCCAGACTCCATTTTGCTGTAATTTTCCACAGTAAGGACAAAGAGGTGTTCTTTTGAAGCAGAGAAAGAACTGACAGGAAGGGAATGCAATGCATGACAGTTCGTTAGCAAGAGTTAGGCTAACTGTAACCCTAATAACGTGAGATTTGTAGAAGCGAGGAATGTGTGAGGCGAGTGGGAAAGGACTGTGTGAGAAGTTGTTGCGACCTTGTATAGATAATGTGTAGATAATATGGAATGTAGACTAAGGGTATGTCTACACTACGAAAGTAGTTCGATTTTACTTAAATCGAATATGTGGAATCAATATTACAAAGTCGAACGTGTGTATCCACACTAAGGACAGTAATTCGAATTCGTGAGTCCACACTAACTGGGCAAGCGTCGACATTTGAAGCGGTGCACTGTGGTCAGCTATCCCATAGTTCCCGCAGTCCCCGCTGCCCATTGGAATTCTGGGTCGAGCCCCCAAAGCCTGCTGGGGAAAAAATTGTGTCGATGGTGGTTTTGGGTAACTGTCGTCATCCAACCGCCACTCCCGCCCTCCCTCCCTGAAAGCGCCGGCGGGCAATCAGTTCGCGCACTTTTCTGGTGAGTGATAGTGCGTACGCCACAGCACTGCGAGCATGGAGCCCTCTGCGACCATCACTGCAGTTATGGCCGTTGTCAACACCTCGCACCTTATCATCCACCTTTTCCAGATGCTGAGAAATCGGGCGAGGAGGCTACGGCAGCACAGTGAGGACATGAAGTCTGAGAGTGGCACAGACCTCTCACAAAGCACGGGACCCCGCGCCGTGAACATCATGGTGGCAATGGGTCATGTTGATGCTGTGGAATGACGATTCTGGCCCCGGGAAAGAAGCACGGACTGGTGGGATCGCATAGTGCTGCAGGTCTGGGATGAATCACAGTGGCTGCGAAACTTTCGTATGCGGAAGGGAACTTTCCTGGAACTTTGTGAGTTGCTGTCCCCTGGCCTGAAGCGCAAGGACACCCGGATGCAAGCAGCCCTGACTGTCCAGAAGTGAGTGGCCATAGCCCTCTGGAATCTTGCAACGCCAGACAGCTACCGGTCAGTCGCGAATCACTTTGGCTTCAGCAAATCTACCGTGGGGGTTGCTGTGATGCAAGTAGCCAACGCCATCGTTGAGCTACTGCTGTCAAAGGTAGTGACCCTTGGAAACGTCCAGGTCATCATAGATGGCTTCGCCGCGATGGGATTCCCAAACTGTGGTGGGGCTATCGATGGAACTCACATTCTTATCCTGGGACCGGACCACCAGGCCAGCCAGTACATTAACCGAAAGGGCTACTTTTCAATGGTGCTGCAAGCACTGGTGGACCATAGGGGGCGTTTTACAAACATCAACATAGGATGGCCGGGCAAGGTTCATGACGCTCGTGTTTTCAGGAACTCTGGTCTGTTTAGACTGCTGCAGGAAGGTATTTACTTCCCGGACCAGAAAATAACTCTTGGGGTTGTGGAGATGCCTATAGTCATCCTCGGGGACCCAGCCTACCCGCTAATGCCCTGGCTCATGGAGCCCTATACAGGTGCCCTGGACACTGAAAAAGAACTCTTCAACTACCGTCTGAGCAAGTGCAGAATGGTGGTGGAGTGTGCTTTTGGACATCTCAAGGGGAGATGGAGAAGCTTACTGACTCACACTGATCTCAGCGAAACCAATATCCCTATTGTTATTGCAGCTTGCTGTGTGCTCCACAATCTCTGTGAGAGCAAGGGGGAGACCTTTATGGCGGGGTGGGAGGTTGAGGCGAATAGCCTGGCTGCTGATTACGCCCAGCCAGACAGCCGTGCGATTAGAAGAGCCCAGCGGGACGCGCTGTGCATCCGGGAGGCTTTGAAAGCTAGGTTCCTGAGTGAGCAGGGTAACCTGTGACTATTAAGTTTGTTTAAAGAGAAGCTGAACCTGCCCCCGTTTCTTTACCCACTTACTGTTGACTATCCTCTCCAGCTACATACCCCGTTCACCCCATCCCCCCCTTCCAACACACATTTAAAAATAAAATAAATGGAACTTTGTTAATGAACACCGTTTTCTTTATTACGGATTTCGCTGTAAAGTGTTGAAACTGGGACGCAGATTGTGGTGGGGAGCGGGCGTAGCGATGGAAAGAATGCTTCTAAACTCGAGGAATGACAGGCTCCTGCTCCTAGAGAGGTCCACAGTGGTGGACTGGTTGTTTCAACGGAGATTGCCACCCCTCCTTTTCGGGACTCTGTGTGTGGGGGCTATGTGACTTTGTGGCGGGGGAGGACGGTTACAGATCCCCTGCTGCGTGGCTCTGTGATCCAGGATAAGGACCGCAGTATAAGATCTCTATCTGTCCTCCCCCACCACAAAGTCACATGCCCCCCCCACACACACACACACAGAACATGAAAACCACCTCCCAGACTGAACAGGGTGCCTAGTGACTGCAGTGTGTGTGTGACCTTCTGCTGAACCTGCCCCCGTGTCTGTACCCTGGTAAAGGTGACTCCAATTACCAACCCCCTACCCCCCCCTTCAAACATACTGTCCTCTAAAAGAACATGACGGAAACAGTAATTAACAGAAACGTATCTTTTATTAGCAACTACACAGTTAGGGGATGAAACTGGGATGGGGGCTTGGGTGAGGCAGGAAGGAAAGGACTTATCAAATTTTTGGGAATGAGAGCCTTCTGGTACTTGAGCAGTCTGCACGGGTGGAGTGACAGTTTTCACGGCCCCTGCCGCCCCTCCTCCTTGGGACTTTGGGTGAGGGGGGTATGGGAGTTTGTGGCGGGGGAGGGCGGTTAGAGATAGACTGCAGCGGAGCTCTGTCCTCCTGCCTCCGGTCCTGCAAAACATCCACAAGGTGCCAGAGCGTGTCCGTTTGCTCCCTCATTAGTCCAAGCAGCGTTTGAGTCACCTGCTGGTCTTCCTGCCGCCACCTCTCCTCCCGTTTGCTGTGTGCTCGCTGGTATTGTGACATGTTTTCCCTCCACAGGGTCTGCTGGGCCGCATCGGCTCGGGATCAGCCCATAAGTTCTGAGAACATGTCGTCCCGTGTCCTTTTCTTTCTCTGCCTAATCTGCGCCAGTCTCTGCGAGGGGGATGCCAGGGTAGGTCGGGAGACAGTCGCAGCTCTGGGATGGGAAAAAGGGAGTGAATTCCTCACAAAGATAATTTTTTGTGAACAATGAACATAGTCTTTCTCTGTGAACAAGACCATGCACAGCACCTATCACATGCGCACTCAGGACAAGGTCGAATTTTCGGCCTTCGCATTCAGTGCCTGGGGTCTTGCAGTGGAGATCAGACAAGTGGGGCAGGACAGCGGAATTCGGGTAGAAGGCTGACATGGTAAGCCATAGACTTTTGGCTGCTTAAAACTTAAATTAGAGCAGTGCCCTCCTTTCACGTTCAAAGCAATGCTCCTATCGTTGGGCAGTTCCTGCTGCCGGCAATCTGGCAAGCATGAACTCTGCCCCATCCCACCCCCTTGCGGCTGTCCCCGGGAAAGATCCCTGTATGCTGCCCCTCTTCCACCTCCACCGCGTGGCAGTAAACCGCCGGTGACAGTTCTGTAAAGGAACAGGCAAGCAGTCCCAATAGTAACATTCCCCTAATTCTAAGCAGGTCACCATGAGCGACATCACTCTGCTGAGAATTTCTGAGACCAAGAAAGAATGCATGCAGCAAAAACCAGGGCCGTATGCCGCCATGCTCTGCAAAGCAATGATCCCAGAGTACTTGATGATAGCCTGGCGAGGAAACGTTTCCTACCACGGAGGACACAATAAGGCCGCTCTCCCCAGGAACCTCATGCACAGGCTTTCCAATTACCTCCAGGAGAGCTTCGTGGAGATGTCCCATGAGGATTTCAGCTCTATCCCCGGACATATAGACCTTATTTTCCGGTAGCTGCACTGGCAAGGACTAAAAAGTAGAGCTCCTAGGGCAAACTAATCATGATAAACCAGACATTGTTAGATTCTTTTGCAGTAGTTGCACTGCCAAGGACTAAAACATTAAGCGCCTAGGGCAAACAAATCATGAAAAACCCATTGTTAATATTCCTGTTCTGTTCAAAATAAATGTTTACATGTTTAAAACACTTACCGACTGATCCTTCCCCTGATTCAGGGTCTGGGTTAACACCTGGGGACGGTTGGTAGGGGATCTCTGTGTGGGTGAAGAGATCCTGGCTGTCTGGGAAATCAGCGTTGTAAGCGCTGTCAACTGCCTCCTCCTCCTCCTCACCTTCTTCATCTTCCCTGTCCGCTAACATCTCTGAGGAAGCGGCCATCGACAATATCCCATCCTCAGGATCTACGGTCAGTGGTGGGGTAGTGGTGGTGGCCGCACCTAGAATGGAATGCAGTGCGTCATAGAAACGGCATGTCTGGGGCTGGGATCCGGAGCGTCCGTTTGACTCTTTGGACTTCTGGTACACTTGTCTCAGCTCCTTGATTTTCAAGCCCGGTAACTAGAGGATCTTTTAGGAGATCCGACCCACGGTGGGCTAACTCAGCCTGGCATCGTCCGGCGAGGAGGCTACCTGTGTCTAGGAGTTAGGTTAGATAAATGTCTATCAGGGATGGTCTAGACAGTATTTGGTCCTGCCATGCGGGCAGGGGACTGGACTCGATGACCTCTCGAGGTCCCTTCCAGTCCTAGAATCTATGAATCTATGAATCTATGAGTGTGTGAACCCATCTTCCCTCCCCTTTTCCTCTCTGTGCGAGCCACTGACAGTCTGATCATCTCACTGGATGCAACGAGAGTAAGCGGCGCCATCTCTCTGAGACTAGCCGACGCTCTTTGCTGAAGGGAGGTGTAGGAGGGTCGTGGCCATCCTCGTTAGTCTCTCCTGTGTGAGTACCCTGTAGGGAGAGATCCTTAGTTTATGTGCCGCTAGAGCGGACAGGGCATCCTCCCTGTGTGCGTGATTGGAAAATGTGTGGGGGACAGTCTAAGGATTCCCTCTCACCCTCTAAGGGTACCCCAGCTTATTTCATTTACGTACATTATGGTCCTAAAACCTGCAGGTATTTAGAGAATTGGAATCATTACACGCGTGAAAATTCATCTAAACAATGCCCACTAGAAGGTACCTTCAATCTAGATAAGATCATACATCTCAGAGGAGCTTTTAATCACCAAAAAGCCTCTGACACACAATGGGAACAATTTGTCTATTGAGGAAAGGAACGGGTTAATTGGAAATTCAGCTTGGTCCAGAGATAAACAGAAAGTTAATCAGCGTTCAAGGTCAAGAATCAATGCAGACCAGGTTAAGTACAAAGAAAAACTGCTTTCGGCCCCAGCTGGCTGTGAAAAAATATAGACATAGTCAAACCAAAGGCAATACAAGTTACAGTGCTGAGATTACATTTGCAAAGCTTAACTGACCAGTGAGATCCAACAGTCTGCCTTTGCGACCCTGGAGCCGGCGTGGTTTGGGGACGCTGAAGAAGCCACAGGCAGCCGGCCTGGACTGGAATCACTGAAAAGACGCCCCAGGAGACCTCAGGGTGTAAAAGAACTGCCCTCCCAAGAGAGGAAGCAAGTTGGAGATTGCACAGCACCTTCTCTGAACGTTATACACAGACCTGGCCAGTCTGGACGTACGTGTGTGAGTATGAAAGTGTGCCTACTCTCAGCCGCAGTAAGTCTGAGAACCGGAGAGGCATTTAGCATTCCTCTCTCCACCCCGGTTGACCGAGAAGGGTGTCAGGTGGATCTACCCCAGTCATAGCAGGACTGGGCAATAGAGAAGTTGGAGAGAAGGGAAGAGTTGTGTACTTGATAACTAGAATTGAGCAATTAAGAGCATAGATCATGAACCAGGCAGCAACTCAAACCTACGCCCAGGGCAAGTTGCAAGCCTTGAGACAGGACTTCCAGGCAGAAAAGGAAACACTGGCTAAGCAAGTACCGGTCCTTCAGGGACTTGTCAGAATTTAACCATTTGTGTTTGCATAGGCTGTAACAGCAGTGTGTTTGCCACAAGAGAAAATTGAATAGTTAAATGCCAATGGGCCATGCGTTTTGCCCAGGTGGCAAGCCTCACGAGGGAGGACTCGGGTAGCCTTGTGAGTAAGAATGTTTAAGGGAAGAGACCAGGAAGGGTGGGGGCTAGTTGAGAAGCCCACCCTCCTATCTAAATTGGTAGTGAAAAAGCCAGTGCCCATGGAAGGGACGGTTCAGCGAGAAAAGCAGGATCGGGCCCAAGCAGGCAGGCAATAGATAGAGAGATTGGAAAACAGGTTGGAAACTTTGAGGGCATAGTGGAAGGAAAGGAGTAAGTAATTATAAGCATGGGGATTTCAAATCCCGAGAATAATAATTGGAATGGTAAAATGTGTGTAAGACAGAGTCTTTGTACCAAGGTGCAAGGCTCTCCTTTCTTCTGCAGAATAAAGCAACTCTTCCTTATCCCTGTCTGGCTGTTATTGGCTCTCAGCTAGGTGGACCCGATATTTTGGTAACAGTTACTGGCGACTCCGGTTAATGAATTTCTGTCTTAGGCCTGGTCTACACTACGGGTTTAGGTCAACTTTAGCAGCGTTAAATCGAATTAAGCCTGGACACGTCCACACAACGAAGCCCTTTCTTTCGACTTAAAGGGCCCTTTAAACCGGTTTCTTTACACCACCTTCAACGAGGGGATTAGCGATAAAATCGGCCTTTGCAGGTCGGAATTGGGGTAGTGTGGACGGAATTCGACGTTATTGGCCTCCGGGAGCTATCCCACAGTGCTTCATTGTGACCGCTCTGGACAGCACTCTCAACTCAGATGCACTGACCAGGTAGACAGGAAAAGACCCGCAAATGTTTGAATTTCATTTCCTGTTTGCCCAGCGTGGAGAGCACAGGTGACCACGCAGAGCTCATCAGCACAGGTAACCGTGATGGAGTCCCAAGATTGCAAAAGAGCTCCAGCATGGACCGAACGGGAGGTACGGGATCTGCTCGCCATATGGGGAGATGAATCAGTGCTAGCTGAACTCCGTAGCAGTAAAAGAAATGGCAAAGTATTAGAAAAGGTCTCCAAGGCCATGAAGGACCGGGGCCATAACAGGGACACATAGCAGTGCCGCGTGAAAGTTAAGGAGCTACGGCAAGCCTACCACAAAGCCAGAGAAGCAAATGGAAGGTCCGGGGCAGAGCCGCAAACTTGCCGCTTCTATGCGGAGCTGCATGCCATTCTAGGGGGTGCAGCCACCACTACCCCAACCGTGTGCTATGACTCCGTCAATGGAGAAACACACAGGGAAGACGGTTCAGGGAATGAGGAAGATGAGGATGGAGGTACTGTAGGTAGCTCACAGCAGCAAGGAAGCGGAGAAACCGGTTTCCCCAACAGCCAGGATATGTTTGTCACCCTGGACCTGGAACCAGTAACCCCTGAACTCACCCAAGACCCTCAGGGCACACAGGAGACCTCTGGTGAGTGTACCTTTGTAAATATTACACATGGTTTAAAAGCAAGCGTGTTTAATGATTAATGATTAATTTGCCCTGGCAATCGCGGCCAGTACATCTACTGGAAAAGTCTGTTAACGTGTATGGGGATGGAGCGGAAATCCTCCAGGGACATCTCCAGAAAGCTCTCCTTCATGTACTCCCAAAGCCTTTGCAAAAGGTTTTTGGGGAGGGCTGCCTTATCCCGTCCGCCATGGTAGGACACTTTACCACGCCAGGCCAGTAGCACGTAGTCTGGAATCATTGCATAACAAAGCATGGCAGCGTATGGTCCCGGTGTTTCCTGGCATGCAGACAATATCCATTCCTTATCTCTCTTTGTTATCCTCAGGACAGTGATATCATTCACGGTCACCTGGTTGAAATGGGGTGATTTTATTAAGGGGACATTCAGAGGTGCCCGTTCCTGCTCTTCTGAACAGAAATGTTCCCCGCTGTTAACCAAGCGGTGGGGGGACGGGTGAAGTGATCATCCCAGAGAATCGTGTGTGTGTGGGGGGGGGTGGTTTACTTGGGTTTGTGCCACATGTTAACCCGGAAACCGCAGCCCCTCCTTTTACATTGAAAACCCATTTTAAATGGCCAACCCAATTCATCCTTGATATGGGAAATGCGCTGCTGTTTGAAACCTTTCCCGCATGTTAAGAAGGTTAAAAAAGCCAAAAGACTGTGGCTTACCATGGCTGCCTGCAAGCCGAAATATGTTGCCTGGGGCACTGCGTGAGTGATCTCTCATACCAAACCGGCAGGCAGAGGAAAAATGCGACCTTGTAACGAAAGACTGTACCCATTGTTCTCTAAAATGTGTCTTTTTTAACCACCTCTCCCTTCTCCTCCACCAGCTGCAAATGTTTCTCCTTCGCAGAGGCTAGTGAACATTAGAAAGAGAAAACGGAGGACGCGGGACGATATGTTCACGGAGCTCCAGATGTCCTCCCGCGCTGATAGAGCACAGCAGAATGCGTGGAGGCAGTCAATGTCAGACATGAGAAAAGCACAATATGAACGAGAGGAGAGGTGGCGGGCTTAATGGCGGGATGAAAAGAGCAAGTGGCGGGCTGAAGATGATAGGTGGCGTCAGCTTGCAGACAGACGGCAAGAGTCAATGCTCCGTCTGCTAGAGCATCAAACTGATATGCTCCAGCGTATGGTTGAGCTGCAGGAAAGGCAGCAGGAGCAGAGACCGCCGCTACAGCCCCTGTTTAACCAACAGCCCTCCTCCCCAAGTTCCATAGCCTCCTCACCAAGACGCCCAAGAACATGGTGGGGGGGCCTCCGGCCACCCAGTCACTCCACCCCAGATGATCGCCCAAGCATCAGAAGGCTGGCCTTCAATAAGAGTTAAAGTTTTAAAATGCAGTGTGTCCTTTTCCATGCCTCCTCCCCCACCCATCCCAGGCTACCTTGGCAATTATCCCCCTACTTGTGTGAGGAATTAATAAAGAATGCATGAATGTGAAAAAACAATGACTTTATTGCCTCTGCAAGCAGTGCTTGAAGTGGGGAGGGGAGGGTGGGGTGGTTGGTTTACAGGGAAGTAGAGTGAACCGGGTCGGGGGGTGGGGTTGGAGGGTTCATCAAGGAGAAACAAACAGAAGTTTCACACAGTAGCCTGGCCAGTCACAAAACTCATTTTCAAAGCTTCTCTGATGCGCACCGCGCCCTGCTGTGCTCCTCTAACCGCCCTGGTGTCTGGCTGCGCGTAATCAGCGGCCAGACGAGTTGCCTCAACCTCCCACCCGCCATAAATGTCTCCCCCTTACTCTCACAGATATTGTGGAGCGCACAGCAAGCAGCAATAACAATGGGGATATTCTTGTAGCTGAGGTCTGAGCGAGTCAGTAAGCTGCGCCAGCGCGCTTTTAAACATCCAAATGCACATTCCACCACCATTCGGCACTTGCTCAGCCTATAGTTGAACAGATCCTGACTACTGTCCAGGCTGCCTGTGTACGGCTTCATGAGCCATGGCATTAAGGGGTAGGCTGGGTCCCCAAGGATCACAATAGGCATTTCAACATCCCCAACGGTTACTTTCTGGTCCAGGAAGAAAGTCCCTTCCTCCAGCTTTCGAAACAGACCAGAGTGCCTGAAGACGCGAGCATCATGTACCTTTCCCGGCCATCCCACGTTGATGTTGGTGAAACGTCCCTTGTGATCCACCAGGGCTTGCAGCAGCATTGAAAAGTACCCCTTGCGGTTTATGTACTCGGTGGCTTGGTGCTCCGGTGCCAAGATAGGGATATGGGTTCTGTCTATGGCCCCACCACAGTTTGGGAATCCCATTTCAGCAAAACCATCCACTATTGCCTGCACGTTGCCCAGAGTCACTACCCTTGATATCACCAGGTCTTTCATTGCCCTGGCAACTTGGATCACAGCAGCCCCCACCGTAGATTTGCCCACTCCAAATTGATTCCCGACTGACTGGTAGCTGTCTGCCGTTGCAAGCTTCACCAGGGCTATCGCCACTCGCTTCTCAACTGTGAGGGCTGCTCTCATCCTGGTATTCTGGCGTTTCAGGGCAGGGGAAAGCAAGTCACAAAGTTCCATGAACATGCCCTTACGCATGCGAAAGTTTCGCAGCCACTGGGAATCGTCCCACACCTGCAGCACGATGCGGTCCCACCAGTCTGTACTTGTTTCCCGGGCCCAGAATTGGCATTCCACGCCATGAACCTGCCTCAGTGACACCATGATTTCCACATTGCTGGGGCCTGTGCCTTGTGAGAGGTCTATGTCCATGTCAATTTCCTCATCACTCTCTTCGCCACGCTGCAATCGCCTCCTCGGCTGGTCTGGGTTTCGCCTTGGCATGTCCTGGCTCTGCATATACTCCAGGAAAATGCGTGTGGTGTTCATAGTGCTCATAATTGCCACGGTGATCTGAGCGGGCTCCATGATCCCAGTGCTAGCTATGGCGCCTGGTCTGAAAAAAGGCGCGAAACTAGTATCTGACGGACCAGGGGAAGGAGGGAGGGCGGGACGGAGGGTGGGCCGAGTGACAACATGGCGTACAGGTACAGGGAATTAAAATCAAGAAAGGTGGCTGTGCATCAGGGAGAAACACAAACAACTGTCACACAGAATGGTCCCCCCAAAGATTAAACTGAAAACCCTGGGTTTAGCAGGCCGTTGATTTGACGGAGGGAGGGGGAAGCAAATGAATACAGAACAAATCTATTTTTTACATCTTAAGATGACGGTGCAGCGTGACTGATAGCCCTCGGCATCTTCTGGGTGCTTGGCAGCAAATACTGGGCGCTTGGCAGTTAGTGTACTACGATGGCCTTCAGGCCTATTGCACAATCTGCTGCTCAGGGAAGATTCTGCTAATGTGCGATGATCCAACTTGTAATAGGACGGTTACCAGTCATAATACACCATCTACTGCCAAAAGGCAAGGGGCTGGTGCAATGCAGCCCTACGGCTGCCAGCCCCACAGCTGCCAGCACCCAGATCGCCGATGAAGGCTACCAGTCTACTGCACCGTCTACCGCCAAAAGGCAGTTAGCTGCTGCTGCTGTGTAGCAATGCAGTCCCACGTCTGCCAGCACCCAGATGACATATAGTGACGGTGAGCTGAGCGGGCTCCATGCTTGCCGTGGTATGTTGTCTGCACAGATAACCCAGGTAAAAAGGCGCGAATCTATTGTCTGCCGTTGCTGTGATGGAGGGGGAGGGGCCTGATGACATGTACCCAGAACCTCCCACGACACTGTTTTGCATCATCCGGGCATTGGGATCTCAACCCAGAATTCCAATGGGCGGCGGAGACTGCGGGAACTGTGGGATAGCTGTGGGATAGCTACCCATAGTGCAATGCTCCGGAAGTCGACGCTAGCCTCGGTACTGTGGACGCGGTCCGCCGACTAGAGCACTTAGAGCATTTTATGTGGGGACACACACAATCGGCTGTATACAACCGATTTCTATAAAACCGGCTTCTATAAATTCGAACTAATTTCGTAGTGTAGACATACCCTTATACATTTGGGCATTAGGTGTGTGGACGGAACTGAGCCTCTCATTCGTAATTCCTCAGAGTGGAAGCCATTGCGTGCGATGAAGCTCTGAGGTCGAATTGGGATCCTTCTGTCCCGTCCCCTGTAGCGGTCAGTATTAGTAGAAATTCCTGTAATAGGATCCTATTAGGCCATAATTCCCTCTGTTCTCTGTGTAATTCTCTGTTAGAGTGTCAGCAGGCAGATGGGTGGGTCTCTGGTAAAACCCTCTAAGGACAGCCCTTTGAATTATATGTTAAGTAAATGGCCTTTACCCGGTGTTCAGAAAAGAATGTCGAAGAGACGCTTGTTGCAGCTTTGCACCCAGGATTGGCCAGCCCTGGGCACTGAATGGCCCGAATCCAGATCTTTTGACATTCCAACTTACTTAACTCCCTTGCGCCTGGTACTGGAAAACCAGGCACTGGGACAAATAGATTATTGGTTTTTGTGGGATCTGTGCTTTATAAGTTTGAGATGAATTGGTATTGTTTAAAGTTGAAAAAAAAAAAACGAGAATACTTTTGCCAGACACAGGAAACTAGTGTTGTTTAATATGGTATTTAGCATTTAATCCTTAAGGTGACTTAATGCTTTACAAGATTTAAAATGTTTTTAACTAAAGACCAAAGGTTGTGGCTGCAGCAGGGTAGTCAAAGCCAGGAGAATAAAAGATTTGTTTTTGGGCAACAAAATAGCAGATATAAGATCTGGTAAAAAGAGACAGAAGGACAGTGCCCCTGGCTCTGTGTGGTTGAGCTGTCACTTTACTAAGGGTGCATGGAGATTTTGTAAGCACAAAAGAAACAGTTACACCTTGTGTAGAAATTGATGTGGCTAGTGTTGTGGAAATTGAATTGTGGATAGGATGTACATTTTCCCCAGAACATGTGCAGTGTATATTGTAGCAGAGGTAAAAGAAATGCAAACCTACCAATATAGGTTGTGTTGTCTCCTTCAGATCACTGGGTGTTTGAAAGCAGGAGTTAGAAGTAAAAGGCAATCAAAAGTCTGGAAAAGTTAATTGTGTTCCTTTTTAAGTAAGAATCTTTAAGCTGTGGATAGCTTTGGATCTGGAAGCAAGCCAGAAAGCATCTGTATTAATGCAATTTTCTAACTAATAAGGTAGAAGCCACTGAAACCTGGGCTGCCTATGAAACAAATACAAGGAAATATGGGGTAATTCCTCTGTTTTGCCTAAAATCAACAAGAATATGTGTATATAAAGGAAATATTTTAAGCAATGACTGACTACCCAGAAGGGGTAGACTTCTGTTCTTTTGTCTTTCAGATCATCAGAGAAAACGGATGCTAGCTGAACAGCATTCAATGTACCATGCATTTACTGGTACAATAGGAATTATTTTTGTGTTCTATGTCCTGTCTTGTGGGGTTTGTCTTGTGGCCAGAATTGTTGGGTTTAATATTTTCATAAGACAGTCTAGTTCAAAATTAAATAGAAGGGTTAAATCAAAACGCAGATACTTGTTTTATTCAACTTGGAATACAAAGTGTTTGGATAAATCAGGAAAATGTGATATACTAAAGTCTAATACATTTGCTTAAGTAAGAAAAAGAAACTTCATTGGCCAGATTTTTTTAATTGAAAAAAATTGTTGTTAAAATTTGCATACCAACAGTCTTTGGAAGCAAGGACATAAAAGGTTAACCCACACCCATATTGCCTCTGGGATCCTTCTGGCTACCTCAGATTTCTAGCCAGAGGGCTGGGGAGGGAGGAAAGCTATTGGACACCAGAGGTTGTACCGAGTGGACTTCTCAAAAGTGGGTGTGCTTGTCCTGGTTTGTTGCTCCAAAGCTCTGTAATAAAGTTATTTTACTGGAAGGGTGTGCATGGCATACATTGAATAATAAGACTAAAGTACTGTATAATGGCAATGTGTATGTGTTCATTGTTGGGAAAAGGTGTATGAGTGAAGAGTGGAAGTTTCCTTTGTAGGTTAAAAGAAGCCAAGAAGGGGAGAAGGAAAAAGAACAGAACGAGTTAACTGGAAAAAATAGCTAGCAAGCTCAGTCCAAAGATAAGACGCTGGCCCCATCCAAGGACACTGCCCACAGCTAAGACTTGGCTGACAGACAAGAAAAGGGGGGCCTGAATGTGCCCAAGCAACTATGAGATCTGCAAAACACTGCCAGGCATTAATGAAATGTGTTAGGTTTCTTTTCTCACAGATAAAAGAAGTGCTACCCAAAGACCCTAGCAGCCCTGCCATTCATTGAAACAAGGAGACTGAGTCTACATAAAGTCCATCAACAAAAGACTGCTTTGGCTCCACATTGGAAAGGCCCTTTCCAAGTCCTGTTAACCACCAACACCGCTGTGAAGTGCCAAGGACTACCTGCCTGGACCCATGCTTCTCATTGTAAAAAGACCCCTCCACCTCGGGAGAACTCTCTGACTGATGATAAGCCTATTTCTAGCTCTGCTGTGCCTTCTGGACAGCAGGAAAAAGAAAAAAAAGACAAGGTGAAGTGCTAGTAACCTCTCCCTGGTCCACTGACAGACCTACTGTGCCTTTGGATTTTTCTAGAAGAAGCAAAACCATTACAGGGTGATATGCTAGTAACCTCTCCCCTGTATGATGCTGAACCACACTGTTTCAGGAAAAGAGAAGAAGGAATACTTGCTTCATTGAAACCACAAAGTCCAGGGATTCCTGACTACAAGAGACATTAAGAACTGACCCTGGTGAAGAAACAAAGAATTATACACTGGCAGGAAGAAACTTGTGGGACCCATGCTTGGGAACGTGGTATTGATTGGATTTTGGGGTTTATTCTACAGGCTGCGCCCTGTGTTTTGGATAAGTCCTTCAGCATGTATTGCCCTCCCTAATTGGATTTTAAATGATAAGTACCAAAGGCACCTTGTTGCCATTGCCCCTGCCATCTCCTCCATTACACTATTACCCCTGTAACACATCCAAATACAGACAATGCCATATATTTGATAAAACCAGTGACTAAGGTTTACTTCACACTTTAGTGATTTATTTAAATATTGTTTGAAAAAAAATATTTTTAAGGTTCAGGATATCCCATATAAGTGAACAATTGAATGGATCAGTGGAGATAAAAGTATATGATATCACTACCAGTGAACCCCAAGAATCTGTAATTGCAATTGATGGGTTCTATAGCAAATGAATGTTCCTGGAATTTGCACTGTGTTAAATGAGAGAGGCCCTTATTGTTATTTGGTCACCCAATTAGTGAACAATTAAACGAATACCCAGAGTTTGTTTTGCCACTGGAAATTTTACCTGCATAGAAATTATTCCAGTGACTAATAATGTGACCTGTACCTTATTGCAATACACCCCTTCTTATGCCATTAATATCAATGCCTCCCGGAAGTACATAAAGGTGTTCAACCAACAGATGTGGTATAGTACTACACAAAAGAGAGATGTATTAGGATATCAATGGACTGTGATTAACACTACACTAGGGACTGTTAAATTTTCATTGCCCTTATCCAGTTTCCAGATTACCTCTACATACCCAAATTACTCACACGGGGCTGCCATTAGATTAGCACAACAGAGGGCTTGGGTTATTTCTTCTAGAAAGAAGAGAGACTTGACCGGATCCCTATGGGATGGGGCCAATAGTGCAGCAGCAGTTTGGAATATTTTTAAGAACCAAGAACATGAGAAATTGGGGCAACTAGAGAAGGCCATTGGCCTTGTTTCTGGAGCACAACTAACCCAAGTACAGGCTGGAGTTGGTGAGTTACATGTTATTTCCGCCCTTAGTTCTGTGACCCAGAAGTTGCTGACAGAGATGGTATTGAATATCACTGAGGCTGGGAAGGCATTGCAGTGGGATCTAGCATGTTCAGAAATTCAGGATTTCATGAATGACCAGCTAATGGCCATTCGGAATGATCTAGAGCATCAGGCTTGGCCCACTGCCCTTACAGACACATCAGGAGTACCATCTGATCTGTGGCCATGGAGACATACTTGGAGACTTTCTGGGTGGAAGTGCAGACGTTCTCAGTGCTCCTTCCAAGCATATGGACCGGTTGGGGGTGTGTGGGCTCCCACATACCGAATCCTGCCGGGTCCATGGGGAGGATGCATGTGGGATTGGGTAATTCATCGAGACATCTGGGAAATTAGACCTCCTGGTATGCCCAATCGATTTTTAGTCAGCGCTCCTGGGATGACATCTGACATTTGGATGGGGTTAGGGAGTCAATGGACATTAGAACCCCCACAGCTTCAGTGTATCCATAAACTGAAGCCAGGAGAAGTTGTTACTCTTCATGACTACGTTTGCTGGGAGGGTAGGGGACAAGGAACTACCCTAACAGGACACTTGCTTTTTTCAAGCTAATGATAGTTGTGTGTATGTTAAAGCCACCACACTGCAAAACATACATTTTAATCTCATTACCACTGCAGGCAATCATATTATTTACTGGCCTGCAAATAGAATTTTGCAAGTAGTCCTTAGGTTCCAGATACCCTTTAATTGGACTAGTTTAGTACCTGATCAATTTCAAAATTTGCTTTCACTGTTACCAGAGGTTCAGAAAACCTCTGAAGTACAAGGGCAAATTCACATGCTTCAAAATATATATCAAGTTGAAAAGTATGCCTTTCAGACAGCTTATAGAGTATCCACCTTATGTACTAAGTATGATGTATTGTGTTATATGACTAAGATTGTACAACAACCCCATCATATTATCGCTATGGGAATGTTATTGCTTGTGTTGTTGTTAGCTAGTGCAGGAGTACGGTATTGTTGTTGTAAAGGACATAATAATAGTAATACCTTTCATGTCCATGCTCATCATGCATTGTCATTACATCCAATCAAAACCCCTAAGGTTGAAGCATCTGATGTAGAATCTGAATTCTGAGATTTAATGCAAATAGAGATTTGAAAATGTTTGTTGTACTAGTACTACAAAAGGGGGGGTTGTGGAAGCAGAGAAAGAACTGATAGGAAGGGGATGCAATGCATGACAGTTCGTTAGCAAGAGTTAGGCTAACCGTAACCCTAATAACGTGAGATTTGTAGAAGCGAGGAATGTGTGAGGCGAGTGGGAAAGAACTGTGTGAGAAGTTCTTGCGACCTTGTCAGGGCCGGCTCTAGGCACCAGCAAAACAAGCTGGTGCTTGGGGCGGCACATTTTTAGGGGCGGCATTCTGGCACAGGCCATGCTGCCCCTAAAAATGTGCCACGGCCGCCCCAACTCACCTCCGCTGCTGCCGCTCACGCGCCGCTGCTCGCCCTCCCTCCCAGGCTCTCAAACCCAGGAGGGAGGGGAAGATCCCGAGTGGCCGCGGCGCGTGAAACAGCTGATTCGCGCGCCGCTGCTCCCCCTCCCTCCCAGGTTTGAGAGCCTAGGAGGGAGGGGGAGACCCCGAGAGGCTGAGGCGCACGCGCTGCTTCTCCCTCTCCCTCCCTCCCTCCTAGGCTTGAGAGCCTGGGGGGAGGAGGCAGGGCTGGGGATTTGGGGAAGGGGCGGAGTTGAGGCAGCGCCATGGGATGGGGTAAGAAAAAAACGTGCAGGGGGCGGCCAAAATTGATTTTGCTTGGGGCGGCAAAAATCCTAGAGCCAGCCCTGGACCTTGTGTAGATAATATGGAATGTAGACTAAGAGTCTACATTAGTGAGCAAAACAAGATATCAGAATGATCTATGTATAAACAAAATGCAGCTGTTGCTCATTATTGTGTGTAACAAAAGGTATAAATGTTTGCTGTAATTATTTACCTGTTGAGAGACCTGTTTAGCTCTCCCCCTCTATGCAATTGATAGAGAGAAAATAAAGTATCTGATTTGCTGTACCCAAACAAAAAGTGAGAACTCTGTTATTCTCCGACAATCTGGAAAAGACTATAAAAGGCTGATGCCTCTCCTCCATCTTGTCTTCAATCCTGCTTCTTACCTCTGGAGGGACTTTGCTACAAACTGAAGCTCTAAATAAAAGGACTGAGGACCCATCCCAGCTGGGGATGTTCTAGAGACTTGATTTTGAACCTGCAGTTTATCTCATCACTGCTACAAGCCTGAACCAAGAACTTTGCCATTACTGTATGTACCCAGAATTCCAATGGGCAGCGGGGACTGCAGGAACTGTGGGATAGCTGCCCACAGTGCACCGATTCCAATGTCGACACTTGCCCCATTAGTGTGGACTCACAAAGTCAAATTACTGTCCCTAGTGTGGATACACACGTTCGACTTTGTAATATCGATTCCACATATTTGATTTAAGTAAAATCGAACTACTTTCGTAGTGTA
Organism: Malaclemys terrapin pileata; assembly: GCF_027887155.1. NCBI lineage: Eukaryota > Metazoa > Chordata > Testudines > Emydidae > Malaclemys > Malaclemys terrapin. The sequence continues at coordinate 173,537,972 of NC_071506.1, forward strand.
GACATACCATTAGTCTACATTCCATATTATCTACACATTATCTATACAAGGTCGCAACAACTTCTCACACAGTCCTTTCTCACTCGCCTCACACATTCCTCGCTTCTACAAATCTCACGTTATTAGGGTTACAGTTAGCCTAACTCTTGCTAACGAACTGTCATGCATTGCATCCCCTTCCTGTCAGTTCTTTCTCTGCTTCCAAAAAACAACTCTTTGTCCTTACTGTGGAAAATTACAGCAAAATGGAGTCTGGAGTCACATGGGCCAGTCCCTGCATACTTTGCTGAGTTGTAAGGCATATCTGCCTTCTCTCCATGGGTCAGTTGTATAGCTGATGGTCCTTAATGGGCCATCAAGCAGGCTAGGCAGAGCTAACACCAATTTGTCTGGGATGTTTCCCAGAAGCATAGCATAAGTTTGAAATACAGACAGTATAGAGCCAATATTCATAACTTCAACTACAAAATTGATACACACATATAGACAGCATAATCATAACCAGCAAACCATAACCTTCTTAGACACCTCATTTGATCCCCTTTATACAAGATTTGGTGCCACTACAGGACTTTGGTTGCAACCATGTTCTGTATGGTCCCAGATTATAATAACGTCACACCGCCCCAGGCCCGTTTCCCATCAGTGGGGTTGGGGTCACGTCCCTACAGCCAAGGAGGGTATGAGGTTTCATGAAGGTGTGTAAAGTGCCAGGATGTCAAGACCATACGTGAACCCTAATACTCTCTCAGTCCTCAAGGAGAGACCTCGAGAAGGAGACTTGCTGAGACAAAGCCACAGGGGTCTCTGAGGTTTCCCTGGCCCTGTGCCCCTGTCCTGTCTGGCTGATGTCAGCATCTCTCTGTGAGGTCACCACCTCCCAACCACCTTTTACCAATAGGCTGAGGTCCTGCAGAAGGCCTTTGTGATGTCACTGCCACACCCAGCCCTCCCCTGCAGTGCTGATGTCCTGTCCCTGGCCAGCCACATTGGATGTTTGAGCTACTCTCTGTGGATCACCCCACTCAAAGACATCCAGAGATGGAGAATCCACCACTTCCCTTGGTAGTTTGTTCCTATGGTGAATCATCCTCGCTTCTGAATATTTGTGCCTTATTTGTAAAAGGAATTTGTCTCTTTTCATTTTCCAGCCCTGTGTCTTGTTATGCCTTTCCCTGCTAGATTAAAGAGCCCTTTAATACCTGATGGTTTTTTTTTTCCATTAAGGCACTTCAAAATTTCAGTGAGGTCACCCTTCCACCTTCTTTTGATAAGCTAAATAAGTTGAGCTCTGTCAATAGCTCACTAGAAGGCATTTTTCTCCAGCCCTCTGAACATTTAGTGGCTCTTTGCTGCCCCAGCTCCCATTTCTCAACATCTTTTTCAAATGAGAACACCAAAACTGGATGCAGTATTCCAATATCAGTCTCACTGATGCTGTGTCAACTCCCTATCCTACTCACGGCTCTGCTTATACGTCTAATGATGCCTTTAGCTCTGTTCACCACAGCATCACACTGGGAGCTCGTGTTGACTGCTTTGCCCAGTATGGCCCCTAAATCCCCTTCAAAGTCACTGCGCTCCTGGATACACTTACCCATTCTGTAGGTGTAGCCGGCATGGCTTGTTGCTAGGTATAGGACCTTGCATTTGGTTCGTTTCTTAAACTCCTCACTGAGGAAAAAGACAAATTGATTGATTGAGATCTCCTGTGATTACGAACTGAAAAGGAGTTTTAGAAATCTGTCATTGATCAACTTTTGGCTGAGCTTAAGAAACGAGTATCCCCTTGTGACAGAAAAAGCTGCTGCAGTTTTGTTACCATTTTCAACAACATAGTTATACGAGAAAGCGTTTTCCTCGTATGCACATCTGAAAACCAAATACAGAAACAGACTTGATGCCGAACCAGACCTGAGACTTTATCTTTCTCCAGTGGTTCCGGACTTCCAAGAGCTATGCAGACCAAAGCAAATGCATCCTTCACTCTGAGGAAATTTAAACTTAAATCCCTGGAAATATTCATTTTTAGGAGGGGGTTCATGAGATTTTATAATTTAGTGAAAGGGGTTCGCAGGCTGTTAAAGTTTGGGAACCACTGCTCTAACCCCTCTCTCCAATAGACGTACCCCGTCTCCAAAACCAGTGAGGGGGCAGAGCGCAGACTGGTTTATGCCATATACTGCACTTTTTCTGACCAGCTTTTAACTCTCCAATTCCCCGATGAATGTTCTTCTGACACGTAATGGCTTTTATATTTTTGCTCTAGTGATTATTCAGATGCTACTCCCAATTGGCCAGGTCCAGCTTCCATGTGGTGCCTCACTTTCCCCCTCTCTGAAGTGGGGATAATCCTAACCGAGAGTTAGACAGTGTTTGATCCTCAGATCTTGCTTCCCAAATCCCTGCCCTCCTTGACCAATACCGGCCTCTCCCCCATTTCCCCAAACTTCCATGCCTATGTTAGTGCCTGTATCATCCCACAACTGCAAGGTCTCATACACAGTTTCTTTCCAGCAGCTTTGGAGCTGGAACCGAATGTCCTGAGACCTTCCCTTGAATGGTGTATTCACCGTGGGCATGAGAAAGGACAACACTCATATTCAGATAGAACATCAACCTCCACCTCTGTTCCAGCAGCAGGATGGCCTCTGGTCCCTGCTCCCTCGGACCGCTGGAGCTACTGAGAGGTGGGGTTGGCAGAGCATGAGAATGGCCCATGAGGTTAAGAAATGGCAGGAAGAGCCTCTTCCCTCCATGGGGCTTTATGTTGTCCCTCCATGGGCAATCCTTTCTTTCCGCAGTCTGTGCTTTGGTTCCTGGATTCTGCCAAGAAGCCCAGCTCCCATCCCTAGCAGCTTGGCTGTTCCATACCTTGCAGTGCACCAGGCCCTCTGCAGAGAGCTGCTCTGGGCAAGGACTGCAGAGCCAGTAGTCATCCTGGCAGGTGTAGCCACAGGTTCCATAACCCTGACCCATGGTCTACCTCCGCTAGCAGGCTCTGAACAAGGCCTTCCAAGAGACATGGATGATGAGCTCTAGATCCTGCTGACAGCACCCTCCAGCACAGACAAACTCTAGCATCTTGGAGGTGAGCAGATGGGGAGGTGCAGCAGGGGTTTTACTGAAAAACTGAGTGTAGCACTGGGAGCAGCGTCTGATGTTTTACTGTCTAGCTGGTTTGCTTCCTAGAATGAACACTCATTGAGTGGGGTGATCCACAGGCAGTAGCTCAAACCTCCAAAGTGTCTGGCCAGCGGCAGGACATTAGCACTGCAGGGGAGGGGTGGGTAGGTTGACCAGATAGCAAGTGTGAAAAACTGGGACAGGGAGTGGGGGGTAATAGGAGCCTATATAAGAAAAAGACCCAAATATCAGGATTGTCCCTATAAAATCGGGACAGCTGGTCACCCTAGGGGTAGGTGTGGCAGTGACATCACAAAGGCTTTTGCAGGACCTCGTCTATTGGTCAAAGGTGGTGAGGAGGTGGTGACCTCACAGAGAGATGCTGACAGCAGCCAGGCAGGACGGGGCACAGGGCCAGGGAAACCTCAGAGACCCCTGTGGCTTTGCCTCAGCAAGTCTCCTTCTCAAGGTCCCTCTTTGAGGACTGAGAGAGTATTAAGGTTCACGTATGGCTCTTGACATCCTGGCACTTTACACACCTTCATGAAACCTCATACCCTCCTTGGCTGTAGGGACGAGACCCCAACCCCACTGATGGGAAACGGGCCTGGGGCCGTGTGACGTTATTGATATAATCTGGGACCATATAGAACATGGTTGCAACCAAAGTCCTGTAGTGGCACCAAATCTTGTATAAAGGGGGTCAAATGAGGTGTCTAAGAAGGTTATGGTTTGCTGGTTATGATTATGCTGTCTATATGTGTGTATCAATTTTGTAGTTGAAGTTATGAATATTGGCTCTATCCTGTCTATATTTCAAACTTATGCTATGCTTCTGGGAAACATCCCAGACAAGTTGGTGTTAGCTGTGCCCAGCCTGCTTGATGGCCCATTAAGGACCATCAGCTATACAATTGACCCAGGGAGAGAAGGCAGATACGCCTTGCAACTCAGCAAAGTATGCAGGGACTGGCCCATGTGACTCCAGACTCCATTTTGCTGTAATTTTCCACAGTAAGGACAGAGAGGTGTTCTTACACCTGGAAAAGACTATAAAAGGCTGATGCCTCTCCTCCATCTTGTCTTCAATCCTGCTTCTTACCTCTGGAGGGACTTTTCTACAAACTGAAGCTCTAAACAAAGGACTGAGGACCCATCCCAACTGGGGATGTTCCAGAGACTTGATTTTGAACCTGCAGTTTATCTCATCACTGCTACAAGCCTGAACCAAGAACTTTGCCATTACTGTACGTAATCAATTCCATTTAACAAATTCTAGCTCTCATCTATATCTTTTTCCTTTTATGAATAAACCTTTAGATTTTAGATTCTAAAGGATTGGCAACAGCGTGATTTGTGGGTAAGATCTGATTTGTATATTGACCTGGATCTGGGGCTTGGTCCTTTGGGATCAAGAGAAACTTTTTTCTTTTATTGGGGTATTGGTTTTCATAACCATTTGTCCCCATAACGAGTGGCACTGGTGGTGATACTGGGAAACTGGAATGTCTAAGGGAATTGCTTGTGTGACTTGTGGTTAGCCAGTGGGGTGAGACCAAAGCCTTCACTGTCTGGCTGGTTTGGTTTGCCTTAGAGGTGGAAAAACCCCAGCCTTGGGCTGTAACTTCCCTGTTTTAGCAATTTGTCCTGAATTGGCACTCTCAGTTGGGTCCCGACAGAACCAGCATCGTAACAGGGGGGAAGCTACCGGCTCAGGGTCACACCAAGTGTTAGAGCCATGGATGGGACCCAGCAGTCCTTATTTCCAGGCCCCTTCACTAACCTCTGCTGCACACTCCCTCCCACAGCTGGCCATTACAACCAGGCCCTCATGTCCAGTCCCCCTGCCTTTGAGAGGGAGAGTGCTCCGCTGTAGTGACTGGACCAGGGTATTGGGAGGCAGGACTCCTGGGTTCCATTGCTGGTTTTCTTTTTCCTGTGGGACTTTGGGCAAGTTGCTCCCCATCTCAGTGCTAAGCAGCATCTGACCATTAAAGGTCAGAGCATATTGCCCAGGAGGAGGAGTGTTTGGCTCTGGGGTTTCACTTCAGCCCAGTCTATTGAGAGGGGCCCAGCCTGGAGTTTGGCTCAAGGAGACCAATTCTCCAATTTGTTTAGGGCGTTTTGAATTTCAAACGGATTGTTTAATCATTTGTTCCAGTATCTTTCCAGACATAGAAGTGAGATTGGCTAGTCTGTAAGTCCCAGGGTTCTGTTTGTTCCCCCTTTTAATGGATGGGAAGATGTTCTTTTTCTGGGATCTCAGAGGAGAACTGGTGCATGGCACCTGGTTTATTAAAGCCACAAAAATTGAGCCAGGAACCTCTTCTCGCTCCTGGCAAAGAGCCCAGGTGACTAAAATAGTGGGACTCACATCCCTGAATGGGCTTTAAAAAAGACAATGGTTAAAATTTGGCCCCAACCATTTCTTGTTTCCGCAGACTAGACATTTTAACAAAGATTAGAATTCCTTGGTGCTCAACACCTGGAAACACCCCTTTCTCCTTCACAGAGGGCTTTAACGCCCCTTATCTCACCCAGGCTCACTGCTGCCCAGAGTTAGAGAACTGTCCCTATTCCCATGGGACAAACGGGCATCCTGAAGTACAGAGAAAGGAAGCGACCTACCCAAGGCACTGGCAGAGCCAGAAAGAGAAGCCACCAGTCCTGACTCCTTTTCTAACTAACAGACAAGAAACCCCCCAGAGGCAGGGATAGAGCCCAGGAATCCAGATGGTGGGAAAATTTTCATGGAAACCATTTTCTGTCATAAAATCCCATTCAGACTAAACCTTTTTGTTTCTTGAAATCGAAACAAGTTGGATGAAAATTCTTTGCAAAAATATTTGTTTGCAAAACGAAAGCATCTCCTGTTCATCACAGTGTGTTAAATTGTCTCATCGCACACAAAGAGGAGACACTGTGGTCTAGACACTTAGATGAGACGCTTCAGTCTGAGCTAAGTAGTTGTTGCTCTTAACAATTTGAAAATAATAAAATACACATAAAATAGAATCTTTCAGCTATTATCTTATGTCATAATCTGATACGACTCAATGTGATAGGACACCTCATATTCTGCACTGCTCCTAGTGACACTCTCCAATGGATCCCCATCCTCTACACACTGTGAGGTAGGTAGGAGCGGATTGTTATCTCTACCAGGGCCGGCTTTAGGCCGATTCCACCGATTCCCCTGAATTGGGCCCCGCCCCTAAGAGGGCCCTGTGCAGATCGGGCAGTGTCCCTGCCTGAAGCAAAGCTCCGTGGCTCTCCCAGAAGCAGCAGCTGTTGTTGCTAGGCAACAAGAGTCGCTGGCCGGCAGGGGGCTGAGGCAGAGGCAGCAGCGGCTGTTGCAGGTCAGGAGTGGGGAGGGGAGGAGAAGGCACATGTGCTTTGCAGCCTTCCCCTCCCCTCCCCCCAGCACTCACCTGGAGGAGACACCTAGGGGGCTTCCGGTCCGGTGGGAGACAGGAATATCTCCAGTGGACCTCACTCACTTTAGCAGCTGCTGGGGCTTCGGTTGGTGAGAGTTTGACCCCATGATTCCCCATAGGTTTGTAATATTGGGCTGGTTTTGTGGTTTTTGGTGGTGTTGCTGTTTGAGGGTGAGTTTGTGCCTGCCTACGTCTGTTTCAAAACTAAACTCAGGATCATGTAACCCAGGAAGAAAGCCCCGAGCCGGTACTTAGTGCTGTGAATTCCAGGTGAGAGAGAGGGAGGTTTGGAGGAGGAAATCAAATACATCAAGAGGGGAGAATGCGAAAGGTCTGCAACACGGCAGGCTGAGACTTTTATCTCTCCCTTCTCCCCTGATAGAGGGGAAACTGAGGCACGGAGTGATTTGATTCCCCTCCCCAAATTATTTTGCTCCTATCCAAACCAGTTCCCTTTCCATCAACTCTGCTTCCCCTGCTGAAAAACCACTGTAAGGGCTGAATATTTCCATTAAACTCTGGCTCCTTCATTTGCCCTGCAACAATAAAATAGACCGGCTTGGGGGGGGGAGGAATATCTCCCCCCCCAAAGCTGTGTGGATATTAAGTTTTTTTTGGGGGGGCACGATAATATTCCGGATCAATCAAACGCCCATCTCAGCTTTCTAGCCATCCAGCAGCTCTAGGGCAGGGAAGGAAGGTGCTCTTGGTGCAGAGTGGTTGCAAAACAGGGGTGAATTTACCGGGGGGGAGGGGGGGTCTGGTTGAAATCCCACCCGATGCAGCCACACAGAATCTCTGGCAGCGCTAGGAGAGGCCAGGAGTGGAAGCAGGTGGCCCGGGGGTGGGGGGACATTTGTCCTCAGTCCTGGGCTCTGGGATGGACTAGACTGGGTGGGTGGTGGGTTCAGTCTAGTCTTCCAGTCTGTTTCTCTCGCTGGGGTTTGTGGTTTTCTAGGGTTACCATATTTTGTGCCTCCAAATGGAGGACACTCCCAGGGGCCCCGGCCCCGCCCCCAGCCCCGCCCCCGCCCCAACTCCGCCCCCTCCCAAAGTCTCCGCCCTCTCCCCTGCTTCCCGCGAACATTTGAGTAGCGGGAAGCCTGTAGCAGGTAAGGGGCGGTGTGGGGGGAGGAGGCGCGGCCCAGGCTGGCCCCCCGGCGGCTCCAGCCTGGGTCGGCTCGGGCCCTGGGGTGCCGGCCCCGGCCCCCGGCCGACCACCCCCGGCCCGCCCAGCACTGCCGGCCCCCGGCGGCCCGGCGCACCCCCCGGCTCGCGGCCCCGCGGCCCCCCCAGCTCGCGGCCCCATGGATCCCCCGGCCCCGCGGCCCCCCTGGCTCCCGGCCCCGCGGCCCAGCGGACCTCCCGGCCCCACGGCCCCACGGCCCCCCTGGCTCTGCAGACCTCCCGGCCCCGCGGCCCAGTGGACCCCCCGGCTCGCAGCCCCGCAGCCCAGCGGACCCCCCGGCTCAGCGGACCCCGCGGCCCAGCGGCCCCCCCGGCTCCCGGCCCCGCGGCCCAGCGGCCCCCCCGGTTCCCGGCCCAGTGGCCCCCCCGGTTCCCGGCCCAGCGGACCCAGTGGACCCCCTGGCTCGCGGCCCCGCGGGCCCGGACTGCCTCGCGGCCCCGCGGACCCCCCCGGCCCGCGGCCCAGCGGACCCCCCGGCTCCCGGACCGGCACCGCGCCCCCGGCTCCCTGCCCGGCCCCCCGCCCACCCCGGCCCGGCACTGCGACCCCGGCCCGGCACCGCGCGCCCGGCCGGGCTCGGCACCATGCCCCCGGCCCCACGGCCCCGGCCAAAGAGGCCCCGGCCGAGCCCTCCCGATTTTCCCGGACATGCCCGGCTTTTGGGTGGTTAAACACTGGAACAAATTGCCTAGGGAGGTTGTGGAATCTCCGTCTCTGGAGATATTTAAGAGTAGGTTAGATAAATGTCTATTAGGGATGGTCTAAGCAGTACTTGGTCCTGCCATGCGGGCAGGGGACTGGACTCGATGACCTCTCGAGGTCCCTTCCAGTCCTATAATCTATGAATCTATGAATCTATGAATTTGGGGATTTCCCCCCGGTCGGGGATTTGAGCCCCCAAAAGCCGGACATGTCCGGGAAAATCCGGACGTATGGTAACCCTAGGTTTTCATCTGGCTCCACCAAAAAGATCAAACAAGCCCAGTAGAAAAGGGGGGTGAGAGAGGTGGGAAGGAGTTTGTAAGGGGTTAAAGTGACCCATCAATGAAAGAGTAAAACCAGAGTCTGGCAGGGGAGGGAGAAGGTGAAAGGAGGCAAGTGGTGGGTGGGGGACTGACTAGGAGGGACACAGCAAGCCAGCGGGAGGCTAGAGGGTGAAGAGGGATGTGATGGTGGGGCCGAGCGGGGAGGGGTCGGGTCCTACTGCATTTAGCCATATGGAGTGGAAATCCATCAACTTCATGAAAAAACTCATACAGATACAGACAGACATCATCTTCCTTTCCAAATGCAAGCAGATGGACATCATACCAAAAGGACTAAAGGTAAAAAATCCATTACAATCTACATATCACACAGAAAGAACAGGAGTACTTGTGGCACCTTAGAGACTAACAAATTTATTAGAGCATAAGCTTTCGTGGACTACAGCCCACTTCTTCGGATGCATATAGAATGGAACATATATTGAGGAGATATATATACACACATACAGAGAGCATAAACAGGTGGGAGTTGTCTTACCAACTCTGAGAGGCCAATTAAGTAAGAGAAAAAAAACTTTTGAAGTGATAATCAAGATAGCCCAGGAAACTTATCACTTCAAAAGTTTTTTTTCTCTTACTTAATTGGCCTCTCAGAGTTGGTAAGACAACTCCCACCTGTTTATGCTCTCTGTATGTCTGTATATATATCTCCTCAATATATGTTCCATTCTATATGCATCCGAAGAAGTGGGCTGTAGTCCACGAAAGCTTATGCTCTAATAAATTTGTTAGTCTCTAAGGTGCCAAAAGTACTCGTGTTCTTTTTGCGGATAAAGACTAACACGGCTGCTACTCTGAAACATATCACATAGACTATGCTGAGAGACTGTGTCACACACTCTCAAAGAAACTGCGAAACCACCGGATCAGCATCCTATACAGCAAACAGGGAAAGATTAAGAATGTGCTGTGATCCGGTCACCCTATGTCACCCCCCTCCCCAAACCTTCCTTTTCGGCCCACAGCTGTTTCGGCGGGGCGGCTCTGGGGAAGCAGGGTTTGTTTCCGTGGGCCGGGAGGCGCTGGGGGGGGGAGGAGGGCACAATTTTATATTAATAAGGAAATATTTTATAAATTTTAATAAAATAAACATTATTGAAGAAAATCAGTTGTATAACTATCAAAACATGAATTATTTTCCTAATATGAAAGTGAAAATCAGCTAATTAATATATGACGCAATGTATGTAATATATAATTTTGTTATTATTTATATAGTCATAGAAAGTAAATAATACATGGAAGAAATGAAAGGGTTCTTTTTAAGTGGCTTGTTTTTTTTAGTCATCCCTGCTGGGGCCCCATCAAAACTGTTCGAATTGGGCCCCGCACTTCCTAAAGCCGGCCCCGATCTCTACTTGACAGAGGGACAAACTAAGGCTGAGAAAGGAGAAGTGACTCGTCTTAGGTACCACAGCCAGTCAGTGACAGAGTTGGGAATAGGACCCAAGAGTCCTGACTTTCAAATTAACCATCACATCTTGAATTTCATACATTGAATGACCTGAATAAAGTGTTCTGAAAGGAACTACAAACCAACAATTGTTCATAATAATTATTCAGCAAGTATTTTAGGAGAACTGGAAAGTTAGAGAGAATCATCAACTCCTCAGAGACAATTAGTGCAGAGAAGCAGCAAAATTAGTCAAACATATCATTGGTTCTGACTTATTTACTTGGTCTTAAAAGAGAACAACAAAGACCTGAGTCTCCTCCCTGACAATAGCCCCCTGCTCAGCCAATCAGGGTAGAGACTGAGGATTCTCACCAAAGAGCCTAAAGGATGGCCCAGGTGACTGTTAGAGCACTATTTCAGCCCCATTCTTTTTGGGTGGGCCTCCCACAATGGAAGCTGCATAGCAACCCCCATCTTCCCCACACACAGCCCTCCTGGTGGTGGGAGGGGAACAGGGGAAAGGACAAAAGAAGCAAGAGAAGAAGAGAAAAGGAGGAAAAGGGAAAATAAAAAGGACAAATCCCAATGTCTCTAGTGATTCTATGGGTGGGGAAATAGTCCTGGGTGGGAAATAAAATTCTGCCATCTTAAGCTAGTATTTTCCATGCCTAGAATTAAGCCGGCACCAGGAGGATCAGATTGAACAGGTTCCAAACCTCTTGGAGGCTCTTACCTTCTAAACAGGGACGTCTGTTTTCTAGTAAAATCAGTAAAAAGAAAGGAGAAAACTTGAAAGAGGTTCCTCCTCGCGCTCATGTACATGAACCCTAATACTCTCTCAGTCCTCAAGGAGAGACCTTGACAAGGAGACTTGCTGAGACAAAGCCACAGGGGTCTCTGAGGTTTCCCTGGCCCTGTGCCCCTGTCCTGCTTGGCTGATGTCAGCATCTCTCTGTGAGGTCACCATCTCCCCACCACCTTTTACCAATAGGCTGAGGTCCTGCAAAAGGCCTTTGTGATGTCACTGCCACACCCACCCCTCCCCTGCAGTGCTGATGTCCTGTCCCTGGCCAGCCACATTGGATATTTGAGCTACTCTCTGTGGATCACCCCACTCAAAGACATCCAGAAATGAAGAATCCACCACTTCCCTTGGTAGTTTGTTCCTGTGGTGAATCATCCTCGCTTCTGAATATTTGTGCCTTATTTGTAAAAGGAATTTGTCTCTTTTCATTTTCCAGTCCTGTGTCTTGTTATGCCTTTCCCTGCTAGATTAAAGAGCCCTTTAATACCCGATGTTTTTTTTTTCCATTAAGGCACTTCAAAATTTCAGTGAGGTCACCCTTCCACCTTCTTTTGATAAGCTAAATAAGTTGAGCTCTGTCAATAGCTCACTAGAAGGCATTTTTCTCCAGCCCTCAGAACATTTAGTGGCTCTTTGCTGCCCCAGCTCCCATTTCTCAACATCTTTTTCAAATGAGAACACCAAAACTGGATGCAGTATTCCAATATCAGTCTCACTGATGCTGTGCCAACTCCCTATCCTACTCACGGCTCTGCTTATACGTCTAATGATGGCTTTAACTCTGTTCACCACACCACAGCATCACACTGGGAGCTCCTGTTGACTGGTTTGCCCAGTATGGCCCCTAAATCCCCTTCAGAGTCACTGCGCTCCTGGATACACTTCCCCATTCTGTAGGTGTAGCCGGCATGGCTTGTTGCTAGGTATAGGACCTTGCATTTGGCTCGGTTCAAACTTGTTTTGTTTGAATGGGTCCAGCTTTCCAGGGATCCAGATCGCTCTGTATCACTGCCCTGTTCTCATCAGTAATTACCACTCTGCCAGTATTTTGTCACCCGCCAGTGTTATCAGCAATGATTTTATATTGGCTTCCAGTTCATTGATAACAATTATTTTCAAGAATTAGTCCTTGGAGAGCCTCTTCAGATCCCTATTGCCCAGTACCTGCTCCCCACAGTATAGTGAGAAAGGGCCGTCCAGCCCAGCTGTTCCATAGGAGCTAAGCACAGAACAAACACATGCTTAGGAGTTGTGTTGTCGATAGGCTCTGAATAACATGTGGGAGTCAGCAGCTTATAAATGGGCTATAGACCTAGAGTGTAGATAGGCCCCAACTGTGTCTCAGTCTCTCACCCTGTAAAATGAGATTAATAAATGAAACCTTGATTAGCTCTATTTTATGATTGGGGAAACTAAGGCACACGGCGACAAAGAGATTCACTCATGGTCAAAAAGCCAGGAATAGAAAACGGCAGGTCTTCTGATAGCCAATCCTGGGCCCTAGTCCTGGTTCTCCTGGCCTCTCTACTCCAACTTCAGTCACAACCTGAGTAGAGGTTTCCTTCTTCTCCATGTCCTTTAACTTCAGGTCACCACAGAAGAAAGCTTTTCTGTCAGCCAGTTGGCTCTAATGCATGTGGATGTCTTTTCAAAAGACGTGCTCTGCCTCCGTCACATGTCATGGGTTTGCTGGAGGAACCACTCGGTGACATTCTAGGGCCTGTGTTATACAGGAGGGCCGACTAGATGGATAGAATGGTCCTTTCTGATCTTAACATTTTTCTGCTGCTAGGAAAATAATTCTGGGCCTATTTTCCCTCATTCACTTTCCATTGGAATAATTTCAATCCAGTCCAAAGGATTTCCTCATCCATTGTATTTTCAGCACCTTTCATAGCAAACAGTTACTGTTAGCCCACAGGTTTCCAGTTTCAGCCTGTCCCAGGGTGAGATGGCAGGAAAGGGGTTGGAGCTCAACTGCACCTAGCCCAGGTTTTGCAACTCCCCAGGTGAAGGGAATAAGTGTAGGGGTCACATGACAAGAAGCAGCATGTGACTAGGAACCAGGTCTGCTGGGAGATATAAGGGCAGCCTGTGCTCAGCCCGGAGAGAGACCCCAAAAGGGAGCAGGCCTGGGCGGGGCTTGGATAGTCCTTTAAAGGACAGGGACAAGCCAGGAAGGGGCCAGGCTGAGCACTTAGGACAAGGCCCTAGGAGAGAAAGACAGGGCAGTTTAGGTACACAGCAGGGTATGGAACAGCCAACCTGCGAGGGATGGGAGCTGGGCTTCTGGGCAGAGTCCAGGAACCAAAGCACAGCAGGAGAAAAGAAAGGACTGCGCACAGAGGAACAACGTAATCTCCCCTGGAGGGAAAAGGCTCTCCCTGCCATTTCTTAACCTCATGGGCTGTTCTCATGCTCTGCCAACCTCACCCCATCTCAGCAGCTCCAGGTGCCTGAGGGAGCAGGGACCTGAGGCCACCTTGCACTTGGGACAGAGATGGAAGTTGATGATCTACTTGTAGAGGGTGAACATAGTACAGGACAGTGCTCAGGATATACGATTGCAGCCACAGGCGATGACCTTTCAAAGTGCTAGGGGGTGCTCGACCCTCGGCTCCGCCCCAGGCCCCACCTCCACTCCATCCCTTCCCTCAAGGCCCCGGCCTCACCCCCACTCCGCTTCCCCCTCCCCTGAGCACGCCGTGTCCTCCCCTCCCAGCCTCCTGCACACTGCAAAACAGCTGTTCACGGTGGATGGGAGACGTGGGAAGGGCGGGGAGGCGCTGATCTGCGGGGCCCGCTGATGGGCGGGAGAGAGGTGCTGATGGTTGTGGGTGCTAAGCACCCACCATTTTCCCCCATGAGCGCTCCAGCCCCGGAGCACCCATGGAGTTGGCACCTATGATTGCAGCTCCAGAGCCAGGGGCAGCTTCCGTTTACTGGCAGGAGACTGTGTATGAAACCTTGCAGGTTGGGGGGTGAGACAGGCACTAACATGGGCATGGAAGTTTGGGGACTAGGGCAGAGGCCAGGGTTGGGCAAGGAGGGCAGGGACTTGGAAAGCCAGAGCAGAGGATCAAACACTTTCTGAATATGAGTCAGGATTCTCACCACTTCAGAGAGGGGGAAAGTGAAGAACTACGTGGGAGTGGGACCTGGCCGATTTGGCTGAGCATCTGAATAATTGCTACAGCAAAAATATACAAGCTATTAAGTGTCAGAAGAACATTCATCAGGGAACTGGAGAGTTCAGGGCAGTATATGGAATAAATCAGTATGTGCTCTGCCACCTCACTGCTCTTGGAGACATGCGTACATCTCTTGGACAGGGCTTAGAGGATCTTTCTCTCAGAAACATAACTGTCAATAGCTTGGAACAGAAACCCCATCTGTAATTTTGCTCACTGGCCCTGCCACAAACTCCACCCTCTGACCATTGTGAACCAGTACCAAGAACACCATTCCACTGTCATGTCTACATGGACGTGCACACCTGCAGACATTGAAGCTGGCCCATGCACTGATGCTGGCGCTGTGACATGACCTGGATGAACCACCTTGCTGACCCACATATCCAGCATTCTCTCCCTGAGCAATCGGTCCTGTTCCCTGCCCCCGCTCTCTTCATCCAGGAACCCCTGGAGCAGTCTCTCTTCATGGACCGTGTCCCTCTCCTCCTTGGTAATTTTGAAATCAAGGTGCTTTTTGCTCCTCCTCATCTCCAAAAGTTCCTGCATGTCGTCCTCCTTCTGGCCCACTGCTGGCCACTTATAGTTCCCGCAGTCCCAAGCAGCAGGATTGGCCCAGCAGGTGTGGAAGTGTCTTCCAATAGAATGAAACAGAGGCTATATTTTGTGTACTACCCGTCCGCAGGGGGGGGGGAAGGGGGGGAGAAAGAATCCCTCACTTTGCTTTCTGTCTATCCACAAGGTCATGATTTGCAATACTGTGGAATGCTTCTATATCTCTCTTTCATAAATTCTCATGTACACTCCATCTCACTTCTGTCCTTGGAAGATTCACACACGCACAAGCCCACCCTATGCAGATGTGTGAGTAACACTGATTTTACATAAGAACTTTCCATGCTAGGTCATACCAAAGGTCCATCTAGCCCAGTATCCTGTCTTCTGACAGTGACCAATGCCAGGTGACCCAGAGGGAATGAACAGAACAGGTAATCATCAAGTGATCCATCCCCTGTGGCCCAGCCCCAGCTTCTGGCAAACAGAGGATAGGGACACCATTCCTGCCTATCCTGGCTAACAGCCATTGATGGACCTATCCTCTATGAATTTATCTAGTTATTTTTTGAACCCTGTTATAGTCTTGACTTTCACAACAGCCTCTGGCAAAGAGTTCCACAAATTGAGTGTGCGTCAACCTGTTGATTTTACTTTAAATCAATACAAAAAAATTAAGAAGCTGGATCTGGCTAATGCAGGGTTGCCTGAAGTCGTGTTTTGGGGATATTTACCAATACTGGCTCTGACTTTGTGGTAGGGGAAACCCTTAATATTTCAGAAATATTGGAAAACCTAGTAATTTTCAAGACATATGGTGGGATCCCATCATAGTACTCAGAGGAGCTATTCAGGGAAATGGTGTGTGAATAGCATATCAATGATGCAATGGTTTAGTAAGCTACCTGGGACAGGGGGAGGGTGGTCTACAAAAGTTCTTTCTACCCAGAAATCTGAAAAAGTCATCTAGAATTCACGCTCCCTGAAAAAGTCTGAACTACGCCTTCCAGGAGCAGAAGGAAATCAGGATGAAAATTAACAAACTTTTGGATTAGAAGGCATCCTTCTGCAGGCCACTGAGTGGATTCTCCCCAACCCTCCTCCCAAGCCCAGCAACAGAAAAGCAAGGATGACACAGGATAAAAGAATGCCTGCTCCATGAAGCATCATCTAAAGTTACCTTCCAAGGAGATAAGGAGAAGCCAAGATAAAAAAGGATTCAAAATTCACATTGTCACTGCTAGGTAGGGTAATAATTTGCTGCCCAAAACATGCATCTGCAGCATTAGATCAATGTACCCGATATAACAAAAAGCTCTACTTGCAAAAACAGGCGCTCAGGCCATTAACAGTATGGAAAGCTGTACCTTCAAGGGATTTTCTCCCTTTGTTTGGACTTGTGAAGAGGACTACAAACTCCACACTGGGCAAGAAGAGGTTAAGGAGCTGGCCTGGCCTCAGCCAGCTGCACCCCAAAACACATGCAGGGGATGCACAGACTGGGGGAGCATTCAAAAGGGAGGAGAACAGCTCACTTGTGGGCAGACCAGGCAGAGGAAGGACCTCTACCTTGCAGGCTTTGAGGGAAGGCAGGATCTCTCCCTGAGCAACTGCCTGAAGGTCCCTCCCTGAGGGAAAGAATGACCCTGCTTCTGATATACCCAGAGAGGGAGGCAGAATCCCATGCACCACTACAGGCTGGGGACCAACTGGCTAAGCAGCAGTTCTGCAGAAGAGGACCTGGGGATTACAGTGGACGAGAAGCTGTATATGAGTCAGCAATGTGCCCTTCTTGCCAAGAAGGCCAACGGCATATTGGGCTGTATTAGTAGGAGCATTGCCAGCAGATCGAGGGAAGTGATTATTCCCCTCTATTCGGCACTGGTAAGGCCACACCTTGAGTATTGCATCCAGTTTTGGTCCCCCCACTACAGAAGGGATGTGGACAAATTGGAGAGTCCAGCGGAGGGCAATAAAAATGATTAGGGGGCTGGGGCCCATGACTTATGAGGAGCGGCTGAGGGAACTGGGGTTATTTAATATGCAGAAGAGAGGAGTGAGGGGGGATTTGATAGCAGCCTTCAACTACCTGAAGGGGGGTTCCAAAGAGGATGGAGCTAGGCTGTTCTCAGTGGTGGCAGATATCAGAACAAGAAGCAATGGTCTCAAGTTTCTGTGGGGGAGGTCTAGATTGGATATTAGTGTAAGCAGCGTCAGGATGAGCTGACATTTGGTGGTGAATTGTGGCGAGTTGTGGAAAAGAACTTCAGGGGCTGATCTTGTTTGCATAGGCACACCCACTCCACTTAGCATGAGCCCAAATGGTCACTTTGGCTGCTGTGAGATCCCCAGTTTCTCTGTTATTGGGGCAGGAAGAATAAAGTGTTGTTACCCTGATTATGTGAATCAAGGACAATGAAACTGTTTTATGACAGAGGGACTTGTCATCAATTAAGTAGCACTCGCTAGAAAGGGGACATGGGTTCCAAAACCCAGTGACTAGAGAGAGGCTGGGGACAGGTATTTGTACCTGATGGTATGGATCTGAAATACCAATTGCATCTCCTCTCTCTACTGTGGAATATCAGAGCTAATTTTCAGAGGGGTAGCCGTGTTAGTTTGGATCTGTAAAAAGCAACTGAGAGTCCTGTGGCACCTTTAAGACTAACAAATGTATTGGTGCATAAGCTTTTGTGCGTGAATACGAAATGTGTCTGATGAAGTGGGTATTCACCCATGAAAGCTTATGCTCCAATACATTTGTTAGTCTTAAAGGTGCCACGGGACTCTCTGTTGCTTTTATCAGAGCTAATTTTAATTCTATTAGGAGTCTAGTTACAGGCTGCTGAGCTGAATTCACTTTGGGCCAATGGTGCACCAGCACTGAGGCTCCCCTACTAGAAACTGAAATCACTAAAGAGCTAAAATTACTGAGAACTGAAATCACTGAGTGCTGTGGGGGAACCTGAAGATATGTTGCTGAGCAGCTGGCAGCGCAGTTTGCGGGACGACTGGAGCAGCTTGAGGAACACCTGGCGGAGCGGAGCAGTTTGTGGAACGGCTGGAGTGGCTCACGAGACGGCTGGTGGAGTGGAGCAGCTGGTGGAGTGGAGCAGCTGGTGGAGTGGCTCACAGGGGGTGGAGAAGAACAGAGAGAGACTCATCCTCCAGTTGGGGTCCCATAACCCAGCCGCGGTTAGTCTCAGTCTCCTATTGGGTCCCATTTCCCAGCTGGGTTCCTTACCCCTCTGGTGCAGCAGCAGCTGGTAGAGCTGGTAAATCCCCTCCCTGGCCTGCCGGCTGATGTCCTTGGCTGGGTCACCAATGAACAGAGCCAGCTCTGCCACATGGTCACCCATGCTAGGGAACTCTGCTGAGTTCTAATGGAAGGGAGAGGAGAGGAGACTCCATCAGCATTTTCCTGTCAGCTCCCAGTCCCCCCCGGCCAGGAGTCTCCTTCCCCTCAGCCCCTCTGCAGGAGATGCTGGGGGAGAGAAGCTAGAGCTAGACCCTTCATTTTCTCTGCCCCCCAGACTAGAGCTGCTTCAGGATGCTAAGAAGGGCCCCAAGGCCAGGCATGAACCTGGCTGGAGCAGGGGCTGGAGCATGGTCCCCTTAAAGGCCCAGAGTCACCACTTAACCAGGACAAGAAGAACTTGACTCATGCCAAGCTCATTCCCTGCTCTGACTCTGCCTCCCCAAGAGGAACACTCCTAACCCACAGGCCCTGCAGCAGCAGATCCTACAGCCCACCTACACCTGGAGTCAGGAAGCTGGGGTCAGAGGTCACTCACATTAAACTCAGGGAGGGTGATGGTGGATCTGAGCAGGGCTGTGCTGCTCCTAATGGCCCTGGCCCTCTCCTGGGATACCCTGGACACAATCCAGAAGTTGACATGCTGTGGGGGAAGGAGGCAGGTCAGGATCAATGAGCAGGTGCATGTGCTGTGCAAATGAGCCCCTCCCCAACCCCAGGGGGCTGAGACATTGTGCACAGGGTGGAATATCTGATTCATTGATCACAGACCTTTAGAAGGGGATTGCTACATCCAGGAGAATGCTTGTATCCCCTCACCCCTCCCCAGTTCTCAAGTCCTTGGCTGGATGAAGGGACTGAGTGTGAGCACAATCCCCCCAGGAATCTCAGGGCCCATCAAAGAGAAGGGCTGATTCCCTGGGGTTCTCCTGTTTCTCTAGGAAGGAGCCTGTGGCTCTTCTCTGAGGACCATCTTCTGGATCTCACGGGGGGAGGAGGGATTCAGTCTCTCACTTCCCAAGCCAGCCAAGGGCCCTGTGGTTAGTGCTCAACAGAACCAGGCAGAGCTCTGGCTTGAAGTCCCAGATCCTTCTTCTGTCCTTCAAGGAGAAAAGAGCTGACACTGCATTGCATTGACTGTCCCAACCAAGGAAGGCCCCTTAGCAGTCCCCGTAAGAGTTAAGGTAAAATTGCCCCCCGTGCCTCTCATGGGGCTCACCTGCAAGACGTAGTGGAGCATGTCTGTGTCTGGGAACGCTGCCAACAGATTCCTCAGCATGGCATCCAGGAGCTCTGGCAAGACCTTCTGCAGAGCCTGCGAAGCAAGGGAGAGCCATGGGTCACATTTAGAGAAACGGGCTACACCTGCCACAGGATGGGAAGAGGGGTCTCTGGGAAGAACTGGTGAGATCCCCAAACACATATCATGGCCTCTCTCATTCACATCCCACTGCAGGCAATTAGCAAGGATTCATGGCAGGGTGACAACCGGCTCTTCAATCCATGACCTTAGGAAATCTCTGCGGAGGGCCTTGTATGCAGCAGAGGATGGGATAGGCAAGCTGCTATGGATGGAAGGTGGGCGGCTGGGCAAAACACGGCATATGGAAGGTAGGACTCCCCCGGGAAGGATCCAACCCTGGACCTTGTTCCATCTCTGTCCACCACACCCTTATCTCTGGAGCTCCAGCGACTCAAGGGAGCAGGCACCAAAGGTTGCTCCGGGCAGGGAGGATTAGGAGGATGATCTACCTGGACTTGGATGGCGTCCTTCTCCGTGCCCAGGGAGAAGATGGCATGCAGGGCAGCTCGCAGGAGGTGGGTCTCCAGCTCTGGCTCCAGGGCAGGAGTCATGGTACTGGCAAGAGAGAGGAGCCGGTATTAGATTGTGCAGTGCAGGAGTGGGACTGGCACCAATGCAGATGTAAAACTGCAGGGAAATAGGCAGAGGCTGGCGAGAATGGAAACTGAGGCACCGTGCCAGGGAATGACAAGGCCAAGGCCTCACAGACAGACAGTGGCAGGGCAGGAATAGCGCCTGTTCCCTAGACTCTGCTGCCCCTTCTGTATCTGATCCCAGGAGTGAGCGTCTCCCCAAGGCCCCGGTAGCATTACTGGAGTGAAAAGAACCGCCCAGCCAGGAGAGAGGGAACCTTCCTGCCACCTCTGCTAGAGGAGCCACCCTTGGGAGGTGACCTTGGAGTGGGAAGGACAGTGACTCCCAGCCCTGGGCCTGAGCAGCATCGGGATTAGGGGAGCCGGACGGGGGGTGGAGGGGGAGGTCTCGGTACCTGAGGTTGCCCACAGAGATCAGGGAGCTGGCCAAGACGGCACCGGGTGGAGATTCATCAGGCAACTCCTCAATGAGCTCCTGTGAGATCCGAAGGAGACAAAGGAGCATGTGAGATTCGGGCCCCATTGACACTTCCCCGTGAGGAGATTACATAGCCAGCGGCCCACACAGCCAGCAGGATCCTCCCCACCTGCCTCCCACTCCTCCAATTCCTTCCTGCCCATCAAACTTGGCCCCCGCCCAGGATTCCTGCCCAGCTTGGTCTCATTCCCCTTCTTCCCTCCTGCCTGTCAAAACTGCCCCCATCCAACAGCATCCCAGCTACCAAGCTGGGACCATCCGATTCCTTGTCCCTCAGCCTCAGCTGCCCCTCCAGCCCCACGATTCCCCCACTGCCCACTAGTGACCAATCTCAGAATGTCTGCCATCTCTTCTTCCCAGCCCTCAGCCTCAGCAATCCCTGCCCTCTGCTGCCCCCTCCAGCACCACCCAACCTCCATCCATTGGCCCAGGGATGGCCCCTGCCCATCCCATGTCTCTCTCCTCCCTCCAGCTGCCCGGCGCTGTGTCTCACTCACCACAATCCTCTCCACCACAGCCGCCTTGCAGCAGTGCGGCTCCAAAATGTCCTGCCCTCTCTGCTGTGCAGCGAGACACGCAGGGTGGATGGCGTGCAGGAATATGAGCTGCTGGGCCTCCTCCTGAACCCACCAGGAGTGGGGTTAGGAGAGAGAAAGCCAGTTAGCCAGGGACCTCCCTGACCCACCCACACCAGCTGCAGGACTCAGGCCTGAACGGGGGATAGTGGGGACCCGCCCATTGTCCAAGTCACCCACGACTCCTACACAAGCAGGGTCAGGAACTGGGACAGTGCCAGTGGGGGGAGGAGACCCTGGCTGGTGTGTGACAAACACTCCCACCTTAGGGGTCTCAGGTCATGGAGGAGAAAGGTCCCCATTAGGGGTGATGGGAGTTCTGGGAAGGGGCAGGACAATTTCGGTTCCAACCCAGCTGGGAAATGTTTGTACCTTTTCTGGGCCCTGGAGCTGCTCTTGGATGTTCTTGAGAGCAGCCTCCTCTGTGGCCATGTCTGCCCATTCCTCCTCCTCATCCTCATCCTCTGAGTCCCTAGGAATCCCTGCAGCAGGGAAAGAAGGGGACAGGGTGACTCCTGCTGCCATTCGGGGGAAGGACAGGGGTGTGGTAGGGAGATCAGGGTTAATGTCCCCAATTCCCACCTCAGGGACCCTGCCAGGGCTGGCTCTATCATTTTTGCCGCCCCAAGCAAAAAAAAAAAAAAGACACCCAGACTGTGCCGCCCCAAGAATGGACAGAATTCTGGCCCTTAGCATGTGCCGCCCCAGGCATGTGCTTCCTCCGCTGGTGCCTGGAGCTGGTCCTGGACCCAGGGCAGATCGGGCCCCACAGTGCCTCCTCTCAGGGATGCCTTTTGCCCCCAACAGCTTCAAGAGCCCCTAGCAGACAGCCCTCCCCCCCGCCATCCTAGACTCCCCTGGAGTGTCAGGGACCCAAGTGACAGCAGCTCCCGCTGTCCCCACCCCACAGTTCCCCTTGCTGTGGGGGCAGCTGTGTGACTGCTGCTGGTCTCAGTGGGGTTTGCGTGGCTCAGGCCAGACACCTGGGCTGGGGACCCACCCCCATAGCATCCTCACCCCTCCCTGAGCCCAGCCTGGCTCCTCACCTGGAACAAAGCAGCGGCGCCTATCAACCTCACTGCTTCCAGAGTCCCAGGAGCTGCTGCTGTCCTATGGGGAGTGGGCCGAGCTGCTGGTGCTGGGACAGGGATCCTCCAGCTCTTGCCCTGGGGATCCTGAAAGGTCCTCAGTGACCGGGCAGGGCGATGCCTCCTGCTGGGAATCACGGCTGGGCTCCTGGGCCTGCTGCTGCCCGGACAAGCCCCAGAGCCACCTTGCCCGGCTCCCCTCCTGGGCTGGGTCCTGCCTCCCCAGCTGCATCCTGGGCCAGCTCCATTTCAGCCTGGCCAGTGCCTCTCCCACCTCGGCGCCTGCACTGGGAGCGGGTTATGACGGGTTAGAGCACAGAACCCCCTGTGGGAGCTGCCACCTGATGTGCCAAGACTACTTCTACCCCTGCTTTCCCTGCCAGCTCGGGACCCCAGCACCCTCTCTTGCTGAGCCAGACACGCCCGTCTGCTCCAACAAAGACCCAGGGTCTGAATTACTTGCCCCAAACAGCTGCAGGCTTAACTGAAAGCAGTTTACAGAAGTGCTCTTGTCTTTAACACTCAGATGCCCAACTCCCAATGGGGTCTAAACCCCAATAAATCCATTTTACACTGGATAAAGCTTATATAGGGTAAATTCATAAATTGTTCACCCTCTATAACACTGATCAAGAGATACGCACAGCTGTTTGTCCTCCCAGGTATACTCTGGGTTAATTACTAAGTAGAAAGTGATTTTATTAAATACAGAAAGTAGGATTTAAGTGGTTCCAAGTAGTGACAGACAGAACAAAGTAAGCTACCAAGCAAAATAAAATAAAACACGCAAATCTATGTCTAATCAAACTGAATACGGATAATCTCACACTTAGAGATGCTTCACGCGGCAATACATGCACCTTCCTATACAAAGACACACAGTCTCTGACACACATACAATGCATACATGACACAATTGCCTACACAGACACCCAGCCAGGCAGGGAGGAGAGTGGGCTGAGGAGAAAAGATGGGTGGGGTGAGGTGGAGGAGAGAGGATGAGGAGGGAAAGAGGCCAAGGAAAAGAGCAGGGTGAGGGTCAAAGGGGGCAGTGAAGGTGAGAGGAGGAGGGAAGGGGTATACGTGGGGTGGATGGGGATATAGGGGGAGGCAGAAGGCTACAGCTGCATGAGGATGTGCGGGGCACAGGGGTGTATAGGGTCATAATGGGAGTGCAGCAGTGTATGGAGGTGAATGGGGTGCAGGGGTTTAGAGGTGAGGGACATGGGGGTGGTGGCTCTGGGATGTGGAGAGGATGGGTGGGAGAGGGCTGGGATGGGTAGGTGTGGGGGACAGGCAGGATGGGACGGGGCAAGGATACAGTGAGGGGGACGGAGGTGCAGGGGGGTTGGATGGGGAGGGATGCAATGACGGGGGGATGGGGATTCAGGGGTGTTGGGACAGGGAGGAATGCAGTGAGGGGGATGGGGTGCAGCCCCATTCACAGCACTCGGAGACATGGATACATACCTCCAACACCTGGGTGCCGGCGATGGGGAGCACAAGGAGGAGAAGTGGGCCAGCAGCAGCGGGACAGGTGTGCACCATGACCCCTCAACCGCAGCCTCCCAGGTGCACTAGTTTGTCCCTTGCCCTGCCCTGGCCAATGGGAGCTGCGCCTGTGGGTGGGGGGCAGCACGCAGACCCCACTGGCTACTCCTACACGTAGAAGCCAGAGGGGGACATGCCGGCTGCTTCCTGGGAGCCGCAAGGCGCAGCTGCTAGCAGGGAGCCTGGCAGTCCCATGCGCAGCACCGCCAACCGGACAGTCAATGGCCCAGTCAGCGGTGCTGACCAGAGCTGCCAGGATCCCTTTTTCACTGGGTGCTCCAGTCGAAAACCGGACACCTGGTCACCCTAATGAAGCCCCGAGGTGCCCCCCCCCACCCCCCGTCCAGCAGCTAAATTCCAGAGACCTAACCCCCCCACCACAGAAGACAGAAGCCCTGATCCCCCTGACCCGCTCCCACCCTGCAGGGCTAAAGCCCCGAGCCTTGCCTTCAGTGGTTGAAATCCAGAGCCCCAAACCACACCCTCACCCTCCAGTGCTGGGCCTTGGAATTTTTATAGCATGTTGGACAGGTCTCAGAAAGTAAAACGTTGGGAAACCCCTGGGCTAGATGACCTCTTGAGGTTCCTTCCAGCACAACATTTCTATTCAATTTCAGGGGAGAAGAGGTGGAGTGGGGGAGGAATGGGGACTGGGCCATGGGTGGAATGGGGGAAGGGCTGTGGGGGAAGGCACAGAATAGGATGGGTCATGGGCATGGCCGCGGGCAGAATGCGGGAGGGACTCTGTGCTTGGAGTTCCATCCAGGGGCGAGAACTCCACTATGGTCCCAGCCGAGGCTGAGAGCTTGACCCCAGCAGGGGCTGAACTCTCAGCCTACCCCCTCTCATGCCCCCAACTGAGCTCTCAGCCCCTGACCCCATCCCAGGCAGGACCAGAGTGGGGAGGGGCCGAACTTTCAGCCCCCATCCCTGGCCAGGGCCAGGAGAGGGAGCTGAGATCAGCGAGCAGGGAAGAGGTGGGGTAGCGGGCTAGCCGCCCCAAGGGGAAGCTTCACCCACTGCCCATATCTCACTGTATGCCGTGTTCATTTTATATTGTTATAGTTTTTTTAATCAAAATGTTGTGCGATACCAGTCAAAAGTCTTCCAGAAGTGTAAGTATATTACACCGGCACTGCTCCCTTTATCAACCAAATTTATAATCTCATCAAAAAAGATATCAAGTTAGTTTGAAAGGATCTGTTTTCCATAAATACATGTTGAATGGCATTAATTATATTACTTTCCGTTAATTCTTTTTTAATTGAGTCCCATATGAGCCACTCCCTTGTTGTGCCCAGGATCGATGTTAGACTGAAAGGCCTATAATAACGCAGTTAATCCCATTTACCATTTTTAAATATGGTCACATTATTATCTTTCTTTTAGTCTTCTGGAAGTTCCCCATGGGATGCAGGAAACTCTTAGTGACAAGTGACAAGGGGCACAGAGGTGTTACGGAACAAAATACAGTATCAAGGGAAGTGGTGGATTCTCCATCTCTTGATTCATAGATTCATAGATTCTAGGACTGGAAGGGACCTCGAGAGGTCATCGAGTCCAGTCCCCTGCCCTCATGGCAGGACCAAATACTGTCTAGACCATCCCTGATAGACATTTATCTAACCTACTCCTAAATATCTCCAGAGATGGAGATTCCACAACCTCCTTAGGCAATTTATTCCAGTGTTTAACCACCCTAACAGTTAGGAACTGTTTCCTAATGTCCAACCTAAACCTCCCTTGCTGCAGTTTAAGCCCATTGCTCCTTGTTCTATCCTTAGCGACTAAGGTGAACAAGTTTTCTCCTTCCTCCTTATGACATCCTTTTAGATACCTGAAAACTGCTATCATGTCCCCTCTCAGTCTTCTCTTTTCCAAACTAAACAAACCCTATTCTTTCACCCTTCCTTCACAGGTCATGTTCTCAAGACCTTTAATCATTCTTGTTGCTTTTCTCTGGACCCTCTCCAATTTCTCCACATCTTTCTTGAAATGTGGTGCCCAGAACTGGACACAATACTCCAGTTGAGGCCTAACCAGCGCAGAGTAGAGCGGAAGAATGACTTCTCGTGTCTTGCTCACAACACACCTGTTAATACATCCCAGAATCATGTTTGCTTTTTTTGCAACAGCATCACACTGTTGACTCATATTTAGCTTGTGGTCCACTATAAACTCTAGATCCCTTTCTGTCATATTCCTTCCTAGACAGTCTCTTCCCATTCTGTATGTGTGAAACTGATTTTTCCTTCCTAAGTGGAGCACTTTGCATTTGTCTTTGTTAAACTTCATCCTGTTTACCTCAGACCATTTCTCCAATTTGTCCAGATCATTTTGAATTATGACCCTGTCCTCCAAAGCAGTTGCAATCCCTCCCAGTTTGGTATCATCTGCAAACTTAATAAGCGTACTTTCTATGCCAATATCTAAGTCGTTAATGAAGATATTGAACAGAGCCGGTCCCAAAACAGACTCCTGCGGAACCCCACTTGTTATGCCTTTCCAGCAGGATTGGGAACCATTAATAACAACTCTCTGAGTATGGTTAGCCACCCAGTTATGCACCCACCTTTTAGTAGCCCCATCTAAGTTGTATTTGCCTAGTTTATCGATAAGAATATCATGCGAGACCATATCAAATGCCTTACTAAAGTCTAGGTATACCACATCCACAGCTTCTCCCTTATCCACAAGACTCATTATCCTATCAAAGAAACCTATCAGATTGGTTTGACACGATTTGTTTTTAACAAATCCATGCTGGCTATTCCCTATCACCTTACCACCTTCCAAGTGTTTGCAGATGATTTCCTTAATTACTTGCTCCATTATCTTCCCTGGCACAGAAGTTAAACTAACTGGTCTGTAGTTTCCTGGGTTGTTTTTATTTCCCTTTTTATAGATGGGCACTATATTTGCCCTTTTCCAATCTTCTGGAATCTCTCCCATCTCCCATGATTTTCCAAAGATAATAGCTAGAGGCTCCTTGAGTATTCTAGGATGCATTTCATCAGGCCCTGGTAATTTGCAGGCATCTAATTTTTCTAAGTGATTTTTAACTTGTTCTTTTTTATTTTATCTGCTAAACCTACCCCCTTCCCATTAGCATTCACTATGTTAGGCATTCCTTCAGACTTCTCGGTGAAGACTGAAACAAAGAAGTCATTAAGCATCTCTGCCATTTCCAAGTTTCTTGTTACTGTTTCTCCCTCTTCACTGAGCAGTGGGCATACCCTGTCGTGGGCTTCCTCTTGCTTCTAATGTATTGATAAAAAGTCTTCTTGTTTCCCTTTATTCCTGTAGCTAGTTTGAGCTCATTTTGTGCCTTTGCCTTTCTAATCTTGCCCCTGCATTCCTGTGTTGTTTGCCTATATTCATCCTTGGTAATCTGTCCTAGTTTCCATTTTTTATATCACTCCTTTTTATTTTTTAGATCATGCAAGATCTTGTGGTTGAGCCAAGGTGGTCTTTTGCCACATTTTCTGTCTTTCCAAACCAGTGGAATTGATGTATTTTAATGAAGACTAGATGCCTTTGTTGAATGTGTTTGGTCAAAAACCAGCTACTGTGTCATATAGGAGGCCTGTGATATGCAGGGAGTCAGATTAGATGCTCTAATTGTCCCTTCTGACCCTTAAGTCTACTAATTGATGAAAAACTGAGTGTAGCATGGGGAGCAGCCTCTGATGTTTTACTGTCTAGCTGGCTTGCTTCCTAGAATGAACATTCATTGAGTGGGGTGATCCACAGAGAGTAGCTCAAACATTCAAAGTGGCTGGCCAGGGACAGGACATCAGCACTGCAGGGGAGGGGTGGGTGTGGCAGTGACATCACAAGGGCCTTTTCCAGGACCTCAGCCTATTGGTCAAAGGTGGTGGGGAGGTGGTGGCCTCACAGAGAGATGCTGACATCAGCCAGGCAGGACAGGGCCAGGGAAACCTTGCAGACCCCTGTGGCTTCGCTTCAGCAAGTCTCCTTCTCGAGGTCTCTCCTTGAGGACTGAGAGAGTATTAGGGTTCACGTACATGAGCGCGAGGAGGAACCTCTTTCGAGTTTTCCCCTTTCCTTTTACTGATTTTACTAGAAAACAAACACCCCTGTTTAGAAGGTAAGAGCCTCCAAGAGGTTTGGAACCTGTTCAATCTGATCCATCTGGTGCCATCTGAATTCTAGGCATGGAAAACACTAGCTTAAGGTGGCAGAATTTTATTCCCCACCTAGGACTTTGTCCCTTAGAATCACTGGGGACATTGGGGTTTGTCCTTTTTGTTTTCCCTTTTCCTCCATCCCTCCCTCCTTTCTCTTCTTCTCTTGCTTCTTTTGTCCTTTCCCCTGTTCCCTCCCACCACCAGGAGGGGTGTGTGGGGGGAGGATGGGGGTTGCTCTGCAGCTCCCATTGTTGGAGGCTCACCCAAAAAGATGGGGCTGGAATAGTTCTCTAACAGTGATGCCCACCGGTGACCTGGGCCATCCTTTAGGCTCTTCGGTGAGAACCCTCAGTCTCTACCCTGATTAGCTGAGCAGGGGACTATTGTCAGGGAAGAGACTCAGGTCCTTGTTGTTCTCTTTTAAGACCAAGTAAATAAGTCAGAACCAATGATATGTTTGACTAATTTTGCTGCTTCTCTGGATTAATTGTCTCTGAGCAATTCATGATTCTCCTTAACATTCCAGTTCTCCTAAAATACTTCCTGAATAATTACTATGAACTGTTGTTGGTCTGGAGCTCAAGACAGTTTAGCACAATGTGACAAACAGGAGATGCTTTTGTTTTGCAACAAAATATTTTTGCAAAGAATTTTCATCCCACTTGTTATAAGATCAAGAAACAAACTGGTTTAGGATGAATGGGATTTTCTGACAGAAACGGTTTCAATGACATTTCCCCGTTATCTTGATTCCTGCCTCTGGGGGGGGGTTGTTGTCTGTTAGAACAGGAGTCAGGACTGGTGGCTTCTCTTTCTGGCTCTGGCACCGCCTTGCTGTGTAGGCCCTTGGGTAGGTAACCCTTAAAATAAATCAGGTGTGGTAGAGGGAAAGAAAATGGATACCCCTTTTACTCAGAAGTGCCGATACGACCTATGTGGTATCTGATCACCCAGTGGACCAATACCCCAGGTATGGTGTGGTGTAAAATGAAGAGGAAACAGGTAAGTAAGGTAATATCAAAGAGATCTGAATTAGGGATAAAAACACAATTAATAGGAATGGGGAAGAAAAGCACAAATGCAAACAGTACTAGAACCAATGACAATAACAATAGTGACAGTGACTTCAGTGAGGCATGAAGCCCGGACCCAGATAAATCCCTCCCTTGGCCAAATACCTATAATAAAATAGATGTCTTCCTACTCAGTCTAGGGGCTGGGTTGTGTGTGGTGGCGATGCTCAGGACCTCTCCTATCGGGCTAGTGGAAAGCTGTCAAGGAGGAACTCTGAGGAGTCCATCGGATGGGTGGTGATCTCCGTGGAAGAGAAGCCCTCTGCAGATGGAACAGCAGGATAAGGTAGGTGTTGAAGGTCTTCTCCCGTGTCTTCAGATAGGTGTCACTCTCATCGATATGGTCGGAACCACGATGAGACCCGTACCAGCACAGGCTGCTGCTCAGATGGAAAGCGGCCTCATTTGCACAGGAGTCAGTCCTTTTAGATGTCAAGGCAGGAAAAAGTCGACTGTTCCAAAATGGCAATGCCAAACAAGTCTGAGGTAAATCGGAGGTAATAGAACCTTCAGAGATTTGGGCGGGAAAACAGACGGAATGTCCGGAGCCCAAAGGTGGGAAAATCCAGTTCTAACCAGTTGAGGCTAGTTCTGAGTCAGTGCCCCTGAGGTAAACAAGGATTGAATCCTGAAGTCACATGTCACAGACTTTTGTATTTCTTACTTTTAATTATCCCAACACTGAGCCAGTAGCTTCCCCTCCTCAGGCCTGTTTCTCATCAGTAGGGTTGGGTCGCAGTCCCTACAGCCCAGTGGGGTTGGGAGGCTCCAGGAAGGTGTGTGAAGTGCCGGGATGTCAGGAACTGGGAGGCGCTGTCACCCCCGCACTATGGCAGTGTTCTGCACCCTCTGCTGCTGGCCGAGTTTCTCCATCCCTTGGCAATAAGACAGACTCTTGTTTTCACAGCCAGTCGGTCGCCCAGTGTCATCACCTGCCTGCTGGCTGGGCAGAGTAACTCCTCAGGTCACCACCCTCTCCAGCCTGCCTTGGGCTTGGGGAGTGAGGAGTAGGGCGAGGGACAGCTGACAACCCTGAACATCCACCATCCATCGCTCGATCACCTAGAGCAAGTGAGTGGCATTAGGGTTCCTCTGTGGCGTCACCTGTCTGTCTGGGAAGAGGCAGAAAGAGGGGGAGAGAATCTCTCCCAAAGGAGATTGTATTTGCAAACTGCCCCCAGGAGACCCTCTCTCTCTGACCGGGGAGGGGCTTCTGTAACGATGCTAGTTCTGTCGGGTCCCAACTGAGAGTGCCAATTCAGGACAAATTGCTAAAACAGGGCAGTCACAGCCCAAGGCTGGGGTTTTTCCACCTCTAAGGCAAACCAAACCAGCCAGATAGTGAAGACTTTGGTCTCACCCCACTGGCTAACCACAAGTCACACAAGCAATTCCCTTAGACACTCCAGTTTCCCAGTATCACCACCAGTGCCACTCGTTATGGGGACAAATGGTTATGAAAACCAATACCCCAATAAAAGAAAAAAGGTTCTCTCGATCCCAAAGGACCAAGCCCCAGATCCAGGTCAATATACAAATCAGATCTTACCCACAAATCACGCTGTTGCCAATCCTTTAGAATCTAAAATCTAAAGGTTTATTCATAAAAGGAAAAAGATGAGAGCAAGAATTGGTCAAATGGAATCAATTACATACAGTATATAGATGAGAGCAAGAATTGGTTAAATGGAATCAATTACATATAGTAATGGCAAAGTTCTTGGTTCAGGCTTGTATCAGTGATAGAAACTGCAGGTCCAAATCAAGGCTCTGGAATACATCCCCAGCTGGGATGGGTCATCAGTCCTTTGTTCAGAGCTTCAGTTTGTAGAAAAGTTCCTCCAGAGGTATGAAGCAGGATTGAAGACAAGATGGAGGAGAGGCATCAGCCTTTTATAGTCTTTTCCAGGTTTAAGAACACCTCTTTGTCCTTACTGTGGAAAATTACAGCAAAATGGAGTCTGGAGTCACATGGGCCAGTCTATGCATACTTTGCTGAGTTGCAAGGCGTATTTGCCTTCTCTCAATGGGTCAGTTCTATAGCTGATGGTCCTTAATGGGCCATCAAGCAGGCTAGGCAGAGCTAACACCAAATTGTCTGGGAAGTCTCCCAGAAGCATAGCATAAGTTTGAAATACCGACAGTATAGAGCCAATATTCATAACTTCAACTACAAAATTGATACACACATATAGACAGGTTTCAGAGTAGCAGCCGTGTTAGTCTGTATCCACAAAAAGAACAGGAGTACTTGTGGCACCTTAGAGACTAACAAATTTATTAGAGCATAAGCTTTCGTGGACTACAGCCCACTTCTTCGGATGCATATAGAGTGGAACATATATTGAGGAGATATATATACACATGCTCTCTGTATGTGTGTATATATATCTCCTCAATATATGTTTCACACTATATGCATCCAAAGAAGTGGGCTGTAGTCCACGAAAGCTTATGCTCTAATAAATTTGTTAGTCTCTAAGGTGCCACAAGTACTCCTGTTCTTTTTACATATAGACAGCATAATCATAACCAGTAAACCATAACCTTCTCTTAGACACCTCATTTGACCCCCTTTATACAAGATTTGGTGCCACTACAGGACCATGGTTGCAACAATGATCTATATGGTCCCAGATTATATCAATAACGTCACAGCTTCTCCAGAGCCGTCTCCAGTGTGTTTGGAAAGGTCCCAGCAATGGGGTTCCCAGCCCTTCCTTTGTGGGAGACGGTTCCCCAGGCTGAGAGTCTCTGGACCAGACCCTATGAGCTGCCGAGCATGGAAATCAATGGGAAATGAGGGGGCCCTGGGCTTGCTATGCCTAGGGATTTTGACTTGGGGAATGGTTTCCCAGGAGAAGTCCGGACTCCTGGGTTCTGTTCCTTCTCTAGGGCGGGGAGTGTGGACTGGGATGGCAGGAGGGAGCTACTTGTCCAAAGTGACCGATGGTTTTTGTGACTGACCCAAGTGCTCGAAAAGGAGGAGTGCCCAGTTATTGCAGCACCAGGGATGACGAGGGGGAACGTTGGGAGCAGATCATGCAATGAACTCCTGCCAGTGTGTGTAGCTTGCACTCCCTGCATCCCTCGGGGGGGGGGGGAGGAGGAGGAGGAGCTGCTCTGGCTGGGGCAGGGATGGGGAGGGACCAAAAAGACCCGTTAGTGAGAGGCTGCCTTGACCCCAGACTCACGCCTGCTCCCCGCTTGGTTCCAGGATGGCCAGGCTCCTGAGGATGTTCAGGAAGAAGGCTCTGCAGGTGGCCCCAGAGCCTGAGGGAAGCAGCCACCATCTTCCCCAGGAGCAAAGTGGCCCCTCTGTTCCTGCTGGTGGGGAAGGAGCTCCTGGCCGGGCCAGGAGGTGGAAATGCCCAGCCTTCTGGGGAAACCCACTCCCGGTGCAGGCGCCGAGGTCGGAGAGGCACTGACCAGGCCAAAATGGAGCTGGGCCCTGGATGCGGCTGGGCAGGCAGGACCCAGCCCAGGAGGGGAGCCAAGCAGGGTGTCTCTGGGGCTTGTTGTGTGGGCAGCACCAGCCCCAGGAGCCCAGACCAGATTCCAGCAAGAGGCATAGCTGAGGACCTTCCAGCCTTTCCAGTGCAGGAGGTGGATGATCCCTGTCCCAGCACAAGCAGCTTGGCCCGCTCCCCATGGGACAGCAGCAGCGCCTGGGACTCGGGCAGCAGCGAGGCCGATGGACGCCGTTGTTTTGTTCCAGGTGAGGAGCCAGGCTGGGCTCAGGGAGGGGTGACGAGGGGGCTGTGAACACCCTGGGCCCAGGTGCTCTACTAGTGCTATGGGGGCGGGTCCCCAGCCCAGGTGTCTGGCCTGAGCCACGTGACCCCACTGACACTAGATGCTGCCACTTTGGTCCTTGGTGCTCCAGTTGGGGTTGGGGGACAGGCAGCTCCCAGGGAGTCCAGGACAGTGTATGTGGGGGGGTGTCTTTGCTATGGGCTCCTGAAGGAGATGGGGGCTGAAGGCATCACTGAGAGGGGGGAATGTGGTGCCCAATCTGCCCTAGGTCCCGCAGGTGGGAAGGGGGCACATTGCCCCACCATGTCCCTGTCCTTCCCGTGAGTGGCAGCAGGAATCACCCTGTCCCCTTCTCTCCCTGGTGCAGGGACCTGCAGGGACTCAGAGGACGAGAAGGAGGAGGAATGGGCAGACATGGCCACAGAGGAGGCTGCTCTCAAGAACATCCGAGAGCAGCTCCAGGGCCGAGAAAAGGTACAAACGTTCCCCAGCTGTGCGGGAACCAAGATTGTCCTGCCCCTTCCCAGCATCACGACCCCCTGCAGAGGGTCTTGTCCCCAATGATCCACCACCCCTAATGGAACCTTTCTCCTCCGTGACCTGGGATCCCCAAGGTGGGGGTGTTTGTCACACACCAACCAGGGTCTCTTCCCCCCACAGGCACAGCCCCAGTTCCTGACCCTGCTTGTGTAGGAGTCGTGGGTGATTTGGACAATGGTTGTGTCCCCATTATCCCCCATTCAGGCCCGAGTCCTGCAGCTGGTGTGGGTGGGGCAGGGAGGTTCCTGGCTAACTGGCTTTCTCTCTCCTAACCCCACTCCTGGTGGGTGCAGGATGAGGTCCAGCAGCTCATGTTTCTGCACACCATCCACCCCATGTGTCTTGCTGCACAGCAGAGCACAGGACACGCTGGAGCCACACTGCTGCAAGGTGGCTGTGGTGGAGAGAATTGTGGTGAGTGAGACACGGTGCCCGGCAGCTGGAGGAAGGACAGAGACATGGGAGGGGCAGGGGTCTCCCCGGGTCAGCGAATGGGGATGGGTGGTGCTGGAGGGGCAGCTGAGGGCTGGGATTGCTGGGGCTGAAGATTGGGGAGAAGAGATGGGAGAAATTCTGAGATTGGTCACCAATGGGCAGGAATCGGAGGAGAAGGAGGCAGGTGGGGGGATCCTGATGGCTGTGTGGGGCGCTGGCTGTGTAATCTCCTCACTGGGAAGTGTCAGTGAGACCCGAATCTCACATGCTCTTTTGTCTCCTTTGGGTCTCACAGGAGCTCATTGAGGAGCTGCTTGATAACTCTCCACCCGGCGCCGTGCTAGCTAACTCCCTGATTGCTGTGGGCAACCTCAGGTACCGAGACCGTCTTGCCCGTTTCCCCTAACCCCGGTGCTGCTCAGGCCCAGGACTGGGAGTCACTGCTCCTCCCACTCCCAGGTCACCTCCCAAGGGTGACTTCTCTGGCAGAGGTGATGGGAAGGTTCCCTCTCTCCTGGCTGCGCTGTTCTTTTCACTCTAGTATCATTCAATGGCTCTGGGGAGAGGCTCACTCCCAGGATCAGATACAGGAGGGGCAGCAGGGTCCAGGGAACAGGCACTATTCCTGTCCTGCCACTGTCTGTCTGGGAAACCTTGGCCTTGTCATTCCCTGGCTCGGTGCCTCAGTTTCCATTCTCGCCAGCCTCTGCCTATTTCTCTGCAGTTTCACGTCCGCGTTGGTGCCAGTCCCACTCCCGTACTGCACAGTCTAATACTGGCTCCTCTCTCTTGCCAGCACCATGACTCCTGCCCTGGAGTCAGAGCTGGAGACCCACCTCCTTTGAGCTGCCCTGCACGCCATCTTCACCCTGGGCACGGAGAAGGACACCACCCAAGTCCAGGTAGATCATGCTAAAGTTATGGATTGAAGAACCAGCTGTCATCCTGCCATGAATCATTGCTAATTGCCCGCAGTGGGATGTGAATGAGAGAGGCCAGAATATGTGTTTGTGGGTCTCACCAGTGCTTCCCAGAGACCCCTCTTCCCATTCTGTGACAGTTTCCCTATCTCTGACCCATAGCTCTCCCTTGCTTTGCAGGATCTGCATAGCATCTTGCCAGACCTCCTGGATGCCATGCTGGGGAACCTGCTGGCAGAGTCCCCAAACACCGACAGGCTGCACTACATCTTGGAGGTGAGCCCGATGAGAAGGGTGGGGGCAATTTTACCTTAACTCTTAGATCCATTTTCCAGTCTGTCCTCCTAGCTGGGTCCCCAGTGGGCCGTCCTTGGTCAGGGCAGTCAGTACAATGCAGTGTGAGGCCCTTTCTCCTTGAAGGACAGAGGAAGGAGCTGGGACTTCAAGCCAGAGCTCTGCCTGGTTCTGTTGAGCACTAATCACAGGACCCCTGGCTGGCTTGGGGAGTGAGAGTCTGAACCCCTCCTGTGAGTTCCAGAAGATGGTCCTCAGAGATGAGGCACAGGCTCCTTCCTAGAGAAACAGGAGAACCCCAGAGAATCAGCCCGTCTCTCCGATTGGCCCTGAGATTTCTGAGGGGATTTTGTTCACACTCAGTCCCTTCATCCAGCCAAGGACTTGAGAGCCAGGGCTGGGGGAGGGGTCTGTCTCCTTCCTGCTGAGCTGTTCAGGAATCAGGGGTTCAGGGAGGATGGGACCAGCCCTGACACCGAGCGTTGTCCCAATCTAGAGAGACAATGACAAGTTGTGACCTGCAGGATACAAGCATCGTCCTGGGGGCAACAATCCCCTTCTAAAGCTCTGCGATCAATGAATCAGATATTCCACCCCGCACACAATGTCTCAGCCCCCTGGCTATGGGGAAGGGCTCGTTAGCACAACACATGCACCTGCCCATTGATCCTGAACTGCCTCCTTTCCCCACAGCACATTAACTACTGGATCGTGTCCAGGGTGTGGCAAGAGAGAGCCAGGGCCATTAGGAGCAGCACGGCCCTGCACAGATCCACCATCATCCTCCCTGAATTTGATGTAAGTGGGCTCTGACCCCAGCTTCCTGGCTCCAGGCGTAGGCAGGCTGGCTCCAACGGGCTGTAGGATCTGCTGCTGCAGGGGCTGTGGGTTAGGAGTGTCCCTCTTGGGGAGGCAGAGCCAGAGCAGAGAATGAGCTTGGCTTGAGTTAAGTTCTTCTTGTCCTGGTTCAGTGGTGACTCTGGGCTTTTAAGGGAACCATGCTCCAGATTCTTGCCTTCCTGTCATCCTGGAGCAACTGGGGAAGCAAATCCTCATGTTTGGCCCTGCCCACATCCCTGTGCTCCAGGTTCCCTTGCGGGCAGAGAAAATTAAGGGTCTAGCTCTAGCTCCTATCCTCTAGCATCTCCTGCAGAGGGGCTGAGGGGAAGGAGAGTCCTGGCCGGGGGGGACTGGGAGCTGACAGGAAAATGCTGATGGAGTCCCCTCTCCCTCTCCCTTCCATCCAGCAGAATTCCCCAGGATGGGTCACCACGTGGCACAGCTGTCTCTGTTCATTGGTGACCCAGCCAAGGACATCAGCCGGCAGGCCGGGGAGGGGGTTTACCGGCTCTACCAGCTGCTTCTGCACCAGAGGGGTAAGGAACCCAGCTGGGAAATGGCACCGGATAGAAGAGTGAGACTGGGACCCCAGCCAATTTCTCTCAGGCTGACCCCGGCTGGAGGATGAGTCTCTCTCTGTCTCTTTCTGTGTTCTACACACCAACCCCTGCAATTCTGTTGGGCCAGGCGTACAACAAGAACTCTGCCCACTGTGCAGCCACCAATGGGGTTAGCAGGACACAAGCACTGCAACCAGAATGACAAATGTGTGTGTGTCTGTGTCTGTCTCTCTCTTTCCCAGGGCTGACCATCCATGAGGCCGAAGACCTGTGGTGCTGGGACTGGCACCAGGACAGCAGGCTCCTGGGCTATAGGAGCACAGCCAGGGTGGGGGAGGTAAGGACACTCTGCCAGGGCATCAGACAGTTCAGGGAGTGGGGGTGGCTGGTCCCCTGCAGTGGCTGCCTCCTGGGGCCACTAGAGGGAGATACCGTTCTAGCCCCAGGATTTGGAGCCTGGTTCTGGGCAATCTGCTAATGCCTCACGTCCTGTTGGTTTTAGGTCTTCGGAAAGTTCTTCTCGGAGGGGCAGAGAAGATCCTTCCTCTGGATGGCAGTGCTGGCCATCCACGACCCCCTGCTGTGTGTCAGCCAGGCTGGGCTGCTCCTCACCTACTTCCTCCTCGGAGAAGCCCAGCAGCTGATGGGGGGACAAGGTAAGCAGCTGAATTAGACTCAGGAGATTGGGGCGTGGCCCTAGCCTCATTCCTATGGCCATTCACTGGCCTGGCAGCAAGGAGCCTGATGGGGAATGAGAGTGAGAGCAGGCGCTACTGGGAAGGGAGATGAATTCACCTCCGTGAGCAGGAGGGAGCCAGCTTGTCCCTGGAGCAGCTCCAACCCAGCTCTTTAGCAAGGCTAATTAATGACAAGCATTACCTCATCACAGGCTTATGTTCTTAGGACACGGTGCTATCACTCTTGGGAAGGGCAGCAGAGTCCTGTAAGTGCCCTCTGCGAGACAGTCCTGTCCCAAAGGGCCACACCCATTTCCCAGTGGCCTAAGGGCTTTGTCACCTGAGCCACCACTGAGTTGCTCCCATCACTGGCAGCCTGGGAGGCCAAGGACTGACCAGGCAGGGCTGAGGCACATGGGCAGGGGGAAGCTTGTCCTCCTGCTGGCAGGGCTGGGCCCCCTCTAGAGAGAACGGGAAGATTCAGTCAGCAGGGGCTGCTGATCTGCTCCATTCACCAGGGCTGCCATCCTGCGGCTTCAGCATTAGTCACTGGGGTGACTTAGGGAAAGGTCTCAACCTCCCCACATCCCACTTCACTGTTGCCAGAATCCCTCCTGCCCCCCTTGCTAGAGCCCCCTCCCTGCCCAACCTGGGTGGGGATGGAGGAGAGGATTCTGAGAACTTGAGCTGTGGCTTGGAGGCGAAACAGCTGTCAGGGGCACTGAAGGGGAGGTGGCAGGAGTTCACCCTAGAAGGAGGGGGGGTTGGCACTGGAGATCACTAGTAAGGACGACAAGACCCATTCTGGGGGTCAGGAGGGTGAATCCATCCCTCAAAGGTGGGCAGATGCTGGGTGGAAATGCTGCTGGTTTCAGATGCCTTTAATTTCCCCTGATTCCTCGGGGGCGTCTGAGTCTCTGACAGGTTCTTGTTCCCTTGCAGCAGGAGGACGTCACGGCCAACGTGATGCGCCAGCTCCATATCATCCGGCACTTGCGCCAGGTGCCTGAGGCACTCCAGGGGCTGTGCCTCTGAGGCCAGCAGCAATTCCCGCTCCCTGCTGCAGGTACTGCTCTGGCTCACTGTAAATGGGGAGCTAGTGGAAGGGGAAATGGAGCCCACTGGCACTCACAGAAACTCTCCCCCTCCTCTGTGGAGCAGGGTCCTTCCCTCTGTCCCCCAAATTCCTTCATCTGGCGCAGGAGCTCTTCCCCTCACTCCCATTCCCCTCCCCCTTTCCTTAGCCTGACCCCCATCCCATTCCCCGTGCGCGTAGGGAGAGCTCTCCCTTCCCCATATGGTGCAGAAGGCCTGTTGTGTCAGGGCCACAGCCCCTAGCCCCACTGAAGCTCGGAAAGCTCCACTTTTGAGGAGGTGGGGGTGGGAGAGAGGATCAGGGCTAGCTTCACCCCCTGCCCTTTATTCTCCCCTTGGCCCTTCTATGGGGACTCTGGGTGTGAAATGAATAGGAGCCTCCTTCGCAGCTCTCTTCCAGGCCCTGGGATCTGGCACAGCCTCCCAGACGGGCGCATCCTGCAGCTGAGCCACCTCAGGGAGCAGTGGGGACAGGTCACCTCCCATCAAACCAAGCAATGCTGGATCTCAAAGAGGCTGAGAGGGAAGATTCCGCTCCCTCATGGAGGTAAGAACCATTTACTCCTCAGGGCATGGAGGTCTCTTGGGGGAGAAATGGGATCCCTGATGCATAGCCTGGCTGGGAGCTTCGCCTGTCCGGGGATCCCAGCCCTGGGACAGAAACGTTTCCATCAATGTGCCACCCTTGTTTTGTTCCTAGCAAGAGGCTCCCCAGAGACGTCCTCAAACCTGGACTCCTAAAAGCGTTTCTGACAGGAGGCTCCAGCCCCTCAGCCATGAAGAGAGCATCATGCAATTTCGTTCCCATGGCATCTCCGCTCCCCAGGTCCACTTCCTGCAGCAGAACACACGAACCCTTCAGCTCCCAGAGTCCCGACTCTTTGAGCTCCTTCCGATCAGCAGTGGGGTTTCTCCAGCCCCCTCACCACACCTGTCAGCCTCTGAATGATGAAGGGCCTGAATGTCAGAGTCATCATAACAAGAAACAGTTCCAGGCAGTGGGGCCTGTGTGTACTCAGCCCCTCTGGAAACCAGGTCTGAAATGGGGAGCAAGAATCCCAGCCCAGTAACAGCAGGACTGGGCAGAGCAGGCCTGTAACAGGGTGCTTTCCCCTGGGCTGCACAGCTGATTACAGAATGAGCCCTAACTGAAAGGGACCATGTACCTCCCGCTAAAGAGCCAGACTTCAGCAGTGATAAAATCCAGCTGGGCTATGAGAATGAGAACTAGATGGGAAGTTCAGAGCAGCAAGGAAAGCCTAGAGAGGAACTTGAGAAGAGAGTTAGGAAGTGCCCAGGGAAACTTGCAGCAAAGAGAAAGGAGCAGACCTAGCTGTTGGGTACAGGGTCCTGGGCTGCTACCAGTGTCAGGGTGGGGCTGGGTTCCCCTACTGGCCCCAAAGAAGGGGGCGTACACACACCCAGAGTGGGTTCCAAGCCCAGCAAGGGGGCTGCAGGCTGAGCTGGAGCCCCAGCGATGGCAGAAAGACTTCTTTCTGTGGGAAGACCTCTTGGACTTTTAGTGTGAGAAAAGCTGGGCCCTGGAAGGGTGAGCTAAAGGTGGTGACCAGGCCAGAGGCTGAGTTACCAGGCAGAGAAACTACCATCGTACTGGAACGACCATCGATGGGGGACAGTAGTCCAGTGAGAGGGCTGTGATTCCGTGCCTGGACTAAAAGAGCAGACACGGAGAGCATGCCTGGGCTGTGCTGAGAAGGTTAGCCCAGGAGAGCAGGGCATGAGAAAGTGTACAAGCGTAGCCTAATGCCAAGATGGGGCCAAATGTCCTTTGTTTTTGGTGCAGAGAAGCAGGCCATATCAAAAGACACGGCCTGCTTAGGAAATTGCTGAGTGGCAAAAGGAGGGGCCAGGGCCCCAAGAACATAGAAAGAAAGGAGAAGGTGTCCTCTGACACAAACCCACATGAGGCAGGCAACATGGAGGTGGCAGGGATGGCTGTGGACCTTGCAGACCCTCCACCAACACACCCTGTCGGGTGCTGCAGGGAGGTGAAGGACGAAATGGGTGGCACCAAGATGAAGCAGACTGAAGTAGGGACAAACACAAGGGTGGAGCAGTCCATGGTGGGTCCTCAGACCCTGACGGAAAAGGTTTTGGGGGATGCAGCGGCAGTAGCAAAAAGGCTACAGGAGAAGCTAATGGCTTCAAAACAGGCTCTGCAAGCGGCTGTTGATGAGACTGAAGGGCTACAGGAAGAGCGCTGGGATACTGCAGAAGAGAAGGATTGCCTCTTAAGTCTGGTGAGCAAGCTGGCAGGGGAGCTGGAGATGCTGAGTGCCCAGGCTGTACAAGTGCGCAGCTGGTGACAGCGACAAGATGGTGAAGGATGAAGCTTGGACAAGAGTATAACTTGCACCTGGTTTGGACCAGATTTTAAGGAGGAGGGTATATAACAGGGTGTCTTGGCCTGTGGGCTGCAAAGCCTAGAGCTAGGCCAAATTGATTACAAAGTGAGCCCCACCTGAGGGGAAACCAGCTACACTTTACATTTCCTGCTGTTTTCCCTGTTCAGTACAGGGCCTTGGGCCAGAACCTAGAATCCAGGGCAGGACTGGGTTCTCCCACTGTCCCCAAGGAAGAGGACGTACAAGGCCATAGAAAGGGCTACCAAGCCCAGCAAGGGCAGGCTAAGCCAAAATCAGGCTGAGGAAGTGCCCCCAAGAGGGCGGAAGGCCTTGTTTCTGTTAAAGACATTTTTGGACTTTTAGTTTGGGATGAGTGCGACCCAAGAAGGAGTGGACTAAAGCACAGTTACCTGGCTGGAGGGCTGAGTTCCCAGCCAACAAAC
Source organism: Malaclemys terrapin pileata (assembly GCF_027887155.1). Classification (NCBI taxonomy): domain Eukaryota; kingdom Metazoa; phylum Chordata; order Testudines; family Emydidae; genus Malaclemys; species Malaclemys terrapin. The sequence continues at coordinate 173,578,711 of NC_071506.1, forward strand.
TACCAGAGTGACTATTGGCGCGGGTACTAGCCCAGCAAGAAAGCTGTGACACCAGGCTTGGCCAGAACCTAGCAGTGAGTAAACTTTGGAACAAGCCTGCTTCCATAATGGAAACAACCTGGTATGGGAGAGTGTTGGGGAGAAGAGGGAGATGGGACGGGCTGCTGAGGCTGAGGTGGGGAGGAAGCTGTGGGGCTGGGAGGGGATTAGAGATGAACTTACTGGACACTCACAGAAAGAGACAGGGCACACTTCAGCCTGTTAGGTAGGCTGGAGACTTCACACTTCACTTGAACACAGCACTGAGGTGGTTTGGGAAGCATAGTAACAAAGAACAGATTTAAGTGATACTAAGTAAGAGAAACAGATAAGTTTGGTTACAAATGAAACAAAACACGCTTTGTGGTGACTAAAACTGAATCTTAGCAAGTTACAATCTTTGTCAGAGCAGTTTCCAGACTAACATCAAGTTACCAGCATCTCCAGCCCTCCAGGTGCTGTTCCCTCTCTTCCCTACGTGATGGAGAACTCAAATGTCTTTTGCTCCCCTTCTATTATCCAAAGTCCACTGTCTGTGGTGCCAGAGCCAGGAAAGCTTCCTGGGGTGCAGACTCGGTTCCCTGGTGTGCTCCCCAAGCTGCTGCGTGTTAGCTTGGTTGCTTTGTTTACTTTCGATGTCAATGTACTTTCATTGCCTATGGCTTGCAAAGCTTGACCCAGACAGATAAAGCCACATTCCTGTCTCTAAACCAAACTTGTTTATCAAGTGTGATGCCAAATCATATTTTAAGAAGCGGTTTCCAGCACACACACACAACTCCTTATACCCCACCCGGACCTACATCACACAAGGATAGTCTTGACCAGTGTGTTCTCAGCATTCCTAACAGACCTTACTTGATGTCCCTGGATGGTACAATAATTCTCTATCGAATCAGTTGATTTAATTGCTTAGTCTTTTGGTTTCAGACCCTCTGTTCTCCCCCTGGGGTGCCTGGACCCTGATTATCACATTTGTCTTCCAGGCTCTGTCCCAGCCGCTCACACAGATGTATCCTGCAGCCAGCCCAGCTCAGGAAGCAGTGATTTCATCCTGTCAAACCAAGCAACACAGGTCTCATTGAGGCTTAGATGGAAGTTCCCATGTATCTCCTGGAGGTAAGAACTGTTCACTCTTCTGGGAACTTGGGGCTTTTGCAACAAAGAGGGAGCTCCTGCTCAGTGATTTCCTACACCTCCCCTGAATTTCCCCAACATCCCCCCCCCCCAGTTTTGTGAACTAGTTACTGTGACGGGTTGGATCACAGAAACCCCCTTGGGAGCTGCCACCCGATGTGCAAAGACTACCCCTGCTTCTGTTTTCCCTGCCAGCTCAGGACTCCTGTCTTGCTGAGCCAGACACTCCCGTCTGGCTCCAGACACAGACCCAGGGTCTGAATCACTTGTCTCAAAGCTGCAAGTTTACCTGAAAACAGCTCACAGTAGTGTGCTTGTCTTTAGCACTCAGATGCCCAACTCCCAATGGGGTCTAAACCCAGATAAATCCGTTTTACCCTGTATAAAGCTTATGCAGGGCAAACTCATAAATTGTTTGCCCTCTATAACACTGATAGAGAGATATGCACAGTTGTTTGCTCCCCCAGGTATTAATATATACTCTGAGTAAATTACTAAATAAAAAGTGATTTTATTAAATACAGAAAGTAGGATTTAAGTGGTTCCAAGTAGTAACAGACAGAACAAAGTAAGCCACCAAGCAAAATAAAATAAAATGCGCAAATCTATGTCTAATCAAACTGAATACAGATAATCTCACCCTCAGAGATGCTTCAGTAAGTTTTTTCTCAGACTGGACACCTTCCAAGCCTGGGCACAATTCTTTCCCCTGGCACAGCTCTTGTTGTAGCTCAGGTGGTAGCTAGGGGATTCTTCATGATGGCTCCTCCTCCCCTTGTTCTCTTCCACCCCTTTATACATCTTTTGCATAAGGCGGGAACCCTTTGTCCCTCTGGGTTTCCACCCCCTCCCCCCCACTGGAAAAGCACCAGGTTAAAGATGGATTCCATTTCAGGTGACATGTGATCAAGACTTCATTACTCACTTGCCAGCACACACATATACAGGAAGACTCACAGGTAAATACAGCCATCTGCAGACAATGGGAGTCATCAAGATTCCAAACCATCCTTAATGGCCCACACTTTACATAATTACAATAGGCCCTCAGAGTTATGTTTTATATTTCTAGTTTTAGAAACAAGAGCGGTACATTTCTACAAATAGGATGATCACACTCAGTAAATTATGAGCTTTGTAATGATACCTTACAAGAGACCTTTTGCATGACGCATATCCCAGTTACGTTATGTTCACTTTTTACCCTATTTTTCTAAAACTATCCCAGTTACATTATATTCACTTATTATCATGTTTTTATAAAACCATATAGATTGCACAACATCACAGTTACATGCAAATGTAGTGACTGTTTGGAAATTTGAATTGAAATTGAAACATTAATAGACACTTTAAAAGCATATACAGTGTATGATAAAATACGTGTATCTGAAAAAGTATAATAGATTTAAAAAGTATGAACATAGACTAGCTTCCTTATACAGCTCTTGTTTTTTATGACCATGTCAGTGCATTCATTTCAGTGATGTTAGCCAACCTAATAATTTCAAATGATGATTTGTAAGCAAAGTCTAAATGAGCTCTCCCTGACAGCTAGTGGTGAGCTGGGGCTGGGGGGGCAGGAAAGGCTTCAGGACCAGATTGTCTTTACATTCACACCTAATCTACCTAGGTACCCAGCAAACAAAGCTGTGTTGCCCAAGTGATAGATTTTGGCTGGGGTTGGGTTACAAATCACTTGAATGGGGGGGGGGGGAATGAAATGTTGTTGTTCTTATTGTATGAGTAAAAGGCAGTAGAACTGTACTTAGCCTGTGATGATTGAGGGCATCAAGAGAGAGGGTGGGGACCTGTCCCTCTCCACTGTTTAAAGACAGAGCTGATTAAGCTCCATAGATAGTGTTTTGTTCTGTTAAGTGACCACTGCAGCTGAAATCACTGATAATCGGGTCTAAGTGCTTAGTCTGTGCTGTGGGAACAGTGTTTCTGTGGAAGAGACGGCCCAGACTGCACTAGCAGCGAGGTTCCCCGACTGAGAGCTCAGTTGAAATCACTGAGACCTGGGTGGAACCTCAAGAGACCAACTCGCAGAGGTCACAGTGGCAGGTGGCAGCAGAAGGTAACTGCACAGGGCCATTGGCAACAGAGTGGTGGAGTGAATAGTGGCACAACAAACAGCAGTGGCCAGAGTGAGCAGGTGGAGGAACGAGCAAGGTGCCTTCTTGCCCCCCATCTGGGAGATGTACTCACGTGAAAGCACCTCTGAACTCTGAGTCTCTACTGATCAAGGACAACACCGGTGTGGTGGAGGGAAAAGTGAGGGGCATGTGAAATAAACATTTGTTTGTTGGACTATATTTTAGTGACTTTGCTCCAGAATGCTAGATTTGTGACTGGGAATGGAAACTTATATAAATATATTTCCTAGTAGGCCAACATTTTTAAAATGCATTATTTGCCAAGGTTGTTATCTCACATCATTGCTATCTTGAGAGGTCATTATGTTGGGGAGTTTCTATACTAAACATTTTTATTATTATAATTAATTTTTACATAAGAATGGTCATACTGGGTCAGACCCATGGTCCATATAGCCCAGTATCCTGTCTTCCAACCGTGGTCAAGGCCAGGTGCTTCAGAGGGAATGAACAGAACAGGTAGTCATCAAATGATCCATCCCCTGTTGCCCATTCCCAGCATCTGGCAAACAGGCCAGGGACACTCAGAGCATGGTGTTGCATCCCTCCCCATCCTGGCTAATAGCCACTGATGGGCCTATTCTCCAGGAATTTAGCTAGTTCTTTTTTTAATCCTGCTGTGTCTTCTATGACTTGAACATCTAGAAATGCATCCATTGGCCTACCCCTGACATCAAGATAACGTACACAATGGCTTAATACTTGATGCCTATTTGCATCGGTGCATTCATCAGCCATGTATGCAAATTTTTTGAATGTGGTGAGAGAGTTCTTCACTTTTTCAACTGTTGAGTCTTTCACTGTTGCACCACATGCTTCTAGACAGTCAGTTGAGTTTCCTGCAGAAAGATAGTGAGCATTTGCTGGTCTTGTTCAGAACTAGTGTTCAACTTCAGGATGAACAAGTGACAATGCACTTAACATTGGCCTCCAGTTTATAGTGTGTGGTATCTCTTGCTTAAATAGAAACTAGGATGCCACAGCAGCAGGAACAGGAAGCTGTCTGAACACCCGAGCTCCTCCCTCTTCTGGACCATGTGCTACCTGCTCCTGCTCCCGCTCCCCCAGCTTGATTTCCTGGCATCCAGACTCGGTGTGACTCGTGGCATCCGATTTGTGGTTCTGATCACAAGTTTGTCTTTTACTTCGGACCTTCCAGTATCCTGACCCAGCTGACTCTCGACTCCTGTCTTGTGAGTGTGGACTCTGGCTCTGACCATTAGGTCTGGCTGCCCCTGACCTGGCCGTGACACCGACTTTTGTACAATTTCTCCAATGCCCTTTTCTGCTCTCTGGCACTGCTTCCTCCAGCAAGGCACACCAATCCCTTGGCTCCCAGAGTCCTCGTTGTCTGCTAGTCTAGGGATGAGGGGTAGTGCTTGTATTGCCCCCACCCCCACCTCAGCTGCTTTTCCTATGGGAATCTCCCTAGAGCGGAGGAGAAATCTCCTCTTCTCTTAGAATCAGTCCCGGCAATAATTCCACCCACCCTGGCCTCAGCTGAGCTACTTTCTTAATCTGGGATCAGGAACCACTATTGAAGCCCTTGGCATGTGGATGTAGGTGAGGGCAGAGGCTGAAGCTTCACCAGTTCCCACTGGAGGACACCACCCTGTCTTTCTATGGTTTGACTAGGGCTCACCATCCATCTTGGAGCTGAACACCAGATGGGAGCTGATAGATTGTCCTTGGTGGGCCATGTCCCGGTGTGTGATGGAGCTGTGTGCTAGAGAGGGCCAGGAGCAGATGCTCCATGCATGGCCAGGAATGGGCTAAACAGCCTGTAATGCCAGGTGAGTACAACCCATGGCCACTTACAGACACCCTGGGCATCCATGGGGACTGAATCTGGGCCCTTTTCTACCAAGAGCACAACCTCACTCCAACTTGAGCCATGACAGTGGTGACCCCTGCCAGACCCTCTGAGGTGGGTCAGTATTATCCCTGTTAGCTGGGGCACAGGGATAAAAAGTGATTGGCTGCAAGGTCACCCATAATGTCACTGAGAGAGGCAGGACCAGATACCAGTCCAGCTCCAACCACTAGACCACATCCGCTTCCATATCCAGAGAACCCAGGAGCCCTGCCTCTGACAGCCAGTCCTTAAATGACAAGAGCTGACTCCCTCCCTTTCAGGGATCCATAGAAGGAACCGTGTGCTGAGTCCCCTCTGCAATGCCTCTGTCAGAGACCATTGCTAGTGGGTGCCAAGTGACTGAGCAGGGAGCTCCTGGAGAGACTCCTAGGGGCTGCCCAGTCCTGTTTCCCTATGACCTTCTGGAAGCCATGTAAAGAGTGCAGCATTGACGAGACTCTCCTGCTCTAACAACGAGTTTCTGTTCTCCTAGCTAGTCAGCCAGTGAGGCCAGCTTGCAGAATGTGGAAGAGCCATTTGGCGATGGGTTGGAGGACTCGCCATGTAGGTGGCAGCAGCTGCAATGCCCATGGGCCAAGCCTCCACTCCTGACACTCCAGGCTAATCTCCCACTGCTCTCAGTGGGGCATTGGCTTTAGCTGCTGGGCCTGCGTGCCCAGAGAGAGGACTCAGGTATTTCCATCAGTCTGCTCAATGGCAAATGCAGCCATCCAAAGAAGTGAAGACCATCCGCTGAGCTGCTGCAATCAAGTGAGTACAGCCGGGGAGAGAAGAGGGAGAACTCGAAGGTGGCTGGCAGCTGTAGGGAGGAGAAGCCATTTGGGAGCCAGGAGAGTAGAAATAAATAGTTAATGATGAATACTGCGGGCTTTGTCTTGTGTGGTGAAGGGTTTACAATGGGTCTCTTTACTGTTGCACTAAACTTTAAAATAGCTGTGTATGATGAAAGGGCAGGTCTATAAAGTTAAGAGGTCACACTAGGAGCTTGAAGTCTCAGATTCTGTCACTATTGCCTTCTTCTACCAGCTGATCTCAAATCCCTGAGGTGGTAGCAGTAGTGAGCTCTTGTCCTCTATTTCTGGACTAGCCACCAAAAAAAAAGGACATGATACATGTGGCCTAGGAAATAGAGAGGCATGGGGGTCACTTGCAGAGTTGCCTGTTAATGCGGCTCTTGTGAGGGGAGCATGGCAGGGTACTGTGGACTTGGGCACCATTTCAGATTTTGGTGGGAGGGGGGCTATTTATTCATGATTCCAGGGTGTCACCGTGCTTCCATGGGTCACAACTGAGAATACCAAATTCAGGACAAACTGCTGAGAAAGAGGGCAGACGCCCCCCAAAACTGGTGGCTATTCTTCCATGTGTAGAGACTGTCCAGTTTGGCCAATGTACATGGCAGAGGGGCATTGCTGGCACATATCACATTGGTAGATGTGCAGGTGAACGAGCCCCTGATGGTATGGCTGATGTGGGTTAGGTCCTCTGCCATGTACATTGGCCAAACTGGACAGTCTCTATGCAAAACAAATAAATGGACACAAATCACACATCAAGAATTAGAACATTTAAAAACCAGTAGGAGAGCATTTCAACCTCCCTGGACACTCAATAACAGACTTAAAAGTGGCAATTCTTCAACAAAAAAACTTCAAAAACAGACGCCAACAAGAAACTGCAGAACTGGAATTAATTTGCAAACTGGACACAATCAAATTAGGGTTAGGGTTAGGATTGATTGCATTGGCCTCATTAGCACTACAAAAGTGATGTTTCCCTCCCTTGGTATTCACCCCTTCTTGTCAACTGTTGAGAATAGGTCACTTCCACCTTAATTGAATTGGCTCATTAGCACTGACCCCCCCACACTTGGTAAGGCAACTCCCATTTTTTCATGTGCTGTATATTTATACCTGCCTATTGTATTTTCCACTCCATGCATCTGATGAAGTGGGTTTTAGCCCATGAAAGCTTATGCTTAAATAAATTTGTTAGTCTCTAAGGTGCCACAAGGATTCCTCATTGTTTTTGCTGATACAGACTAACACAGCTACCACTCTGACCTCTAATACTAATGTATTCTGACATCTTGTGGCAAGTCACTTAAGCGACATCGGTTAAAATTTTAATGTATTTTCTTACTATGTTAGTATCTCTGCAGAGAGAGAGAGACCCTATCAGGACTCCTGGGTTTTATCCCAGCTCTGGGAGGGGAGTGGGGTCTAGTGGGTTACAGTGGGGGACAGATACATCTGGGTTCTATATAAGAACATCAGAATGGCCATACAGGGTTAGACCAATGGTCCATCTAGCCCAGTATCCTGACTTCTGACAGTGGCCAATACCAGGTGCTTTAGAGGGAATGAACAGAAGAGGCAATCATCAGGTGATTCATCCCCTGTTGCCCTCTCCCAGTTTCTGGCAAACAGAGGCTAGGGACAAGCAGAATATGCTGTTGCATCCTTGCCCGTCCTGGCTAACAGCCATTGATGGATCTATTCTCCATGAACTTATCTAGTTCTTCTTTGAACCCTGTTATAGTTTTGGCCTTCACAACATCCCCTGGCAAAGAGTTCCACAGGTTGACTGTGAAGAAATACTTTCTTTTGTTTCTTTTAAATCTGCTGCCTATTAATTTCATTGGGTGATCCCCTTGTATTATATGAAGGAGTAAATAACATTTCCTTATTTACTTTCTCCAAACCAGTCATGGTTCTATAGACTTCTGTCATATCTCCCCTTAGAGTACGTCTTCACTATCCGCCGGATCGGCGGGTAGTAATCGATCTATCGGGGATCGATATATCGCGTCTCGTTAAGTCGCGATATATCGATCCCCGAACGCGCTCCCCATTGACTCCGGCACTCCACCGGAGCGAGCGACGGTAGCGCAGTCGACGGGGGAGCCATGGCCATCGATCCCGCGCCGTGTGGACCCCCAGATAATTCGATCTTAGATGCTTCGACTTCAGCTATGCTATTTGCGTAGCTGAAGTTGCGTATCTTAGATCGATTCCCCCCCCCCCAGCGTAGACCAGTCCTTAGTCATTTATTTTCTATGCTGAAAAGTCCCTGTCTTTTTCATCTCTCCTCATACAGAAGCAGTTCCATACCCCTAATCATTTCCGTTGCCTTTTCCAAATCCAATATATATTTTTTGAGATGGGGTGACCAGATCTGCATGCAGTATTCAAGATGTGGACATACCATGGATTTATACAGAGGCAATATGATATTTTCTGTCTTATTATCTATCCCTTTCCTATTGATTCCCAACATTCGGTTCACTTTTTTGATTATGACAGCACATTGAGCAGATGTTTTCAGAGAACTATCCACAATGACTCCAAGATCTCTTTCTTGACGGGTAACAGCTAATTTAGATCCCATCATTTTGTATGTAAAGTTGGGATTATATTTTGGCATGTGCATTACTTCGCATTTATCAACACTGAATTTCATTTGCCATTGAGTTGCCCGGTCACCCACTTTTGTGAGATCCTTCTGCAACCCTTTGCAGTCAACTTTGGACTTAGTTATCTTGAGTAATTTTATATCATCTGCAAATTTTGCCACCTCACTCTTTATCCCTTTTTCCAGATCATTGAGGAATATGTTGAACAGCACTGGTCCCAGTACAGACCCCTGGGGGGACACCACTATTTACCTCTCACCCAGGGCCAGCGCAACCCATTAGGCGACCTAGGCAGTCACCTAGGGTGCTACAATTTGGGGGGTGGCGACCGTGGCGGTATTTCGGCGGCGGGACCTTCCGCCGCCTCTGTGGGGAGCGGCATTTCGGGGCGGGACCTTCCGCCGCCTAGGGTGGCAGAAAAGCTGTTGGCACTCCTGCTTTCACCATTCTGAAAACTGATAATTTATTCCTACCCTTTGTTTTGGATCTGTTCACTGAAGTGCCTCAGAGCTTCGAAGGAGCCAGGCGGCACCTGGCCTCTCTCCCTCCACCCCAGCAGTCCAGAAGAAGCTGTTTGCAGACATGTCAAGTGTCCACTCCTGCCACACTCACATGTGGGAGACTAATGCAGTCACAGTCCGGGTGTCATGTATTCCTTTGGGCTGTGAAAAGCAGGAGGACTTGAGCTACAATGGATCCTCCTGTGCACGGGCTGAGTGGGCAACCTCGGTACTGCCCTATCTGGTTTCCAGCCCACACGCAGCAGCCGAGGGCTAAGGAGGAGGTGATGGACTTACCCCAAAGGTGGGGGTGGGAAGAAGCAGAGTGAAGAGGTGATCAGAGAGCCATCCCAAAGCATTCCTCCTAGAGTCACTCCAACAACCGCCTGGCTCCTTCCTGCCGTAGGCCACAGCCCCTAGGTTCCACGGGGAATTTCTGAATTAACCCTCTAGAAAGCTGCTTCTGGCTCTCTACAAACATGCTCAGTCCATGTGAGCCAAGCAGCAACTCTGGTGGGGTGCGGGAGAGGCACATGAGCCCACATGCTCCCTCCCCCATGCATCTCCTCTGCAGATGACCCTCCTGCAGAAACACAAGTGTGTACTCAGGGGAATGCTGCGCTATGGTGTATGTGCCCTGCAAGATACTCACTCGTAAGGGAAGCAACACTGCTGTTAGCACTGGAGTCTGGGCAATACAGAAGAGAAGTTGGAAATTCTCAACAACGAGGGGAAAGTGGATAGAACTGGGAAACCTGGTGGGACGATGTGTCTGTTTAGAATGTTAGTGTTGCTGGTGACAACCCTTAGAAGGGGAGAGAGGATCAAAATGGTGGGCGCGGTGGCACTTGACATTAGACACATCATTATCTGTTTAAAGTTCTTGGATATTGAGAACCCCAGGTCTTCGAAGGGACAGGGATCAATCTGCTAACTCACACAGCCCAGCAGGGGAACCAGTGTGGGGCTGGTACAGTTCACTGAATCCAAACCAGAGAGCAGGTTCAGGTTCTTCTTTTGCACCTGTCTGTGACCTGTGGGAAGACAATTGGGTTCGCATGGGGCACTTCCTATTGGGAGACAGACGGGGGAGGTCTCACGTAGCCAGTAGTAAATTACCCTCAGAGATTTAAAAAAATTATTTGGGCTTTTTGTAATAGGTGTCATCAGACACCCAGCTCTGAAGGCAGCACCGTCAACAGTAGCAGTGCAGAAGTAAAGGTGGCAATACACCCACACCACTGCACCCTTATTTCTGCACTCTTGCTGGCGGCAGTGCTACCTTCAGAGCTGGGCGCCCGCTGTCACCTATTACAAAAAAGCTCAAATAAGTGACTGTCAAATAATATAAGCCTGCAACCTGCAACTCTCATAAAATTAAAGTTCCTTTTTTTAAAAACAAGCCAAATTCTGCTCAAGGATTTCTGATCCGCTCTCTTTAGGAAGACCTGGGACAGGTCCAACCCACTGCCACTTCTCTGGGACTAATGAGAGCTTCCTGATTAGTTCTTTTCTTCTTCCCCTCGCCCCTCTCTGGCATGAGTTCCATGGGTTCTTTTCGCAAAGGCAGGTGGAACCCAGACATCATAGGCCCCATGATTTTGACAGTCCTTTTGCAGCCTCTGACCCCAGTCCCATCATGCCTGGAGGGGTAAGAGATTCTCTACCTGCCATCATATTTGTAGTCTTGTCCTTATCAGAGTCTCTGGGTGAGAGAGGAACCCTAGGTTACATAAGCAAAATATAAAAGCAGTTATTTTCCTGTTAATCAACAACTCAGGTATAAGCTGCTCCCCTGTTTCATTCTGCCACATTCCAGACTGTTCAAAGAACATAGTGACATTACACCATTCTGACTGAATACTGACTGAGTGAACTACAAAAACAAAGGGTGTATTTTCAAAGTGCTAAATGAAATCACTTAAATTCTGACTGATTAAAAAGGAGGAAACTGCACTTCCAACAAGGAGTGGACCAATTTCTGCTGCTTGTAGTCCTGAGTTGTCTCCTCCATCACCTGCAACAGGAACCAAATGCGAGTTGCCTGATTGTTAGCATTTCTGAGCCACCACATCAACCACCACTTAAGTCTTTCCCTGTGCATTACTTTGGAAAATAAGGCTGTTCTTTCTGCTTATCCTGGTTTGATGATTTTGAATGGTGCCATGATAGATTGATTACTCAGCCTCATCTCTTGCAAGCCAACTATCAGCTTACAGAACAATCACTGAAATCAGTTCAGAAATAGCTTAGTTTGCTCAGCCAAACTGAGTGCTGGCAGATTTCCAAAGTGGTGAAGTTGATAAAAATTATTTTGATGAACTGGCAACCAGTGCTGTAAGTGAGCATAGTTTCAGTGCTCTACATCATATTAAAAAATGGTTTCTAATTACAATGTGACAATCACAGCTCAACAGGGGTATGACTTTACATGTACATAAGGACAAAAGGGCAAATGTACAGCTTATAGATGTTGCAGAAGAATTCATTTCACAAACCCAGGGGGAAGAGCAGTGTTTGGAACTTTTTCAGATTTGTAAGTCATTCATTTTCTTAAGTTTTAAAAAGTAATGCTATAATTAGTAGTACTGTATCATGACTAAATATGTCCACTTCTAGTAAACTGGGTTAAACGATGTTCTGTGCTAAACTCAATGTTTCCTTTATTTATTAATGCAATCCCTGAATTTCTGGGTGGGGAGAGGCTAAAGCCTACAGTTGTCTCTACACCCATGGAAGGCAAAGTGGGGAGGCTACCAAAATAAAATGGTGATTAGAGGCAGGATTCCCCTCCAGCATACTTTGTGATCAGGAGTGGGAGAACATTTACCCATCCTGTACATCTTTTTTACTATGTAGCCTGGTTGATTGGAGATGCTAACCAGGTCTAGTTAGCATCCCACCTGTGACTGCATAGAGAAAACCTAGGGTTTGATCCTGAGCCGAGCAAAGTCAATCTTTCCATTGACCTCAGTGGCATTACATCAGGCCTGTTCCTAGACTGTTGCAACTCTTGCTACAGGTATAGCCCCAAAGAAGGAAGCATTGTAAACACAACTCTATATTAGTACAGCCTATAACTACTGTTACCATGCTCCCAATCCCCCGGTCAGCTTCATATCCCACTAAGAGAAGGTGGGAATGGTTTGCCTTACGTAAGTTGACCTGCACTGATAAACATGATCGTTTGGAGGTTATTCTCTATAGGCTCTGACTAGCTGGGCTCGATCATGGAACTACACAAAGCTCCAATTCTCTTTGGGAGGCCCCCATCAATGATGCTACCACTCCCAATGAACATGGAATCAAACCTAGACCAGGATTTAGGGTATGGACTGAACACATTATGCACACACTCTGTGTACCACATTCCATGTCTTATGTGTGGGGCACTGAGAACTAAACTGGCATTTCTTGACTGCTAGCCATGTTTAAGAACTTGCTTTGTAAACAGGAACTGGCTTATTGTGACTGTGCTGTAAAGTTGTTTGTGTCTGGATGTCTTTATGTGTTTTTCAATTTTTATTGTTTTGCACATCTAAGCTGCCACAGACTACTATTTCTAAACAGCTTATGAACCATTTGGAGAACAACTACTTATCACTAAATTTTTTAAAGAACGTTGCTAGGTTTTGATTTTCTCCTTTATCCTTGTCCCTATCCCCCTAGTTCTCCATGATACTTAGGAAATTGTTAGCAGGCAGAGAAAGTTCACTAGCCAATTCTTTTACTAACGATTCACACGAACAGATCTGGCCAAGTTTTCCCGGGTCTAGTTCCTTGTTCAAGAGACAATACAGCCATTCTCAGGGCTGTCAGCAAGTATAACAAGCATATATTTATTCAAATAAGGTAATAAAGTTGGTGTTGCAAATTATCAATTTTGTCTAACATTTTGTTAAAATTCTTCCATTTTCACCTCTGGAGAGGATAGTATGTTGCACGGATGGTAGTAGCCTGTCTGGAGTTGTTGGTTCCAGCATTTCTCAGACTGAGTTCTTGGGCACAAAGTCCCCACACTTGCAAACACTTAAGTGCCCTATGTAAGAGTTTGCCAGGATCAGGGCCAAAGTGAGAATCTTCTACTGAGCATGTTTGAAATTAAAATAAACAAATAAAAAGATGAAAACAACATTGTAACAACGCCTGCTTCTAAGATGTGTGCAACCTTGCACCCATTTGGGAGCAAGTGTTAATTCAGACCTCATACAGGAGGTATGCAATATTTATGATCTGCTGTATCATTTACAACTTGTTAGGGGTTTCCCCCCTACTCCTTTCTTTACTGGATCAAAACAATCACCACTCCTGTGCACTGCATTATAAAACTATATAATTCATCCTGAAAATAAAGTGTCTGGATTAGTTAATATAGACTGAGGTAAGCAACTCAAATTAGTTTACAATTACCTAGAAGTAATTCATAAGAAAAATATTTATTTTCATTTTCAGATTTTCATTTTTTTGTGTTAAATTCTTTGGTTACAGCAAAAGGAATCTAACACACTACCACAGTGACATATAACTAAGCCATAACATTGCAATATACAAAAATTGTGTAAACAAAAAGCCTTTCCATACTGGTACTCTCTGTGGGCCAGATTCTGACCTACAGAATCTCACTGAAGTCAAAAGGAATACTTATGAAGCACAGGCATACCCAACAGGAGTCAGGGTTTCAGCATCTGGCCAGTGCTGGGATAAGACTGATCCCCTTTTTATATTTGATCAGGGGGGAAAATACCTGCAGCCAGTTTTTAAAGAGATAATTTAACCTTGGATTGGTTCACACATCCATCCTGCACAGGAAAATATTATTCTTATTGCTTAGTCCAAACTCAAAGTAAACTAGGTGGACCAAAGTCTCGCCTCATTTATACCCAATGCAACCCCATACGATTTTGCTAGAGAATAACAGAATAGGACTCTGGAACATTATTGATCTTTTAGTATGAGGCATGTACCTGATATTCATTTGGAAGCAAATATTAGTTCATTGAACAAAAATGCAAAATCCAAGATGCTCCACTGAAGTTCTTCTTCTGGGGCCCAGGTACTAAGTATTATTCCCTCTTTATGGAAGCACGCGCACCTGTACCATCTCTGGACCTATGTCAGGCAATAGATGTCTAAAAGAGAGTTTAGCACATTTTGATGGTAAGTAAACTAGCAGTTCCTTAGATTAGGTCTAAAACCGCAACTTGTGGCAACATTTAGTGAGTCAGAGAGAGAGTGCAAGAAGCTAAAGAAAGGGGGATATTTTGTTTTTCTGTAATGAAATAAACAGGACATGTGCACTTAATATCTATCTCCAATTTGATGTACATTATAATAAGGCAACATAAGTACTGTAAAATCTAAGAGATTATTTGAATTGGAAATATAGTCCATTCAAAAACTATTTTAGCTACTAATACTTAAAATCTACCAGTTGGCCTCTCAGAGTTGGTAAGACAACTCCCACCTGTTCAAACTCTCTGTATGTGTGTATATATCTCTCCTCAATATATGTTCCATTCTATGCATCCGAAGAAGTGGGCTGTAGCCCACGAAAGCTTATGCTCTAATAAATTTGTTAGTCTCTAAGGTGCCACAAGTACTCCTGTTCTTTTGGCGGATACAGACTAACACGGCTGCTACTCTGAAATCTTTGACAACGTACCAGACATTAACTACAGAGCGGATTGGTTTGTATGGTTTCACCTGCTGTGTTTTGGATAGCATTCAACAAGATTTTTCTCTTCATAGAAGAGGGTGGATCTGGTCCCACCGCCCTTACTCGTATGTAACTTCCTATTGAAGTCTAAGGGAGTGTTGCGTGTCTCAGACTGCAGGATTGGATCTTAAAACAGTAACGTACAGATGGCGTCTCATTAAAAAATACTGGAAAACTGGAATACAGTGATAGATAATTACAAGGTGATATTTTTAGTTAAAAAGTTACAAAGTTACAAACTTGTTTGCTTTAAAAAAAAGCCACACACAGTTCACACAAACTATTAAAAAGCCACATAAATTCTTGCCCTTTACATGTTTGGCAAAATCAAAATCTTGGAGTTTGCATATACCCATGCTTGAGTACTTTTCAAAGGAATTAGTTCAGAACAAGAACATATCTCAGAAGCTGTATAGATCTACTGTACAGACTCATTCAAGTAGCATAGTTGTTGCTTCGTAGTGACAGGTGAATGGTAGTATCAAGCATGGACTATCATTTGATTTTATTTAATTTTAAAGATGTCTTCAGTCCACAAGTACACTTTTCATTAACCAAAAAAAAACCTGTCTTTTTATTATTTCTTTGGAGGAAGAACATTTTCTTCATAGAAACCTGGATTTACTACATTTCCAGGTGGATCGTATCTGGCCACCACAAATGTGGAGCCATCACTTGCTGTGGCTTTTCCAACTCCCATCTTCTTTGTGTTCTTCCAAACCATTGCTGTAAAGTGACCTAAGAGGAAAAAGGTCAAATAAACACATTAACTTTGGACAACAAATCTGAAAAATTATTTCTAGTGATTGAGCAAAAACAAGTCACACCAAACTAAGTTAGTTTCTTTCTCTGACAGGATAACACACCTAGGGGGTGAAAAAGAAAATGCAGCTGATCTAATAGTTTGTCTTTAGAAAGACAGCCAACATGGTTCTCCACTGCACTCATGAGCTCCTTACTCTGTTCCAAAACCAAAATACATAGGAAAAGTTATGTGAAAACAACTAGGCCTGGATGAACATCAAGTATAAAAGCCCCAGATCCAAGGCCCTGGGTACACACCATACCATGCGCAACAATGATCCCAGCCCTGTCACTCCCAGCAGTATGGCTGACAAAGTAACCATCCTACCACTGATTGTTCCCACCTGCTTCAACGTTCTGATCACTCCGATTATGTTTCTATGGTGCACAGCATAGTTAATAGCATTAGTGAAACATTAACTTCCCAGGCTTTTTTCAAGTCCCTTATGACAGTTATGGAGTAGCGGTCTCTCAAAACCTACTCCACCAGCTGTTCCCTCTCGGCACAGTTACAGATAAATGAAACTTTCCTATGAAAAAAGAACAGGAGTACTTGTAGCACCTTAGAGACTAACAAATTTATTTCAGCATAAGCTTTCGTGGGCTACAGCTCACTTCTTCGGATGCATAGAATGGAACACAGACAGAAGGTATTTATACATACAGAGAACATGAAAAGGTGGAAGTACCCATACCAATTGTCTTACTCTGAAACCTTTCCTATGAAACACTTTTGAAATCTCTCTCATTGTTTCCTGCCAATTCCAAGAACAATGGTATTTTCATCTCATACTAAATTGCCAATAGGCAACTAAGGAGCCAAAATTTGGCCCCAATTTACACTCTAGGTAACCAGGGCTGGCTCCAGCTTTTTTGCCACCCCAAGCGGCGAAGCAAAAAAAATAAATAAAGCTGCAATTGGTGGCACTTCGGCGGCAGCTCTACTGCGCTGCTTCATTCTTCGGTGGCAATTCGGCGGTGGGTCCTTCGAGAGGGACTAAGGGACCCGCTGCCGAATTGCAGCCGAAGACCCGGACATGCCGCCCCTTTCCATTGGCCGCCCCAGGCACCTGCTTCCTTCGCTGGTGCCTGGAGCCGGCCCTGTAGGTAACACCTCATTGACATCAATGGGATTAGATGGTAGGAGAGGTAAATCAAGGCAGACATCAGCACAGTATCTTTAATTAAACAGCTGTATAGTTTCTATTATTATAATTTTGATATTTTGTGGGAAATAAAGTGCATTTGTCCTCAAAACCAACACCTTTTAATACTGACAGTTGAAGGGAAAAGACTGAGAATTTTTTAAAAATATATCTACTTTGTTTCTAATACAAATTTTGTTTACTTTCTCATTCCCCTCAGAGTCACAGTTTCCTTTTATCTTTCCAGTTATTGTCATTTTCCTGAGAGCAATTCTAACATTGGTCTTTTACACACACACACACACACACACACACACACACACCTTAATTTTTTTTAAAAAGCTGATTTTTTAAAAATAGTGATAAAGTAGATTTAACAACTTTTTAAAGTAAGAGCTGCATCTTTGAAGGAGCAGTGCCCAGCTTGAGCTCACCTGTCCCAGAAGAAAACCCCGGATTTTGAAAGCTGTAATTTTTTATTTCAGCGTACCATCTTTCAGCTACTTCCTTTCCTGCAAGACAAAAGAAATGATGCTGTGGATTTGCAACAGACAGAGTGAACGCAGCAAACTGCAACTCACATCTCCCTGCCCACAAGATTCTTCTGTTAATAGATCAGCAAGAACTGTTGATGCTTAAATGGAGTCATATAAACATGGAATGAGTAACAATTTTAAGCTACTTCTTGACTTAGGAGAAGTTCTTAGTTACAAGTGGCCTTCCCGCCCCACTCCCCAATTACCATCATACTCAGATATAGCATTCCATTATAAAAGGAACTAGAGCAAGAAAAGAGAAACAGAGTGCTGATGGATGCTTTCTATAACAGAAGAAAATCCTAGGCCCTTTATGAGCAACAGCAGCGGAAAGAGACATGAAAGGCCACACCCTAAACAGGATGATGTACTTTCAGAGAGAATTAAAATTAAAAACCACAAACCTACCCAAAAGGATGAGCAGCAAAGTGAGGTTTCAGAAAGATTAACTCATCCTGTTGGCTGATGGCATGTACAGTAAAATTATCCACTGTCTGTATTATTTACACAGATCACGGTAAGTTAAGGATGAAGTGCTGGTCTTTTACAGAGGATTTTCTGCTCGGGGATTTGTGGACAGGATGCCACAAAGGCACTGCTCCCACCACCCCCATTTCCACATTTCTGGGTGATTTCTAGTCTTATTTATTCCCTGTGGTCCAAATAGCAGAGGGCAGTATGATTATTATTACACCTGGCAAATTTATCCACCAAATAAAGCATAGATACCCCTTCCCCAACCCCACCAAAAACCCCAGTAGTAATCCAAGCCTGGCAAATATATAACCTCTCAAAATTGGACAACATGAAAAAACAAAGCAATAAATCAAAAGCAATGATAATATTTGGTCCCAATATAAAGCAGTTACCAGCAGCTTTAAGGTAATGGATTCACTGGGAAGACTTAATTTCCCCAAAATCTTTGAGGCAGTTTCCTCTGTCTCAATGAACTTCGGCTAGAGAAGAATATGAAAAGGCTTGCAGTTCAAATTATTGGGCCCTCTCTGGATGGCAGATGTGACCCAAGAACCTCTTGATGTCCATTGGCAGAGGGCGCAGGGGTTCACCAAAGCAGGTCAGATAAAATCTTTGCTGAAAGCCTGTGTCACAGTGGTCATCAAATCATTGTGAAATATATGGGCAGAATGTATTAATATATACTGAAAATTATATTAATAAGGCCTTGTAGTTAAAGGCTGGTCACTTAGAGGTAGTGTGCACTGAGACAGATTTCTCCAGACAGAAGGTGGGAGATGATCATTGTGAATCTTACAAAGGAAGTCTTTCAATCAGACTGCGAGTGCTGCAGGAAAAAACAAAACCAGCAGGGGTTATCCTGTTTATGAGTAAAGACAATGAACTTTGGGGGGCAAAACTGGGGGTATGGAGGTACATCAGGTATCCTTCAATCTGTGAGGACAAGCTGCCAGCTGGCTTGATCTTATGAAAAAGGGTCTCAGCCATTCTGGTTGAAAAGGCTGGGGAAAGGATTTAGGGGAAGCTAACTTGTATGAGGCAGGGCTATTCATCTTGTGTATTATAGGCTGCAGCAAGCATATTATCGTTTTGTTTTACATGTAACCAGTTGTTTCCAGTATTCTTTCTTACTATCATTTGAATCTCCGTTCTTTGATGACAAACTTGCTTTCACTATAAATGTATCTAAATTATGTGTGTTAAGTGGAGTGGTGATCCTGAGGTGAAACTAGTAAGCTGCTGTGTACTATTCCTTTGGGAGTAGCCAACCTGATAGTTCTGTGAGTGTTCAGTGGAATAGGGGCTGGGCACTGCAAAGGTATGCACAGAGAACTTGGGGATTGGTGTGTGCCTATTGCTAACCCACACAGAGAGAGTGAAGCCTATGGAGGCCTGGAAGGCAGTGCTTGTGTTGCCAGAGGCTGGTGGAGTCATGGAGCTCATCCACACCAGGCATAGACAAGACTTCCTCATGCTAAGGGCAGGTGGCAGCAAGGTGCCTCACAATCCTGGGTACCCTGGGAAGCATCACAGCAAGTCCACTCCAGAAGTCAGTCAGGAAAAAGTCACAGAGAGTCAAGAAGGTTCCTCCATCCACCACCAAAGAAAAGGCAGTTGAAGGAAAGAAGGAGATACTTGAGACTCTACAACAAAATTCAAAGCAGGATTCCCCTGCCGTATTCTTTTGATCAGGGATAAGTGTAACAGCCCTCTCCCCCTCCCCCCCCCACACATTGAACTTACCGATACTGTGCCTGTGCTGTACAGTTTGTGTTGTGTGTGTGTTTTCAATGCTGGCTGTTTTTCAGTCATTCCCCGACCCCAGCGTTTTAATTCTATACAGCTCCTGCACCATTTGGAGAACATCTATGTGGTCCAATTTTCTTGTTAACCTTCTGATACAGTCAATTACTACAGCTGCTCTTCTAAATTTTTTGAATGAGTTATTAAAGACACTAGACCAGATTCTCCAGTGCTGTGCAGGTGCTTGGGGTCACATGGAAAGAATAGTCTCGCTCTAAACAAGTGTAAGTGAACCAGGGAAGATCATGTCAGTGCGAGGGTAATCCTCTGGTGGAACAGAGCTGATGTAGAGAGTCCTGCACCATTCCCTTTCCCTACTGCAAGTAGATTAGGGAAAAGCGGACATGGCAAGACACCCCTGTGATACATCAATCTTTGGCTGCAGTTAAAATCCCCGGGGCCATTTGTTAGAGTAGCCTTCAGTTCACAGGGACAAACCTTGCATAAAGCCAGCACCAGGATCAGGGAGGTAACAATGTGAGCTTTAAGCTACCCTTGCTGACACACCTGAGCTGTGTTGTTCACCTCCACCCCAGGAGCTATCTGACCAGAACCACATTTCAATAGCTGTTTTTACTGTTTACCACCTTCTGCTATTTTAATCCATTTTTGTCCCGCAATAAAATTAAGAAACTTTGATTATACTACACAAATCCTTAGAACAAAAAAAATGACCCAGGCAAGCTCTGTCTTGAGTTAAGAGTTTTATCATTTGTTAGTAACACTGCATAGTGCTTTGTTAATGTTTATAGCCCTGTGATCTGTTTATTCCCAGCCTTGGCAGAACAAGGCTTGCAGTTTGTTGGAGCTCAGAGGTTTTATATGAAACAGATTGTGTTTAATGGGGCTAACTGATCATTGACTTATATGCCATGTAGTTCCACTAAACTCTATGGGAGTGCATGGAACAAGGCTGGCCTAGGTGTTTTCCACCCAGGCGGAAAATGTTTTTGGCATCCATACACACATACAAGCAGATCAGCTGAGAAAAAAGTTGGCATCCAACTTGCCTGCCTCAAAGGCTGGCTTTGAGTTTTTGTAAGTGATGAATTTGGCTCTATTTTCTTTCTTTGTTTTGGGGGAGGAGGGGATAAGCTGTTGAGGACGGAAAGTTTATTTGCTCGTCTGTTTACTGTCAGGTTCTTTTGTGTCTGCAACTTTGAGGAGGCCAACAGCCATTTCATTTTGCTTCTCTGCCATGAGGGGCTAATCCAGCAAATTCACCATTACTTCTTGACAGTTGTTAACTGATGGAATTCAGAATGGGAGTTGAGGGTGCTTTGCACCCCTCAGGAACCAATCGAGAACTTGCAGGATCAATAAATTGAGAGTGTCCTGGGGGACTTGCAAACTCAGGTCGTAGGGAGTCTAGCTGTATTTTGGGTGACTTCCACAGGTACTAACTGAGTTTTGAGCTGCCTCTCCACACCTCTGAACTTAACTGGGAAGATCCTGAACGCTGCAATCCCACCTTGGAGATTACAACTCCCATAATGCCTTGGGGAAGGGAGAGAGTCATCCTCTCCCAGGGAGTGCAGGGGGAGCGTGTGGTGGGCTCCATTTTTGGGAGAGGACCTGAGATTGCTTTTGTGGATCTGTCCATACTAGGAGCTGCTGCTAACCTGCTGCCAGGAAGCCAGAAGCTACTACTGAGAGCCTGCTGCGGCTTTGACCAAACAGAGAGCCTCAGAGGTGGTTGGTGGCTTCACTGGAGCCAGGGAAGAGACTGTTGATGTTTCTGGAGCTGACTGAGGTGGGCCTGAGGTGAAGGCAGTGTGCGAGTAACCACCAGCCTGGTTTGGGAAAGCACTTGTATAGGAAGGGGCACAGCAAAGAGACTCTAAGGGGTGGTCCGAGAAGAGGCAGAGTGATCTTCTCATCGAACAAGAACCAGGGTTACTGACATTTGGTTAAAACAATCTTCAGAGGGTTGTGCAGCTTGTTGCCTTGGCTGGATGGATTCACTGGACCAAAGGAGTGCTATCTCCAGTTTCAAGATCTCCAAGCACGCCCACGCAAGCAAGTGTTGAGAACTCTGAAATCCAGAGGAATGTCCACTCCGGGGAGGGGTAAATGGTGGCAGAGTAAAGGCAAGTTAGATAAGTTTTTTTGGTTTTGTTTTTTTAAGAGAAGAGAAGGGAAGGGAAAAGGGTACCTAACTAATACTGGTAAGCTAAATTAAAAGGGAAAAAAGTTGAACAAGGGAGAGAAGAAATTCTCTAACGAATCTGCTGAGCTCTGTCTCAGGCCGGGGACGGTAGAGAAGGAACTGAGGAGACCGGTCACGCACGCATACTATTAAGTACTCTCGGGGAGTGTGGGGGGGGGGGCAGGCTCTGCGCGTGCTTGACCGGTACAAGTACTGCTGTAAAAATCTCCGAGCGAAAGTGCAGGGAGTCACCAACACCTGGAGTAGAGTACCCACAGGGACATCTCTCAAAGAAGAAAGGTTTTTTTAAACATAATTATGATAATTTATGCAGCACCACAGATGACTATTGCTCTGTATACAAGGAAAAGATTATCAAATAAATAACCCTGCTCTAATTTATGGTTTCGTGTATCTGGTTTCCCAGTCAATTCATCTGTAATAAGTAAGGCAGAACAGAAAATACTGAAAGCAGGGGCTCCAAACATAATTTGCAGATGCAAAGCACTCTCTCTGAAGTCTATTTAAAAAAAAAACCCACAACCATAGTTTGCAGAGATTGCTTATAACAAGCCTAGATTTGTCTCCCACCCCCATCAACTATGTTGTCTCTGCTTAACATTCCAGGAAGTAGAGTAATAAGTCAGTTGATGCTGCCAAAGCTGTTAGGCCTACAAACATGCACAATGTTGTGCCCTAGTTAATTCTCTGACTGCAGAACAGCAATGACTCATGTTTTGCTATTTCACAGGCAGTCTTAGTCTTGGACCGCTACCGATGTCTCAAACTAAACTCCACTGTTCATGTGCTCCATTAGGGCTACCATATGTCCGGATTTCCCCGGACATGTCCGGCTTTTCGGTCTATAAATAGCCGTCCGGGGGGGATTTTTAAAAATCTAAAAATGTCTGGGATTTCCCCCCGGTCGGCTATTTATAGATAGAAAAGCGGCGGCCAAGCGCCACTGGGCACCCAAAGCCCCTTCCCAGCTCCCCCCATCCCCTGCAGCCTTACCATGCTGTCCGGCCCGCAGCTGTCTTCCCCCTCCTCCCGAGCCCTGAACGCTTCACCCCTCCTGCTCCTCCCCCTCCCCTGCTTCCCGCGAATCAGATCTTCGCGGGAAGTCTGAAAAGAAGCAGGGGCAAGCGGGAGGCAGCAGCAGGTAAGCTGGGGCGGGGGGGGGAGGGGGTGCGAGGAGGAGAGCTCCAGGGAGGCGCAGCCCTGGCCGAGCGGCGCCCGGCGGCCCCAGCGGCTCCAGCCCAGCTCGGGCCCCAGCACCCCCGGCCCAGCTCGGGCCCCAACAGCGCCGGCCGAGCACCTCCGGCCCGGCCCCAAGCCCCGCAACCCCGGCCAGAGTGCAGCCCGATTCCTGGGCTCTTTAAAGCCGGCCCTGGTCAGGGGACAGGGAGACGGGGTTGGATGGGTCGGGAGTTTGGGGGGGAGCTGTCAGGGGGGCAAGGGTGTGGAGAGGGGTTGGGACAGTCAGGGACAGGGAGCAGGGGGGGTTAGATGGGTCTGGGATTCTGGGGGGGCTGTCAGGGGGCAGGGGTGTGGAGAGGGGTCGAGGCAGGCAGGTAGCAGAGGGGGTTGGATGGGTCAGGAGTTCTGGGGGTCCTGTCGGGGGCGGGGAGCAGTTGGATAGGGCATGGGAGTCCCCGGGGGTCTGTCTGGGGGCAGGGGTGTGAATATGGGGTGGGGGTGTGGATAAGGGTCGGGGCAGTCAGGGGACAGGTAGGGTCGTAGGGCGTTCTCAGGAGGGGGCAATCAGGGGACAAGAAGCAGGGCGGCTTAGATAAGCGGTGGTGTCCTAGGGGACAGTTAGTGGCAGGGGTCCCAGGAGGGGGCAGTCAGGGGACAAGGAGTGGGGGGGTTGGGGTTTCTAAGGGGGGCAATCAGGGGGTGGGAAGTGGGAGGGAGTGGATGGGGGTGGGGCAGGAGCGGGGCTAGAGTGGGGCTCCTCCCTGCCCCCCCCCCCCCAGTGTCCTCTTTTTTGCTTGTGGAAATATGGTAACCCTAGCTCCATACGTGTGTGGCTTCAGTTCTCGGGATGCAACACACTTACCCCCTCCACTTACATGCTCCCATAGAATTACGACTTCACTAACCTCCCAGCCTTAGTTGGCAAGAGGGTTAAGTCAATGCTTCGCCCTGAAGATAAAAGAGCAAGTGAATTGCTGTCTGTGATACAGATCTATGAACTGAATGCATTGTGTAGTGACCTGCACACGACTGCTTGCCATCCTGGTGCTCTCCAGCAGGTGTTAGTTTACATTTGTCACATAAACTGGTGGTAAAAGTAAATTGCATTTCACTCAGACACTTTCTGAAGCAATTGTTTCAAGCATAATTATGGGCTCTTCTCCCTCCCCCTCTGCCTTCTCTTGAGTTTTGGCCCAAGAAAAGCCATTGGAACAAGACCTGTTTTGCAGCTGCGTAGGCGGGGTGGGGTGGTCTCTGTGCACCTAGATGTGCAAGTGTGATTCCCATTAATGCTAACAGAAGTTACACCTGCACACTGAAGAAAAATCATAGATGCTTCTGTGCTTCATTCAGGAGTAACGTGTCTAAAATAAATCGATCACTCAGTCAATGATGCCCAAACCAAGATCTTATTGATGCTATGAGCTTTTTTGGAATGTGATGTTTTGGTATCAACATCTCCGTTAAATCGAGTGCATGCCAAAAAATAATTCTTCCTGGTTAAGTGGCTCCAACTGCAACCTTTTCTTCAGCTGCAGAATCTGAATGAACCCTATGTTACTCCAGCTATAGGTCAGTGTGAATGCACAGCATTACACAGCATAAAACGGGTGAATTAAGCCCACAGTCTTTATTCTAGGTCTAATAGATACATTCAGACTTCATATGAAGAAAGAGCTTACCAGGAACAGAATAGAGAGTACGCAAGATATGAGGAACCAATGACAAACATGTCATTGTTATGTCATATTTTAAGAATTCTGCTAGGAAAGAATTTTATGAACCCTCTATGTGACCTGGTCAGTGAGGTAGTTACTGTATACTGGGTGCTTAGAAGTTTCTGTATGAATGCCTTCATCTAATTCCTACTGGGAGCAGCCAAACTCACTGACCCTCTAAGACGCATACAACAATCTTCAGAAATTCAAGAATCAGGGCTTGCCTGCCGGGGCTTGGGGATTCAGCTGAGGGGGGAGGAGGATCTTGGGGCTTCAGCCCCCTGGGAGGCACCTGCTGGGACTCAGGGCTTCAGCCCCGCTCCTGCTGAAGCCCCGAGCCCCAACAGGTGCGCTCAGCAGGGCTGAAGGCCCCCTCCCTGCTGGGCACAGAGGTGGCACATAGGGAGGCATATGGGATCACGTGTCTCCCTCCTCCCCCCCTGATTTTTGCCATAGTTTGCTGGCGCCGCTTGGTCACATGGTGCTGCCTGGCCCCCTCCCTGCACTGCAGCTGGGCATCAATAGCTGGGAGCTGCAGGGAGAGCCGCTGCTTTTGTTGCTGCCTCTCCCCCTTGGAGCTAATGCAGCGGCCCCTTCCTGCAGCTCCCAGCTGTTTGCCGCTGCCTCTCTGTGCAGAGCTAACACCTGGGAGCTGCAGGGAGGGACCGCTGATGGTAACAGGGGGCATGTGCCTGAGGGGGGGCGTGACTCAAGCTGTTGGGGGGGGCCTTTAAATTGTGCCCCCCAACTCTCAGCAGGCAATATTTGTCTCTGGCAGAAGCCCCTAGCTCCGCCCCCCAAATCTGGTAGGCGGAGAATGGGGGATGCGGGGGGCTCTGCAAGTCGCACTTTAACTGTAAAAGAGCTGCATACGTTGCCACTTCCGGGAAACCCCCCAGGTAAGCCCCGCCCAGACCCCACCTCACCCCATTCCATGCCCCCTCCCATAACCAAACTCTGCTGCTTGCGGGGGGGGGAGAAAGGAGGGGGAACCAGGTAGGGAGCCTGCTGCCTCCACCAACTCCGCCCCCCCGAGCACCAGTGGGGGTCCTGGGCCATGTGCTGCCGCCTGTGCCACCCCAGCACCTGCGGGGGCCCAGGCAGCCTCCCCCCCCCCAGTTTTAGTCACCAGTATCTTTAGTAAAAGTCATGGACATGTCATGGGCTGTGAATTTTTCTTTACTGCCCGTGACCTGTCTGTGACTTTTACTAAAAATACCTGTGACTAAAATGTAGCCTTACCTATAATGCTTGAATTGAAGGAGAATTGTCCCCAGGAAGAAAACTATTGCCCAGATAAGGACATCCCAGCTCACACCTGAAAGACTGAGCAAAGCTATCAGCTCCAAGGACCTTGCATCCTGTCTCCAACAAGTTGCAAGCCTTGGGCCAAGGCTGAGAACTAACAGCTCACAGGGCTATACACAGTTAAAAAGTGATTGTCTTGGAGAAAGGGGAGGTGATCAAAAGGACTAAACAGCTTTTAAAAGAACTCTTCCTCTGAGGCTGGGAGAGAGAAGTGGGTTGAGTTAATGGAAGTATCTATGCCAGCCAGACCCCAGAGGTCTTATGGGATTTATAGGAAGCTTAGCCCTATGAGGAGCCCCATATGGATAATAATTAGATACCTGGTAAACTAGCTGTAAGTACAGTCTGCTTTATTTTTCACAATTTTACCATCACTTTAGCAATTTTGGGGTGATTTTTACCTGTTTCATAAAAATATGGTGATAAGTTGCCAACTCATGAATTTTCCCTTATTCAAAACAGGAGATGAATGGCAGTTCCTCTATCTTAAGGGTGAGGAGAGGGCAAGTGGAGTTTCCATCTGAGCCGCCTGGAGAGGTGTGAATTGTTTTGTGCATTAAAGGTTGACTTTTCTACCTGAAATTATCCCACACACATTGGGAGGGGAATAAAGGGGACTTAAAAAGTCAAAAGACAGAATAAAAACCATGATTTGATTTGAAAAAGACTATTCTGGGGGCTAATCTCATGATTTGAGGGCATGATTCATGAGTTTGGATCTCTTGAGAGGGTCTGACTTACGATTTTTGATCTTGTAAGGTTGGCAATATTGTTCTTTTAAGATCTGTTTTTCTCTTAAATGCTTGTGTGTTAATATATGACACTTTACTTTAAAAAGGCTGTCCGGTCACTGGGTACCACTGTCATAGCTCCCAGAGGGAACAGGCTTGCAGATGCTGGACATAAATTCAGACCTGCTGAGATAAGCACAGAATCATTCACAGAAGACTAAAGCCAGAGACCAGCCTGAGAATAGGAGAATTGCACAATTCCACTTTAAACCAGGTGATGGCTAGAGATCTGAGAAGGGGTGCGCGCAAAGAGACCAGAGGGTCAGAAGGGCAGTTAGCCAGTAACTGTCACAGAATCTATTTCCCCAAGTTTGATGATCTAGAGCAGTGTTTCCCAAACTTGGGACGCCACTTGTGTAGGGAAAGCCCCTGGTGGGCCGGGCCGGTTTGTTTACCTGCTGCATCCACAGGTCCGGCCGATCACGGCTCTCACTGTCCGCGGTTCGCTGCTCCAGGCCAATGGGAGCTGCTGGAAGTGGTGGTCAGTACATCCCTCGGCCCGCGCCGCTTCCAGCAGCTCCCATTGGCCTGGAGCAGCAAACCGCAGCCAGTGGGAGCCACGATCGGCCGGACTTGCGGATGCGGCAGGTAAACAAACCAGCCCGGCCTACCAGGGGCTTTCCTTACACAAGTGGCATCCCAAATTTGGGAAACACTGATATAGAGAACTCACCACCGCATTTCTAGTTAACCCGCCTGAATTGATTTTGTATTGAGCAATGTAATTTTATATTAAATGCCACCATTTTACTTTACATTTGAATAAACTTTTTGTAAAACAAACGAACAACAAACAAACAAAACCCCAAATAGGAAACATTTGGCTGAGCTGGCACTCGTAAGAAGTACATTTTAGTTTAAAGGAAGAAGTCAAACAAACCAACCACACCCACCCACCCTAGATGACAGTTACCAGATCATAGCGGAAGTGGTGAGTGCAAGCAGTGTGCAAACAGATGTGATCTCTTTTTAAATCACTTCCGGAGCTTCCTTTCTGCTGGACTTAGTTGCAGAGCAATGCGCTAACACTTTAAAAAAAAAAAACTTTACTTGATTTTACTGCTGTGAACCACAGCTGAAATTGCAAAACTTTTCTAAGGAAACACAGCTGCTGCTGACAATGTCTGACTGATGGCCCCTACTAGACAGCAATCCTGGCATGCCTCTCTGAAGTGTGAACTGAACAGTCTTGGATGGTTTTCGACATGCCCTGGCTGTGAGGAAAAGCTGCTAAAATTCCATATTGCATGTAGATGACAGAACATGTATAATAAGAACAGGACAATCTGATAAGCAGAAGCTTTAAGTTCTAAGAGTTGATAGTGCTCTATTGTGGTGATGATAATGATTTTATAGTGAAGATGGAGAAGATGTATGCATTATACTTCTCCCACTAAAACCTCTTCTCTTTCTCACTCGCTTTTTTGTACACTTCCTTAATATCTTGTGTTGCCTTTCCTCACACTGAGTAGTAATTTACTCCGTGAATAATCCTAGTGATTTTCACAAGTAGACTAACAGAGTTAATATTATTCCACGTAAAGAAAAGCAGCAGAATTGGGCTCGATTAAAAAAAAAAAAGTTGTAACATTTTTCTAATTTCATTTTTAAACAAAAACTGTCTTAGAATTTACCAGTTTCCACAAAACACAGAAAATTAGGAAATGTAGAGTTGTTTTCTCTCAAAAATAAACCACATATTTGCTTAATGTAACCAATATTTATTTGTAATATTGAACCTTTCTTGTCTGCCAGCCCTCTTTGTGTGCTTGATTGGGGGAGGGAGCTGCCTGAGGCCCCGTGGTTGCTGGGGTGGCACAAGCAGCAGCACACGGCCCAGGACCCCCACTGGTGCTGGGGGGGGGGGGAGTTGGTGGAGGCGGCAGGCTCCCTACCTGGCTCTTCCCCCCCCCCCCCCAGCAGCAGAGTTTGGGTGTGGGAGGGGGCACAGGATGGAGTGAGGCGGGCTCTGGGCGGGGCTTACCTGGGGGGCTCCCCGGAAGCGGCAACACTAGGGTTACCATACGTCCGGATTTTCCCGGACATGTCCGGCTTTTTGGGCTCCAAATCCCCGTCCGGGGGGAATTCCCAAAAAGCCGGACATGCCCGGGAAAATCGGGACATGCGGGCGGCGGTGCTGGGCCGGGGGCCGGGCCGGAGGCACCAAGCGCCGGGGGCCAGCGGGGCCGAACGCCGGCGGTGCCGGGGACCAGGGGGGCCGGGCCGGGGGGTGCTGAGTGGGCCGGCGGGGCTGGGGGGTGCTGAGCGGGCCAGGGGTGTTCGGCCGGGGGCCCGGGGGCCAGCGGGGCCAGGGGGTGCTCGGCCGGGGGTCTGGGGGCCGGGCCGGGGACCGGCAGTGCTGGGCGGGCCAGGGGTGCTCGGCCAGGGGCCGGGACCGGCACCCCAGGGCCTGAGCCGACCCAGGCTGGAAACGCCGGGGGGCCAGCCTGGGCCGCGCCTCCTCCCCCCACACACCCCCTTACCTGCTTCAGGCTTCCCGCGAATCAAATGTTCGCGGGAAGCAGGGGAGGGGGTGGAGTTGGGGCGGGGACTTTGGGGAAGGGGCAGAGTTGGGGCGTGGGCGGGGCCGGGGCCCGGTGGAGTGTCCTCCTTTTGGAGGCTCAAAATATGGTAACCCTAGGCAACACCCCCCTCGTACAGGTCTTTCTAGTAGACGTGCGGTAAGTGCTGGTGCAACGCACCAGGTGCTACAGCCTCTACAGACCTTTATACTGATCAAGCCTGTAGGGTGCAACTCTGCACTGAGTGGTAAGGAGCCATCCATGCCATGAGGCGTATTGGGGAGTCTCAAGGCGTGCCTGCTACTACACTCCTTTATTGCGGTGAAGCTTGCTCCCTTCTGCATGCTGATCCATCTCCATAGGTTAGGCCCTGCATCCTTCCAATCCTCTGGGACATCATGTATCCCCCGGGCAGTAGAACAGTGAAGTCCCTTTTCTCCCCAGAGTGCACAGCCTGCAGTCCTCTATGGCCATTTCACGGACCACAAGATGCCCTCTCATACTTCCCACCACATAAGGTCTAGTCAGAATTTCGTCCTAAACGTCTCTAGTACCTGCCTTCAAGTTCATGAGACACCTGGCATGCCATCAGGTGTTTGGTGTACCAGAGCAGCCCAGAGAAGGGTGAGGTAGAATACACTAGGTAACTGTGCTTATGCTGTCACTCATCTGAGCATAGAAAAAGAAAGTCTGCAACGCAACTTCCTCAGGATCAGAGGGAGCAAATGACTGATGCATACTTAAAAAGAACAGGAGTACTTGTGGCACCTTAGAGACTAACAAATTTATTAGAGCATAAGCTTTCGTGGACTACAGCCCACTTCTTCGGATGCATATAGAATGGAACATATATGCATCCGAAGAAGTGGGCTGTAGTCCACGAAAGCTTATGCTCTAATAAATTTGTTAGTCTCTAAGGTGCCACAAGTACTCCTGTTCTTCTTTTTGCGGATACAGACTAACACGGCTGCTACTCTGAAACCTGTCATGATGCATACTTGTTAGAGTACAGGGCTAAATAAATTTCAAACAACAGCCATAGACTGTTAGCTGGAAATCTTATAATGAAATTTAAAGAAATTCTAAAAACTCACAGTTAAGGCATTACATTTTCAAACCCTACTTTTCTTCTGACACATGAAACCCAACTATGCCAGCATTCTTGTTGAACACCAAGAATCCAGCAATGCAACAGCTCTTTTTAGAGAGACTGTATGCCAAGTTGAAGATTTACTGATGTTTTCTTCATCTGGAAAGGAAATTGGAAGACACTAACTCCCTTTGTTAACTACTTGAATAGAATCCATAATACAGCCAGTTTCCAGCCTCATTCAGGTTAACGCACATTAATTATCAGGATGGAACTGGACAAGGGAAAAAAATGGAAAAAGAACCAACTCCACAGGGGCATAGCTTAAGCCAACAGCTGAGAACAATTTTCTGCACACAACTAGCTTTCACTCACAAGCACTTAAAAAGACCCTGCTCTATAGGCAATGTAGTT
Source organism: Malaclemys terrapin pileata (assembly GCF_027887155.1). Lineage (NCBI taxonomy): Eukaryota > Metazoa > Chordata > Testudines > Emydidae > Malaclemys > Malaclemys terrapin. The sequence goes on from NC_071506.1 coordinate 173,609,510, forward strand.
GACTCAAAAGATTTGTATCATAAAAGTTATCATTTTGGGGAACAAGGAGAGGACATGGCTCAGACTGCTCAGCAGGACATGCAATGCTGTAAATAAATAAATTAGATACAGCCATATAAAAAGCTCTCCATGCAGATTAGACAAAACACCTGTGGAAACAGCATGTAGAAGAAAAAACTGCTCCATTGAAGGAGTAAGGATTATATAATGTAGAGGGTTTTTTTTTCCTCGCTAAGTTGTCGAACAAAGTCATCATATAAACTGTTAAAAATGTTTGTGGAACATTAGTGCTAATAAAAAGGAGGAAATGAAGTACGGCTAGCAAGGGACAAGCCCTGTGCTAACTTCACACAACTATGCTCCCCCAGGCTGCCCCAAAAGCATGTTTCATGCTATTCCAAAGGACATCATGCTAATAGTTCTGAAGTGAGCCAAAGTGTGTAATGATTTTTTTTACTGTGAACGAATATCCATTAAGGGATAGGTCTGGGATTTTTAAAGGTGCTTAGAGGCCTAATAACAATGGGATTTGGGATCCTACCTCCCCAGGACTCTTTTGAAAATCCCGGTCTAAGGTGACAGTATGAAACTACTTTTCTTCTAAGTCAAATGTTCTCTGGAAGAGATAGAGTCCTAACCTACTGCATTGCCTGGTCCCTGCAGGGGGAAAGCAAGCCTTAAAGTCACTAAAATAAGGGACCGGAGAAGGGATGGATGGGAGCTCAGTGAAAATTGTTCTTCCTGACCACTCACCACATGCTGCCTATGTGAGATAGTTTTACTAAGAGCTCGATTTGTCACGTGTCTAAACTAAACCACATAAAAATCATTTCTCTTTTAGGTCAGAAAGTATTTGCACTGGTGATTCAAGAGGGACCAGAAAGGTGTTGACACAAAGGTCTCTAGAAGTGATTTATTCATATAGCAGTTCCCGCACTTGGAGAGGAGAATGCAGGAGCAATTAGCATTGACTTAGGGCTGATCTACACTGAAATCCTACATCAGCATAACTACATTTCTCAGGGGTGTGGGGAATCCCTCCCATTGCTGTAGTGTATGTCTACATGGAAGTGCTGCTGCAGCTGTGCCAATGTAGAGTTTCAAGGGCAGACAAGCCCTTAGGCTTCTTGGCAATGTTGGGCCAACGACTCTCCTATGTTGTGCTGGTGCAAAATTGGGACAGGGAATAGAGAAGATGTAGGAGGCTTCTTTCCCCGAAGGGGAATGGGCTGCTACTCGCAGCATGCAGATCCAGCCCACCAGCTGTCTGTCACCTGCCGTTAGCAGACCATGCTAGCTGCAGCAGGACCGCCCAGAGGATTCAGGGGGTCTGGGGCAAAGCAATTTCGGGGGCCCCTTCCATAAAAAAAAATTGCAATACTATACAATACTATATTCTCGTGGGGGCCCCTGTGGGGCCCGGGGCAAATTGCCCCACTTGTTCCCCCCACCCTCCCGGGCGGCCTTGGGAAAAATAAACCTTCTGCATCTCGGCACAAACCCAGTTTGAGAAAACTTCTTTACAAGTTATCACTGGTTCTCAACATCAGCTAGTGCTAAAAGGCACTAAAGCTCATTAAAAGGGTTGGACAAATACTTTCCGTCAAAACTTTTTTTGGATCGAAAACTAGGGGTTTTTAAAAAGCAGAAAAAATAACGGACAATGCCTGCTTTCCTTCAAAATTTGTTGTGTTTTTTTTAATTGAAAAGCTGAAATTAGTCTGCCAAAACCTGAATATGGTTTGGGGTTTCAGAAATGTGTGGCCAAATAGTTGCTGCTTGCTGTGTTTAATTGTTTAAAGAAACAATAAAAAAATTCTGCTTAAAAAAATCCTAAACTTTTGAACCACCTCAGCTTGTGACCAAACGCCTGAGCCCATCCAGTCAGAGATTTTTCCAGGTTTCTGATACTCTGCTGGCTTCCTTGACTCATATCTGTCTCCATAACTTTGGGTTCATTTAGAACATGAGAACAGCCGTACTGGGTCAGACCAAAGGTCCATCCAGCCCAGTATCCTGTCTACCGACAATGGCCAATGCCGAGTGCCCCAGAGGGAGTGAACCTAATAGGTAATGATCAAGTGTTCTCTCTCCTGCCATCCATCTCCATCCACCTTCTGACAAACAGAGGCTAGGGACACCATTCCTTACCCATGCTGGCTAATAGCCATTAATGGACTTAACCTCCATGAATTTATCTGTTTCCTAGAGACTGGCTCCATGGGGTCCCTCACAAACTGGAGACGGTTACTGTGGGTTTGCTTTAGTATAGCTTATGTACGTACTCCAAGAACTGAGCATTTGAGCTTGTTCCAGAATCTGGGATGAGCCTATGTTGTGAAAACTGAAATGCTCAAAATAGTACATGCATGTGAATGGACACAGGGTGCTAAAATTAAATTAACCCAGGGGTTCTCAAACTGGGGATCAGGAACCCTCAGGGGGTCACGAGGTTATTACTGGGGGTCGCGAGTTGCCAGCCTCTACCTCAAACCCCGCTTTGCCTCCAGCATTTATAATAGTGTTAAATATATAAAAAAGTGTTTTTAATTTATAAGGGGGGGGTTGCACTCAGAGCTTTGCTGTGTGAAAGGGGTCACCAGTACAAAAATTTGAGAAGCACTGAATTAACCCCTCTGGATCCTCAGAGAATGTAGCGGGGGGTCTCCCTTGGTAGGGTTGGGAAGGAGATAGGTGGTGTAGGATATTGCTCTTCTCATGTGATCCCTCCCCAAGTGGCTAATTTTAAATGAAGTTACCCTCCCCTGACATGAATCTCCCTATGGCACTAACATTAAATATAGACTATAATTTGGCATTTGAGAAGTGAAAGGGATGGCAGCAGTGGCGTAGCCAGGTTCTAAGAGCAGGGGGAGCAAACACATAAAAAAGGCGCCCCCCCCGTGGCTCCTCCTCTGCCCACACCACACACACCCCTTGGCTCCTCCTCCGGCTGCGCCCCCACCCCGGCCCCTCCGGCCGCTCCACACATACCCCCTTGGCTGGCTCCTCCGTCCGCGCCCCCCCCGGGTCCTCCGGCCACGCTGTGGCCATGCTACGCCCCCACCTCGCTCCTCCAGCCATGCCGCGCCCCGTTGGCTCCTCCAGCTGCGCCGCCCCCCCATGGCTCCACTGGCTGCGCAGCCCCCACCAGCTCCTCCGGCCGCGCTGAGGCCATGCTGCACCCCCCCTCGCTCCTCCAGCCGTGCCGCGCCCCCCCCCTTGGCTCCTCCAGCTGTGCCGCCACCCCCCCCCCCACACGCCTTGCTCCTCCGGCCACACCCCCTAGCTTTTTTTTTTTGCTTGGGGTGGCAGCAAAAAAGTTAGAGCCGGCCCTGTGCTCCCTGTCCCAGCTCACCTCTGCTCCACCTCCCCGGGCCTGAGCGCGCCGCCGCTTGCTTCTCCGTCCTCCCAGGCTTCCCACTCAAACAGCTGATTCGCGGGAAGCAGGGGGTGGAGGGCGGAGAAGCAGAGCGGGGCGGCGCGTTCAGGGGAGGAGGCAGAGGCAGAGTGGAGGTGAGCTGGGGCTGAGGAGCGGGGTGGGGAGCTGCCGGTGGGTGTTCTGCACCCACCCACCAAATTTTGGAACACCCATGAGTCGGCGCCTAAGGCCCCACTTTTGGATATGTGCTCAGTGAGGGAGAGGCCACTTCCCCTGCTCCCTCGCAACTACACTAGTGGATGGCAGCCCTAATGGAAAAGCTAATAGCTTGGCTCTTCTGCAAGCCTCAAACTGCTGAATGAGCTTTAGGGTAGGGAAGGCTGTGCATCCCAAATAGCCTGGCCTTGCCCCCATCCGACCCCCACCCACTTCCTGCCCCCCGACTGCCTCCCTCAGAATCCCCGACCCATCCTGCTCCTTATCCCCTCACTGTTCCTCAGACACCCCCCTCAACCACCACGCCAGGACCCCACCCCTGCTCCCTGTCCCCTGACTGCCCTGACCCCTATCCACTCCCCTGCCGAGTCCTGACAGACCCCCCGGAACGCCCACGATCCAACCCCCCCGTTCCCTGTTCCCTGACCGCCCCCCCCAACCTCTGCCCCCTCCCTGCCCCTTATCCAACCCCCCCCAGCCCCAGCCCCTTACCCCCGGCTCTCCCCTCACCTGGAGCCTCGGCGCGCCGCATCCAGGAGCGTCCCTGGACAGTGCTCTGGTGGGGCTGGCTCTGGTGGGGCTGCGAGCCGCGTGGTAAGGGGGCGGGGCTGCGAGCTCCAGCGTGGCCTGAGCTCCCGCCGCTCAGCCCAGAGTTCGCAGCCCCGCCCCCTTACCACATGGCTCTGAGCGGGGAGGAGCTCAGGCCTTACCGGAGCCAGGGACGCTCCTGGATGCGCTGAGGCTCCGGGAGAGGGGCGGAGGCGGGGTCGGGCCGGGGCCAGGGTTGGGGAGGGAGCCTCAGCCATTCTCGTGGGGGCCCCTGTGGAGCCCGGGGCCTGGGGCAAATTGCCCCACTTGCCCTCCCCCGCCCCCCCGGGCGGTCCTGAGCTGCAGCATGCACATCTTCTTTTCAGCACAGCAGTTTAAGTGTCCACCACTGCACATCCCCTAAGCCAGTCCCATGGAACCAGGTTCACACTGTCAAGATTTCTGGAGCTGAGGAAATATCTACCTGTGTCCTTGCTCTGAGCCACCCGACCAGCCAGGATGGGATTTGGGCCTTTGTATTAAAAATATTTACATGCCTAGTTCAAAGTGACTAAAGAGGCTTGTTTACTTAATATCTATGAGTTAGGAGCAAAGACCAAACTTACCTGGCTGATCATAGGAAGCCCACGCTAGATTTTCTCCACATTTTCCATTTGAAGACTCAGGGCTGTGTTGGAGGACCTTGGTGCTAGCCAGTGTTGCTGCATACCTAGCAAAGGAATCATACACCAGTGACAGAGCAGTACCAGCTAATATTGCATGCAGATAGCAGTCACACTGACCTGAGGGTTTATAATCCTGTTACTGAATTTCCAGGCACCTAAAATAGTGGGTGCTCTGAGATCAACACAGATCTCAGCAGCATGAGGAGAGGAGTCCAGAGGCCTTCTGCCTTCTAATTGCCTCTAGGGCCTCCCCACTTCTATACAGCATGACTCTCTGCCACAGAGGGTCTGGTACAAAGCCTCATGTCACTGAGATCTGTGCAGATCCTGGAGAATCCAGGAGCTGCAGTTTCTGCCACTTCTGTGTACGGAGAAGAAAAAGAACCTGCAGAAACTGCTGTAAACTAATTCCTATAGTTTTTAGTCCCCTACATGGGAAAAATCTGAATAGGGACAATATGGATTATAAATTAGAATATATTCGGGGGGGGGGGGTTCCCAAGTCCCAGCCAAGAAGCTATAAAGAGAACAAATTAATCGTGGCATGAGAGGTAAATAGTCATGGATTAGAGATTGTTTAAGAGACAAAAAACAGTGAGCAGGAAATAAATAGTCAATTTTCAGTGTGGACAGAGATGATTTAAAAGAGTTTAAGCCCAGAAGGACCATTAGATCATCTAGTCCAGGGGCTCCCAAACCGCAGTACATGAACATGGTACTGTTGGAAGGGTTACACCCAAAACTCTAAAAAACCCTTTCGGTTCCAAAGAAACAGTCATTTCCTGCACCGTGGAGGCCAAAAAACGCCCAAGAAGCAACATGTATCAGAGGGGTAGCCATGTTAATCTGTGTCCACAAAAACAATGAGGAATCTGGTGGCACCTTACAGACTAGCAGATTTATTTGGGCATAACCTTTTGTGGGTAAAAAACCCCCACTTCTTCAGCTGTATCTGAAGTAGTGGGGGTTTTTTACCCACAAAAGCTTATGCCCAAATAAATCTGTTAGTCTTTAAGGTGCCACCCGACTTCAAGAAGCAACATGATGCTTTCAGCCACAAAGGTGAACAACTTGCCCACTGCGCCGGCACAGTAGTTTTATTTGGTGGTGTGTCGAGCGCTGTGGTTGTCCACAGGGGCGCTCTACTCTCACCAGGCACCCAGCTAGCTGCCTTTCTGCTATATTATTATTTGCGTCACTGTAGTGCCTAGGACGAGGCCCCAGTTGTGCTAGGCGCTGCACACAGAACAGAAGGCCGGCATAGTCTTCTACTTGTACAGGGCTACACTGCTCAAGTTATTGTAGCAAACGTGCAAAGTTCCCTGTCGTGCCACAAGAGCTCCTCTCATCTGAAAAGACACGCGCAGGCAGGGCTGGTTCAGAGCGGCTGCAAAGCTCACAGTCACAGGGAGCCACAGGATTGAAGCCCCCTCACCCCCACCACACACATAAGTAACCGCTGCAGAGCAGGAGCTTCCTCTGCACTCTCTGCCCCACAGAGGCTGAGGCCTGACCCCTGCAGGGCTGGAAGGCAGGGGATGCATGGAGAATTCCCCCTGCCTCTGCAGGGAGGCCGGGAGGGTGGGGTGGCAGCTGGTCAGGTCCAGTGAATAAAAGCCTGGCTACAGGACTAAGCAGAGTCACATTGCTCTGGCTGCAATCTGAGCCTCATCCTAAGAACGGGGCCACTGTGCAGTTTGTCCAGCATTGCAGATGTCCAGGGGCCATGTTTGGGAGTGGAGGCTAGAACTGCTGAGGAGCAAAAGGCCTCCTGGAGCGGAACCTGCCTGGTGCCCACATAAAGGCCCCAACTTCCAGCAAAGACTCTTCCACCAGCGCTTAAAGTGGAGAGGGCAAGAAGGAGAATGCAAAAGATCACAGACATAGTAAAAGACATTTAAACTCAAGCTGGGTTGCTGGGGGTGCACTGTAAGCACTGTTTTACCAAAGCTGCTGCTCCCAGGTTAAGATAGAACTCCCACCTCTTCTTTCAGACCACTTTAAGCACTGCCCTCCCCTCTCTACCCCACCTGCTGAGCCCCCCTGCCCTTTCACACAGATACATCCCCTTCTCATTAATAGCACTCTTCTTTTTCTCTGACAGCTACTCAAAGTATTTTGTGTTTTTCTTGATTTACATCTTGCAAAAGGAAAGCAACGTGACCTTTGGCTTGTGTTCAACAACCATACAGATAAGAATTAGCAGGAACTTTGAACTTAAATGAGATGATTTAAAAAGTCAAGCCACTGCATGTAGTACAGCCGCACACCAATACAGATCAATGCATCATGGATGAGATATGTAATTGTTTCTTGTAATCTGAGTACTATGAAAGGCCAATAATAATAATGGCTGCCTCACTGTGCTGCTTCTTGTTGCACTGTCTAAAAACCTGAGATGTTTTCAAATATTATAATCAAATATTTGAGGCTTCTGTACGCATTTATTTTTCCATAGAATCTGGAAATACATAAGGTAAGCCTCCTAAGGCCTAAAATAAATATGCACAACAAGGACAAATTTTTATGTGGTAACTCAAACATCAATTTTTTTAGGAAGGTAGTATGTGAATCAATCCAGTTTGGGAGCCACTGATCTACTCTGACCTCATGTATATCACACGGCATTTCACCCAGAGACCTCTATACTGAGCCCAGTGATGTTTTAATTAAAAAAAAAAAAAAACATGTCAGTCATCAGGAGACTAAACTATTGTGTGCCACAAGCAGAGAAGAGGAGAGAACAAGGTGCCACCAATGCCCAAGTTTTCTGTGAAGTCTTCTGCACAGTGTGAGGCATCAGCTAATGACAGGGAGTTGTTTGATTGAGGGTGTACAGTGAAGTTGCCCAAGGTGCTCTACTAGGACCAATGTTTAATATATTAATGATTGGAATAGGGGCTTACATCTGCAATGACACAAAAGTTATTAGGTGCTTGTAGTGCCTGTTTACACTGGTATCTGAGTGCCTTCCAAAGTTAAAATAAATATATCAAGGTGACTAACATCAGTCAAGCAAAGGTTTCTCTTCATTCCACACATTCAGGGAAAAGTTAAGTAGTAAGTCAAGAACAGAGAGGATTGTGAGGAATTCCAGAGAGACTTAACAATACTAGGCAATTGGGCAGCACAATGGCAGATGACATTCAGTAGAGACAAATGCGAGGTAATACACATTTGAAAGAATAATTTGAACTATTCATAAACATTGCTGTGGTCTATATTAACTGTAATCATGCAGGAGAAGACCTGGGGTGACTGTGGACAAGTCACTGTAAGGCAATCAGTTAAAATACCAAAAATTTAGGATGCATAAAGAATGGGTTAGAAAACAGTAAGAATATTACTGTTTGTATACAACCAATGTGTGGCACCACCTGGAATATTGGGCTACGTTCTGGTTATTGCATCTCAAAAAGAATATGCCAGAAGTAGGAGAAGTCCAAAAGTGGCCAATGAAAAGGATTGTAGAAATGGGGCAGCTCCTGTAGGAAAGACTGAAAAGAGCAGGACTATTCATTTTAGAGAGAAGACAAATACTAGGGAACCTGAGAGATATGTACAATAATTAATCGTGTAGAGAAAGGCAATTGGAAGCTTCTCAAATAAAACAAGGGGACATCAGATATAATTATAACACAACAAATTTTGAAGCATTTCCTAAATCAAGACCTAATTAACCTGGGGTACTCACTACCGCAGGATTTATTGCAGTCAAAATTTAGTAATACTCAAAAATGATGTATTGATATAGATAGCAAGACGACTTTTTTACTACACAGTTACATTAGAAGGATAAAAGCATATAAGGTTGCATGCTTTAAGGCACAAACCAACCACTATCTATCTGTCAGGAGTAGGAAGAAACTTATTTTAAGGGTAGGTTATTTCACATATTGTCCATTCTCAGATTTTGTATACCTTCCTTTGTAGCATCTAGTATACCTACCTTCAGGAACCCTAGAAGAACTAGTGTACTGATGTAGTATGGTCGTTCCTATGTTTCTAAAAGATAATTTCTTCCATCCTCCTTCCCTCAGAGCACAAACTAGTAGTCTCACAAAAATTTATATTGATCAAAGCTCTGGTGTTATTATATTAGTCAAAGCTCTGTGAAATTATTGTAGCTCTCCACTATTCCATCTCCAGAATAAGGTACTTTTGCAGATGACAAGAGTAGGATCCTGGGATACATAGACAGGGGAATCTCGAATAGGAGTAGAGAGGCTATTTTATCCCTGTATTTGGCACTGGTGCAACCACTGATGGAATTCGGTGTCCAATTCTGGTGCCCCCAATTTGCAAAGGATGTTGATAAACTGGAGAGGGTTCAGAGAAGAACCACAAGAATGATTAAAGAAAACATGCCTTACAGTGATAAGACTCAAGAAGCAAAATGTATTTATCTTAAGAGAAGATTAAGGGGTAACTTGATTGCATGTATAAGTACCTGTGTGGGAAACCAATATTTAATAATGGGCTTTTCAGTTTAACAGAGAAAGATGTAACATACTCCAATGGCTGGAAGTTGAAGTTAGACCAATTCAGACTGGAAATAAGGTGTAAATTTTTAACAGTGAGAGTAATTAACCATTGGAACAATTTTACCAAAGGTCATGGTGGATTCTCCATTACTGGCATTTTTAAAATCAAGATTGGAAGTTTTTCTAAAAGATCTGCTTTAGGAATTATTTGGGGGAAGTTCTATGGTCTGTGCTATACAGCAGGTCAGACTAGACTATCAGAATGGTCCCTTCTGGCCTTAGAGGCTAGGAATATGAATACCACCGCCACCTCGAGAGATTCACTGGTACGGAAGCATCATTTATGGAAGCATCATACATGGAGGCAACATCTCAACAAAGGACAATACATATCAAAGTGCACATATTTCTGGGATATGCATAGGCAGATCCCGGTGCTGGGTAAAAGAATAGAATGTGCTATGCTTAATTCATATATGTGATAAAAGTCTCATTACAAGAAAGGAAGGGTTGAACTCACTGTTGTGCTCCACTGGTTAACTTCTTGCAAAGCTTCAGTGGTGGGACGCCATGCTTCTTCCTGTAGTCATTGTGGGCTTTTAAGACCTCTTCAGCAAATTGTTTGGAAGCTGAAATAATGCAAAATATTGGAGAGGTCTATCAAATACAGCCTTCATTAAAATCAGGAAAAGAAAACTTGAAATATATTGGGAAGCACTCTGAATGAATCTAAAGAATACTGTGTGCACTGTTCAGTGAAATAACAACAGAGCTGTACCACCCTAATTACCTACAAGCAGAATGAAATGAAGCCAGAAGTATAGCGAGTGCTTTATATCTCAGAATTTTGAAAGTGTTATATATATTTAAATACCTACCTGCGACCTCAAGAGGGTGTTATTTGGGTCTACTGATTAATGCCTGCAGAACACAGACCTTATTCTCATCAACAATAAGGCTCTTTTACATAGGGTGACCAGACAGCAAGTGTGAAAAATTGGGACAGAGCTGGGAGGGTAATAGGAGCCTATATAAGACAAAGCACCAAATATCGGGACTGTCCCTATAAAATCGGGACATCTGGTCACCCTAATTTAACATCTCAGTAGCAGTATAAAGAGGCCTTAAAGTAAGTGTATTTTAAGGCCCTTTTATACTGTTAGGTCAGTGTGAAGGGGCCTGACTGTAAATGAGAATCAGGCCCTTTGAGATACTTTGTTGGAAGGACACTATCTAAGTAGCATGATGATGAATAAAAATAAAGGGTTTTTTTTATACAAGACCTTTCTACATATGTCAAAACCCCCGGTACAGATAGTCAAAAGACTACGTGAATGTTCTTCACAGTTAAGATATATGCAAATATTTTGAAACATACATTGCATAAGGTCACTGTCCCTGCCCCCACCCCCACCACTCCCCATTACTAGAAAAAAAATGTATGAGGAATTGAAAATACAACTCAGGGGATAAAGACTGAAACAATCACCACAAATATTGAGAGGCAAGACAGGAATGGATTGTTTTGTTTCTTGTAAAAATCTGATTTTTTAAAAAAACTTTAAGATGTTTATTTTTATACCCTGGTAATCTTCAACTTTAAGACAGCACACAGGATGAATAAGCAATGATATATGGTGTCACTGGAATAGTGAAGCAGGAGCAACTCACTTTGCTGACAGAAGTCAGAAGTTTGCAGAGACTTGCGTTTCCGAGATGCAATGAGCCAAAAAGCCATTAGGAGAGGTTTCAAAAAATGAACAAGGGAAATTTTGAGACATCATAGATTTACAATGGCTTTGCTGAATTTTTTCAAACTTCACAGAGGAACTATACTTTAGGATAAGCTGTGGCATGTGACGTTTCAGTTTCTTTTGGTGACAGTTTGGGTTTCAAAAAGAAAAAAATATAGACAAACCTTAAATGAGAAGCTAGTTTCAACTTTAACTATTGCTGCTCCACAAGAAGACAAGTCCCATTAGAATGTTAATTCTATCTCCCCAGTGATGCAGGATTGTTCACTATTATCCATTTAATTATGTTTTATCAAGTCTATTTTTAAATATCCTAAACAACAGGACTTCCAACACTCCCCCTGTAAGATCATTTTTAGCTTAATTCACCTCCTGGTTGGGAAGTTTTTCCTGTTATTAACCTTATGGTTTCCTAAATTTCTTCTCAACACACCGCCTGCAGAGGTTGGGGAGCTGCGCGGGCTGCTCCGAGCTCTGGGGGCCCCACTGCCTGTGGGGGCTTGGAGCTCCAGGGTCCCCCAACCACCTGCGGCAGCTGGGAGCTTTGAAGGACCCCCAGTGGCTTGGAGCTCCTGGGACCCCTGCCCCACCGTGGCAGCTAGGAGCTGCGGGGGAGCCCCTGTTGCCCGCAGCTGCTTGAAGCTCTGGGGGCCCCACCGCCTGCGTTGGCTGGGAGCTGGGGGGGACCACCGCCCGAAGCACCTCAGGAGCTGCAGCCCCGCCCCTGCGGCAGCTGGGAGCTCTGGGGGGCCTGTGGCCACGGAGGGTGGCAGGAGGACCCGCAGCTCCTGGCCCACAGGGCTGAATTCATAGAGGTCACTGGAAGTCACGGATTCCACGAACTCTGTGAAAAAATTGTAGCCTTAGTTATGTACAGTAAAATGACAGGTGTACGTTCGTCAGAAGACAGGTATGAATGAGTGTTGAGTGGCAGAACAGTATGATTTGCACCAGTTTGACATTAAATAAACATTAAACTAATCCCTGCAGTAAAGATTAACAACTTCCACTGAAGTCACTGTGACTTGTGTTCACTTATGCCAGGTTTGAATTTGGCAATGGGAGTTTTCTGGGTGATGTAACTTTATTAAAAGAAACCAGCCTAGCAGCCTCCCCTGCATCTTCCTGCAAGATGTTTTTCCTTCCATACCTCACCTTTCCCCCCCACTTATATACTGTACTCACTTTCAATACCTTTAAATGCCAAATTGGTGCAGCTTATACCACTTTGCCTCTCAAACTCACATGCACCCATTTTCCGAACAATTTACACCACCATTTTTGTTATCACTGAATTTGGCTTAGAGATTGATTTAGAGGTTGCATCTGCATGTTCCACGCTGCACTTGCCGGAATGAGATCCATATTACTGCATGCAACAACTAATCAAATTCCACAATGACTGACTGATGTCATCTACAGTGGATTAACACTTCTGTCGTGCATTAAACAGTGGAAAATCTTGGACCGCAAGGGAAAGAGCTTTTATTCAAATACAAATTGTGGCAGATGCTTTTGAAACATGGACTATTCAATGACTATTGTATTAATGTTATAAATTTTATATATATCTTTGTGGGCTTGAAAGTGAGCATCCCTGGCTCAATGGGTAAGTTAAAAGGTGTTTCCTGCAGTAAATTAATGGATGGCAGTTAATGAAAATCCCCAATGCTGAAACAATGCAGATAAATTTTTGAAGTTATGGCTCCTTGCAGAAATAGCATATACTGGTTTGACCTAGTTCAAGAAGCTTCTGAATACAGAGGATCTGAAACGGTACACAGTGACAGCCCTGACCTGGGAGAGGGTCACTGACACTTAATCAAAGAGCTGACATGAGTCTGTGCCCATAGACAGGCCCTGTGAGAGGACCTGAAGTGCTTTAAAGCCTGCCAGGGTTTCCATATGAAAGATGGATGACCACCTGGAAAACCAGGCATGCATATAAGCTGTTTATTGTTTTTAAGCTATGTTTGAATTGAAATGTTTTTGTTCTAAAAAAATAGTATGCTACTTTATGAGAGCCGGTTGGTCACTGAATAACTTTGTTATTGCCTCTGAAGTGAGAGATGCTGAGGTGATCACAGAATGACAGCTATGCAGCCATGTCTGGAGGGAGAGGATTGTGGGATCTTACCTTGAGAAAGGTGAAAGCTAGAGGCCTAAGAGCTAATGAGCTACACTCATGGGGACCATGGAGGTTTAGAAGTACAGTTAACTGGGGAACTGTGACACAAATATCTCCAATAACAGCAAGAGCAAACGAGAAAAATACTAGACAAAGAGTCCAGAGATTTACAGGATCACGTAAATAGTCACTCAACATGTTAGCAGAAACATAGCACCAAAAATTGTTTTTGCATTTACATTTTGGCTTACAAAAGCAAATAAGTAGCAGGCACAATTGACAATACCGACAATTTCCTAAAGACTTAGCAAACAGGACTTAATTTTTGCCTAGAGTTACTCTGTGTCTCTTTCTCTGCCCTTTTCCCACCCCCACAAAAAAAGCTACTATTGAACAATTATATAAATGAGTAATTATCCACCATGATCTCAAGGTCATGTATATTTTTGCCTTTTTTTCCCTCCAGGATCTGCGTGCTCTGATATGCAAGTAGAGACTCCACCCTGCCAAAAGTCTTCTAGTTTGTTTTGGAAGGAATTCTATTTTTTCCATTTCAGTGACATGCCATTAACTGAGAAGCCAGACACTGAAAGTGAGAGTTAGTGGGAATTTCCAGGCTTGTTCCCAGCTGGAAATAGCTTTTGTGCCTCCCTGTTCTGTGCAACTGGGTTGCTTAGGCCCATGGAGAAAGTTACTCCGTAATCCCAGTCAATTAAGATTCTGTTTTATGTTTAAGTTTTAAACCCTCTAATTAAAAAAAATCATCCTATCAAATGTTACTGTAAGTATCTAATCCTTTTTTGAATCCTGAGGTCTTGGCCTCAGCAATATCTTATAGCAATGAGTTCCATAGGTTAATGATGTGTGGTGTGAAACAGTATTTCCTCTTGTCAGAATTAAGTTCTGCTGCCTTTCAATTTCCTGGACTGTCTCCCCATTTTCATATTATGAGAAAAGGTAAATAGGAGCAATTTACCTTCTCTGCACAATTTACTATTTTGAATACTTCTGTTTTGTCCCCTCTGTTAGCCTTCTCTCTAAACAGTGCCAATCTATTCAGTATCTCCGCATATGAAAGTTTCTTCATTTTCACCTCTGAACCCCCTCTATTTCTGTTCTATTCTTCTTGAGACATGGTGATCAGGACTGACTATAGCAGTCCAGGCTGTTGACTGCCCCAGCTCTGACTGCTTTGTGCCACTTCAGCAGCCATAAAGAAGTCGTAATCCTCAGGTGGTGCAGAGCTGCCATACTTCGGTTGTAAGTTCCTTGGGGCAGGGACTGTCTTTGTTCTTCTGTGTTTGTACAGCACCTAGCACAATGGGGTCCTGGTCCATCATGGGGTCTCCAAGATAATAGAAATAATAAATAATACTGGGCAAAGTTGGGGTGGAGAAAGGGCAGTGAGGGGGCATCCCAGGGGGAGAGTGCATGGTGCGCCGCCTGAATCCTGTCCAACACACTGGCCCCTGTGGGACCGACTGCAGTGAGTATAATTTAGAAGCAGCCCTTAGGTTTTGCTAAATTATGCCAGGAGCTCTCTTTGGTCTCTGGCTGACCCAGGATCAGGGGATTAGAAAGGTGCTTCAGAGCCTTAGCAGAAGCCATGCTGGTTTGTACATGTCATATTATGTTCACCTATGATAGGTATTTTATAATTTACCTTTATTGTGAAAATGACTTTTTATTAGTAAAGCTGTGACTGAAATAAAAATAAGAATATCATAATACATAGTACAGATATAATTAAATGTACTGGGACCAACATCCTACTCTGAAGCAAGACCAGCTACAGTAATTTTTATTTAATCATTTTATTCCCCTTCAATAACAGCCCTTCTGTGGGGAAATACCTGAGATTTCTGATTTGGGTGAGAAGTAAAAAGCCCATAGCTATACCTATCCTTTGCCTCAGTTTGTTCCATATGCCCAAGGTCACGAAGGCCTCAGGATGGTCTTTATAGACTCATAGACTCTAAGGCCAGAAGGGAACATTGTGATCATCTAGTCTGACCTCCTGCATGTTGCAGGCCACAGAACCTCACCCACCCGCTCCTGAAATAGACCCATAACCTCTGGATGAGTTACTAGTCCTCAAATCATGGTTTAAAGACTTCAAGTCAGGGCCGGCTCCAGGAGAAATTCCTTCCTGACCCCAAATATGACAATCAGTTAGACCCTGAGGCAGATACCTGGGAAAGAATTATCTGTAGTAACTCAGAGCCCTCCCCATCTAGTGCCACATCTCTGGCCATTGGGGATTTTTGCTACTTTAATGACGAAACCTTTTGGAATGCTAGCAAGGAGTTAAAAATTCATATTTCTTACTCCATTTTAATATCAATGAATCCCTCCTTCCCTTCATTTCAGAACTTTAAGTTTTCCCACTGTTAAGGCTCCCCTCTTTCAAATAAAAATAGTTGCAATATTTATGGGAAACACAGAAGAAATAAAAAGTTATGTATGCACAGGGCGAAGGATGCTGTATTAGGAGAGCAAAGAGGCACTTTCCAGAAAATGGGAGGAGCATCCTTGTAACTTCCTGCACAGGGCAAGAGTTAAGAAAAAATACCTGCGGGTGTGGTATCTCAAATTCACAGAGAAAGTATTGCCAAAAGGCACTAGAGGTTTTGGGGTTATAGTTATACATGAACTGGAAGGGAAGCAGTTTCCAGGAACACTGTCTTTTTTTTTTTTTTTTATGCTGGACTTCCTTGTGTGTTAGACCTGCTCAAAATAGCATTCATTTCAATCTAGTGAGGATTTTCCTTGATCTATTTTTGCATTTTTTCCCCTCCCATCTTGCCTTTTCTTATACTTTTCTCACCATGGGGCTATATTTTCAGTGAGGCTCATGTCTCTCAAGCTCTTATTAAAGTTAATTGACGTTAAGACAGAATCTCTTCTCATCACACTATTTCTCTCTACATTACACTGGCTATGCAATAGTCTTGTATATGTGCCACATCATGTAACAAGGTGAGTAGGCACGCTACCAGATAACTGTTTTGGCAGGCTTCCCCCATTTGAGATATATGGTATGAAGTGTTATAGTTGGTATACAGTGTTTCTTATATTTTTATGCATAGCATTAAAAACATTTGAAAATATATTAACTGCAAATTCCATTTTTGTTTAAATCAATAACAGCCTTTATATATTTTCTCAGTTAAGGCTTTTTACTAACTAAACCACTGCCCACACTTGGCATGCAACAGGTGAAAAAATACACTTGTTAACCTGGATGTTGGGAAGAACGCCCTTCCCAGGATCATCCACTTCTGTAGAGAGATTTGGGGAGCTCAGAAACACTTGCTGGAAGGAATCAAGAAGCTTTGTTTGTTACTCCTTGAGAGGATTTAGAACCTTCTGCCAAACAAACAAAGCAGAAGCCAGGCTAATGAGCATAGATTCCCCAGACCTTGAACAGTTGTTACACCAAGTTTTCCCACTTTCATGGCATAAGCAGACATGATTTCCTTTGTGTATCAATGAAGAAGCTAGCTACTGAACCACTAACCAGCCTCCTTCATAGATACGTTGCCATACTTATGGTTGGGCCTGACTACCTGCTGTATTTGTAGAAGCCAGTGCTTGCCACGCCATTGCCACGCTGCCAAAAGCCCTTGTTTACTGATTAATTATTGCAAACAGGCCACATGCAGAGACATTCTGCTTTTAGAAAGCTGGGGTGGGAATAATGCCTCTCTGAACTTCTTAGCCAATCTAAGATGGTGGAAAACATGGTCAGGCCGTTAACTCAAAAGAGGAAGCTGCTGCCTGATTAAGAAGAATCCCAAGAATTCCTTGTGAGTTATCATGCCAAAAATTCTCCAAGGCCCAACCACACAGTAAAAAAATTCCCTGAAAATTCATCACTAGCTAGCACTGGATTACATCCATTTGTTAGAGCTGAGACAGCCAGTGGAGCTCCTACATAGGGAGAATGAAGAAATCATAATGTTTTCCTCTTTTGATTTCACCTTCTTGTAGGGTCACTGATCCAATTCTGTTTTCTGGTGCTGGAGACTTCCCTATTTCCAGGGGCAGTAGTAGGTAGGGTTACCATACGTCTGTATTTTCCCAGACATGTCCAGCTTTTTGGTCCTCAAATCCCTGTCCGTGGGGAATTGCCAAAAAGCCGAACATGTCCGGGAAAATGCTTTGCTGGCATCCCTGTCCCCTGCTTACCTTAGAGCAGCTCCAGCGGCTGCTGCTGCTCCCCCCAGACACCTCCGCTCTGTGTAGCTGAAGAGCCGAGCTGTCTGAGCACTACTGGCTTCACGGTTTGCCGGGCAGCCCCCAGACCTCCAGACCCTGCGCCCCCGGCCGGGCGCTTCCCCAGCACAGCTGGAGCCCGGGAGGGGAAGTGTCCGGCCGGGTGCGCAGGGTCTGGAGGTCTGGGGGCTGCCCGGCAAACCGTGAAGCTGGTAACGCTCGGGCAGCTATTTCGCGTGGCTGGGAGGGAGGAGGAGGGGGAATGCAGGGCACTCAGGGGAGGGGGCGGAGTTGGGGCGGGGACTTTGGGGAACGGGTTGGAATGGGGGCGGAGTTGGGGGGGAATTGGGGTGGGGCCAGGGAAGAGGCGGAGTTGGGGCGGGGACGGGGCGGAAGCAGGGCCCCGTGGAGTGTCCTCTTTTTTAAATGTTTTAATATGGTAATCCTAGTAGTAGGAAACATTTTCATACATTTTTAATAATATTTGTGAATGCAATTGCACCTTAATTTGAATTGAAAACACAATTTTTATATGAATAAATTGCAAATTGCATATTGCTTCATTAGCAAATTTCAGTTTTAAGCTAGATTTCTCTTAAATAGCTGTGCACCCCAATATGATAAATATTAAATATCTGTATACATATTCATACCCAAGGAATGAATATAAATGACACATCTGAATTTGTATTATTCAAAAGTAGTAAATTGCATAAGACGTTCACTGTATTCTGTGTTTACATTGTTTTCTAGACCACTACATAATTATGCTACCTAAACCTTATTTTGAGTACAGATTTCAATAATTTGTACTGGTTGCATACGTTTAGAAGGAATATAAGCAGGTGGGAAAGTGAGCCAGTGCGGGCCGGTACAGCGTACCGGTAAGAAGCCGGTACCGGCCCGTACGCAGCCTAGGGGTCGGATGGGGAAGGGGCAGCAATGTTAAAGCGCTGCTGCGGCAAAGGACTGTCCTTAAAGCGCTGTTACAGCAGCGCATTAACATCGCTGCCCATTCTCCGTCGGCGGCCCTGCCGGTACGGACCCTACCGGCAGTGCCGCCGACGGGAGAGGCAAAAGGGGTAGGGACGTTAAAGCACTTTATGGGGGGTCCTTTGCCGTGGCAGCGCTTTAATGTCGTTGCCCCTTTCCCACACCCCGGCTGCCGATGGGCGGGGCCAAAGGAATCAGCTGCCCCAGGGCCAGCGATTTAAAAGGGCCTGGGGCTCTGGCTGCCGCTGCTGCTACCATGGGCCCTTTAAATTGCCCCTGGAGCCCCAGGTGGCACAGGCCATGCAGCGTGGAAGGGCTGGTTGGGGGATGCTCTCCCCAGCCCTGCCCCTTCCGCCCAAGTCCCCACCCCTTCCCGGGGCTAGAGCTGGTCCCCATACCGGTAAGTCTTCGGAGTTACTTTCACCCCTGAATATAAGGAAGCAATTTATAAAAT
Source organism: Malaclemys terrapin pileata (assembly GCF_027887155.1). NCBI lineage: Eukaryota > Metazoa > Chordata > Testudines > Emydidae > Malaclemys > Malaclemys terrapin. The sequence continues at coordinate 173,628,353 of NC_071506.1, forward strand.
CTTGCCATGAATAGATAAACAACATGACTTGTGGCATGATCTCGAACATATGGTATGTGCAGTCATGCCGCATGGAGGACACCATTTTGTACTGCAAATCTGTTGGGGGGATGGACACATTTGAGGGATGGAGGGAATTGTCCCCTGGGCTGGATCTGACCTGTGGGCCACCACAGTCTTACTGCTTGTCCATGGAGATTTATTGCTCCTTGTTTCCAGTTTCTATATCACATTAAAATAAGCTTAAAATACATTAAATAGTTTTCTAACTTTTCTTTACCACATAGACAATTGTAGTTGCCACAGGGAGGGAAAATGTCCATACAACACTCTATGAAGATGTGGCCCAATTTATTTCATTACAGTATTGGTATGACAGTAGGACCTAGAGGCTTCAGCCAGGATTGGGGCCCCATCTGGGCTAACCACTGTACAAACACATTCAAAAGCAGTCCATATCCTAAAGAGCTTTTTTCTAATTATAAAATGGTTTGTGAACCCTCCATCACAGTAACATCTGCGTAAGACTCCAGAGCAATGGCACAGGTTATCTGCCAAGTTACCTTATCATACCATAATTTATTTGCACAGTACACATGACTGTGTGAACCGGTCCCACTGATACCTGAGACCACATGAAAATCACATGGTTTCTATGGAAATCTAAAACTCGTTCTGGTTCCTTGTCAGTGAACCTTAGATAGTTGTGTTGGCCTCAGGCAGGCCCAAAACCTCTTCCTCCAAATGACTCAGCCTGCTCCTTCCTTATTTCGATCTTCTGAGGGTTTGGGGGAGAACAGCAGCCTTTGGCCTCCTCTCTCACCTTCATATTTCTTTAGGGGAGCAGCTACATGACATCTGGCCCTTCCCTTGGGGAGGAGAGTGGGGAAAGGAAACTCAAAGGGGGAGCACCATGGGATGAATCTTCAAAAGGAGTTGGAATTTCTACCTTGCCCACTCACATCCCTGGATTTCTGCTGCACTATGAACCTAGAACTATGAAATACTCCTTCAGTCCCACTGCTAGCACTTATGTGACTTACCTCACTCTGGGGTAAGATAACACAGAACACTCTGGAGACACAATAGAGCCCTAAAGGCTGGATCATACTGGCCTGTCACAGTTTTTGCACCAAATGCTACCTCTACTGCTATGATGACCTTCCTGAAGGTGGGCACACTCTTAGGTCTGCATGGCACATGTACAAAATAGCACACTCTCCCCCACCCAAATTTCTGATTCTCCAGTGTATATGAAGCAGTGATTATGTCCAAGTCAAACGCACACAAGCAAAGGCAGAAACTACCACTGTATTAATAAATAATAATAATAATACCTCATGTTCGTATAGCGTTTTTCATTACTAGATCTCAAAACAATTTACAAAGAGATAAATTTCATTACCTCCATTGTACAGATGGGCAAACTAAAGCACAGTGTTGAAGTGACCTGCATAAGGTCACCCAGCAAACCAGTACTACAGTTGGGAATAGAACCCAGGTCTCAATCCTAGTCCAGTGTTCTGTCCACTTGGCAACACTGCCAGAAGACTCATTTCTTGGATGAATAACTTTCACCTAATTTTAGTAGAGGAAAATTTTTCGTGGTGCCTTATTAACTTGTTGAAAAAACCCAACAGTTTCCCTTTGGATTAAGAGAAAGCAACAAAGAGAGCATGTTTTGAAGTTCTACTTTATGAAGAACCTTGAGATAGAACTGCAGACAAGTACAGTCTGTCTTACTCTTTTAAATTACTCGGATATGTTTGCTCTGAGCATTTATCAGTTTTGAGCATGGGTGGGCTGCACTTAACCTTCAATAAACAAGAAGAATTAGAGATATGCCACAATCTACTGCAACATTGGTGAGTCTCATGTTTAAAGGACAAGTGCTGTGCAAAATTAGAGCCAAATTCTGCACTCTCTTACACACCATGCAGCTCCTTTGACTTCAGCAGGGTTACATGGAATGCAAGACAGGTTTTGGCTTAAAGCATTGTCTGCTGGTTAGGAATACTGCATTTTGATTTTTTTTAAAATATAGCATCTCTAATCCTTTGTTTGATTTAGGGCTTTTCCACACAAGGAACAGACTAAAAGCACGTGTGTGTGTTTTTAACTGGGTTAAGTAGCTTGATTTTAAAAAGCACTTTTTTTAGTCTATTCCTTGTATAGAAAGATCCTTAGACAATAAGAGGAGATAACATTTCTAAGATCTGCAATTGCCCTAATGTTCCTGACCATCAGGAGAGGAGGGATAGCTCAGTGGTTTGAGCATTAGCCTGCTAAACCTAGGGTTGTGAGCTCAGCCCTTGAGGGGGCTGTTTAGAGATCTGAGGCAAAAATCTGTCTGTGGATTGGTCTTGCTTTGAGCAGGGGGTTAGACGAGATGACCTCCTGAGGTCCTTCCAACTATGATATTCTATGAACATCTTGTTGATAACAACAAAGACTAATTCATCATCTCCTGTCTATCCCCTCTGGTCCTGTAAAACATACAAACACAGAAAATGAATTATCATTTTGGTAGCCTGTGTGCATAAGGTTTCACAGAAAATTAATAGATGGGGTCTCTAGTGAACTTGTGATACTTTCCTTAAGAACTAGAACAAGGCAGTTGCAACAAGTGTTGCAAGATATTTTGTATAACAGCTTCACAAAACAGTGACATGAATTTTAGCTCACTTTAAGATGTATCTCACTTTGCATAAAGAAATCAAAGACATTTGAATATTTCCAAAAGTTGCATTTATCCCACATTACTTAATGAGAAAAATGACATTTGCTTCTAAAGCTGTAACCGTGTTTAAAACACATTTTTAAAAGTGATTTGTTTTTCTTTTGTAATCATTTGTATTCTTTTTGGATCTTATCAGTTATTTGTTTGTTGTACTGGCTCAACTGGCAGTACAACCTAGGATACTCCTAGTGCTCACTCACTTCTCACGGATACAGTTCTTTTGTTTTGAATTCTGACTCATATTTACAGAAGGATATGTAAGATGATATACAACAGTGGTTTTCAAACTGCAGGTCAGACCGGACCTGCTGCTGGCCCCTTCTGGGGCACTGCGGGGTCCGCGGTGCCAGGACAGGCAGGAAGCCTGCCTTAGCACCCCCATTGCGCCGCTGACCGAGAGCTGCCTGAGGCAGTGCCGGGTGTGACGGTACCTCACATAAGGCTTTATGGAAATATGCTTAGAATGTGTTTTATGCTACATATGCCAGGTAACAGATCTCCGTAAAGATACTGAATGTATTAATCCTATTTGTATGCATGTATCATTTTTGTTTTCGAAGTTATGAATGTTGGCAGTGAACTGGCTTGATTTCTAAATAACCTTAGTAGAGCATTTGGTCAGTTCCTGGAGAAAGGAATGTTGAAATTAAGTACCTAATCAAGAAACACCTAAAGGACAATGGAACTTGGAATGCTCCAATCCACATAAGAAGTCTATTTGAGGACATTCAAGGTAGCATGTAAACAATGGTGCTACCTGTAAAAACTGTGAGTCATGCATGGACATGTGACTTGCCCAGGTGACTCCTAAACTCCATCTTGGAGCTGGACTTTGCATAGGAGTGAGGAGGGGGTCTCCACCCACAAGAGAAAGTCTATTTAAACCCCTGGGAGACCCCTCCATTTTGTCTTCAGCTACCTAAAGAGAGAGCCTCTCCAACCCCCAGGATACTTGAAAGAAACTGGAACAAAGGACAGTGTGAAAGGGGTGTGAGTGATTGCTGGACCCAGGCTAAAAGAAGATTAGTCTGTAAAAGGGAGCATTCTGGAACTGGTGAGGATCTTATCTGTATTCAGTTTGATTAGACATAGATTTGCGCATTTTATTTTATTTTGCTTGGTGACTTACTTTGTTCTGTCTGTTACTACTTGGAACCACTTAAATCCTACTTTCTGTATTTAATAAAATTACTTTTTATTTATTAATTAACTCAGAGTATGTATTAATACCTGGGGAGGCAAACAGCCGTACATATCTCTCTATCAGTGTTATAGAGGGTGAACAATTTATGAGTTTACCATGTATAAGTTTTATACAGGGTAAAACGGATTTATTTGGGTTTAGACCCCATTGGGAGTTGGGCATATGAGTGTTAAAGACAGGAACACTTTTGTTAGCTGCTTTCAGGTAAACCTGCAGCTTTGGGGCAAGTAATTCAGACCCTGGGTCTTTGTTGGAGCAGACGGGAGTGTCTGGCTCAGCAAGACAGGGTGCTGGGGTCCCGAGCTGGCAGGGAAAGCAGGAGCAGAAGTAGTCTTGGCACATCGGGTGGCAGCTCCCAAGGGAGGTTCTGTGCTCTAACCCATCACACCGGGTTTACAATGGCGCCAGTGGCCCATGCTTATAAGGGGCCCCAGCCTGCTCCGCTTGCACTGCGCCCGGGGATCTCACTGGTTCCCCCCACCCACCACTTGCGCCTCTCGGCCTGCCCGCCGGCTGGCTGAGGGTTTCTCTTGGCCCTCTGGCCCCATCCGCCTGCTCCTCTCTGCCCCCTGGACGGACCCCAATACACCTCTGGCTCCAGGCAGTCTCTGCTTCCCACTACCTGTGTGGACCCCAGAGCTGAGCTTCCTGGGACTGGTACAGAAGCCCTGCCAGTCTCAGCCAGGTGGGGGTGCGGAGAACAGTGTGGGGGGCTTGGCTGGGCCCCTCCAGGCAAGTGTGTCTTGAGGGAGCCCTGCCAGGACAGGCCCTGGCTGATCACGTCACTCCCAAGGGGCCAGAGTGATTCCCCACCCTGGGACCAGCCCTGGCTGCGCTGCCATCTCAGCCCGGCAGACACAGTCGCCCTCCCAGCAGACCAGGTGAGTGTGGCCGGGAGGCAGGGCATGGGGGAGTGGGTCTCTGGGGTATGCGTGTGGGGGGGAGGGATGGGCTGTGAGGGGCAGGGAAGATCTGTGTGTGTTGAGGCACTAGAGAGTGGGGGTTCTGAGGGGGCGCTGGATAGTTGTGGTGGGGTGTGGGCAGGGGGGCGCTCGGCAGGAGCAGTGTTGTGCAGGGCGCTGTGCATTTATGGGGTGGGAGGCGCTGGACATAGTGGGTCCAGGGGGCTCTGGCCATAGGGAGTCGGGCAGGGTGTTGGGCCGGGGGGAGCTGTGTGGCATGGCATGGGCCTGCCCCTGAGGAGAAGGGGCATGCTGGCAGCACAGGGCCAGGTGGGCCACTGTGTGTCTGGCAACCGCCGGTTTGTAAATAGTGGCCTTGCACTGGGCTGGGCGGAGTGGGGCCACCCCTGCCATGCCATGCCCCATTGCTTCTGGCTGGCTCCTTGCTCTGAGGACTGATCTCCCTGTGCCATGTACCATTGCCTCCGTGGGGGCCCACAAATATGTTTGGCGCCGGGCCCACAAAAGATTAATCCAGCCCTGGCCCGAGGTAAGCCTGTGCCCTAATCCCCTGCCTGAGCCCCCCCAACCTAGAACCCCTTCCTGCACCCCAAACCCCTCATCCCCGGCCCCACCCCAGAGCCTGCACCCTCAGCCCAGAGCCCCGACCTCCTGCCTCAGCCTAGAGCCCCTCCCACACTCCAAACCCCTCTGTTGGGTCATGGGCATCAACAATTTTCTTCAACTGGGTTGCCAGAAAAAAGTTTGAAAACCACTGATATACAATATCTACTGAGTCACTCCTTATTGAATCTCCCCCAATGTGATGTTATTTTATACCACATTAACAAGATTCCTTCAAAACACAGTTAGTGACAGATCTCCGGGCCATCCCCTCTGCTCAGGAGTAGAGAACACTCAAATTAAAAAAAGCCTTTCTCAGAGCCTGGAAAGTGGGTAGGGGGAGGGAGAGAAGGGAAGTGCTATTTTTGCAACATTCTTCCACCCCTTCAGTGGTAGGGTGACCAGATAGCAAGTATGAAAACTTGGGACAGAGTGTTGGGGGTAATAAGCACCTATAAAATCAGGACATCTGGTCACCCTATTCAGTGGGGACAGTTAGAAGCTTATTTATGGGTTCTCAGCAAGGATCAGGCTCCTCAGAGCCTAGGGGTGGGGCTGGCAACCAGCTGCTCTCTGAAACATCATTACCAGCTGGCCCCACAGACATCCAAGTGTGAGTTATTGGGCGTTAATGCTGCAGAGTCCCTGCACAGCTGCAAGTGCACAGCTGCAGGGGATTCAGCCATTAGGAATCTTGCAGAGCAGAATAGAATTGCCTGCCCCTGGTGTGGTCATTTCTTGTCAAAAAGCACTGAGAGAATCTTTTCCTTTCAGATCCCCAGGATTCATGGAGTTGAAAGACTGCCCCAAATATTGTCCCAAAAGGAATGATTTCCTGAAAATGTAGGCAAAATTTGGGGAGTTTCCCGACCAGTGTATCATTTTCATGGGAGGGGATGTTCTAGTCCTGACAGGGGAATATTGCTATCATGTTTAATGTTCTAAAATTACTAAGCGAGAAGGCGGTCTGACTGCTAGGCTAGGAATTTAGAAATATCGCTACTAGGGCTTGAAAAATCCACTCACCCACAGCAAATAGCAATCTTTGCATCAATTTCTGCAGAACCTCAGCTTACATTTTTTTAAATGCCCTTAAAGTTTCAAACAAAATCTTCTAAACATAACCCCATGCAGTGACATGGGTCGGCAGGCTCAGACAGATGGCTCTACCACCCACACCACTGTTTGGGAGCAGGGCGAGCGCAACTACCTCTGTAAAGAGGGAACATGGCTGGCATTGCAGATAAGACAGGGGTGCTCAAACTGGGGGTTGCGAGGTTATCACATGGGGGGGGGGGGGGTCCTGAGCTGTCAGCCTCCACCTCAAACCCAGCTTTGCCTCTAGCATTTATAATGGTGTTAAATATATTTAAAAAGTGTGTTTAATTTATAAGGGGGCTGCACTCAGAGGCTTGCTATGTGAAAGGAGTCACCAGTACAAAACTTTGAGAACCACTGAGATGAGGTGCTCGGTAGGAGGGGCACAGCTGCTGCTGTTAGGAGTAGGTTCTTTGGCCAGCCTGTGACTTTGAACTGAGTGAATCATTGATTTTTTTTTTTTTTTTTTTTGGTTCCATGGGCAAACTGGAAAAAAAATGTTCATTTCAAACAGAAACAACTCATTTGTTTTTTCTCAAAACAAAAAAAAGTCATTTGAGTTGAAATGGAACATTCGGAATGTCATTTTGAATTGGCATTTCCAAAACAAACTGTCAAGTCAAATCTTCATTTCCTTCCTGAAATGTCGATTCAAAACATTTCAATGTTTTCACAATTTTTGTTTTCTGGCTTTTTTTTTCCAGGTCAAACTATTTGCCACATTTGACCTGAATTCATAAACCGTTTGGGTGCCTCCAAAAATGCATTTTTTGGTAAATTTACTCTTCACTGGGGGGAAAAAAATGCTCTGGTTCTATGTAGCTCCTGGAGCAGAAAGCTCTGCTTGTATGGGGGGCATCCTGCCAATAGTGCCCCATCAAGGGCTGAGTAGGGGGATGGATGGAAGCCTCCTGCCCTATCCTCCCACCAGAAGGTTGTATGTGTAGGGCCAGCACAAATCAATTTGTTGAGAAGGTAAGGGCTGTTTAGCATTGACTTGTTATAGGGAACTCAAACTGATTTAGTTTGTAGCTGGTGAGGAGGTAGCATTAATTGAATGATTTGGTATTTGGGATGAGGAATGCCATTTGTGGAGCACATTACATTTGTACAGGAGTTGGATATTTACCTAAAGAGCTTTACAAATATTAATTGAGCTTCACAACATCAGATATATACTAGGAATCCGTTCACCTATCATCGAAATGCAGCCACCTCTGTATGGAACACACGGTTATTTAAAGAGAAAAGACCACAGAATGGTTCAGGACAGGAAATGAAGAATACTACATCAAATTGAAATTGCACAGAGAAATTAGTCAGTGAATGTAATTGTCTAAGAGGGAACAGGGCAGAACATAGGGGTCAACACCTCTACCCTTATTGTATGCCTGGAAGATTTTTAATAATAGATGGTCAGGATCTCCCGTGGTGCTGGAACAATTTGTATAGTGGGGTACTGAGAGCCATTGAACCAAACTGTAAACCCTGTATGTGATAGAAACCACTTCAAGCCAGGGGTTGTAGCGGCATCTATGAGGACCTCAGTTATAGATCATATCTGAATGTACCCCCAGCAACATACACTGCCCACTGATAGCACGCTGGGTCACCCAGTGTTGATTCAAAAGGAGGAGTACCACCTATTAAGTAACCAAAGAAAATCCACTTCTGGGATGTATTTGTATAATGATTGTCTAAAAATTACACCCACAAGAACTATCAAGATTGGCAAACTAACAAAAACCAGTAAGAGACTGGAAGTAATTTCAGAATAAAAACCACAACTGACTGACGCTCAGTAAGTGTCAGGGAAACATAATCTGTTATTTATTACAGAGATTAATCTCATCATCCACAGAATTACCAGTATTCAAACATGGACCATGTCCATGCCAAGATAAACAGATTTTAATCAAATTCTAATTGGATTGCACCTATTTTGATTTCCACCACTTTTGCCCAATTAAACATAATCTTTATTGGTGTAACACTGAGTTGTTAATTTATCTGACAATTGTCCTTTTTATTCTACTAGCATAAAATTATATAGTTAAATTTGGAAGTGCTGAAACAGGATAGGAATTTAAATCACAAACATATTTACTAAGGACCTAATCCATTTGAAAACATCTGTAGCCTTCAGAGCCATGTGACTATAAAGAGCACTCACATTCTAGCCTGTAACATCTGACATAGAATGTATGTATCCTACCTCCCTCTACTGGATGGATTAAGTCCTGCTCAGGTTTTTGCAATTGTCTCACCTTTTATGACCAGATTTTTCTAAAGACCTCAGCACTCAACATGATAAACTGTTTGAAAATCTAATCCTAATTATGAGTGCTGAGTGATTTTGACAATATGGCATCTGGTGTATGGTCTTCCAAGGAGTAAAGTTCCAATTCAACTCCCAATAAACAGGAAGGTCAAAAAGCCCCACCATAACTGACCGCTAATGAAGATGTTTCTTGAGCTTAACTGGGAGAGGCTTGCACTTTTAAGAACTGAAAGTCCTCTGTTCTAGTTTCTAGCCCTATATATGTCATTTACTGATGACCATCCATTGTTTGCTGCCAAAAGAAATGATTCAGCTTCACAGCAGCGAGCAGTGGGAATATGTAAATGAGCTCCCCCATTTTTCTCAGAACAGTCAATATCCCCATGTGAGCAAGAGAGTTACAAGTGTTCTAGTGTTGGAGTAACTTCTCCTGTGTGTCTGCCAGGGGACAGAATGATTGAGGCCAGGCCTGGCCTGGCCTATGCTCAGACTATTTTTTTTTCAAGTTACTTATTTGTATTAGAAGGAACTTCTGTTCCATCATCTAAAAGCTATTTTACTGGAGTCAGAACTCCTCTTCTGCTATGTTTGGTTCCCAGGTCCTGTCAACTGTGTATGTAGGCAGAGCATTAATCTTTAAATTGCATAATGCCCTTCTTCCCCTTATCTGAGAATTTCAGTGAGAGAGTTTAGTATCTTTGGGGCATGAGCCCTTTCAAATTCTTCAGATTAACAGATATAAAATCAACCAGGTAAAACTCATATCCCCTCATTAATAGACTCGACTGATCATAATAAGCAAATCTCCATTGGCTCCATAAATCTGATAACTAATATAAAGACACCATGATGGGCCTAGGCCCAGTTCTGATCTCACGCACACTGGTGTAAAACTAGTGTATTTCCAGTGACTTCAGTGGAATTTGTTCTGATCTACACCAGCATAAGAGATATCAGAATCATATTGACAGACTTTGGCCATGCAGAGGATGACAGCTGTGGAATGTCTAATACAACAATTTATGGCAGGCAGAGGGGATAGATTTCATCCTCACAACAGGGAGGAGGATACACAGCTGTGAAACCTATGAACCCCGCAAAGCCGGAGACTATATTCTCCTGAATTGTAGCTAAAGGCTGATCCTAACAGTTTCCTGAATATGGTCATCTAGGCAAGAAGTACTTAACTTAATGCAATAAGCATATTTATAACTACATGATTTGCCTCAGTTATGCTTACAGAGCCACTCACCAACTGCAGTTTCACAACTAAGGTGCTTATAATTATAAATATTGTGCTTCAAGTACTGTATAGCTAGTCTAACTGCATACATCAAAACAAAGCTACCTTAAATATTAAAGTCACCATATATAATAAGGTAACTGGTTTTATCTTATAAATTCTATACAGTATTTTTAAATCTAATGAAAACATTCCTTTGTCACAAAACAAAGAAACTCCTCCTGGATTACTGTATGCATAAAAGCAATCAGCTCGTACAAGACAAAGCCACTACCATTTTTGCAATTCTTAAACCATCGGGAAGGATTTTTGCATACAAGCTTTGTTTACATAATCTACAGATTAAGTATTCACAACAAGCTCTGTATAAATATTCACCAACCTGACTTTCCCATGACCTCGTTCTTGATTGTTACCTGAAGCTGCTTCTGTTGACTTAGTTACTCCTATAAGAATTAAGATGTGTTTTGAGCTGACTGTAATTTTCTTGTAGAGAGCCAAGCCTGCAGAGACTGTCTGCAGAGCTGACAGTGCTGGAGTGAGCTCACAGCACACTGAAGTGTAACTACACCCTTTCATGAGCCTGCCCATGCCTTATAAGGAATAAGGCAACTTTTTTTCTTAGCAAGATTCCGGCTTATGGTCAGGGGTTATTTATCTTCCACAGAAACCAAGCAGGTCAAAAACCACCATGTGGGTTTACATGCCAATTTAGTTTAGTAATAACAGACCATTTCTGATACACTAAGTTGTTACAAACAAAATACTACACCATATGTGAACTGGCACAACAGGCTTCACAACAGTACAACAATAAAAAAGAAGCTAATTTACTTTAAATTGGGTAATGTGTCAACTTAATTAAGGTAAAAATAACTAGGTATTTTAGAGTGTGACTGGTGTCTAGAGGGCATGGGTGGTGTGTATGGTAGGCAGGGGGAGGCCTCCTCAAACAGCCTAGCGTGGCCCCGCCAACCCTCCACCCCCAGGCCAGGTCCCCCATGCAATTCTCAGCGCTCTGCCCTGGCTGGCTGGCTGGCCTGCCTCCCACACTCAGAGCTCAGGGTGGCTGGTGCTGAGGCTGCGCCGCCTGGTGCACCAGGGCTGGGGACACTGCAGCTGCGCTAGCCAGCACCCTGGGGCTGGCCGCCCCGCTCATGGGGCTGGGGGCGCTGCGGCCACACCGCCCGGCCACCCAGAGCCTGTATAAACAGAAGAAATAAGAATGTAAATCTAGCAAAATTGCCAAGTCATTGTATAAATGGATTTTGAACTGGGGAGTCATCCTATCACATCCCTCATATTAAAGTTTTCATGTCTCCTACTGGTTTGTTACACTATCCCCTCAAACAACCAGTTGTTTTTTGTTGCTGTTTTTTTCTTTTTGGTACATAGAAATTCAATTATGAACGTTTAGCACTAAGGACCTTTCTTTCCTATGTTTGTAAAGCATACTACACATCTCTGGCATTATCTAGATAGTGTACCTAACTTTACAGATCCAACAAGAGTTTGCCTTATATTGTGCAGTATATTGATACTTATCTTCAACTCCTTTGAGGCTGAAAAGAGATGTCCTCTTAAACAAAAACAAATTTTCTTTTGCCTTGAAATACATTCACAGAAAATTAGCAATGAAAAGATCTTTGAGGTCATCTAGCTTAGGGTTACCATATCTAATAAATAAAAAAAGAGGACCCTCCACGGGCCCTGGCCCCGCCCAATTCCCCACCCCAGCCCCGCCCCAACTCTGCCCCTTCCCCGCCGTAACTCCGCCCCCTCCTCCCTCCCACTCCCAGCCACACGGAAAGGGCTGCCCGAGCGCTACCGGCTTCACGGTTTGCCGGGCAGCCCCCAGACCTTGCGCCCCCGGCCGGCGCTTCCCCAGTGCAGCTGGAGCCAGGAAGGGGAAGCGCCCAGCTGGGGGCGCAGGGTCTGGAGGCTGCCTGGCAAACCATGAAGCCGATAGCGCTTGGGCTTCGGGCAGCCCCCTTGCCTCCGGACCCTGCGCCCCCAGCCGGGCACTTCCCCTCCCGGGCTCCGGCGACGCAGGGTCCGGAGGCATGGGGGCTGCCCGAAGCCCGTAGTGCTCGGGCAGCCCGGCTCTTAAACAGAGCCGAAGAGTCAGGGGAGGAGCAGAGCCGCCGCGGCTGGAGGCTCTGCTCCTCTCCTGACTCTTCGGCTCTGTTTAAGAGCGCTCGGGCAGCCTGGCTACCGGCTTCGGGCAGCCCCCATGCCTCCGGACCCTGCGCCCCCGGCCGGGCACTTCCCCTCCCTGGCTCCGGCGGCGCAGGGTCCGGAGGTAGGGGGCTGCCCAAAGCCCGAAGCGCTCGGCTCCAAAGAGTCGGGGAGGAGCAGAGCCACCGCGGCTGGAGGCTCTGCTCCTCCCCTGACTCTTCGGCTCTGTTTAAGAGCCGAGCTGCCCCAGCGCTACCGGCTTCAGGCAGCCCCCATGCCTCCGGACCCTGCGCCGCCGGAACCCGGGAGGGGAAGTTCCCGCCCAGCGGCTGGGGTCCGGAGGCAAGGGGGCTGCCTGAAGCCCATAGCGCTCGGGCAGCTCGGCTCTTAAACAGAGCCGAAGAGTCAGGGGAGGAGCAGAGCCGCCATTTTCCCGGACATGTTCGGCTTTTTGGCAATTCCCCCCAGACGGGGATTTGAGTGCCGAAAAGCCAGACATGTCCGGGAAAAAGAGGACGTATGGTAACCCTAATCTAGCTCACTCCTGGAGCCAATGTAGTGTATTTGCTAGGGCTTTGTTGCATATAGTTTAAGGTCTCAAAAAATCATTAGCCTTTTCTCTAGCAAGATCTAGTTTACTACAATCTTACTGTCAAGTAGTTATTTTTTGTTGGTATTGTTGTTATTCAGGCTATGTTTTCACTTTAATATCATTCATTTATTCCTATTTGAGCCAAGCTCTATCACCCTACATTCTTCTCTTTCCTTGGTTTTTAGATCCTTCAGTTGTTGGTGGACTTATGTTCTGACCTTTGACTTAGCTTAGTCAAACTATACACAGTTGTATGAGATAAACATAGTCTAGTGTTTAGAAAACAGGACTGAGAATCAGGAGCATAGGTTCTATTTACCTGCTGTGTTACTGGATAAGTCATTTAACCTCTCTGTGCCATAGGGTTCATCTTCACTGCAAAAAAAAAAAAGACCTGCGGCAGCAAGTCTCAGAGCTTAGGTCGACTGACCTGGCATGGGTGGCACATAAGCCGCCTGCTGGGGGAGTCTAGCCCCCAGCCCCACCTCCTCTGCCCCTGCCCTTTCCGCCCCCATTCCCCTGCCGGAGCTCCGAACCCCTCCTTCCTCCTCACAGCTGCCGGCTCCACTGCACCAGGCCCAGGCCGCACTACCTGAGCACCCTGGAGCGCTGGGCACCGTGGCCCCAGTGCCTGGAGGCCCTAACCGCTCCGAGTCCTGGCCGCAAGCCAGCTGCCCTAGCCCCAGCACCAGCCTGCTTCCAGGAAGAGGAGCAGCCTGCCTGGGCTGGGGCCAAGGGAGAAGCAGCAAGCAGGAGTGGGCCTCGAAGGGGAGCGTGGGCAGGGACATGCAGGCCTGTTTGGGGAGACTTTGCCTCTCCCAGCTACCTGGGCTTGTGGGGATCATACTACAGGGCTAAAATAGCAGTGTAGCTGTTCCTGCTTGAACTAGAACCCAGGCTCAGATTCTGGGCTTCAGTTGATCCAGGGTCTGAGACTTGCTCATGCAGGTTTTTTTTTGCAGTGTAGGCATACCCATAATTTCCTCGTGAATTAAATGGGGATAAATACTTTACTTATTGCCACAGGGTTATTGTCAGGCATTAAATGTCTGTTTTGCACATTTATTGGATAATCTAGATTAGTGGTCTCCAAAGTGGCCCTGCCAACCCTCCACCCCCAGGGGGTGCGCAAGAGGATCCTTGGGGGTGCGCGACAGGAGGAGCGCCTTTTTTTTTTGCTTTGGCAAAAATGGTAGAGCTGACGTGGCAGGGGGTGTGTGCTCAAAATTTTTTACTGATAGGGGTGCGCAATCAAAAAAGTTTGGAGACCACTGATCTAGATCATCTGGAAATAAAGAACATAGGTCATACTTAAAGGATGGGGGTGAGGGGCTTTCTCCTGGAAAGCAGAGACTCTGAAAAATATTTGGGGGACAGGGTGGATAATCTGTTGAACATGAGCTCCCAATGTGATGCTGTGGTCAAAAGGGGTAATTCGATCCTTGGATTCATAAACAGGGGAATCTCCAGTAGGAGTAGAGGTTATTTTGCCTCTGTATATGCCACTGGTGCAACTGCTGCTGGAACACTGTCCAATGCCTGAGTCCACAATTCAAAAATGATGTTGATTAATTGGAAAGGGTTAAGGGAAGAGCCATGAGAATAATTAAAGGATTCAAAACATGTCTTAGACTCTAGGAACTCAATCTATTTATTTTAAGAAAGAGAAGGTTAAGGGGTGACTTGATTACAGTCTGTCAGTACCTACACAGGAAACAAATATTTGATAATAGGCTCTTCAATCTAACAGAAAAAGGATAACACAATCCAATGGCTGGAAGAAATTCACTAGAAAAATTCAGACTAAAGACCAGGGATAATTTTTTAATAGTGGGAGTAATTAACCATTGGAACAATTTACCAGTGGTCGTGGTGGATTCTCCATCACTGACAATTTTTAAATCAAGTTTGGATTTTTTTCTAAAACATATACCCTAGGAATTATTTTGGGGAAGTTGTATGGCCTGTGTTATACCAGATGATCACAAAGGTCCCTCCTGGCCTTAGAATCTATGACCTGATCAGAGAATCTTAAACTATGGTTAATATTTCCTCATAAATCAGTCCCTCCACATTGGTAACCTTTTTTGCTCTTTCCGGAATTCCAAATGATCTATAACTACCCTGTTTCCCCGAAAATAAGACATCCTCCGAAAATAAGGCCTACTTACAGTTTTGCCTCTCGTTGTAATATAAGGCATCCCCCCGATAATAAGACCTCCCCGATAATAAGGCATCCACCGATAATAAGGCATTTTTCATTTCTGAAAAATAAGACATCCCCTGAAAATAAGACCTAGCGCATCTTTGGGAGCAAAAATTAATATAAGACACTGTCTTATTTTCGGGGAAACAGGGTATTTGTTTAGCTGCCCAGAACTAAGTATGCAGAATTCCAGGTGCAGTCTCACCAGATTCATGATTCACCTTCTTGGTCTATGCAGACCATAATTGCACTGAACTCTTTTCTGCCCGGTTCCATTGTAAACTAGTTTGCCATGTTCTATAATGCTATCCAGGTCTCTTTCAACATTGCTGCTTTCCTATTGTCTTCCTCCCACTGAATATCTATGTTTCATATGTTCCTCCCTGCTGCATTAGTTTGCATTTTTCTAAATGTAATCCCATTTGTGCAATTTCCTGATCATGATCTTTATTTCCTTTAGTATTATTTCTTGTTCCTCAGTGAAATATTTCATTTTAGTACAGTCTTCAATTTAACCACTTGCTGTTTAATACCTCTTTCTTATCATCCTTATAAAGCATGTACCTAACACGCACCTCTACATTTTGGTCCAGTTTATACTTAAAAAAAAAAAAAAAAAAAGTTGTCCTTGCTTATTCCATTTTAAAAAACAGGTTCAGCCTGAGATTCATTTAATTTATTTTGCTTTGTCACTATGGGCCTCACAAAAGTCTAAATTGGCTTTTTCCCCCAAAAATTTTTCCAGTAATCGTTAACACCAAAACAGCTTTATAGGTAGTAACAACGCTGATATAGACAAGGCATCAGCAATCAGTGGTGTTTCAGCCATTGTGTTGAATGGACTTCCTCTGAACAGGTTAAGGCCTGGTCTATGATAGGAATTTACATCAGTATAGCTACATCTCTCAGGGGTATGAAAAATCCACATTCCTGAGATATGTAGCTATACGAACCTAACCCCAAGTGTAGACAGTGTTAGGTCGACAGTCAACCTGGCTACTGCCTGTCGGCGAGGTGGATTACCTACGCCAGGGGTAGGCAACCTATGGCACGTGTGCCAAAGCGAGCTGATTTTCAGTGGCACTCACACTGCCTGGGTCCTGGTCACTTGTCCGGGGGGCTCTGCATTTTAATTTAACTTTAAATGAAACTTCTTAGACATTTTTAAAACCTTATTTACTTTACATACAACAATAGTTTAGTTATATATTATAGACTTATAGAAAAAGACCTACTAAAAACATTAAAATGTATTACTGACACACAAAACCTTAAATTAGAGTGAATAAATGAAGACTCGGCACACCACTTCTGAAAGGTTGCCAACCCCTGACCTACGCCATCAAACTGGGACGATGTATCTAGTGGGGTCTCACAGGGATCAGTCTTCATCTAGTACTATTCAATATTTTCATTCATGATTTGGATAATGGAATGGAGAGTATGCTTATAAAATTTGCAGATGACACCAAGCTGAGAGCAGTTGCAAGCACTTTCCAGGACAGGATTAGAATTCAAAATGACCTTGACAAACTGGAGAATTGCTCTGAATTCAACAAGATGAAATGCAATGAAAATAAGTGCAAAGTGCTTCAGTTAGGAAGGAAAAATCAAAAGCATAACTATGAAATGGCTAAGTGGAAGTACCAGTGAAAATGATCTAGTAGTCCTAGGGGATCACAAATTGAATGAGTCAACAACGCCGATGAACTTGGTATGTAAAACACAGGAGATAAGTGTCCTGTTCTACACTCTGGTGAGGCCTCAGCTGCAGTTCTGTGTCCAATTCTAGGCATCCCACTTTAGGAAAAATGTGGATAAACTGGAGATTCCAGAGGACTGCAACAAAAATGATAAAAAGTTTACAAAACCTGACCTATGAAACAAGTTTAAAAACACTGTGCTGTTTATATTTGAGAAAAGAAGATGGGGGAGGGGACCTGATGCTCATCGAATATGTTACGTTGTTATAAGGAAGATCATACTCATTTGCTCTCCATTTCCACTGACAGTAAGGCAAGAAGTAATAGGCTTAGTCTGCAGCAAGAGCGATTTAGGTTAGCTATTAGGAAAATCTTGCTAAATATAAGGGTAGTTAAGCTCTGGAATAAGCTTGCAAGGGAAGTTGTGGAATTCTGTCATTGGAGTTTTTTAAGAACAAGTTAGACAAATCCATCTGGTGTAGTTTAGCGCAGAGGTGCTCAACCAGGAGTAGATGTACCTCTGGGGGTTTGCAGAGGCTTTCCAGGGGGTTACTCCTGAGGGCATTCTGTGCCAAAAAAATAAAAATTCTGCACACAATATTTTAAAATTCTGAAAAATTCGGCAAGTTTTATTTGTCAATAAGTAAATGCAGAGGCTCCAGCATTGCACTACACGAAGGTGGGATATAACCCTGCAGCCTCCCCACCCCCAATCCCAGGGACACAGACTAAGTGGTGAGGCTGCACCCGACCCTGTCACAGCACAAGGCCTGGGCCCGCTCCAGAAACCCCTGGGACCCTGCCACTCTGAGCCAGGTACAGGACAGGCAGGCTCAACCAGGCAGGATCTAAGTGTGGAGGATCCAGGTGAGAGGATTCTGTGTGGAACAATCTGGGTGCAGGCAGCTCAGTCGGGGGGGTCTAGGTGGCAGGGGATCAGGATGCAGAGAGGCTCATTTGCGGGTGGGGGGAGAGGCTTCCAGGTGTAGAGGCAATGGGACTCTGCCAGGGCTTCCAGGTGAAAGTGGTTGGGGCTCAGTGGAGGGGTCTTGGTGTGGTGAATCTAAGGGAGTGCAGGGGTGTGGGGATCATCAGAGTGGGGGTTTGAGTACATGGAGCTCAGTGGGGGTGCTCTGGGTGCAGGGGTGGGGGTCTGGAGGCAGGGGGCCTGGGTGCAGGGGGCTCCAAATGCAGGGGTTGAGGTTCAATGGAGTGGGGTTTGGGTATGGAGGGCTAGGGGATTCTGGGTGTACAGGGTGAGGCTTGGTGGGGGGGTATGGGTATGCACGGGGGTTGGGCAGATGGGGGAGCAGCTCCCTGTACAGTGACCCCTCCCCCACATAGCTGAGGAGTGCTGGGGGCAGGAAGCCCTGGGGAGGATGCTGAGCTTCCTGCAGCTGGGGGAGGTTTTTTTGGGAGGGGGAGGGTCTGACAGCCTCAGCCACCTGTTGCAGGGGAAGAGGAAGTCCCATTCTCTGCTGCCTCCAGCCCAGCCGGGATTAGCAGCTAATCCCAGCTCAGGGTAGAAGCCACAGGCTGGGGTGTCCCCAGCTCTGCAGTGATTTACCTCTCTGCCAGCTGCTCGATGTACCTGCTCTGCTAGGGAGTGGTGCATGACTGCTCTTGCAGCCTCCATTTGCTTCCCTGTCAGAAAGTCATTTTTCGGTGGGGAAGCAAAGATAGATGGGGGGACATGAATTCTGCACACATGCACTGGTACAGAATTCTCCCAGGAGCAAGGGGGTACATCAACTCATCTAGACATTTACAACAGGCAACATAAAAAGCAATAGCAAAGTGAGTACCAATTTTCATTCAGACAAT
This sequence comes from Malaclemys terrapin pileata, assembly GCF_027887155.1. Taxonomy (NCBI): domain Eukaryota; kingdom Metazoa; phylum Chordata; order Testudines; family Emydidae; genus Malaclemys; species Malaclemys terrapin. Next base: position 173,646,948 of record NC_071506.1, read on the forward strand.
GACTTGTTTATACTGGTCTATATACTATATACTGAAATGTAAGTACAATATTTATATTCCAATTGATTTATTTTACAATTGTATAGTAAAAATGAGACCATAAACAATTTTTCAGAACTAGTGTGTTATGACACTTTTTTGTATATTTATGTCTGATTTTGTAAACAAGTAGTTTTTAAGTGAGGTGAAACTTGGAGGTACGCAAGACAAACCAGACTCCTGAAAGGGGCACAGTCAGGGCCGGCTCTGGCTTTTTTGCCGCCTCAGGCAAAAAAGCCTCCCGCCGCCGACCCTCCCACCCCCCCACCCCCAGCGCAGCAGGGGAGGGCACCGAGCCCGGCCGCAGGCCGCTCTCCCCAACCGGCCAGAGTGCCGGGGGGAGGGCGGCGAGCCTGCCGCGGCTCTGCTGGCAGCCGGAGCCCCGGGAGGAGGGCGGAGAGCCCGGCCGGGGCTCCGCTCTCCCCGGCGGCCAGCAGCGAGCTGGCCGGGGCTCCACTCTCCCCGGTGGCCAGAGCGCCGGGGGGAGGGCGGAATGGCGGCCAGAGCGCCGGGTGGAGGGCGGAGAGCCCGCCGCGGCTCCACTCTTCCCCGGTGGCCAGAGTGCCGGAGGGAGGGCGGCGAGCCCGCCGTGGCTCCGCTCTCCTCAGTGGCCAGAGCGCCGGGGGGGAGGGCGGAGTGGCGGCCAGAGCGCAGGGGGGAGGGCGGAGAGCCCGACGCGGCTCCGCTCTCCCCGGCGGCCAGAGCGCCAGGGGGAGGATGGAGCGCCCAGCCGGGGCTCCGCTCTCCCCGGTGGCCAGAGCCGGAGCACTGTGCCGCCCCCCTCCAGATGCCGCCCCAAGCACAAGCTTGGTGGGCTGGTGCCTGGAGCCAGGCCTGGGTACAGTAGGGTGGAAAAGTTGAGAGCCACTAGTCTAGCAGGCATTACTTGGGCCTGGCATAGCACAGGGGCTGGCTTTCCGTGACTTCTTGAGGTCCAGTCCTACATTTCACTGCAGTTTGTGCTGTCCACCACAAAGCAGGACTTGCACTGGTGCCGCTTCCCCATGCTACAACCAGCCCCAGTATAGGCAGCACCTGAGGTAGGGTGGCTGCAACTTGGTCCATTTACACAGGCTAGTGGCTTGGCCGCGCCGCGGAGGGGGACCCGCCTCCCCCGTTGCACCGCAGCTCGCTCTTCCGGCTCCCCCAGCACCGCTCCCCGCAGCAGCTCGCCCCGCCCCCACCGCGCGTTCCATTGCATCGCCGGGGGGCGCGAGGCTGAACCTCGGCGCGAGCGGGCGGCGCCATGGCGCTAACGGCCCCTCCGCGGCCCTGGGCCTTCTTCTCGCTGGCGGCCGCGGCGCTGCTGCTGCCGGGGGCGGCGGGTGAGTAACGGGGCGGGGAGGCGGCTCCGCCCCCAGCGAGCAGGGAGCGAGGCGGGGCCTCTCCGAGTGACGTGAGCGCCCGCCCCTCCGGGAGATCCTCTGGCCGCGCTTCCCTGGCTCCAGCCGGCGGCCCCGCCTAGGGGCCATTCACAGCGGGGTCTCCGCAGGCGGGGAGAGTCCGGACTGCGCCTGCGCTCCGCACGCTGGTGGCTCAACCGGGCGCGCGCGTCCCTCGCCCCTCGAGGAACGTCCCGGCGTGTCAGTCATCCCCGGCGGTGCGGGGGGGAGGGGGCATCTGCTCCTTCGCCTCGCCTCCCTCTGCAGCGCTTCTCTGGTACGGGAGCTCCGAGGAGCAGCTTCGTGATCGGGGCATTTTAAAATCGCCGAGTTGCTTAAGGGCCCTTGGCTGCCGGCTGGAAAGGCGGCCCCGTTTTCCCTCCCACGCCCCTCAAATACTGGTGAGCGGCTCCTGGCCATTCCGTCTTCTGCATCGCGCTCAAGCCGCTAGTTGTCCTCGCTTTTGTTGCTTCCCTCCTTTGCCACACTCTTAGTCAGGGATGCCTGACCTCGGGGTGCAGGAGCACCCCCTGGCTTGAAGTAGTTATAACAACCCAAATACATGGTTTCCGCCTTTAGCGCCCCCACTATGAAAATTGTTCCAGCACCACTGCCCTTAACTTTGGCCTTTTTCTCTCATTACTCTTCTCTTTGGTTCTGATCCATTTTGGATTATTCTTCCCCTTCCGCCAGACTCCCACCTGCAGTGCGGCCAACTCAATTTTATCAAGAATCTCACTGTGTTCTTAAAGGCTCAGCTTCTTGAGTTACTGTATGAAACTCTCAGTGTGCTTTCTTTCTTTCTTTCTTTCTTTTTGTTTTTCAAGGTAAATTTTTAGCCTTCCTGGTTCTCGAGAAAAGCTTGAAAATGTGTTCAAAATGTACAGTGAAGGTTCAAAACCAGATGGCAAACAGGAAGGAGCCAAAATGTGTATTTGGAATATCTCATGATTTTAAACCACTCATGACTTTTACACAACTGGGATTGGGAAACAGGTCACTTACTTTGGGAAGCATTTGAGTTGGACACATATCTTCCTTTTTTTGTTGTTTTTTGACAAATGTTTGTGTGATTCTGTAATCTAAACGTATTTTGACTCAAAATTCTCTTTTTCAGGAAAGCTATTAATTTGCAACCCATTTTACTTGTCAGACAATGAAATGTACATATATTGTGCTATATAACCTTATGTAGCCCTTCTGCCAGGTGCTGCCAGTAGCAACCAGGACAGGGTTCAATATCTAGGGGTTCCTTTCCATTGGTACAACACAGAACCAGCTCGAGCCCCCACCCAGTAACCTGGGACATTACACACCACCCCTGGGCACCTCTGAGAGGCAATACTTCCCCATTCGTAAGCACAGAGTCTGATTGTAGAAAAGAAACTTTTCATAAAAGGAGGGAAGTAACTCGGCGTTAATTTGGGAAAACACTGCGAACAGGATTCATAAACGTAAACCATGAGTAAAAGACCCACCCCCAAGTACAGTAACTCCTCACTTAATGTCGCCCCGGTAACATTGTTTCATTGTTACGTCGCTGATCTATTTGAGAACATGCTCATTCAAAGTTGTGCAATGCTCCCTTATAGTGTTGTTTGGCAGCCGCCTGCTTTGTCCACTGTTGCAGGAAGAGCAGCCCATTGGAGCTAGCTGGTGGTGGCTTGGAACCAGGGTGGGCTGGCAGCCCCCCATGAGCTCCCCTAAATTCCATGTGCGGCAGCCGCGCAGCAGGCTATCAAGTGCCGGGCATTTCAGGTGTCCCTCCCCCCACTGCCGTGTGCTGCTCCTGTGCTTTGCCTTAGAGCTGCTCCCAGGAGCCTCCTGCTTGCTGTGCAGGGGGGTGGGGAAAGAGGGATGCTGATGTCAGGGTGTCCCCCTTCCCCCACTCCTGTACCCTATCTCCGCAGAGTGCGGAGGGGGAGGGGGGATACATGACAGGGCTCAGGATGGAGGGAGCTTGCTGGCAGCAGCTGCTGTCTCAACTTGCTGATATACTTAAAAAGGCAGTGTACTTAGAGTAGGGTCAGCATACTTCAAGGAGCAATGCGCGTCTCTCTCTCTCTCACACACACACTCTCTTTCACACACATGCACCCCCCGGCACTTTGGAGGGAGTGGTGAACTCCAGTGGGATAGTGTGGGTTCATCATCCCGTTCAGTTTCCGCAGGGAATGTTTGCAGCCTCTGCCATGCGTCTACTGTGTCTCCTCCCTCCATTTGTGCTGCTTTGTAGAGTGTGAGGCTACATTAACAACAATGTGTTAACCGTTGAGGGCTCAGCCGAGTGTTAGTTCATCATTTAGCAGTAAGGCATTCCCTGGGAAATATCCCCCCTCTGACTCCACCACCTCAACCAAGCTTCACAATCATCATTGCTGTGTACAGTATTAAATTGTTTGTTTAAAACTTATACTGTGAATACTCTCTCTATATATAGTCTTTTGTCTGGCAAAAACCATTTCCCTGGAACCTAAACACCCCCCCACCCCCTTACATTAATTCTTAGGGGAAATTGGATTTGCTTAACATCATTTTGCTTAAAGTAGCATTTTTCAGGAACATAACTACAACGTTAAGTGAGGAGTTACTGTAGGTTGGGCAGCATCTAAACCAGGTTAAACCAGTCTAGGGAGGGCCCTTGATGAGGGCATGCAGCCTCCTGATTGGAGATACCTGTCCCCACTCCTCTTACTTTCACAGGGCTCTGACATTTGAGCCACCGGCTTAATGAGGTTCTTTCAACTGAGGGTGGCCCCCTCATTTGGAACAGGTTAAGCACAGTCCTGCTTTCCTGTATTTCTACAATAATTACGACATTGGTAGCCATATTTCACTACCCCTGCATTCTATAATAAAGTGATTTGTACCCAACACTAGACGAAGTTGATCACTTTGACACTGCTGTATCTGCTGAATATGTAAGCAAAGCAAGAGCAAACTGTATTTACCTAAATACACCCAAGTGATTTCCCATCCCAGCTAGCTGTCAGGGAAGATTCATTCAGACCCTGCTTACACTTATAATAAAACTTAATGTAAGAAAAATTGTTGTATACTTCGATACCATATAGATAACCTATTTGAAAACATTAGCAAAGCATGCTTTCTGCTGTAGCGTACTCAGAGAACTTCATAGTCATATATTTGAAAATATCCCCTTTCTATCAACTAAACAAAATTCATATCCCCCCCAATCTCCAAACTAAAAGTATGGTTAAATTAAACTCAGCAGTGCTTCAGTTTTGTTTAGTGGGCTATGATGTGGGCTTTATGTATGATACTCTGGTTTTCATGTCTTATATTTTCATCCTTGCTTAGTGATCAAAATGTGGGAATCATTTATCCTTGTTGTTCACAACAGGGGTGGCAGGTTTCTAGAAATTTTGGTGGTGTCCAGAACACCCAGAGCCCACCTGCCCAAACTCTGCCCCCCCTCCCCACCTGCCTAAGGCTCTGGGAGGGAGTTTGGGTCGGGGGAGGAGGTCTGGGGTGCAGGCCTGGGCTGGGGCAGGGGATTGGGGTGCAGAATGGATGCAGGGTGCAGGCTCTGGGATGGAGTTTGGGTGCAGGCTGCGGACTGGGGGTGCAGGAGGAGGGGTTGAGGGATGCAGGCTCTGGGACAGAGTTTGGGTTTAGGCTCTGGGCTGGGGCAGGGGATTAGGGTGCAGGCTCTGGGAGGGAGTTTGGGTGCAGAAGGGGTAAGAGGTTGGGCTCTGGGAGGGAGTTTGGGTGGGGGAGGGGGCCTGGGGTGCAGGCTCTGGGATGGAATTTGGGTGCTGGGTGCAAGCTCTGGGCTGGGGAGGGATGGGGGTGCAGGAGGAGGGGTTGAGAGGTGCAGGCTCTGGGACAAAGTTTGGGTGCAGGCTCTGGGAAGGAGTTTGGGGATGGAAGGGGGTGTGGAGGACGGAGGTGCAGGCTCTGGGAGGGAGTTTGGGGGTGGGAGGGTACAGCGCTTACCTGGGGCTCCTAGGCAGTGCAGGCCGGGGGGCCTCCGCGCGCTGCAACCCCCAGGCACTGCCCCCGGAGCTTCCTATTGGCCGCGAGGGCACTTGGGGCGGAAGCAGCTCACATAGACACAGACCCACCCCACCCCACCCAGGGGCTGCAGGGAGGGTCCAGCAGACACGTGGAGCGAGCAGGCAGGAAGCCGCTCAGCTCTGCTGCAACGCCAGTGGTGGGTGGGGGCCCTGGGCCATTTTAAATCACCCCGGGGGACGTGTCGGGGGGGAGAAGTGCCCGGGGGCAGAAGGCAGGGCTGAGGGAGAGACCCAGCCTCAAACATTGCTGGAACTGGGCCCCGGGCCATGCATATTCCTGGTATCCAGGCACCACGGGCCCATAGAACTCGCCGCTTATGGTTCAGAAGGCTATAAACAGAGTAATTACATACAGTTAAGATACCACACAGCTCTTCCTAAGTAAGCACATTTATTCTTAAGGTGAAAGGCTTACAGAGAAAATAAAAGAACCTGCACGCAGGCTTATAAGTTTTCCCCCTGACTCCAACAAGAACTTTGGCAGATGAACAGTCCCTGGGTTTTTCTCTGGTCACAAGTTCATAACACCTGTTAGCTAAGAACTATCACCCCCATGAATCTGTGAGTCATTCTTTGAGCCAGTTTGGTCATCTGGTCTGGTCCTCATGTAACTGGCAATCAGCAGACATTAGGTTTCTCCTCAGGCTACAGCTGTGAAAGGATGACTCTGGTGGTGGGAAGTTACCTTCCCCTTCCAAGTATTTCCTAGGAATCCCACTTAACATTGTTTGTCTAGCACATTGTTTCAAAGAGTCCTTTGAAGCTCATAACACTTCCCAAGATTTACATTAGTCATGTCTCTAAATTACATTCAATCCCACAATAACACATAAACATTTGGATTTTTTAATAACAGTAAAATTTAACTTAATTCAATGAGGTTTATCCAGCATATTGCAGGAACTTGTCATATCTGTCACAGCCTCCTCAGCAATATAGGCTAACAGAAGTATTTTATCTCTACATTGCTCATTCCACTGGTTCCTTATTGAACATCACGTTAAATTTAACAGACGAGAAAATCGTGGCCCTACTGATGTCAATGGCCAAATACCCAAGGTTTCATCTTTGGTCTTTATTTTCAAAATCCTCAGCGCGCTGGCCCCAGGATACCTATAAGACACCTTCTATCCAGGGCCTTCATTGCCCTTAATAGCCTTTTTTCTCAAGAAGAATGAAACTCTATCTCAAGTATGTTGAGATGGAGATTTCTTGACAGCTTGCCACAGATTGTGAAATTCACTCTTGCAAGAATTAAGCAAAATCACAAATGTCATCACTTAAAGCTTATGTCTTTTACCTTGCTTTTTCATAAAACAACTCATAACATTTTAAAATGTGCATATGGATAAAAAATGTACTCCCACAAATGTGAGGATGGAGAAGAATCTTTATTTTGTGGCTGTAACTCATCTGCTTTTTTTGGTTATTTTTTACTCTGACGGTGCTCCTCTAGTACAGTGAGGATGCAGTAGAAAGCTGCATGTCCTCTACAAAGTTTAGTTGATGTACATTATGTCAGCTTACAGCTGACAACTTTTGTATATCACAAGGGCACATACTCACTTGGCTGCTTGTGTCAGAACTGCATGGCCTCACCAAGAGTGGTTGTGTTGATAGAAATGTGGTTCTCCATGGGTAGGTATCCTAGTGTGCCCTGCGCCTCTGTCTGGTACAATACCTGGTAGGACATTTTCATAGTGCTTTGTGGGATACCACAAAGGGATTTCTGGGAACTACAGGTCAAGGTCCCAGAATTCCACTTTCTCCCTCCCATAATGCTTATTCCATCCCATAATTTTCATGTCATTAAAAATATTCCCACAGTCCTGCGCACCACTTTTTGGATAGGAAACTGGCTAGATCATCGGGCTCAAATGGGTAGTGCTCAATGGCTCCATGTCTAGTTGGCAGCCGTTATCAAGCAGAGAAGTGCCCCAAGGGTCGGTCCTGGGGCTGGTTTTGTTCAATATCTTCATTAATGATCTGGAGGATGGCGTGGATTGCACCCTCAGCAAGTTTGCAGATGACCTAAACTGGAAAGAGTGGTAGATATGGTCTCCCACAGTATTCTTGCCGGCAAGCTAAAGAACTATGGGCTGGATGAATGGACTATAAGGTGGATAGAAAGCTGGCTAGATTGCTGGGCTCAACAGGTAGTGCTCAATGGCTCCATGTCTAGTTGGCAGCCAGTATCAAGCGCAGTGCCCCAAGGGTCGGTTCTGGGGCCAGTTTTGTTAAATATCTTCATTAATGATCTGGAGGATGGCGTGGACTGCACCCTCAGCAAGTTTGCAGATGACACTAAACTGGGAAGAGTGGTAGATATGCTGGAGGGTAGGGATAGGATACAGAGGGACCTAGACAAATTACAGGATTGAGCCAAAAGAAATCTGATGAGGTTCAACAAGGACAAGTGCAGAGTCCTGCACTGCTACAGGGATCGAGTGGCTAAGCAGCAGTTCTGCAGAAAAGGACCTAGGGGTTACAGTGGACAAGAAGCTGGATATGAGTCAACAGTGTGCCCTTGTTGCCAAGAAGGCTAACAGCATTTTGGGCTGTATAAGTAGGAGCATCGCCAGTAGATTGAGGGAATGTGATCATTCCCCTCTATTCGGCATTGGTGAGGCCTCATCTGGAGTACTGTGTCCAGTTTTGGGCCCCACACTATAAGAAGGTTGTGGAAAAATTGGAAAGAGTCCAGCAGAGGGCAACAAAAATGATTAGGGGGCTGGAGCACATGACTTATGAGGAGAGGCTGAGGGAACTGGGATTGTTTAGTTTGCAGAGAGAAGAATGAGGGGGCATGGACTTCCTGTTTGCCACCCACAACCAAATTCTCTAGTAGTGGAAGCAGCAGATCACTGTGCCAAACAATCTCAATACCGCTCTACACCACAGGATAAAGACCCCAAGCATCTAGACCTTTTGGTTGCAAGGTCAGCACCTCCTTGCTTCTACAATTCTGCATTGCCAACTTCAGTGCCCTCTCGGCTAAATATGACTTTGACAATTATCTCTTTGAGTTTACCGCGGACATACCGGAAGACAGGAGAGCACAATTTAAATTAATCCTGATGGAGGGACAATTGGTCGCCAGGACAGCCTTACTGGCCTCCCTGGACATCGCTGATACTGCAGCCCGTACCACGGCTACAGCGATAGTGATGTGCAGAACCTCGTGGCTGCTATTGTCTGGCATACCAAAAGAGCTCCAACTAAAGGCTGAGGATTTACCTTTCGATAAAGACAAACTATTTTCAGCAAAAACTGATGAAGTCGTACACACCATGAAGGACTCTCAAGCAAGCCTTCGTACACTTGGCATATATACACCGCCCCCAAAAAAGGAAGTGGTACCAACCATACCAACGAAACAGGGATACTCAATATACCCGCCCTCAATCCAGGTCTTACGAGGCGGGCAAACACAGAAATAGATCATCTCGACACCGGCAGACACAACCTCAACAAACGGCGTCCCAACCATCAGGGAACAAACCAGTTTTGAAGGCTTGGTCAAGGGTCGGAACGACCTCCCCTTAACACCAGCACCTATTTTCCCATTTGGTCACCGCCTACAGGATTTTTATCAAGCTTGGGAGCATATTACACAAGACAGTTGGGTTTTACAAATAGTTCAATCGGGCTATTCCATCCCTTTCACTTTTTGTCCCCCTACTCTGTAGGACTGATGAATGAAATTGTTTTTAATTGTTTACTTTATTAATGTAACTTCATAAGTAAAGTTTTATGAATGAAACAATATTCATTCATAAAACTGGTTACCCCAATAACTGGCTAATTAACAGTTAAAATGCTTGTTAAGAGCCATAGCTGTTCAGTCAGCTGCCTTTGTAAGTTTCATTATCAATCCAATTCCTGCTTAAATCACTAAGACTTGCACTGTTTCAGTATTGTAATTTCTGTTCACCATTTATTACATTTGCCTACAGTGTAACTTCTGTTCACTGTTTGTCATATTGTAATTCAAACCCCATTTTAAAACATTTACTCCATTTTGTAAGGGCTTGCTGCAACCTTAATTTTTGCAAACCCTGCTGTAATCTTATTAGCTTAGTTTAAATGTGTAAATAAGGTATGTATGAATGATAAAATCAACCTCCAGCCCCAGCCTGTCCTGATTAAATAGAGTTCAAACACCAATGGCTGAAGATGCAGACAAGAGCCCTAACAAAGTAAGAAGAATCCACCCTAAAAAAAAAAAGGTACAATAAAAGGAAAATCAAAGCCAGGTCCGAGGCTGAAAGTCATGTCTGCAATTGACAGGTGATCAATCACCAAACCTGGAGGCAGCGTGACACAGCAAAACCTATAGACTCTGAATTCAAACTAAAGCCTACAAAAAGGATGGGTGAGATAAAAAACTTTGAAGGAGGGTAACATTCTGCTGCCAACATGGAAGGGCATCGGTGCATGCCCAACAGAGACCCAGCTCGTCCTTGTGCCCAGCTTTCCTGGCCAATTAGCCGCCACAAGTTACGAACCCAAGCTGCAAACTCAAGCAGGACTGGTAACTATGCAGCAGCTGCAGAACATCTGATGAATGTGTGTGTGTGTGTGTTTGTGTATAGGTATTAGGTAGAATGTGTGTGTATAAGGATTAAAATATTAATTATTGGTCATAAATCAAATTATCATAATAAATGTGGCATCTTTATCTTGTCCCCTTTAATAAGATCCTGCTAGTTTTTATTGGTATAACAACTCTACCCACCTTCCCGTCTTGGGACCGTTCTCACGAGCACCTTCTAAGACTGGAAGTAGATCATCAACTACAGCTAGATGCCATGGAACCAATACCAACACAATACAGAGGGAAGGGTTTTTATTCCCACTATTTCCTAATCCTGAAGAAAAGTGGTGGATGGCGACCGATACTAGACATTCGAAAACTCAACAAATTCATATGCTCCCAAAAATTCAAGATGGTTACTTTAGGCACAATAATCCCAGCGCTGGAATGGGGGACTGGTTTTCAGCCCTCGACCTACAAGATGCATATTTACACATCTCAATACATCCGGCTCACAGACGATTCCTCCGATTCACAGTGGGACACGACCACTTCCAATACAGAGTGCTCCCATTCAGACTGTCCACAGCACCGAGGGTGTTCTCCAAAACCCTTGCAGTAGTTGCAGCTCACCTGCGCAAACAAGGGATCATATTTTTCCCATACCTAGATGATTGTCTTATCAAAGGACACTTGTAAACAGAGACAGAAACAATTACACAATAGACCATCAACCTCTTCCAAAGACTGGGGTTGCAAATAAACTTTCAGAAGTCCACATTGATACCCACACAACAACTAGAATTCATCAAGGCACACCAGGACTCAACTCAAGCCAGAGCCGTAGCCATCAAACATCTCATAGACATCAGATACATCGGTCCATGAATCGAAGCACGGATGTGCCTACAATTACTAGGACACATGGCCGTCACCATGTTCATGGTAAAACACGTCAGATTACACATGTGGTGTCTTCAGGGCTGGCTGCGTTCAGAATACAGACCCACCAAACACAGCCCCAACATGGTGGTAACACCACTGACCAAGGTTTTAGCATCCCGACAATGGTGGACAAGACCAGAGAACATCTGCATAGGGGTTCCCTTTCACCACAGACCTCCTTCAATCATGATCTCAACAGGTGCCTCCCTATTGGGCTGGGGGGCACACCTGGACCACCACACGACACAAGGCAGGTGGTCGCCATCGGAAGCACACCTTCACATAACCTCCTAGAACTCAGAGCAGTAAGATACGCCTGTCTTCACTTCCTACCACTTTTAAGAAACGAATCAATTCGAGTGATGACAGACAATGTTGTAGGTATTTTCTACATCAACAGATAAGGGAGGGCATGATCCCACTCCCTATGCACCGAAGCCATGAGACTATGGAACTGGTGTATCCAGCACCACATCAACATCTCAGCTTCTTACCTACCAGGATGCCAAAACACCATTGCCGACACATTAAGCAGATGGCTCTCACAAGAGCACGAATGGGAACTGAATCCTGCGATCTTACACAGACATTCTATCAATGGGGGTTCCCATCTATCGACTTATGCGCCACAGCACAGAACCACAAATGCCTGCTATTTTGTTCCAGAGCGGGACTTCGTCCCCTATCCCTGGGGGATGCTTTCCTAATCCAGTGAGACAAGACTCCAGGGTGGGTGCCATATTAGGCCTTACTGTCCTTTCTGCTGCTGTTATGCACATAACTCCAAAGTCTCCCCCCCAACCATAGTGGGTACTGCTCTACATTCACCTGAAGTGGAGCACCCACAGGGACAGCATTCTAAGAAGAAGAGAGGGTTACTCACCTTGTGCAGTAACTGAGGTTCTTCGAGATGTGTCCCCCCGTGGGTGCTCCACTATCCACCCTCCTCCCCTCTACTTTGGAGTTCGACATGTGGACTCTATGGTAGAGAAGGAACTGAGGGGGTCGGGCCGTGCACACGCTGAAGAGACTCCAACGGCACCATGAGACAGTTGCTGCGCACGCGCGGCCTGGCCAGGCAATGCTACTGAAAATCTCTGATCAATGGTGCCGGGATGCACCATTACCTGAAGTGGAGCACCCACAGGGGGACACATCTCGAAGAATCTCAGTTACTGCACAAGGTGAGTAACCCTCTCTTACATAGATTCTATTTGAAGAGCTCTTATTGTAAAAATAGTTAAATATAAAACTAACATGAGGCACCTGGTTCTGATCGCACTTAAAAGCAGGGCTTCTGATTTTCAGTTTTATCCAATAAGCACTGATAAAACACCCCTGATAACAAACAAAAAAATAAAAAAATTGGTGTTTATCCACTAAACACTGGAAAAACACCAGAAATGGTTACTTGCATTTAAGGGCCTGTCTACACGGATCAATAATGCATACTACAGGGATGTGATTTCTAAAGTGCACTAACCTGTTGCGCATTAATTGGTCCATGTAGAGCTGCTGCTGCTTACCAAAGATTCCCTAGTGCATTTTAATGTAGTGCTGTTTGAAGCAGCACTATGTTAAAGCACACTAGAGAACATTACAAAGAGACTACTCATTACAGTATATACAAAGAGGAAAGCCCTGAAAAAACCTGATTTTTGACATCTTAAAAAACCTCAAATTGCAAAACATAAACCCTGAAAAAATGAAATAAATAAGCCCCCAAAAACAGAAATCCTGTTTATAATGAAGTAGTACTATTGACTTCAGTAGAGTTACTGTTAGTGTATATTGGAGCAAGTGAAATCAGAATCAGCTACAGGGGAACACTGTAAATGTTCCATTATTCTTATTTTTATTAATGTAGCAACTAGGAGTCCTAGTCATAGACCAAGACCCCATAGAGCTAGGTGCTGTACCACTGCGAATCAGTTACAACTCCATTTAAGAGGGTTGAGTGGGCAGCAATACTCAGAGAAAGGGCACACGATATAGATGTTGGAACAACATGAAACTGAATGTTTACAAATCTAAAGGTAGGCGGCTTTTAAGATTTGGACGTTATTGATTTCAGGCTAGTAAAAATAGAAAATATAGGGCCCAATTCTCCACTCTGTTATACTATTTTTACATTGATGTACGTTAAACTGGCGCAAAAAAAAAAAGCAGTGGTATTGGAGAATTAGGGCATCTTTATTGGTTTGATCTCTCTCTCTCTCTCTCTCTCTCTCTTTTTGGTTGAATTCCTGTTTACTTAGGCTAACCAAGAATGACTTACTTTTGGGTGTATCATGAGGAAGGGGTGGAGATACATATCATGACTGCATTCACCATTAGCTTGAACCTAGAGTCCTTGTTGGTATGTATGAGAGAGTTTAATTTTTATAAATGCTTAGACTTAGGGGCTGTGTCAGGGTTCCCTCCCCACTCTGAACTCTGGGGTACAGATGTGGGGACCTGCATGAAAGACCCCCTCAGCTTATATTCCACCAGCTTAAGTTAAAAACTTCTCCAAGGCACAAATTCCTTGCTCTGGGATGGTATCGCTGCCACCACCAACTGAGTTAGACAAAGATTCAGGAAAAGGACCACTTGGAGTTCTTGTTTCCCAAAAATATCCCCCGAAGCCCCTTCACCTCCTTTCCTGGGGTGGCTTGAGAATAATATACCAACCAAATAGGTAACCAAAGTGAGCACAGAGCAGACCCTTGGGTTTTTAGGACACTAAAAACCCAATCAGATTCTTAAAAAACAGAACTTTATTATAAAGAAAAAAGTAAAAGAAGTACCTCTGTAAAATCAGAATGGAAGGTAATTTTACAGGGTGTGGTGACGACGCAGGAAACAGAACGCCAGGTTTGTTGGTAGCCAGAGAGCTTTACAAGCCTCTTGCAAAAAGCCTCCCAGGAAAACTTTTCTTGGGGTTTTTATTTCTCTCCTTACTTTGTTTACAACTCTTCTTAGTGGTTACATTCCTGCGCATAGAAAAGCCAGGCAGTATACATGCACATAAGATAACGAACCCATCTCTTGAGCGCGTGAACACCAGCTGCGAGGGTACAATCAAATCAGCCAAATAAGTTTCCCAAACACAAACGCTGGATTGAAGGTCACTCCTGCCTCGTAGCCCTGGGAGCAGTTTGCCGCGCCCGTGGGCTGGCGATTCGGGAGCTATGCATCCCTACAACAGGGTAATAAGATTTAAAACACAGAGGATTCCCCTCTAGGCAAAACTTTAAAGTTACAAAAAAACAGGAATAAACATCCCTCTTAGCATAGGGAAAATTCACAAGCTAAAACAAAAGAGAATCTAACTCATTTCCTTACTGTTTCTGTAATATTAGATGTATCATTTCAGTAGGAGCTGGATTACTTGCTTGGTCTCTCTCTTTGTCTCAGAGAGAACAATACACACACAGAGAGAGCACAAAGCAAAAACCTCTCCCTACAGATTTGAAAGTATTTTCTCCCCTTATTGGTCATTTTGGTCAGGTGCCAACCAGGTTATTTAAGCTTCTTAACCCTTTACAGGTAAAGGAGGGATTTTATGCTACCCTTAGCTGTATGTTCATGACACACCTTCCCCCCCCCCCAAATCACAGACAGTGCTGGATAGCCTGCTCCACACTGCCTGTGATTTCTTCCTGGAGCTCTGTGTCAATGGAGTGGTATGCCTGTTCGGTCCGTCCTGGGGTGGCTTAGAACATCGGCATGAAGCTAGTGCACAGTTCCTTGATCTGCTGTTGCTGCATATGTCCAAGGGTCATGGAGAGGTTCACCTCTTCCACGCCACTGTTACTTTTTCCTTCGTAGTAGACACCTTCAGGGCACTTAGCGTCATCTCCTCCCTGGGCTGTAAACTGACAAACCTTTAATTCTCTGGAATAAAAGGGCTTTAGAGAATTAACATGGTACACCTTAGGCTTTAGGTTTGAGGTTGGGGATGCTATGAGATAGTTAACAGCTCCCAGGCGCTCTTGGACCATGAATGGCCCTTCCCATGACACTTCCATCTTATGAGCCTGGAGCGCCTTCAAGACCATGACCTGGTCCCCTACTTTGAAGGAACACTCTCTGGCATGTTTATCATGCCAGGCTTTTTGCTCTTCCTGAGCATCTTTTAGGTTTTCTCTAGCAAGGGCTAAAGAGGTTTGGAGGGTGTTTTGTAGGTTGTTTACAAAGTCCAGAATGTTAGTTCCTGGAGAAGGCGTAAACCCCTCCCATTGCTACTTCACCAACTGTAATGGCCCCTTAACTTCGCGGCCATACACAAGTTCAAATGGTGAAAACCTTAAACTGGGATGTAGTACAGCCCTATAGGCAAAGAGCAACTGCTGCAACTCTAGGTCCCAATCATTGGAGTGCTTATTTGTGGGGTTCCATGCGGAGCGGATAAAGCACACGACCAATGTGGTTGCAAGCTGAATCTGAATCCTGTTTATTGCAAGCTTTCTTTTATAGTTATTCTCAACATTACATAACACAATTAGGCTATAATAACACATCTATGGATTGGACAAGAAGGAGAATCATGTGTTTATCACATGTATAGCCCCACACCGATTGGTTCAACTGTTCCTTACATAAGGCCATGATTTGTTTACCTCATCTTATATAATACTAGACCACCAGGGGGCCTTACATAAGGCCATGATCATCTTATATAATCCTAGACCACCAGGGGGCCTTACATAAGGCCATGATTTGTTTACCTGGCAAGTGTCCCATCGTGACCCTTACCTCCTCATGGAACTTTTCATTAGGTTGGTGTATTGATGATACATCCCCACACCTCCCCCCTTTTTCTTAAATAAGGTCTATAGGAGGGTCCAACTAACATTAGGACAATTACTAGCCACCTGACTACTTTTTTTTTTTTTTTTTGAACCTATAAAACTGACGACAAGTGACATTTAACAACTGGGAAATATATGGAGAACTATTAAAAAACATAACATTACATAAATACCCACGAAAACCATTGGGGTGTAAATAAGGATAGCCAATAAGACATGTTCTAAAGGGATCCGATGGGGTGGCCATGGACAAGCAAAAAGGGCTTCTTGGCCAGTCTGGTTCGCCCAGGTGATACAAACATTTTGTCGTGGGTTAACAAAAGGTACAGAGTTTGGACATACAAAGACCCCCTGCTCCTATAATAAGGAGTCCGAACAAATAGAAGTACCACATTATCAGGTGTCTAGGCTGTGACAAACAATAAGTGCAGGTCCGGTGCTGCGGGGTCCTGTGGATCCGGTGTCACTACTGGATAAGCCTCGGGCGCAAATTCCCCCTCTATATGGGCTTCCCTAATAAGTCCGTGCCAACGCCGTACGGAGTCCGGGGGGCCCGAGCCGCCCGGGATATTGTCCGAAGCATGTCGCAGGGTGGAAACATCGGATGAGCAAACGGGTTGGCGACATCCAGTGGCCGGTGCGTGGACACGTTATCCTGTCCAGTGCACCCAATCGCGCAGCCCCACAAACCACAATGAGGACAGGGGGTAGCTACATCATTCGCCGGAGGGATCTTATCCGGCGGTTTTTTCCTATATGTCCTTTCAAAGTTAGATAAGCCTGGCTCCGCCATTCTTTTCAACCTATTCCGCAACTTCTCACCCTGCCCCGGGAACTCCGCCCGGAACTCTGGGGTACAAACATCACTGGTGACAGGAAAGCCGGGCTGGTTCAGGGCTCGCAATGTGTGGGACTGCGGGGGATGGCTCTCACCGGCCAAATGGGACAACTGATTCAGCATGTCCTGTAGCTGAAGGCCCTGTTTGTACATTCCCGCGTTTCTGCCCCCATTTCAACAAACGGGACAACGCGTCAGAGGGAAGCTTCTCTCCCCGCTTTTTAGCGATGCGTAATAAAAAATCATGCACCATCTCCTCCCCTGCAGACAAAGCAGAGCCCATTTTATTAAAAGCAGCCGCTCACCTGTGAGCTCACGAACGTCTCTCTCGGACGACCAGGAGCCGGTATCCTCCGGTACCTCCTGCCGCGGCTGCCACCTCTGCCTTTTCTCACCGAACGCTTTAGTCGGCTGTGAGCTCACGAACGTCTCTCTCGGACGACCAGGAGCCGGTATCCTCCGGTACCTCCTGCCGCAGCTGCCACCTCTGCCTTTTCTCAAACCATGTTCAGTTTTTGGTCGTGCTCCAGTTGACACTGAGCTTGGCAAACCATTTAAATCTTGGTACCCTGCCCTCTTATTCCCACAGATTCCCTTTATCTCTGTGAAGAAGGCCTGTCTCCACCTTAACAGGGCATGGCTGTTTGCGCTTTTTGGAAGAAGGAGTTCTGGAAGGAGAAGAGCCAGCACTGAGAGCCTCTTCAATATCTAAATTCAATTGTTCCAGTTTCTTCATGAGAGATGACATAGAGTCTGACCACTCAGATCCTTTTTTTTGGTTGGATCTGCTTTCTCTTTGCTCAGCTTTTGAGACAACACCTGTTGGGTCTACTGTCTGAGAACATTGATCCCTGCTCCACTGGCGGCTGTATCTAGTATGATCTCTGCTAGCTCACTCTGGGCAAAGTCCTGGCTGCCTTGATGTCCAAGCCGAATCACGTCGGGGTCACCATTTGTGGGGTTCCATGCGGAGCGGATAAAGCACACGACCAATGTGGTTGCAAGCTGAATCTGAATCCTGTTTATTGCAAGCTTTCTTTTATAGTTATTCTCAACATTACATAACACAATTAGGCTATAATAACACATCTATGGATTGGACAAGAAGGAGAATCATGTGTTTATCACATGTATAGCCCCACACCGATTGGTTCAACTGTTCCTTACATAAGGCCATGATTTGTTTACCTCATCTTATATAATACTAGACCACCAGGGGGCCTTACATAAGGCCATGATCATCTTATATAATCCTAGACCACCAGGGGGCCTTACATAAGGCCATGATTTGTTTACCTGGCAAGTGTCCCATCGTGACCCTTACCTCCTCATGGAACTTTTCATTAGGTTGGTGTATTGATGATACATCCCCACACTTATTTACGAATCATGGTCCCCAAAGTTCCATTAAACTTCTCCACCAGGCCATTTGTTTGATGGTGGTAAAGGATTGCAACCAAGTGGTTCACCCCATGAGCTTCCCATAGACTTTTCATGGTCCCTGCCAGGAAATTAGTTCCCGAATCTGTAAGGATGTCAGAGGGCCAATCTACCCTGGCAAAAATGTCTGTTAATGCCTGGCACACACTTTTAGCCCTGGTGTTGCTTAGAGCTTCTGCTTCCGGCCATTGGGTGGCAAAATCCATGAAAGTTAGTATGTACTGTTTTCCTCTGGGTGTCTTTTTTGGAAAAGGACCCAGAATATTCACAGCTACTCACTGAAATGGAACCTCAATTATGGGGAGAGGCTGGAGAGGAGCTTTGACCTGGTCTTGGGGTTTTCCCACTCTTTGGCACACCTTACAAGACTGGACATAGGTAGAAACGTCCTTGCCCATTCCCTCCCAGTGGAAGGACTTCCCCAAACAGTCTTTGGTCCTGTTCACCCGAGCATGGCCACTAGGATGATCATGGGCTAAGCTCGAGAGCTTTACCCGATACTTAGTTGGAACTACCAACTGTCTTTGAGGATGCCAGTCCTCCTGGTGCCCACCAGAAAGAGTTTCCTTGTATAAAAATCCTCTTTCTACAACATACCAGGATTGATTTGAAGAGCTGAGAGGCGGTGGGTTGCCCCATGCTGCCGTCTAAGCTCCCTGGAGGCTATCATCTGCTTCCTGCTTGGCCTGGAACTATTCTTTTGATGCTGGAGACATTAATTCATCACTGGATTGTGGACTTGGGCTTGATCTCTCTGGAAGTGATGTAGGTGATGGGGCTGTTTCCCTTGACTGTGAACCACTCTCCACTGGTGCACTAGGTCGTGTTTCAGGCTTCGGCTGAGCCTCTTGCGCAGGTTTAGCTGCTGCCAGTGTAGGCATGGTGGTGCCCTCTTGCGTTGGAGTTGTAGACGGGGTTGCAAGCACTGGATTCAGTGCTCGCAATGGTTCTGGTGCTGGTTGCTCTGCCAGTTCTGGTTCTGGGCCTGGCTCTGGCTGGGTCTCTGTGACTGGATCCACTACTGCTGTTGCAGATGTTGGCAGGGGGTCCGGTTCCACCACCTCAGTCTGGGTCTCTGGTTACACAGACTGGGCCCTTGTAGAAGCCTCAGGAACAGAGCTAGGTGTGAAAGCTTGTTTACCCTGGCTGCGGGTGACCATTCCCACCCTCTTGGCTAGCTTCACATGGTTGGCCCAGTCTTCCCCCAGCAGCATGGGAATGGAATAATCATCATAGATGGCAAAAGTCCACATTCCTGACCAGCCCTTGTACTGGACAAGCAACTTGGCTGTAGGTAAGTCAAAAGAGTTTGACTTGAAGGGTTGAATCATCACTTGGGCCTCTGGGTTGATGAATTTGGGGTCCACTAAGGATTGGTGGATAGCTGACACCTGTGCTTCAGTGTCCATCCACGCAATAATCTTCCCGCCCACACTCACGGTTTCCCTTTGCTCTGAGGGTGTCTGGGAGGCATCTGGGCCTGAGGACCTTTGGTGTGACCCCAGTGCAATGAACTGTAATCAGTTGGGGTAGGTGGGGCAGTTCACCTTTACATGCCCCAGCTTGTTACATTTAAAACATCATTCAGCTGACTGGTCACTGGGGCAAGGTGGGTTGCTGGAGAATGGTGTGGTGGGACTATAAGGTGTCTGGGGTTTTCCTTGGGATGTAGTTGGGACCTTGGGCTGGCCCCAGTGGTATGGTGAGGTCTCGGGGTGTCCTCCTGGTATCCGCCCAAACTGCGACCAGGGTTGTTCCTCTGTGCTACCTGCACCCATTTTGTTCTGATTTGCCCCACCTCTCTGACTGTCTGGGACTGTTCGTATTGATCAGCATAAGAAGCAAGACTTTCTGCTGAGTCCGTTTTCTTATCCCATAAACACTGTTTTACATCATCATTGGTCAGGAACTGCTCCTGGACAACCAAGTCACACATTCCTTCAAAGCTAGTTACAGCCCTGCCTTTGACCCATTTATCTAAGGCCTTGGCTACACTTGGGAATTCACAGCGCTGCCGCGGCAGCGCTGTGAAGCGCAAATGTAGTCGCGCCACCAGCACTGCGAGAGAGCTCTCTCAGCGCTGTATGTACTCCACCTCTCCGAGGGGAGTAGCTTGCAGCGCTGCGAGCGAGCGTGCAGCACTGCAGGCGCTGATTACACTGACGCTTTACAGCGCTGCACTCGCTGCGCTGGGGGGGGACGTTTTCACACCCCTGAGCGCAGCAAGTTGCAGTGCTGCACAGCGCCAGTGTAGCCAAGGCCTAACAGATCCTTCATCTGGTTTACATAAGCTTCGTTACTTAGTCCAGCCCCTCTCTTAAGGGCTCTAAATTTTACTCTGTAAGTTTCAGGTGTAATTTGAAATTGTTTCAAAACCAAATCCTTAAATTAACCATAGTCAGAAGCATCCTCAATAGGCATCTTGTTGAATATGTCCAGAGCTCTTCCAGTCAATTTTGCTACCAAAGTGGTCATCTTGTGATCGTCAGGAATTGCATGGAGGGTGCACAGAAATTTCTCAAAGGTGATGAAATATTCAGCAATGTCACTGGATTCATCATACTGCGGACATAGTTGCTCCCATTTGTTAATTTTTGGGGAAGTGGAGCCAGCTGCTGAAGGGTTCCATCGTTTCCACTCCATCACCTCCAGTTCATGCTGCCTCTCTCTTTCCCTCTCCTCCTCAGAATGCTGCCTCTCCCTTACCCTCTCCTCCCTGGCAGCTTTGTCTCTGGCCACTTGTGCATCAATCTCCATCCGTCTCAGTTCTAGCTGTCATGTTCCTTCTTTCTTTCCTCAGCTTCAAATCTGGCTAATTTCAGTTTTTTCTGGACATCACTTTCTGTCACCCTAGCCTTTCTGCGCTTGTCATCCTAGCCTAACCCGAGAGTTTAGAAAGAAAACAAAACAGCTTGTGAATTCCCTTGCAGGACTTAGCTACTCTGCCCTGAGGCAGAGAGGGGAAAAAAAAATCTCCAGCTGCTCTCAGCTTAAAAAAAAAAAAAGTGCCCTTTGAAAAACCAGGGAGGTTTTTTTTTTTAAGTCAGCCTTAAAGAAAAAATGTTTTTAAAATCCTGAGGTTTGTGCTTCTGGTTCAAAATGATCCCACCATGCTGCCACCATGTCAGGGTTCCCTCCCCACTCTGAACTCTGGGGTACAGATGTGGGGACCTGCATGAAAAACCCTGTAAATTTATATTCCACCAATTTAGGTTAAAAACTTCTCCAAGGCACAAATTCCGTGGATTATTTCCTCTTCATATAAATTCTCACTGATATATACAACATTTTTATAACTGGAATTGCCAGGATGTTTGAAAGTCCAAGTTTTTTCAGTTTCTTATTAACTTAATATAACATCTAAAATATTAAGATATTTTTTTAACTGTGAATGCACACTCTTCTCTATTGTAAGGAACTGGAGCATCTGGTTGCATGGGAAACTGCTCTGTCAGGAATCAATTCATGTAACCAGAAAGCTATTTTAAAACTACATTTAGTTTAGGTCATGTATATAACTTGTTCAGTATTGTGGATGTTAGTGTGTTTAACTGTATTAGGCTATTGCATTATTAAGTCATCAGTCTCTTATTTAATTCAAAAGGACCCAACATAACTTCAAAGGTTCCTCATGCACAGACTGGATGGTAGTGTAATTGTTTAACATGCTGCTGTTCCTAGAATTGAACTTTTAAGTGCTGAAATATTGACTTGATGAAATCAAGAGGAGCTGAAACGTTAGAATTTCTTTGATCTCTTAAGTAACTGTAAACATTTAATTGCTTTAAGTACTGTAGCTGATTTACACAGCTGATTACCTGGCTAATTTTTAGTCAGCCTAGGTGATCTGCTCCTTTTTTCCAGATTTGTAATGTGTATTTATATGGAATTGTATTTTCCAGAGCACCCCTCTGAAAAGTGACACAAAAATTTACTTTATAACTATATTTTAGAAGGATATACATTCTAGACTCAGCATTCTGCACATTCTTTATCATTACTAATATGGATCATGATGACTACTTTTCCTTTTCGTGCCAGATGTTGGCTCAGATATACTGTTTATAACCCCAGTGCCAGGTGGTGCTGGCAGATAAGACTATATGGTTTTCAATGCTATATTCTTTAGTATGTAGTCCCCATAGTTCAACTACCTGCCTTTCTTATGCCTGCCACACAGTTATGTCTTGGAGGTTGAAATGTTTCACATTGTCCAGCTAATGCATTCTATTTTTCTCTGAAATTTTAATATCTTAAATATGATTACAGTACTACATCAAACTACAATTAGACAATGAAGATATTGATGGTGAAATACATTGGCTAAAGAATGAAAAATGAAAGAAAATGATGATAAGCATCTGCTACAGAGCACTAATTGCATAAGAGAGCACATTTGATAAATTCCTGGACTTGTATTATTTGGTCTCCTTTTAGGTGTGATAAGATGAAGTATGAAAACCCAACAATGTGGAAGAAGGCTAGGCAATTTGTGATGCTATTAGGCAAAACACAATAACTGTGAAAAATTGCACAACAAATAAGAAATGGCCACAGTGACTTTGAGGGTACTCAAAAATGTGAGGTTAAAAAACAAACTTGTGCTGTATTTAGAAAAGAAGAAAGATAACTAAATATGAATATGGGAAGGATAAGAAACAGAGTAAGTTACCACAGCGCAAAGGTGTTCAGCAACTTAAGAATGTTTTTTATAAATGTATCAGGTGTTCTAAGAACATCTCCTGGCAGAGAGTCTTAAGAAATCTTATACTCAATATTAATTCAAACCAATGAGGATACAATCAATGTTGTATGGATTAAAAATGACTGAAAATCTATAAATGAAGGTTAATGATAAAAAGCAACATACTGAATTAGGGAAAAAATCTCTAAAGCTTCATTAAGGGCCCAAGTCTACTCCCATTGAAGTCAACAAGAGATATAGGAGAAATGGCATATTAATGAAATTCACAGAAAGTACTAAATACAAAGAAATTACAAACATGAGGATCAGTGGAGGTAGAAAAGTAGCTGAGAGCCACCTTTGTCTCCCCACATCCTGGCACAACGACACCAAGAATACGTTAGACACGGTCAAGAAATGAGTCCACTGTAATTTACACAGGTCTAATGCCTCCAAGCATTGCCTCTTCAGGAGAGTGCCTCCTCCTCCTCCTTCCCAGCATGGCTTTGTCTTTGCAAAGGCTTGAGCTCACAATTCTGGTCCTTAAGGACTAGGGTAACCGTCATTATCTATCTAGCTTATCTCAGTATCTTCAGTATTCCCTTCGACTTCTCAATACTTATTCTAAGAAATATCTTGAATACTGAATGTTTTTTGTTAATTATCTAAGAAAACTGGCAAACTTTTTAAAGGGCCACTATACTACATATTCAAAGTACTGTAGAAGAATTAATTCATGGTAATAGATTTTTCAGTTGTACCAGTGTAGTAGATTGAGCTTTTCATACAAATAAGAAGTGAGGCTGAATTGATTTTTACTGAGACCATATAATAGCTCTACTATGGTTAGCAAGGATTAGTACCAGCTAAATAAAAGAGTGTTGTTCATTGGCAGAATTGAACTCTAGTGCCATTATAGGGTATAAAACTTAAGAAGGGTATATATTGCTTCTCTAATAAACAATTCTGTTCAGTTAGGAGTGACTCCAGAGCTGAGGGTGTATTTGCACTAAATGTAGGATAGTAATCCCTGGATTGCACACATATAAATGATTGAATTTAGTCTCCATATTTTACATTCTAACTCTTTCTGTTTGCATTTTTCTCTAATATTGCATTTCCTATATTTTTTTTTTCTAAAAAAATTAACTTTAGCAGAGAAAACATTTTTAAATGCTCCCTTTTTGAAATTTGGCCCTGAGAGTCCCTTTTGTTCAGTCTCTTGTACCTAAAGAACCAAAGTTATCACATACTCCAAGCTTCATTCACATACACATTCTGATCAGAGATGGGCAACTTTTCATATATTTATATATAACCCAATAACATTTACTACCATAGTTTCACTTCCTATTTTAGCCCTACAAAGAGTAAGTGACATATCCATTTTCTAATGCTGCTAGCTTACCTCCCTGCTTCAAGCTCCAAGGTGGACTGAATTTTTGTTTCAGAGTACTAGAAAGCAATTAAAAATATAAAAACATGACACTTCATCTTATGTAACATACAGTAGAGTACAAATGCAAAATTATGCTATTTCAGTATTACAGCTCCCTAGGTATTTTAGAGCACAACTGCCTTTACTTTATTTGTAATTGTTTACATTTTTATTTATATTTTGTAATATTGTTTTTTTTTCTTTCTATTGATCTAGCTGGAAGTCCTTGCTTTTTGGATAAGACTCATCTTATAAAGAAAGGAGCTGCACGCTTGAAGCGAGAAAATATAGATAGAATTCATGACTCAGTGGCCTTTTTTGAAACTGGTGGAGTCGCATCTATTCCAGATGCTCCACAAATTTCTGATCAAATACTTGGAATAGAAGGATCAACTGGTAAGCCAATAATACTGGGAGAAACCTGATTATTCATTTATACTAATCAGTGTTCCAACACTTCATAGAAATTGTTGATCTAGGGTGTTTTTGTTTTGATCTCTTCCCCTCGCATTGCTTATTCCCTAACACTGGGTGATAATTCTAGTCCTAGATTCACCTCTCTCAAACAGGCTGGACGGACAGCATTAGAAACCAAAACTCTTTTTGTGCCTACACAAAACAAGAATGGAAATTTTGGCATTGTCTTCAGTGGGGTCAGTATTTCACACTCAGAGCCTCTATGAAGTAGTGATTCCTTTGCCACTCGGCTACAGGACCAATCCTTGTCTATATTCATTTTGATGTCAGTCTGTCTACTCTTGTGTCTAATTATATTCTAACATTTTTTCTGTTTTAGTTCCAGTGTATGTTCTCATTAATTCCAAAGACTTAATTCTTAAGTGTTTGACTCAAAAGCTGTTAAAGCAGAGAATCGTTGATCCAAAATATCAGTGGATTGGTCCCATAGGATTGATAACCAAAGGTAATTATATTTTTAATATTTGCAGCCAATTTACACCTTCTAATTTTACTTTTGCACTGAGTCAAACTGTAATAGAATATGCAAACAAGAGTAGTTTGGATAAATGTATTGCATTTGATAGGAATCATAAATGGATTCTGAGGAAAAATAACCAATCAGGAGTAATATAAGTAGAAAGCAATATAAACAGTTTGAAGGGTATATTTGGTAAAATTGTAAGTTTGAAATTAGTGGTATAAAAAGAAGAAAAAGTTTTATTTTAAGGAAATATTCATGTATGGGGCAAATGTGGATCCACATCTATTTTAGATTGTACAGTTTGAGCTGCTGCCAACAACACAGACAAAACAGCCCTCTAAAGTTATGGGTACATAACTAGCTGAAAAGAGAAACTGCTTAAAACCATATGATTCTGGTCATCTTCCCATTGCAGTTAGGCTCCATGTTTTACTCCTTGTGGAATTCGGTGCCAAAAAATTAAAAATTTAGTGCACAATATTTTAAAATTCTGCAAAATGCGGCATATTTTATTTGTCAAAACACAATATAATCACACCAGTTTCAATTATATTTGGTCATTTATTTCAAAATACCTGTCAGCAAATATGTCTGTAACAATACAGACAACAAAAAAGATTCAGGAAATGCTTTTTGACAAATAGTTTCCTTAGTAGGCATATTAGTACAGCACTCTGAGTAATAATTCATTTGAACTACAATACTGAACCATATTTCACACACCCCTCAGAAGTAGTGCAAAGGCTTGGGGGAATCAGGGGTAATGGAGGAGCTGAGGGAGAGGGAAATAAATTGCTGGAAACTTGGAGGGTTGTTGGGAATGGGTGGGAAAATTATGGAACAGGCTTTTTTGGGAGGCAGGGAGGGATTGTTAGGGAGCTTCCCCCATGCAGACCTGGCTGACCCCTAGCCTCTCCTATTCAGTCAGGCACATCTGCCTCTGTCCCCATGTGTTCCTGCGACCCCATGTGTCCTTGCACCCCTTGTCCACGTGTGTCCCCCCACTCCCACTCAGACACCCACTCCCCCCATTGCCATGTGATCCTGCATCCCCTCCCCCTGTCCCAATGTGTCTCTGTGCCCCCATCCTGCCTGCTCTGTCTCTATGTAGCTCTGTACTCCTTCCCCAGTCATCATATGGCCCTGCACCTCCCTCCCTCCATGTCCCTGTGCTTCCACTCCCATTCAGCCCCTGCCCCAGTCTGTTCTCCCCACTAGTCCTTACGAGCCCCTGGATGACCCCCCAGCACGCCACATTGTCTGTCTTCCCATAGGCCTGTCTCCTCACCTGGCCTGACAGGTACTGCAAAGAAGGCATGCTCTTTCTCTTCCCTAGCTGCCGGGAGCTGCTGCTTTATTCTAGTGCCACAGGGCCCTCTGGTAGGAAAAAAGCAGAACTGCAGCAACATTTCAGTAGAAGCTTCTTTCTGCACAACAAATTAAAAATATGCACAGCTCATTAATTATGCATGTACGCAGTAGCGCAGAATTCCCCCAGGAGTAATGTTCAGCTTGACATAGAAGGAAGTTGACTGTTTGTAAATAGTGTCCTTGTGTTTGCAGTGCTCTGTATATAGGAGTTCTTACAGAAACTGTCTAGAATGTTGGTCTGATTTGGAGGGAGGAAGTAAAGGAGAGAAGGTGCTTTAAATGTGGGAGAAAGACATAAAATATGAAAGAGGAAGTGCTAGAAACAGTGCAAAAAAAGAAAAAGAAAGATCAAAAAAGAAAAGAACAGAGAGAAATACGATGGTAACAGGAAAAATGGGAAAAGAAAGGAAAGAAGAGAGCAGCAAACTAGGGACCAAAATGAGATGATGAACAGAAGATGTGACGAGATAAAAAGGAAGGCTTTATTTTTTTTATTGAGCTCCCAAAACCTCTTCCCCATCCATCCTGACTGGGCTCACTGTTCTGATTAAACTGAATTTTCAAATATAAGAAGACATCAATATTGGGAGCTTCAGGCTTGCCAATAAGGGAACAGCAGTGTAGGTATGAGCTTTTTCAATAAAGCCTACAGACACCTGTACAGAGTTTGAATCTAGGAGTATATTGGAATAATGATTTTGATTTAGTATTTCCTGTATTTCTGCTATTTGTAGCATTTGATGTTCATAGGTACAATCTTAAGAAAATCTAAGGAAATCTAATTATTCATGCTGAGTGGAGGGGTAATTGTAATTTGTAATTATGATCGGTATACAAAATTAGGGTCATATAACAACCTATCCAAATAAACACTGTCATTAATTTCAATGGGAATTTTAAAAAAAGTTCAATATATTCCTCCGGTATAATAAGGCCTCGAGTACTTATCACTTCCCCATGGAAAATCCCAGTGTGAAGGAGAAGTGCTTTTTCATTTTCTTTTTAATCACTACTATCTAAAACTTCTTAATGTTTTAAACAAACTTTGCAATACTTGAAGCTATACTAGACTTGTGAGACTTCAGAGTTCTTCTGTTAAGAGCTTACTTATCCGGTAAGTTCTGCCAGGCTGTCTGAAGTCCAGTGGAGGAGCTGTGGACTGAGAGTCAGGAGATCTGGGTTATATGCCCTGCTGTA
Source organism: Malaclemys terrapin pileata (assembly GCF_027887155.1). Lineage (NCBI taxonomy): Eukaryota > Metazoa > Chordata > Testudines > Emydidae > Malaclemys > Malaclemys terrapin. The sequence continues at coordinate 173,674,595 of NC_071506.1, forward strand.
ACACTGACCTGCTGTGTGTCTTTGGACAAGTCACTTCCCCTGTATGTGCCTCAATTTCTGTTCATGGTAAAGTGGGAATAATATCATCCTTTGTGTAAGGCACTTTGAGATCTACAGATGAAAAGTGAAATACGGGCCTGATCCAAAACCCACTGAAGTCCATGGAAGTCTCCCTAAGGATATGTCTATACTGCAATCACAGGGAGTGATTGCAGCTCAAGTAGACATACATACATACATAGCTTTAATCTAACTAGCAGCAGGCATTTCAGTGAGGGCTGCACAAGCCTGCCTGGAACCCTGGGTTCACCCAACAGGGCTCACCCATGTTGAAGTGTGCACTACTGCAGTTTCACCGCTCCAGTACACAAGCTAGCTAAACTGAAGCTAGCTTGGGTATGTCTACGCAAGCTGTGACTGCTGTATAGACATACCCTGAGCCTAAAAGCTGAATAATAATTATTATTTATTATTTTGTATCTAACATAATAGCCTACTTTCATTTCATTATTTTATTGATTTGTATTCACTAAATAGTGGAATCTGTGTAGTAGACCCCAATGTAAAGAAAAATGCTATCATATTTAGAGTTCTCCAAATAATTTTTTCACATATCCCATCATTGGCTTATCCTTTCCTCCTTAGATATTTATTAACATCATTTATGTTTTGAGAAAAATGGAATGTGGGGATTGGATCATTTTCACCCATTGTCAATGTGATGCACTGGAACCCACGGAGCAAGCATAACTGTTTTACTTTCCTATGTGCCCTATATATTAGAGGTGGCTACTGAGAAGAACGGTAGTATGGATTTATGGAAGAATCCAACCATACAGGAGGCTTCAACTATGGTAACACCATTAGTAACTTTATATCATTATTAATTTTAAAATATTTTATTGTAAATTTTTATTTCTAGAATCACAAAGGTTTGTTTTAACTGATGACGGTAGCCTGGAAATTTATAATATTCATGGAAGTGACTCTGGAAGTTACATCTGCAATGTCATCTATGTACATAATAATAAATATGTGACAACAGAAATCCGTTTCATGGTCTATGGTAAGTGAAGCTTTATTGCTTTTGTTTCTGAAATGCTTTTACTCAAATGCTGTTTTTTTTTTCCAACGTTCATTTCAGGTTTGTTATTAAAATACATGAATATTCAAATGATCTGGAAGCATAATGCCATAAAAGTATCTAAACATTTAAATTGTTTGCAAGTACCCTTTAAAGAGAATGCTTAGAGAAAAAACATAAAATTATGTACAGAGATAGTTATTTCTCTGCTTACATGGTATACATGTGGCTAATTATTTCTAGTACACCTTAAAAAGGAAATGATTCCAAAAAAGGAATTGTGAAGTGACATTACAACACTGGCAAAACAAACTTGTCACAAATAAATCCATCACTGGAAACTCCCTCTTGGTTGCATGAACCTCATAATTAGGGTGACCGGATGTCCCGATGTTATAGGGACAGGCTCAATATTTTGGGCTTATTACCTATTATCTCCCCCCCCCCCCCTGCCCCGATTTTTCACACTTGCTGTCTGGTCATCCTACTCATAATGCATCATTTTGTTCTGACGTGTGAAGCTCCAGAGCAATTCAAATCGTGTGCACTTTGGAGCTGAAGAGGTACATTATACATGCTGGAGAATAAAAGGTTGATACCAGAGTGAGATTGGATTGTAATGCTATTGAGATATAGAGTAACTGCCAGGGCTCCTGAAATCCCCAGAGCCAGGTGCCTCTGAAGGACACAGTTAGTAACTCAGAGACTTGATTAAATGTATGGGAGGAGTGATTGTTCACAGGGCAGAAGTTGGGAGATATTAGACTGGTGTCATGGAGAGCAAGAGAATTTGAGGGGAACTTCCGAGAGAGTTGGAGATGGATTCTCAATTATTTTATTTGTATTCAAAATTTGCTTGATTTGAAATATCTGAACTCATTATGATTAAACTGAACTGGTTAGAAAAGTATGGCGATGCCCTTAGAGTCTAATAAATGCACTAGATTTCTCCCTACTTACAGGAGGTTTCTAGAATTTGTTAAGAAGTGTGTGAGTTTCTCTTCCTCCTTTTGTCTTTTCTTAGCTATTGTTGTAGGAAAGCAAGGCTAAAGAAGTGTGTTTTGTGCTTTTGTTCCAAGGGCAAGGAGGTCTATGATCATTCTCACTTCTTCTAGAAGGGCATTCCACAGTCTCAGATCAGCTTCTGTAAAAGCTCACTTCTTCCCTCTCTCCTCCAAGTTTGACCCTTTGTGTTGACAGTTTTATTGTTATTATGGAACATATCTGTCAAGGGAGGTAATGAGCTATTGGGACTTCTGGGTTGAAATCTGAAGTTTCATGTCCAAGATGACAAAACTGCAAGGGAGGTACATAATATTGATTGGTATTTTAAATGATACGCTAACCTATCAAATTATTACATCCTAAATTATGCTGATGTTGAGTGTTTCCTAGTGTGTATTTACAGAATGAAAAAAAGTTGGAATATAAAATCTCTTTGCTTCCAAATTCAAAGCAGCTCAAGCGGTAACTAAACTAATGCTGCACTGCCACCCGGTGGACATATGAAGGAAATAGAACCATGCATACTATCTATCTTGATCCATGACTCACTTGTACATTTGGATTCCAGTTTTATTTCAAAACATACAGAATGATTGCTCACAAACCTGCCAGGATAAACCTTTTTCCAAACAGTCCCTCTGTATGTTTGCATTTAATTGCAGGAAAACTTGCACTACCTTCAAATGGAAATTTAATACAACAGCTCTGAGGGAACACAATCATCTTAGCTGAACACCTTGTGCGAGGTGCTGAGTGTCTCAAGTCCCATTGCAGTCAGTGAGAGCTGAAGGTGCTAAGCACCTTTTAAGAGGCACTCACTACTTCACAGGATCAAGACCAGAGGTGAAAGTAGGCTGGTAAGGAGTACTGGTAAAAAAAGGTGCAACAGCGTACCAGCAAATAAGTGGAGCATTCAGTACTGGCTTACTTTCACCTCTTTTGGCTGCACAAAAAAACAGTTTAAACTCAAAGCTAATAAAAGCCAGTGGAAGGGGAAAACTCACTGTCACATTGGTTTCTCTTCCTCCTCCTCCTCCAGCCCCAACAACTGAGTGAAATTAACAAGGATGCCAGAAATGGCCCCTAATCCCGCGGGTTGAACCAGGGAGTGAACAGCTGAGCTTAAACTGTTCCTATGTAGGCAGCAGGCATCCTGGGCAGGCTTCTCCTTCAGCCAGTCCCCCTGCTCCCTGCTGCAAGCTAGAGGGGAGCTGCTGCAGCCCCTGCTGAGTGCCAGGTTAGGGGTAGGGGAAGCATGGAGCCTAGCCCCCTCGGCAGCCTGGCTGGAGGAGGAGGAAGAGAAACCAATGTGACAGTGAGTTTTCCCCTTCCACTGGCTTTTATTAGCTCTGGCTTTAAGATGTGCAGTCAAATACCTATTGTTTTCTGCCCCTGCCTTGGTCTCACCTCCCACCCCCCAACAACTGTGAGTGAAATTAACAAGGATGTTATAAATGGCCCCTAATCCCGCAGAGTGAACAGCTAAATTTAAACTGTTCCTATGTAGGCAGCAGGCATCCTGGGCAGGCTTCTCCTTCAGCCAGTCCCCCTGCTCCCTGCTGCAAGCTAGAGGGGAGCCACTGCAGCCCCTGCTGAGTGCGAGGGGTCAGGGGAACGCGGAGCCTAGCTGCGTCGACAGCCTGGCTGGAGGAGGAGGGAGGATAAGGAGAAAAACGTGACCGTGAGTTTTCGCTTTTTCAGGCTTATTCCAATATTAAGGTTTTATTACAGACAGTACTGGTAATAGTTGTAGCTTTATTTTCTATATTGAAGTCATGCAATGGGCAGTATGAAGTATGTTGGAGAGGTGGGTTGCTTGCGTTTGGACTGTACCAGTAAGAAATGTAACTTACTTTCACCCTGGCCCTGCCCCTTCCGGGGCAGGGGGAGGAGTGGGCTCCGTAGGGGTAAGAGCTGTATTTTACTTTCACCCCTGATCAAGACTGTTAAAAATACCCAGAATGTAAACTACAATATTCCTTTCAAGATAACTGGCATAGTAGCTGTGGTTTAGACCCTATAAAAATTATTAAAAATGTATTTTGATGGAGGGGGTATCCTTGAGATTAGCATCATGATGTCACAAATAAGATCCAGAATTTTAAAAATGGATGCTAAAGTGAAGCTCCTAAATTCTGATTTAGGTAGGCAGTGTGGTTGATTGGTTAGGGCACTGACTTAGGAGTCAGGAGATATGGGTTAGATTCCTGGTTCTTCCACTGATCTCCTGTGTGATTTTGGGGCAAATCAGTTAATCTCTCCATGCTTCAATGTCTCCACCAGTAAAATGGGAATAACCTCCTTTTGTAAAATACTTTTAAAGTCTGTGGATGAAAAGTGTTAGACAATAGGTTGTTGTTATTATTTAATAAGTGTCTTGTTTTTCAGAAATGCTGAGCACTTAGCAATTCCCATTTAGGTTTACTTAACTTAAAGTGCTTAACACTTTCACTTTGGTAATAGATAACAGTAAGAAGCTGACACTATCAACTTTAAACATTATTACTGAGATAGTCAGCTTCAGTATTTTGCAACATATCAGCAAATTGAGAGCTGGATTCTGCATACAACTGTTGAATAGGGACATTTTGCCCAAAGGACAAAGTGAAATGCTCTTGGCTGACAAACATGGACTACCAACAGATCTTCTAGGGGAATAAGTTTACAGTATAACAAAGAAAAATATGTAAAGAATGAATGCCGTATAGTCTGGATATCAGTTCTTGTTTAATTTATTACAAGCAACGTAAAGGAGAGGATAAGTCAAACTATATAGGTGCATCTAGTTTAGTGCATAAGTATTGTCAGACTATATTAAGCTTCCCAAAGTCACTAGAGCATGTTGATATGTCTTTAGAGAAACTAGGATAATAAAAACCAAAATCTCTAAGATAAAGAATTACTAATATAACTATTGAGATGAAAAGGAACACTAATACCCCTAGTTAAAGAACAGAATTTGTGAGCTAGCCAAAGCTGTTTCTGTTAGGGTCTGGTTTAGACTGATTCACTATTCACACATCACTTCTTAACTACTGCATAAAATTAAACAATAGAATTTTTTTAATACTCCAGTTGCTACACACATGCTGTTGTTGCCTTGCTCCATCTCACCTGGGAGAGTCTGTGTCTGCAGACAGCAATACCGTAGGAAGTTAACCAAGCCTATTGCTCTCCAACTGGAGTGGATACTGAGCATTAAGACCGTGAGAACAAGTGCTCAAAAGTTAGGACATTCCAAAAGTTTAAGCTGCTCAGGCAGTCTTAACACAGCGGTGTTACTCATGGTTATTTTCTATTCCTGATTCACTTGCTGAATATACAACTTTAAATTATTACTTTCTTCTCATTGTAGACCGTAAAATCGATACAATTTGATTGCCCTTACATTACCAGAGCAACCTTAGTTTCTAAGAGTTCCAGACTTTTTAGTGTTTTGTTTTTGCAGCAGTAACATTTCATTGCATTAATTCTAGGGTGTTTTCCCCCATTTAATACCTTTTTGACTATTATCAAACAAATTATCAGGAATTATACATAACAAGAAAATATATACCAAAGCTTAGCTACTATAGTGTCAAGCACTATATATTTACTAGTAGCTGAAAGCCCATGCTGTCACATGGGTGTGGCAGCTGGGCCAAGCAATCCACCATCTGTGCAGTTTTTCATACAACCAATGAAATTGTTGCATACAAATTAGCTGTAGAGAAAGGATGATGATTGGTTGAGTTACCTCTGCTATTACAGTAGTCGAGGACTCTTGACAAGGCAGAGACACATGCTTTGCTGTCACACAGGTGTAATTCATAAAGTCAGAATGGCTGAGAATTTAACAGTTGGATCCTAATGGAGCACAAATTCTCATGATAATTGGTGATATTTTGAATAAAAAGTGCTCTCAACCATGTCTGTAGCTGTTTCCATCGTTTGACAGTGACTCAACAGGCATTCTGGGCTTCAGAGTGGCACACACAATGACAATTTTGTATCTTAATACATGGAGATATAGCTAATTAGGAGATATATAGATGAGATACAATAGAAAGTTTATATAATTGAGAGAGAATTTTCATTTTTATAGTATATCATAAGCCAGGGAAAAGTATACATCTGTCATCTGAATTCAAAACAGAAACCTGTGAAACCAATGCAGTTGCTTCATTTGAAAAACAACTATTAGAAAATATGGAGAACTTAATCCGTGATCTTCAATGTGAGATCCGGCAGTGGAACACACAATGCCATGCAGCTACAGATACAATGGCGATGCTAACACACAAACTTACATTTCAGTTTGTGGGTAAGATATATATTTTTCTATTAAATTAAATATTCTGTTACTTACAAATGACATACATGAGGAAATGTTGCATGATTTACATATAGCAAAGAAGGAAAAACGATACATGATATTTGCGGTAAAATATGTTTTTGCATCTGTTTCCATGTCAAAAACTATAGATCATATACTATTAGAAGTATCTCGTTTGCCCTCAATTTTCACAACTCAGTTAATTCTTTTGATTCTGATTCTGCTCCCATTGAAATCAATGTCAAGATTCCCCAGTGATTTCAAAGTATACCATCAGGTCATAAATACTTTAACTTCAGTCTCTAGAGTCTAGTTTGAGGTTTAGCCCAGATGCTGTGGTAATAGATTCTCCAGAAATACCTTAGATTAACTTAGATAGAGGGTTAAACAATTAATTCCAATGTATAAGGATCAGCTTTTACACCATTAACTAAGATCATAGGAGCTATCTATCTTGATTTTTGATAATTTTATGTACAAAAAATAATAAAATCGCTGAGCATAAAAAGAAGTAAACCTAACACACAGAAGCTGGATATCCAAAATAAGCTAGATACAGAAAACTTTTTTCTATTGGAAATATTAGTTCCAGTGTAATATATATCAACATTAAAAACTTCTACTTGAATTACTCTCCTACAGTAATTTGTATTTATTTTACAAGGGAGGGAAAAAAACTCTCTTTCCTCCCCCCGCCATTATTTCAAGCATCATGCAAACAAAGAATCAATCAACTTATGGTTTGTTTTTTAATTTGTTCATTATTTTTTGTGTGAGATCTCTCATGCATATTCAAATAACAGTTCTAAATTAAATAGAGATTTTGATTGATTCTTCATTAAATAGGTTAAAGCAATTGGGAACTTTTACCAATTGACACAGATCAAGAAAGCTCATATCTGCAATTTCCAATTGTTTATATGATTATCTGTCTGCACCTACATGCTATACAGTGGTGATAACCACATTATAAATACATAGAATGGATAGATTAAATAAATGTTGGATGAACTCAACTGTATTAGGTTACTGATCCACTCATTTGGGGAAAAGATCAACATGATGAAATAGAGATAAGGGATTCAGATCTGCTGTCACAGTCTGTTCACATTCTGTAAGTTAAATGAGGAATTTCAAAAATGATAGATTTACATTGCTCCAAAAGTTTCCATACTAGAGCAGACCATACTGCATTCAATCTGGTATCCTGCCATTGGGAATGGTGATTCAGAATAAAGTGAAAACATTTGTACTTGCAGTGAGTCACTTATGCAACGCTTCATCATGCGGTGTGTGTGCGCGCGCGCGGGGGGGGGGGGGGGGGGGGGCTTCTTTCTTCAGTCCTGCAGGCAGTTAATTTTAGACCAAAATCATAATAGTTTCTCCGACCAATCTATTTTTTTCATCCTAAATCAATTTTAAAATGGGAACTACCAGCTTAGAGTAACTGCTTGTGTTATACTTCTGTATATATATATGTCTAGTCTCTTTAGCTACCTTATCTGTTAAAATTAATTATGGCATCTATTCTTGGATTCCATGCTTGATGACCATTACCAAGCAACTAGAGTGCAGATAAAAATGACAAAAAGCAGATTTTTTTTCCCCAGACAGTTTAATTACACCTCACCCCACTTCCCACTTTCTACCAGCCCTATAAACTCTCGGAATTTTCAATAGACAAAACTTTTTAGACCCCTCACAGATTAACATAAAACATTCAAATTAAAAGATTAAATATCCTTCTTTCTCTGTTAATTTCCAGTTTTTCCTTTTGCACTGGCATTTGCAGAGTCCTGTAAAAGTTCAAAATGTGAAAACTCCACCAATTACATCAAAAAGGTACAACTGTTTTATTAAGAAAATAATAAAAATGCAATATTTTGAAGCATTGATTCTTAATCACATTTTTCTCACACTGTGGTTATATTAAAAGTCATGATAGATAGAAAAGGACTCTTACTGCATTAGTATTGCATTTAATAGGGAATCTGAGGTACTTCCGTGAAGAGTTTGAAACAATGGCACTTTATACTTTGGTGCTTTTCTAGAGACTGATTCATTCTAACATCACATCCAAAAATAACCCCCCTAAACACTTTTTTGTTGACAAACCAAAATACTTGGTGGCAACCATAGTCACAGTTGGCATTAATTGGCACCCCTGTTGTTAAAATCAACAGGAAAACCAAGAATCAGTTAGGGCTGGAGATCGAACTGCCTTCTCACCCTAGAACTGGCTCCTCAGAAACAAGCTTGAAGCCCTGCTGATGCCCATTTTTTGGCTAATCAGAGGCCTTCAGTCTACAGGGCTGTCATTTTGGTACCTTTCCCAAGTGTTCTATTACTTTTGGTTTTTTTAAATATACCTTTACAGTATAAACTGATTGATTCACTGCTGCCCTAGCTGAATAATCGTGCTCTTTATCCTCTCCTGTCCCATTATATTTCTGAGCATCATAATTTGTTCTTCTCTGGAGCTTTGGCATCACCGTTATACTTTTCTCATCTTTCTACATGCAAGTAAAGGTGAAACCAGTCTTGTATTGAATGGCCTTGTCCACCTCTTCTGGGCAAGACAGTAGACAGGGTATCTCTGAAATAGTACTTCAACAACTGGGCCACTGAGTATGCGACAAGTGCAGGATGATGTACCTGGTACTGTGTGTTGAATTCTTGAATAGCCATGCACTGGTCTAGGAGAAATTCACTGTGTCAGGTACAGCTGTAGCTCCTTCAGAATGTGACGTGCTGATTAACCAAAGTTAGAGTCAGCCTGATCTTGTGCACTGTAATCAATATTCTGTGTGTACCCATTAATTTTTTCCTTCTAGGAACTGGCACACAGTTACATTCATGAAGTGTATACTCAGAGGATCTGATCCGCTATTCATCTTTTTTTCCTTTCTTAGCTGATTGGACAGATTTTCAAAACTGTATGTGTGATGTGATGTGCAGTCTGCTGCTGCTACTAGTAATGACCCCTTCCTCCCTGCCCACATTTCCCCTTGAGCTGACCCAGTGGGTCAGGAGTCTGGCAGCTGGTTGACATAACTGTCCCAACTACACACAACAAACGAGAATACTAGGAAATTGAATGCCAGGGCGCAGGAAGAATAGAATTGATGCCATGAAGAAAAGACTGACAATAGCTCAAGGAATTTTTTTTTTTTGGGGGGGGGGGGGGTGAAGGGAGAAGAGTTATTTCAGAAATGACTTATTTCCTCATGTTTCTCGGAAGCCTTGTCCCCTAGGCTGTCTGATGTTACTCCTGTGATCGTCTTTAAGGCTTTCTTATATGTTTTTAAAGACTGTGCAAACCTGTTTGTGCCATGTGATAATTTTGGGCTCAGTTATGGCTTTGCCATGAGCCCAGAATAAGAGGCAATGTGGTATTGTGCTGATCCAAAGTATCTTCCCTCCTGGTTCCCCTTCTGCTCCAAGGAGGACAAAACTGTGCCGCGCTGTACCTGGTACAGCATACGTTCCCCATTGAGTGACTGGAGATATGCCGGCTGGTGCATTGGGGGTGGAGGTGTACGGAGCCATGGCTCTGCCCAGTCCTGGTCCCATTCTGCCCCCTCCAACCCACCTATGCAAAGTGGGGAGGGCTCAGCACTTCTGCAGAGCCTATTTCTCCTCCCAATCCGATAGCCATGATGCTAGTATCCAGTGCAGGTAGACGGAGGCATTTTGCTCTCTCATATGTTCCCGTGCTGCCACGCTAGATGTCTTGCGATTTGAATCTGAATAACTTATTTCTTCTTGGTTTTTTTTTTTTTTTTTTTTTTTACTTCTAGGCATACACTAAGATTAAACAATTCTTTGAAGTACAAAATTCTGAATCAGATCACATTCACCAGATACATTATATTTCTGGCTCCCTTACTGGTAAGAAAGTGGATCACTGCAAACCAGGATTTGGTAAAAATATAAACAACAGTACGCTGTGTCCAGGATGCTGTGGTGAGTGTCCAAGGCTTGTTTGGAAAATAATATCGAATTACTTGCCTCAAGAAAAATATGGTGTTGTCGTTCCCGTCCTGCAAATGGAAGACATCCTAATAATTAGCAGTATGGTTACATGTACCATGGTTCAAGGCTGTGGTATAAACAGAGATCTTCAGTCTCTGGGCCTTCTCCACCCTAGGATAAAAGGTATATTTTTTTGCAACCCCATTACCTATAATGTTTTAAGACCCTAGTGTAGACAGGGAAAGTTGTGGTGTGACCCATGTTAGTTGGTCCTGGTGAACCCTATAGAAAGCCTAGCTTACAACAGAATCAGCTAATATGTTAAAACACAGATTGCCATCTCTACACTGCGGTTTTAAAATGTGTTAACTAATGAGTTTTGAAAATATACTTTTTATCCTCAGGTGGACAAGCCCTGGGACTATAAATCTGACATTGTCCACGTGCACCAAACTCATTTTTTTAAAAATGAAAACAGAGAGGATTTGAGTTTGATTCTAAGACAAGTAGACCAGGACACAGAGCGGACTCCATATGCTCAAAACTAGAAAGAAACCTTTAATGGGGCATATTTTTAAAAGCCTTTAAGTGTATGTCTTCACTTTCAAGTTAATTCAGTTATTGGAACTCATGCGTGAGCACTCGTCTTGTCCTAGCTTAGGTGTGGGGCACCCATATTCTAGTGCATCCACTTAACTGGTGCTGTATGCATTTTGTGAGGTGCTAGGATTTCTGAGGGGCATATTCCATGGTTCTTAGCACTGCAGTAAGATGGGCGGCTTTGGGTCTTTCCCGGAAAATTGTGGGAGAACTTGTCTGTCCTTCTGGGCACACAGGGAATTGTGTAAAGGCACTGAAGGACTTGTGACTGGTTGGATCACAGAAACCCCCTGGGAGCTGCCACCTGATGTGCCAAGACTACTACTACCTCTGCTTTCCCTGCCACCTCAGGACTCCAGCACCCTGTCTTGCTGAGCCAGACATTCTTGTCTGCTCCAACAAAGACCCAGGGTCTGAATTACTTGCCCCAAAGCTGCAGGTTTACCTGAAAGCAGCTAACAGAAGTGTTCCTGTCTTTAACACTCATATGCCCAACCCCCAATGGGGTCTAAACCCAAATAAATCTGTTTTACCCTGTATAAAGCTTATACATGGTAAACTCATAAATTGTTCGCCCTCTATAACACTGATAGAGAGATATGCACAGTTGTTTGTTCCCCCAGATATTAATACATACTGAGTTAACTAATAAGTAAAAAGTGATTTTATTAAATACAGAAGGTAGGATTTAAGTGGTTCCAAGTAGTAACAGACAGAACAAAGTAAGTCACCAAGCAAAATAAAATAAAATACGCAAATCTATGTCTAATCAAACTGAATACAGATAATCTCACCCTCAGAGATGCGTTTTTTCCTCAGACTGGACACGTTCCAGGCTTGGGCATAATTCTTTCCCTGGTATAGCTCTTGTTCCAGCTCAGGTGATAGCTAGGGGATTCTTCATGATGGCTCCTCTTCTCCCTTTGTTCTATTCCACCCCTTTATATATCTTTTGCATAAGGCGGGAATCCTTTGTCCCTCTCTGGGTTTCCACCCCCTTCTTCTCAATGGAAAGACACCAGGTTAAAGATGGATTCCAGTTCAGGTGACATGATCACGTCACTGCAAGACTTCATTGCCCACTTGCCAGCACACACGTATACAGGAAGACTCACAGGTAAAAAACAGCCATCTGCAGACAATTGTCCTGGTTAATGGGAGACATCAAGATTCCAAACCACCAGTAATGGCCCACACTTTGCATAATTACAAAAAAGGCCCTCAGAGTTGTATTTCATATTTCTAGTTTTAGATACAAGAGTGGTACATTTATACAGATAGGATGATCACACTCAGTAGATTATAAGCTTTGTAATGATACCTTACAAGAGACCTTTTGCATGAAGCATATTCCAGTTACATTATATTCACTCAACATATTTTTATAAAATTATATAGGCTGCAACGTCACAGGACTATCAGCAAGTGTTTATCCTGGGTCGACACTGCAAAGTGGGCAGATTTCCAGCCCAGGTGTAAGCAGCACTCAGGCTGGGCCAGCTGGCCCAGATGTAACGTGAGTGAGGAGGTTTGTTCTGTGTGGATGGGAGCCAGATAAGGGATAACACCCATGTTAAAAGCCCAAGTTAACACTGCAGAGAAGACAAGCCCTAAATGGTCTTGAGACAGAAAGGGGGGGACTGTGTAAAGTGGAACACAATTCTCCATTTTGGGGAGCAGAGAAGGCTAACAAGACATTAATGTGGACTGCAGTGTGGAGGGTTAACAGCCTCATCTGGACAGGGAAACTACAGAAACTTCTGTGGTTGGAAGATGCATATGTAGGTAGTGTAACATTTCCAACTATGTTAAAAATATTGGAACAGTTAAGGGGGAGTGGAGACATGAATCCAATGGAGCCCGCTCAGGAAAAAAGAGATGGAACTAATAAAAAAAACATTAATTCTATGACACCACACTTTTCTGGAATTCTTGAGGTAGCACACTCCATGCTGCAACTTCCATAGAGGAGCTGAACAGACAAACTGACAGGATAAAATACATGCTCTTCCACACAAAGAGAGCCTAAGCTTCAAAGTCTTTTTGAAAAATATTCAGTACTAGAAAAGTGTTCTTATAAATTCTTTGTGATGTGGATCAGTCACATTACAAGTGGCCAAATGGGTTGCAGTTCTTGATTAATTTAGCCCTTTTTTGTTTGTGTATCCACTGAACAAATCAAGATTTTTACAATACGTTATTTACAATTGTTCAATAAATAGTTTAGGTAACCAAATTTCAACCTATGGATTATTGCTCATGGCATTCTATTATTAGATATCTAGACTTTGCTAGTCCAGTGTTGCAACTGGGTCCCTAAATCACATGGTATTTTTTATATTTCCTGAGTGGATAATCTAATCCTTAACAATTTCATTCCATCACAAAATAGCTTTAGTGTTTTACTTAAGTAAGTCTCAGGTACGGGTCTGAAATATGTTTTCCAGGAACGCTTGTATGAACAGAACTTTGCTCATGAAAATCAGACAGGAAAGGATGTGAACATGGGCAAATAGATGTGTGATTCAGATTTTGCAAAAGTGTTCACAAATACTTTCCCCCAGCATCTACCCAGCACTATCGTCAAGTAATTCATATCATTCTCACTAATTTCCTCATCGCTGGAGGGACCTGTGAGGATTTGGGCCTTTGGGGCTTGTCACTGGGTTTCAGCAGCTAGGAGCGGGGTACCTTAGGTTAAATTTGTCAAAACATACATTTGGCAATGATCATTCTTTAAAGGTGATGTGTAAAGGTGGGGGGTATGTTTTTGAGTTTTTCCTATTTTTATAGTGTATAAAGAAGGCTAGACTTGAGTTTTACTTTTTTTTATTTTTATTTGTTGTAAACAGCGGAAACAGTCTTGCCTACCCTGTTTTCTCAAGAACATGCTATTAATAACCAGTGAGCTAGTATTATTCTGACTTTGTAATCTGATTAATTGGGAGGGGAACTGATTTAAAAGTCAGTGGGATTTGTTTTTTGAAAATCCTATTAAACCTAACTCAAATACCTAAAAAAGTTGAAAGAAAAACTGCTAAAATTTCTCAGCCCCATGTCTTCAACTACTGACTGAGAGCCATTCCCAATCTCCTCTTTTTCCCTCCTCACTCTTCCAGTTATTAAACAACAAAAACCCATTTAGGTCTTCTTTAGACATCAAACCAAGGGGGAAAAGGACCAAACCTGTTTTTTTTTCCTCTTTGCAGGTCTCCTTTAAGGTGGAAACCTTCCACACTTAGCTTCAATCTCAGTGATTTCTTTCTTTTTTCCTACTATCTAAACTAAATTTGAGCTTTAGATGACTTTTTATTTTCAAATCACTGATAACCAACTTCGCCTTAAAACCCCATGTTCACCAGGCCTTTGGTCAGCAAAGGACAAACAGTATTTCCTCGTATACAGGCCAATAATTAAAATTATTCAAATAAAACAATCTAATGCATGTTTATTAAAATCCATTTTTACTCTATTGTACATTTTTTTTTAACTAGTAACATGCCCACCTGGTCGATTCAGTGCAAGATATGATACCACCTGTGTTCTCTGTGCATCAGGGTCCTATAATAAAAAGTACGGGCAGACTGCATGCAAAAACTGTCCAAAAACACAAACTAGTGATAGAAGAGGAGCCAAAACTGAAAGAGAGTGTCACGGTAAGTTATTTTCAGTAAAGAAGTACACTGGATTGACAGTGATAGAAGTGGTATGGAATTGCTAGTTTTTAATTATTCTTATCGCAAATGTATGTGCTTTCTATCCCGAGCTAACAAACTTCTTAGAAATCTCCCCTACCTGACTTATTCAATGGCCTCATCTAGTATCATGCTCTAGAAACAGAAGACCCGGGTCCATTTCCCAGTCCTTGGACCCAAATCCTCTCTTGTCTGGTCATTTACACCAGGTCAAGTGAGTGCAGAGAGGGTGTATAATTTTACTGAATCAGAATGGTAATGATTTGCACTCACTTTGCACTAGTGTGCAGGACAATGCAAGATGGGAGAGTCACTGAGAATCAAGCCCCTTGTTTCTTGATTACCTGGTCAATATGCTGTCATTAACAGAAAGAAAATACAGCATAAGAATGAAGCCCTATGGCTAGTTGTTGAAATACTTCCAAATTAAGCTTTGATGATTTCTTTTGGGCTCCCACACAAATATTGAGTTTCAGTCTTACCGTTCTGGCTCCCCATTCAGACTGTCCATATGCTACAGTTAGACAAGAGGAAACAAGATAAATATGTGAAGTGGTTTCTATTGGTTTTATTTTGTTTTTGTTCATCTTTTTCAGGAACTCTGCAAATCTGGATTGTTTTCTTAATTTCCTCCTTAGGAACAAGCCTTATCCTAGTGACATCTTGGGTGTAAGAACCTTTATGGCATTGCATCTATTTCTATTATGCTTTAATACTGTTTGTAGGTAGGACCCCTGTACATCCCTTCACTTACAGAAACTGAAGGGAGCCTGTGACAATGGATCTGATCTTGGAGTACAAATGAGGGAAGTGCTGTTTCCATAGGACACTCTCCCCCTCTTCTCTGGCCTCTAAGCATTGGGTGCTAGATGCACAGGAGATGGTAGATCTCCACTTATTCTCACCCACTCAAATCAGCACAGGCAGAGAGTGTAAGTTGCTGCAGACAGTCAGCACTAAGTTATCCTACTTCCTCCTCTGTACTAGCAAACCCTTCCCTCCCTAACCCCCTTGAAGGGACTTTCTGGAGCAGCTGGCAACCACAAATGTTGCTGGATGCACATCTTGGGGCTATAATAAGCCAATAGGGTTGGGCAGCTGTGCACAGGCCAGAAACCTTTGCAAATGTCCTTGCATTTGGCGGACCTTGGATAGCTGTGGTTTGCAGAGTACAACCTCCATCCTTTGGTGCAGTGAATGGAAGAATGCTATGGAAATTGTGGAGAGTTTGTGTCAGGGTAACCAAACTATGAAAGTGAGGCCCACACGCACAACTTACCAGGAGCCAGAGGTCTCCAGCTTATCAGTATACACATTTATATACATTTTGTACAGAGGTGAAAGTAAGCCGGTACGGTCTGGTACGGTGTACCGGCAAGAGCCAGTACACTGTGCCGGAAGGCACCGGCTTCCGCAGTGGGGATTTAAAGGGCTCTGGGCTCCCCGCCACCCTTTAAATCCTGCCCGCAGCTCCGTTAGCTGGGCTGGGGCCGGGATTTAAAGGGCTTGGGGCTCCCCGCAGCCGCAGGAGCTCCGGGCCGTTTAAATCCATGCTTGAGCCCAGCTGCCGGGCTGGGGCCGGGATTTAAAGGGCCCGAAGCTCTGCAGTGGCCGGAGCCCCGGGCCCTTTAATTTGCCCCTGAGCCCCGGGGGCTCCCGGCCACCTCTAGAGCTGGGAGCTCTGGGTTGATTTAAAGGCCCTGGGGCTCCCAGCCACAGCCAGTGCCTTTAAATCTTGAGAGCCCCCACCTCTTGCGGTTGAGGCCACGCCCCCCCAGGACTCCGGCAGTACCGGTAAGTCCTGTAAGTTACTTTCACCCCTGATTTTGTATAAAAATAAATGCAGAGGCCCATATTTAGTTTGTACCAGTATTTTGTTTGATGGATTAATCTCGATGCTGGTTATTGTCTTCTATGGGAGTTCGATCAGGCCTATACTGATTAAAGGTCACCAACAATCTTGCTCAGGATGAGGGAGGCTGCATTTAGCCCTCAGGCTGCCCTGGGTGTCCCTAGTTTGACATTAATTTGTTTTCTAACATTTATTTCATTATATTACGTAGTTCTCTGCTGCCATGATGCAGGGGGGTAACTTGCTTCACTCACAGTGAAAAATTTCTTACCTGATAATTTTCAGTTACCAGTTGCTCTCTTCATTCACCACAAAAGGGTCATGCACCTCACCCGTGCAATTCAGAGGCTGTCCAAAGTTGCTGTTGCTGGAGGCACAAGGATTAAGCCACACCCTTCCACGCAGGCCACCAGAAGAGTTTGTCCACTGTTGTAGAAACCCTTCAGCAGCCAGTTATTAGCATTAAGACAATAAGTAGAAATTACATTTACTAACCCTTTAGGCAATTCTATAAGTAGGGCTTCAAAGGGGAGTAAAAAGTTCAATTTGTTACAAACTGTATTCCAGTTATTTACCAGACTACTAGGGTAGATTGAATGAGGAGAGAAGCTGCTAAAAGGAAGAAAATTATTAGGTGAATTTCTCATTCTGCTGTAGTTTCTCTCCTCCTTCACCACTAATGGGAAAGCGGTGAGCAGACATTCACAAAAGTGGAGTGGGGGAGGGGAGAGGCTAAAGCAGAATTTTAACAATTATTAGAGTAGGATAATAGGTAGAAATAGAGTTTCCCCCATATAAAGCAAAAGCTTTGTAATGTAAGGAATTATTTGAGATCCAGCCCCCTAGCATCTCTTTACCAAAGGATGCCTCTCCGAGGAATGACGCCCTAATAGGAAAATGTTCCTCAGATGCGGCACAGACACTTTGTTCCCACAATGCCATTAGGGACCTTACAGAAGGAGCCTTGATTCCTTTCATGAATGGTCTCCCAGATGCCAGTTGGTACAGGATGTTAACATGTTGCTTGCAGCAACTTTGAGGTCCAAAGGCCTTGGCATTTTAGATAGAATGAGATGCACAGGATACAACTGGCATATATGTGATGCTTCATGTGTATCTGTAAAGCTGTAGCAATACCCATTTATGCCCCACATTCTAAAGCAGTTTTAAAAATTGGAACAAAATGATGGGAAAAGTATCTCCCAGGAGTTATGGAAAGACAGACTTAGGCAGATAGATTTCTGGAGCTATAAGCATAACCCTTTCCTCACAACAGCAGCAGTGTGGTTCTTGTATAGAGAGAGGAATTATGGTCACAAGTGTGTCTAATCTGGCCTGTTTGATTAATTTTGACACCTGATGATCTTTACATAGGGACTCCATTGTGCCAACTTAAAGAACACTGTGAGGACTGGTTCCTACTTTTCTTTAGTGCTAAGCTGTAGGACTCTGCCAACCACCCCTGAGAAACTCTCAAGCAACTAAGAGCTCCAGAATGTTGTGGTGATGATAATCAGTATCATCATTATTACTGTTATTACATAACTGCCCGATACTAAGTTGCTTGCACCTTTCTCTGAGGCAGCCGGTACTGGCAACTGTCAGACATAAGGTACTGACTTAATGGGCCACAAGTCTGATCCCATATGGCTATTCCTATGTTTTGTTCTCACACTTCAGCTGTTGAAATGAACTAAAAGGATTCATGTGCTGAGATTTTGGAAAATTGTACAACACAAGCTGTGAGCTGGAGCCTGCTTTTCTGTGAGAACCCATAACCCAAGTTGTCTGGTCTTCCAGATTGTCTCCCCACCCTGCAAGGCATGCTTCCATAGTTTGTATGCAAGAATCTAGAATGAAAATTGAATTGAATTAATGTATGTACCTGTCCATAAATGGAAATTCAGACATGATTTAGAAATGCCTAATTTTGCATTGCAGCTGTTCTGCACAACAGATTTTGTGAAATCCCAGCCAGGGGTGAAAGCAATGTGTAGAGCCAGCAAACCTAGTTGATGGAGACAATTGGCTGTAGATGACCACTACCAAGAAATGACTAGTGCAGTGAAAATTTGGATCTTTGTAAATCTTTACCATGGTGGTAAAATTGTGGTCAGACCTAGGCCTATTTTGACCTCTGGGTGAACAATTTTCTGTTAGGCTCAAGCTAGTCTTCATTTTAAACAACCAGTGGGTTTGAATAGTTTCTAGCAGCTGGCAAGTTAGGAGTAGCTCTGTTTCCCTGGCCAGCCATTCCTTAGGAGTGGAGGTGCAGAGAGTAGATCAAAGGAAGAGTCTTGTATAGGCATTGTAAGCTCTCAAACTAAAATGTTAATTTTTTGTCATGCTGAGGATTTTATTGGTTTGGAAAGAGCGATTTCCCTGCTTCAGTTTTCCCTCTCGTAGAGAACAGCCCTTTCCTTCAGCAGCAGTGGTGCTGGTAGTGACCGACAGATTGCTCTGCTGGTTTGATAGTGAGGACTCAGGCTTCTCTGCATTCTCAGCTACTACTTTCTCTAATGTTTCCCCCCAACATTCTCACACCTGTGAATTTGGATACACAGAGTCCTTGTTTGGGGAATCTGGGTCTGATTGTTGGCTACTCAAGTGTTTAAGCACTACTTTTTTAAAGTTAGGAGCTATTGCTCGTCACAAATCACTTAGAGCCAGGAAAGGTTAACAAGGAAGAATATTTTATACACCACTGTAAGGATTTGACTATAATATGAACTCAAGGTATCCTGCACTCCAAGCACAGACCATACCCCTAGACAACAATCCAGTTGTTTGCCACCACGTAGGTATTCTCTGCTCTTAATTAAGAATATTTTTGGTCTGAATGGTTATAGCCAAGGATTTTACATTTCTTAGTAGAGTGTCCTCACTCTTATGGTGTAAGGCATCTTTTGGAACAAGGTTTGACTCGGTAGGTGGTGTGGCTATTGCTTTACCAACCTTAGGTTCCCAAAACTTACGAAGTATCCTGGTGTGTTTATGCAACATTTTAGTTTAACATTTTAGTTTTAACAGATGTCCACATTCTAATTGTATGATGTCTTTACAAAGGAGAGTACAGGAAACCCTGTGTCATTATTGCTTGAAGGGAAGGTATTTATTATTAATAATGAGCTCGTCGTGAGCCACTGGCTTCCTATCCTGGGAGAACCATGTGAGATTTTTCTTTTTTTGATGGTATGTGTATGCAGTGCTTCCCTTGACTGGAGGGCAGTAGCACGCTATTCATCCTGGTCTTGGGATGCTCCAACCAAGGAGAATAGCCCCCTAGGTGACCCTGGTAGCCCGACATGAAGCTCCTGCAGGCTGGCTAGGACCCTAGTAAGTTCTGCAAGAGTGACCTAGTACCACTCAGGGCTTTATACTCAGTAAATCAGGAGCTCTTGACCATGGGAAGGGATTTCTCACTTATGCCCCTGTTATCCCATGATGGTGCAGCTGCATGGGAATAAAGTCCTCATGTGCCTCAGCTTCTGGGCACAGGCTGTCTCTAGTGCTTCTTATCCTTTCATTGGGTTGCAGCCATAGAGACCGACTCCTTCCCACTTTTTAGTCTCTGAGCCCCTTTCCCTGGCAAAGCGAGGGCTGGCTGATGATCACAAGGCACAAATCCCATTCCACTGCTGCCTGACTCTTAGCACCTTTCCCTGGCAGAGCGAGGGTCCCTGAGTTGAGAGCCAGCCAGGCACACAATTCCTAGTAGGCTGCAGCCTGAGACAGGGCTGCACAGGAGGAACAGGCTTCTCGCATACCCAGACATGCCGCATGGTGCACTGTGACAGCGTCTGGGGGGACAAAAGCCCCAGCAACCACCAAGAAAGGGTTTAACCCTGATTTTTACCCTACTTGCTCATTAACATTACAAACTGCTGCCTCCCAAAGGGGATGTCTGCTTTTGTCTTTTTGGAGTCTCTGGAGTTCCCTGATCTTAAACTCCAAGCAGGCTGTGAGATCTCCCTTCCCTGGGAATCTTCATGCCCATAGTTAATCCTTCCTGTTGTGGAGTTGCAGGTTTTAAGCAGGGGATTTGGCAGGGTCCTAGCATACTGATCTGACTCAAAAACATATACCCTATGAGAGCAAGGGTTGGCAGTTTACAGCAGGATAGTGGAGGAAGCCTACTAGACAGGCGCTGTACCAGAGGATTTAGAGCCTTAATACTCCAGTGATTGCTCACCTTAGAAAAGTTGAAATGAAGTCTCTTCTACACAAAAATGAATAAAAATTAGACAAAATGGTCAGGAGAAATCGAACCAACCATGAACCTGTTTCGCTGCCAGAGGCAGAAATTCTGGTGGCCTGAGCTGAAGGGCAGAGCTTAGTCCTCAGCTCTCTGGCAACAAATTGGGACCACCTCCAAATTTCACAGGTGAGAGATTACCCAGTCATTCTGAAGAGAGAAGTTGTGCAGCTGAAATCTGTTCTGCTGTTCACTCTGTGGACATTACTGCCTGACAACATTTTTTTAAATCCCCAGAATAATACATAAATGCTGTAGAAGAACATTAGCAGCCCGATATATAGAGGAAGCCGAATCTGAACTTAAAACCAGACTGAAAACATTTGCCAATATTGCAAGTGATGCAGAGATTGAAGAGCAAAGAAGTAAACTAAGAAACCCAGACAGATCTGAGAGAAAGAATCTGCCAAAATATAAAGTTGGGTTTATAGAGGAAGAGTCCATAGGATTATTAAGCAATGATGGCATAACAGAGACATCAACACCTGTCGGCTCAAATACATCTCCTGACCGTACATGGCCAAGTGAAGTAGAAACAAGCTTTGAGGAAGGCAGATCACAGGGTACTTTGGAAGAAGAAATCCAGTGTGTTTCAAAAGGACTGGTTTCTAATCCGCAAAAGTTTAATACAATAAACCACAAATTGTCTTAACTTCTCTGTGTGATGTAGGGTAAATTGTAAAGCAAAATACTGATCATCTGTTGCAAAATATGGAGTTAAGGACCCTTCTAAAAATATTCATGTCCATAAAGATATTATCTTAGAGTTATCACTATTATTTTTTATCTACAATAAGGTGTATACTTTATAGTGATGTGTTCTGGCAGCTGGAAAAGCAAAAACTGTTTAAAAGATCAGCATTCTCCTTCAGGAGACAATTCTCCTTAAAATTGTGTAGCACTTAGCAGTTTTAGGAGCTCCATTCTGCAGAAGCATTAAATACTTTCTACAGATGTGTGTTAACATATATTTTCTTTTTTCATATGCAAGCTATTCAACCGTTTGATAATGGCTCCAAACTAATTAAATTTCTTACTTTCTAAGAACTCTACAGAACAAAATAGAAGTTAATGTTTAACTGATATAATTTGATATTATGATACAATACTGTCATGTTACATTTTTCATAACCTCAATGCAAACTACATGTACAGTATTTTAATATGTGCTACATGCTTTGCAGTGTGTATTATGCTCAGAATAAATTTAGAGAAATTTTAAACTCATGTTATGCCTGTTCAAAACTGAAGTTCATGTGAACAAAAATGATATTGGGACTTTAGCCGGTAGCAAATCCACTGGATGGTTTCAGTATTATGAAGGTGGGAAATGGTTTGGTCTGTTAATTTATATAATAAAAAAACAAGAATTTGAAAACAAAATTTGGGACAGACATCTTATCAGATAGTTCTCAGTATTCATTTAATATCATTTGAACATTTTCACAATGAGCTAAATATTCAAAATGCTGCATAACCGTTGTGCAGCTAAAATCAGTTTTTAATCCAGGGAAACCGAGAATTTCCCCTTAAACATGCCCTCTATGCCAAAAAATAAAATAAAATTAAGAACCTTTTATTTACTCACCATTTCATCAACAGTAAAACTAATCACATATAACACACATCAGGTATGCAGCTTAAATATTAAAAATATGTTCATTCAGCTTCTAAATTGGTTCCCTAATTTGCTTAGGAATGTCCAGTTTCAGATGTATTTGGATGCCCATAATTTCAAAACAGTAATCACAGAAAGTAAGCTGCCTCCATGCATTATAACAATAGCAGTAGACTTCAATGTGTTATCCAAGCACAAGGAGCAGACAAATATTGGAACCCCTTTTTCCAAACAGTTTTAAAATCAGGGTGATTCACACACTGGGCTCTACAATGACTCATACCTACCCTTAGAGAGATGGAGGAAGAAGCATGAAACAAACAGTGGATCCTGGAGACATACCTGTGCAGTGGATGAGCAGGTGTAATGCCTCAGAGGTGGTTGGTGGGTCCATTGTTAGAGGATTGTCGTTAAAACTGTTCTACAGATGTAACCTGCATTCATTCATCCCAGTGAGGGAATAGGTGAAGTGCACAGAGCTACCTTTTAGGGGTACAAATAAACTTTTCAAAGAAAATGGGTGTAGATAAAGTCAAATCCAGCAGAGCAAAAATAGATTATTGAATCCCACAAGTACGGCAGACTAGATTACCTAAAAATGAAAAATACATAGTTGAAACAATGCTTTACCTGATCCAGATGGAAGAAACCGTTTTGCAGTCTAATCTTCAAGTAGGAAGCACCTAGGCCCCGAGTTTGCAAAGAACTTAACCATACATAACTTTGCTCATGTAACCTGTTCCAGTCCATTCTTAAACAGTGACCAACAGGCTTGTTGAAACCCCTCAAATAGCAGTTTGTAAGCATTAACAAAAATATGATCTTAAGAAATAATTCCAAGGAGAATCCGTCCCCATGAAAGTTACAACTTGATATACAGCTGCAAAAGCAAGGCCTGCATAAATGTCAAAAGGATCAGTGGGCATGTATAGGCAATACATTTGGAGAACTCCATTTGCTAGTTTACCTTCCTTTTCCCATCAAGAAATGTCTATGCAGATCCCCAGTGTAGGATAATGACAATACAATAAGTCAGGAAGATGACTGAAGAGTACTCAGTTAAAAAAAAATAATCGAAGCACCATTCTCCTGAACCAAGCATTGGCGCTAACTCCAACTTTGAGCCGTGGATCTAGCTCGAGCCACAAGAAAATAATGTTTTGTGAATGTGTCAATTGAGTCACGGTGGCCCAACAATGGGAAGGTACCACAATTTCTCATGTTTTTCAATTTTGCCTTGTGTGGTTCCAGTTCTTTATTTGACCAAACCAGATTTCCACTGATCTTGTGATAAAAGTGTCCTCAACCTGTAACTTGTCAAGCTCACCCGAAACCCATATTTACAGTCTCCAGATAATGCACTTTTTTCTTTCTCTGAAGGAGTCAAAAGTCTTGTAAGAGTCTAGAAAATCTTCCACAAAGTAGTAGTATACTTTTAAAATAATTATTTCCTTGTTTTGATCCAACAGTGTGGGGGAATAGCCTAATACCTTGTAGTTTCCTAGGAGTCTGACAGTCTATTGTTCTTCAAGATTTCAGAATAATTTTCAGCCTCAGTGAAGATGTCGTGAGATGGTATGCTGAGCTATTTACTATCTATTCAGAGATCTTCAGTATTTGCTCATTCACCACACACTTTTAAAAAGGTGCATTATACAAACCATGGTTTGTGAACCTACAAATACTTGGGACTTGAATTCTGCTCTTACCAGATTGAATCTCTGGGAGTATGTTTTCTGCACTCTCTATCTCATTGAAGACTGTTTTCTTCATGGCTATAAAATCATACAAGTACCACACATGCTATTCCACAAGGAAAAGATGGTTTTATGGCCTCATCCAAATTATTTTTTTTAAAAGTGGTAAATAGATTTTCATATATATTATATAACTCCCCATTTTTCTGTAGACCTCATGATCTGTGTGCTGAAGCAAGATTATATAGGCTAGATATTGAAAGGTTGTTTGCTTATTTATTTGTTAACAAGTAAGGCATTCAAAGAAACCTTCCCAACTGTTTGCAGCTTTTGGTGAGAAGTCTAAAGTCCGAAGCCTTTTTAGTTCAAAATCTTGTCAAGTGGACTATGCTGTTATCAACACACTGGAAGACTCCCAGAAACCAATAGATTAACAGCATGTTCTACAAAACAATGACTGCAACAGTGGTTTGTATCAAGAGTATACTTATCTATATATTAGTCTTTCCAGTGATATTTGGTGGGCGCACTCAAGCAGACTGCCTACACGGGCATCCAATTGCCAGAAGTACGTTGAAATTTGCACTGAGCAAGAGGGTACTTTAATCAAAATATAGCATGCTCTTTTCACAACAGGCTGTACAAAAAAGACAAACACTTATAAAAGCACTTGGAGGTTTCAGAGGGACATGTCAGATTATAAAATGAAGTCAATGGGACTCTGCAGGTGTAAGAGCCTGACTGTGTCAATCTGCTTTGCAGAACTACACCCAAAAATTTTAAAGTTACTAGTAGGAGCTTAATTCTAGCGTAGATCTTTGTGCAAATCTCCAGCCGATAGGTGGAAGATCATCTGTAGACTGAGGATTATATCTGACTCTAATTTTGCAGACCTGGAACACAACAACAAATGTGATTCAGCTCTCCCCACGAAATGAGTTTGACACGCCTGCTATAAGGGGAATACAAAATGTTTAGACGCCAGTAGAGAGACAAAACTACTGTAAGAATCGTAACTTAGAATTTACTTACTTCGGTAAGTTTTAGAATCTAAACATAGCATAAATGTATATTTTTGCATTTAATTTTTTCTAGGAGCTATATCTGAAAGGGAACAAAAACACACTGAAATATGTGGAGGATTTTATAAAATTGCATATATATTTTTAAGTATACATGAGAAAATAAACATTCTTTTTATTAAAATAAAAAAGCTTTGATACATTTGCACTGAAAATATTTTTTTAACAGAAAATAATTGCTACAAACATGCTACAGTAACATACAAAAGGTTCAAAAAGTTTTCAGTGCCTTCTTTTAAAGTTCAACGTTTTGGCAAAAAAGTTTTTCTGTATAAACTTCAAAAGTTAGCTATTATAATACTGATACAAAACACTTCATGTAGATTAAGTTAATGTGCATACAACACAATAACTTTTAATGTATTGTTTGTATAAAATCAACATATTTAAAGTGTAAATTTCATTAGATAACATACAAATACTGCAATATTTAAAATGGCACTTATAAATAGAGGCTTTATAATTTTGCATCCAATAAAAAAAATCAGATAGAATACATGGTATTTGCAATGTACAGAACTGTAGAAATGAATACATTTCTCCATTTCTTAACGTAAATAAGGTTCTGGCTTAGAAAATGATTGTCATTTTACAAACATGGGGCCCAATATCCTGCAAGCACTTAAGCAGGTGAGTAAAGCTACTCAAATGTGTAAGTTTGCTGGGGAGGCCCATGGCTATTTAGCTTTCTTCATAATAAAATACAAGATAATATACTCACACAAAAATTACTCAATTCGTTTTTTGGTAAATTATTTAAGTAGCAGCAATTTTTGTTTCTTCCAAAAATTGATGTTTAAAATAGGTGCATACTTGTCATAATTCTCAATGATATACATCTGAATAATAACAAAAAAAAAAACACTTTTCAAAAATCACAATATGTTTGTTCACTGCTGAAAAATTGTGTGTAACAACAACTTCCTTTTCACAGAATCACAAGTTTAAAGATTTGTACAATATTTTTAAGGTATGTGTGCATAAAGAAAATGATTTGTGTTTGAAAAATCTTTTGACTAGTGATTTTAGTGATTAATAGGAGAGTTTTCTTTTGGATTATTTCAAATATTTTAAAATTCATTTTTAATGAAAAATGTAGTATATTAAAACCTTTTTCTGGAATTTTGTTGAACCAAACGGATATATATTTTTCTTTCTGGTTAAAATATATTTTGCTCTATTAATAGATCAGCAGTTCTGAATGTCCTTCGCAATATAGAAAAAATACAATAGGATATTTATTTTGCACATTTTCTAAGCAGTTATGTATTGTTGATTGATGCTTGCAAGGTCAATATAAGGCTCAAGAGCAGGGTCTGCAATACAGGCACAGCTTTAATAGAGGAAGAAGATATACTACAGGAAACTTGCACTTGGGATGTGATAAGTGCGGATAACGGCACATGGGATGCTAAAGTTGGGCTGTCAGAATTTATCAGCGACTCTATCTTTTCTGCTTCTTTATTGCAGGCTTCAATCTAGAAAAAAATCCCAACAGTTAGTTATTAAAATCTCTTCTCTTTATCCAGAAGATTAGTATAAACATTTAGGATGGTGAATAAAGTTTAGGATGGCAAAGCCACAAGCGAATCATACAGGTCAGCTTTTGAGAGTTTTTAAAAATTGTATTTTATGTCTCTGTCAGGTGCCTTAGTTACTTATGAATCCTACCATGGAAGCTTCATGGGGAGAAAATTATAAACCTCAAAAATGGTTCATCACAATTTTGTGATTTTTAAGGCCCAAAATCTCATCATAGACCAGAATTAGAAAGCAGGGCCTCACACCACTGGAAATCATGGGATTTCTCTCCTGGTTCACAAGGTACTGCACTGAGGTCTATGGGATTAGAGAACCCCCGGAGAACTTTAGGAGGGTTGGTGCCCCCAGGCCTGGGAACCTTAGGAGACTCAGTAACCCTCTCAAGGAAATTTTCCTTTTTCTCCTGACAAGTCTTTATAATGTTCAGGTTACATTCTGAGGCCCTTTGCACAAGGACATGGGCGAGAAACTTAGTTTTCTTAATAAAGGAAAACAAACAAACCAACCTTAGTTTTTCAGAAATCCTTTTCATAAACTCACCACAGATGATGCTTCACAACATTCCAAGTTCAGAATGTAATAACTTTTGAAAATAGACTATCTTGGGGTTTTGGCAAGGGGATATCTACAGGACAAACTAAATTTTATTTTCTACAAAGTAGCAAAAAAATTTTTTTTTGATTACTGGTAAACAACTCCAATTTTAAGGTGTTAACTTAGAAACCACTTGTCTGATTCAATTACAATTTTATAGAAAAATTCTAAATAGTATAGTTTCAGTTCTAGTCTTCAGCCTGCCACTTTTAAAGCCAATTTATTTATTTTTTTGAGATTTTAAAAGGTGGGGATGGAAGAGAAAGTTACTCACTCTGTGTAGTAACTGAAGTTCTTTGAGATGGTTGTCCCAGTGGGTGCTCCATTTTAGATGTTCTTGCACCCCCGCACTTGTAATCGGAGATTTGTGGCAGCAGTGCTTGATTGGATCAGAAATGCACAGTCTCAGTCTTGCGTTGCTTCAGTTATCTAGCCCCGTGTGACCAACCCCGCCCCTTCCTCCCCCCCCCCTCCGTTCCTTCTCTACTGCAGAGTATGTAATGTGAAGTAGAGGGGAGGTGAGAAGGTAGTGGAGCACCCACAGGGACAACCATCTCAAAGAACGTCAGTTACTGCACAGGGTGAGTAATCTTCTCTTCTTCGAGGAGTGTTCCTGTGGGTGCTCTACTTCAGGTGATTTCAAAGCAGTGCTCTTCAGTGGAAGGAAGGGGCTTCAGAGTTGAAGTCATGGTAGATGACAATACGGTAAGTCCAAATAGCACATCAGATGCTGAATGTTGTTCTAATGCATAGTGTTGTGTAAATGTATGGGCTGAGGCCCAAGTTGCCACTTTATAGATGTCCATAATGAGGACACTGTTAAGAAATGCTATCGAAGCCAATAAAGCTCTGGTGAAATGTGTGTGGGTGCCCACTGGGGGGTTGAAGATGCTTTTGACGATAGCACATGGAAATCTATTTGGACAGTCTCTGTTTAGATACAGCATCTCCTTTTGATCATTTTGGGATGGAGATGAATAATTCTGGTGACTTTCGAAAAGTCTTTGTTCTGTCTATATAAAAGGCGAGTGCCTTTTGGACGTCTAAGATGTGAAGTGAGGACTCTTGTCTATTCCCCTGGGGGGTTGGCTAGAAGGATGGGAGGTGAATGAGTTGGTTGAGATGGAAAGAGGAGGCAATCTTAGGTAAGAACTTGGGATGAGATAATAGGGTAACTTTATTTTTTAAGAATATCAAGTATAATGGATGTGCCAGGAGGGCCCCTAGCTCTCCCATCCATCAGGCGGACGTAAGGCGATGAGGAAGGCTACCTTCACTGAGCGGTGAAGTAGTGAGCACATTGTTAGCGGTTCAAATGGGGTTCTGGTGAGGCCCCATCATATTAGGTTAAGATCCCATGGTGGAGATAGGGTTCATATTTCAGGGTAAATGTTGAGGAGTCCTTTGAGAAAGTGCTTGGTGACTGGGTGAGCGAAAAAAAAAATCAGTAAATGTTGCATGTTCTGGTGGAACGCTGTGATAGCTGAGAGGTGTATCCTGATTGAGCTCACGGAGAGGCCCTATATTTCTTAAGTTCTAGTATGTAGTCTAGAATTAAAGGAGAGAGAAGAATGTCCTTTACTTCATCTGAGCAGGTCATTTCAGGTCCTTGGAGCGATAGAGTAGCCACATTTTGAGATGGAGTCTTTCTAGATTCGGATGAAGGAGTTGGTCTGCATCTTGAGAGAGGAGACAGGGTACAAGAGGAAGGGTGTGCGGTGTGCATGCTACCATTTTGAGAAGGCAACCACATTTGTCATTGCCACTTGGGGGCTATCAGAATGACTCTGGACTTGTCCAATGTGATCTTGTGTATTACCCAGGATAGGAGAGGGATGGGAGGGAAGGCATATAGGAGAGGAGTGTCCCATCTGATAAGAAAGGTGTTGCCCATGGAGTGAGGGCCCAAACCTGCTCTGGAGAAAAACAGAGCATTTGGCATTGTGTGCCATTGCAAAGAGGTCTATAGTTGGAAACCCCCAATCTTAGTATACGTTGTGTAGCATCCGTATGTCTAATTCCCACTCGTGGTCCTGAGAAAAGTTCCTGCTCAGTGCATCTGCAGCGGTGTTTTGGCATCCTGGTAGGTAAGAGGCTGAGAGGTTGATGTTGTGACTGATGCACCAGTTCCAGAGTAGCATGGCTTCCGTGCACAGGGAGTATGAGCATTCCTTCCTTGCTGGTTTATATAGAATATGCATGCAACACTGTCTGAGGATTTTTATGGTCTTGTTCTTGACCATATGAAGTCAAGCATATGAAGCAGGAAGTGGGAGCACATGTTGCAAATGGCTCGTAGTTCCAGTAGCTTTATACGCAGGAGGGATTCAGCTGGGGACCAACAGCCCTGGATAATATGAGTGTTCAGATGTGCTCCCCAACCTAGTAGTGAGGCATCCTTTATGATCATCACTGTTGGAGGGTTCAGGACAAAGGTGGCCCTGGCCCAAACATTGTCTGGTCATGTTCACCGTTGTAGGGAGTCTTTTACTGTGTTTGGTATTGTGAGGTGTTTGTTCATGCTGTGTTTGAATGGAGTGTAGGTCGTCCGGAGTCAGGCTTGCAGACACTGCACGTGTAACCTCGCATGTTTGATGATGAATGTCGTTGCAGCCAGGTGGCTCAGCAGTTGTAGGCAAGTCCTGGCCATTAGCGGAGGGCTGTTTAGTGTTGGGGAGATCAGATTGGTTAGAGTAATGAATTGCTGTCGTGGTAGAGAGGTCATAGCCTCTGGAGAATTGAGTTATGCTCCGATGAATTCTAATTTTTGCACTAAAGTTAATGTTGATTTTTGTACATTTGTAGGCCTAGGCGTGTGAAGAGAGCTTCCTTGCTTCTAGCGCTCCTTGTCATGTCGATGCTTTCAGTAAACAGTCATCGAATTATGGGAATATCATAATTCCCTATCTGCAGAGGTAAGCCACGACCACTGCAAGAATCTTGGAGAATACTCATGAGACAGTGGATAGGCCGAAAGGCAGAATTTTCTAGTGAAAGTGATCTGCTCCTAGAGCAAATCTGTAGAATCTCTGATGTGATGGATGTACTGTTAAATGAAAGTGTGCGTCCTGGAGGTCGAGGGCCAAGAATCAGGCCCTCCTTTCTAGTGCTAGAGTTATGGTTGCCAACATGACCATCTTGAAGTGTTGGGTCTTCACAAACATGTTGAGTCTTCATATATTGAGAATGGATCTCCACCCACCCATTTTTTTTCTGGGTGAGGAAATAATGTGAATAGAAACCCTTCCCTCTGTGTTTTGTTGGTACCAGTTTTACAGCACCTAGATGTATGAGGTGGGTTACCTCCTGTCGCAGTAGATCTTCCTGAGAGGGGTCCCTGAAGAGGGATGGGGAGGAAAGATGGGTACGGGGAATGGAGATAAATGGGATGGAATACTCAGACTTGATTATATCTAGTACACAGCTGTTGGATGTGAGGGTCTGCCAGATTGGGTAAAAAGGGTGAGAATCTCTGAATGGCTGGGAGATGAGAGGTGTTTCCAGCACTTGAAGTTGTGGGGGTCTTGGACCTTCGACCAAAGTCTCAACATTGCTGTCTTGATGGCAGTGGTTGAGACATAGAAGGCTGAGGTGGAAGCTGTCGTCTCCTCGTGGATCTCTGTTTCTGCCCTTGTTGCACATATTGTCTGTGTCATTGCACATAAGGTGTAGACTGGAATCTTTGTGAGGCATAATACTTGCCCTCCTTTTTCTTGTTCCTAGGCATGTAGATGCCCAGGGACTTTAACATCCCCCTTGAGTCTTTGAGTGTGTGGAGAGATTAATCTGCTTTGGCTGCAAACAATTTAGGACCTTCAAACGGGAGATCCTTGACCATCAATTGTACCTCTCTGGGGAACCCAGAGAGATGCAACCAAGATGCTCACCTCATCACTATTGCTGTGGCTACAGACTACATTGTGGTGTCTGCAGAGTGCAATGCAGCCTGCAATGCTGTTCTGGCAAGATGATGTCCTTCAGAGATTATGGTCCTGCACTGTTCTCTTTTCTCTGGAATGAATTCAGTACATTCTGACAACTTTGAGTAGTTTGAGTGGTCATATTTGACAAGTAATGCCTCGTAATTGGTAATCCTGAGGCGTAACGTTGCCAAGGAGTAGGTCTTACAATCGGAGAGATCTAGTCTCTTCCAATCTCTGTCATACGGTGTGTGTTTTGGGGGGGGGGCTGTTATTCTCTGCCCTGTTCATTTACTGGATCCACCACCAAAGAGTTGGGTGTGAGAAGAGGAACTCCATTTCCTTCACTGGCACATAATATTTGTTGTCAGACCTCTTGCATGTAGATGGGATTGTTGCTGGGGTCTGCCAAATCGATTTTGTGGGTGTCATAATCACGTCATTCATCAGTAGAGTGATTTTTGGAAGAGGTTGTAGGATATCTAATAGCTTATGTTGTTATTCCTGGACTTCTTCCAGTGAGATATCCAATGAGCCCATCATTCTCTTTAAAAGGTCCTGAAATTGTTTCAAGTCATTCCCCATGTTGGGAGGTGGGGGCATGATGGTGTCATCAGGGGAAGATGACAAAAAATTGGCTGCTGGTATCACCTCCTGGTCCAAAATCTCCTCCTCCTCTTTGGCCACATCTTCTGGGAGCTCAGAGGGTCGCCGGTACCGAAGGTGAGGGTGAATGACGTGCGCTCTCCCTGGGTGGGCTGGAAGGTTTGTGGTGTTGTGGGGGGTATGTCACGCATGGGATCCAATAAGGACCCTGAGGTTGAAAAGGCATCGGTGGCATCCCATGGGTGTCCATACCACTTTTGATCTTTGGGCCCAGTATAATAGCCCCTGTTCGGTGGTGGATCTGATCTGGTAGGTACACAGATGGGAGAGGAATAGTGAGAGGAGTTTATTTCTCCTTCATCCTCGTCTTTCTCATCCCTTGATAATGGAGGAGCAGATCTAGATGGAGTGGTGAGACGGGTGACGTTGGTACCGAGAACAGGAGTTTCCGGCATCGAGGTCCTTCTAGCATAGGAATTGCTGCAGTGCTAGTAATATTGGTACCATTGAAGATGGAATGGTCGATACAGATTGCTTTGGTGCAGCTGTGAGTGTTGGTGCGTGCACTGAGTGTGTTATGCCGGCAGCAGATGGCGCCATGAGGTCTGCAGTGGTGCCGAGCTGCTCAGTGCCAAATGTTTTGTCTGCTCTAATGGTGCTGAGGCAGAGGGTTTCGATTTCCCCTTGCTGCCCTTGTCTGACCTAGCCTGCTTAGGTTCTTTTGCTCTTATGGTACCCACGGTACTGGAGGGTCCCACTACTTCGACAGTAAAGATACCAATGGAGTTTGCTGGTTTGGGGAACACGATTTCTTGGCAGATTTCTGAGCTGTAGAAGTTGGAGCCCAGTTTTTGGCCACCTTCTTGGCCAAGTGGTCTTTTGGGTGAGCCGATAAGGAAGTGCCTCTGTCAGCAGTCGGGGACCTATGTTCGGGGGGAGGGGGGGTGTCTGTGATTTGGGCTCAAATGCTATCCGGAGAGACCTCTCCACCATGAGGAATTTGAATGGTAAGTCTCTCGCCTTCCTGGTTTGGGCTTTTAGATTGTGACAATGCAAGCACTTTTGAGGGATGTGTGTCTTGCCGAGGCAGCGAACACACTGCGAGTGCCCGTCTGACACCAGGACAGAAAGGGTGCAGGTGAGGCAGCATTTAAAACCTGGGGAACTGGGCATGAACCTCATAAAAGTGTTCCCCCCCACCCCCAAGGGGAAAACTAATTATTCTAACCTACTAATGGCTAACAACAGAAACTTAATCTTCTAGTCTGAGAGAAAAAACAAATTTTTTAAAGGAAGAAAAAAAATTAAACAGGAAAGGAAAGTTAGCTATAATCCAACAAGAACAAAGTCTAAATTGTGAAAAAAAACCTATTCTAATAAAAGTAGGCAGAGAGGTGCTGCTAAGTGCTCTGACTCAAGCTAAAGGCAGTAGAGAAGGAACTGAGGGGGGGTTTGCCACACGGTGCTAAATAACCACCTGAAGCGGTGCGAGACAGGGACCGCGCATGTACCCAACCATGCGCTGCTACCACAAATCTCCTATTACAAGCACAGGGGCACAAGAACACCTAAAGTGGAGCACCACGCGGACACTCCTCGAAGAAGAAATTGGATTTATAATGGAAATTTAGCTGCAGCATTAACTAAGGAATGTAAAAAAAACTCCATGGTCAGTAAAAGTAGATAAATTCAAACAGAACGCTAGCAATTATAGGTATCTTGATAGATGAGGCTAGACAACACGGCTTTGACGTAAAGCCAAATCCAGTCACAGTGTAAATTAATGTATCTTCAATGCAACTGATCAAATTCTGTCCACTTAGAACAGACTTAACTCTGGCCCATACAGGAAGCAAAACTGAATACACAAAATGAGTTTGGGAAAATAAAAAGGAAATTGGAGGCAGACTTTCCTAAACCAAACAATTTGAGGAAATGCAATTGCCCGAATAATATTTGTGTTGTAGAACGAGCAGAAAATGTGGATTCCAGTCTGCTGCTTCTTACCCACTCCCCCATTTTTTATTTTAAAGATTGACCGTCATTTTAAAATAATGCATGTTAATGCACAAGTTAAGAGCATCAAATTGGTCAGCGTGAATCCTAAACCCTGAGGGAACTTCATTATAAAAACGTGCTGTCACCAGGGCAGGGAAAGGCGCTTAACAAAAATACAGGGGGGTTTTGGACTTGCAGAAACCTAACCAAAAGGATGTCAGAATAAAGCAAGAGTTCTAGGAAAAAGAAATGCAATACATATTTGAAGCTTTTTTTTTAAATTGTAGTAGTTCTGAGTTGCTCCAAGCAAAATAGTATAATGGCTTTTGTGTGGGTTTACTAATCCACATATAGAGTTTAGGGTTGCCAGTTGTGTGTGTGTGTATGTCTTTGCTAGCACAAAGTAGGTGTGTCTCACACCATTATTATGCTGGGGAAACACACTGTGACTTGATGTCCTTTAACATATTCTGAGAAGTATTTGGGGACTTTGTAGCACACTGATAGCTAGTTTTGTAAGAGAGAGGATCCCCCTCTCAAAACTGTGATGGTCCCAGAAATATAGGAGCAGATATTTAGCTGGTATGATTCCATTGAAGCTATGACAATTTCCAGCAGCTGAGGTGGCAGCCTAATCCACATCTATATGTAACAGAGACAGACAATGGTATAACCCATTCATACACACCCAGGTGCATTTTTTAAGTAACAGACCAACGGCTCGATACTAAAAACGTATACTCCAAAGCACATTTATTAAATGCGTGACAGTCACTCTTCTAAAAAAATTTTTGTTTTTGAAATTTTAAATGAAAAATCTTTTGTATGTTACTCAATTGATCTATCTGCTATGCAATATAATTCACAGAAGGCTAAAGTATTGAATTTTATATTATTTTATTGCATTTGATTGTATTTAAAATTACAAAATACCACAAACTCCAGCAAAATGGAGCAGTGTAAAGTTTGTAGTATTTTCTCTTCCATGTGCTGTAGTCTGCTGTGTGCTCCAGCACACTCCGCTAGCATCCACAGCTAGAGCTGGATGAAATTTTTCAAACTTTTTTTGCTGAAAAATTCACACTTGGGTCAACCAAAACACTGCATGAATTCATGTCAAATTTGCCAAATTGTTTCAGCCATAAAAGAAAAAGAATTCCAAAAGTCAAAATGAAACATTTTGATTTATTAATTCAAAATGACTTTTAAAAATTTTGCTTCCATTTTATTTAAAAAAAAATTACTAAATGAAACATTTTGCTTGACCTGAAATTAACTTTATTTTTGATTCAGCACCAAACTGAAATATTGGTTATTTGAACAGCTATATTCAGAACCTCTTACAAAAACAGTAAGTGTTAAAACACATCCACTTTATCCTTATAATAGAAACGCTTAGGCACAAATCACCAGAGAAGTCTCAGAACAGTCATCATCCAGTAAAAAACAATGAGACTCAATTCCATTTTATTCTTGCCATCTTTCACTGTAGCTTTTCAAGTGTAAGTTGAAAGTAAAAATAAATGGTACATAGCACAGATTGTAAATATGACAACCTGTATTGAAATAAAATGGAACTGTATTGACTAACGAAAATAATAATAAATTCTACCTGCAATGGTTTGGGGTTTTGATCAACGGGTATGATGAGAATCACAATTTCAGATTCTATGCTTAAGTATCCGAACACGTCGCATTGTGGCACTGAAACATGTAGACGGATTTTTTGAAGTACTTCAAGTACAGTTATTGGCTTTTTATTGGTTACCTGGAAAAAAGATAGAGTACTTTATTATGCATGCAAAATGAAATTACATTTGTCCTCTTCAGAGTTGTAAATAATAAGGTTATGTCATACTAGAAAAGCTGTTTGAACATACTCTATTTTAAACCAAATTATCAAACCCAGTCTATATAAGCAACGAATAAGCTTTAAGTGAAGGGGAAGAGAACACTTACTTATCTTCCAGTAACTGTAGTTCAAGATGTGGTGTCCATATACCCTGTTTCCCCGAAAATAAGACAGTGTCTTATATTAATTTTTGCTCCCAAAGATGCGCTAGGTCTTATTTTCAGGGGATGTCTTATTTTTCAGAAATGAAAAATGCCTTATTATCGGTGGATGCCTTATTATCGGGGAGGTCTTATTATCGGGGGGATGCCTTATATTACAACGAGAGGCAAAACTGTAAGTAGGCCTTATTTTCGGAGGATGTCTTATTTTCGGGGAAACAGGGTATTTCGCTATTGGGGCACATGTGCCCCATGTGCTTGCGACCAGAATCTTCTGGCTACACTGTCCATTGAGCCTGTGCATGCACCTCACTTAGTCTCCTTGTGCTTCTGTACTGAGGGCATAAAGGGTGGTGCAGGCCAACCACCACTCATTTTCTTCAACACTGTTGTAGTGGGGAAGAAGGGCAGGTCATGGAATACATTTGGACAACACATCTCAAAGAACTCCAGTTACTGTAGAGACAAAGAAAGATGCTTACAGAGTCCATCAGACAGCTGAAGCAGGTCTATGTGTCACTGCTGTCTCAGCCAAGATGGAGCAATCAGGATTATCCTTCCCCTGTCCTGACATATATTCCTCACCACCTTCTAAATTAATGGAAAGGGAGGGAAGAATACAGAAGGCCCTCTCCCTGATGCAACACAAAAGCATCCAATATGGACTGACTGTCCCTTCCCACTCTTGAACAGACGAGATGATACTTTTTGTTTAACCTGGTTGTAGTCAGGTCTACATCAGGTCAGCCCCAGATGGAGAAAATCTCTTGTGCCACTTGATACTTCAGGGATTACTCATGCACATGAGAACTGTCTCTGATAAGCCAATCTGCCAACATATTGCTCTTCCCTGCTAGATGCCCGAATAGATATTGTGAAGAATGCAACAGTCCCATAGACTGACTGCCTCAGCACACACCAGGGAAGAATGGGCACTTCTTTGTTTGTTGAAGTAATACATAATGGTTGTATTGTCTGTTGATACCTGAACAACCTCTCTCTTTATGTGAGGAAGAAAATATCTGACAGCCTCATGAATGGCTCTTAATTTGAAAACATTTATATGCAAATTCTTTTCTTGAGATGCCTGGTGGCCCTGAACTGTGAGCAAACCCTGCTGAGCTTCCCATCCATTGTCTGATGTGTCGGAGGTTATTGTGACAGATGGCAAAGGGGGTTTGAACAAAACACCTTTGAGAACATTTTAACTATCTATCCACCACATGAACAAATTTAGAATGTCCTGAGACATGGTGACTGACATCTGAACGCTGTCCAGATTCAGTTTGTAAACCTGAGCTATACAGTGCTGCGCTGACCTCATTCTGAGGCATGCAAATAGAATAACATAAGTAGTCACTGCATAAAAAACATCAGACCCAAAAAGAAAATCAGTTTCTGGAGCTGATAGTGTCATATATCTAAAGCGCATTGCTCTCTTCCGAAACCTTTTTTTCTGGGAGGAAAGCTCTTCCTGCTACTGAGTCCAATACAGAACCTATTAAATTAATTCTTTGAGTCAGGC
Source organism: Malaclemys terrapin pileata (assembly GCF_027887155.1). Taxonomy (NCBI): domain Eukaryota; kingdom Metazoa; phylum Chordata; order Testudines; family Emydidae; genus Malaclemys; species Malaclemys terrapin. Next base: position 173,711,971 of record NC_071506.1, read on the forward strand.
AAAGATTTTACTTTTTGACTTCAGAAGCAGTCCCAAATCCATAACGAGGGAGGTTGTAAATGTAAACTAGATCTTTGCGTGAAGACTTTAGCAGCCAAATTGTCTAAAACTGGGTAAACAAAGATAGCCTGTTTTCCGAGGTGCACCACTACTGTAGAAAAGCAGTGTTTTTGTAAAGATTCTTGGCACTATTAGAAAGGCCAAAATGGCAGGACCTTGTACTGGAACTGTGTTTGTGCCAACACAACACAAAGGTACTTCTGATGAGCTGGCTGGATAGAAATATTTAAATATGTATTGAGAGTTGTGAACTTATTCATAACTGAAATCAAGGGCTAATATAGAGGCTAGAGTTTGCATTCAAAACTGAAATTTCTTGATGAACCTATTTAGTTTGTTTAAATCTAAAATTGGACAGAACTCACCCCCAATCTTTCTTCTGAACCGGGAAATATCTTCAATAAAACCCCGATCCCTCCCCACAGATGTTCAGGTTTCTCTTCCACAGCACCTTTTAGGAGAAATTTCTGAACTTCTGATAGGATAACCTTGTGAGAAGGTTCTATGAAAAGAGAAGGGTACGGGGAATTGAAAGGGGGTAACTATTATTTCTAGGACTCTCTTGCCTGATGTAACAAGCCTCCAATTGTCAATGAAATGGACCAGTGTCTCCAAACAAAGGAAGCGACATATCCTTGCCAACTGGTCCCCAAATCTTGATTCTAGTGTTAAATTGGAGGCCATGTATTATGCAAAGAGGAAGAGGAAGTAGCAGATTGCTTTGACTTAGTTCTGGATATGAACAGTTTCTTTTTAAGTAGAGACTGTGATGAAGATGTAGTTTGCTGATGTTTCAGCTGCAGATGAAGAGTCAGAAACATCAAAAGAAGCACGAGAGCATGCTTCGCCACATTTGACATCCTTGACATCAAACTGCTTTGATCATCTTGTAGTTCTTGTACAACGCAAAGCCATCTTCTCCCAAAAGGGAATTGGTAACAGGCCATCTGTAACTGGTAAATAGCCACCCTTATTCCTAGAGAAGAAGAAAAGAATCACCCTTTCCCCACTCTTTATCTGCAGGAGTTGCACAAGCTTGGCCAGACCTGAACCTATTACTGGCTGCAACAACTGCCAGAGAATTTGGCATGGGGAGAGTATGACAATACATAGGATCTGGCAATGCTAAAAGTGGCTGTCTTCTCCCTGGCCTTTTTCTGCAGCATCGACACAGCCAGAACGGTCTGATCATAGGCTCCTTAGCTGCCAACTGGACAGATGGAGCCTTCAACACCCTAAGAGCTTTAACAGAAGGATCTAATGAAACAGGAACAGGAGCCAGAACCAACAAAAACCCTGATCCACAGGATTCTTTAGTCACCTTAGCCTTACTAGATGAGGCAGCTGGAGCCAAAAAAGGCCTTTTAGTCTTCAGATCCAATGATCTCTTGGAACCTGATGCCTTAGCAGCAACAGCTTCTTTAAGCAGGGGTACCTGCAGTCTGTTCTGCCTCTCCTTATGCACTCTGGTTGCGAAAGTCTGACAAATAGAACACCCAGAAGAAGAGTGGCACTCAAGGCATCTAAACGACAGCTGGCATGAAGTGCATCTCTTAAAATCCAGGTTCTTCTTCGGTTCTGCCATTCCATGTAACTGAACCCTAAAAGTAAACTAAACTAACTATAACTACAAACTACAAAAAGCAACAGAGGGTCCTGTGGCACCTTTGAGACTAACAGAAGTACCGGGAGCATAAGGATCCCTAACAAAGGATCAAATAGTCGGAGGGCCCCGGTGAATATTTCCTGCTGTTTTTGGGAATCTGATGGGGAGAAAGAGCACTCTAAATCTAATGTGGTGGGCTTCTGAAGCTGGGGTTGCTAGGCTGCACCATTAGCTGAGATGTAACTAGCAGCCAGTACTGCCAAAGTAGAGGGCCATGAGCACTGTGGTTGGGATATTTAGTCCTGTAGAAAGCAGTGGAGAGTCTAGCTCATCAATGACAAGAAGATCCCTCAGGACCACGTTACTTCAGAATGGAGAATGACGGTGCTATAAACTTCAGTGCAGACAGTGCTGATGCACTCAGCATCAAAGCAAGTAGTACTGAAGAGATTGGGACCACAGGGGTCAGTACCAAAGTGCTTGGTGCCAAGGTAGTCCCTGATACTCTGGTATTCCTGAGGTGGTGCTAGAGTTCTGACACCACACTCCCTCAGAGCTCCAGTAATGCCTGATTTGAGCCAAGAAATCTTTAGATCAGGAGCAGTGAGGTGACTTGGACTTCATTTTACTGGGAATTTTTAGCAGCTCCTTTTCCCAGAGGAGCGATGCTCCTTCTTTCTTGTAGGTTCTGACACAGAGGAGGGTACCAAAGAGCCTGTCCCGGAGATACCCAAGCTTTTTACTGCTTCAACAGAAATCACTGGAGTCCCTCCCTGATTCCATACGGTACCCATGCAGAGGAAGGGGAGAAGGAGAAGAGTTGAACCTTTATTATGACCAAAGTGAGAAGATGAAAAGTAATACACCTGCTCCAGTAGGTGGGGCTAGCCTTTCTGGTATGCTAAGATGCTCTTAAGCTTTTGTGAGTAAAAACTTCATTCAGTTGCATCCGAAGAAGTGAAGTGTTTACTCACGAAAGCTTATGCCCAAATAAATCTGTTAGTCTTTAAGGTGCCACCAGACTCCTTGTTGTTTTTGTAGATACAGACTAACACGGCTACCCCCTGATACTTGATAAGATGTTCTTGCATCCCTTGCATCTGGATTAGAGACATAGATGATGCCGATGTCTCAACAGCTGTATAGGTACTGTGGTTCTGGTGACTGGAGGTCTAGGTAGCACTGCTGACTGGGTTCACAGACTATTTTGAGCTTGTCTACAGTGCAGCTATACCACTACAGCGGCACTGCTGTAGCGCTTCAGTGTAGACACTAACTACGACGATGGGAGGGATTCTCCCATCAGTGCAGGTAACCCACATCCTGGAGAAGCAGTAGCTAGGTCGATGGAAGAATTATTCCATCAACCTAGTACTGTCTACACAGGGACTTAGGTTGGCTTAACAACACTGCTCAGGGGTATGGATTTTTCACATCCCCAGTCGACATAGTTAAACCAACCTAATTTTTCAATGTAGACCAGGCCTCTGTGCTTATAGACCTTTAGCTCCAAAAAGGGACAGTACATACAAAGATGCTGGCCACTAACATGTGGGAGCTGCAGGTACAGTACAGACCTGTTTATGCACGGATGTCGGGAGTCAAGCCATCACGACCGTGTGTTAATGGACTGTGGGTTAAGAGGGCCATGCTGAAAAAAGTGTCTATGATTCACTTAGAAAAAAACGCCATTATTTTCTGCTCTTTTTGGCTCACATTTTTCTTTCTTTCTTTCTTATGAAGTCTGTCATTTGCCGCAGATGAATGATTTCGATATTTTCCGCATTTGGTCCTCCATAAATCTTACAACAGTTTCTACAGCACTAAGGACTTCTGTGGGCGAAATTTTGACCTTTTCAACGACATCCTCGTCGTCATTGTCATTTAGGCCTGCATTATTAGAATTCTCACCACTACTTTCGCGGTCCGACGTAGCCTCGCAGCTCGTTAATATTTCTTCCTCGGACAGAAATTCTGAAGTTGGGCAATCTTCATCCATCTCCAGCCACTCGGTAATGATTTCCGGCGATGTATCCAAACTAAAATCTTTTATCATTTGAAAGAGAAGTTTACCTTTATCCTCTTTTGTCTGCGTGCATGTTTGTAGGACGTCTTCTTCCGAAAATCCTTCAAAGTCTGGCTCTGAATCAGTGCCACTGCTGGAATTTCCAAGTCTGAGCCATCTTTGACAGAAAAGGCATCACCGAGAGCCTTTATCCAGCAGTTTTCAATGGACTTTTGTTTTACTCCGTCCCAAGCTTTTTTAACTAAATAAATAATTTCCTTCATGTTTAACGGTTTCAGGAATTTGGAAATGCCCAAAAACGTGCATGTCACAATTGCCAAAATCAGCTCCCGTTGATAATTATTTTTAAAATTCTGAATAATGCCCTGGTCTAAAGGTTGAATTTCTGATGATGTGTTGAATGGTAGGTATAGCACTCGAATTTTTCCATCGCTCGATACCAGTGATTCAGCTGGAGGATGGGCTGGACAATAGTCAAGTAGCAAAAGTGCTTTGGCTTCAAGTTTCTTCGACCGCAGATGCTTACGAACAGCTGGAACAAAGCTGTTGTGGAACCAGTCGTCGAAAATGTGTCTCGTCATCCAAGCATTTTTGCTCTTAGCGTATATTACTGGCAGTTTGGCTCTATTGAGGTGATTAAAGCAGCGAGGATTATGAAAGTGGCCAACGAGAAGACGGGCAAGCTTATGGCTGCCTGTCTTGTTACTACAAACAAGAAGAGTCACATGATCTTTTATCTTTTTAAATCCAACTGTTTACTGTGTCTCATAATTAAAGGCTAAAGTCTTATCAGGTAGCAGTTTTGCAAATAAAGCTGTTTCATCACAATTATAAAGTTGTTCTCTGTGGTAGTCTTCATTTTGTAAAATAGATTTTAACTCGGCAGGAAATGCATTCGCGGTAGATTCATCGGCTGATCGGCTTTCTCTAGAAAATAGATACCTGCGCTATGCCATGACGCTTTTTAAAACGACTTATAAACCCCTTGCTGTCTTGGAATGATTCATCCCCCATTAAATTTCCAAATTTTGTCACCTGGGCTTGAAGAATTGGCCCACTTAGCAGCTTTCCTTTCAGCCTTTCCTGAGCAAACCACGTGCGCATGGCTTTGTCTATTGTGGGTTTTTCTGAATAGTGCACATATTTTCGCTTAAGCCCCACGGCAGAATTGATATTTTGTACAAAGCCATTCAGTTTAGAATCGGTTTTTAGCCATCCTCGGAGAGTAGATTGGGCAATCCCAATATCTTTTGAAACTTTGGCCTGGGTTTCTCCACTATTTACTCGATCTATTGCAGCTAGCTTTTCTTATACAGTGTAGAAACGCTGACGCTTGCCCTCTGCCATTATATTAGGCCTACAGTTAAAATTTTCTAATGTAGTATATATATAACTACTATATACTGTATTATATATCTCTCTAGCGTTACAATGACTAAGCATGCGTTATAAGTCTTTACTAATATCGGTAAAATCGTACAACACGTTTCTGCTCCACACTTCCTGTCGATTTCTGAGTCAGTGAGCAAATCTGTAGTGCTACATAGCAAGTTCCTGTACCACGTGTTAACGACTCTCGCATGTTAAATAGGTAGCACTGGTAGGCATGGCGCAACCACGCTTTAAGCGGATTCGTGCGTAAATGGGTCTGTACTGCATCAAGCTGCTGGGTACCAAGAAGATCAGCGCCAAAGGAAAGTAGGCAGCAAATTTAGCTGGTACCATAGGCACTCATCATAACCAATATTGAGGCAAAATAAGGCTGCCCTTCAGCTGCAGAGCTTGGAATGAGTCTAGCACTCTTGTGTCTCGGCTCTGAGGGTCCAGGAGAGGGAGATTTAGATCTCATCTCTGAAGTAATAGCTCCTTCCTACCCCTTTTTGAAAAAGTCAATGTGTGGATCAAGATCAACAAGTGAGGTTTATTAGGCATCTCAGCCCTGGAGCATAGGAGGGAATTACAGCTTGTTGGGGCACTAACCAAGAAGGACTGGAGGGAGGACTGAGCTTTAGCTATGTCCTTATCTGTGTCAGAGATGGTTTTCATAGAGTGATCCAAAAGAAATGACTTTAGGCATTTATCCCTAGCCTTCTGAGCCTGCTTGGAAAAAGAGTGGCAGATAAAGCCATGGTCAGGGATATGCCTTTCACACAAAGGAAAATGACAGAGTGCTCATCATTGAGTAGCACTGAAGCATCTGAGGAGGGGCATGTCTTAAACCCTAGAGAGATAGCTGCCACTGTAACAACAGCTTAAGTCCTGGTATGGGGCAATGACAGCTCCAAGTTTATCTATCAAACTAGTAAAAGGTTCTCTTTTTTTTTTTAAACCAACAGGCAATCTAAAAGCTTACTAACTAATTACTATCACTAGCTACAACAGACTCACAGAGAAGCAAGCAGACACTGTAAGGATTCAGTCTCGCTGCCACCAGCGGTAAAAAGGAACTGACATATGGTAGAGCCCACTCTTTTATACCCTCTGGTGGTGGTGGTGGGTTGGCACAAAGATATCTAGCATGTAGTCATGGCCCCAAAGGACACTGCTGGCCAAAAAAAAATCTGATCTCATACGCACAGGTGCAAATGCACCAGAAGTGAATCCATGTGGACAGTCACTCAAAGAAGAAGAGAAGGTTACTCACCTGAGCAGTAACTGATGTTCTTTGAGATGGTTGTCCCTGTGGGTACTCCACTTTTTTGGGTATTTGAGCGCCCCTGCGCTTCTAGTCGGAAATTTAATGTAGCAGTGCCCTGATTGGCCACGCACGTGCTGCCGCAAGCAAATGCTGCTCTGAGTGAGTATTGCCCGTGAAGTCAACCGTCCCCCAGTTCCTTCTCTGCTGCAGAGGATCGAAGAGAAACTCCGAAGCAGAGGGGAGGGGTGGTGTAGTGGAGCACCCACAGGGACAACCATTTTGAAGAACATCAGTTACTGCACAGATGAGAAACCTTCCCTTCTTCTAAGAGGAATGTCCTTGTGGGTGCGCCACTTTTAGGTGACTATAGAGCAGTACCTTTCAGTGGAAGGAGTGGCTTCGGAGAGGTTTACTGAGTAGTGGATAACACCGATTCTCTGAAATGAGCATCAGCAACTGATTGCGTCTCTATGGCATAATGTCTGGTGAAGGTATGGGCTGATGCCCAGGTAGCTGCTTTACATATATGAATGATGGGTACATCTAAGGAAGGCTATTGAAGTGGATATAGCCCTGGTGGAGTGCGTGTGAAGACCAGAGGGGGGTTCTAGGTCATGTTCACAGTAGCATGATCGAATGCACTCCGATATCGAATTTGAAAGTCGTTGTTTGGAAATGGTTAGTCCTTGAGATCGTTCCATTGTGGAAACAAACAGTCTGGTGGATTTTCTGAATGTTTGTTCTATCTACATAGAACGCAAGTGCTCTATGAATGTCCAAGATGTGAAGAGATGCTTCCCTGCTGTCAGCATGCGGCTTCAGGAAGAATACAGGTAAGTAGATGGGCTAGTTGAGATGGAAGGATGAGGCCACTTTAGGTATGAATTTCGGATGTGGGTGAAGGATTACCTTGTCCTTGAGGAATATGGTGTAAGGTGAAGTTACCATCAGGGCACCAAGCTCTCCAACCTGTCGTGCCAATGTAATTGCGACTAGGAAGGCGACTTTAATGGACAAGTGTAATAGTGAGCAGGTAGGCAGAGGCTCAAAAGGTTTGCTCATGAGGGTACGGAGGACTAAATTAAGTCCCACATAGGGGTAGGATCTCTGACTGTAGGGTAAGTATTCTGTATACCCTTGAGGAAGCGTTTAGAGAGAGGATCGTGAATATAGTGAGGCCATCTACTTTGGAACGGAAAGCTGTGATTACAGATAAGTGTACCCGGTGTGAACTGATAGAAAGACCTGATTTTTTTAGGATCAGCATGTATTCAAGTATTGTAGGTAATGGAGCCGTCTGAGGGGAGAGTTGTTGGTCTCCACACCATATGGAGAAACGACACCACTTTTGAGTATATGTTTTTCATGTGGTTAATCATCTGCTTTTCATCAAAACATCCCGGACCTCTGTGGAACAGCCGGCCTCCAGAGGTGTCAGCCACAGATTAGCCATGCCTTGAGATGGAGGATTGGGATGTTGGGGTGACGGAGATGACCTGAGTCCAGTGTGAGTAGGTGAGGTATGAGTGGGAGGGGCCACAGTGGTGTTGTGATCATCTGGTTGAGGTAGGGAAACCAGGTTTGTCTGGGCCACGTTGATGCGATCAGGATTACTTGGGATCTGTCCTGTTTTATCTTGTAAAGGGCACGAGATATCAGAGGAATTGGGGGAAAAGCGTACATTAGAGACGCTTCCCATTTCACAAGGAAGGCGTCCTCGAGGGAGTTTTCTCTGAGTCCTGCCCGGGAGCAGTATTGAGGGCACTTGGTATTGTGGGGCGTTGCAAAAAGGTCTATTGTGGAGAAACCCCAGTGTTGGAAGATAGTGGAGAGGATTTCCAGGTCCATTTCCCATTCATGTGTCTGGGAGAAGTTTCTGCTTAGCTCGTCCGCTGTGCTGTTTTGGCTTCCCAGTAGGTAGGCTGCTTTAAGGTCTATGTTGTGGGAGATGCACCACTCCCAAAGCTGAACCACCTCTGTGCAGAGCGGGTAAGATCGAGCCCCACCTTGGCGATTGATATAAAACATGGTGGCCAAATTGTCCGTAAGGATCTGCACTGTCTTGTTGTGAATGAGGGGCAGAAAATGGTGGCATGCATTGTGGACCACCCGAAGCTCCAATAGATTTATGTGGAGCACGGACTCCATGGAGGACCATCTGCCCTGGATGGTATGTTCGGACAGGTGTGCCCCCCAGCCCGGGAGAGACGTATCCGTGGTTATCGTTACTAATGGGGTGTGTTGTTGGAAAGGGACACCCCTGCAGATGTTGGAATGGTGTGTCCACCAGGATAACAAGTTCTTTACCGTGGTGGGCATGGTCAGTCGCTTTTGAATGGAACGTCTGTGATGAATGTATACTGTACGGAGCCATGCCTGAAGGTACCTCATATGACGTCGTGCATGTTTAAAGACAAACGTGGTTGCTGACATGTGTCCTAGAAGTTAGAGGCATAACCTGGTGGATGTCTGCAGGCTGTTTTGTATGGTCGCTATGAGGTTTGTTAATGTCAGGAAGCGTTGTTGGAGGTAGACTTGCCAATGCCATGGTGCAGTCTAGGTGGGCACCCATGAATTCCAACTGTTGGGTCAGAATTAGGGTGGATTTTAGGCCATTGATTTGTAGGCCTAGTCTTCTGAATAGAGTTGCAGTGAGTGACAAAGCGTCCACCACCTGTTGGTATGTAGAAGCTTTCAATCGCCCAGGTCGGGGAACATAATTACCTTGTCTGTGAAGATGGGCTGCAACCACAGCAAGGACTTTGGAGAAAACTCGCAGGGCCGTGGAAAGTCCAAGGATATATGGTAAGATGGAAATAAGCATCCTGGAGGTCGAGGGTTGAGAGCCATTCTCCAATGCTGGGATTATGGTTGCAGTGATAGCATTTCAAGATGGTTGAGTTCTGATAAACTTGTTTAGCTTGCACAAGTCCAACATGGGCTTCCATCTGCCCATTTTCTTTTGGGTAAGGAAATGGGCTGAATAAAACCTGGTCCTCCTGTGTTTGGGAGGTACGGTTTCTATGGCACAGAGTTGCAGGAGGTGATGTATTTTCTGCTGTAGTAGGTGCTCGTGAGAAGGTTCCCTGAAGAGGGATGGGGAAGGGTGGTGGGTTGGTGAAATAGAGGTGAAGGGGATGGAATAGCCCCTGTGTATAATTTCCAGAACCCATGATTGCCCAGACCGGATAGAAAAGTGTTAGGCGGTCTCCAAATGGACTGGAATCAGGAGATGCTTGTGGCAATGGAATCTGACGGACTCTCATGCCCTCGACCAATACTTCAAAATGCCTGTCTAGAAGTAGATGGTTGGGATGTGGTGGATTGCCCCGGTGTCTATCATCGTCTTGGCTGACGTTGTTTGCGACGTTGGTAGTACTGTCTCGGTGGCTGGGTATACAGAGCAGTACGGAAGCGCTGGGTGTAAAATGCGCCCTGTTTCTTTTTATCAGGTACGTGAATTCCCAAGGTTTCAGCATGGCACAGGAGTCCTTGAGCGTATGCAAGGCTACATCTGTGATGTCTGCAAAGAGTTTCTGTCCCTCAAAAGGTAAGTCCTCGATCGTGGCCTGGATTTCCTTGGGGAAGCTGGAAAGGTGGAGCCAAGAGGCCCTCCGCATGACTACTGACGTGGCGATGGAGCGAGCCGCCGTGTCTGCAGAATCCAACAATGTCTGCAAGGCCGTCCTGGCAATCAGGGAACCTGCTGAGATGCTCACTTTGTATTGTTCTTTTTTGTCTGTTGGGAGATGCTCAATAAACAGACATCTGTGCAAAAATGTTGAGAGTGTATTTGGCTAATAGCGTGGAGTAGGTAGTGATGCGTAACTGAAGAGTCAGTGAGGAATAGACCTTTCTACCAAACAGGTCAAGGCGTTTCCAGTCTTTTTTCCGTAAGAGGTGGTATGAGCCAGGTGTGGTTTTCCCCTTTGATTAATGGCTTCCACAACCAGTGAGTTTGGACTAGGGTAAGTGAAGAGGAACTCAGCCCCAATTGCTGGCATGTAATACTTCTTGTCTGAACGTTTACAAGAAGGTGGGGCCATGGCCGGTGTCTGCCAGACCGTTTTTGCTGGGTCCATAATGGCAGAATTAATAGGCAATGCAATCTTGGCTGTAGAAGAGGCATGGAGAATGTCAATGAGCTCATACTGTGACTCTAGCAGCTCTTCTAAGCAGATGCCTAGGGAATCAGCCACATGCTTGAATAGATCTTGGAAAGATTTAAAGTCGTCCCCCGGTGTGGGGGGAGGCATGATTGTATTCTCCAGGGATGATGAAGAAATATGGGTAGGAAGTAGGATGTCACCCTCTATTAAGTCCTCATTGCCCTCTTGTTCCTCCCCAGCAACTTCAGGGGAAGCTGGGGCAACCAGTGAAGTAGATCTAGCTGATCTTGGTGTTCTGGACCTGGATTGGTTAGAAGGCTGAATATTGTGAGCCCTGTACAGTGCCCATGGGCCTCAGTTTGGTGGGAGGGCCATTGGGGGAGCATCCATTGAGGCCCTGGGGATTGCCACACTGTAGATTGTAGCCCTGAGGTTCCAGGTTTGGACGATGAATGGCATGGGGTGCCCATCCCTACAGCCACTTCATCCTCCTTATTGCTTGAGAGAGGAGGGACTGAGCTGGTCTGCCGTCTGCGCCTAAGAGAGGTATGCCCAGGGTGGAGGCAACAAAAAGCTCTGCCCGGCTAATGAAATGCTGCAGCACCGGGAACTTAGGTTCAGGCATAGGAGGCACAGAGGTTAGTCAGCATCTGTGCTGCTGGTGCTGTGGGCTTGCTGTAATATATAGGAACAACAGGTGGCGCCATAGCACTGCTCGGTGCTGAGGGCTTCAGCTCTCTAGGTTCTGAGGGAACAGGCTTAGTTTTGCCTTGGCTGCCTGTCTTAGAGCTAGACCGCACTGGGTCTTTCGCTCCTCGGGTTGCCTCTGCACTGGACGAACCCGGTGCCACGCGGTCCGAGGCTCTGCATGGCGACAGTACCGGGGCAGATTTAGCCGTCAGAGATCACTTTTTGCATGGCGATTCTCCCTGGCGGGGAGAAGGAGTGTGACCACTTGTTTTCATGGGGGCTGGATCCTTTGTGGTGATCTTAGAGGAGGATCCCATGTCCGACACAACAGTCGGTGAGTGAGTGAGCTGGTGGGGAGAGGTCCCCTGCTCAGGGTCAGATGCAGGATGCAGGGGACTTCTCCATAAGCATCAGTTTGAGCTGAAGTTCCCTAGCCTTTCTGGTCCTTGCCGTTAATTTTTTGCCATGGTGGCACTTCTGCGTAACACGAGTCTCCCAGGCAGCGAACACACTGGGTGTGACTGTCAGAGACTGATATTGACAATCTACAGGTGAGGCAATGTTTAAAGCCTGGGGAGCCAGGCATAGCCGTTTGAAGAGTCTCTCTGGTTGTTTTTTAAATGGGAAGGAAAGAGACAGGAACCCCACAGGGAACAGGAATGGGGTAATTCTGGGCAAAAAGGAAAGAAAAAACTATTCTGAGGAAGATTATTCTGAAGCGCTGCTGTTGTTCCGACCGAAGCCAACAGCAGCAAAGGAATTGGGGGACAGTTGGCTGCACGTGCACGATACCCACTCAGAGCAGCACAAGCTGGCAGCAGTGCGTGCGTGGCCAACCAGGGCACTGCTACCTTAAATCTCCGATTAGAAGTGCAGGGGCACTCAAACCCCTAAAACAGTGGAGCATCCACAGGGACATTCCTCGAAGAACTACTAGTATTTCATGATTCCCTTTAGGGTCTGTGATGTGGTGTACAAACCCCACACTGAGCACCAAGAGGTTAAGGGATTATTTTGGGCTCAGCTAGCCCCACCCCACCACACCTGCAGCAAATGCTCCATATGCTAGAGGAATTAAAAGGCAGGGAATTAGCTCATTCGGGTGGCAGAGCTGGAGGTGAGCAGACATGCAACCCACAGCTCCAGCAGAGCAGAGGGAAAGCTAAAGGCTCTGACACCGCTGCCCAAAGGGGCCTTCCTTGAGGGAAGGGAGGACCCACAGCAGAAACAACCAGAGAGGGAAGTATCCTTTGACCTTGAACGTTGGTAATGCCCTCTTATTTCTTTTGGTTTGGATTTCCCCACCAGGTGAAGGCCTTGGACTGAGCTGACCCCAGGGGGGAGACGAGAGGAAGAGGCCCAGGGAAGACAGCCTTAAGCAGCCTTGGTTTCCAGATTACTGGTAGCCCAAAGGGCCCTGAGTCAGGGCCTGGGCTCCCCTCCCCACAACCCCCTTGGCAGTCCGGGGTTGTGGCTGTGACCATTAGGCCACACTTCCCAACCAGACCTAGAGTGAGGACCATTACAGGGTCAAATTTGGGATTTACATTATTTGACAGTTTCATTAAGCCATTTTGTAATTATTCTTCTTTAACTCAGAGAGTACAACATATAGAAGCAAACTGTTTAGAAGAGGTTGCTTGCATACTGCAGACACTCTGGAAAAGTATTGAGAAACTGTATCCTGGATATGAACACTCATCACAGGAAGAAATTGCATGCTTGTAAATAATTAGCATAGTTTCCACATAATTGTCTAAATATTGATATCATGTTTCAATTGTTGTTGGGGAGTTACTCGGTTTCATCTGTTGGTTGTCTTTTTTGAAAATGAGAAGCACCGTGTTGATAGGGAAAAAATGTTCCCTTTTTTCATACCAGACATTTCATGATCACAAGATATAGCAATGTGCGGTGGTACCAAATGTATTTTTGGCATCACACCATGGGCCAGTAGGGAACGTAGTTCCTCTATACGCTGCATTAGGGAGGCAGCATCTCAAATGCTGTGTTGAGTTCTGGACACTCAACAGCAGAAAAAAATTACCACCAAACTGGAGGTTTAGAGAAAGGAACACAGGGAGGGGAAGGAAGTCTTACTTATGTGGAAGTTAAAGAAAAGTTAACTAGGAATAGTTTGGCTAAACAATGACTTAAATAATTATGCAAAAAGAACAGGAGTACTTGTGGCACCTTAGAGACTAACAAATTTATTAGAGCATAAGCTTTCGTGGGCTTATAGTTTTAAAGTATCAAAAGCGTGTAAACAATCAAAGTTAGAGAATTTTTTTCAGGAGGTGTATCAGGAGGAAAGAGATTAAATTAAGCAGAGGAAAATATTAGAGTAAAGGTATTTAGAGAGAGATACATTAACAGAATATATTTTCCTACTACTTCCCAGGGCAGTAGTAGGAAAATATTAAGTAATACTACATCGAATTCTGAAAGCTATAAAGGAACAATCCCATCACTGGTACAGAACGGACAGGATGTTCTTATAGGCATTTTTCTTCTCCAATTTAAATGATTTAAGCTGCTGCAATCTTGTATCACAAAACTACTGTAAAATTGTATGGAGCACATGATAGTATTTGTTTGGACCTTCTCTATTACAATTTAATTCTTCCATCTTAATACCAATGACTAAAACATACTGTAAAATTATTAAGACGATGAAAAGCAAACCAAATGCTTCCTAATTATGAAAAAGGAACCGTTAGAGTATTTTTAAGTTTCTGGTTTATTACACTTTTTTGGTGGTTAATACTCCAATTTTTTAAAACAACCGACTGTCACAAACTGCCCTTCAAAATTTTCAGCCATTTTACATGGGAAATGGCTACAGTTCTTTACCTTAGCAAAAGTGTCCAGCTTGTCTTTATCGTATAAGACTCTCAGCATTCCAGCACACAGTGGGCAGCAGGCTCCTACATGACAGAAACAAAAGCAGGTTGCACTTCACAGTTTTAATCAGATCCTTCAAAGCAAGTGAAGGTCAAAATTAAATGGTAAATGATATACACAGTAACAAAACTCCCAAATACAAAGTTTCCTTTATGGAAACAGACCTTTCCAGTCAGTGGTTGGGTTATGAAATTTCTGTGCAATTTTTATGTTTAACAGCTGCAATTCAAAAACCATCCAATCCCACATGCATCAAATGCTATTTCAATGTGGAGTCATAGGATCAACTTTTAATCACTTCAATATGGTATCACATTGCTATGAAGCTACAAAAATATGCAAGTACATGCTAAGTCACAAGGCAAGATACACTACATGTGCACAGCTCGGGAAAGGGCGTACCCCAAAGTCTGTAATAACTACTGGGATGGAAGTGAGGGGGAACTAGAGCAGCAAGAAAGAGACCAGATTATTGTAACCGTTATAGATGTAGGTGGAAAGAGCTTGATTGCATAAAGCATTAGTGTAATCAAAAGACTGCAGTGTAAATGCACAGTTTTAACTTGTTAACACAGTTATGACATGTTTGGATTTAGGTTCTTGGCTTGTCAGGCAGATTTCTTCTAAGATTTCACATTATTTATCTATATTCACCTATACTTGTTTTCCTTGTTAGCCATCTCTCCCCTGGGGCTCCTGGTTTACCACCTACCTCTGGCTCTACTACTCTCCCCTCTCTCTTCAGGTGTCTGTCTTCCAGAGCTGCTGTTACTTCATTCCATAAACTAGCTTTCTTCATCCAGTCCTCCGCACCACCTCTGCAGCCCCACCCAATTGTCCCATTACCACTGGACACTCCAAAGAAGAATTCAAGAGCCAGAAGGGTGACTAAAGACAGTCTTGAGATAAAAGTCAAAGCCTCTTCCCCACTTCTGGTTCAGTCCCACTCAGGAAAAAAAAAATCACAATATATTTATCTTAGGTATTTAAATCATCTCAACTATATGAACACCTGAGCACTTCACACAATCTTACATGCATTTATCCTCATAAAACCCCTGTGAGATCGTACTTATCCTATTATCCCCAGCTTACAGACAGGGAACTGAGGCACAAGAGGGTATGTCTACAGTTTGAGTTGGGGGTGTGATTCTCAACTCAAAGAGACATACTCTCATGCATGCTCTCATCGAGCTAGCACACCAAAAAGAAAATGTTGCCACGGCAGCGCAAGCAGCCACCCCGAGTATGCACCTAGCATCTCCAATGGGCATGTAATCAGGGTGGCTAGCCCCTCCTACTTCTTGCACGGTTGTGGCTACTGTCTATTTGTAGCTGGCACGTTCAACAAAAGCTAGCACACATGTCTCCTGGAGATGGGAATCACCCCCAGCTCAAAAATACAGACATGCCAAGAGACTAAGGCAAGATTTTTAAAGGTATTAAAGCACCTACACCTAAGTAGCTTTAAAAACTTGGCCCTAAGTGACTTGCCCAATGTCACATAAGAAGTCCAGCAGAGTGGAGATCTGAAGCTGGGTCTCTAGAATCTCAGACTAGCACTCTAACCATTGAACCATCCTTCCTTACAATCCATACACTTTGAGAACGTTTTACTTCTGCATATTTAAATTATTTGGTTTCTGTAGCATGAAAACATGTATTATCTGTTAGCTCCTGTACTTTTGTGAAAAGGCTGATCGCAACCTAGTGTGACTTAACAGTTGGTAGGCTTGCTTTTAATCACAAATCTTGCTAGAGAAAAGTAGCTGAGTATGTGAGCTTTCCTAAAGTAACTCTTAGAGGGGACTGTTTGCTAAAGTTCAGATTTCTAGGGTACAACTTATGGCAGTTCCACACAAATTTCCATAAGCAAAATATTTAGCAATACTTTCTTATTAATGAAAATGGAAACAAAAATTATTCTTGGACATAAGAGTTATTTCCAAGACTCTTTGGCAACAAATGGGGACAAATATGTATCTCACACACCAAGATCTTTAGAAAGTTGTTTGGCAGTTAAAGGAGAATACTCTCATCTTTCAGATGGTTCCTTCTGCTGAAGCTCTCCATGCAATAAAATAAATGTTGATATCTATTATGTAGCCATACTTTACTTTCACTGTTAAATTTTATATCTACGACACACACATGAGACACAAACATTTTAATTTGCTTGACTACAAACCTGCCTGAAGGGATAGTAATCATATTATGTATTTGACATTGCATTCTATATGTTTATGGAAATATGCTTATAAGTGTAAATAACGCATAACTGGAATATGCATTATGCTTGATATGCCATGTGACATATCTTTGCAAAGGTTATGATCTACTGAATATATTCCTCCTATTTGTATGCATGTATCATTTTTATATGAGGAGGTTACTCACCCTGTGCAGTAACGGACGTTCTTTGAGATGAGTGTCCCTTTGGGTGCTCCACTCCAGGTGTTGGTGCATCCCTGCACCTTTGCTCGGAAATTTTTGTAGCAGTACTCGTACCGGCCACGCATGCGTAGAGCCTGCCCCCCCACTCTGAGTCTAGCTTAATAGTGCGCATGCGCGGCCGGTCTCCTCAGTTCCTTCTCTACAACGGAGGCTACCCCAACTCCGAAGTAGAGGGGAGGAAGGTGGGTAGTGGAGCACCCACAGGGACATTCATCTCAAAGAACGTCAGTTACTGCACAGGGTGAGTAACCTCCTCTTCGAGAGAGAGATGTCCCTGTGGGTGCTCCACTCCAGGTGACTTAAAGCAGTGTCTCAAGGAGGTAGGGACTTCGGATCCAATAGGAATGCTGTAGATAGTACAGCTCTGCCCAATCGTGCATCAGAGAGAGGGCCCTGAGTAAGGGCATAGTGTTTAACAAATGTGAGTTCAGAGGACCAAGTGGCTGCTTTACAGATGTCAGCCAGGGGAACTTTGTGTAAGAAAGCCACAGAGGCAGCCAGAGATCTAGTGGAGTGAGTTCTGATGCCGGCTGGAGGTGTAACCTTCTTTGTCTGATAGCACAATCGGATGCACTGAGAAATCCAGTTTGAAAGTTGCTGGGTAGAAATAGGAGTCCCTTTGAAACGCTCCGTGATGGAGTCAAAGAGTCTAGAAGAATTTCTAAAAGGTTTTGTTCTATCCAAATAGAAGGACAAGGCCCTACGTACATCTAATGTATGCATCGTGGCTTCGAACGAGTTTGCATGTGGTTTTGGAAAAAAGGTTGGCAGGTGTATCGGCTCATTAATGTGGAATGAGGAATGCACCTTTGGAAGAAATTTGGGATGTAATCTAAGGGTAACCTTGTCCTTGAAAAATAGTGTATATGGTGGGTCTGCCATAAGAGCTGCTATTTCTCCTGTTCGTCTGGCGGAGGTAATTGCCACTAAAAATGCTGTTTTCATCGAAAAGTGTAAAAGGGAGCAAATGGCTAGGGGCTCAAATGGTTGTTGAATTAGCAGGTTAGTACTAGATGAAGGTCCCATGGAGGGGTAGGTGGTTTAATGTCTGGGTATGTCCCTTGAGGAAACGCTTGGTGATTGGATGAGCAAAGACAGAGGTATCATCAATTCTGTCATGAAGGGTTGTAATAGCAGCTAAATGGACTCTGATAGAGCTGAAAGAAAGGCCAGATTGCTTGAGGTCCAATAGGTAGTCAAGTATGATCGGGAGAGGTACCGACGTGGGACAAGTTGTTTACCTGAACACCAATCGTTTCCACTTTCGTAGATAGGTGGTGTGAGTAGATTGTGTTCTGCTATGTAGGAGCACTCTTTTAACTTGTTCATTGCAATCTAGTTTGTTTTGGGCGAACCATGTAGGAACCAGGCTTTGAGGTGAAGCATGGACAGGTTGGGGTGGAGAAATCGGCCGTGTTGCTGTGATAGGAAGTTCGGGACGAGAGGCAACAAAATTGGTGGTTGAATTGACATTCTGTTGAGGAACGGAAACCACGGTTGTCTGGGCCATGACAGGGCGATCAGGATCACCTTGGCACGGTCTGTTCGTATTTTTATCAGGACCCTGTTGAGAACCGGTATCGGGGGAAACGCATAGAGTAAGTTTCGGTTCCATGGAATCATGAATGCGTCTCCCAGGGAATGTTTGCCCAGTCCCGCTCTGGAGCAAAAGTCGGGGCATTTCGTGTTTTTCGCAGTTGCAAAAAGGTCTATGGTTGGATGACCCCAAATGCGGAATATGTTGTAAATGGTTCTCGTCTATCTCCCATTCATGATCCCAGGGAAAGCGTCTGCTTAGTTCGTCTGCTGTGGTGCTCATCACTCCGGGAAGATAGGCAGCTAATATCCGGATGTTGTTCGAAAGGCACCAATTCCAGAGCTTTGTAGCCTCCGTGCAAAGTGAGTGGGAGCGAGCCCCTCCCTGCCTGTTTACATAAAACATGCATGCAATGTTGTCTGTCATTATGCGTACATGGTGATTCCTGATTAGTGGGAGGAAGTGACGGTATGCATTGCATATGGCTCAAAGTTCTACGACATTTATGTGCAGAGAGGTTTCGGTTGAAGACCATAGCCCCTGGACTATGTGGTGAGATATGTGTGCACCCCATCCGGTCAGAGATGCAGCGGTAGTCAGTATGGGGGATGGAGCCTCCTGAAGAACGGGGACTCCAGAGCAGAGATTGGAGTGAACTGTCCACCACAGTAGAGAATCTTTGACTCGCAAGGGTATGGAGAGAGTCTTGTTTAGAGAGTACACATTCGGTCTGTAAACCGTGGCCAACCACAGTTGGAAGCACCTCATGTAGAGTCGTGCATTTTGGACTACAAAGGTGCACGAGGCCATGTGACCTAGTATTTATAGACAGTCTTGGGCAGTGAGCTGGGGACTGTTGCGAAGTTTTGTGGCCAGTAGGCTTATGGAGTTGAAGTGGTCGGGTGGGAGAGATGCCAATCCCATCCGGGAGTCGAGGTATGCTCCTATGAACTCCAGATGTTGGGTGGGGCATAATGTGGATTTGTTTTTGTTTCTTTGCAGGCCTAGAGATAGGAAACAATCGACAGTAAGTTGCATGAATCTGAGAGCTTCGTCAAACATTGAGGCTTTGAGGAGACAATCGTCGAGGTAAGGAAATATTACGACCCCTTGTTTCCTGAGGTAGGCAGTGACTACGGCTAGGATCTTGGAAAAAACACGGGGGGGCCGTGGACAGTCCGAAGGGGAGAACCCTGTATTGAAAATGTGTTGAGCCAAGGGTAAAATGTAGGAAACGTCTGTGGGCTGGGTGTATAGTCGCATGAAAACAGGCGTCCTGTAGGTCGAGGGCTGAAAACCAATCGCCCTGCTCCAGCGCTGGGATTATGGTAGTGAGACCAAAGCTTCAAATTTGCTTATTAATGGGAGAGGGTTGAGGTGCCCCCGCAGAATTGGGATGACGACGCTGGAATCTCGGTCTCTGGCGTTGCTGTTGTTGCTCCTGTGATCTATGGAAGTGTTGTGTATATGCGGGGCAGCGTGGACGTTGGTAAGGTTGGTATCTATATTGTCACCTTCTGGTCGTAATTGTCTGGAGACCTAAGGACCGGAGGGTTGCCCTGGAGTCCTTCATTGAATGAAGCACATCATTCGTGGTGGAGGCAAAGAGTTTGTCACCGTCAAAGGGAAGGTCTTCAATGGTACTCTGGACCTCTCAAGGAAAGAAAGAGGAGAGCCATGAACCTCGGCGCATGACCACTGCTGTGGCGGTCGATCTTGCTGCAGTATTGGCTACATCGAGGGCCGCTTGAAGAGCGGTACGTGATATGATTTGTCCCTTGGAAACCAGAGCTGTGAATTGTTGTTTCTTCTGTTCTGGAATGTCATCAATAAAGTCCATTAATTTATTATAGTTTCTGTGGTCATATTTTGCAAGAACTGCAGTATAATTAGCAATATGAAATTGTACCATTGAGGATGCATATACTTTGCGACCAAAGAGGTCCAAGCGTTTACTTTCCTTGTTGGCCGGGGTGGAGCAGGAACACTGTTTGGTCCTTTGGTTCGCTGCGTCTACTACCAACGAGTTTGGTGCTGGATGGGTAAAAAGGAATTCAGAGCCCTTAGAAGGGATGAAGTACTTGCGGTCCGTTTGTTTACAGGTAGGTAGGCTTGTAGCTGGAGTCTGCCAGATGGACTTAGGTTCTAAAAGGGCTACGTTGATTGGTAATGCAATCCTAGAGGAAGAAGAGGGCTGTAGGATGTCCATTAACTCATGCTGTTGTTCAGGGACTTCCTCCAAGTTAATTCTCAAGTCACTGGCAAGTCTTTTAAAAAGGTCTTGGAATTTTGCATAGTCATCCGAGGGTGTTGGAGGAAGGGGAAGTAAGGCTTCTTAAGGCATTACCTCCGGCTCTACTGGAATAGGAGCAGGACTTGGTTGACCCTGCAAGTGTGACGATGCTGCCTGGTGTCTTGTGCGTGTCATTGACAGGTTCATCAGGTGGTGGTGCTAGACCGGTGTTGCACCTGGTTGAGGTGGCGTAGCGCATGTGTTCTCGAGGGCCCAATATTGCCATGGTGGTGGGTAGGGCACAGGTGGTGCCATCCAGGGGTTCACCCCCCCAGGGGGCGGGATCCTGAGAATAGGATGAGGTAATTTTTCTATGACCTCGGTTGACTGGGGTCTGGGGATGGGAGTCTTGATACGGTGAAAAATCCCCCTGTGGTCCAGCTTCCTCCTCACTGGAGGAAGGCTGTTCAGACCCTGACTCAGCCATTGGGGAGAAGCAAGCATTCAGCAGGGGTGACTGCAGGATAGGGGACACAAACAGATCTCTTGCCTGAGTAAATTGAAGTGCTGAGGCTCCTGTGTGAGGTGAAGGCTGGGTAGGAGGAAGCTGCAGTGAGGAAACATTCCTCTGCACTGGTGTTTTGAGTCTGGGCTCACTGCCGGTCAGCCCAGTGGGTGTCGGTGCCAGTGCTGGGAGAGCAATCTCAGCCTGCAGGGGGTCAGGCAGGTTGTGGGATGTCGGCACCGCAGCGGACGTGGTGCCGAACGGTGCCAGAAGAGAGGCAGGCAGCTGGAAGCCTGAAGCCTCGGCACCGGAGCTTCGCAGCGCCGCCGCAGCCTCAGGCGGGTTTCGCGCAGTGCCGGAGGAGCTCAGCTGGTCAAATGTGCTCAAGCGGGGTAACACAGGCAGGGAAGCGGCAAATCTGCCCGGGGAAATCCTGTGTCGCAGGGTTTCCTTTGAAGCTGACAAAAGGTGCCTTTTTTTTTTTTTTTTTTTTTTTTAAAAGATTTCTTGTGTTTCTTTGAGGCAGCGGGGCTGTGGTGGGCAGCAGAGCCGGAATCAGCGCCTGGGTCTGAAGCTGCGCCTAGGGATTTCTGGAGGAGGAGCAATTTCAGTCTAAGCTTCCTGTCCTTCCGTGCCCTAGAGCTAAGTTTGCTGCAGTGGGCACATCTTTGGGGAATGTGGGTCTCCCCCAAACATTTTATACACTGTGAGTGGCCATCTGACAAGGGGATAGCTTCCTTGCAGTTACAGCAACGCTTAAAGCCTGTGGAGCCAGGCATGTCCGAAGCGGCTGCGGCTGACAGGAATTTTTTTTTTTTTTTTAAAGAGATAGAAATGGTAACTAACTATAACTAACAACAAACTAACTAGAAGGGTAATTGTAATAAGAGGAAAGAATTTTCTAATGAGCCTGCTGAGCTCTGTCTCAGGCCGGGGACGGTAGAGAAGGAACTGAGGAGACCGGCCGCGCATGTGCACTATTAAGCTAGACTCAGAGCGGGGGGGCAGGCTCTTACGCATGCATGGCCGGTACGAGTACTGCTACAAAAATCTCCGAGCAAAGGCGCAGGGATGCACCAACACCTGGAGTGGAGCACCGACAGGGACATCTTAAGTATCACATGGCCTTGACAGCCACAGTAGAAAGGTCTGAATATTTTAATTGCACTAAATCTAATGGGATTCTGTGCACAGCTGTTTCCATTAGACTGGCCAGGCTATCGCTGAGAAGGGATGGCCTTTGGGCACCACAACAGACAAGTCTACATGAGCTTGAAGAAGAACTGAAGTTATGAGCATTGGCTCTATGCTTGTATTTGAAGTGTGATTTTCCACACCCCTGAGTGACATAGTTATACCAACGTAAGTTTCTAGTGTAGATTAAGCCTGAGCGTCTAATTTTAGGCACCTACTTTGGAAAACACTTGCCTTAATGATTATCTCTAAATTTTCAGCTTCCTCTTAGAATCTTGAAATATTAAGCCCTTATTGCAAACTTCTTGTTTACAGTATCATGGAACCCTTTCACCAATGTCCACTTGACTTCTTAGCAAATAAGTCAAATTCATATGTCTACATGTGCAATATTAAGAGCAGACAGATCATGTTCCAGATCAATGGAAGCATGAGAATGAAATGCATAAAGTTTTTGGATCCTGGACTCTTTGGCATTGTAAATTATCTTCCCATAAATTACTAGATGTAAAAGCAGCATGTCTATGAAAGCTTCCCCACTTCCTTGCCTTCCCCACAATATTTTCTAGTGTTGATAGCTGCTAATATGAAGCCTTTTTCTCTGCAGTACTACCCAGCGACACCTGGTGAAAACACCATTGAATGCAGGAGCATGTCACAATATCAAAACAGTGACAAGAGTGGACTGCAGAAGAAGCTGTTATTGGGATACAGAGATTTAATTTAAAAGGTATGTCTCTCAAAAGGGCCCCAAGGGTCAGGTACTGTTGTGTTTTGGATAAGAGGGTGACAAGTCTAGGATGGGACGGAAGATTCAGTCTTCAAACTGAGTCCAACACTAGTTGTTTAAAGACCCAAGGATAATGCAATAACTGGAATGATTTTAAGAAATAATATTCAATGAAAAAGTCCAGCAGACAGCAGGTTGATGTCACTCAAATTTAGTACACAAGTCAGACATTTTGTGGGAAGCCTCCAGATCTCACAAGAAACAGCGAATCTCTAAAGTGGTTTTAACATGGTGGCTGAAATTTTTACCTTGTGACTAGGCATTTTATCATTCCTCTGCTCTGCCTTTGAAATAAAGCCGTCTTATCCCAAAAATGTAGTTTTCTGCTGTTGCTATTTTAAATACAGTTTGGCACTGCTGTGTAGTATCCACATTACAGATTGTGGAAAACTGCTGTATTTTCAACAGCTAAATATTTATGTATACAAGTGAAGCACTAGTTCAATACAAAGCACATTCTGACTAAAATTGTACTCTAATGCAGAAAAGAACATAATTTTATATTTCATGATATGCATTTTTTGTGTGTCTAATTACAGCCATGCACATTCTGCAGTAAGCTGGATCGGTCTGGACTGTGAATTTTACCACAGCAGACTAGAATTTCAGTGGTAGCTTTCCCCATAAATAAAAATGGAGATTCTGAATCCATAAATTATGAAACTGAGCAATACAATCAGTACAGTGGCCCATGTGTTATTTATTTTGCTATTAAATTCTCCATGTGAGATATGAAAGTCTGTTAAGAGATCAAAGATCAGCAGTGAACCGTTAAGAATGTTAACATCTGAACTGTCATCTTTTAGGTTTCAAAATCAGCCCTCCACTGGAATGAATGGGGAGTTCACACATCTTCCAGAAATAACTGCAGGTTGCCTGCAGATTTAGGAAGACATCACCATATGATACGATAACAAATTAGGGATACGTAAGACCAGTAGATTGCAGAGTCTAACACCTTTCACTGAAAAGCCCCCTACTATTTAACTCAGGGTCTATAAACTTGAGCTCTTCAGATGATTACAACTGCCAAAGGATCATATTAAGAAAGAGGCAACCTTCAAAGAAGTAGGACTCAAACCATTTAGGGCATTACATGTCAACACCACCAGCTAACGTCTCACAGAAATCAAATGAAAACCAATGCAGACCATGGGCATAGCAAGCCTAGCAGCAGATTCTGCACAAGCAGAACATATCTTATGTCAGCTCAGTCTCAGCCAGCTAGCTCCTATTCAAACCCCACTCTTGGCTATACACTGGAAAAGTCACTCATCTGCACCATGTGTGTCCAGTGAAATGGAGACTGCTCTGAAGGCACATCTCAATATTAATGAAATCCTCTTTGCACAAAGGTCTATCAGAAAGCTTATGTACCGCGTAAGTCCTAATTAAGTCCTCAGAATAAGTCTTGTAATGGTCACACACACACACAGAATAGAATATATTTTTCAAATAAATCATTTTGGTCCACACCAACTTGCTTATACGAGTAGACTTCAGACACTCATATACCTTGATTAAGCATTAGCAACAAACATACCTGGTGCAACAACTGGTTTGCATCCAGTTGCAGAAAGATGAGGACATTTAACAGAGGTGCATTCTGTTTGTAAACTATAGTCTGAGACAACTCCTACAGCTTGACAATGTCCATAGTAGTCCACAGCCACACGGTCAGAATAGGCAGCACACACATTATTGTAGGTTTCACCATTATGTCCACATACTGGTTCCACTGATTTGCAGAAGGGCTGAAAAAGAGTTTGTAAAAAAGTGCAAAAAACTTGGTTTATTTACGTTGGAGACAAGACTTCAGGATGACCTTATAGTAGTTTTAAAGTTGATAGGGATACACTGCTCATGCTAGCAAAGTGTGTCAAAAGTCAGTAATGGAAATCTAGAGTAAATAGCCCATGCAATTTTATGAAATGTATAATAAACAAAAGGAGTAAGTTACAAGAGAAGACAACAGAAGAATATAAATACTGTAGGTTTAAGAGGCACCTAAGGGTAGGTCTATACTTACCTCTGGGTCCGGCGGTACGCAATCGATCTTCTGGGATCGATTTATCGCATCTTGTCTAGACACGATAAATCGATCCCAGAAGTGCTCGCCGTCGATGCCAGTACTCCTGCTCCGCGAGAGGAGTATGTGGAGTCGACGGGGGAGCCTGCCTGCCGCGTCTGGACCCGCAGTAAGTTCGAACTAAGGTACTTCGACTTCAGCTACGTTATTCACGTAGCTGAAGTTGCATATCTTAGTTCGAAGTGGGGGGTTAGTGTGGACCAGGCCTAAGATTTACTTCTGTTAAGGGACAGGAAATGAGGGTGCTGTTAAAAATCAGGTATTGGGAAACAAGCACTAAAACAACAAAAAAGGGGTAAGCGTAGCAAATTCTGAATATGTTTTTCACGTTCTTAAAATTACTTTATAAAATAAAGGGTTTAGAAAGATATAACCTCATGTTGATAGTTTTATTTCAAAGGAGTAAAATTTATTACTGTTATTACAGATTTCAGCCCAACATATGTATATTTGTTTGGTGCTTGGTTTTATTGTTGATTCTTTTTGTTTGTTTTTTGTTTTGTTTTTTATGTCCCTATCATGCCTTCTAGGTATATGTACAAACAACCATAAAAATTAATACTTTTTTTCCAACTGAACTAGTGCCAATTAACAATAACTCCCCAAAAGAAAACCAACAAACCAACCAACACACTCAGGAAAAGTGTACTCGAAAAGCCAACAAATTCAAATTGTTGGACCAAGGGGAGAAGTGAATTGAGTTCAAAGTCTCCTCCAGAGTACTCCCAGATAAGCTGTCACCCCACGCTATCCTCAGAGTCCTCTCAAGTGGAAAAAAAAGAGAGACAAGCCCAACTCCATCTTCCCTTGCTAGGGACTACAGCCCTGACAATAATACCTCTGCCAGCAGCATCAAAGGTAGCTGACATCATCATGGACATTTGATCTTTGTGCACCGTGTAAAGAATTGTATAATGAACTGTGTTAGAAAAATAGACGTATATTTAATAGTGTTCTAAGAAAATGTAAAAGGGAACTTTGCTGCTTTCTGACTGTCTTCTTGACATAGCTATTAAAACTCTGCTGAAACAACTTCTAAGGTAGTAAAAATAAAAGCTGGTTTGTGTCTTATCTACAGTGAATTCTTGGTCTGTGTAGATAACAAGACAAAGCAAGCCACACAAATGTCTGATTCACTAGACAGGTGCAGATCTCCCTAGTAAGATAAACTGAGAGGATGGTACTGAGTGGACAGAACTAGCCAACCAGCAACTCCAAGGCCACTGTCAGGGACAGTGGGTCATGAACCCTGTTACATGAGGCTCTCTGGTGCTAGCAGGTTCCAACCTGCCACTCAGGGACCAGCTAACTGTTGTCAGAATAGGAGCTGAACTCAGACAGAGGACCCCAATCTTAGGAGCTGTTTGGCAGAATGCTGAGGGTCCTAATTGGTTCACAGCTCCTATTTATACACAGCGTAGAAACAGGAAGTTGCCCATGCAACTGGGATCCACCTTGCTCTGGACTGTGTCTCTTGTGCTTCCTCCTTGGCCTCCTGCTCCCCTCGCTACCCTTCCTGGTACCCTGATCTGGTCATCGATCCGTAGCTCTGCTCTCAAGTTTGTCTCCTGCTTCTGATCTCCTGGTAACTGACTCGGACAGTCGACTCTCAGTTTGCCCTCTGGCCTGTCTCAAACTCTGATCTCCTGGTATTTGACCTGGCCTGACTCCCAACTCCTGCTCTGACCACTAGGTCAGACCATCCATATCCCAGTCATGACAGCCACAAGAAGCAGATAAATAAGAATAAGACAACTGTAGTATGAAATAATGGAATACATGAAAGCAATGAAGAGACAGCTGGGTTGAGTGAGTGAGGAGGATAGCAAAGGCGAACATATATATACACAATATATTGCTTTTTTTAAAATGTATCAGTTAAAAGGATCTGTGGTTAGTCTGTATGAAAATATACTTAGAGAAAATATATTTCATTCAAACAGCTCTGTTCTATCTAGCAAACACCATATTTAGTTAGCTATCCAAGATACTGTAACTAATCACTGTAGTTTTCCTTTAATAAGAAAAATATATGGCAAAACCTGGTGCTAACATGATCAGAACATATACATAAATAAGCATACCTAAAACTTTTGATTTGTTCCCAGAGCCCAGGAGTGAGCACAGCTATGAAACTTTGAATTGACAAAAAGAACTGGCCATAATATACAGTGCTTATTTTACACGTGGCTTGGCAATCAAAATTTTGCCGACTCAATCCTACTTTTATTTTACTTCAAGGTGGATAAAAATCCATGATTTAAAATAACAAAACAAAAATATCCAATTTAAATTTTTTAAAAATCCTTTAAAAAAATTAAATTAAATACATTAAAAAAAAACCAATTTAAAATTAAATTTGAAATTGACAACATATGTTAAGGCCAAACTTATTATAATCTATTAATATCATTTAAATTAAATGCAAAAATAATGTTAGGTAGTAAATATTTTCTGCCAAGTTTTAAAATAAGGCATATCACTGAACTGTTGGAAGTCATTGTCTAAGCACCAGCTTTTGACAGCAGTAGCCTCTTTGGCAGGTGCAGAGAAAATAGTTCAGTTCAATGACTGGATCATTCAAAGTTAAGAAACCAGTTGGCAGTTGAAAGAGCAGGAAAGATTGCTTTGCTCTTCCAATCTATGAATCAAAATAGGTGTGAGGATGAGATCTACTAGATCTAAAATCTTGATATGGTGACCAAAACCAATCAGTTCAATTCACCAACTAGAGCTAATAAATAATAAATCAGTTAAAAAAAAAAACACGTTTGCATTTAGAACTAACTTTTCTTATTTTCCAGCATATTTAACGTGGTTTATTTTTTTGTAAATTAAAATATTTTGTGCATTTTAATTAGTTTTAAATTTCTAGCCAGAACTTGAAAAAAAATAAAAAATTATCTTGTAAATAAGAAATGCATTATTCACCATTTTCTAAAACAATAAAAAAGTAAAAATTAAGAATTTGAATACATTTAATTTAAGCTAAATAAATGTGTATAGATGTGTATCTTCCTGGTTAGCAAAAAGAGCACCAAATTTAGTGTAAAGTCTATATTTAGCTGCAAATTAATAAATTTTAATCATTACCAATGAGAATCACCATTTCTTTAAGAAAATAACTAAAAAGTACAAATGCAAAACACCATTAAAATTGATTAGTTAAGTCAAGGTTTCCTGATTGCTTATTTAAATCATGATTAAATTGCTTTGATTTCCACCGTTTTTTACATATATTTTATTTTATTTTATTGAGTGCCCCAACTCAGATACTATGTTTTTGAAAGCATTACTTTAATGAGAATTTTTTGTGAACCAGAAATAAATTCTGGTTGGACATGGCAAATGAAAATGGAACATTAAAGAATGCTGTTGAATAGCTGGTAAATATTGCAAAAACTATTTCATACCTGGCATGGACCCCTGTATGATACATTTTTTCCTTTTTGGTACAAAGTACACAAGTTATTATATTCCATATTATCTGTGTCACAAACAGGATCCCGTAACTGGTCACAACTGAATTGTCTTGGCACACATTCATGCTGGCTACATCCAAACTTCTCAAAACTCGTTAAGCAAACCTGCTGCTTTGGTATGCACCTGCATAAATTAATAACATTTTCACATTATGTAGGTTTATTAACTCAAAATATTCAGGGGAACATTAACTTTTGGCATACTTTCACAGGCTTTAGAGCTAGGTATGGCTAAGTAGAGTGGTAGAAAACTTGTGTAACAAAATATTTCAGGTAATCTAGTTTCAGGGTTCACTACAAACCTAGTACTGCATAAAATTTTGTCGAGGTATATGAACCTGAGATGAGATTCAAAATACAAATCCTCCTCTCTGCAAGTGTTCTGTCCTGGGTTTGGGGAAAACCTTGCTAGAACTATCAGTTTCTAAGTTTCACTTTGCAAATATAGGTTCAAGCAAAAGTCAGAGTATGAACCCATCTGAACCAATACCAAAACAACGAACAAAAGCAAAAAGTTAACTGAATTTTTATGAACAGAAACAGCTATGTTGCACAATTCTAGCTGAACACTGCCCTGAGATAGTATACAATTACCATTAAAAACAAAGGACCAAATTCCATTAATTGATTATGTTCAACCTGGGATTGAAAAAAAAAATAACTGAAAAATGTAATACCTAATATAACTTCTCTTCTGACAGTGACATCTCCCCTAATCTGTCACTGAAGGGAAATACAGAGCAGCAGAGAACAGAAATAGAGAGGGAAAGGATGCTAAGATAAATTAACACAAATACTTTTTTTAATACAAAGTAAGTGCTTTATATGGAAAATTTATCTGGGAATCACTGTTTGCAGCACCTTCTTACCAAGATATCCTTCTGCTAAGGGTAGAAACTCCAGCCTGTAGTGTGATGAATGTACTGATGGAAAGCCAAATGGCTGTTCTACAAATCTCCTCTATCTGCTCATAATACTGCCAATCATTTTGTAGAGCGTGCCTTAATTGTCGCTGAGGCCTATTACCCTGTGTTCTATAGATTTTGCTGATAGACTGAAAATAGAGAGACACTAATATTGGGAGCCGTGCATTTTATTTATTACTTATCTTTAGTTTTCTCATCAGTGGTATTGTGCCACATTTTTGTTTATGTTCTTTTAAAGATTATCTGACTCTGTTAAAATGAAACAGCAGGGACTGGACAGAGGCTATTGAGAGATTTCACAAATTAGCAATACAACAACACTTAGTACTTATATAATGCCTTTCACCAGAGAAGTTATAATTGCTTTACAACAGTGTGTATTGTTTCTATTTTACAGATTAAAAAAAAGGCACAGATCACTCCTGACTCAGTTCCTTTCTTTAGCCATTGGACTGAAAAGACATCAGATGTATAAAGGTTACAAGGAGGTAAAAAGCCCCATATCTTATTTCCAATACCATAAACCATCCAGTCCACCCATTATCACATTTATATAATAATTCTGTTTTATTTCTAAAAGTAGAATCTGCAACATGCATTTTAAAGAAAATGTTAACATTTCAGAAATAATCAACTGAACAAAATGCAGACACTTATTGCAGTCTGTGAGTATTGCAAAATTAGAAATTAGGTATCTCACAAATTCCCACTTGTTTACTTGATTTGTAAAATATTGCTATAATTACAATATATAGTATCATTGCCAGGGAAGGAAGTATAAACTGATTTATCAATTAAAAATGTCAAATATATTTACATATTTAATCTTTACCTCTGATTTTTGGTACAAGGGTTAGGGTTACAAGGATCCTTGGAGATACATGATCCAAATTCAAACTGATTGTCCTGGAGCCCAACACATCGTGCTATGCATGCACTTGGATATGTGCGTCCATTTTGCCCACACACTGGGACAAACTGATCAGCACAGTTACATGGTAGACCTGAAAAAATAATATACAGATCAGTAATTTGGCTTGTATAGTTTCATTGGCAAAAAATGTACAAAATATTAGGGTATGTGTGACCAGCAGGTGAAGCAAATAACTGAGCTAGCTGTATTGGGACAAGTCATATGTAATCTTGGACAAGTCATTTGACCTTCTTTGGCCTCAACTCAGTGCAAAAATCTTAAGAGTATGTCTACACTTAAAACACTACAGCTGAGGTTACACCGCTGTAGCGCTTCAATGTGGACACTACCTATGCCAGTGGGAGGGTTTCTGCCATTGGCATAGGTAGCCCACTCCCCCAAGAGGCAATAGCTAGGTTGATGGAAGAATTCTTCTGTCAGCCTAGAACTGTCTACACTGGAGGTCACATTGGTATAGCTATATCTGTCAGGGGTGTGAAATCCACACCCCTGAGAGATGTAGCTATACCAATATAAGCTTCTAGGGTAGACCAGGCTTTAGTTTAAAAACAAACAAAAAACAGAACCACAGTGACTTGCCACTGACATTTTGAAATTTTCTGGACAAACTGCAAGAAGAGTTCTAAGTCAGCCTTTTACTTTACTGTTAGGACTCAAATGAACATGTAAAGTTTCTGGATTTTGGAAAACGGTACCTGTAAACATACGACGTTCCTCTGCTGAGTTATGCTCATTAAGACACTGACGAGTGGAACATATCAAGTTTCCAGCGAAACAAGAACAGACATTACAATCTATGTTAAAGGATGTTCCATGGCCTTAAAATAAGAGAGAGAAGTATTTTATGTGTATAATTACAAATGAGTACAGACATTCCCCCCACCAAGAGACACTGATCTAAAAGACTTACTTTATATAGTTAAAGCTGGAGACAGAATTTCGTTATAAACTATTCCCCATTTTTCTCATGTTCATGAAACTTTCAGAAATGGGTTTGTTTGTTTGAGCTGAAATTTCTATTCTTGGTCAGAGTTCAGAATGTTTTTGCATTTAACTTGAGGAAAATCCACTCACTCGTGTTTTTGACTAATGGGAAAGTGGGGAAAAATACTCAGGCAGTTCCTTTTAAAAACAAAAAAAATTACAAATAAAATGCTAAAACCTATGTAAAACTGTAATGTTAAGGTTGCAAAAATAAAATACTCAGGAAATGAAAATGCTAAAGCTCTCCAGATTGGTGTAAAAATGTTTATAACACCTTGGCTTGTGATCTTCTTTTTTTAATATTTGACTTTCTTAAAGATACGTTTAAAGATACTTTTCTGTTGAATTGCACTTAGGTAAACTCCAGGCAAGTTTGCTAACTTTTGTATTATAGATTTTTTTTTCCTGAATAGTATTAAAATTTCTGTTTAAAGTGCGAAGTAATAGACCATCACATCCTGAGATAGATCCTTATTTATGAGCCTGCACCCTTTGCACTGCTCACTTCCCTCCCCGGTGTGCCCTTTTTATGATCCGAGAACATTATCTCAGTCTAACCCATAGTCAATAATTTGCAAATGTTATTTATGGTCTTAAACTAGCTCCCAGTGCATATCTGTCCAAGTTAAAAAAAACAACACATCACAATCTGGCATTATTAGCTGCAGGCAGCTGTGTCTACTCCATAGCAGTACGGAACAATGAGTGTTTACACTCACTACTGAGACATACTGGCAAAACAGTATAGAGGAACTTAGGGCCAGATCCTTTGAAGGGATATACATAAACAAAGGCCTATCCTCAGAATTTTCAGGACTGAGCCCTTAATATTGCAGCTGCCAAGACCCAATTTGGTTTCAGCAAGGTGATCAGTGTTTTACTTTCATAGTCACTTAGGGTATATCTACGCTGCAATTAAAAATTTGTGGCTGACCTATGCCACCTGACTCAGACTCGTGAGGCTTGGGTTAAGGGGCTGTGTAACTGTAGTGTAGACCTTTGGGCTTGGGGTAGAGCCCGGGCTCTAGGACCCTGTGAAGTAAGTAAGGAAAGAAAGCAAGAAAACAGCCCCACCGCCTGAGCTCTGTGAGCCCAAGTCAGCTACCATGGGCCAGTTGCAGGTGTCCAACTGCAGTGTAGACATTCCATAAAATTCAACAAACTAATCACCCCTTAATCTAGAGGGCAATCCTTCACAACAAATAAGCCAAAATTAATAAATGCCATTTCTGTAATGAAATACAGATAAATGTAACAGTATGAAAGCAGACTAGATTAAGAAGTGATTAGTTTGTTGAATCTAAGTGATTGTGAAACAACTTATTTATTTAAATTTGCAACATTAACATTGCATTAATATAGATTTTTTCACATAATATGGTAAAAGGTTATCTGAAGATCAATTCCTACATTGGACCTGATCTTGCAAACATTTATTACAGACCATAATGGTTACTACTATGAGTAACCCATTGTAAACGCCAAATAAAAAGACCTGAAAAAAATGAATGTTAGAATAAGCAATTCCTGCCTTTATGAAAGCAAAATAAATATTCCGTCGTCATCATTCCATGAGAAACTATGACAAATGCTTTACAAATAGGTTTTTTTTAACCCTAACTTGAGCCATAGCATTATTTGATTTAGCTAAGTTCTAATGAAGTTTCTAAACCAAACACAAAGAGAGGCACTTGTAAACTATGGATAAACAATGGGTAAACTTAATATATGCATCTTAACTGTAAACAATGAAATCCATGGTACTATTTAGAGTATACTAGTAGAGTACTGAAAGAAAAACGTCCATAAAAGCAGTCACATAGGGTTACCATATTTGAACACTGAAAAAAAACAAAAAACAAAAAAACAGACATTCCACAGGGGCTCCTGGCCCCGCCCCAACTCCACCCCTTCCCCACCCCCATTCCAACCCCTTCCCAAAAGTGCCCGCCCCAACTCCGCCCCCTCCCTGCCCCATTGGACCCCTGCCCCAAATCCCTGCCCCAGCCCCGCCTCTTCCCCTGAGCACACCACATTCCCCTTCCTCCCACCTCCCTCCCAGCCACGCGAAACAGCTGCCTCCTCCCCAGGCTCCAACTTTCCCGGCTCCCGCCGCTCTCCAGCCCATGTGCCCCTGGCCGGGCGCTACCCCCGCGCACCAGCAGCCAGAGACAGGGGGACGGGAAGTTGCTTCGGGCCGCGGGCCTGCCACCGAGCTGGGCATCCCAGCCCCAACGCGCTCCCAACTGCGAGGCTGCATCCCAGCCACAGGCTCCCTCTCTGGCCAGGCTGGAGCAGAGAAGTGCTGCGTGCGTGGCCCAGACCTCACCCCCGGGCTCAGGGGGGTCTCGCCTCGCTCTCAGCTGGACCTGGTAAGGCTGCGGCAGCTCAGGCCAGGCGGCTGCGGGAGGCGCTGCAGCGCGGGCCCTTCCAGGTAGATGGGGGGGAGCTCGCGCGCCCGGGAGCCACCGCCGTGCGCTGAGAAACTTTCCCCTGCGCCGGGACCCTCCCCCCAGGCAGCGGCTCTGCAGGAGGTTGGGAGGGGGAGGAAGCCCCGGCTGCACGGACCGCTGGCGGGGGAGGGGAGAGGGCTCCTTGCATGGCTGGGGTGGAGGGAGGAGACCGAGGCTCTGCCAGAGCCATGGGGGATGCTTGGAGGAGGTAGAAGCGGCCGCGAGTCCGTCCCCCCCCCCCCCACAGCTGGCTGCAGAGACGCCACCGCTCCTAGCCGTGGGGCGCGGGGTTGCAGCAGCACGGGAAGGGGAGAGGATTGCAATCCACAGGCTGCAGCGAGCTGACACCCCAAGAGGAGAGAGGGGATGGCGATTAACAACTGAAAATGAGGACATATGGTAACCCTAAGTTACACTTTTAGGTAACAATTAAATAATCAATATTTATGTCTTGCTATTGTGTGTAGTTTTTGTTCGCTCTTTTTAAGAAACATTTATGTACTTCATGTTGTGCAGAGAATATTTTTCTCTATAGAAATCTCATGAAACCACCTAATGCAGAATGTTGCTCAAACACATGATACTGTATCACTGCAGGAGTAGGGACTGGGGAATAAGCTCTCTCTGCACAGCATTCCCCCACCAGCTCTGTGGAGTAAGCCTGTCCAAGTCAAGACCGCCAGAGGCAGCATTCACTTATGCTCTTTTCCATTCGGAGGAGTTCCAAGGAGGGACAGCCATTGGCCCCATCGCTCCTTAAATAACTCACACTGTCAGGGAACTTGAAAAGGCCAGAGAACATGAACCAGTGCTGAGAGGACAGGACTTCAAGCAGATGGCCTTGGCGTTCACCGCCCTCCCAGAAAATACACTCTTAGTTTGCAGAAACTGAGTCTAATCCTGTACTTACTTTTCCTTTGTCCTCCAACAATACATGACTTTTGGAGGTCAACACAGTGCATCTCCATACAGTTTTCTAACAGTCCACTCTGTCCACAGGTACAAATTTTGAAGCAACCAACATCTCCTGCAGATGATGGAACCTGAATAAGTGTACCTTGGCGGACAATAAAATCTGAAGCTTCTCCCAACTTGCAACCTATGCACATAAAAGAAACATCAGCTCATTAAAAATGAATTACGTTTCAGAAATGTTTAGGGATAACAAATACTCTGTATGAAGAAATTCTGATGGTGGAAAAATCACTTCTGAGGATTTGTGGAAAAAATATATACATCTTCAAATTTCTGCAAAAATGGAAAGCAGTTTTTGGAGGCAGAGGAGTGTCATTTTGCATCCAAAAGTGGTTCTCTTTGTGAATAATAACATTGGTACAATCCATAATATTGCTCTTGGGAAAGGATTTCACCATTTTCAGGATCAATGGTAACTGGCAGAAATGTGAAGAATTTGCCCAAGATAAAATTCCTAAATACATGCAGAAATACTACTTTTTGCATGCAAATGCAAAAAGAAAATGTGTAGTTTCACATCACGCTAATCAGCTCTCCTAGTTTCCCCATCATTCTGCGTCAGAATACATGGACATGACAAATGCCACACACTTAAGATACACCAGCTCCTAACTTGTACTAAAATCTGGCAACTAAGCTCTGTTGTTTCTCTTTCCTGACCTCCTTTCCTCTTCCTTGCTTCTATTCTTGTGTGCATTTTGAAGACACTCAATAACACATTATGAAAATATGTTAACAAAATAAAAAGGAATAAAAAAGTTAAGAGAAAGAAAGAAAGAAAGAAAGAAGAGGAAGAGATAGAAAAACAGCAGTGAGATGGAGAAAGGAAAAGGAAGAGGAGGATTAAAAGCCAGGAAGTGCAAGGGATAGTGAAAGGAACAGGAAAGAAGAGATTACTTACCTCTACAGTAGTTAAGAGTTCTTCAAGATATTTTGTCATTGTGGGTGCTCGATGTTAGGTGTATGGCATGCATGTGCACCTTTGATTGGAAATTTTTCATCAGTAGTGAGTGTCCGCACCTGTATCCTACACATTCTCATGCTCCAGAACGAGGTTATATAGGGAAAGTTGGACCTTCTCAACTCCGAAGTTCAAGGCAAGAATTCCGAAACAGAGAGGAAAGGAGGGAAGGTAGTGGGGCTCCCAGAGGGACAAAACACCTTGAACTTCAGTTACTGCAGAGGTAAGTAACCTCTCCTTCTCCAGGCTATTGTCCCTAGAGATGCTCTACATTAAGTGACTCCAGAGCAGTACCTTAATTACAGTGGTGGGTGTTGAGGAGATGAGTTAAGAACAGTTCACAGAATGGCCTCAACAAAAGCTGCATCAGGTCTGAAAGTGTGACGATAGCATAGTGCTGCAAAAATGTGTGCACTAATGATCAGGTGGCAGCTTTGCAAAGGTCTGCAATGGGTATGTTCTTAGGCAGAGCTACAGAGGTGGACTGAGCTCTGATGGAATGGACTGTCACCCTAGGTGAAAGGTGCACCCCACAAGCTTTGCAACATGTTAGGCTGCACCCTGAGACCTATTCAGATAGACTTTGTGAGGAAAGAGGAGTTCCTTTTATTCTCTCAGCAATGGAGATAGAGGGTCTGAGAAAGGATCTGAAAGGTTATTCCTGTGGCAATAAAAAGTGAGGGCTCTTCTGAAAGCTAGAGTATGTAGACTGGCCTCTTCCCTTGAAGCATGAGGTTTGGGATAGAAAACCAGTAGCTGGATGTCCTGATTGACATGAGAGTCCAACAAGAATTTAAGCAGGAAATAAGGATGAGGACAAATAGTCACCTTGTCTCGACACAGTGTAGAGGTGGATCAACCATAAGGACTCCCAGTCCACTTATTCTTCTGGCCAAAGTAATGGCTACAAGGAAGGCTGTTTTAAGAGACAAGTACAGAAGAAAACAACTGCACATGGGCTCAAAGGGTTTTTTTTATTCCCTCAAAGCATTAAGGACTAAATTAAGGTTGAGTGGGCTGTATTACAGAAGGAAAGAGGTTGGTCAAACCCTTCAGGAATCTTTTAGTAAGGTAAGGTGAGTAAAAACTGAAACCCACTCAACTGGTTGGTGAAAGGCTGTAATAGGAGCCAGGTGGACCTTGGTCGACCTGAAAGATAATCCCTGGGTTTTTAATTCAGCAGGTAGTCCAGTACGATAGAGAGAGAAGACTCAGACAAAGACAACGACCACTGTGCACACAAAATGCTTTCACTTCTGGAGGTATGTTTTCCTTAGGACATGCTTCTTACTGTTTAGCAGCACAGACTGCACCTCAGGAGAATTGTCCTGTTCTAGACCAGAGAGCAATCAAGAAGCCATGCCCAAAGGTGTAGCAATGAAGTTGGTGTGGGTTACACAGCCTGATTTCTGGGTCAGGCAGTCTGTCACCAAAGGGAGGAGAAGAGGTGGTCTCAGCACTAGCCAAATCAGGTGCGACAACCATACCTGTCTTTGCTTTCTCCCTGTCTCTGCTTGTTTAGGACTTTGAGAAGCAAAGACATTGGAGGGTAGGCATATAGCAGCACACGTAGCGTGGCAGTCAGGAGAACGTCTTCCAGAGAGTTGTGACTAAGCCTGACCCATGAGCAAAATGATGGCATTTTGTGTTGAATGGTGTCACAAAAAGATCTACCTCTGGGGAGCCTGATGTGAGGCAGATCTTCCAAAAGATATGATTGTTCAGTTCCTATTCGTGATCCTGAAGGAAATGCCTGCTCAGATAGTCTGCCATGGTGTTCTGCAGACCTAGTAGGTATGCTGAAGAGATTGATTTGGTGGATTAGACACCAATTCAAGAGCTTTATTGCTT
Organism: Malaclemys terrapin pileata; assembly: GCF_027887155.1. Lineage (NCBI taxonomy): Eukaryota > Metazoa > Chordata > Testudines > Emydidae > Malaclemys > Malaclemys terrapin. The sequence goes on from NC_071506.1 coordinate 173,749,372, forward strand.
CTGCAATTAAGGACAGGGATTTTCCTCCTCCTTGGTTGATGTAAGACAACAGGGCAATGGTGTACGTCATAATACTTACAAAGTGGTCCTTGATCTTGGATGAGAAATAACAGCATATGTAATGGACTGCCTATAGCTCAAGGATGTTGGTATGGAGCAACGATTCCTGGGGGATCCACGTGCCTTGTGCTATTAAGACCTGAAGGTGAGCTCCCAAACCCAGCATAGATGTGTCTGAGGTGATGGTCCTTATGGGAGGTAGACATGAAAAAGATGTCCCAATGCAGACCCTGCAGGGGTCCTTCCAGCAACTGAGAGAGTCAAGGACTCTCTAGAGAATGGACACCTTTGGACAGGCTGTGTCTGTTGCATGTATAAACAGTTTGAGCCAGACTTGGAGGCATCTGGAGTGAGGCATAACAAACGTGCAGGCTGCCATATGGCCAAGGAGCTGTAAGCAAGACCTCGCTGTGGTCTGAGGGCTCTGCTATAGAGTAGATGAGATGGAGTGTGGAAAATATCCGGTAGGGAATGCTGGGCCTCCTGAACCTTCTCAAGGGGAATTTGTAGTGTCTCAGCCACGCTCTTCATCAGATCCCAAAAAATTTTAAAGTCATCAGTACAGGATGATGGAGGGGATAGGATTGCTTCATCTGGGGACGCCAATCATTTATTGGAAGGAGGCTCCACTGGCTCCTGATCCTCTGAAAAAAGTCTCCCTGAGAAGGTGGAGCTTGCTGTGGAAGGGGTACTCTGGGCCTGAAGGCTCCTCTTGGCGGGCCTTTTTACATCAAGGCTCCCTGTAAAACTGGTCAGGGAAGGGGCCCATGTGGTAGAATGCCAATGTGGTGAGGCATATGGAAAGGGTGTGGGACCCTAGGAATGTTCCTGCCAACATTGGCAGGGAGGATGATGACTAATTCCCAGAGTATCCTTGTCAGGGTAGATAACAAGGGACAGAGGCTGTAAGGGAAAGGTAGTCAAATCCTGGAGAGAGATGTTTGACTCTGAAGACGTATCATCCCACGTCCAATAGAGGAGCTAGAGTAGTTGGTACTGGCAGGTGAGTCGGTGGTAGAATAGGTGCGGGCATCCAAGTCCAAAGCTGGCAAACCTGTGCCCAGGGAAAAATAAGGAATACTAAAAAAATAAGATACAGAGAGCGAGAAAATAAGCTAGTGGACACTGCAAAGCTCTGTGTCTAAATACAGGTGGTTGAAAAGGAACTGAGTGGCAGTAAGTCTGACCTTCCCTATATATCCTTGTTCTGGAGCACATGGAAGTGAAAGATGCAAGCATGGACCTACAGACCTGTTGAACAAATCTTCGATGGAAGGTGTATGGGCATCTACATGGTGTCCCCCTAGGGACAGTAACTCAAAGAACTAAAATTGGGGGGTTGTTTGTTTTAAGATAGATAAGAGTAACTGATTAATTACTAAACTAAACCCATGGATTGTCAATTAATTAAAAAATTATTAAAAACACAAGGAAGATGTTAGAGTCACAGTTCAACCTTCTGAGGACTTTCTGAAACAGAGTTTCTGTCTCCATTAGCAATTGAATCACTCTCTTGTAAAAGTCAGGCCAGTGCAATTCAGTGCAGTGAAATCCATCTTTTTCAGCCTCAGGGCCAAACGTGCTATTTCATAAAGGTCATGGGGACACAATCAATACTTTTAACTAGTTCTCTAGGCTTAGGTAGAGCCACTCGAGCACCTATCCATTCTCTCTCTCCAGGGCTCCCACAGCCCAGCAGGGATGTAGGTATTGGAACAGCTGGCCAGCAAGCTACCCTTCCTTCCTTTGTGATATAGCAGATGGCCAGTGAGGGAAACTGCTGAGCAGCTGCAGGAGTAAAGTAACAGCAGCTGTTCAGAGCACTCCCAGCTCTCATCAGAGATGCTCCTGAGGCTGAGAGGGAAATAGTGGAATGTAGCTGGGGAGGTGATAATCTCTGCTTATTCTCAGTAGCAACGGAGCTGATTCAAAACCTTCAATTAAATCAGTCTCTCTCTCTCTCACTCACTCAAGGGGAAATATTTTCAATTCACAATCAAATAAAAATATTCTTCCTAACACAACTGCCCTCAAGAGAAAAAATGTAGGGGTACAAGTGGCCTCCAGGCCACAGGTTGAATCCTGATTCTTTAAAGGGAACTGGAAGAAATGGTGGTAATATCTGTCCATAAGATTGATGGTGTTCAGCCACCATTGGTGACTGGGGTAATGACTTGGGAATCTGGTTAGAGAATCAGGTAGCAGCAGTCAAAAAGGCATTTTACCATATACGGATACTGCCGTATCTTTTAAATGAGGATCTTGCTACCATCATCCATGTCTCTGCCACTTCCAAGTTAAACTATTGCAATGTACCCTGTATGTGAGTCTACATCTCAAATTCATGATTTGGAATTTGGACTTGGTGCAAAAGGCAGCTCAGGTGGCATTCTATAGATGACACCTGACACTGCTCTAGGACCTGCACTGTTTACCTGCGAGTTTCTGGAAAGACTTTAAGGTGCTATTTTTGACCGATTAAGCTTTCTATGGCCTAGGACCAACCTTCTTGAGATACCACCTTTCACAGACATTTGCCATAAGGACCTCCAGAGCTCTTAGAATGTTCTCGAGACCTCGTCTGAAACAGCCGATATCTGAGGACTTTCGGGACTCACTGCAGGGTCCATTTGTTTCACCTGGCTGGGAAGTAGTATTTGATTGTATGCTGCTGCTTGCGGAAGGGGTGAGTTGATTCGTATTGCATTATGTTTTTGTAATTTTAAATAATTGGCATGATGCTCAGAGGCTACATAAAGGCACTTTTATTTATTCTAAATTGAAATAAAATAAAATAAAAAAAAAAACTTTCAGATCGCCTACCGGACAGAAAATTCCTTAAACATGTGTCTTTTGAGGGAAGGGAGAAAAATGAAAAAGGGAAATGAGAAATTCTTGGGGAGATCTAAAAAAAGGTTGAAAAGACAACCCCCGCTTTGTGGGGAAAAATGGTAACCGTGACAATCTTAAAACAGTTTTTCCTTTTTTTGGAATATTACCAGCACATTTTAAAATATTTACCAAAATTTCTACAATTCACGTTTAACTAACAGCTGAAGTGTAAATAGCAGTCCAAACCTCTTACCTTGAACACAAAAATAGGGAAGACAGGGTTCTCCAGACTGACATCCTTTTCTATTTACTTCACACAACTGATTGGCAGCACAAGGATTTGGATTACATGGATGAGTAACCTCCTCCACAATGTTACCTAAAGAACTCGGGCCTGAAATTGTAATTACAGATCAGCTGCAGTGATTTAAATAATAACGAGGTCCATGATAATTTTTCTAATAAAGCATGGCATTTCCTATTTTGAACATTTAATTTTATTCTGCCACATACAATTTCTTGAAATCTTTCGTTCTCCACTGTTGAGAATGCTTATGTAGAAGCTTTACATGAGAGGTTACTTGTAATGGGTTAACATATTAAGCCCTTCACTCCTGAAAACCCTGGCCCAAATTCTACTCATAAGTAACCATGTGTTTGATCAATCTTGTTCCCCAAATAAGTTTTGTCTACAACACAGAACACAAATTGGGACTGATTGGCAATCTCTAATCAAGAGAAACCCCATGACAGCAACAGCAGGGTTGTTAAAGGACAGCCTGAAGATGAATTGGAAACATACATAGTTTCTTGAAGACAATTTGGTGTCACTGGTGAACTGTTAAGATTCAACTCAGTTTCCCTCGACTCTGTAGTAATGACTTCCTTGCATAAAGAGAAAAAGGAAAGTGAGGGGAAAGGAGAGACAATGACATGGGAAAGGTAACTCAAATACAGAAACATGATGAGAAGAGGATGTTGTGAAGGATGCTGGGATAGATATTGCATTCACATATTGTATTTTATGTTTAAAGCACAAAAACCCCAAACAACAACAACAACAACAACAACAAAAACCCATTGTAACTAAGATAGGCCAGACAGTACAAGCCATAAAGTACTCACAGCCCTTTTTATCAAGATAGGGGATGGGTGGGGGTGAAAAAAACTTTCGCCTACCAGGGCCTCTTGTACAATTTCTGGTATATTTAGTAAGCATGTAAATCCATGAATAGTTTTATGTATGTTTTCTCTCTGTCCTTTTACCCCAATAAATATACTCTGCTGAGAATGAGCTGTGTGATAACTTGAAATGGCTGGCACTCACTGGCTATAGCCCTCAGAAAGAAAGCACAGCAGAAGTACTGGCTGTTCAGCAGACTGGCTTGCTGGGGATATCAAAGTATATGGCAGAGGGCTGCGCAGCCTCAAATCTCTGCTCAGATGGTAGTGGAATAACTGAAGGCCTGAGACCTGAATGAGCATTTCTACAGTGGACAAAGGAGGGAGAAATGCAGATGCAGTTACCCTGAAACTGTGACAGATGTCTTTTGTTGTGTAAGGAAATGGGGGATCATGTTTGATTGTCTTCTTGTTTCTCAATACTTTGGGGTGTGAAGGGGTTCTTTCTGATACATAGGCTAGTTAACCTTATCAAAAAGACATTATTATTTTGAAGAATATTAATATTAAGATTCAATGGGCCAGATTTTCAGCGAATATAAATCAATGTACATCCATTGAAGTTACAGAAGTGTACGAGAAGTGAAGTCATGCTGGGGTTCTGGTCCAATATATTAGATGAAACACTTTCATCTGAACAATTTCATGTGATTCCATTTTAAAAAATGAAATACCAATTTTTAGACTTCAAAAGCATTTTACAATCCAACCCTGTTGCACAGATATTTTGGTACTTACTAAGGTATGTATCCAAAGGGATACAGTTCTCAAAGTCATCTGTTGGCGACAGAAGTTCACAAATGCTTTCAGCTGTGTGGCCCTCAGGAAATTTATTTTGGTCTCCACATTTCTTGAGAATTTCCACACAATCTGATCTTCAGAGAAAATAAATAATTATACAAAATGAACACACTACTGGAGGGAAAAATTTTTTTTTAAAAGAAGCATAAAAAAATTAATTTCCCCCAATCATTTATACCATTCATCGCTCACAAACATACAGAGAGGTATAAATTTATGGTATGAAGATAGGAATTATAGAAAGTTATTGCTGAAACTGCAGTTTTTTTCACCCTGGGTTTGGACAGTTTGTTTTGTAACTGTGCCAAAGCAAAAACAACAAGAAAACCACCAAAAACCTCTGTGACCTTAAGAGCCCCTTTATGTCAGCTGGCAAAGGGCGCACACACAGTTGTCAGGATGTTTAGGCAAACAGTCTTGTAAGACAGTATATAAGAACTGGTCACACACTGGTCATGAATAACATTGTGTGATGTATGTACGGTTTCTGTATGAAAAGTTATGTCTATGTGCTGGAAATGTTTCCTAAAATATGTTTTGGAGGCAGTGGATAAACAAGGCTGCCTTACGCAAAGGAAAAACAGTTACTAACCTTTCCATGACTGTTTGAGATGTGTTGCACATGCCCATTCCACTTTAGGTGTTTGTGCGCTCCAGTGAACAGTTGTCAGAAACTTTTTACCCCATCAGGGCAGGCCAAACAATCTCTGCTGCCTCTCACACATCACATATGCATAAAGGGCTGAGCTGCCTCAGGCCCCGCTCAGTTCTTTCCTACCAGAACAAATCCAATAGAGAGGGGAAAGAGAGCAGGCCATGGAATGGACATGTGCAACACATCTTGAAGAACAACAGTTATGGAAAGGTTAGTAACTGTGATTGCACATGTCCATTCCACCGCAGATCACTCACTAGCAGTCTCATGTGGAGGTGGGTTCAGAATCCATTTGAACAGTGACTGGATGACCACTTGTCTAAATTTAGCATTGTCTCTAGATTGCCTTCCACTGTGCAATCTCTCAACAAACATGTGACATGACGACCAGGGTTGCCACTTTGAAAATGTCTAATATGTGCGCATGAACCAGGAAAAGGTCAGAAAAAGAGGCCATTTGAAATCTACTCGAATGACCCAATACACTATCTGGCGGCTCCTCGTTAGTCAACTGTTAACATAGACAAATACAACTGGATATCCATGAAAGTACTTTGCATGGAAACCAGACTGTCCTTCATTCTGTCTGCAAATGCAACAAAGAATTGAGACAAAGACCTGAAAGATTTAGTCAGTTCCAGATAAAACGCTAATACTCTAACGTCTTGAGTATACAGTGTCTCCTCTCCCTTATCACCGTAAGGCTTAGGGAAGAAGGTCAGTAAGAAAACTACGTGGTTGATAAGAAAAGAGGAGACCACTTCTGTAAGAAAACTTTTATGGCAACAAAGGTAAATTTTATCTGTGTATAAAACCATATATGGAGAATGTGATACTAATGCCCTCAACTCCCCTATTCTCCTGGCCAATGTAATGGCAATTAAAAATGAAAAGTAACAGAGAGCAGGTTGCTAGAGGCTTGAAAGGAGGATCCATCCACTTTGTTAAAACTAAATTCAGACTTCAAGATGGATTAGGGCTTTATGTGTGTGGAAACATCCTATCCAAACCCTTTAAAAATCTTACAACCATCAGGTTAGAAAAAAGGGAGTGGTTATCCACAGAAGGATGAAATGCTGATATAGCTGCGGGGGGGACCTTAACTGAGCTAACTGCTAATCCTTGATGTTTCAGATACAAAAAAAATGTTCCAGCACATAGAGAAGAGAAATCACTCTCTCTTGCAGCAATATTTTCTCATGAGGGGGTCCCTGATAGGGATGGGGAAGGGAAGGATGGAGTAGAAACAAAATGGAACATATATCCTACTTCCACCATGCTTAGAATCCATCCAACTGTTTTGATGTGGGCCAAGCAAGATGGACGTGGAACAGGTAGTTTGCAAAAATTGAAAAGAAAAAGATGTCACTCCCACAATTGACAGACTGCTCTCAACCTGCCCATCAACATGAGCTCCTGGAAGATGCCACCTGCCTTGGCAAACTAGCAGCAGCTGAAGCAGAGGGTAGTGGTGGGCATCTTTTTCCATCTCTGTTCTTTCTCCTTGGTAGTTCTTGGGCTCAAGGGACAAACCACTGAAAATGCTGAGATTGTTGAGGGTAGAAATCCTTCCACGTCCCTGCTGGGGTGTAAATTCCCAGGGATTTCAGGGTCACTCTAGAATCTGAGACCGATGGCCCTTTAAAGGGTAAGTCCCGTACTGTCCATAGCACCTCTTGAGGGAGACCAGAAGAGTGTAACCAGGATGAGTCTCATCATGATAGCAGAGGCCATGTTGCATACTGCGGTATCTGCTGCATTGACTCATCTGCAGAGCTGTTCTGATGACCAGCTTGCCTTCCTCTAATAAAGTCAGGAGCTCATTTCACTTCATCTGGGAGTTGGTCTTTGAACTTCGAAACAGCATCGGACAGGGTGAAATTGTAGCATCCCAGCAAAGTTTTCTGGTTTGCAATATGAAGCTATAATCCACCTGCAGAATAAAGCTTCTTCCCAAGTCATCATCTTGTCCTCTATATTTTTGGGGGTGGACGCCTGGTGGCCTTGCATTTCCTTTTCATTGGCTGCTGCCACTACAATGGAGCTTGGAGGAGGATAGTTATACAGGTGCTCAAATCCCTAAAAAGGGAAATAGTACCACTCTTTTTGCAGTTGTATTCAGGGAAGCTGGGGTCTGATAGAGGATCTTAGTAGGCTCTAAGATAGTTCTACAAATAAATGAGGCTATTTCAACTGGAGCCACAGAGGTCAGAATGTCTACCAGCTTGTGGGATTTTTCCTGGACCTCCTGTGGATGAATATCTAGGGCCATAGCCATCCTCCTCCACAGCCTTGATAAGTCTTAAAATAATCCAGAGGTAAAGAAATAGGCTCAATTACAATTGCCTCATCTGGGGATGAGGAAGAGAATGCTAATGGTACCAGGGCTAGTTCAGTTTGTGCTCCTCTTGCAGCTATTCGTGAGATGGATCATGACTCTCCTGAGTGCCAAACTCAGTACCAATGCTATGGTGCTTGTGGCAACGATGTTCCTGACACTCAATAGATGGAGAAGAGATAGCTCAATAGATGATTAGGAGGGAAACCCCACATGTTCTAAAAGGGCCACTGGTACAGCCCCCAACCCCAACTGTGAGTAACCCAAGGGTCCCTCCTATAAGCTTCCTGCTGGTACTGAGCCAGAAACCAGTTCAGGCAGGTAATATAGTCCTCCTGAGGTGAATGGATAAGCTGGGATACATAGGATCCCACTTCAGAGTTTGATTAGGAAAAAGACCAAGGTGGTGCCGTACCCATTGGTACTGCTGAAGGTGGCTCAAGCTCTGAAGAAAGGGGAGCTGGGGATACTACCTGCAGCTTTTTCCTGGACAGTACCAGCCTCACTGGTACCCTGATGGCCATGTGCAGTAGAGCTGCTCAATGCTGAGATGAAGTTGTTGGAGGCGGTACCTTTGGAGACAGTGCTGGGTGACACTGTTGAACCTCTGGTGATGATGCAACTGAGAGGTTCAACAACTCTCTCGCAGCCTCAAATGCCTTGAGTAGATAGTACCAGGAAAACACTCCGTAGTACTGCGATGTAAGAAGTTGCTGATGAAGGTGCTTCTGAAGCTGGTCTTGACAGGGCCACACTGTGCTTTGCAGTCAACGAACTCCGTTGTTTAGAAGTGTGCTCTGAGAAGTGCTTCCTCTTTGCATGCATTCCAGAGTCTTCAGAAGAGCTCATCCTCTTCAAGTCTTGTGATGACTCTAATACTGAGTCCGATTTCCAATGCTTCTTCAGAACCAGTGATAGTGATCTGCTTCTTGGAACTCGTAAGATGTGCCACTGAGAGATGCAGAGGTCCTTGATACTTGGACAAGATAGAGGGCTCAGCACAGAGTCCATCACCAGACATTTTAACTTGGCGTCCCTGTCTTTTTTCAACAAGGCTTAAAGTTGTTACAAATGCCACACTTGCCTTACATGAGCCTCCCTCAAGCAAATAAGGCAGCTGGGGTGAGGGTCACTATCAGGCATAGCCTTACCGCAAGAGCAGCGGGTCTTGAAACTCAGAGAGCGCAGCATATCTCCAGTACCGGGACTGGTATCCAGACTGGGTGCCAGAACCACACAAAACAACTTTTTTATTTTCATTTTACTAACTAAACTAAATTAAACATGTGTACTATAAAAAGGTATTGAGAAAAAACTTCCAGAAGGACAGGGAGCTCTAACAACTATCACAGGCAGTAGGAAGGAGCTAAGCAGGCCTGGGGTACCTTGGCCTTCTATGCCTGTGTGATGTGCATGAGACAGCAGAGGGCGCTCAGGCCGACAGGTATTGCTAAGGGTAAAAACTCTGACAACTGTGCACTGATGCACACAAACATTTACAGTGGAATGCACATGTGCAATCACTTGAAGACGAGTGTGGATTTACCTTCTGCCTGGCTTCATTACAGACAGTGGACAAAGAAAGTACATTTACATATAAGGAAAAAAAGCAATTAGGCTAACGAGAGCTGGAGGAAACACCTGGGTGAGCACACTAGGGGAAACACCAGACTCTGAACCCCATGAAGTCTTGGCTCTTTAGACAAAGACTATAGACTTTAGAAAATACAAGGGGAGGAAAAAGACATTCTAATTATCCATCACTTAGAGGACAAAGAGCCAGCATCCTCTCATTCTGTGACCGCTGGATTCTCCTACCCAACGGCTGATGGTGCCGGTACCTTGAAGTAAGCAAGAAAGCTGTTTAATCCAAGTTGTAGCTTGCTAAAGTTACAGCTTCAACACTAGAAAGTGTGTTTTATTTTGTTTTGTTTGTAGCCATACCTGTCTCCTTTTCTCTTGCTTAGTATCACTTAAATCTATGTTCTTTATTAATACATTTATTCTAAGTTTTACTATAAATCATCTCAGTGCTGTTATAATGAAGTAAAGTGCAAGTCCTCAGCTAAACCGACAGGCAGGTGTGTGCACTGTCTCCTTGGGGGCAGAAAACTTAATTTCTGTAAGTGTTCAGTGAGAGGGACTGGACACAGCACAGAGACGTCCTAGGAAACTCAGGAACCTGTTCACTGATTTGCTGGTGAGGTGGACAGATCGGAGTGGCAAGGAGCTGACACATAATTTAAGCCCCAGAAAAACTCACTCTTGCTGCTGCAGAGAGGTAACACAATGGCTTATGGTTCTGGGTGCTCTGCAGAGAGTGTCACAACCCCCCACATACTTAGCATGCATGTGGAGCTCAAAAAGAATGGTCGTGTCTTCCTTTGCTGCTCCTATCAAAGGCGGTGGTTTTTCCCCTTTACTACTGATGTGGCCCACTCCTCACTTTCACTCTTAATGACTGGAAAGGGTGAGAACTAGGACAAGAGGACTCATCCAGCACCATTTGTGTGGGAATTATGGTACCCAGGGGTGATATCACCCAGAAAGCATCCACAGTGCATTGGCTGCAGTCAGAAGCCAATACCAGCCGGAAAATACAAACTGTGCTCCCTCAAGAGTGATTAAGAAAACTGAAAAGTTATTAGTACATGTGGGGAAATAAGGAAGCTAATGACCGAGAAAAAAAGATTATGGTGGAGAGAAAGCATGGGGACAGAAAACAAAGGGGACAGGAAAACAATAAAAGGGGAAAGAAAACAATGGAAAAAGAAGAGGAAGAAAATGTTCTGTATTTAAAAGAATGAAAGTGGGAGATGAAAGAAGACCAAAATCAAATGAAAGAATGGAGAAAAAACAATTTGAAGGTTAGTAAATTATGTTTTGTTACTTGTCTTACATTTGACTACAAACCCCCACACCAGGAAAGGGGATGATCACATCACTAAAAAAAGAAAGAGAATATTTCTACTGAATGCAATTCAGGTAGGAGATGAAGAGTTTCCACTCTCCCCCAGTTCAAGCACTGCAGGGATCAAGAAAAAACAGACATGCAGTAGTCTTGCAGGGAAATGGTTATATATAATATATATAGTTTAATCTGCCTAGGAGAGGCAGAATGGTCTAATGGAAAGAACACTTTCCTGGGAATCAGAAGACGTGGGTCTTCTCCAATTGTTACACTGAAATGCTGTGTGACCTTGGACAAGTTTCTTCTGCACCACTGTTTGCCCTTCCAACCTCGGTCTTGTCTATTTATATAGGTAAAGCAGGATGTAAAAACCTGAAAAAATGATCTTTATAATAGAAACACAGAGAGATTCTTCTCTACACTCTATTCAGGTAAGGGCTTAGGACTTTCAACTCCCATTGACTTTACTGGAAGTACATCAACTATTCAATATCACATTCCTTCTGTGTTAGCCTTTTCTAAGGCAAGTCAAACCCAGTACTATAGTAGATTGTGGTTTTGGTTTATATGTAAACTGAAAAACTACTGAAGTTAAAAAGACTTATGAATGTACTTACTTGCAGATAATACTTCCTCTAGATTTACTATGACAAGGTTTAATCTGCAGTGAGCAAGCAATTGCCTTCCATGTTTCTGGTTGGCATTTTTTAATGTCAAGAACAGGAATGTTTATAAATGGCATCTTAATACTTCCTTTCTCCCAAAGCTTCATGTCATTCATGGCTCCTTGGTCTGACTGAGCATTGCAGCTTCTAAAAAGTTCTGTTGGTCTTAAAGGAAAAAGTTAATACAGCATCTTTATACAGAAGGGAAAAAATAAATTTACTTTATACAACAAATTCTAGAACCCTATGCTATGTGTCATAGTGGTATAAAAGACAATTGTGAACACCTGAAAGGAAATGATTTTTAAAAATCATTTCAAGAAGCTACCTTAAAAGTAATAAAAATGAGAAAATAAAGTGTTCAAAGGATTTCACCTGTTGTGTCTATATCATTATCTGTAATTCCTAGACAAAGATGGAGGGATCTAACTCAGTGACAGACTTTCATATATACACATTTAAAATTGTTGATGTATTCATTAGTGACCCTGTACCTTATTTTTACATATATTATTTAATTATATAAGGGACAAGGTTAAAAACGAATACATTCGTATTCTTTCAGAGCACATTCACCACCATCACAATCTGCTGGGAAAATTCAATTTTTTTTTAAAAAAGCTCCCTGAATATAACTCTGATTTTTACATTTCTGAAAGAATAAGAATTCTGAAAAAGAACAGATTATGAGACATTCTAGTGCTCTCTCAGGAAAAATTTAAAATGTAATATGAAAAACTATTTTTTTGGCTACATTTTGCAATATATGGTGTACAGTATTTAAGATAACCCAGGTTTTTTTGCTTTTAAGAACTGAAGGTTTATTTATAAATTGACAATTTGGTCTCCGAAATATTTCAAAACTAAAAAAATCATGAAAATAATAAAAAAGATCCAGGTTTTGTTTCATAAACGGCAGAGCAATGAATTTTAAGAACGTTTGTGGAAACATTTTCTTCAGGGCTGGCTCCAGCGTTTTTGCCGCCCCAAGTGGCACGAAAAAAAAAAAAAGCGCCGTGGTCGGCAGCACTTCGGCGGCAGCTCTACCACCGCCACGTCATTCTTTGGCGGCAATTCCACGGCAGAGCCTTCCCTCTTAAAAAAAAAAAAAAACACTAAGGGACCTGCTGCTGAAGAGCCGGACGTGCCACCCCTCTCCGTTGGCCGCCCCAAGCACCTGCTTGCTGTGCTGGTGCCTGGAGACAGCCCTGGTATTCTTATGTGTAGAACTAGATACGTATCTAGAACTTGAGACATCTCTAAAACAAAACAACAATGAGCAAGTAATGTCTATTTGTCTGTACAAGGAACAGTCGGGAAAACATTTTACTAACGAGCAGCAAGATTTTACTATACACATGAACTTTTATTCCAATCAGCTGCATCATGATAGCATTGAATATGTCTTTCTGAAGTGTGCTTTGTGTTTCTAAATTAAACACTTTCTCAAAAACCTTTCTAAAGAGATTTTACTTAATGATTAAATAAAAAAAGTCACTGATTACAAAACAATCTTTGGAAAAAAAACACCGATAACATGAAGAATATTATCTGAAAAAAATTTATTCAACACAGGAATTGCTTTATGAAATATTTAATACATTTCTCCTACCTGTTATTAAAATTAGTGCAGTAAGTGAGATTTCTACAGCCCAGCTGACAAGGTTCGCGTACATCTGCTAAACAGGTCAACATGGAAACTTCAGCTGGGCTGTACTCACAAATGCGATCAAATTCTTGCCAACTCTGTGTATTGCCCCAGCTTGTGCTATAAAGTTTAGTGCACAACTCCCTGAAAAACAAATTAAAATAAAAGCAATTTTTCAGAAGTCTCGTACCATACAAAAAGAAACTACAGGTCCTCATTATGAAAACCCACATCCTTCAAAATTCTCACTGAAGTTTTTGGTTTTTGACATCCAGACAATTTGCAGGATTGGGCCAATATGTGGATGCAGACAGACCATTCAGATGTTCTTCAGAGTGCGGAGCTTTCATTTAAAAAGCAAAGTAACCGTCTAGCTGTGATGCTTGTGAAGAAAATGTCAAAATGTGAAGTGGGTACAACCAATGCAAAGATACCTACTGAAGTTTGCAGAGAGCCTGAAACAGTAACCCTGAGGTGAGAATCGCCCCACCCATTTCTGTGGGTGATAACTCAGATGGCAATAAGGAGGGGAAAATTTCTAACCCCATCCCTCAATTTCAGGTTATATACACTCATGTCCAAAATGGGGAGCAAGAGAAGATGTCTGTCTTCCACCAATACCCAAAGCTTGAGGCAGTTCAGCTGTTTTCATGGTCCAAAAATATCTACACCACTTTACACACATCTTGGGTGGCAAACACTACAGCTCTCCCTTACCCAGCTGTCAAGAACCTCCAACTTCCCCTCCCAGACGACTACAATACAATTCCACATTGAAATATAAAAATCTGCAGCGTATTGAAAAACTGAAGGCAGACTAAAATAAATTGAGAATTTAACACCAATTTAAGTAAATAACAGAAGAGATACTATATTGATTGTTCTGCACTGTATTGTTCTATCTTGGAGGAGAAGCAGCATTGCATAATTCCAGGACATCTCTCCCATTATAAGATCCTGTTTTCAGTTGCTTATAACTTTGCCAAACATACCCATTTGGGATGAAATTTTACATATTTTAGGTCTCCCTCAGGCAGAATTTTTTTTAGAAAATTTCAGTCAAAACAGTTTAGCTGTTCAGAGAAGGAGATTGGGGGGGGGGGAACACACTGTTTTACCCACGTTAAACTCTGGTGACCTTTTTTGATAACAGCTCTAGCACCTGCATGCTTTGGAGCAGGGACTTGAAATTTGGCTAAGGAGGTGATCTTTCTATCAGGGTTGTGTATTTTGCCATCTCCATGAAAATTCACCCAAATTTTGCCAAGTTATAAGCCATTGAAAAAAATTACAGTTTGTACATGCTCAGTAGATTTCTTCAGTTTTATCAGCTAAAATTGCTGACAGAACATGCTCAAGTTTTTTACATTTCTAGTGTGGAACAGACTGCGCATTCACCATCCCCACAGAGCATCCTCTTACATAGAAAACTAAGGTTGTATAAGCAACCTTATTTCTGGCATTTCCTGATTTTTGACTGCTTGACTCTGCAACCTTAATAATGTTCTTTTAACATTATCACAGCTTGAAAGCCTAATGAAAAATCATTAAATTAGCCATAAGCATTGAATCTTTCAGGTATTTGAGTCTTTGCCCAAACGCATGTTAAAATAAAGCGAAAACATTAAGGCTAAATTCACTGATATCACTGAAGGTGTTTCTGAATCATATGAATTCCAAAAAACCCCAAAACAGAAACTGGCGAAAAGTTGTTGCCTTTTTTTTTTTTTTTTTTTTTTAAATAAATACATGCAAAGAATCTTCTAAACGTCCAAATCAGTTTTGCTCATAAAATTTGCAAATAAAAAATTTGCAAATGGGTAATCTCTTGCTGAGCTTAGAGATTACACCATAAATTAAGTGGCTTTGCAGGCAAACGTTTAATTTTGAAAGAAATAGTGGCTTATTATTGAAATCTTACCTACTATACCTACAGTTTTAACCAAATTTAATAAATAACAGCTGAGAATCAAATACAGAGGGAAAACTGAATGGAACATTTATAGAAGTTCCAAGCAAATAGACAAAAAAAAAAATCTCAAAATATACATTGAATTCAAAAGTGAATTTGTGGTTTACTGCAACTATTTGGGGTCCGCTTTCTGTGGACATTAACACACTTAAACTTTATTATGGCAAATGTTTGCAAAACATTTTTTAGCTTGAATATCTGCCACAAGCAAATTTCAAATGGTTAATGATTGTAAAATTCACAACTGACACTTAGGTTACATAGTATTGTTTCTGTAATCTCACTGGATGATTTAGCTCTCCAACATGGGGTAAACTGGGATTATTATAAATTACTACATAATTTGTACAATAATTTAGGTAACCTATGTCACAAACTACACAATTATGTTTAATTGTTTCAATTCATGAATCATTTTAATAATTACAAATTAATTATTCAAGCATTAAATGGTATATGGACATATGAGACCAGAAAAGACTCATGCTATTAGAATAAATTGTATGTTGTGAACTGTTTGCTCAGTTCTAATTCAGAATCACTACACAGCTTTCACTGGTAAAGGCCATATTGGCAAGTTTTTCAAGCATATATTTGTGGTGGGTCAAATTGGAAAAAGATATGTAGTTGAAGCTATTCTTCCCCCATTAATTCTTATCAGCAACTAAATGCCCCACTTCATCCTGCCCCAGTATCTGCCACTGCACTCAGCTGCCATGGATACAGCATATTCATTGCGTGTTTCTCCTAAATTTGGTTGGTACTCACCTGAGATAAAAGGAATAGCTCTCGCCTGAAAGATATTGTTTCATGAAAGTTAAGACTGGAGCACAGGATGACTGACATCATGGAGGAGCCAATTTGCTGAACTTCTACAAACCACCCCAATTTGAAACTTGAATGAGAACATCTGTCACCTGGGAAGCTTCTGGAGCATTTTCACTGTTAATTATTTATAACGAGGGAGGGGTAACAAAAAAGGCTACTGACCTACATGTGGACGTGTTTGCTTTAGAACAGCAATGCAATTTAGCCCCATCAAGGCCTGTTGAAGGAGGAGGATGCACAGTGACGCCAGGGTGAACAGACCTTGAACTCTCAAGAAAACACTGCCAAAGTGGATCTTGAGGCAGAGGCATTGTTTTACATCCTTCTATAAGTCCATCAACAATTTCAAGTTCTGTTTTCTTTGACTTCAGAATCTTTTTACAAGCACTTTGGCAGGTATAATCTTCTGCTCTGTCACAGCAATACAAACCTAAATATTCAAAAGAATAAAAATTGTCATCTATCAGCGGCAGCTATGTAATGACAACAACAAATGTATTCTTTATGATGGTGCTTTACATTAAGACATGTTGATAAACATTTTTAAATAAAATCAACAATGGCAAGCAGATGCTTCTTTAGCTTTAAATACTAGCAGACTGAACTCTCTGAAGAAAAGCAGAGAGTGATCTATGGCATTAATAGATTATAACAATTAACATTCACTCCAAAATCTAACAATATATTATATATTCCATTTCAATTTTTTTTATTTTTGAATGTTATAAAAGCATTTTATAACGTTTTACTTACTATCTGTAGGGTTTCTCATTGGATATGACTGTGTGTAGTTGTTCACGCAGTGTATTAACTGAGGGCTAATAGAGGCACAGTAACTTTCAACTGCTTTTATTTGTGAAGGACCAGGAGAAGAGTCTGTCCGAAAAATTGCTTGACAATATTCCCGGCAGTTTGTATGATGTCCTGCATAACTGCAACAAACTGATCCCACTGGAAACACATGAAAAAACAACTGTGTGTTCCTGTGCACATAAATATATAAAAACAACATACGTACTCCACCAATAAATTCACTTAAAGATTTAGAATGACATTCATACTACTTACTATTCTAAAAAAGGACCCCATTTTTGCAAACTCTACTAAAATAATTATCAGACACATGGAAATTGTGTGTGTCTGCAGGCTGGTAAAGGGGCCAATATTTTCTGGGCTTTCCAAGGGTGGAAAAATCCTTATAGCTAGTGTTGGGCTCGAGAGAGTTTTGGTGACACAGTCAGATTCTAGTTTCAGTTATTTTGCTTTTACATATTTGTAATACAACCATACATGTATTGTAGTACAATTAGAATATACACACTACGGACTAAAGAGAGAAGCTGACCCCTGTAACCTATAGGATAGCTTAGGTTAAGAAATAAGCAGAAGTTAGGTTTGGGGCCTAAGTGTAGAGGGTTCTGGAAAATGGAAGTTGCTAGTTTGAGAAAGTTAGAGATAAATTAGAGATGTTATGGGAAAGTAAAAGTTAGCAGGAACATGACCCAGGGTAATGTTACCATTATGGTTTGCTTATAACAAGCTTGAGCAAGCTTTTTAATGATTGTTTTTAAGAATTGTGGATGTTTTATTAAAATGCTATCTGTATTGATAGTATGGGAAGGACTTTGGCCCAGATGTTAATTTAAATAATGTGTGATGTAAAGAGCCAATAGGAAGGCGGCAAATTATCCTATGGGGCAGTTTAATGTTAATTAGTATTATAACAGATTATAAAAGGAGTAGTTTTGCTAATTGCAAGAGCGCTCCAATTAACATCAAAAAGGATACCACTAGGTTCCAGGAATATAAAACTGTACTTCAGTCAGTGGACTGATCACCCATTAATAAACTCAAAGATGAAAAAGCACAAGTATAATTGTTGTATTGTGTAAGAGATAATTGCATGCCTGTTTGTTTAACTAATCATTTTCCTTTTAAATAAAGGTTGGTTTTATCAAAGTGTCAATCAGTGATCTAAATAATTTTTTCTGTAACCGACCTAGATCTTGGAACCTGAAAACTAGTTGGGTTTTATTGCACTCTTATCTTTAAGAACTTAATATTAATTGGGAACATTTCAACATAAAAGTTACAAAAGGTTACACCCCAATTCAAAAAACCAGAGATCGAATAAATCTGGCTCATTCACATAAAAATATTTGTTGCCACATTATTAAATACACATAGACACTTCCTGGGAAATGTTTTATGAAGAGAGAATTCCATGTGTGTACCTTTTATCATTTCTTCCCCTCCATCTTTTTTCTACTAATAGAGACATTTGTGGCAAGACAGTAACTTTGTTGATTGAAGTTTCATCTATGCCTGTTACTTATTTTTCACTTTAAATCATAAAATGGAGTAAAGTAGCAGAAACAGATGAACTTCTAAGAAACTGTTCAAATACCCCTAGTAATAAAAAAGTTAAAGATAAACAAATATAGACATTTATATCTAAACTAAATATATATACAAAAATACACACAAAGCCTGATCCTGCAAACACTTAAGCATATAACTTTACTCATGTGAATAGTCCCATTTATTTCACTCATGAGCTCCCTCCCACACACCCGCACCCACATCCCTTGTAGGTGTAGGGGTATAAATACTGAGAATACAGAAGGGAAAATAAAAATGGACAGAAATAAATATTAATAAATTTAACTATATAGAGAATACTTACTCTCATTTCTGTTAATGCAACTAAAAAGAGCATTCTGTAAACAAAACAAAAAACAATTACCAAAAAACAAAGCATTTCACATAGCAATAAAAGTGTTCAGCAATTTCTTAACATTACACATTATTTGTTTAACAAAATGGAATTCATTAAAGAAACATTCTACGGTTAACTTGTGTTTAAATAGCAGAAGTAGAAGTGTATAATAGATAAAAGGGCATATTTGCTTAAAAAATAAGGAAATGAGGTAAATAAAAAGAATTTAAAAGACCATGTATCATTCCAAATTCTTTTTGCATATTTTAATGGAACATATAGGAAGGTTAATCACCTAGACAGAAAGATCTTCATAAACTACCTCAAAGATAAGGAATAGGATATACAAAGACAATATTAATGATTGTTAATTTAGGGACAAATCCTGCAGTCTAAATTCACACAGAAATCCATGGGAGTTTAGCCCGCATAAGGAATCAGCCTGCATGGCAGGCTAGGGCCCTCAGTGAGTCCTATCCTTTGGAGGCAAATGAAAGTACAAAGAGCAGGAAAAATTAAAAAAAAACATTTACAAGTTCATTTGACATGACAGTTTTAGTACAGAACAACAATATTACTGTCACCAAAAACTTTAAAAAATTATATTTTAAAAGTTCAGTGGACATACGAAGAAAGTGTTTTCTCATCTAAAATGAGAAAGAGAAGTCTTGTGTGCAAACACAAAATGGACACATAGAAACTTGACAATAACATGGCTTACTACTTAAAATGAGTAACTAGGTTGCCGGCAGATTTTGTATTCTAATCCCAAATAAGCAAGTGAGGAAAGTCACATGACTTCATTGCAAGGCGAGCCTTCAAAGCAGTAAGCCATATTGGCCACCTCGGCCTGTGTTTACAGACATGAATAAGTAATCAGCTCTTACGGACATGAATAAGTAGTTTGTGTGTACAGAACATTTAGATGCTGATATTACTTAGGCAATAGGGTGTAATTATCTAGTTTTAAAATTGATCTTCATAAATTTATAATTTGGATAATAAAATGGAGTTGCCTGCAATAACAGAACGTAGACGCAGTGTACTGTGAGGTGACTTCAATTCCCATATTCTTATGTTCCCACAAAAAAAAAAAAAAAAACACTCACTGAATTTACTCCTAAATGTAAAACGTTTGGCTAATTTTTTGTCACATGGAGGCAAAGTTCTGAGCATCTGATTAATATGAGTATAACCAATTATCATGTATGCCAACACAATTACAAAAGCATGTGCTTCTTCCAGCAGATTTTCTTTGAAATAAAAGCTCAATGCCAACAATTAGAATAAAAGTCTTTTTAAACTGACCTTTGTCTACCTTAGCTTAATAGAAATGAAATAATTTTTGCAAATCTTTTTTTCATTATTGAACTTATTTTCTTTTGGCACTGCTTTCAGTGAAAAGTCTAACAAAAATTAATCTATTCATTTTCCTTTTCTGAGTCTCATACAGTAACACCAATGTAACAATGTGTGGACAAAAACGCTGCAAGAAACTGTTTAAAAATCTCTTTTTGTTAGAATATTTTAACTGGAAACAATTTTATTATCTGGGGTTTTGAGGAAACTTATTTTTATAAAACCTAAATTATGGGCCAAAATCTGAATTCAGAGTTTCTAATTTGGTTAATTACAAATTTCATTAAAACTCTTCACCTGATTTTATCAATCTAGATTTTTGCTCAGCAGAAGCTTTAAGACGAGCCTTGTCTCTTTATGCCTCAGCAAACTAAGATAGGAAAAAATGATTAAATTATTTACCACAGTAAATAAACAAACAACTCCAAGATCATGTCCTCTAGATCTACACCCTTGGGAAAAAAAATCACCCAAACAG
Source organism: Malaclemys terrapin pileata (assembly GCF_027887155.1). Classification (NCBI taxonomy): domain Eukaryota; kingdom Metazoa; phylum Chordata; order Testudines; family Emydidae; genus Malaclemys; species Malaclemys terrapin. The sequence continues at coordinate 173,769,820 of NC_071506.1, forward strand.
GAAGACTGACTCTGGGAAAAGGGAAGCAGCCTAAGAAGGAACTGCCATTCCACAGGCCCAGCAATTAAGAAGACAAAAAACCCAAACACATATTACAGAACTGACTTACTATAATATTTAAAGAAAAAAAAAAGCATGCAAAAAAGGAAAAAAACAGTGATAAAGGATGTATCTAGGTGAGTGCCCAAACGTCTGCTGCTGCAACATCACTATAATCAATGAAGTAACTCTGATGGCTTCTGATGGCCAAAACAGTCTAGATTGAGAAGATTAGAAAAGAGTTTTTAATGGCAGATTTTATTAACTAAACTAGAGACACTGTAAAGTCTAAATTGGCCCAAAATTTGGTTTGATAAAATAAGAATGTTATGAAGTCAGTGGAGTTATACCTGCAGAGAATTTGGGCCTGAATGGGCTCCCAGCTCACAGGGCCTTCAACCGTTAAAAGGTAAAGGGAAAGATTGTTTGAGGTCACCCTGCCTTTTATACCTCCAGGAGTTGGGGAAGGATACTGACCCAACAAATGCTGCTTTCTAGAAGGCTCTGGGTTCACATACCCAAAATGCACTTATCCCAAGAGTGGGAGAATCTTGAATTCTTGGAGAACTGATTAAAAAGCAGAACCTTCAATGAAAACTAGATGCTGTATAGGGGTTTTCTTAAATAGGAAATAAAGAGCTATCAGGCTAAAATACATAGATCCCGATGAAAAACTTGGAAGAAAAGAAATAAACTGGGGAAGGAGGAATAAACTGCTAAGAAATGAAATTTGTACATTTTGCTTCAACTGATTAAAATATGGACATATTAAATAAAGGCACATAACAGATGACCATTTTCCTTCATTAATGTCCCAATCTTGCTCCCTGTGAAATCAAGTACAAAGTTCCCATTTTTTTCTTTTCTTGGGAAGATATTGTAAAATGATGTTCTATATGTAAGACTATTTTAGATAAGAAAACTGAAAAACATTAATGCTGCTCCCTTTTTCCCTTTCTTGTTCCAACTCCTTCTCTTCCATTTCAACCCCAAACACACCCATGCTAAGACATTCATAAGTAGCCACATGATCTTCACATTCTGTCATACTTTCCCATAGCTATCCCACACCTTTTGGTCTTTTGGGGGGGGGGGGGTGGTGGATTGTTTATTTTTGTCTTCTCTTTGTATGTCTATTTAGATTGCAAGCTCTACAGAGCAGGGGTCATGTCTTCCTACATGGTTATGCAGCATCTATTATATTGTGGAGGCCATAAAATAACAGTAATATGAGAAATTGGTCTTCCCTAAAGTGTGGCCATGATTATGTAAGAGGGAATGCATCTCACTGGGTAGCTATACCCTGCATGAGACCTATCAAACCAACAGTAAGATCCTGATTCAGGAAACCAGAGGAGAGAGAGGTGCTACCACTGAGACTTATCAGCACTCTCCTCAAGAAACTGTCACTGATATGTAAGGCTAATTGCTATCAGGAAGTTTTGTCATCAGAGAGCTGGGATATAAACTCAGTAGGAAAGGGACTGTATAGTTCTACTGGGAGCCAGAAAAAGAGAAATGAATTCCTTACTGAACTGAGAGCTGTAGGAAATTTACTCCTATTGAGTACGAGTTACGAGAAACTCGAGCATTCTTGTTTCTGTTTGAATCCTGCCTGACATAAGGGTTTATTTTATGTTGAGGCAGGAACTGCAAGTCCAGACTGTCTCCTTGGTGCAGTCATCACACTGATCCAGGAATCAAAATACTGTTTTCTACATTCTAATAAAACTGATAAATTATCTGACATAATCAACTTTCAGTCTCAAGGAGACAGAATCTAGCCTCTGGGCTGTTAATTAAGGAAGACAGTTCTAACATTACATTTTATAACTAGACAGTCCACTTCTTCTGTTAGTGGTAGAAAATGTATTTATTGTATAGAAAATAAACCAGATGATACAGTGGAAAATAACTGCAGTAACAAACACATTTCTAACTTCAAAGTGTTACTATAATAAATTCATGTTCATGAGTTATTGAGATGTCAATCATCAGCCATTCTAGCTACAAGTCATCATTATTGAGGACTTCTTATCCATAGAATGGCTGATAATTGATGTCTCAAGAACTCATGACACCAATAAAGTATACAATTACTAAAAACCATTAAAACAACATATCTTAACCACACAGAAATTCAAAAGATCAGAGGGGTAGCCGTGTTAGTCTGGATCTGTAAAAAGCAATAGAGTCCTGTGGCACCTTATAGACTAACAAATGTATTGGAGCATAAGCTTTCGTGGGTGAATACCCACTTCATCACCGAATGACGAAATGGGTATTCACCCACGAAAGCTTATGCTCCAATACAGCTGTTAGTCTATAAGGTGCCACAGCACTCTTTGTTGCTTTTTACAAATTCAAAAGACTATCTGCTCAGCATAATGGTCCACAAACAAAAAATAATGATTAATACCACCACCACCCAGTCTATACCACATCTCATCAGCAGATATCAAAGCTCTTTACAAAGGTCAGTATCATTACCCCAAAAAGGCATCCAAGTTTTATCTTCCTGTTTTTCTATTATTCCCCTAAAAATCTTTAGTATTTTTACTGTTTTAATATTTACTTCCAAGTACACAGCAGTAACTCATTATGCCTCCATCAGTTGTTTTCACCATTGATGGCTGAGAGCTTTCCACAAACTATTGCTGCTGCCAAATCAATTTTCATTTCAGTCCTCTGGGTAGCAATTTTTCACCTGATTCACTTCAGATTTTACCCCTTTCCTGCGTGTGAGGCAAATCCTGTCCCTTTCATCAAATCAAGTAATTGGGCTGAGGCAGTGGTGCAAGTAGAATACATTTCTTACCAGTACACTGCAGGGCACCAGCTAAAGGAGGGGCACGTGACCTCCCTACATGACCCCTCCCCGCCCCCAGCCCAGGGCCCTGCACTCTCCCCGGCCCCTCCCCATGATCCATCCCACGTTACCTGGGGTGGGGCTCTGTCCTCCTCCCACTGCGCGGGAGACTTCTGAACCACAGGGTTCTCCGGAACCACAGCAGCGAAAGGAGCAGAATGTGGGGCTGCCGGCAGCTCCTCTAGCACAGCTGTCGTCCCCCCGCAGCCCTGTCCTTCGGCGGGGCTGTACAGACTCCAGACAGAGACGCACCTGCATGGAAGAGCTGGGGGCGGTACAGCCACGCCGGAGGAGCTGCCAGCGGCCCCATGTTCTGCTCCTCCTGTGTCTTTCGAGTACGGAGTACCAGCTGTAAATATCTTATTGGTATGGCATACTGCACCATACCACCATATTTGCACCACTGGGCTAAGGAAATGGAGAGAACTCATGGCGAGAGGGTTTGTTACAGACAGAATCATCATCCTATAGCTGCAAAGTAAAAACAGAGCAATTCTATCATTGCTACTAAAGCCTCAAGGTTGTAATAATGACCTTGGAACTCTTTCCCATCCCCGTGGGTGCGGGGGCGGTAGCAAATTGATCCGCAGAGCCACAGATCCACTGGCCCTGCATAGCCACAGATCCAATGGCCTCACACCTTCAGCATGGTGGAACACAGGGTGCCCTCAAAAGAGCTGTGCTCCACAACAAGTGTGGGGTATGGACCTACAAGGTCCCAGCATTTCCCCAACCTTATGTTGTGGAACCACAATGGGCCACTTTTAAATATGAAAAGGATAGGGTTTGTCCCTTTATCAAATAACAGACACAATGTTGTGGGTTAAGGTGGTAGAAGATCAGGGTCTGTGTGAGACTTAGGCTGCTTTTATATCATAAAAAAAAAACCACTGTGCTCTCTTTTCAAATTACAGTTAGAGCTAGTCAATATTTTTTTTAAAAAGTTCATTAAACATTTTGTAATATGAAAATTTTGTAATTTGAAATTTAATTCCTGAAAATTTTCATTTTTTTATTAAATTGAAACAAAAAGATTAGCATTTAGAAGTTTAATTGTTCTTTCCTCACTTTTTTCCGCCACTGAAAAAGACAGAGAGGGAAAACCACACTTTAAAAAAAAAAAAAAAAAAACCTTTTTTCCCCACTTGAAAAGGTGGGTGTGGGGCTGAAAAAACTAAACTGATTCTTCCACAACCAGAATTATTTATTTAAAAAAAAAAAAGTCAAAATTTGCCAAAAATCAAAATAGATTGTCAAAAAACACTGTAAAAAAATATCCCTTCCAGCCCCCTGCCACAAGCTGCTCCACACACACCCAGAGCCTTCTGCCCGGCACCTCCATCCCCCCAGCCCTCTGCCCTGACCCCTGTACTCCCCCACACCTCCAGCCCTCTGCCCTGAACCCCCCACACACACTGAGTCTTCTGCCCTACACCCCCCCAAACACCCCAGCCCACTACCCTGACCCCTGAATCCCACACTGCCCTCTGTCCTAGGGAGATTTAGGTTAAATAGTAGGAAAAACTGTGTAGCTATAAGGATAATTAAGCACTGGAACAGGTTATCTAGGGAGGTTGTGGAATCAACGTTACTGGAGGTTTTTAATAATAGGTTAGACAAACACCTATCAGAGATGGTCTAGGTAGTCTTAATCCTGTCTCAGTGCTGTGGATTTGACTAGATGACATTTCTTCCAGCCCTAACATTGCTATGATTCTAAAAACTGCTATATGGTCATAAATTGAACTGTGTTATTTGTAAATTAAGCTGACCATGTCTTTAATTGTAGTTTGTCTTAAAAGGGCTATTAACCATGATTTTATAACTAAAGGCATAGTCACAAGTAAGTTATCAAGTGATAAAAAAAGCTGTCATCACAACCATCTTCCTGAATCTACATTTACCATAATTAGTTTGTAACAATGCACTGTGAGAAGAAAGCTGGTAAGAAGGCAAAAGAGAAGGTGAAGGAAAGGACAAAACAGAGATATTGAGGGGGGGGGGGGAAGGAGGAAAGGAAAGAAGAAGACAAAAAAAAAGTGAGCAGAAAAAGGAATATGAAGAGCAAAAATCACCTGTCAGATAGGAAAATGGAGGCTAAAAACAATTTTATAGAGAAAGAAAAGCACATATGGTGCTCCATTTTCAAAATACTCATTTTACATTAAATGATCAAAGATTGCAAAATATAAATTTATAACAACATCATCACAGAAGTCTGATCTCTGTTTTAAAGGAATCTATTCTGGCCATTTCTTCTGCATGTGAAGTTGCAATCCTGAATTTGTAATGCAGTATTTTCCACGAACAATTATGATATCACCAGTGTAGCATAATGACTTCCAGGGAGGAATAAGATTTGTCATACATGCCACTTTATACTAGTTAGGCTAAATTAGTAACAAACAATGTCTCAAGTAATAACAGCTAGTTAAACAAATAATGGAAAAGGCAAACAGTTTATTCTGCAGAGATATTTTTCAGATTTCTCTGTGGTATCAGAAGATCTTTGAAGTTCTTTTGTCCAGTACTGCAGGACCTACTAGTTTTGCTCTTTTTGCTCCTTCAGTATCAGAAGAGAAGCATCTGCATTTGCAGTGCTGAATACAATTTTTTTTTTTAATTGTTGAGTACCCTGCATCTTGAATGAAGAAGGACAGCTAATGGAATTACTCTTACAGTGCAAATGGGAAGTGCATGTGGTGTTTGGTGCTTAACAGTCCTGCATTAGACCCCTCACTGACCATCATGGCATCTGTATTATGTTTACCATATGTGGACATAGTTAGCTGGTGAAATGAGCTCTTACTGTGCAAACACCGGTTAGGTCATAACCAGTTTGAAGGTAGAGACTAACCAATTTAAATAATTTCCATTTAGGCATATACCCAACTACAAATACTCTAGAAAACTTGAAATAGGGTTTCATTCTATCAAATTACTAACCAAAGCCTTCTCAATCTCTAAATTAGTTGGTAAGTTGTGAGGTTGAAGAAGAAAGCTAGGAGGTAAATGTACTGGGTTTAGTGACTATCTTCACCAAGAATTTCAGATGTGGGTGTAAGACCACTTAAACCTTATGGAGTACAGGAAAAAGAGGATCAGCCACTAAAGCCTAGAGCTTATTCACTTTCCTAGATGATGTAAAATAACAATAAAAATATTTTCAGAAATAGACTGTATAGAGAACCCAAACAACCTGATCTTCAATTTTGACAGGATAAAAGGGAGGCTTGTTTCCAACCCCACAGGTTCTTTACACCACCTGTCTTTTAATGGAAGAAAGAATGAAAACAAAGAGCCCTAAAAAGTTAAGTGATGACAACACACAAACTAGTAGATGTGTCTTGATAGTGGCCAAAGCCTGCCCAGGCTTACTAAAACTAACCAGGTCACCTTTCATATCAAAATATTAAGATGCAAGGTAGACAGAAGGCTTTAATTGTCTTAAGCTTGCACCAAAGATGTTCCTTGAAATGGAGACTAGGTCAATTTGAATAGTACTTTTTCCATGTCTGGTAATCATTTATTGTTTAAAGTAACCATGCTGCTTTTGGCAGGAGGAGTGGGGTCGGTGGATAGGGTTTTAATTAAGGATCTGATCCTTAATCTGAAATAAGAGCCAAATAAAATAGGCAGAGTGAACTGTGGTTCCATTGACACAGCTAGAAAAGCAGAACATGAAAATTAGTAGCTTACCTCAGAAATATAAGATTTACATATACCATGTGTCTCACCTTCTTGATTACATTATGAAGACGACACAGAGAATGAAAAGCCTGAAGGAAGTGCTCTAATCTAACAGAAAAGTATCTGTCACTGTGTGGATGATTTTCCACTCTTGAATGGGACAGAGAACAGAACGGTCTCTGCGGAAATTATGGTATCACCATTTTTTTTGGGGGGGGGGGGGGGGGGACAGTTTTGGCTACAGATTCCTTCCTTTACTAATCTTCTTGCCATGTCTCAAGTCATCTGCAAATAAATCATGATTCTCCATAAGATGAAAGGCAGCTGGAAAAACGCGTTTTATCCTTCACACTCAGATTCATAGTCACAGTTGGATGCAAGCTCCTTTTCCTCTACCTTGTCCCTTTTTCATATCAGGCAGAGTGGCGAATTGAACCTGGGTCTCCCACATCCCATGGGAGAACCCTAATCACTTGCCTAAGGGTTAGAGTACTCCCATGGGATGTGGAAGACCCAGATTCAATTCCCCACTCTGCCTGATGTGGAGAAGGGATTTAAACAGGGCTGTCTCCCACTTCACAGAAGAGTGCCCCACTCATTGTGCTATGGGATATTCTGGGGAAGGTCTACCTCAATCTCTCCTGTTGAGGCAGTTCCACTTTATTCAAGTATTTAATACAGTCATTGGGCCTGAGACCGAGAGAATAACTCTATAGTCTGGTGGTTAGAAGATTCACCTTCAAGTCCCTGCTTCAATAGCCAGTGAATTAAAACATCATTCACCCACTTCTAGAAACAAAGGATCTCGGAGATAAGCATACTGACCACTTAGCTTCAATACATTTATGTTCAAACTGGTTCCTATGAACATTCAAAAGCCAAGAACAGTCGCATGTTTTAGGGGTATGTCAATTTATGAGACTTTTCCTCTACTAATGAAAGTTCTAGATTTAGAGGACCCAAAAGCTCTTTGAATTGTTGCTAATCTGAGCATGATACTGAAGCTACAATGATACTACCATCAGTAAATGTAGAAATTGTTTGGACAGCTTCAGGAAATTCTGAAGGCTCATCATACACCTGCTCTTCACTACTGTTAATAGCAGTCTTCGACAGTAAAGGCTAAACACACAAGCTAGAAGTGGTGGCGGCAACTCTTTGCTTGTGAGACAGGGACAAATTCTGTATTTCCCTGCTGAGAGCAAAGGGGATCATATTTCTCTGAGGGCCTTTTTGGGGCACAGGAAAGCAAGGAAGCCATTGGCATACTGGTCACTTTACCCATTTGGCCAAAAGCCACCTGGGCTTAAGATATAAGCAAAGCCCACAGAGGAATTCATCAAGAAACTTCAGAATGGAAAGAAGACCTGGAACCAACAAAAGAAAAAAGATCTAACATCTCTCTATGATCTTCACTCTGGGGATTCTCTGATCAAATTCCATTCCAGATGAAGCAGAAGACAACTCAGAAAAGCTCTCAAATCCAAACCCTCTGAAATGGGAGTAACATCCTCCCTATAGAAGAAGAATGAAGTGCAATGATTGGGGAAACCGGATTACCTGGAGTCAGAAGAGATGCATCACTGTCTCTTAAGAGGTGGTAGTGAAGGTTGCTCCTCAAACCAAACACAAATGTGCCAATACTGGGGACTAGTCAGAACTAGGAAGGCCAACAGAACAGCAACTGTTTGATCCTCTAGCACAGGATTACGGAGTCACCCTCAGCTGCAGCCTTCAGATCCAATGATATACTGTCCCTGGACTTATTGGATTCGTAGATGGAAGTCCAAGTGAGGTGTCCAAGAGAAATGGTTTGACTGATATCTCTATTTTTAAAACTTCTGACACTGTTCCTAATGCTCCAGTATGCAAAAAGTAAATGTGTGGACCAAGCCCTAGGACACAGAACACCTTGGGTTAAAAGAACCATGAGATCAAGCTGATTTCTTGGGGCACATCAAACTGACCAAGACTTGAATCCAAAAGATGGATTCACTATACCAGCCAGCCATGCTTTAGCACCACCTCCATGAGAAACAGCGTAAGCCAACACTCCCTTTTACATTTGGCCAAAGGAGCAAAACTGGCAGAAACTAACCATTACACTTCAGTGATTGCACCTTGCTTTAAGCAACAAGGTTGCTGGTCTGTAAAGGGTATTTTTAAATTACAGGAAGGCACACATTTTCTTTCAGGCTTGACCATGTCAGCCCCTTTGAGACGAGATGGGTTTTCCAGGGTCAGGACCCACAGTCAGTCAATTTATTCATATATTAAGGCTAACAGAATTAGCCATGACTTGAAGTCAGAACCACAAGCAATCAAATTGACAAGCAAATTGGGCTTGTTAGTGTCCTGGTAACTCAGACCCAGTATGGAGCTGTGGAGGATACCAGTACCAAATGGCACCTTGCAATGATATAAGCTGTTAATAATTCTAATGAACACCGTTTTTTTGCTCAACAATCCTAGATCTAATAAATACACTACTCTGACAAGTAAAACTAGCAGTGAAAACAATAAAATTTGAGCCAATGGTCTGTTGAGAATGATGATATTTACGAAGTCTATGGTGGTGACAGAGGAACTGAGGACATTTGGTGACATATGTGCCCTTACACTGAACATTTAGATACAGAAGGCATGTGCATAGACCCAATGATTGCTGCTTTTAGATGATTCCATGCTCACAGTAGGGAGGACATGAACATCTCAAGAGCGAGGGCATGCAGAGGAGATCAGATGAGAACTAAAAGTTTCAGGCTGCATTCTTTACAGGATATTATCAACAATATTCATTGATCTCTCAGTCATTGACTAGAGCAGGATTCTATTATCCTATGATCTAGAACAAAAAGTACCAGTACAGTAACTTCGAAGCTGCTATTCACTGAGTGTAAAAAGGTATGTTTAAGACATGATATTTTTCCCCATACAGAGCACAGCATTTGAAGCACATGCTCTTGCGCTGCTTTTTAAAATGTTTTATTTAATGTAGGAAACATGAAAAAGCTACACAAAAAGAAATAAAATGTTGCAAAAATTAAAAGGAAATAAAAATACCTTTTAACTGTCCCAGGAGCACCAGGAGGAGTGCCCAATATTGTTCTGTTTAAAAAATAATTTTTACAGTGAATGCGAGGAACAGAAACTAAAAACTAAGGAACATTTCCACTTACATTTATCAAAGATGGCTGCTGCTATTGCTACTAGAGTTATATTATTATTGGTAGGTGTCTACAAGAGACAGTGAACTAAATTAAGAGAAACTTCAGCCAAGACTTACGAAACGTGCACTGCATTTAGCAGGGGGGGAGGGGGACAACAAAATGGAGTTCTTAATGTGTAGGGAAAAGCATAATCTGCAGTGTGTAGGACTGACATTTGTAGAGTATAAAGGAAAGTTACAGTACTGCTCTTTCAACACAAAAAGTGACCTCAAGTAGGCAATTATGCCCTCCCACCCTATTATTTCAGGCATTATATCCTACTTTGTCATATTCTCAACATAGTAAACCTCAACTCTACACACATCTTAATAATAAAAACTCACATGCAGTTCCCCTCCCCTGCCCTCCATCCCTTACTTGTCTTTTACCTACCTTTTTGGAAGGAGATGAACAGGATAGTAGAGAGCTGGAAGAAGTGAAGAAGGAAAAAGAAGAGATATACATAGGTAGAAAGAGGATGAAAGGAAGACAAGAAGCAGCAGCTGAAAAGGAGCAGAGAGAAAGGACAAAAAAAAAAAAAAAAAAAGAGTTGAAAAAACCCCCAATGAAAAAAGTGTACTTCAGCTGCATTTTATAAATATTTGGATAGCATTGTTAAACTTTTAAAAATGTATTGATATAATGTTACTTGAACACAATAATAAATATTTAGTAGCTAAAGAATAGGTGCTTTACATTTTCAAAGCAGTCAACAAAACTTGTTTATAAACCCACAATTACAAAATCCACAACTGGGATGCAAATATACCAACCAAGACTTACATATGATTCACACACATTTAAAGTGACTCTGATCCAGCAACATTTACTGGGGGAAAAGTGTCTCCAATAAGCTCTGAGAAAATTGTCACTTTGGTGACAAAGTGAATCTATTATGACACCAACTTGTAGAAAATGGCCTCTTTGGCAACCTCGTTTCATGTGCCCCCCTCCTATTTCCTCCCTACACATTATGCTCCATCTTTATGGTCTTACCTCGCTCTTCAAACTTATTGGGCTGGTGGGAGGCTGAAAGGAAACTCAGATGCAGTTGTTCCCTTAGCCCCAAGCCTCTGCTGATTGCTAAAAATATACTAGTGCAGCTCATCTGACTGTATCTAAGAGACATCTTATGAAAGTTCTCGGGCGGATCCATATATACCAGTATTATGTAATAACAAGCTATGAAAATTTGAAAAGAAGGAATTAATTGCATTTCAGGCTCTTTTATTTAAGTTACCTAGCTTTTATATGATTTGTACTTAAGTACATAATGTGTGAGTGAGAGAGAGAACACACACCACAAGAAAGGAAGCTGAGAACAGGAGAGATTAAGTAGAAAGTCAGTGCTAGAAAATTAATTCTAATTTGTCTTTGCATTAAAGAAATACCATCAACATATCACATGTATAAAACAGACTCAGATGTACTGATACATGCCAAGCCTCACACACTCATTATGTGCCATATAGATTCTGTTTCAGATTTCACAATGATTTGACTTTTGACCAGCCACTCTTATCAACTATTCTGTTGCTCTTCCGTCTGATTTCATATCTGATCCAAAACCAATACGAGGGAAATGCCTCCAAACTATAGGAGACAGTGCACCTACTTTCAGAAGATCAAATAGTTTGTGGAACATCTCACCCTTACCTTTGGCAAAGCTTCCTTGTATTTGGTACAACCAAGGAAGCAATTTTCACAATATAGAAATAAATAAAATAAATAAATAAAATCTAACCTATTAGTACCAGTAGGTCTGACTTTAGATATAAATTAATCATTACAGGTTGTCCAACGAAAGATGACAAAATCAATAATTAATGAAGATCCATCATGCCAGATTCTTCATTCAATCCACAATATATTTACACTAGCCCATTATTTCTACCACCTATTTAACTTAGGTATATTTGCTCTTTTTCCACCCTGTCCAATTGATCTCCCCTTTCAGCATTTAAGAACTTGTCCTTTCTCTCCTCTTTATTTATAAGTTGTTCAGTTAGAAGTTGTGCAAATAGTCAAAAAGAATATTTTCTGTCCAACTGAAGAGAGGATAAAATGGAGAAACCATTTTGTACAATTCCAGCCAAAAACAGTGCAAAGAAGAAGAAATGGGCAAAGTAAACATTCTCAGTAACGAGGAGGGTGTTCTGTCACCATTTTGTCATTTTTAAGCCTCTCTTACCTTTTAAATTTCCTCTCCCGTTCTCCATCAACACATATTGGCCAACCTCCAACAGCAATGCAGAAATCCAGAAAAGAAAAGGAAACACACCAGCATAACAGAGGAAAAGGTTGCAGATGTGGAGAGCATAGTATAAAACAGCAGTAGAGGAGAAAAAGATGCTTAAAATAAAGGTTCTTGTTCAAGAGAATTCAAACTACGATAATTCCAGTAGTAAAGAAATGGAGAAAAAGATTTTTTTTCCTAACATTTCTTTGACAAAAGAAATGAAGCTAAGTTGTGTTTAATTTAATAAGGTCTTCTGCAGATTGGGCAAAGCATTACACATTTATTCCCTAATTAGAAAAGAAACAAAGAAAAGAGAATTGTACAAGATTATGCATTGTGGATTACGTAAGGTTACTATATGAACCTAATTTATGTAGGACTGTATAATTTGTGGGGTGGGGAGGTGGACTTGGATTTTAATTTGGAAACCAGAGTGAAAGGAAAGAAAGAATCCTAGCATGGTCACTTTTCTTCCAAGCAGGAGAGGTAAGTAATAGCTTTCTCAAAATTTCAGGTGTTGAAAGGCGTGAATACTAAAAAATTCTGAAAGTATCATCGTTTCTTACCTTAAGGACAGAACTTTTAACATTAAAAAGGCTTTAAGATGATTGATGATGTCTATAGTAGCATTGCAAATCACTGAAAAACTTCATATTATATATAAACACCTCTAAAAGGTATCTTTTGCTATAATCTCCTTTTTTAAATAAAAGCCTATATTTTGAAGTTAAAATATTTCTTATAAAAGAAATGATCATTTACTCTCAAGAAAAAAAAACCTCATATGCAATTAGAATTATAGAATTATTTTAGAACCTTCATTTTTGCTAAGAAAAGTGTTTTCTTTTGAGCCATAAAAATTAGTAATGTATTTTTACAAACTTGAGCAATAACTCTGGTGTTTGTAAAAATCAAATCAAATCTATGTTGTATTGGTAAGTAGCAAATAGTACATTTTGGAATAAAAGTGAAGACAAGTTCTTGTAGAACACACATGTTGTATACATTCTACAAAATATAATCAGACAGAACACTTTAATTTTGTAATTTAAAATATGTATACCTCATATTCTTTTCTGCAAACTTTCAAAATGTCATTTTTTGAAGAAGCCTGAAAGATAATTAGATTTCTTTATTAACGTATAGCACAAACTAATCAATAATGAAATCAAGCAGCAAAGAACAAAATATAGTAAAAGTATATACAGACCAACATGCGTGCACTAAAAACAAATTCTTAATACCACTTTCCTCTTTCCCCACCAATCACACCACTACATCCCTTTTTCTACAAAAGACTCTTGATATCACTGATAAACTAATCTCCTGAAGATAGTGCCCTTGTATTTTACTTGTTCTGCAAAGCATCTCACATACCTATTCCTGCTGTATCAGTAACGATAAACATTTCAAGTATCAATCCTGAAATGTCAACAATCTTTGCTTCAGTTGCTTTCCCTAGTAATTTAAAGCAAAGGAACGACTTCTGCACTTGTGATAATGTTCTTTGAAATACAGTACGGAAAGGACTGTGAAATGAGAGTCTATGTTGCAAGATTCAAGAATACACTTATTTTGCTATTAGCCCTTGTGATCACAGTCTTTGTACTACCACTGGCCTGACCTTTTACTTAGGCAACAGAAAATCCTGTAGGAGTCAACAGAAGCTGTGCTCTCTTGTACCAACGCTGAGCTTGGTCTTATGCCTACTCGTAGAATTTCCTTTTGAATGCTGGCAACAAAATCTCAGCTCTTAAAAACTGAATTTAAAAGCGAGCAGTACTGGAGTCAAAGCCAAATATTTTCTCAAAATACTTGGCAGTTAGATAAAATATGAGCACTACAATTTAAATGCATATTCTGGAAAATGCATCTCTCAAACAAATAAATGGAAAAGTGGTTATGGAAAAAAATATAGATAAGACAGTATGATGGTGCAGATAAAAGCAATATTGTTCAGTAAACAAAGAAAAAAAAAGCAGTGATCAAAGCAGCAAAACAGCAGCCAGAGCCTCTAAAAATCCCAAAGTCTTTGAAAATAAAGCACAAGTCACGATCCCTCTTGAGGTTGTCACTGCTTTCTACTTAGAGAGATGTTTCTTTCACTTCTGAAAACAGAAGGAAACATAACAAAAAAATGTGACTGACCAAAAATAGAATTTCACATAAAATGGTGGTTCTGTGTTTTATTTAAAAATAATTAAAAAAAAAAAAAGTGTCTGGGAACAATCATGTCTTTCACAGAAGACGACCAATGACAACGTACTCTGGACTTTGTAGATGTTTATATACATTTTAGCGCCCTTTTTTCTATTAAAAACCTGAAACGCATTCTGTGACTAATTCCACTTATTGCTTCTAGGGTTGTCATTGGCACATTTAGATATGGTAACTTCAGATCAAAGGCTCATCAATATCTTGGAAGGGATCCAAAGGAAAGTTCAATAGGTCAGTGGGATGCCGGCATCTTTAGGATTCAAACTATCCATAGCAGGGCTAAGAAACAGCCGATTTGTGCCAATACGCTGTACTTACACCTCTCCAAACCTACTACATTGCTCTCCAGAATCACAGCATTCATTAAAAAAATAAAAGCAAGTAATCAAACACAGAGATGTCTACCTGAGTGTGAAGTGAGCCTGGAACTATAGCTCTTAGACCTGTGAACTCATTTTATTAAGATAGTAACTAAGCTGCACAACGATAGCTAACTGACATTTAAGCTACTTAATTCTTCACATAAGAAGGGGGGGGGGGGGAAGACATCACAGATCTACACAATTTATTGTGAGCCACTTACGTTGCACCACAAGTTAGTGGCATTTGGGAGAGTCCAACATTTTGTTCCACCCCTGACCCAGTCAAAAAGAAGCCAAGCCCAAACAGCCTAGTAGAGTCAATGGGGAATGCCCCCACCCTGACGTTCCTACCAGTTGAAATGTCTTTCATCATCTTGATTGATCAGTTATTCAGCCCTCATATAGATTGCGCCGATCACAACACATCTTTCATTCTTCTCTTATGCTGGCCTTCCTTCTCCATGCGCTGCCATGTCTTTTCATGATGAAATCTTCCTATCTCTTTGGAGATCAACCGAGTAGTTGTTTCAGTTCCCGTGGAGACCACGCAGCAACCACTGCAACCCATCGATTGTCAGTGAGCCTCTCTATATGCCCAGCCCATTGCATTTTACTGTATCTGCTTCCAACAATGACGTCCTGCACTCCACTCTGCTGTCTGATCACTTCATTGGGGACTCTGTTGTGAATTCAAATCCTCAGAATTCTTCTTTCCATCGCCGTCTCTGTGACAGACAGTTGTTGCCCCTCTATCTTCATCAGTGCCCATGTTTCACTGCCATACAACGTTGCCGGCAGTACTGTTGAGTTGAAGAGGTTGGCGCATGTTGCCTTGTTGATTTTTCCTTGGAGGACATCCTGGATAGAACTGAATGCGTGCCAACCTTTTTTTCTTTGGGAAAGACTGTGGCGCATGTTAATTTCTTAGCCCAAATACACGTATTGCTCAACTTCTTCTATTTGTTCTCCCCAGACTGTTATTTAAGCTTTTGGCAAGGCATCAAATCAAAATTTCATCTTGGAGCGGTTCATTTTCAGTCTTACTTGGCTGCTTTTTGTGTTGAATTCTTTCAGCATTTTCTGTAGTTTGATAGTATTTTCGGCAATCAACATATCGTCCACGAATCTAAGGCGGCTTAACTGCTCTCCATTTATGTTGATTCCACCCTTCCCATTCATCCGCCTTATTACCATTTTGATGCAGGCTGTGAAGAGTTTTGGTGAAACCATGTCTTCTTGTTTCACCTTTTTTTAACTGGGATGCGAAGGGGAGTGTCAGACAGAGTTATATGTGTAGTGCAGTCAGAATTTGCTTCCTTTAGTAGTTTGATGTAGTTTGTGTTGATGCCCTTCTCTGCAAGAGCTTTCAACACTGCATTGATCTTTACATTGTAGAACGCTTTTTCATAGTGAAAAAGGCAATGCATAAAGGGAATTTGTATTCCCTGGAGCATTCCAATAGCTGGTTTATAGTGAAAATATGATCCATTGTGCTGAAATTCCTTTGAAAACCTGCCTGCTCCTCATCCAGACTCTGGAGAGTCGGTTTGTTGTTATTTTGGTGAACAGCTTGTAGACATGTAAGAGCAGGCCTATTGGATGATAGTTCTTCAGATCTTCATGATCGCCCTTCTTGTACAGCAAAATGGTGTTGGACTCCTTCCAGCTAGACGGCATCTTCTGCATTTCCAAATAATGGCTAAGCCTCTGAGCAAGGGTTTCCCAGAGGTCTTGGCCTCCAGCTCTTATTTCAGTTGTCAGTCCTGGGGCTTTTCCTTCCTTCCTTTGATAAGCTGTGTCTAACTTGTTCAGCTATCTTAGATCTAAGATCAGCCTCCAACCTCCATCCTTTTTCAGTACTAGGAAGTTTTGAGTAGAAACCCCTGCCCCTGTAAGGGCCAGCTCTATTGCTCCTATCCAGAGCACTTCTTGCCTTAGTGGAAGCCCAGGAGAAAGTTCCTTGGAGAGTGATGGGGACAAGGGGTGGAAGCAAGAGAATGACTGTATGGTGTAGCCTGATATTCTGACCTCCCAGACCCATTGGTCTGTGGTGATCCACTCCCAAGCCTGGTGGAAATGGACAAGGAGGTCCTCAAAAGGAGGGAAGTGGGCTAAAGTATACAACTGTAAAATCAGAGGAATGGGAGGATTCCAACCGTCAATCAACCCATTAAAAGTGCTGTTTAGAGGATGCCTAAGTGGTTGCAGAGGGCACATGGGTGGCCCTCTTCCTCTGAAACTTGTGTCTCTTTCTGGGGGGGTTCTGCAGGTCTTTGGTACCCCGAGAACTGAGCAGGGCATGATCTCTGGGCATTCTGTGAGCTACTAAAACACTTCTTGCTCAGAGGTGTATAAATTCCCAAGGAATATAGGGTAGCCCTGGAGTCCTTAAGCATGTGCAGAGAGTCATTCATGGTCTCGAGAAGAGTTTTGTGGCCAAAGGGAAAGTCTTCTACCATGTTTTGTACCTCTCTTGGAACCCTTGGAAGCTGGAGCCAGGACACCCTGTGCATAACCATCGCCATAGAGATGGACATGGCAGCAGTATCCACAGCATCTAGGGACACTTGGAGAGCAGTTCTGGCCAACAGCTGACCCTCTGCAACAACAGACTGGAATTGTTCCTTGCAGTCATGTGGCACATGTTCAATAAAGGCTGTGAGCATGTTGTAATTAGTAAAGTTATATTTGGCAATGATCACTTGATAGTTCACAAGCTTGAAATGCAAGGTTGCAGAGGACTAAGCCTTTTGCCCAGAGAGGTCCAATCGCTTCTGATCCTTATTATAGGGAGTAGCCCTCCAAAAATGCTGACTACTCCGTTTATTCAGAGCATCCATCCTGAGGGCGTTAGGTGGGGAATGGGAAAACAAAAAAGTCAAAGTCCTTAAAGTGGCACATAATACTTCTTGTCCGTCCTTTTGCACATTGGTGGAATAGCGGTTAGCATCTGCCATACAGTCTTAGCCAGATCCAGGAGAGACTCATTAATAGGTAGCGCCACTCTGAAAGGTGTTGCTGACGGCAAAATATCAAGCAGCCTGTGCTGCTGGTCTTTGACCTCCCCCAGAGGGATGTGCAGAGTGTCCAATATCATTCTATTGAGGTCCTGGAATTGTCTGAAGTAATTGGCAATGGAAGAAGAGAGAGGCCAGAGCACCTCATCCAGCGATGACAATGTCAATGGCACTTTGAGGAGTTGGAGGCTAGGGCAGATGAGGAATTCACCACTGAAAGGTCTCCTCCTGCTTTGGAAGGGTAGAGGAAGTATTTGGATCCCCAGTTTCCCTAAGAGATGGTATTGGTGATTTACTGAATTGTTGCCGATAGGCAGCCCATGGGGCCCAATACGGCCATTGTGAGGGTGGCAGATAGGGTTGGTTCCACCGTGATTGATGTGCCGCAAAGTCCTTCCTGCAGGAGAGCAGATTCTCAAAGGGGTATGTAGGAGAACCCCTAACAGAAATCAAAGAGACCGACTGGGAGTCCTCTTCTTCCTTCCTGACCTCCAATGGGGGTAGGGGATAGCCAGTGAGAATGGAGGAGAGTCCTGTGCCACAGAGTGGCCTGAGCTGCTACCTGAGCTGGTACCTGACAGCAACAGGGATGCTGGCTCATTCAGCACCGATAGATCACTCAAGTATTGCAACTCCTGTGGTACCAGAAAGGACACCGGTACCGACATTGAAGCCAAGGCCACGGTGATTGGAGCCAACGGTACCAGTAACAACGAGCGTACCACAGGCTCTGCCAGATGCAGATACTTGCTTGATATCAAGGGTATTGCTTGTACAGTCATCCCCCACTGAGCTCCTTGCATCAGTACCGATTACTGGGTTAAGGCCCACAACAGCACCAATGTCTGAGCTGAGTGCTTCAATGCCAAGCAGAGCTGAGCTTGATAGTACCATGTGTTTCTTCTTACTGGTGGAGGGTACAGGCGCCCTCTCCGTGCAGTGTTTCCTCTACTTGGAGCTTCGGGGCTTCGCAGGCCTGCCAGTACTGGAGAAAGAGTCCTTGGCCTCCACAGTACCCTCTGAGGACTTCAACAGGGACCTGGTCTTTTTTGGAGCTGGCTCCTTAGATATGGAGTCTATGCTCCTCTTTTTGGGATTATTCCCAGAGTGTTCTAAAGTCTTCCCTTTCTTAGGAGAAGCATGCCCCAAGGTTGACAGAACACTGTATCTGTCTGGGGACAAATGTACAAAAGGAGGGAGGAGAGGTCTCCTGACCTGGCTGAGAGGTTGCAGGGAATGTTCCATTGTCACAACCCAATGGCCCCCTCCCTCAGGGGGTCCCCTGGGGAAGCAGATTAGCATTGTATGTTGCTAACGCTGTTGCAAGATTCACAAGGCATTCTGGGAAGGGTTTAAGTTATGAATGCGGAACGAAAGCTTTCTTTACAGGCGCGAAAAGCCGGGGGGGGGGGGGGGGGAACAGGTTAACTTGATGTTCCAGCTAAACCCGAAGATAAGGAGCTAACTCCAGCCCAAGGCCATTGCACACACACTGCTACCTGCCAAGAAAGAAGGGGGGGGGGGGGGGAGTCCACCCCACCCCAACTAGCCGTGAGAAAGGAGAGTTGCTGAACAAAATTGCAGGGGCCACGAAAAGGAGTAAGACAACAAGGGAAAAAATAACCGTCTCATGGCCCTGAAGCCAGTGTGTTTTGGAAAAGTTGAGGAAGCCACAGAAGGCCAGTTTGAACTGGTACACAGAGCATGGGGAACAAAGGTCCCTGAGGAGACGCCCCCAAGAGACCCCGGGACTTAAAAACCCTCCCGGGAGCTGAGGCAAATCAGAGATCAACAGCGGACCCTGGAAGACCCATGCACAGGACAAGAACTCCCGTCCACCCTTCCCCCTCTTCTTCTTACGTTACGCCCAGGCTTGGTCAGCCTCGGGTAGTGCGGGTGAGAGTATGAAAGTGGGTTAGGGCTTGGGGCACTAACACTTTCTTCCTTCCTCTGAGTGACGTGGGGAAACCCCCAGCACTCTCTGCTGTTATTTTATCAATAAAGCTTTAAAACTCAGTTACTTGGTGTGCTCCGTCATCTCCTCCTCTAATGGTCCTGCGGCCTCAGCCTGATCACCTGACGCCTCAGGCAGATGGGTAACAAAAATCTGTCACACCATAGCCAATAGCATGAGCTTTATATCCCTGTTCTTCCTAGCCCTGGACTTAAGGGCTAAACAAAAGGAGCACTTCTGGGAGATATGGGACTCCCCAGGCAACAGACACACTTCAAGTGTCTGTCGTTCACCAGTATAGCCTCCCGACAGGAGAGGGAATATTTGAAGTCTGGCAAATCAGGCATATCCCACCAAGAGAAGACAAGTCTCCCAGGGGGGAAAAAAAAAAAAGTCCTCGCACCTAAAACTAATTAACTGTACAAACACTAACAACTCCTCTAAACTAACTTTAACACAAAAAAAGTGAAGAGGAAGGCAGAGTACGCTCTAGATTGGATCATGCTAGTTTCCCCGGACCGACGCAGTAGAGAAGGCACGGAGGCAGTTTGCCCATACATCCTATATAGACTTGGTGTCTGCCACAAGGAGGTATAGGGCACATGCGTGGGCCTAATGAGCACTCCTAGCTAGAAAACTCCTATGAAGCGTTTCAGAGGTGCATGCATACCTGAAGTGAAATGCCCATAGGGACAGTACTTGAAAAAGAAAATTGGATATTTTGGGTAGAAAATGGTTAAATCAATCAATTACTCTTTCTGTACAGTTAATTTACTTAAAGGAGGCAGAAATAAATTACCTCAGTTGAAATTTTGTTATGGCACCAGTTTAATACAATTTTTTTTTTAAAAGTGTAATTGGATCTTCCATGACTACACCTAGTCAGGGAGTTAGTTCTGAGACACACCCAAAAGAGGATTTATAGACCTTTCTAAGCACCATTCAGGATAATATAGTTTGTTACTGACTCAAATTAGAGTCTCTTTACTGAGTTACCAAAACCCCAGCAACCATAAAGGGGGTTTATCTAAGGAAAAAAAAGTGTCAGGGTAGGAGTGAGATCAGACCGGAAATAGAAAGGACAGTTAATCAGGAGCATTGGACCACCTATAATTCATTGACTGCCATTTCTATATGACAATGGACCTCAAAAGATCATTTATCCTAAAGCCCGAATCTGTGCTTGCTTTGAACTACATCTGAACAAGAGTTATGTAGACCCTGGTTTTATACTCCGTAATATGTTAATGAGTTCTTACAACGCATTCTTACTCTTTTCAGTCCCTAGAATAGACACATACCATATTTACTGCTTTGAAGCATTACATAAGCTGGTTTTGTTCTCCAATATGTCAAATACTTGTATAGTTATGGTCTTGCTCAAAGTTCACAAGATAGAAGAATTGTCTCAAACTGACTGCACATTTGACTTTTGACCAGAAGTCTCAAATGTGGACTGTCAATTCATCCAAGGCTACTGTGGATGAACTTAAGCAGAAGCACAAAGATTTGGGAGGCTTGGTGACCTCAAGTAAAATGCTGCATTCCTTTGTCATACAGAGTTTCCAGCAGTCACACAGACTTTTGCTGTTTAAGCTGCTTTCAGCTTCCCATAGAAATAGCACATTATTTAGGGAGGATGTGGGGAAAGTGACCTGGAGCTTCCAGAACTATAATATAAACATCATATTAATTAAGCATCATAAGCAGAGAAGGCTCTCAGTATCATAAAGAACTTGTTTATACTATAATCATCTGTGCTTCACTCAGTTATGCTGAATCGCTTTAAGAACAAATTATACCATGCATCCACACTAGTTATGGCTTTACCCATCTAAGTTTTGCTCTGCAACCACATTTGCACCATTTTAAGCCAATTTAGCTCTGGTGGCTTGAGGGTTCCTGAAGGGCATCAGAACAAAAGATATAAGCTACAATTTACCATTGCCTTAGCTGGTAAACCTCCTGTGTGTTCACTACCAGACTCCATTCTCTGCCCCCACAACCATGACCCCTAGTCATGCCTCACTACCCATACTCCTGCAAGGTAACTACCTCTCTGGAAATGCTCTCCCCAGGGTCTGCTAATAGTCCCCATTCCACCTCTGAAAGTCCTCAGCCACAAATCCAGTACAACTCTTCCAACACAATTAAAAGGAAAACATACTTAGAAAGATACAAGATCATATAAATGTTTTCTTTCCTAATTTATTTTACTAATATTTAGGGTTTTTTATAAAATATTTTTATAAAATATAAAATAAAACATTTTATTAATATTTTCTTCCTGCATTCCCTTTTTCCTCCAAAGGTCACCCTATTGTTATCCTGAACACTTTTAGATTGAAGAGCTATAAATCTAAATTTTGGCCTGTTAATTTCCAAGAAGAGAACTAAAACTGGTTTAGGTCCTCCCCCTCCCCAAACAATACTGCAAAAGATTTGATGAGGTTCAATTTAGGATAAAAAAAAAAAAAAAAAAAAAAAAAAAAAGGCAGAGCTTCAGTTAACCAAGTACACGATGGGATGCATCATAGGTGTACACAGAAAATGATTTCTTGACCTATTTCATAGTTCTAAAAGTAATTGCAGAATATTTCCCCCAAAATTAAATAAAGTGTAAAGGTGTAGATATAATAAATGAATTTAACTTGCCATATTACTGTTCACAAACTGCAGTGTTCTGTTATGTTTAATACTGATCATGGAAGAAAATTAGAAAACCTCACCTGTTTACATGCTTGTCGACATTCCACAACAATAGCTAGTTCACAGCAACCTAAGCCAACCCAACCATCAGACTTTTTCAAAACACCTTTAAAATAAAATGACAGCAAATATTATAGTAATACAGGCGGCTACAACAAAAATATGTAACTAACTCTATGACTAAGCCAAAGTAGCTAAGAGGGAAAATAACTAAAAAATAAACATTCCTCTTTTCTTTTAATGCCATGTCTCCTACATGTTATGGAAATCAGATGTGTGCAGTTTACTGTAGACTTTATTTAATAGTATATTTTCAATCAATTATTTAAATTAAAAGGAATGTAACCTATTAAATTTCTCTTGCCTTTGTTAAACCTTCAGTCCCTTCCTGGCTTCACTCCTCTCTTTCTCCTTTTCTGCAATAGATTTTGCTGAATCTTTTCCTGAATTATGTTCAATAACAGTCTCATTTTTCTTTTGCCCCACCACAGACCCCTTATATAACTGCTTTTCCCACACCATATTCTCTATATTTCTCCCCAACCCCATTTTTTCCTGTTTCTTTCTTCTCTCACTTTTCCCCACAAAATACCTTAATACAACAGTGCTCTTTTCTAATTTACACAATTTATCTCTTCCCGTCTCTCTGCATGCAGTTTATCATTCAAGGTTTTGTCCAACAAAGTTAAACACCATAACAAAGGACTGCCTCAGCTGCAGCAGCTTTGTGGGTGGAGGGGAGATGGTGGACCTGTAGCAGTACAGATCATATGAGCCCCGGATCCTGATGCAGGGTCCTAAAAATCTGCTACTATTAATTTCTTAGGAAAAAAATTAAAACAAGTTTCAGGATATTCATGCATTATAGCCTTCCTCTGGGAAACAAGCTGCTAGTAGAGGTAGAACAGAAAACTACAGACTAATAAAAAGCCCCAATATGCACATATATAACTTTTAAAATATTCCTTGGAAACCTTCTTCCATTTCTATGTTCTTGGCTGCCATTTCAATTTACAACAGAGTTAAAAATGGCTGGAGGTCCACAAACTATGACAGAAAAGGCAGTTTGGCATTTTGGGGAAAGATTAACAGTTTTTAAAAAGTGTTGCTTTTCCCTCTCCATTCCCTCAGCTGCCTTTTCATTTTCTCTCTCTCTTAGTTCCCTCACTCGCCCTTTCACACAACATGTATAGCAGGGGTCAGCAACCTGCAGCACACGAGCTGATTTTCAGTGGCACTCACACTGCCCAGGTCCTGTCCACCGGCCGCGGGGCTCTGCTGCCAGCCTGGGGTTCCATTCGCCAGCCCCCTCCCAGCTGGGGTCCCGGCCACCGGTCCCAGAAGCTCCGCTGCCGGCCTGGCGTACCAGCCGCCAGCCCCCTGCCAGCCTGGCATACCAGCCACCGGTCCCGGGGGCTCCGCTGCCCGCCTGGGGTACCAGCCGTCTGCCCCCTGCCAGCCGGGGTCCCGGCCGTCGGCCCCACTCAGTCCACTGCTGGCCCTGGGTCCCAGCCACCAGTCCAGGTGGCTCCGCTGCTGGCCTGGGGTCCCAGCTGCCAGCCCAGGGCTCTGCTCCTGGCCTCGGCCTGGCATTCTGCAGCCGTCCCCAGCTGTGGCCCACTGGCCCCAGCCTGGGGCAGTGAGAGGTGCAGACAGGGGCAAGAGGGGACGCAGCTCAGCATCCCCACCTTAAAAATTGTTCCAGCACCACTGGGGTATTTTTAAGTCCCGATTTGCTGCTTACATCACAATCACGCCACTAGGAACAGCACACTGTGTTTGATGTTGTGCATGCCGTCTGTCGCGATTTCTTTTTTCCACTGTGAGTTGAGAGATACATTTGACAAAAATGTCAGCTCCTAAGAAAGCAAAGTTAGATGTCCATTCATTTCAGCCTTCTTGGACAGACACATTTGGATTTATTCAAAAGAAGGACCGTGCTGTTTGTGCTTTCTGTTGTGAAAGTTTGTCACACATCAAGTGTTCGACGACATTTTCAAACGAAGCATGAGAAAACCTTTCTTGACGAAGCAGACAAGACAGAATCGATCAAAAAGGCAGTAGCAGGATATGAGAAGCAAAGCAGTGTTTTTAAATGCTTAAGTAAAAAATCAAGCTACAGAAGGACATTACAAGATTGCACAGTGCGTTGCAAAAAATTGAAAGCTGTTTACAGGTGGGGAATATATAAGAAGTTTTTCTCAGCAGGTCGGAGGTTTTGTTCAATGATTTGCCAAATAAAAATGCGATCGTATCTAGAATAAAAGAACTGCCTGTCTCTGCCAAAACAGTTGAGAGACACGTAAGCAAAATGGCAGAAAACATTAACAAAAAGCAGACAACTAAATTAAAAGGAACAGCAGTGTTTAGCGTTGCAGTTGATGACAGCGTGGATATAAACGATGTTCCACGTTTGGCAGTTGTTGCAAGATATGTTGCTTCCAATGAAATCCAAGAGGAACTTTGTTGCCTAAAACCCCTGCATGGCACAACAAAGGGGGAAGATATAGTGGAAAGTTTTGTAAACCATTTTGAAGAATGAGGAGTTGACATCAGAAAAATATTGTGCGTGACAACTGATGGTGCTCCTGCCATGGTCGGAAAACAGAAGGGAACTGTAAAGTTACTTGAAGATCAAATTGGCTGCCCGACAGTCAAATTTCACTGTATCATCCATCAAGAAAACCTGTGTGCTAAAATTTCTAATTCAGAGCTTAATCATGTGGTGAATACAGTGGTACAAATTGTGAATTTCCTTGTTGCTCGATCTACTTTGACTCAAAGACAGTTTCAAGCACTGCTAGAAGAGATGGACAATGCTTATAACTACATTTCACTTCACAGCAACATTTGGTGGCTAAGTCATGGCAAGGTTTCGGTGCGATTTGTAAACTGTTTTGATGCAATCAAGGCTTTTTTAATCAGAAAAAGGACAAAACTACCCCGAACTGGATGACGACAAATGGCTGCATAAGCTCATGTTTCTAACTGACATCACCGCTTACCTAAACGAACTCAACCTCTGTCTCCAGAGTGCAGGGCAAATGGTTCTGGATCTTTATGAAGTCCGGAAGCTATTTGTTGTAAAACTAGCATTTTTTTCCTCGGGGTATTCAAACTTTGACTTTCCGCTACTTCCAACACATAAAAGAGCTATTGACACATTACACTGTCAGTATCAATGAGATTGGAATGTACATGTAAGAACTGAAATCAGAATTTTCTGACAGATTTCAAGATTTCCAGAGATTTGGCCCAATGCTGTCTTTTCTAATTAAACCTGAAAAGTTCAATGAAAGCAACTTGGATTGGTCTGTATTTCAGTGGATAGGAGTTGAAGATTTCAAAATACAGCTCATTCAGTTAAATAGCTCAGAATTGTGGGAAAAGTTTGGAGATCTGCGGAGTGCACTTGACACTCCCGAGAGAGATCATGTGGCCTCTCTTCTGACCTGCTGGACGTCCCTGTCAGTGAAATTTAACTGCTTGAATAAAATTGCATTTGCAATGCTTTCAGCATTTGGATCCACATACCTGTGTGTACAGGTATTTTCACACATGAAATCTGTCCTCTGTCCCTTTCCGAGCCAGTTAACAACTGATCACTCAGAAGCCTGTGTGCAGCTTAAAGTATCCAAATACGGGCCAGACATTGGGAAATTCAGCAAGGAAAAGCATCACATTAAACTGATAAGATCTGCATTTTAATTTAATTTTAAATGAAGCTTCTTAAACGTTTTAAAAACCTTATTTGCTTTACATACAACAATAGTTTAGTTATATAATAATGACAGAGAGAGAGAGAGAGAGAGAGAGACCGACCGACCTTCTGGGCATGCGAAACCTTAAATTACAGTGAATAAATGAAGACTTGGCACACCACTTCTGAAAGGCTGCCAACTACTGATGTGTAGGGATGTTGATTGCTTTGTTTAAGATCCATCTGCATGGAAGCCCCCGCCACACTCAAATAGCTCTAGACATTCAGTACAGACTATTAAAAAGACACATTTCACCAATATATACCAATTATTTTATCAAGGAAATATGACATACATTGTGTGACATAATTCAAAATTGTAAGAGTAAATAAAATGGATTCTTACTTAGACAACCAGTTCATAGGAAAGTCACATGGGGTAAACACCCATCCACAGTTAATCACAGGGTTGGCTGCCTGCTACATGCTATTTTAGTATTTAATAATTATATAGCAGTTGTTTCTGTGGATCTTTTGTATGAACAATCTTCAGGAATGTGGAGCTATGGAAACAGTCATCTTAGGAATAAATCCATGATACTGACAGTTTCACTGAAAACTTCATTAAAAAATATAAATTGAAAAAAGTGAGATAGAGAAAAGAAATCTGTAAGATTTAAACAGTAAGACAAAATGCATGGCTACTGATTAAGGCTCCATGTTTGTCACAGAGGTCATGGATTCTGTGACTTTCTGTGATCTCCATGACTTCTGCAGCAGCCAGTGTGTCTGGTCCGGGGCCTGTCTGAGCAGCTCAGGCAGCCCCCAAGCCAGGTGCACTGGCCACTGCTGGGGCAGTTTCAGCCCCACCACCTCCCAGCAGCAGGACTTTGGGTGTGTGTGGGGGGGGGGGGTCTCAGGGCTGGGGTGCAGGGCACTGCAGTTCCCAGCCAATGGGGGCTGCAGAATTGGGGCTTGGGGTGGAGCGGAAGCAGCACATAGAGCTAGGAGCGGGAGGTCACCACTTCCCAGGAGCCAGGTAGGGAGCTGCCCCCAGCCCTGCCACCCCTCCCGCTCCCCCCAGCACCCATAGCATCTCCCGGGCCACATCCCCCCCGTTTCCCCCACCCCCGAGCACCCGTGATGCCCCCTCAGGCCGCCCCTCCTTCCAAGTACCCACAGCACCCCTTGGGCCACCCCCCAAGCACCCATGGTGTTCCCCGGGCCGCCCCCCCCCCCGCCCAAGTTTTAGTCAGGGGTATATAGTAAAAGTCATGGCCATGGGCCATGAATTTTTGTTTACTGCCTGTAACCTGTCCATGACTTTTACTAAAAATACTTGTGACTAAAATGTAGCCTTTCTACTGATCAATCAGAACAAAACTTCCAGGGGACTGAAATCTCTGTTGCAATGAACTGGCTATGCCACACAGACAACACTAAGACCAATCCACTTTTACAAGGGGTATACTACTGGCATGAAAAACTGAGTAATTAGGCAACTATATTTTGCAGTAGAAGGAGTTTGAGTGTTTCAGGTGTAGTTCCACATAGACCACATTACTGTAAAACAATGAAGTAATCCTATACTGGAACTCCTCACTTAACGTTGTTATGTTCCTGAAAAATGCAACTTTAATTAATGGAGATCTCCTAGAACTGGAAGGGACCTTGAAAGGTCATCAAGTCCAGCCCCCTGCCTTCACTAGCAGGACCAAGTACTGATTTTGCCCCAGCTCCCTAAGTGGCCCCCTCAAGGATTGAACTCACAACCCTGGGTTTAACAGGCCAATGCTCAAACCACTGAGCTATCCCTCCCCCCGTGAAACGATGTTAAGCGAATCCAATTTCCCCATCAGAATTAATGTAAATGGGGGGTTATAGGTTCCAGGGAAATTTTTTTCACCAAAGACTATATATATATATACACCCCAGCCCTGAGACCCCCCCCCCCACACACACACACCCAAAGTCCTGCTGCTGGGAGGTGGTGGGGCTGAAACTGCATACATACACACACATACACACACACAGAGTCAGAATAGAAGTTTTAAACCATTTAATACTGGTACACAGTGATGATGATTGTGAAGCTTGGTTGAGGTGGAGGAGTTAGAGGGTGGGATATTTTCCAGGGAATACCTCACTGCTAAATGAACTAGCAATTGACTGAGCCCTCAAGGGTTAACTCTCACACTCTAGGAGGCAGAAGGAAAGGAGGGAGGGCAGACAGAGAGACACACCCTGTGTGTGAGAGAAAAAAAATGCGCATTTCCCCTTTAAGTAGCTGACCCCAGGCTTAAGTACACTGCCCTGTTAATTAAATCAGCTTGCTGAGACCTCCTGAGACAGTAGCTACTGCCTAGAAGCTCCCTCCGTAGTGTGTCTTCCGCCCCTCCTCCCATGGAAGATGGGGTAAGCAGGGTGCAGGAGCAGGGGGAGACACCCTGACATTAGCCCTCCTCTTCCCCCACTCCTCCCATACAGGAAGCAGGAATCTCTGGGAGCAGCTCCAAGGTAGAGGGCAGGAGCAGCACATGGCAATGGGGGGAGGGACACAGCTGAACTGCAGGCAGCTGCTGCACAGGGAACTTAGGGGAGTGGGGAGCTGATAGGGGGCTGCTGGTCCACCCTGGTTCCAACCACCCACCAACTAGCTGCAACAGGCTGCTCTTCCTGCAAGCAGTCGACAAAACAGGCGGCTGCCAAACGACCTTAAGGAACATGCTCGTTTAAAGTTGTGAAATGCTTCCTTCTAATTGATCAGCAACTTAACATCAAAACAACGTTAACCAGGACGACTTTAAGTGAGGAGTTACTGTATTAAAGTTCAAGGTAGAACACACAAAGCAGCTACAGATACATGCCAAGTTAAAGATGCCACAAGAACCTGGCTATGGTGTAAGTTTTATTGCGTGTGGTCCTCTCTCAGGGGTATCTCAAAACCATCAGGTGATCTTGTGTATAACAAGATCTGCTGCCACATCTAAAGTTTTGTTGAGTTATGCTTACAATGGCACAAAAACTGATTTTGTGACTAAGGCAATCTGAACATACATTAATGGAGTTGTAACTTCTGTTCACAGCAGTCTGGAGCATGTACTTCTAATATTTTTTGTGAGGTGCTCAAATAGTAGAGATTAGTGTAGTATAAAAGAACACTCATTACAGAAATGGTTCCTAAACTATGGTCTCTGGACCAGTGGTCCACAGATAGCTGACTAGTTAAATGGTGTGGACTCTCTTTCTAGCTGTTATAGCATGTTAAAAGGCAGTTAAAAAGCAGAGTGGATTGATTTAAGTCAAAGCAATTTAAATAACTGATTTTAATCATGATTTAAATGTGCAAATAGCAAACCTTGATTTAAATACCTGATTTTAATCTTGTTTTGCATTTGTACTTTTTAGTTACCTTCCTAAAGGCCAAAGGACCATTTTTATCAGTTGGAGGAATTACTGTATTATGATTACACATACAATGAAACTAGTTCAGACAATCCATCTGGACAAGCGATAGCGATTAAAAAGGCTACTCCGATAGATAAAACATTGATAATGAAGATAGGGATTCAAGTGGCAATGAAGTAACTGTTACTTGAAGTAACAGATCCAGGATTTTATCTCAAGGGGCTTCCCTAGGGATTTCATGAAAGTTGATCATGTAGAATGCTCTCAGGAACATTGAGCATATAGATGAGAGTCAATGGGACTTAAGTGCTTTTGAAAATATATATACAGAGTTTGAGTAACAGCCAGCTCCTATACAATCAGAGGAGCTAGCGAACAGGAGCAGCAAACAGAGGAGTTTAGAGAGGGTGTGTGAGAGGGAGATAGGCCAATCACCTCCCCAAAAAAACCCAAAGAAGAGTAAAAATAATGCAGGCAGCATTCTGGGGGCCATCCAGTTTATTGCACTGAAGGTAGCATGTATGATTACCTGCCTTGCAGGCAGATGGCATGTGTGTTCATTCGGTGCAAACATCTCATGGCCCTCAGAGACTGAATACAGGCTCTTGAGACTGAACTGGAGGAGCTAAGGGAGACAAGACTTCCAGGGACACAGTAGAGCAATCCCACTCCCAGTCTGACAACCTTTGTGCTGTTGGTGAGAATGAAAGTCTCAGGGAAGGAGAACAAAGCTGGAGCAGAGGGAAACGATCCTTCCAGATGATGTCATGATATCATCTCACACTGACGCTACCCCTCCAGGGGCGGGGACGCCAGTTACTAGAAAGAGACAGGTAATAGTAACGGGGGATTTGATTATTAGAAATATAGATAGTTGGGTTAGTGATGACTGGGAGAATGGCATGGTGAATTGCTTTCTGGGTGGGAAGGTTGCGAGCCTCAGAAAACATATAGACAGTCTTTTGTACAGCGCTGGGGAGGAGCAGGTGGTCATGGTAGATGTAGGAACCAATTACATAGAGAAAGGTAGGAGAGAGTTCCTGGAGGCCAAATTAGAGCTGATAGGTAAGAGATTAAAGTCCAGGACCTCCATTCTTTGTAGTATTCTTTGAAATGCTTCCAGTTCCATGTGCAGGGCCATTTAGCAAGCAGGGGTGC
The DNA here is from genome assembly GCF_027887155.1 of Malaclemys terrapin pileata. NCBI lineage: Eukaryota > Metazoa > Chordata > Testudines > Emydidae > Malaclemys > Malaclemys terrapin. Next base: position 173,800,391 of record NC_071506.1, read on the forward strand.
ATGGTCTTAATGAGTGGATGAAACAACGGTGTTGGGAAAAGGGATTTAGATTTATTAGGAACTGAGGAACCTTTTGGTAAAAGAGGAGCCTGAACAGCAGTGATCTCCAACCTTTTTTACACACAAGATCACTTTCTGAATTTAAGTGCGACCCAGGATCTACCACGCCCTTTCCCTGAAGCCCCGCCCTACTCACTCCATCTTCCCCTCTCTCCGTCGCTCACTCTCCCACACCCTCACTCATTTTCACCGGGCTGGGGCGGGGGGGAGGTTGGGGTTCGTGAGGGGGTGAGGGCTCAGGGCTAGGGCCAAGGAGTTTGGAGTGTGGAAGGGGGCTCTAAGCTGAGCCTAGGCCAGGGGGTTGGGATGCAGGAGGGGATGAAAGGTGTAAGCTCTGGGAGGGAGTTTGGGTGCAGGAGGGGGCTCCGGGCTGGAGCAAAGTGTTGGGGTTTAGGAGGGGACATGGGGTGCTGCCTCCGGGAGGGGGCTCAGGGCTGGGTTGCAGGCTCCCACCGAGCAGCACTTATCTCGGGAGACTTCCAGTTGGTGGCTCAGTGGGGCTAAGGCAGGCTCCCTGCCGCTCCCAGAAGGGAAAACTTACATGAGGTTAAAAAGAGAGTTACTCACCTTTGTAACTGTTGTTCTTCGAGATGTGTTGCTCATATACATTCCAATTAGGTGTGCGCGTGCTGCGTGCACAATCATCGGAGAATTTTTACCCTAGCAACACCTGGTGGGTCAGCTGTGGAGTCCCCTGGGTAGCGCCTTCATGGCACTGGATATATACCCCAGCCGACCCAGCGCCCCCTCAGTTCCTTCTTGCCAGCTACTCCGACAGTGGGAAAGGAGGGTGGGTTTGGAATGGATATGAGCAACACATCTCGAAGAACAGTTACAAAGGTGAGTAACCGTCTTTTCTTCTTCGAGTGCTTGCTCATATTGATTCCAATTAGTTGACTCCCAAGCCTTACCTAGGCGGTGGGGTCGGAGTGAGACATCGCTGAGTGCAGAACCACTGAACCAAATGCGTCGTCGTCTCTGGACTGCTGAACTAATGCGTAGTGAGCTGCAAAAGGTATGTACAGATGACCAAACAGCAGCTCTACAGCTCTCTAATATCAGAACATGAGTCAGGAAAGCGGCCAACGAGGTTTGAGCACTCGTGGAGTGAGCTGTGAGGCGCGGAGTCGGGACACCGGCCAAGTCGTAACAAGCATGGGTACAAGACGTGATCCATGAGGAAACGCGTTGCGAGGAGACCGGTAGGCCTTTCATCCCGTCAGCCACTGCAACAAAGAGCTGAGTCATTTTCCTAAACGGCTTTGTACACTCGATATAGAATGCGAGGGCCCTACGAACCTCTAGAGAGTGCATGTGTTGATCCTGCCACGTGGCATAAAAGACTGGGAGGAAAACGTCCTGGTTAACATAAAAGGTAGATACCACCTTGGGAAGGAAGGCAAGGTGGGGGCGAAGCTGCACCTTGTCTTTGTGGAAAACTGTATACGGTGGTTCAGACGTGAGGGCTCTGATTTCAGATACGCGTCTCGCTGAAGTGATGGCTACAAGGAAGGCTGTCTTCCAAGATAGATAAAGGAGTGAACAGGTGGCCATCGGCTCAAAGAGGGGCCCCGTGAGTGTAGAAAGGACCAGGTTTAGGTCCCATGCTGGAACCGGTTGTCGTACTTGTGGATAGAGACGATCTAGACCCTTCAGAAATCTAACAACGATCGGGTTGGAGAAGACAGAGGAAGCACGTTCTCCTGGATGGAACACCAAGATGGCTGCCAGGTGCACCCTGATAGATGATGTCGCCAGGCCCTGCTGCTTCAGGGATAGGAGACTGTCTAGGATGAAAGGTATTGACGCCTGTAATGGAGGCGTGGCGCGCTGCCCGCACCAGCAGGAGAATCGCTTCCATTTGGCCAGGTACGTGGCCCGAGTGGAGGGTTTCCTACTGCCCAACAGAACTTGCTGCACCAATTGTGAGCAGAGTAACTCCGATCGAGTTAGCCATGCAGCATCTATGCTGTAAGGTGGAGGGATTGCAGGTCGGGATGACAGAGGTGACCATGGTCTTGTGATATCAGGTTCGGCCACAAGAGGAGTGTGATCGGAGGTGCTACCAATAGCTCCAGGAGTGTGGTATACCAGTGCTGTCTGGGCCATGCTGGAGCAACCAGAATCATGCGTGTCTCGTCCCTTCGTAACTTGAGAAAGACTTTGTGGACTAGTGGGAATGGAGGGAACGCACAGAATAGCTGGTCTTTCTACGGGAGTAGGAAAGCATCCGATAGGGATCCCGGAGAACATCCCTGGAGAGAACAGAATACCTGGCACTTCCGATTGTTGCGGGAGGTGAATAGGTTGACCTGGGGAAACCCTCATCTCAGGAAAATGAAGTGGATGACGTCTGGGCGAATGGACCACTCGTGAGGCCGGAAAGATCTGCTGAGGTGATCTGCCGCGTGTTTTGTACCTCCAGGAGAAACAACGCCACCAGATGTATTGAGTGGACTATGCAGAACTCCCACAGACGAACGGCCTCCTGGCATAGGGGGGACAACCAGGCTCCCCCTTGCTTGTTGATGTAGAACATGGCCGTGGTGTTGTCTGTGAGGACTGCCACACAACGGCCATGTAGGAAACCACGAAACGCCTAACACGTTAGGTGTACTGCCATCAGCTCTCGTACATTGATGTGCTGAGTTAGTTCGGATGCGGTCCGAAGGCCCTGCGTCTGGTGTTCCCCAAGGTAGGCGCCCCAGCCCAGAGATGATGCATCTGTGACAAGGTATAAGAAAGGTTGTGGGGTGTGAAATGGTACCCCTTTGCACACCGACATGTGGCTCAGCCACCAGCTGAGGGAGGTCAAGACCGATTCCGGAACCACTATGGTGAGGCTGTCCCGACCTGGACGATAGACCGTTGATACCCAGGCCTGAAGCGGGCGGAGCCAAAGTCTGGCGTACCTGGTTACGTAAGTGCACGACACCATGTGCCCCAGAAGGCCGAGGCAAGTCTTTATCGTGAAGTCGGGAAGTTTGGAGGCTGCAGATGATGTTTGCCATAGCCTGAAAATGAGTGTCTGGCAGGAGAACGTGGGCAAGTCTGGAGTCTAAGACTGCCCCGATAAACTATTCTCTGGGTTGGTTCCAGAGTTGACTTTTCACTGTTGAGCAGGATGCCCAGCTTGTGGAACATGCCTAGGATGAGCCGGACATGGGATCGCACTTCTTCCCTGATGTGGCCCTGAATGAGTCAGTTGTCTAGATACGGAAAGACCTGAATCCATTGTCGACGAAGGTAGGCTGCCACGATGGCCATACATTTGGTGAACACTCTTGGAGACGCGGACAGCCCGAAGGGCAGGACAGCAAATCGGTAGTGTTCATGATTTACCACAAAGCAAAGGAAACGCCTGTGCGGAGGGTAAATTGCTATGTGAAAGTACGTGTCCTTCATGTCGAGGGCGGCGTACCAGTCTCCAGGATCCAGGGAAGGGATAACGGTCCCCGATGAGACCATGCCGAACTTCAATTTTACCATGAATTTGTTGAGTCTGCGCAGATCTAATATGGATCGAAGCCCTCCTTTTGCCTTGGGGATTAGGAAGTAGTGTGAGTAGAACCCCCTGCCCCTTAGTTCTGATGGAACCTCCTCAATCGCTCCCATGGACAGGAGCGTGAAGACCTCCTGTATAAGGAGTTGCTTGTGAGAGGGGTCCCTGAAGAGGGACAGGGAGGAAGAAAATTGGAGAGAATATCCCCTTTCCACCGTGCGAAGAACCCATCGGTCTGAAGTTATAAGGGACCGAGCATGATGGAAATGGGAGAGACGATCTTGAAATGGAGGGAAAAGATCCTGGATGATGACTGGTCCTTGAGCGCATCTTCAAAAATTTTGCCTAGGCCCCGACAATGGTTTAGGCTTTCTGCCACCTCGTCCACATCTTCTGTAAAAGTCCCGCCTTGGACGGACCGGGGGGGGGGGGGGTTAGAATCTTTGAGGCTGTGGTTTAAAGGGCTTGCGCTGGGTACCTGGGACATGCATCCCCAAGGAGCCCATGATGGTTCTGGAGTCTTTTTGGCTCTAGAGTTCATTTTATCCGAGAACAGGCCCTGCCCATCAAATGGTAGATCCTGCAGGGTCTGCTGCAGTTCTGGCAGTAAGCCAGATACCTGAAGCCAGGAGATGCGTCGCATAGCTATGCCCGACGTCAAGGTCCTAGCCGCAGAGTCAGCTACATCAAGGGAGGCCTGCAAGGAGGTCCTAGCCACCTTTTTGCCCTCTTCCACTAAAGCCCCAAACTCATCCCTGGACTCTCACGGAATCAACTCCTTAAATTTTCCCATGGAATTCCACGAGTTATAATCATAATGGCTCAAGAGCACTTGTTGGTTTGTGACTCTGAGCTGAAGGCCCCCCACTGAGTAAATTTTGTGTCCAAACAAATTGAAACGCTTGGCGACTTTAGATTTGGGCGCTGCAGCCTGTTGACCATGCCGTTCCCTTGCGTTCACTGAGGATGCCACCAGTGAACACGGCCGAGGGTGAGTATATAGGTAGTCATACTCTTTGTTCCTTCTAAAGTATTTTCTCTCTACTCCTCTGGCCGTAGGTGGGATAGAGGCAGGAGTCTGCCATATTGTCTTGGCGTTGGCTTGTATGGTGCGGATGATGAGCAATGCTACCCAGGATGGGGCGTCAGCTGAAAGGATGTCCACCACCGAGTCCTCCAACTCCACTATCTCCTCCGCTTGGAGATCCATATTACATGCCACCCTACGTAAAAGGTCTTGGTGAGCACATAGGTCTATCGGAAGGGGACCTGAGGTCGTTGTCCCCGCCACCGCCTCATCTGGAGAAGATGAGGAAGATGCTACAGGGGCTAATGGATTCTGTGGCAGGTCCAGTTGCGAGGGGTCCTGATGCCCTTGATCCGCTGTGTCAGGGTCTGGGGCCTGCATTGGGGTGGGTGCAGGTGCTCCATACCCCCCCGGAGGGGGATGACTGATGGTGGCCTCCGGTACTTGGGGCTCTGAATGGGCTGAGCAGGAGGCTGTGGGTGGAACCCCTTGGGCTTGGTGGTACGCCCACGGGGTCCAGAAGGACCACTGTGCAGGCTCCTGGCTAGGGTCTTGGGTTTCGTCCTGCCATTGACCCAGGTTACCCTCTGCTTGGCCTGGTGCGAGATAGGCTAAGTGGGACACGTCATCCGACTGAGGAGCGTGAAGCGGAGCGCGAGGGCCAGGGCGGTGCAGGGCGTGCCTGTGTCGACTCTGGTGGAAATGGTGCCGGGCCACAGGACAGCGGTGCCGGCACGATGCCGGAGAGTGGTACCAGGATCTAGAACAGTGCCGATGGTCATACCGATACCGGGATCCAGGTCTGGATCACGATGAAGACAGCCTGCGGGAGCGGTGCCGGGAGCAGCTTCTTAAATGGGATCGGCACTCTGACTGGTGCTGGGTGTGGCGTCGGGAGTCCGAATGGTACCGAGGTCCAGAGCAGTGCCATGAGGCGGAACGGTGCCGTGATAGAGAGTGGCGCCGGGACTGCGAGCAGCATGGGGACCTGCTCCAAAATTGGGAGCAGTGCCGAGTGTCCACGGTCGGAGATGGTGGATGTATTAGGGCTGGCTTGCCCCTAGACTGCACCACACAGGTGGGATGCAGTGCCGTAGCCTGAGCCGGTGCCGGTTCTGTAAGGGCAATGAGGTCCCTCGCTGTTGCAAACGTCTCTGGCGTCGATGGAAGTCGGGACTCAACCACGGCGTGGGTCGGGGAGCCAGTACACGCCGGAGTCAATGGCTTTTCCCTCAGTGCCGGAGTCAACCGTGCCGGTATCAGCCCCTGTACCCTCGGTTGCTCCAGTGCCAGACGCGAGCCCGAGGTTGGCAAAAGGGGTGCCGACACCTGTTGTTGGGAGGTAGCCCCCTCTGGCTTGCAAGGTCTCTTCTGTCCTGGGGACAGGGAACGGCGCCGAGGTACTTGCGCTGGATGCGGCGCCGGCAAGGACCGGTGCCGTGGGTCTCTATCCGAGTCTCCCCGCGGTGCAGTACTCGAAGTCGCCACCGGACCACTGCGCACCAAGGCACTCGGTGCCGGAACTTGGCATGCTGAAGGGGGATCCGGGCTGAGGGCCGCCTCCATAAGGAGCTGCTTGAGTCTACAGTCCCACTCCTTTTTGGTTGGAGGCCTGAAAGCCTTACAGATCTTACACTTTTCGGCCTCGTGAGACTCCTGGAGGCACTTTAAACAAGAGTTGTGGGGGTCTCCCGTTGGCATAGGCTTCGAACAGACTGAGCACGGCTTAAACCCCGGAGCCTTGGGCATGAGCCCGGGCGGCACGCAGGAAGGAAGGGAGAGGGACCCCTTCCGGTCCGCTAACTTTACTTACAAAAACTAATTCTACAATTATCAAACTATTGTACTACACTAACTATATAACTATAAGAACTAGAATAGTTATCTAAACCAGGAAGTAAAAACTAGGGAGAGTGGAGGACAGCAATGCCGCGCTCCACAGGTCCAACGGGCGGTAAGAAGGAACTGAGGGGACGCTGGGTCGGCTGGGGTATATATCCAGTGCCATGAAGGTGCCACTCCAGGGGGCTCCATAGCTGACCCACCGGGTGTTGCTAGACTAAAAATTCTCCGACGATCGTGCACGCAGCGCGCGCACACATAATTGGAATCAATATGAGCAAGCACTCGAAGAACTCTTATTACGCTGTCAATGCCAGCATTTTAAGATAAGACTGAAAGACATTCTCCACCTATCCTTATTGGGAAAGGATATGTGGGGAAAATGAAAGCAACCATAGACTGCATACCACATCTGTAACCTAGGCCCTCCCTCTCAGACCACAGGAAGAAACTACTATGGTATTTATTTTGCCCATCACCTTGTTATGGAGAGGGAAAACTGGAAAAAAGGAAAAAAAAAAAAAAAAAAATCGCATCATGGACTCTCTAAGGTAACTGTGTCACCTGCACATCCTTAAAAGCAGCTGCAAAAAGTCGGTCATATGAGAACAGTACCAAACTGTCTAATGTGGAGGGATGTCCTCCATCTAGACATCAGGTTCTGGATACTACAGAAAGACGACTTCACTCCCCTGATAAGATTATACTGTGACACAGACCATCTGTGATATGTTCAGCCTCAAAAGAAAGATTTCTCTGCTCCTAGGAGAAGAGGGGACTAGAATTCTACCTCAAACATCCCAGAGGCCTCACATTAGTTCAGAAAATCAAGGCAAACAATTAAAGAGTAGCTGTTCAGCACCAGTTTCCATCCTAGGAGTCTCCAAACAGCAGCAGCACTTTCTTTACAAACCTGTGTTCTAACAGTATGCATTCTTTTCTTTCAAGACGACCACTGCCCCTCAACCATTCTGTAACTCAAACAAGCCCTCTTAAGCAGGGAGACTAATATCTGCAGTCCACCCTGCACAAGTTGGTTTTCTAGAAAGAGAGATTTGATATTATCCCCAGTTGAAACATTAGCCACAGTCTCTGGAGAAAATATGAAATATTCATATTTCAGTCAAAGATTTCAAGGCACTTTGCAAAGGTGAGTGTTGTTATCCTCATGTCAAAGATGGTATGAACTAAAGCACAGAGAAGTTAAGTTACTTATCTAGGGTTACAATGTGCCAGTGGCTGTACTGGGCCTAAAGCCAGATCTCCTGACAGCTACTCATGTTCTAAACACTAGACAACACTGCCTCCCAAGCATTAGTTACAAAATAGTCTCACAAGATCCCCATTTTACAAACTGGAAAACTGACACAGACGAACACCCAGATTTTTAAAGGAATTTAGGCATTGCAGCACTGAGCATTGCCACACCTAACTGATTTAGGAGCTTAAGTCTCATTTTCAAAAGTGCTAGAGGCACTAATTAGGCTAAGTGCCTAAATCACTTTGAAAATGAAACAGGCATTGCAATGCTGAGCACCATTAAGCTTAAACACCATTGAAAATGTGGGCCGAAGTAGCATAAGCAAGGTTACATAATAAATTAGTGCAAAAACAAGGACTAGAACCTACAAGATTCCTCAGACCCTATGAAACTACTGGAATTGACAGTTTGACTCCTGAGAACAAGAAAAGCAGGTAGGCTCACTGGTGGCAGGTTGAGCAGCCTGTAAGAACTGTCTTTTTTTTTTCCTGTTTTTCCACCTTTTCAGCTACGGTATGCTAATTTTACTCCAACTTTCTTTGTCCAAAAGGAACAGGAAAGGGTTACTGTGACTATTCTGTGACAAGGCAGAGCAAAATTAGATAATTTAGGAGAGACAGATGGGACTTAGAGCGCCAAACTATCTTTAATGAAACAGCTACTGCTTAATCTCAGTACGACATCATGAATCCCACCCCCATATTCCAGACTGAATAAGAGTGGTATACATTTTTAATTAAAAAATTAGAAGTTAAGGTCTAGAAGGGGACAGTATTTTAGGGGGAAATAGGCAATCACATGACATCTAGAATCTTTTAAAAAGGCAAAGGAGTGCTGACTCTAGGCTTTTCAATACTTTTAAGGACGAATCCCCAAACCCTTGACCTTTTTCTTCAACATAGGCAAGAAATGGATAAGAGATATTTGAGTAAACATCAATGTAATACAACTTATACATTTAATGTATTTTCTACATGAGAAAATAGGATAAGAAAAAATGTATTTGCTTTCCAATTTTGACAAAGTCAAAGCACCACAATTTGGGGTAAATGAAAAAAGCAAACAAAAATATTTCTGGCTTATGTGGAAGCCTTATCAAAGCAAAACTATTTTGAAACATGTACAATATGGAAACTAAACAATTTGTTGTTGAATTAAGCCTTTTATCAGCAAAGGCAAAATATAAATTAGAATAGTCTAATAGTTCTTACCTGGCAAAGAAGAATTTATACAACCCCAAACTTCTCCCTGAAAAATAAAATGCAATTAAACACAAGTCTTTATTTATGATAGATTAAAAGCTTTTAAATATAATAGATGATTTAACACCGATACAAAATAGTGTCAATACCTCTGTAAAATAATTGATCTCATGGAAGACCTCTGCCTCCTTCTCAAAAAACACAAAAATCAGAGACAAATATCATCTGGTGTTCACTGTCAAGAAAAGGATGATGTGACCCAAAAGGACTCCTCTCTCTAGCGTATTTTAATTAAAAGTGGGGTTTGGGGGGGGGGATTGTTTTTTTGCAGGTGCAAAACATACTTTAGACAATGGCAAAAACTGAAAGCTATGGGCATTTCTACATCCTGGAAGATACAAGTGTGTGCATGTAGTAGACAACTCTATCAAACAGTTACTGTAAGTAACTACCCCTTCTTCTTCAAGGTACCCTCTGCATATTTCCAGCTGTGGAAATATAGCAAGCAGTACTACCATTTGGAAAAAGTGGGCTGAAAGTGTCATAGTGCTAAAAGATTCAGAATTCAGACCAAGATGATGTATCATAGGGGTTACAATTGTACATCATGTTATTTGTTTTACCTCTTTCCTTTAAAAATAAAATAAAATAAAAAGGAATTACATGTAAAGAGTAACATTAAAAGGAAGATATTTAAGCTGCAAAGTCAAGTAGTTGAAAGTTAGGAATTGTTAGACTTATGGCTGCCCAGGCTGGTTTTGGTTTGTTTGGGGGGGTTTTGGTGGGTGAGGAAGAGAAGGATAGTAGCATTAAAAGTGCAGACTGAAACATAACATATATCCTCAACTCAAGATGGTTTCTAAAACTTTCCCAAAAATTACTATTACTTTATCCTTTAAGCTCTCACCCTTAATCCTTTCCATTTATGTTACAAGAATCTATTTTGTACTGGATACGTATATTTGTCTTTTATACCGTCCAAGACCCATCTGTTCAAGGTGATCTTTTGCCACTTGCTGTAAAAATGGTATAATGATGATGGGCGATCACTCGTTACTGAGTATGATCATCTTCCATGGGAGTTACGGGTCCTCAGGTGGCTAATAAGGCCAATCCTTGAACCACACGTTCTATTGCAATGAGGGCAGATGTTTCAGTCATGAGTGCAGCTGCTGAGATGCTCGACCCACCTCAATCCTCGAGCAAAACAACTGAATCACACCCCCACCGCCTGTGTGTCGGTCTGCAACTAGGAACTTCTGGATTTCACTGTCCTGTTCCCATCGCAACTCGCCAATCACCACCGGACTTTTGACTGGTGCAATATTATTTTTCCCAAAAACTGGAAAATGCCTGTGCAGGACTTCTTTTAAAGTGGGGAGACTGGTGCACAACAGTCACCACACTATTCTTGGCAGATAGAAAACTTGAAACCAATGGCATGGGCACCATGACGATTGGAGATCATCTATTTGCTGCAGCCTTCATCCATCTTCACAGCCGTTGTAACATTACACAACAGTTTCACCTCCATTGTGCAGTTATCCTCCATCTGCTCTGCTGTTAGGAACTTCTTGGATCACACTTTGTCTGGAACCTCGCCCTTGACTGTTCTGCCATGGGTAGCCCTAACGGAGTACATGACTCCAGGCAGCATCACTCTCGGGGTCATTGAGACACGCAAGCCTCTCCACCACTACAAGATGGTGATCCATGGAGAGAAAAAAAATGGTATAAACAGTCTCCAAATATTAGGGGAACAGAATTCAAGGACGGTTTGCTGCTCTCAAACTTCATGTCAGACCTGAGGATTAGCTGAAGGTAAAGTGGTAGTGGAGGATGAATTCTTTTCTCTCTTCTTGGATTTACAGGGATGTCTTTTATATTGCTGCTGAGAAGCAAAGGACTGTTGTTGCTGCTGATAGCATTGCCTGCCTCTGTTAACATACAAAGATGAAGAATAATTTGGATAATATTGTGTTTAGATATCAAAGGCAGGCACAGGAATTATTCTATTGAAAGGTGCAAGAGACCCAGAGATTCATCAGTTAATCTTGTGTCTCATTTTCTCTAATATTGCATCCATTTTACAACTAAAACGTCCATCAATTTCAAATAGAAGGTCTTCAATCTTCAGCTTTGTTTCGTGAGGAAGAGAGGAGCAGCATATCACTGCAGCTATTGATCTTGAATATGCACCAGAGACAAAGGTCTCACACAGCACATGCCTAGCAACGTTCTGGCCCTCCTTAATAAGGGCATAAGTCAGTCTTCAGCAGTCATCAGGAAGATTCTTGGTAAAGATTGAAATCTTGTCCCACAGGTGAAACTGGTACCTCGCCATGACAGCTAGGTAGTTAGCTACCCTCAGGTTTAAAGAAGATGAAGATATTTTCTCCCTGAATCAATCTATTTTCCCTCCCCCCCCCCATCTCTGTCACTGGGAGGAGAATATAAAGATTCCATTTTTGATCGCTACATCACTACAGCCACCAAAGGAGAATTAGGGGAAAGATGTACATGGAAACAAGAAAACCCCTCTTTCAGGATCTGATACCTTACCTGCTTTTTTAGCATTTGGTTGGCAGAAGAAACAGAGAAACTTTGTAGAGGTATTCCCCAGGATGTCAGAAAGAGGAGGAGTTTCCTCCAGTGAAACAGAAGGTAATTTTGAGGTAGAAAACTTCTGCTGACTAACTCTTTGAATTGAATAGCATCCTCAGACGGTGAGGGAGCTGAGGCTACACCACCATTTTCAACTAGAGAGGAGTTGCCTGTAGGTTCTTGGTCCTGATGCAAAATACGGATTTGTGAAGATGCATTATCTGTCTTGGCATATGTCTTGGATCAGTGTAGGGACTAACTCTTGGTACTGGATTCATTGGCATAGGATCTGAGTGTCTTGGATCTGTGGAAACATCCCTGCTTTAATGTGGAACCGAGACTGTAGCTCTCAAAGGAGTCTGATACGGAAACCTTGGAGTTGAGTGGTATGGACAGAGCACCCAGGGAGGCACTTGCCACTCCTGTCAATTTGTCTAGTCCAATACAGTCATAGTTAGGGGATACATGTATTTATCCAAAAGAATGGCACGGAGGTTGAGGGTCCAAACAAACAGTTGGATCCAACTCTTCCTCTGAATGCGATCCAAGCCCAGATCAGACAATGAAATAATTGGGGATATCACTGAGGTAGATAAAGTTTCCATACCTACCCACTAGTGGATCTTGAAACAACAGATCTTTAACATCTCACATATCCAAGACTGAATATTGCTCATCTTGCATTTTGGACCTCAGCACAGTTTCACTAAGATGGTTATGGCTGCCTGTGGTCGGAGAGAAAACTAAGCTAAAACTTTAAGTGGAGACTGAAGTATTGTGGTTAAGCTGCATAGTATTTCAGAAGGTCAAAAAATTGAAAGCTATGGAAATTTCCACATACTGTGTACTACAAGCTCAATGGCTCAGATTTGGAGTCCTCTGAACAGGGTTTCTTTAAACAAAACATGGTTATATTACAGTTCACTAAATGGGACAAGTACGTACATAATCTAAAAAGAGCCTTAAATTATTTCATTAGCATTAGCACAAAGTCACTGCATTTAGTGCTTTTTAAGCAAGCATTAGAAAAAAAAAAATCGACCATTTCTATAATACATCATATCAACTCAGTATTATGGCACCGAAGGAAGATTCCATAGAAGCAGAGGTGTAGATGCTAGCAGGTCAAGGTGCTGGACTAAACAATGAAGAGATAAAAAATTTAAGTGCCTACAAGTGAAGGAATGCTGAACATGTGCCTCTCAAAAGAGTTGTAAAAGTACTACTCATCAGCAGTGAAACAATAGCCAATCCTGGCAGGAAAAACTCCTTGTGATATTTCCTTTTTAATACAGTACTTACATAGGTATATAAAAAGCACTTATCACCTTGCTAACATAGTCAATATCAATTCCCTCTACTGGCCCCCCTCCTCCTCCATCAGCCTCCCTCTCCAAATCAAAGCAGATTAGAAGCCAGCAAAAGGAGATACTGCTGCCATTAGGGGAAAAAGCTGGCTTCTGGCACTGCTACTAGTCACCAGAGGACTGATGAAAGGTACTTCCCTTTCTTTCCCTAAAAGATAACTGAGTTCATCGTGATTACTGCACTGTTTGTGACTTCTGCATTGAACCCAATTCTCTAAATTATTCCAAGTGGCCTCGCAATCTGCCAGTGTCTGCAATCCACATTCTCGAATGAGTTGCCAGAATGCCTCCTCTACCCCACCATCTGAGAGATTTGGAGAGTAAATTTCATATATTCATGTTCCAACTAGCAGAAGGCTATACTGGAACACCTTTTGCATGTCTTTTGTCTAATGTTATTAACAGAGTACCCATGTAAATTTGACAGCAAATAAAAAAAAAAAGGGGGGGAGGCAATGTCTGAAAATAATAAGCATAGAGTTAAACTAAAACTGTTAAACTTTTTAAACAGAAAGATACCTAGATTGCTTTCTCTTTATCAAAGCACTATTAAAGAGATGAAATACATGGTTGGGGAGCGCAATCACACTTTTAAACTATTACTATTTCATAAAAGTATATTCCATTCAGTACTTTCCCCTCCACATTCACCCCAAAAAAATTGCTAGACCATCCCTTTTTTGTTCCCTACACATAGAAACTCCCCATCCTGGACTTTATCTCACTCTTGAAAACATTTTCTTCCATGACATCAATAAACCCTAGTTGCCAACTCTGAGAAGCATTAACTCTGTAACATAACAAAATGTAAAATAAAAAGCAAAGCATCAACACAAATGCTATCGCCAACTTGCAATCTGGCTGGTAACAGCAAACCACAGCCTCTGGGAGCTGCAGGCAGCTGTGCCTATGAACGATCAATGTAAACAAACTGTCTCGCGGTTCGCCAATGGATTACCCTGATGGGCCACGTTTGGCCCGCAGACTGCCCACCTCTGACTTACACCATCAGTTTTCAAACAGTGGTTGTGGACCACTACTGATCTGAAAGACTTAACTGATGATCCACAGAAATAAAACATTTAAAATCATGCCTTTGTGGATTGGGAGTGGAGGCAGTCCATGAGGGGGAGCACTGTAACAAAGTGGTTCATGGAAAATTAGAACTAAAGAATATCTAGGCGTATACACTGTACATTTAGACAGTAAACTCTTTTGGACAAGGACTTGGTCTTTACTAGTCTAAAAAGAGCCTAGCACACTGCTGACACTATATAAAGTAATAAAAACTGATCAGTAAAGTAAGAAAATTAGAATTTTGTATTAGAATTGTCAAGCAAAATTGTTGCTGTTTTTCCAAGGCAGAAGGCTTTTGGATTAATTAATCTGAATATTACTTAATTGTTATTTCTATAGTAATGTAACTGAACAAGCAGTAAAATACAATACACTCTATAATTTTCTAGTAATTAACTGGAGAACTTTTAGATCTCATTCAGATATCCATAGTTTTACTTAACCGATAAAAAGATTGTTCCAGATTTTCAGCTATGACCTAGGAGTAGTTATAACAGCTACAGAGTTTTCCTTTGCACTACCCCAGTGCTGGACAGGATGCATGACAGGCTTGTCCCCTGGTGAAAATTAAAATAACCTGAAGGCTGCTCTAAATTATGCTGGCTGCCAACAATTCCAAGGAGAGTAATAGCAGCCACATTACACGAGGCAATCTGGCCCACTATAAACAAATTTACTCTCAACATAAGGCAGATCTTAACCTCCACTATCTCTCGTAACTTCCATGAACCCAGGACATTTCGCAAGATTGTCAACTCTCTGATTGCATCCTAAGTCTTGCAATATTTGGTCTTTTCTTAAAAACCTAGCTCCCAGAGTCAAGTGATTAAATGAGAATCTCAGCTTTCATTTTAAAAAGTTTTCTAGTCCTCACGCTTCGGGAGGAAAAGCTTGAAAACGAACCCTAAAGGATCAAAACCCAAAAGCCAAATATAATACATTTTGGATTCATTTTATTTCCAATTTTTAAGCCAAATCTCGTGATTTTTGAGACCTCACTAGTGGCTTTTGAATGCTTAGGTTTGTCAATACTGATTCAGCAGTTTTACCAAAAAACAGTCAAGGCTTACCATTGACTCTGGGCAATATTCTGGTGCCCGCTGCAGCAAATGTTTCAAACGGGAATCACTTTTAGAGGATAAAATCTGTTACAAAAAGATCAGAAGATAACATTTTTAAAATATCAGAACCAATTAGGAAAAAAAAGCATACATTAAAGCTCATTTGTCTTTTTTAATTTTGCTTTCCTAAATTCACAGTTTGGTTTTATTTAATTAGTAAGTTTTTGTGATAACTTTCACTAGCAGTAAATTTGTGTACCATAACACATTCACATTGTGTACATAACACATACATATATAAAGAAAGTTTACTTGTAATTTGAGTTTACTGGACAATCTTTCAGACATACAACACTTGTTTTTGGAGAGGGGAAGAAAATTTCTTCTTGTTTCTAAAAATGGAATATATATTCTCTTACTCAGAAACTCTTGGTCCATTCAACAGCACAAGATTGATAGTAAAAAGCACGTTAGACCAGAAGTGGGCAAACTTTTTGGCCGGAGGGCCACATCTGGGTATGGAAATTGTATGGTGGGCCATGAATGCTCACAAAATGGGGGGTTGGGGTGCATGATGGGGTGAGGGCTCTGGCTAGGGGGCCAGAAATGAGGAGTTCAGGGTGCAGGAGGGGGCTCTGGGCTGGGGCATGACAGGGGTGAAGGCTCTGGCTGGGGATGCAGGCTCTGGGCTGGGGCTGGGGATGAGGGGTTGGAGGTGCAGGAGGGGGATCATGGCTGTGGCAGGGGGTCGGAGCGTGTGAGGGGGTCAGGGGTGCAGGCTCCGAGTGGCGCTTACTTCAAGCAGCTCTTGGAAGTAGCGGCATGTCCCCCCTTCCAGCTCCTACACGGAGGCACAGCCAGGGGCTCTGCGCACTGTTCCATCCACAGGTGCTGTCCCAGCAGCTCCCAGGAGCCATGGTTCCCAGCCAATGGGAGCTGCGGGGGCGGCGCTTGGGGTGGGCAGTAGCACGTGGAGCCCCCTGACTGCCCCTACGCTTAGGAGCCGGAAGGCAGACATGCCCCTGCTTCCAGGAGCTGTGTGGAGCGGGGCAAGCCCGGGACCCTGCTCCCTGGCGGGAACTCAAGAACCGCATTAAAATGTCTGAAGGATCAGATGCGGCCCCCAGGCCATAGTTTGCCCACCCGAGTTAGACTGTAACAAAAGTTATAATATGGAGATCTTTGGGGATTCAGAGAAACAAAGCTGCTAGGACCTAGTTTCACGCTTCCTTGCTACAAGATACATTTTATACTAACATTCCTGCTAACTTGTGACTGAAAGCAAGGAATTACTTTACTGCAGTTCCACTTCTCTAAGTGTATCATTTGACTGGATTCCTACTCTTTGGTAAGGAGTGCCTGAAATTCATGTAGCTTTCAAAGATTTTTTGGCCCTCTGCAGCATAGTCAAGCCAGTCTCATTCTGAAACCAGCTGCCAGTGCCTCCATGCCCTTTAGAACAACCAATTTCAGTTCATTGATGACTGGAAAGTAGAGAGCTCCCCGAGTTATTGAGCAGAAAATGGACAGCTCCCCAAATTATATATGTAACAGATGCCCAATGAATATTTATGACTGTTTCATCTGGAAGAGGGGGGAGGGTGTCACTAAAAATATTACTCCCATTTCCCCCAGCCATGACAGTTGCAAGGTGAGAAGGAATCAAGGCAAAATTATATCTTCAGACAATGTACTTATCTTACAGTGACTGTGGTTCTTCAAGACATGTTGTCCACATGTATCCCATTCTGTGTGCACGTGCTCAGTGATTGCTTGCCAAAAGAATCCAGTGTGCATTAGGGCCATTCCTATATCCTGGATGCCCTCATGCCTCCTCACCTTAAGGCATAAAGTGTGGACCTGGCCCAACTGTGTCTCAGTTCCTTTGCCAATACAGAATCCTGGTAGTACAGAACTCCATTATTGTGAGGAAAGAATGTGGGTTATGGAATCCATGTGGACAACATATTGAAGAAGCAGAAGTTCCAATAGAGAAGGCCCTCCGCTACTGTACACCCCACATCCACCTCATGGCAGCAGTTTGTCCTTATTGAAAACTATACGCTGAGCCTTTGAAGAATACCCTTCCTTCCCACTCCCCTACCATCCCTTTTGGCAAATCACCTTTTTATTTTTGGAAGGCCTGGAAGCAAATTAGCTCAGGCCACTCAGTCTTGGAGATTAACAACGTGGGACACCACATTCAACTTCATTTCCTTCCTACCCTCAAACCCTGTCTCTCCCATTTAGCAGCAACATCAGCTCATCATCCTTATGTCCAGGGTCATTTTACCACTCTACAGTTGCCAGGTTCCTCACGGGCCTTATTTACGCATTTCCCCCAGTCTAGGAGCCTCCTCTTTCCTAGGACCTAAATATCATTTTAGCGTAATTAATGGGACATCCATTTGAGCCCCTAGCAATGTTTTCCTCTATACCCGCAGGACACAGGTTGCCCACCACTGCTCTATACCTATGAAAATGACTTTTTCAGTAGCTATAAAATCAGCTTGAAGGATAGTGGAGATTCAGGCCCTCATGACTGGTCCACCTTATATGGTGTTCCTAAAGACAAAAGGGACCCTTAAACCTCATTCCCAGATTTTCATTTAAATATGGATTTCACAAATCCCACTCTAACCAGGGGAAAGCCAAATTCCATACCCTTGATGTGATTAGGGCTTTTCCATATTACCTTGAGAGAAGAAGACCCCAGGCTGTTTGCTGAATTTGTAATGAGTGAAAGGTCAGGCAATATTCACCCAAAGACTATTTTACAGAGTATCTAATTGTATTATATCACGCAAGGAGTTGGCTAGATTAGATCCACCCATGTGGCTTAGCGCCCACTCCACCAAGTCTCATGCAGCTTCTCTCAGAAGCATACCAATTTCAGAAATTTGCAGGGCAGCTAAGCTGGGATCAGTACACACTTTTCCCCAGCACTGTTTCTTAGCTGAGGCCTCAAGATCTGATGACTGCTTTGGCATAGGCTGTCCTGAAAAACATCATTTAAATAGGACTTCTAGCACCTACCTCCTGATTGGGATCACTGCTTGGTAGTCACCAGAATACAGGTGTACAATCATTTGAAGAAAGAATGGTTATTTATCCTCTGTGGTTCTTCCTCAGCAGCTCCAATTATATTTCTCGGTTATAGTAATAGGTGGAGGGCCTTTATCTAGAGGAGCTTTGTGACCTGGCTTGCTTTCTCCTGTGGGCTAGCGGGTAGACTTTCAAGGGATGGGGAATGTGTCTCAAATCTTTCAGAGACTGGAGGGCTTCATCAGTTCTTGTATACAAGAGCTCACAACCTTCAAATGGGAGGTCTTCAAGTGTTGTCTTAACCTCCTCTGGTATTCCTGAAGATTGTAACCAAGAAACCCAAGACATCAATGGAGTTGGTCACTGATCATGCTGCAGTGATATTTCAACTACCAATTGTCCCTCAGCTACAGCAGACTTCAGTTCCTCCTAATGTTATTGAGGGAGTTTCTCAAACTGTGATACACTGTCCTAATTAAGATAATCGTATTTTGACAAAAGTGCCTGGTAATTTGTAGTGCTCATCTGTAGGCTTGACAACAAGTACTTTTTCCTGAAAAATAAATCTAAATTTTTTATACCCTTGTCTTTTGGTGTAAATTTTGGGGGTCCTTTATCAGGACCTTTTTGATACATTGCTACGGCTATCAGAGATCCAGAAAATGGGTGCATGTAAAGATATTCAAACCACTTGAAAGGACTTGATCTATATTGTCAGAGTTAGATGCATCAGATGCCAGAGTCTGACAATTTTATTTTGGAGGGAGGGGGACTGATTCCCACAGTAATAAGTAAGTGGGCCGTAAAACTCTGATCTAATTTCAGTTGCTGTGCTTAGTGTGAAGGTTCTGAGTGATGTTGATGGCCACAGGAGGTCAGACTAGATGATCTGGTGTTCCTTTCTGGACTTAAACTCTATGACTAAGTAAAATCAATTTATTCATGTCTGAATATTGGTGACATCATAGCAGAAAGAAGCCTTATCAATCTATCACTAGCTTCGTGAACTTAGCAGCTGACATCCCAGTGATCTGCGACATACCATCTCTCTCTCTCCTCTCTCTAGTCATCCCCTACTACAATGACCCACCACCATTCCTTCTATGATAACTTGCTTTAGAGTATTTCTATCTGTATGCCTGATGTGACCTAAGTTCATGCTTACTGATTTCTGACAACATGGTCTGCTTCCCTCCAATAATATTTCTTAGACAAGCATTCATCTTCTTTTCCATCCAGGAGATATGCAGGAGTCTTTGGCAGCGCCACATCCTAAATGCTTCTGTTTTCTTGCTAGCAGCATTAATTTCCCGTGATTCACATCCATAAGTCACTATGGAAAAAATTAAGCTTCCAATAGCCCCACGTTAATTGGCATGGCCAGCCTTCTAGGTATGTTGGAATGCAAAATGTTCAAAAGCTTATGTGATATTTCCTACATTAGCTCCAGGACTTCTAACATATCTGCCATGAACAATTTTGAAATCATTGAACTGAGTGGAAGTAGACAAAACTATTCCCTCATCTGGTGAAGAAGGGAAGACTGCTGCTGATTTCAAGTGTTCCTTCATTCCAGGCGCTCTTCCTCACTTTCCTGTTCTTCCTGGTGTACAGTCTGAGTCTGTGCCAGCTGTGACTCAAGCCACTTTACGAGGGGAGGGATATCTAACTCTGGGAGGGGGGCAGGAAAAGTAGGTTTCTGCACCTGTTGCATCCCACAACGGGCCCGATAGGGCCAAGATTGCACATGTAGGGGATTAGAGGCTGTGGACCACAGGGGTGGATAAGAAGTAGGAAGAGTAAAGTATGGTATCCAACATTGCTCCTGATTTTACATTCACAGGAAAACTGTACTACATAGGATCCAGAAGGAGGTAAATGATAAACTAAGAAATCAGTATCAGAGGGGTAACCGTGTTAGTCTGGATCTGTAAAAAGCAACAGAGAGTCCTGTGGCACCTTTAAGACAAACAGATATATTGGAGCATAAGTTTTCGTGGGTGAATACCCACTTCTTCAGACGCAGAAATTACTGTGAATCACCTTTGTTAAGTTTAATACTTCTTGGCCAAATTCTGACCTCAAATAGGCACATGCATCTCCCACTGACTTCAATGTGAGTTTATGCATATAATCAGAGGGAAGAATATGGCTTTAAAAGTTAAGATCTGTTAATTAAAACAGAACTATTACATAAACTATCAAGGTCTCTTGTGACATTCAGGGTCTACATGCACTGAATATAACTGCTCCCTATGGGAGTGAAACACTTATCAATTTCAGGTCCACTTTTCAAGTAACTGTTATAATCTTGAATATACAAATTCAGAAGTGAATCAATTTTCTTGCTACTGCCCAAGTTTAAAACAAGCTTACCTGTTCACAAACATCACGGCACATTAAGTTATCCTTTGCATGATTACAACATGACATACCTACAGGAAAAATGAAGAATTCCTTAGCACCAGTAAAATAATTTAAATATATACAGTGAATTTAACTACCTTTTAAATGTTCCTTTGAAAAGTAACTATTTATGCTTTTCACTCTGCAGTTCATCTTTAATGATTAAAATTCAGAACTCAAGAGATATATTGAACAGGCACAGAATGTGAACAATGCCTGCGGTGGCCCATCCAAGACAGGATTGAAGACTACTACCAAAGCAGTTTAGCAAAACTGTTCCTGAAGTGGTTGTACACAGAGGATTTAGACCCCACGGCTGATAACCCAACAGCTTTTGCTAGCACTAAATTCACTAAGATATATACTTTAAAAATTTACAAAATTGCAAAAACAACCAACCCACATCTGAATAGACAATTTTGTGTCTTAAATCCATTTGGCTTATTATTAAACTAGCATAAGAATAATGGATATTTCAAGGGTCAGGGCAGAGGGCTGTGGGAGGGGGTTCAGGGATCAGGGCAGAGGGCTGGGGGGGTGCAGGGCAGAAGGCTGTGTGTGTGTTGGGATGTGGGGGTGCAGGGCAGAAGGCTGCGGCGCATGGGGGGTGCAGGGCAGAAGGCTCAGTGTGTGGGGGGGGTTCAGGGCAGAGGGATGGGGCATGCAGGGCAGAAGGCTGGGGTGCTCGGCTCGTGGGGGTGCTCCCAGCCCCCTGCCCTGAGTGGCTCCTGGCAGGGGGCTGGAAGGGATATGCCCTGTTCCACCCCCCCCTCCCCTCCCGGCTCCGTCCCTACCTCTCTCTGCCTCCTCAATGGAGCTGTGTGCACGCTGCCACTCTTCCCCCGCCCCGTCGCTAGGGCCATCAGCTGATTGGCCTGGGAGGGAGAGGAGGAAGGGCCAGAAAGCACCACGCTGGGGAAAGAAGCTGGGGAGGCGGGGAAACTTGGCTGCCGCAGAATCAAGCTTCTGCCTTTCAGGGGAGAGCGGTGGGCAGGGGGGCTGAGTGAAGCTGGGGGCCGGGACATGGCAGGGAGCTGCGTGCCACTCAAAACCATGTTTGGCACGCGTGCCGTAGGTTGCCGACCCCTGGAGTATACTCTCTGAAGCAGTCTCAGAGGAAGAGCTAGCAGATTAATTTTGTAAACAGTTTTTTTTAGCTAGGAAGAGAGAACCTGATCTGATGATTCTATGTAGGCTTGTCAGCCTAGCAAGGTAGACAGAGCGGCCCCTGGGAGCTGCAGGCGGCTGTGCCTACGGACAGTCTATGTAAACAGTCTCGCAGCCGGCCAGCAGATTACCTTGAAGGGCCACGTGCAGCCCCTGGGCCACAGGTTGCCCACCACTGATATATACATATACACGAGTAAGAGTGTGCATGGAAGTATATGTCTAAGCAATATAGAGGTTGCAAGCTGAAGCACTCAAAAGTCAGGAAATGCTAAAGTTAAGGCTGCAACTTTAACTGCCAGTTTGCCGTGCTCTTTTTTACAGCATAAATTTCTCCCTCATGCAGAGTACAATTTGGGTAGTGCAATTAATGGAGCAGCTGTTCAATATTTATTTTCATCCTCACTATTCAATGAGTGGAACCTTAACTCATGCACATATTAATAGATTATAAAGAATGAAACAGCATTCTTTCAGCGATCTGCCTAATTCCACACACATACACATTAGAGCAGAGGTCCCCAAACTATGGCGTGCGAAGGAACGTTCGGGGGGGGGGGGGGAAATGGCAGGGGCCTGGACATCCCCCCACGGGGGTGGGGAGGTAGTGTCACTCAGCTCCTCCCTACCCCCAGTTCTGTCCAGTCCTGCCCCCAGTCGCATCCCTGGCGCCCAGCCCTGCATCTGGCCCACTCCCAGCCTTGGCATGGTTCCACTCCTGCCCCCGCCTCCAGCCTCAGCCACTGCTCCATTCCCAGCACAGGCTGGGGGCGGGCGCAAAGCACACCTGGCTATGGACTTGGCTCTGGCCCCAGCCCCCGCCTCGGCTCTGGCCCCAGCCTCAAGTGCTGTCCCAGCCTCAGGCCCCTTATCCCTGTCTGCGTCCCCCACTACACCAGCTGCAGCCCCGCTCCCGGCCCTGGCTCCGGGGTAAGGGCAGGGGGACAGGGACAGGGATAAGGGGGGGGCGACCCTGAAAAGTTTGGGGACCACTGCATTAGAGCATGCATGTACAGTGCCAACAGAACTTTAAGAGAGCATTTCCACTCAACTACACGTGCATCTACGTGCAGTGCCAACATAATCATGCAAGATTCTACTTTTTTTTTTTTTAAAAAAGCAAAACACAACCCATTATTGTATAACAAAACCATGCACATGTATGCATACCAATGCATTAAACTCCTTGTGAACTGGTCTAAATGGATTTTACTGGACTAATAAAATGCATGTTACTCCTGGGGGCATTCTGCGCCAAAAATTAAAAATTTCTGAAAATTCAGCTAATGTTATTTGTCAAAATAACACTACATAATCACATCAGTTTCTATTATTTTGGTAATTTATTTCAAAATACCTGTCAGCAAGTATGTCTAACAATACAGACACACAAAAAATTCACCCAGGAGAAGAGAGTTAAAGAAACCACTATGACAATCCAGTTCCTTTTTCTCTGACCCCTTCCCTCCCTCCCCCCTGCCAGAGTCCAGCCGGTGGGCCATACACCCACAACACTCCGCCCCCCAGAGACCATCCACGGGCCCCCCCAGGCCCAGACACCCGCACCCAGGGCCGGTGCTACCATTAAGGTAAATTAGGTGGTTGCCTAGGGCGCCAAGATTTGGGGGCGCCAAAAAGCAGTGCCAATTTTTTTTTCCCCCACAGCAGAGCCCAGGGATCCAGAGGGAGAAATAGCTTAATGCTGGGTCCCAGGCTTGCACAGAATTTCCTATGCGCCGCCCTCTCCTTCCCTCAGGGCATGCTGGGAACTATAGTTGCCAGGAATCCTCTAGCTCCCTCTCCCCAGCAGTGTCTTCTATGTGTGAGCTGGGCTCTGATGGGTTCAGCAGTCCCTAGTGGCAGCTAGCAGCACTGCAGCCCACTTCTGTGGGGAAAAGGAAATTCTGCATGCACATTAATTTCTGCAAAATTCTGCATTGCGCAGTGGCACCGAATAACCCCAGGAGTACCACGGGTAACCTACAGATGATATACTAGTCAAATGCCACATTTATACCTGTTCTCATTGTGTCAAGGAAAAAAGTCCTTGCTGACACTTCTGTCACTGCAAGGAATGAACAGATGTCACAGGCGGGGCGCTGTGAAGTCTCAAAGGAAGAGGAATCTTTGCAGCTTTGAGGGAGACTAGCTTCATCATAAACAGGTTGCATGATGTTCTTAGTTTAGTGAATATTTTATTGAGCTAAGGTATAATTAACAGCAGCTTTCCTTTAAACAGTCTTTTAGCATTTCTATTATAAGGTGGTTTTAGGAGTTTACAACTATAAAATAAATTAACTTCAGCTTGAAATTTGGCAAAAACAATAACTTAGCCTTGAAGCAAAATATGTTTGTTTTTAAAAAAATATGTTTTATAGAGAAACAGATTCAGCTGCTAAGCAATAGAATTGCAAAAGAGTTCACTGGTTTTGAATTTTTTAAGATTTTGTAATGGAAAAATCATCTAACAGGTCAGCTGCCAAAAAAACATAGGTAGAACCACTAATGGCTACTGGATAGATTATCTACTTAAAAAAAAAAAAAATCAAAAGTACCATAAAATATTCCATTATAAACACAGCCAGTAAGGGATATTGTCACATCTAGACTATTCAAGAATTCACAAACAACTTCATACAGTCCAAAATACAAAACAGAATTCTCATAATAAACTATACTCCACAACAACTGAGATTTAATACATATGAGTCATCAGCATTTGATTTCCTAAAAGGTTTCATTTGGCCTTGTTGGCATCCAACATATAAATCAAAGTGGCAAGTCATTTCATTTTTGTCTCTCCCATCACTTTTATTCTCTGTTTGTACAGCACCTATCACAGTGGGGACCTGGTCTATGACTAGGGCCCTTAGATACAACAGTAATACAAATATTCAGCAACAGCCAGTTTACCAAGGAAAGTGTCCTTTTCCAAAACAACGCCAGTCTGTATGAGCCTCACATAATGTGAGGGTTTGATAGGTAGGAAATAACTCCTTGAGATAGGAAAAGGAAATAAGGCTTCCCCCTTCCCCCGGTTTGTATATCAAGTAAAAAGACAGAAGGGTCTAAAGGAATGTTGCCTCCTCTGTAATATTTCACTCTATTTATACACCCAGCAGTGTATTAAATCATTTCTCTGTTTACAGTCCTGTCAGACATTTTTCAATCTCCATGAATGTGCTCCAAACCAAGCCATTTTGAATGTTTCAAAACCAAGAAATATTCTATCAAATGCTTTATTAAATTCTAACTGTACCTACTATACTCCCTATACCAATGAATTTGGTAATTCCATAAAAAGAATACAATCAACACGTTTGTCTACCACGATTTGTTCTTTATAAGCCTAATCTGTTTTCTGTCCATGGGTTCATTATGCTATAAATATCTGAAGAGGTTCTCTCTCAATGCGATCCATTATATTACTAAGGACTGAAGTTACACTTCCAATTTGACATTACATTCACAACTTCACATGAAACTAAGTCAGGATTGTAAACTTTCAAAACTAGTAAGGGAATATGAATGCTACAGTTTAATATAATGCTATAGCTGATGTTCACACATGGGTGGGGTGTCTCTGCCAGATGACGGTTGAAGCAGCACATGAAGAGAAATCCTCTACTAAAAAGTGAGTATGGAGGAGAATGCACAAGGAAATCCTTTTACGGTATAAAGATCTACAGCAAAATTATTTGAACCCATATTAGTACAGCCTTGTAAATCTCCAATTACTTTCCCTAGGTAAGTGGGTAAATTGGGCATGCAAGTAGAAACTGACCCTTTAAGTGCTTGGACTGCTGCTCTGCCAGTGGCTCTCTTAAGAGACACTAAATACTTGCAAGCAGCTCCATTCTTCCCAGGAACTCTGGACTCATATTACAACCTTATATCTATCAAGGAGTGGGGGAAAGGATGGAAGATGGATTTGTGGAGCCATTAGGACAGAAGCCACCTACTTTATGAAGCACACTGGGTTTGGGACTTGGACCATACCAATGGGCACTAGAGGGAAGACAACCAGTAGGCCTGTTTTTAGACACACATACACCACACCAACTTCCCCCACAGGTGCACACATCTTCTTCCTAGACTCCTCTTTGACAAGCCAACGCATGTTAGCTTTTCCTCTGCCCTCCTCCTCCTCTTCCAATTTCAGGGATCTGTTCCTGCTCCAACTTTTTTCAATATATTTACAAATGACTTGCTTCCAATATCTTAAGTATGCAGAGGACACCTACCTTGTTTCAAGAGATATACACCTCAAGAAAACTAAGGACAACCTAAATTAAGACATGGAAGCCATCACTGGCTATTGCAAGAAGTGGAGATTTAAGCGCAGTGTGTCAAAGACAGTACCATCAAGCTTCCTTCTCAACCACACCAATGAACTCAACATCTTCTTATACGGAGAATGACTGGCACATGACTCTAAGTCAGTATATCTCGGAGTAATTCTAACTCACACACTTACCTAACAAGGACCACCTAATCAAGGAAGCTCAGAAGATAAAGAGCAGAAATGGTCTCCTAAATAAGATTGTGGGCTCAACTTGGGGATCTAATGAGTAAACACTGCACAGCTTGGCACTAGTTCTCTGCTACTCAGCTGGAGAATACAGTGCTCTTGTACCGCTAAACTCTTCCCACACAAAGCTACTTGTTGTACAACTGAATCAAACGATGAGCATAACAACAAAAGAGACCAACAAACACCAAGTGATACCAGTCCTCTTTAATATCCTGTCTCCTAACATCAAGCCTTATATTACAGCAAAGAACCTCCTTGACAAAATTCAAAAGATACCACAACTACCACTTTTCAAAGATATATGGGAAGCCCCTCACCACTGGCTCATCAGTAGAAGACCTATCCGTTTACTACGTTCCCAACAATCTCTACAGCAGACACTGCCACTCCGGGAATGAGCTGTTCCCTCTTAAGAAACTCCCTCCTCATCACTCAGTCCTATAAGCAACTGCCTCCCTTCGAGCTGCCATGCTATCTCTGTTGCAAGCTCAACCATTTCAAATAAGGGTGGGTGAGGTATGAGCTGAATGACCACACCTGGGAGATTGAAACAGCCCTCAGTGCAGCAGCAATGTGGAGGATGTTGCACACCTACTAAATGGCTGCTCATCTTGTGCTGGTCTACCAGGATGACTTTCCAGAATCCACACTGCTGACTCGAAGGCTACTGAATGGCTAAAACATGTGATGCCAATCTAAGCCCTTTTGACATTTTTCTTACCCGCCCCCCCCCTATACATCTCTGTTTTATCTCCTTACTTCATATTTTGAACATCTTTACTGTACCACTTGTGCATTTGCTAATAAAAATAAAATAATAAAACATTAAAATAATAATAAAATTTACCAAAAATATTAGCTTGAAATTCTAACAATTTCAAAAACAGTTATGTCAAGGAATCTCAAAATTTGTTTTATTAGTCTTGAGTTAGTATTAGTACCTTTTAAGGTTGGTTTTTTTGTTTTTGTTTTTGTGTTTTTTTTAAATTGGGTGATTAATTTTAGGGATAATCACTACAAACATTTAATCTCCGAGGACTCTAAAAGGTCCTTCAATAGACGTCATGCAGACTTTTCAATTATACCTCAGATTTCCTAATCTCCTAAACTTTACCATACTCAATTCTAATACCCTAGTATTGTGTATCCTGTGAATGATTCTTTAGAATGGTGAATTCAGTCACTGGTACCAAGATTTCACTTGACTCTCGATCAGTTCTCCTCTAGCTGTAAGAAATGGGTTCACGATGTCAACTTCAGATCATAAAATTGTCTTATGTAACTTATTAACAATTTTGAGCATTATGTTCGGCTGATATCTGGATAGTTAAAATTCCCCATGAAAACTATATCCCATTTCAAGTATCTCAATAATTGGCCTAGAATGATTTTGTAGTTCTTCAATCTAGGAGATCTGTGGTAGATGCCCACTGTCATTTCCAATCTCTCTTTAATTCTTTGGACCCTATTCACACAATTTCATCATTACACCATTTATAGTCTCATTCTCTGACATTCTTGATAAGGACAAATATAGATTGCACCATCTATACAGATATTCAGATTATGAAAATCATCCTTCCATGTTAAATTTATATCAACTAAAATCAGGGGTTCTCAAACTTCTTAAAAATTGTGCCCCACATACGAATAAAGAGATCATCTTTTGGATCATCCCACACCAATTCCTAATCAGGTAATATTTTAGTGAAACTACAGCAGCTATTAGGAAAGAACTGTATATAGTGTACAATTTAGCAAGTAGAAACAAAGACAAGAATTAACACCATGGACATGGTCTGCTGCACGGTGGAAATTTTTAAAATGCTAGACCGGGATTCGGCAACCTTTGAGAAGTGGTGTGCCAAGTCTTCATTAATTTAAGGTTTCGTGTGCCAGTAATACATTTTACATTTACAGAAGCCGGCAGACAGAACCCCTAACAGACCCTAACAGACCCTAAATGCGGCTCCTTAAGTTCCCTCTGAGCTGCATGGCTTCACAGCAGACTAAATAGCTGCACAGCAGCTCTAAAGGGCCATGCAGCAAAAACCTGAAGACAAGAGGTAGGAGGTGGGTGGGAACTGGGGAGGGGAGCAAGTTGGGGCTTGCAGGGCTGCTGTGGGCCTCTCCCACAGCCCGGAGCTCCCTGCTGCTGGCAGAGGGTAGAGAGGATGTCTTTCCCCCGGAGCGCCATGCTGCCTGCCGGCAGGGGGGAGAGAAAGCCCCTTCCCCTGGAGCTAACTGCTGCCGGCAGGGAGAGGGCTGGGAGGAGTCCTCTGAGCCCAGCCCTGGGGCAGTCTGCCTTCACCCCAAACTCCTTATCCCCAGCCCCACTCCAGAGCCCACACCCCAGCTATAGCCCACACATACCCCCCACATCCCAACCCTCTGCCTCAGCTCTGAGCCCCCTCCTGCACCCTGAACCCCTCATCTCTGGCCCCACCCCTCAGCCCTCCCCTCTGCCTCAGCCCTGAGCCCCCCCCACACACACTGCAAACCCCTCACCCCTGCACCCCACCCTCTGCTCTACCCTGGGCCACCTCTCACCCCTCAGCACCACCTTATGTGGCTCTCACATTTAAGGGTTTTTTTTTTACCAAAGTGGCCCCCACTTCAAAATAGAGAAGAGCACCGTGCTAGTGTGTTCATACTTGCAGAGTTGCAATAATCCCACTTGGAGATCTTGAAGGCCAGAATCACAGTGATCAGCCCTGAATCCCACTTGTGAGGGGGACTGGGAAACTGGCAGGGAGTAACTGTGTTTGCAAATGGTTCTTTACTTGATTCTTGAGTAATTAATGGAAATCATCATATTGGGCAGTAGTTTCCAAGATCTGTTGGTCTAGAAGTAGCCAATTCTAAAAAACTGAATCTATGGCATACATTACAACTATATGCCACTCTGTCTTCCTGATGATTCCCATTCAAGTGCTTGTTTTCTTGATGGTGGACTGGATATTGCTAGTCTCAGTATAAGGCACTCTCTTTGGCAGAATTGCCTAATGCAGGGTTACTTTCACCTTCCTCTCTAGCAGCTGGTATGGCTAGTGTTAGGTGCAATTTCTGAATCACTGATATAAACCAGTATGGCAATTCTACTTTTCCTAATTGCAACTGAAGCTCTTGCATATTTTCCTCCCTAATGGAAAAATGTTGACACTTCATATACATGTAGCTCTCATGATAATGTGTAAATAGGACACTGCACACATTCCACATGGAATTCCTGGGATCTTCCAGAAGCCATTTTTTATATCATTTTTTTATTTTCATTTCAAGATAACTGGCCTCTTGTTGGATTTGTTACCACCTTAACTCACCTATTAGCATTCTTCTAATTACTGCTAGGTTAACATTAAAAAATGAAGTCTCTGTCCCATCCCTCAGTTAGCAGCTTAACTCCCACTCAGAACAAATTCCATTTGTTTGGACACACTGTTTTATTTTGAAGCTAAATGCCCTCAGCTGGACATTCATTTATTTACACTGTAGCTTTCCAGACAAGCAGTAACCTCTAGATTGATCAGTTCTTTGAACTGCTATTATTTTTACTGTCTCTTTAAATAACATTCCAGATAAATAAAATACTTTGAAATAATTTCAAAGTATTAATTTAATGATGTCAGTTCAAGTTTAACACACAATGGCATTCCTAGGACCGCAGAAGACAAAAATGACATAACATAAATCAAACACTAAGGATCTAATGTCTGCAGAATACATATTTTGACATCAGTATAAATAAAAAATTGGTGGCTCACATGAAAATCAAATTACTCTCTTAACATATATGGACTACCAAAAATCAATGGTGGGCCAAAAAAAAAATTGTCTTTTGGTAGCACATGATGTTATCAAATTAAATGTTCACCCAAATTAGATTTGGAACCAAACTCTGCATTTTTCCTTAACAGAAGGAAAATTCCACTCAAACAGGAAGCTCAAGGAATCAATTTCTATAAAAATGTATCTCTTTAAAAAAAAATTTGTCCGTAAGACTTCAAAGATAGCTCCCAATATAAGCCAAATAAAAATCAATTCATAGAATCCCAGGGTTGGAAGGGACCTCGGGAAGGTCATCTAGTCCAACCCCCTGCTCAAAGCAGGACCAATCCCCAGACAGATTTTTGCCCCAGATCCCTAAATGGCCCCCTCAAGGATTGAACTCACAACCCTGGGTTTAGCAGGCCAATGCTCAAACCACTGAGCTATCCTCCCCTCAAGAACGTAGTCTTCTTGAGTCTACAAACCAGGTTCCCACTCCTCTGTTGTTCATGATTTTCTCCCAGCAGCTTGAAATTAGCAAGACTCCGGTCAGTTTTACTCGTATATTTAGAACTCTACAGGCAATGCAAAACTTATCAAAATAACCTAAATTCCACATTGCTGCTTTCCCAAGTAACAACAAAGATAGGGATGATGCCCCGCAAAAGATCTGGGGGAAATACAAAAGATTTAGCCCACTAAAGAAAGTCTCATATTCAGCTGGTACCAGCACCTCCTTCATACTGCCTTCTTGTTCTACAGAAGAAATTTTTTTTTTTTTTAAGTGAAAGCTAAGTCTCTAGATGTTATAATTCCAATACAGCCTCAAAATATGACCCAAGTGTAATGGATGCAGTGCCACCTGTCTGTTTGCAGAACTTAAAACTAAAGCGCTACGGTATTATGTGCACCGTTCAGTTACATGGGTGCTAATTCAGAG
This sequence comes from Malaclemys terrapin pileata, assembly GCF_027887155.1. Lineage (NCBI taxonomy): Eukaryota > Metazoa > Chordata > Testudines > Emydidae > Malaclemys > Malaclemys terrapin. The sequence goes on from NC_071506.1 coordinate 173,831,254, forward strand.
GCCAATGATAATACTTTAAATGCTAACATTATTAACTCTTTCATGGTTCAAAGTATATAAGAAAAGAGTGGGAAGATCATATTTCCAAGATCTGAAACATCTAATGTGCCAGCTCATTTTGGCACTACCCATGGGTTCACTTGGTATATACCATGACAGAAGTGGAGCTGATACGTAATCTATAATAATTTTATGAACATTGTATGTGACAGGTGAGTGAGGGAAATTATTCTACATTGGATTATAAAACTTTCCTGTGTGAATGCACTGATCTAATTTACACTGGGGCTGTGGGGGAAGAACAGAGAAGCAACATAATGGCTTCCCAGATAAGAACATCTAGGTACACAGTGGAAAGACAATGGACACAAGCTGTTGGTGACAAACTTTTAAACTAACAAAATGTAAGCCTTGTTCTGCCAATGCTGGAAACTAACAGGTCACTGGGCTAAAAAGTGACTTTGCCATTGAGAAGGAGTGTGATCAGAAGGACTTTACACAATTTTACAAGGAGTCTCTCCCTGAGTCTGGATGAGAAATGGTTTGGGAGTTTAGGGAACTGAGTATGCCCTCCAGACCCTAGAGGTCTCAGAATAGTCTTCAGGAAATTAGACCAACCACATTTTCCCTGTGTGGAAAATGGTTAAATGACTGATAAACTAGGCTGCCTTATAGTTTTTAAGATACACACTACAGAGAAAACATTTGTTCTAAATAAATAAAATTTTGCTTTAAGGAAACTGTTTGGCCACTGATTACCACCATCATTGCCCCAGAGGGTAACAAAATGTCCAAGTCTGAGCTTAACTCAGACCTGCAGAGATGATCGAGGTTGATACTCAGGGGACTAAAACTCAACACCCAGTCTGAGAGCAGAAGACTCACATGATTCCATCCTAAGAGAGAGGTGATGGCCAGAGGCCTGAGATATAAGGGGCTGGCCTCAGAGAGACCAAGAGAAGTCAGAGGCGCAGTTTGTCCAGGGACTGAAACACCACCGTTTTTTTCTGCCTCCAGTTATGAAGGAGCCAAACCCAAAGAGCCTAGCAAAGCCCAGTGGGGATTTTAACACCCCTCCCCCAGGGAAAGCCAAGCAGGACATATGAGCTTCACCAAGGTCAAGTCAAGCCTGAAAAGCCCAACACAGCCCATTAATTTATTCAGACTCTACTGAAAATAAGTCATGCCTAGAGAACATGCATGACCATATTTTGAACATTGTAAATCTACTGTGAGTGGTGTCTTAAAGGACAGAGCTTACTGGGTGAAGCTTGTAAAAAATACATCACTTCCTTCTTTCCCCAAAATCTGACCCCTACCTAGATTCATTGAGAGTCAGTACTCTTGCAAAACTTATTGCACCCTCCCCATTGCCAGAAGCTAGGGATAGCTGAGGACCTGGACTTCTAGCCAGAGCATTTCCTGCTCATGAAGATCACTTGCACACCTCCCGCCTCCCAACAAGTAGTATTGGCCACTATACTACTGGATGTAGTGCTTTGACTAAAAGTTGTCTGGTAAATTTTTCAAACCCTGGCTTAATGAGCTAGCAAAGACCTTGAGCACCAGACAAGTGATTAGCAAGGTCTCAAGAAGATGACAGGATTGGAATAGTTCAGAGAACTATCAAATCTAGTCTAGACCTAAGCCTTAAATCAACCTAGCTACAACACTCAGGATTATGATAAATTTCACTCCCTGAGCACCAGAGTTAGGTCAACCTAACCACTAGTATAGATGCAGCTAGGTTGACAGAAGAGTTCTTCCATCAACCCAGCTACCACCTCTCGGAGAGGTGGATTAACTACATCAACAGAAAAAAACCCTCCTGTGGATGAAGGAAGCTTCTACACTACAGCTGTGCTGCTTTAGCATCTGTAGCCTTACTGTCTCATTAAGAGAACTAGGTCTTGAAAGCAGCTGATTGACAAGTTATTTCAAGTTGCCAAGTTATGTGACTTCATAATTGTAGGTAGAAATAAAAATAGTCTTCTGAAATGTAGAAAAGGGAATAAAAGATTTTTCCCTAGCAATTATTAAAAATGTGTATAAATGAAGGCAATAAAATGAAACATCTTGTCACCCATTTGTATATTTTGCATTTGCAAAATGTTGAAGTATAATAGTGGCTCAATATTAAGGCCCGGAGGGTAGGTCCTTAGATCATTACTCTCCCTTCAGTCTCAAAGTTCTGCTGAGACCTGGCTTAGCACAGTGCAAGAAAACTCTAGAGGAAAACATGAACCAAAAAAAAAAAAAGGATGCATGAACAGAGCAAGTCTCTGAGCCTGGCTCAACTGACTCGGGCTTGCAGGGCTAAACAATAACAGTGTAGATGTTCAGGCTCTGGTACCCGGGAAAGCGGTAGGGTCTCAGAGCCTGGGGTCCAGCCCACTGCTAGTTCTAGCACCCAAGAGCCTGAGTTGACCTGAGCTCTGCACACCACCACGGTGTCTTTTATTGCCGTGTAGACATACCCTGAAAGACCCAAACAAATTCACGCTGGGATCTGAGTGTCAAGCTGGGTTTTTCCCCCATTCTCTTGGATCACCACCAACAACAAAGCGTTTGTTCCTATTACCACCGTCTCCCAGCCCCACTGTCTCCTGCCGCACCAGCGCAGCCCCAGTGCTCCGGCGAGCTGGCCCGTGGCTGCGCAGGGAGGACAGGGACCCAGCTCAAGCGAAGAGCGCCGGAGACTTGTTTTGCTCGCTCCGGGGGCTGTGAGCTCAGGGGCCGGGCCCGGCCCGACTGGCCGCTCCCCGCTCTGGGGCCCGCAGGGGCAAGGCTGGGCCCGCCGGGCTCGGGATGCCGCGGAGCCGGGCCGCCACCGCCCGCCTTCGCACTCGTGGCCGGCGGGAGGCTCAGAGCCGCCCCCACTCCTGGCTCGGCGGCATCGGAGCGGGGCTCGGGGAGTCACCCCGCTGGGAACCAGCCCCGCCCGACCGGCCCCTGCGCCATGTTGTTGAAAGGAGCCGGCGGGGACCCGCGGAGCCGCCCCCCCGCCCCGTTACTCACCCGCCGCCCCCGGCAGCAGCAGCGCCGCGGCCGCCAGCCAGAGGAAGGCCCAGGGCCGCGGAGGGGCCGTTAGCGCCATGGCGCCGCCCGCTCGCGCCGAGGTTCAGCCTCGCGCCCCCCTCCCGAAACACAGAGCGACCCGAGCCCCTCCGCCGCTTTCCCCCATTGGCTGCAGCGGCCCCGTCAGTCCCGCCCCCTTCCCTTTAAAGAAAGAACCAGTGGTCCCGAGACAGCTCAGGGCCGACACCGTTATCCCGCCCTGCGGCCGCAGCCCACCTGGTCGCTGTCAGCGCTGCCCCTGGTTAACAGCAGCCGCTCAATGGAGCCGTCCCTTCATCGCATCTTAATCTGGCCCAGTTAGCTACACACCCAGCAAAAGAGACATCAGTGCTGCTGCCCTACCCCCTGGCTTGGAGTGGTTACCATCATATACAGGAACAACAAAGAGTCTGATGGCACCTTAAAGACTAACAGATTTATTTGGGCATAAGCTTTCGTGAGTAAAAACCTCACTTCTTCGGATGCATAGAGTGAAAGCTTTCACTCTATGCATCCGAAGAAGTGAGGTTTTTACTCACGAAAGCTTATGCCCAAATAAATCTGTTAGTCTTTAAGGTGCCATCAGACTCTTTGTTGTTTTTGTAGATACAGACTAACACGGCTACCCCCTGATACTTGACATCATATACAGGGTTTACACTTTGGTTCAATGTCTCTCAGACCCCCCCCCCACACACACACAAATTGTTCCAGCATGCTTAAAAAGAAATAATATTTATAAATTGTTATGCTGAAACTGACTCCCTCTCTTGGGACAGAGAACCGGAGGCATTAAGGAAAGTGAAATCATCTACAGTTAGAGGTGCTTAAAGTGGTCTCCGTTTACGGCTTTACAGTTTGAGTCAATGGCTCTCAGCACCCCCTAAAGCTGTACAAGTTGTTCCAATGCCACTGTCTACAGTGTTAAGATAATTTGTGTTTTAACAGCTTATAAAAGCTATAACTTTTGAATTTCAATGTAGATTGTCATTGAATAGTGCCCCACCCATAATGTCCCACAACTATAAAAATTTAAATTGATAAAAAAAACTCTGTAAAATGCTTAAAAATAAACAGCAATATTATCTGTTGAAATTATTTTAAAAAATAAAAAATGAAGTCTGCCAAGTCTACTTTAGGGGCTTCCATTTGTATTTTAATAGGGCCTCCAATACTGCTAAAGTTTCCTGTTTGTAGTTAGTAGTTTGATTGTCTTATACAAGACTGTCAGGTCAGCTCTCTGCCTAGCAGCTTTAGGCTCTTCACATTTTCTATCAATATATGCCCTTTTGTCTTTTCCACCACTCCTTTTTACCCCTTTGTCTAAAGCTCTGTATTGCTTGTCTACGCATATGTATTAGCATTCATGAGTTTTTTCTTTACTCCAGTGAAACTCAGACAGACTTGGGAGCCACTAGTGGCTCTTTAATGTGTCTCCTGCGGCTCTTTGCAACACATGATATTAAAACACTGTGATTTAATTATTAACCAATCTAAGTTATTAATCAGTCAGGATGCTTTTACTATGTTACTAACCAATTGTAGAATACTTGGTCATTCATTTTGCGGTGAGAATAATATATATATAGTAAATGAAAGAATGAATTCACACTACTGTGGCTCTTTTGAGTAATGTTGATTGCTAATTTGGTTTCTGAACCACTGAGGTCTGAGTATCACTGCTTTACACTTCTCTTTTCCATTGATGCCCAAATAGCTTCACTAATCCATTCTTCCCTTTTAAATTTTGTTGTTATTAGAGCTGCCTTTGCACTTTCTTGATAGCACTCTGATGTTTTCTTATTGAATATCAATGTGAGGAGTAGGATGCTGGTAAAAATATTCATCTCCCTTTGCGGAGACCTGCTGTCTTCTGTCCGCTTTCCTGCAGGTATCAGAGACAGAAGCTGGTGTGTGCCAGATTGATTTGTTGGTTTTCAGCAGTCCATCCCTGATTGGCATGGCCAATCTCCCTGGAGCTGTAGAGTGGAGAAATGTCCAGGCGTTTATGTTGCTTTTCCTGTATTATCTCAAGGGGGATATCCAGACTGTCAGTTATCCATTTAATCAAATCCTGGAAGACTTTGAATTCATGCCAAGGCCAGTGAAGGTAGGTTACCACTTCATTGGGGAAGAAGAGAATATTGGAGCTGGCATTGCCCTGCTCCTGCTCAGGAGAATGCTTTTCTTATCCTCTTTCTTTCTCTTGGCCTTTCAGCACATATGGATGGAGCTGAGTCATCTGAGGAGGCTGAATTTGCCTCTTCAGAGAAGGTGACTTGGCTCTGGAAACTGTTGAGACACCGGCTTTCTGGCAGGGCTGAACACTTCAAGGGGTCTAGCATGGTCAGGCAGTAGAGAGCATATGGGGGATATAAGAAGGAGAGCTCCCTATAATGACCTGAGGTTTTCCTAGCTCTCCTGAGTGATCTCTGGATTCCTTCCTGAATCCCATTGAGCTAGTGTGGGGTGAGGGGCGCAGCTGGAGAGAGGGAGCAGAAGAAGGGATGATTCCCTGCTGTGTTCAGGGGAGCAAGAAGAGAAGAAATATACCTCCTACAAAAGAGGGACAAGACCTGTCAACAGTACCCAGCCAGGGATGTTTGGCATAGGGAACATTTCTCTGGCCAGGTGTGGAGGCTCTACAATAAGAATTTTGTAATGACCTCCCTGAGCCTTTCTAGTAATGTTGACTCTGGTTCCAGGCCCATTGACAGATCAGTTGGCAATTGCTTCATTGCTGAAAAGGTTGGTACCGACATCTTGGGTACCAAGGTAGTGATTAGTACTAGAGTGATGGCCACCAGATGATATGGTCAGTGTGGAGGCACTGGGCATTGAGATACCTGGTGCCAAAGGGCCAATACCAGAGGTGGTGTGGTCCTTGGATTTAGAAGAAACCATCAATGCTGATTTTCATTTCGGTATTGAGGTACCAGCAAGGGTCTTCTCTGATTGATGACAGAGCCCAGGGAGAGCTAGTTTGCCAGAGAAGGCAACTGGCATCTGGGTTAATGTCTAGAGAGGTGCTCCTTCCTGCCTTTATCAGATCTTGATCATAATGCAGTGGTAGACAAGTGGGGTCTTTGACAGGAAATGGCCTGCAAGCTCTGAGTGGAGTTATGGCTCACAGGGGGGCTGAGGGAAACAAACTTACCTGTGGGCTGAAACTTCTCCAAAGGTATCCCAGAGTCTGAGAGGCCTGCATTGACTTCTCCATCAGGAAAAAGCTACAGCCTCACCTCCCTCACTTGCTGGTGTGCTTTGCAAAGACATGACACATGGAACAACATTTCAGAATGCATCCTTCCCCAAGGCATATCAAGTGAGAGTGCCCATCATTAAGCAGCATAGAAGAGTCACATGAGGGACCAGGGCTGGCCTTACCATGAGGCGAACTGAGGCGGCTGCCTCAGGTGCCAGACTGTGGGGGAGTGCCACTAGGACCCAGAGGCCTGGTCTACATTAGGAGGTTATGTCGAATTTAGCACCGTTAAATCGAATTAACTCTGCACCCGTCCACACAACAAAGCTATTTAGTTCAACATAGAGGTCTCTTAAATTCGACTTCTGTACTCCTCCCCAACGAGGGGAGTAGCGCTAAATTCGACATGGCCATGTCGAATTAGGGTAGGTGTGGATGGAAATCGATGCTAATAGCTCCGGGAGCTATCCCACAGTGCACCACTCTGTTGACGCTCTGGACAGCAGTCCGAGCTTGGATGCTCTGTCCAGCCACACAGGAAAAGCCCCGGGAAAATTTGAATTCCTTTTCCTGTCTGGGCAGTTTGAATCTCATTTCCTGTTTGGACATCGTGGCGAGCTCAGGAGCACTGGCAACGATGCAGAGCTCTCCAGCAGAGATGGCCATGCAATCCCAGAATAGAAAGAGGGCCCCAGCATGGACTGATCGGGAAGTCTTGGATCTGATCGCTGTGTGGGGCGATGAGTCCCTGCTTTCGGAGCTGCGATCGAAAAGACGGAATACAAAGATCTACGAGAAGATCTCAAAAGCCATGACAGAGAGAGGATACAGCCGGGATGCAACGCAGTGCCGCGTGAAAATCAAGGAGCTGAGACAAGGGTACTAGAAGACCAAAGAGGCAAATGGACGCTCCGGATCCCAGCCCCAGACATGCCGTTTCTACGAGGCACTGCATTCTATCCTAGGTGCGGCCGCCACCACTACCCCACCACTGACCGTGGACTCTGAGGATGGGATATTGTCGATGGCCACTTCCTCGGAGATGTTAGCGGACAGGGAAGATGAGGAAGGAGATGAGGAGGACAAGGCAGTCGACAGCGCTTACAACGCTGATTTCCCAGACAGCCAGGATCTCTTCATCACCCTCACCGAGATCCCCTACCAACCGTCCCCAGGCGTTAACCCGGACCCAGAATCAGGGGAAGGATAAGTCGGTAAGTGTTTTAAACATGTAAACATTTATTTTGAACAGAACATTAATATTAACATTTGGTTTTTCATGATTACTTTGCCCTAGGCGCTTAACGTTTTAGTCCTTGGCAGTGCAACTACTGCAAAACAATCTAACAATGTCCGGTTTATCATGATTGGTTTGCCCTAGGCGCTCAACTATTTAGTCCTTGCCAGTGCAGCTACAGTAAAATTCGGTCTATATGTCCAGGGATAGAGCTGAAATCCTCATGGGACATCTCCATGAAGCTCTCCTGGAGGTAATTGGAAAGCCTTTGCATGAGGTTCCTTGGGAGAGCGGCCTTGTTGTGTCCTCCGTAGTAGGAAACGTTTCCGCGCCAGGCTATCAGCAAGTACTCCGGGATCATTGCCTTGCAGAGCATGGCGGCATACAGCCCTGGTCTTTGCAGGCTTTCACGAAGCATGCGTTCACTGTCAGTCTCTGAAATCCTCATCAGAGTGATGTCGCTCATGGTGACCTGCTTTGAATTAGGGGAATGTTAGTATTGGGACTGCTTGCCTGTTCCTTTACAGAACTGTAAACGGTGGTTTGCAGCCATGCGATGGAGGCGGGAGAGGGGCAGCATACAGGGATCTTTCCCGGGGACAGCCACGAAGGGGTGGGACAGGGGCAGAGTTCATGCTTGCTGGATTGCTGGCAGCAGGAACTGGCCAACGCTAGGAGCATTGCTTTGAACATGAAAGGAGGGCAGTGCTCTTATTAAAGTTTTAAGCAGCCACAAGTCTACTGCTTACCATGTCAGCCTGCTACTCAAATTCTGCTGTCCTGCCCCGCTTGTCTGATCTGCACTGCAAGACCCCAGGCTCTGAATGCGAAGGCCGAAAATTCGACCTGGTCCTGAGTGCGCATGTGATAGGTGCTGTGCATGGTCTTGTTCACAGAGAAAGACTATGTTCTTTGTTCACAAAAAAATTTATCTTTCTGAGGAATTCACTCCCTTTTTCCCATCCCACAGCTGTGACTGTCTCCGGACCTACCCTGGCATCACACTCCCAGAGGCTGTCGCAGATTAGGCGTAGAAAGAAAAGGACACGGGACGACATGTTCTCAGAACTTATGGGCTGCTCCCGAGCCGAGGCAACCCAGAAGACCCAGTGGAGGGAGAACATGTCGCAATACCAGCGAGCACACAGCGAACTGGAGGAGAGGTGGCGGCAGGAAGACCAGCAGGCGACTCAAACGCTGCTTGGACTAATGAGGGAGCAAACGGACATGCTCCGGCGCCTTGTGGATGTTCTGCAGGACCGGAGGCAGGAGGACAGAGCCCCGCTGCAGTCTATCTGTAACCACCCTCCCCCCGCCACAAAGTCCCATACCCCCTCACCCAAAGTACCAAGAAGGAGGGGTGGTAGAGTCTGTGAAAACTGTCACTCCACCCCTGCAGACTGCTCAAGTAGCAGAAGGCTGTCATTCCCCAAAATTTGACAAGTCCTTTCCTTCCCGCCTCACCCAAGCCCCCATCCCAGTTTCATCCCCTAACTGTGTAGTTGCTAATAAAAAATACGTTTCTGTTAATTACTGTTTCCATCATGTTTTTTAGAGGAGAGTCTGTTTGAAGGCGGGGAAGGGGGTTGGTAATTGGACAGGACAGTCACCTTTACCAGGGTACAGACACGGGGGCAGGTTCAGCAGCAGGTCACACACACATTGCAGTCACTAGACACCCTGGTGAGTCTGGGAGGTGGTTTTCATTTTCTGTGTGTGGGGGGGGCTATGTGACTTTGTGGCGGGGGAGGGCGGTTAGAGATCTTATGCAGCGGTCCTTATCCTGGATCACAGAGCCACGCAGCAGGGGATCTGTAACCGTCCTCCCCCTGCCAGAAAGTCACATAGCCCCCACAAACAGAGTCCCGAACAGGAGGGGTGGCAGGCTCCGTTGAAACAACCAGTCCACCAGTGCGGACCACTCTAGAAGCAGGAGCCTGTCATTCCTCGAGTTTAGAAGCGTCCTTTGCATCACTATACTACACCCGCTCCCCACCACAGTCTGCGTTCCAGTTTCAACACTTTACCACGAAAACAGTAATAAAGAAAATGGTGTTCATTAACAAATTTCCAGTGATTTTATTTTTAAATGCGTGTTGGAAGGGGGGGAACGGGGGGAACGGGGTATGAAACTGGAGAGAATAGAGAACATTCACTGGGTAAAGAAACGGGGGCAGGTTCAGCTTCTCTGTAAACAAACTTAATAGTCACAGGTTACCCTGCTCACTCAGGAACCTAGCTTTCAAAGCCTCCCGGATGCACAGCGCGTCCCGCTGGGCTCTTCTAATCGCACGGCTGTCTGGCTGGGCGTAATCAGCAGCCAGGCGATTTGCCTCAACCTCCCACCCCGCCATAAAGGTCTCCCCCTTGCTCTCACAGAGATTGTGGAGCACACAGCAAGCTGCAATAACAATGGGATATTGGTTTCGCTGAGATCAGAGTGAGTCAGTAAGCTTCTCCATCTCCCCTTGAGACGTCCAAAAGCACACTCCACCACCATTCTGCACTTGCTCAGACGGTAGTTGAAGAGTTATTTTTCACTGTCCAGGGCACCTGTATAGGGCTTCATGAGCCAGGGCATTAGCGGGTAGGCTGGGTCCCCGAGGATCACTATAGGCATCTCCACATCCCCAACAGTTATTTTGTGGTCTGGGAAGTAAATACCTTCCAGCAGCCGTCTAAACAGACCAGAGTTCCTGAAAACACGAGCGTCATGAACTTTGCCCGGCCATCCGACGTTGATGTTTGTAAAATGTCCCCTATGGACCACCAGTGCTTGCAGCACCATTGAAAAGTAGCCCTTTCAGTTAATGTACTAGCTGGCCTGGTGGTCCGGTCCCAGGATAGGGATGTGAGTTCCATCTATAGATTCCGCAGTTTGGGAATCCCATCACGGCGAAGCCATCTATGATGACCTCCACGTTTCCCAGGGTCACTACCTTTGACAGCAGTACGTCAATGATTGCGTTGGCTACTTGCATCACAACAACCCCCACGGTAAATTTGCCGACGCCAAAGTGGTTCGCGACTGACCGGTAGCTGTCTGGCGTTGCAAGCTTCCAGAGGGCTATGGCCACTCGCTTCTGGACAGTCAGGGCTGCTCGCATCCGGGTGTCCTTGCGCTTCAGGGCAGGGGACAGCAATTCACAAAGTTCCAGGAAAGTTTCCTTCCGCATGCAAAAGTTTCGCAGCCACTGTGATTCATCCCAGACCTGCAGCACTATGCAGTCCCACCAGTCTGTGCTTGTTTCCCGTGCCCAGAATCGCCGTTCCACAGCATCAACATGACCCATTGCCACCATGATGTCCACGGTGCGGGGTCCCGTGCTTTGTGACAGGTCTGTGCCACTCTCAGACTTCATGTCCTCACCGCGCTGCCTTTGCCTTCTCGCCTGATTTCTCAGCATCTGCCTCTGGAAAAGGTGGATGATAAGGTGCGAGGTGTTGACAACGGCCATAACTGCAGCGATAGTTGCAGCGGGCTCCAGGCTCGCAGTGCTGTGGCGTCTGCGCTGTCACTCACCAGAAAAGTGCGCGGACTGATTGCCTGCTGGCGCTTTCAGGGAGGGAGGGCGGGAGTGATGGTTGGATGACGACAGTTACCCAAAACCACCCTCGACACATTTTTTTCCCCAGCAGGCATTGGGGGCTCGACCCAGAATGCCCACAGTGCATCACTTCCAATGTCGACGCTTGCGCCGTTAGTGTGGACTCACACAGTCGAATTACTGTCCTTAGTGTGGATACACATGTTTGACTTTGTAATATCGATTCCACATATTCAATTTAAGTAAAATGGAACTACTCTCGTAGTGTAGACATACCCGGAGTGTAGAAAATTGTGTCTGCTGCTGGTGCATATGTATTCTCTCTGCTCTAGATGCACAGAGATGGTGGAGCGCTGTGCTGCAGGAAGGAGGGCACAAGAGACATAACAGGCAGATAGGAGAAAAGGTGAGAGGGAATAACAAAGCAGCAGGAGCTGCAGGGAGAGAGAAGAGGAGGAGCCTCTTATGTATCTCTCTAGCACCCACAGGAGCCTGGACTGATTAACACCAGCTTCTCAGGGAGCTTCCTGTTTCCTGCTGCTTCCCTGAACCCACTTGAGGAGAACAGGCAGTCAACTGAAGTAGTAGGAGCCAGCTAGGCCCTTAAGACGCTGATATCTTCCCTCACTCAGGCCCTGCTACCAGCTTGCTTATTTGTCCCCTTCAACTGAGTGTTGAGAGCCACTATAGCTGGCACAGAACAGCAGTCATGAGTGAAAGAAGAAAACGCCCCTGTGGGACAGCATTCAGAAAAAGAAAGAAAGCACAGGAACTTTTCTATCTAAACAGGAAGGAGCTCTCCTGAGATACATAGACAAAAATATTCATGATGAGCCTTCCGGTCCCAGTGAGGATGAGTGGTGAAGAGATGCTTGATCTTCCAATTAGTCAGAGTGCAGGTGACCTGGCAGCTACTGCAGCATCCATATCTCCATCTCAAATGGATGTAACCATGCACATTCCTGAAGAAAAGTGTAGATCAGAGAAGAGTGTGGTGGAGGCACAAGAAACAGCTGCTGCTGAGTTTAGTTCCTTAAGTCTAGATGATCCAGGACTGTGGATCCACTTGAGCAGTAGCCTGAGGGACTTCCTTGTACTGCATGGGCTACAGCAAGTGAAAAACTTCATGTTCCCCAAAGATAATGAAAATAGAAGTTTCCATCCAATACATTACTGGCGTGAAATCCCCAATGGTGACAAAGTGGAGAGGCCATGGCTTATGTTCTCAGAAACCCAGAATGTTGCATACTGTTTTTGCTGCAAACTCTTCCAGTCTAATGTTCCAGCCACATTGGGTTCTACAGGAACAAAGGACTGGAAAAATCTGGCTAGAAATCTGGCATGCCATAAGAAGGCAGCAAATCACCAGAGAGCATTCCATAGGTGGAAAGATCTTGAGATGAGACTAAGGTTAAAGGCCACCATAGATGATTAGCATCAAGAGAAGATTGCATCAGAGTCTCTTTACGGGCAAAATGTTCTGAAAAGGCTCATTGCCATTGTGAGAATGCTTGCTACCCAAAACCTAGCACTGCGTGGCACTTCAGATCAGCTATATGTGCCAAACAATGGAAACTTCCTTAAAATTGTGGAGCTGATGGCTGACTTTGATGATGTACTCCAGGAGCATCTAAGAAGAGTCACCACCCAAGAAATGTACACACACCTCTGCCTTGGAAAAACAATTCAAAATGAGATCATACAGTTACTGGCAACAAAAATCAAACAGAAGATTGTGGCAGATCTGAAGTCAGCAAGATATTACTCGGTTATTCTGGACTGCACACCTGACATCAGCCATACGGGACAAATGACTTTAATGGTGTGTTTTGTAACATCAACAGAACCTAGTGAAAATGTCTCTGCAATGGTGACTGTCAGAGAGCATTTTCTAGAATTTATTGAAATTGATGATACTACAGGAGCTGGTATGACAAATGTGCTTCTTAAAAAGCTAGAAGATACGGGAATTGCAATAGCTGACATGAGAGGTCAGGGCTACGATAATGGTGCCAACATGAGAGGAAAGAACAGAGGAGTGCAGACATGGATCCGAGAGTTAAACCCTCAAGCTTTTTTTGTCCCATGCTGTTCACATTCATTGAACTTGGTGGTCAGTGATGCAGCATCAGCTTCTAGTCAGGCTGCTGAATTTTTTAATGTAATTCAAAACATCTATGTATTTTTCTCTGCATCAACTCATCAATGGCAAATTTTGAAGCAACATCTGAGAACATTCTCTCTGACACTGAAACCACTGAGTGCCACATGATGAGAAAGTCAAGTGGAGGTGATAAAGCCTATCAAACACCAAATTGGGATAATAGATGATGCCATAGTTGCCATTATGGAGGATAATGCTATGATAGGAACTGTTCATGGGAGAACAGTGGCAGAGGGAAATGGAACCACCAAAAACATACATAACTTCAAATTTCTGTGTGGTTTAGTGTTGTGGTATGACATACTATTTGAAATAAATGTTGTAAGCAAGAGACTCCAAGGTGTTGACCTTGGTATATCTGGAGAAATGGAACAACTGGACAAAGCAAAGTCATACCTACAGTCTTGCCGGTCAGATGAGGGATTTCAAAACATTCTGAAGAATGCACAGAAGTTGGCAAAGGAACTTCACACTGAAGCTATTTTCCCACCCATTCAAGAATACAAGAGTCACCGAAGAAGAAGACATTTTGATTACAAGGCATGGGATAATCCCATAAAAGACCTCAAAGAACAATTCAAAATTGAATTCTTTAACCAGGTGCTAGTCAGTTGAAGAATGTTTCATGCAGCTCAAGGAACACAGCAGTATATTTGGGATGTTGTATGATATTCCAAAACTCCACGCTATATCTGAAGAAGACCTATACCAGCAATGCAGGGCACTAGAGACAGTGTTGACACATGATGACATGCGCAATATTGATGCACGTGATTTAGGAGATGAATTGAAAGCCCTTTCAAGATACATTTCAGCAGGATCAACTTCAAAGGCTGTTCTGGAATATATGTGCACAAATAAGATGACCATCCTCTTTCCAAATGCTTTTGTTGCTCTGCGCATACTTCTAACACTTCCTGTAACAGTTGTCAGTGGAGAACGCAGCTTCTCCAAGCTGAAGTTAATAAAAACACATCTATGCTCCACAATGACACAGGAGAGGCTGGCTGGCCTTGCAACCATCTCAATAGAGCATGAGCTGGTCCAGACTGTGGACTTTCAGGAAGCAGTTCAAATCTTTGCAACTAAGAAGGCATGGAAAGCAGCACTTTGATTATTCAAACTGATAAAAATGCCAGTGTTTACTATGCAGCCAAGAAAAGTTACATTTGCTGTTCAGGCGTTTGAAAGTTAAGTGTTACTTAAAATTTTTGAACAAGGCATTTGAAGTTGTTAGTTCTCCTTTTTGGGGGTAAGTAGCAGAGAAGTACCATGAGAGGAGTAGAACAGGAAGAAGGCAGAATTGAGACCTTTCAAAGTTTTGGCCCAAGCAAGGGGGTATGGGGGTGTCATTTGAGCTCCCCGCCTCTGGTACCAAAATGTTGTGGGCCGGCCCTGAGCAAATAACCCAATTGGTTTAAGCTGTCAGGGCCAGACACCCACTGAGGGTTGTGGGGGCTTGTGTTCTCCTTCTGCAGGGTAGGTTTTCTGGAGAAGGAGACCGATGCAGTGAGGGGAAGTGAATTGACCCCAAGGCCACACTTGTGAGTCTGTATCATAATACATATGTACAATGGAGCTGCACTAAATTTGTATAAGCAACCTTAATTCTGGCATTTCCTTACATTTAAAGGGCCGCTCTACACACAGTCTTTTTGTACCTATATAACTATTTTGGTTAGGGGGTGTATTAATTAATTAATTTTTACCTAAATAGGGGTTGTACCAGGACAACTAGTATATCTTTATAAAAGTGCCTTACACCAATATAGCTTATTCCCCTCCCTGCACTGGCATGTACCTTTATAGTGATGTAATTGTGTCCCTACTAGGGGGATTGTACAGCTTTAACTATACTAGTAGAGCTCAAGCAGAACAACTAGCTAAATTGAAAAAAAAAATGAGGCTCTTGCCAGCAGCGAAAAGAACTTGCTTCCCAACAGGAAAAATGACAGATACTTGGCATTCAGTTACTATGGTGAAGGGCACCAACTGAAGAACCTAGATAAATAGCTCCCTGTGCCATGTAGAATAATGAATGTTAACACAGAGGATTCATGGGGTTGCTTGTCCCTTTAAGGGGAGTCTGGGCCCAGGCTACACATGAGGAGTTAATTTGAAGGGAAAGACCCCATATAGGCAGTTAATTGACCATCAGGCACCTTGCCCTGATAAAAGGCCCTCAGGGCTCAATTGCAAGGACTTGCTCCTGGAGACAGGAGCTCTTTGCTGCTGCAGGAGAAGGAGCACTAGAGCCTGCTAACCTCTTGAAGCTGACAGCTAAAAGGACTGAGTAGAAAGGGGCCAGCTTTGGGGGAAGAGAAGCTGATTGAGGAATAAGGCTGGTTCTGAAACATAACTGGGGTCCATACGAAGAGCTGTGGTCTTCTCCTTATCTGAAAAATGAGTTTATTTGCATAATAACCCAATGGTGGGAGGGGGTTGTAAACTCCTGGTTCAAGGAGAGTGAGACTTTGAATTATAACCCAGCACCAAGAAGGAGGGTTGGAAAATTCCCCTTAATCTGAGGGAGAATCTAGCGGCTAGGCCTGAAATCCCTTCAGGCCCAAGAAGGAGGTTTGGGAAGACCCATGAACCTAAGAGGGAGCTCTTAGCTGATTAAATTATATTGGACCTCACCCGAAAGGGAATATTGTTTAAAGCCTCTGGATGCAAGTAGTTTTGGAACCCTGTGGGTGTGATGCCTGCAGAACTATGCTGTGCCACAAAGGGTCATGATCTGAGATGTTCTCTTCTTCCAGGAGAGCAGAACATGGCAGTCGTAGGAAGAGATTTCCTCATTATTCAGTCTTGTGAATGCACATAGCTTCATTAATATTGAGCAGTACACCAACCTTACAGGGGAAAAAGGAAGTGTGGAAAAGGCTAAGCTCCTCAGAAATGTACCACAAAAGTGGGCTGCAAAAGTTAATATGTAACCTGATATTCGGTTCTCAGAAAAAAAATATTTACAGTAAGCAGCAGTGGGTATGGTTATAAACAGCCATTGAAATGATCTAGAAAACTAGCTTTTAGAGAGAAATGTCAGTGTCAGATTTTGGTTTGTCTCATCCAAGTCAACAAACCTCCTTAATTAGAAAACTAGCAGCCATACCCAAAGTGGCAGAGCTGCTTTCTGAGGACAGTTTGACAACTTTTAGAAAGCAGCTTGGGGGAGATTTGTAGTTTACAACTTCAGCGGCCCAAGAAGTGGCACTGCATTAAAACTGCTCCTACTCTACCCAACACCACTGTTTGCTGATGGACCTAGTCAGCCCTAGTATCCATTGAAGTACCTGCATCGTCCTACAGAGATGTTGCTGTCTGCCAATGGCAAGTTGAGCAGGAATAGCTTTTCTATCCATAGCGTTTCTTTTTCTAAAGCTTTTCTTTGTTTATGGATTTGTGTTTGTACACAACACATAAGCATCAAGAACTGTTTGGCCCCACAACTTGAGTCCAATTTTGTAATACACGATCATGGTCATCAGAATAAATTGTTATCTTGGTCTAAATCTTTGAAGACAATATTTGTGCCTGATGGCCTTAAAAGAAAGAGTCAATGGTGTGGATTTTCTGGCATCTCTCAGTTGTGATGTGGGGGGAGTGGTGTGAGGGTTCATAATGCACTCCATCATTCATTTTCCTACAGAAAACAGGCTGAAGAGAATCCTTTTTTCTCAAGGCCTATCCATGCTCCATAGGAATAGGATAAAATTTCATCTGGGCTATTTAATCTACTCACCCATCTAATTACAATGTGGGTCATCAGCCCACTTCTTTGTTCAGAATCACTCCAGTTACAAAATAATAGCTCCAAAGCATACCACAAATGACTCAAATTGCAAACCACAAACAATTCAATAAGAGAGTTCATAATAGAACGTCAGCATAGTCACTAAAATAGCAATGTGAGTCTGAAAGTATCAAAGTAAGGATAATACAGAAGAGCAACAATGCAGAGTGTAGCTCTCAATGATTGGCTTCTTTGTCAGAGTCCAGGTCTTGATGACTTTCCAGCTTGCTTTCATATATTTTAAGGGGTAGGTTTACAACTGTAATGATCAAAAATAAGAGTTTGCTCTCACCAATGACCCCCAGCTGCTGAATAGAAAAGTATTGTTTTGAATTTCTCAGTCTGAAAAACCATCTTTGTAACTAAAGTCCTGATCAGTGACACCTCTTGTCATGAAAAATACAAAATAATAGGAACAGTAGAATTGCACAAAAGTAATGGAAGGCATAATTTGGACTGATTTACTAGACATAGTGCCCAAGAAAGTAGGACCCTACCTTGAATTTTCAGATCCAAGGGGAGTTTGCCAGGTTCGCAGTAATGGGCTAATTTCATCTGTAAAATGTCATCTTTTATGTAGAAATAATTGAAAGCCAATATACTTGGAGCACCCAATGCTATTTTTTTACAATTATTTTTCCAGGACGTTTCTTTAAGGGAGAACCTTTTCCCCCTCTTACCTTAAGAGTAATTAATTTATTCCAATTGCTAAGAGAGTCTATGGTAAGGCAAAGAATAAAATCCTGGCCTCCAGGTTCCAAATCCTAACCCTTAATCTAAAAATATGTTCTTCTTTCCCAGGACACTAGTTCCATTGTTGTAGATCTTGGAGACTACTTTAAAAACTCTTGAAGTGTTGGGTTTGTCATTGGCTCCAGTGGAATTTCACTAGCTCATAATAAAATGTTTAAGGCTTAACCAGCTTCTTAGAGAATAGGTATGTCTACTTGCTATCAACTATCCTGCATCAGGCCCACCTCAGAGTTCTCAGTATTTAATAGGTCACAGACCATGGGTCTCAAACCCTGGTCCACAGGTTTCTTAAGAGCTAGGGAGTCCCAACCTGATCTGCTAATAGCTGCTAGAATGGCAACTGAACTCTATCAGAGAACGCCAGTCCCAGGCTCTGATTGGTGGAACCCTAGAGATCCTGATTGGTCCCCAACTTCTATTTAACCCAAGCACAGGAAGAGGAAGTTGTCTATGCAACTGGGTTCTCCCTGAATTGGAGTAGGGAGCTCCTATAGGGAGCTTCCCCTATGATGCCTGTTCCTGCTGCTATCCTGACCCTACTTTTGTCTTGCCACATGACTTGGTTTGCCCTCTTGTCTGTCTCAGACTCTGATCTCCTGGTACTGGACCTAGCCTGACTTCTGAGCTGACCACTAGCTCAGACTGCCTGCATCCCAGTCATAACAACCTTGTGTGAATCAATACATTCTAAACCTTAGGAACTTATGTGGACCTATGAAGTTTAAATCTGTTTAACTGATAGAAATACTCAGTCATATGTTGTATCATATCCTGTAGTCTGTTTGATAAGGTATGTTGGGGTAATCTTTACTTTGATAAGAGGCAGCAAAATTATTAACATAATGAAAATCTATAGTGATACATGAAATAGAATTGCGAATTTTCCTAGATCACAATGAAGTAAAGACCCTGTAGAAAAACTACTAGTTGTGTATCTTTGGTATTGATGAGCAAACATGCCATAACAATAGCCATGGTGACTAACTGTACAGAAGTGGATTAAAATGCAATTGTTAATTAATCTTAGTATCCACAAGATATAACCTTATGAGAAACTAAGGTCAACTTAAATATAAAATAATTCTCAAGGGAAAAAATTAGCTTGGCTTAACTTCCTTGGATCTCTTCCAGAATAAAAGAATATTGTACAGTATACTGGACTACTCATTCTAAGTTACTGAATGGAACAAAAAAGGTGGAGTATGCATCATTTTTTAAATTAGTCTTTGGTCAAATCTTCTTCAAAGCTTCAAAAGAGGTTCCCAATCCTAGGTAAACAAAGCAGCACAGATGGGACCACTGTGGGTGGAATTACTGAGGAGGCTGGTTCTAAAAGAGCAGGAGATTTCTCCCCTGCTTTAAAAGAGCTGGTGTTAGGAGCAATGCAAGCACTACCCTTCAGCCCTTGAAAGGTAGGAAATCAAGATTCTGCCCTGCTGGAGGGAGCAGAGCTGGAGAAGAGAAATGGGCATTGGAGAAATTTGTATTAAAGACATTGCCAGGTGGAGATTAATGTCACAGATCCACAGGATCGGTGTTACACCCCATCTTTGGAACAGTCTCTTGGAGGAATCCCTTCAATGTGCCAGACCCCTAAAATGTCTCCCTTCCCTCAGGGTACCTGTGATGGTGCACCCCCTAAGGCTTTATGGAAATATGCTTATGAATGTATATATGACATAACTGGAATATGTTTTATGCTACATATGCCATAACATATCTCTGTAAAGGTTATGATCTACTGAATCTATTCATCCTGTTTGTATGCATGTATCATTTTTGTAATCAAAGTTATGAATATTGGTTGTATACTTGCTTGATTTTTAAGTAGCCTTAGTAAAGCATTTGGTCAGCTTCTTGAGAAAGGAATGTGCAAATTAAGTGTCCAATCAAGAAACACTTAACGAACAATGGATCTTAGAAGGCTCCAATCCACATAAGAAGTCTTCCTGGAGACATTCAAGATAGCATGTGAGCAATGGCTGCTGCCTGTAAAAACTGAGTCATGCATGGACATGTGACTTGCCCATGTGGCTCCAAAACTCCTTGGAGCTGGACTTTGCATAGGAGAGAGGAGGGGGTCTCCACCCACAAGACAAAGTCTATTTAAGCCCGTGGGAGACCCCTCCATTTTGTCTTCAGCTGGCTCAAGAGATAGCCTCTTCACCCCCAAGGATACCTGAAAGAAACTGGAACAAAGAACAGTAACTACAGGGGGTGTGAGTGATTGCTGGACCCAGACTAGAAGAAGACTAGTCTGTAAAAGGAAGCTTAATGGAACACCTCTGCAAATGAGGTTTTATCTGTATTCAGTTTTCTCACTGTATTAGGCATAGGCTTGCGTGTTTTATTTTATTTTGCTTGGTAATTCACTTTGTTCTGTCCGTTACTACTTGGTACCACTTAAATCCTACTTTCTGTATTTAATAAAATTACTTTTTACTTTAACCCAGAGTATGCATTAATACCTGGGGGGGGGCAAACAGCTGTGCATATCTCTCTATCAGTGTTATAGAGGGTGAATAATTTATGAGTTTACCCTGCAGAAGCTTTATATAGGGTAAAATTAATTTATTTGGGGGTTGGACCCCATTGGGAGTTAGGCATCTGAGTGTTAAAGACAGGAACACTTCTTAAGCTGCTTTTAATTAAGCTTGCAATTTGTGGGACGTGGTTCAGACCTGGGTCTGTGTTTGTGGCCGACAAGCGTGTCTGGCAGAGCCAGGCAGGGCTCTGGAGTCCCAAGCTGGCAGGGAAAGCAGGGGCACAAGTAATCTTGGCATATCAGTTGGCAGCCCCAAGGGGGTTTCTGTGATCCAACCTGTCAAAATACCCATGTGGCCTCATTCCTCCTGTGACTGATCATCTGGGCTTCAGCACTCCTGCTTCACACTGTAAGCTCTGTGCAGTGAGTCCAGCTGAGATAACATGACCAAATATACCTGTCGTCACACCCTATACACTATTGTAATAATGTTTGTACAAGGTATGCCTTGTGAGGCCGTGACAGGATCCTCTGAGTGCAGCCTGGGACTGTGGGACCGCTGTGCCCCTTTAACTAACTAATCTGGACTGTCTCTCGCAATGCCTTGCTAGTGACAAACAGTAAACCCCTCCAGGCACTGTTATCACTCAGCACAACCGCATGTGGAGCCCCACACCCAGCTAGATTGCATGAATGCTCCCAGAGCCACTCTTGAATCACACAGAGAAAGGCACCAACCAAATCCTCCCAGCCTTATACCTCAGAAATGTACCGTCTTGCACTGTTCAAGGTGAGCAGTTCAAATGTATTAATTGGTTCACCACTTCATCAATGGAAAGTGGATATACACCAGCCTTTGTAAACCTGAGCAAACACCCTTACTGAACACTTCAGGCAAACTCACTGGTAAAGATAAACAGTTAATACATTTGTCTAACTACAAAAGATAGATTTTAAGTGATTATAAGTGACAGGCAAAAAGTCAGTTAGTTACCAAAATAAAATATTAAAATGCAGTCTACATTCTCAACCCTATTAGACTGGGTAACATCTAGATTAAGCAGTTTTTCTCACCCCACTGGATATTTCAGTCCTTACTATACAGGTTTGTTCCTTAAACCTGGGTCAGTCTCCTCTGTTGGAGTCTTCAGTCTTCTGAGTGTTTTTTTGTTGTTTACAGCATAAGTGGGGGCAAGAGAAAGGCCAAGCACGTGGCCACTGTGTTCTGTTTTATACCCTCAGTCCTATGTGAGTCCCCAGGCAAGGCTGAGCAATTCCCCTGGTGTGACCTTATGCAGGTGAATCATTGAATTGTAGCTCCCTTGCTGGACAACGGCTGTTGATGGTGGTTTGACACCTGCCCGGGCATTGGTTACTTTCCTTGTCATTGTCTCTGGAGAGCTAGTATCTGGGCACTTCCCAAACCCACAGTATATTTTAGTAACAACCATATAACACAATTCTCATAACTTCATATGCATTAATGATGTACATATTTAGATAGAACAGTGACTTTCAGCAGATCATAATCTTTCCTCTGATACCTCGCTCAGCCTGCTTTATATACAATATCAAATTATATATAAATGAGGAATATGGGGGTTACAGGATGCTCCCCCAAGGTATAGAATGTCATAGAAGCATTACTTAAACATTCAGAATTTGCTGGTCAATTTTGTCCTGGTAAAATGTGTGTGGCAACATTGTATGTGAAGTTATAAGCTTCCCCTGTATAACAACACATTTTCCAAACCCCACAGCCCTGCTCAGGCTGAAGCTGGCAAATAGGTCTGTCCTAAACCAAGGAATTGGTGCTTGACTTAATTTGTATTTAAGCAGTAAACAGAGTCATCAGAGAAGGAAAACAAAGTTTAAACAGGTGAAGAATACTGGCAGGTAATATCCTTCCACATAGACACACTCTAGCTCCTGGGTCTCCACTGGCAATGTTTTTTGAAGAGGGAGACTGAAATGATAAAGAGGGACAAACATCCCAAGGCACCCTTTCTCTCTCCCTGTCCATCGCATTCCTTGCATCTGAGTAGACAGGAAGCACCCATTGAACTCTGGGGAAGGGGTCCTGACTTAGTTTGTTCAGTAAAACTGCTGAAAGAATGGGGTTAGAACTTTGTTCTGAATCTAATACAGTTTCGTGTTCAGCACCTGTAAGCATTTTATCTCTATTTTTCTTGTAACCACTTCTGACTTTTATGCTTCATTACTTGTACTCAAAATCTCTTTGTAGCTAATCAACTTGAACACACTGGATTAGATAAAACCGTAAAAACAAGATTAAGTGTCTGGGTAATGTCATTTGGGGTAACAAATTGTGTGCATATTGTTCCCTTAAAGGAATAACACTCAATGTATTTATACTGCCTAGGAGAGGGCTGGCCAATACAATACATACAGCTCTTGGGGAAGATCCAGGACTGGGGGGGTGTTGAGATCACCCTGCAGCATAATCAAGGCTGGTAAGAGCCAAGGTGTGGCTGGCTGGCTGCACCACACATGGACAGAGCTGGGAGTGACCCAGTGGTGAGCTGGAACCGGTTGTTAAATTTAGAAGCCCTTTTAGAACCGGTTGTTCCGGGACAACCGGTTCTAAAAGGGCTTTATTTAACAAAGGCTCGGGCAGCTGTCCACCCTGCCCCAGCTCACGTCTCCCTCCTCCCCTGAATGCTCCGCCCCATTCTCCTCCCCCTCCCCTGCTTCCTGCGAATCAGATGTTCGCGGGAAGCCTGAAAGAAGCAGCAGGCAGGCAGGCAAGCTGCGGCGTGGGGGGGGTGGCGCTCCAGGGAGGCGCGATGAGGCCCGGCCGAACGGCTCCCTCCAGCCCAGCTCCGGCTCTGGCCCGAGCCTTCTCTGGCCTGGCTCCCCCGGCCCTGGCCTGGCCACAGCAGAGCGTCCCAGCCCGGTCCTGGCAGATTGCCCCCAGCACCGGCCTGGCCCCGGCAGAGCGCCCCAGCCTGATTCCGCCCCCAGCCATGTGCCCCTGGCTCCAGCCCCGCAGCTCCGGCCTGGCCCAGCTCAGGCCGAGTGGCTCCGGCCCGGACCTGGCCCTGGCCCGGTCGAGCGCCCTGGTCCCTGCCTGAGCGCTCCGGCCGCCCCGCTCCAGCGCCCCAGCCCTGGCCGAGTGCCCCAGGCCCCAGAGCCCCAGCCCCCCCCCCAGCCCCAGCGCCACCCCAGCCCTGGCCTGGCCCCCGTGACCCCGGTTGAGTGGCTCCAGGCACATGGTAAGGGGGCAGGGAGGGGGTGTTGTAAGAGGACAGGAGAGTTTGGGGCGTTGTGGGGGGGTGGATGGGATTGGGGCGGTCAGAGGGCAGGAAACAGGGGGATTGAATGGAGGCAGAGGTCCCGGGGGGGGAAGTCAGGAAGGAGCAGGGGTTGGATGGGGCAGTGGGGGGCAGTCGGGGACAGAGAGAAGGGGTGGCTGGATGGGACAGGGGTCCTGGTGGGCCATCAGGAATGAGAGGAGGGGTTGGATAGGGCAGCAGGGGCAGTCAGGGGACAGGGAAGCGGGGTGGAAGGGGTAGGGTTCCCGGGGGGGCATCAAGGAACATGGGGGGTTGGATGGGGCAGGAGTCCCGGGGGGGGGGGGGGCATGACCCCCTTGTGGGATGAGGAGAAAGGAACCTGTTGTCAATATTTTGGCAGCTCATCACTGGAGTGACCTACATGCTGGAGGCTGTTTGTGAGCAGTCCAGCCTGGAGGATTCAGCAGCAAGGCATTATGAAGGGCATCCCAGGCAAGGGGAAGGGTGACACAGCTACTAATTGGTCTGGATTGTACCCTGGTATGTCCTGGATACAGATTTAATCACCTCATCCAGCATTTACAGTGACACTCAGGCAACGTTTTCAAACCAGTAGAGTTTATTAGTCAACTGGAACAAAGCATAGGAAGTCCTTAGGTTAGCATAGAGAAACAAACGTTAAAGCATAGTCCATTCTGGTTAGCCCAGAGCACCAGCCAAGCTGTAGAGAAACTCATAGTCAGGGTCTGTGTGTGTGCATGTCTCTCTCTCTCTTTCTGAATAAGGACTGGGAATGGCTGAGCCATTACAAACATTGATTCTATCTCCCCTTGTAAGTATGCTCACACTTCTTATCAAACTGTCTGTACTGGGCTATCTTGATTATCACTTCAAAAGTTTTTTTTCTCTTAATTAATTGGCCTCTCAGAGTTGGTAAGACAACTCCCACCTGTTTATGCTCTCTGTATGTGTGTATATATATCTCCTCAATATATGTTCCATTCTATATGCATCCGAAGAAGTGGGCTGTAGTCCACGAAAGCTTATGCTCTAATAAATTTGTTAGTCTCTAAGGTGCCACAAGTACTCCTGTTCTTCTTTTTGCGGATACAGACTAACACGGCTGCTACTCTGAAATCTCTCTTTCTGTGTGTCTGGCTTCCTTAGTCCCCAGGTGAGAAAGCGCCCTGATTCTTCCAGAAGCCAACACTTATCACCCACTTCACACCTCTCCAGTCCTCTGTTCTCAAGCTGGGGTCTTTGCTCACCAACTCTGCTGAGAGACAGGGAAATCCACCTCCATCTGGATCACTGCTTTCTAGGTGACAATGTCCTGGTGACTGGGTTTTCCATTGTCTTCTCAGATTTTCCATTGATATGGGGTCCGCTTGCGCCCAACCTTTTTAATGATCTGTTCAGGTTTAGGTAGGTGACATACACACAGGGCCAGCTCTAGATTTTTTGCTGCCCCAAGCAAAAAAAATGTTGGCTGCCCCCCCCAGCCCTGGTCTCTCTCTCTCTCTTTCTCCCCCCACACCCCAACAGCACACTCCTGCCGCCCCAGCCCTGGGTCACTGGTAACTCGCTCCCAGGGCGGGTCATTCAGCAGGAATTTTGGATGTGCACTACCCCAGCTCTGGCCCCCAGCTGCACTCTCCTGATGCCCCAGCCCTGGGTTCTCCCCCAAAGAAAGAATTAGGAGGACTAAATGGACAGTGCACCTCTCTATCTGAAGCCTAGCAAGGGAGCTCCCACTAGAATTTAAACTGAAAAGTAAGGGAGGGGAGGCTCTACTAGACTGGGCAGCTTTAGATAGTTCCAGGCATGTAGAAGGATTTACACTTCTGAGACATGGAAGCAGAAATTGACTTTTCCTTTCCAGATTTAGCTAATATTCAGAAAAGGGAATCTAGCACCTGCCTTCCAGATTTGAACATCCTCAACATTCAGGAGTGCTCAAGTGCAATTTGGGCAGCTGTTAGTTCATTTCTCCCAAATCAAATATACTGATCCACTGTAACTTGCTGTAGAAAAAGCAGAATAAATTGAGCAAGAAATGCTTCCCAGTGGTTATTAGGACTGGAATTGCTATTTTCAACAGCCATTGGGTTTTTTTTTTTTGTTTGGTTCGTTTTTTTAGTTTTATTTGTTTAAAAGGAAGACAGTAATATTGCATTGGCAAATTCCCCATAGAAACAAAGAATGGAACAAAAGAATAATAAAAGCACCTCAGCTTTTCCTCTTTTATGTAGGACAGTCTTATAATATGCATCCAGATATCCTTCAATCACACAAGCTGAAAAAAGAACAGGAGTACTTGTGGCACCTTAGAGACTAACAAATTTATTAGAGCATAAGCTTTCGTGGACTACAGCCCACTTCTTCGGATGCATATAGAGTGAAATATATATTGAGGAGATATATATACACACATACAGAGAGCATGAACAGGTGGGAGTTGTCTTACCAACTCTGAGAGGCCAATTAAGTAAGAGAAAAAAACTTTTGAAGTGATAATCAAGCTAGCCCAGTACAGACAGTTAGATAAGAAGTGTGAGAATACTTACAAGGGGAGATAGATTCAATGTTTGTAAAGGCTCAACCATTCCCAGTCCTTATTCAATCCTGAGTTGATTGTATCTAGTTTGCATATCAATTCCAACTCAGCAGTCTCTTGTTGGAGTCTGTTTTTGAAGTTTTTCTGTTGTAAAATAGCCACCCGCAGGTCTGTCATAGAATGACCAGACAGGTTAAAGTGTTCTCCCACTGGTTTTTGAGTATTATGATTCCTGATGTCAGATTTGTGTCCATTAATTCTTTTGCGGAGAGACTGTCCGGTTTGGCCAATGTACATGGCAGAGGGGCATTGCTGGCACATGATGGCATATATCACATTGGTAGATGTGCAGGTGAATGAGCCCCTGATGGTATGGCTGATGTGATTAGGTCCTATGATGATGTCACTTGAATAGATATGTGGACAGAGTTGACATTGGGCTTTGTTACAAGGATAGGTTCCTGGATCAGTGTTTTTGTTCAGTGATGTGTGGTTGCTGGTGAGTATTTGCTTTAGGTTGGGTTGTCTGTAAGCGAGGACAGGTCTGTTTTCCAAGATCTGTGAGAGTAAAGGATCATCTTTGAGGATAGGTTGTAGCTCTCTGATGATGCGCTGGAGAGGTTTTAGTTGGGGGCTGAAGGTGACAGCTAGTGGTGTTCTGTTATTTTCTTTGTTACTAACCCACAGAATCCCCCCTACCAGCACTACAATAAAAAGGATTCTGCGTGGACTCCTCCGGACGGTCGAAACAACAGACTGGATTTCTACATAGATTGCTTCCGTCAATGTGCAAAGGCTGAAATTGTGGAAAAACAACATCACTTGCCCCATAACCTCAGCCATGCTGAACACAACGCCATCTACAGCCTCAGAAACAACCCTGACATCATAATCAAAAAGGCTGACAAAGGAGGTGCTGTCGTCATCATGAATAAATTGGAATATGACCAAGAGGCTGCTAGACAGCTCTCTAACACCACATTCTACAGGCCATTATCCTCTGATCCCACTGAGGATTACCTAAAGAAACTACACCATCTGCTAAAAAAACTCCTTGACAAAGCACAGGAACAAATCTGTACAGACACATGCCTAGAACCCCGACCAGGGGTATTCTATTTGCTACCCAAGATCCATAAACCTGGAAATCCTGGACGCCCCATCATCTCAGGCATTGGCACCCTACCATCAGGCTTGTCTGGTTATGTGGACTCTCTCCTCAGACCCTACGCTACCAGCACTCCCAGCTATCTTCAAGACACCACTGACTTTCTGAGGAAACTACAATCCATCGGTGATCTTCCAGAAAACACCATCCTGGCCACTATGGACGTAGAAGCCCTCTACACCAATATTCCACACAAAGATGGACTACAAGCTATTAGGAACAGTATCCCTGATAATGTCACAGCTAACCTGGTGGCTGAACTTTGTGACTTTGTCCTCACCCACAACTATTTCACATTTGGGGACAATATATACCTTCAAGTCAGCGGCACTGCTATGGGTACCCGCATGGCCCCACAGTATGCCAACATTTTTATGGCTGACTTAGAACAACGCTTCCTTAGCTCTCGTCCCCTAACGCCCCTACTCTACTTGCGCTACATTGATGACATCTTCATCATCTGGACCCATGGAAAAGAAGCCCTTGAGGAATTCCACCATGATTTCAATAATTTCCATCCCACCATCAACCTCAGCCTAGATCAATCCACACAAGCGGTCCATTTCCTGGACACTAGTGTGCTAATAAGTGATGGTCACATAAATACCACCCTATACCGGAAACCTACTGACCGCTACACTTACCTACATGCCTCCAGCTTCCATCCGACACACCACATGATCCATTATCTATAGCCAAGCTCTAAGATATAACCGCATTTGCTCCAATCCCTCAGATAGAGACAAGCATCTACAAGATCTCTATCAAGCATTCTTAAAACTACAATACCCACCTGCTGAAGTGAAAAAACAGATTGACAGAGCCAGACGAGTACCTAGAAGTCACCTCCTACAAGACAGGCCCAACAAAGAAAATAACAGAACACCACTAGCTGTCACCTTCAGCCCCCAACTAAAACCTCTCCAGTGCATCATCAGAGATCTACAACCTATCCTCAAAGATGATCCTTTACTCTCACAGATCTTGGGAAACAGACCTGTCCTCGCTTACAGACAACCCCCCAACCTAAAGCAAATACTCACCAGCAACCACACATCACTGAACAAAAACACTGACCCAGGAACCTATCCTTGTAACAAAGCCCGATGCCAACTCTGTCCACATATCTATTCAAGTGACATCATCATAGGACCTAATCACATCAGCCATACCATCAGGGGCTCATTCACCTGCACATCTACCAATGTGATATATGCCATCATGTGCCAGCAACGCCCCTCTGCCATGTACATTGGCCAAACCGGACAGTCTCTCCGCAAAAGAATTAATGGACACAAATCTGACATCAGGAATCATAATACTCAAAAACCAGTGGGAGAACACTTTAACCTGTCTGGTCATTCTATGACAGACCTGCGGGTGGCTATTTTACAACAGAAAAACTTCAAAAACAGACTCCAACAAGAGACTGCTGAGCTGGAATTGATATGCAAACTAGATACAATCAACTCAGGATTGAATAAGGACTGGGAATGGTTGAGCCATTACAAACATTGAATCTATCTCCCCTTGTAAGTATTCTCACACTTCTTATCTAACTGTCTGTACTGGGCTAGCTTGATTATCACTTCAAAAGTTTTTTTCTCTTACTTAATTGGCCTCTCAGAGTTGGTAAGACAACTCCCACCTGTTCATGCTCTCTGTATGTGTGTATATATATCTCCTCAATATATGTTTCACTCTATATGCATCCGAAGAAGTGGGCTGTAGTCCACGAAAGCTTATGCTCTAATAAATTTGTTAGTCTCTAAGGTGCCACAAGTACTCCTGTTCTTTTTTCAGCTTGTGTGATTGAAGGATATCTGGATGCATATTATAAGACTGTCCTACATAAAAGAGGAAAAGCTGAGGTGCTTTTATTATTCTTTTGTTCCATTCTTTGTTTCTATGGGGAATTTGCCAATGCAATATTACTGTCTTCCTTTTAAACAAATAAAACTAAAAAAATGAACCAAACCAAAAAAAAAAACCCAATGGCTGTTGAAAATAGCAATTCCAGTCCTAATAACCACTGGGAAGCATTTCTTGCTCAATTTATTCTGCTTTTTCTACAGCAAGTTACAGTGGATCAGTATATTTGATTTGGGAGAAATGAACTAACAGCTGCCCAAATTGCACTTGAGCACTCCTGAATGTTGAGGATGTTCAAATCTGGAAGGCAGGTGCTAGATTCCCTTTTCTGAATATTAGCTAAATCTGGAAAGGAAAAGTCAATTTCTGCTTCCATGTCTCAGAAGTGTAAATCCTTCTACATGCCTGGAACTATCTAAAGCTGCCCAGTCTAGTAGAGCCTCCCCTCCCTTACTTTTCATTTTAAATTCTAGTGGGAGCTCCCTTGCTAGGCTTCAGATAGAGAGGTGCACTGTCCATTTAGTCCTCCTAATTCTTTCTTTGGGGGAGAACCCAGGGCTGGGGCAGCAGGAGGTGAGGGGGGTGGAGGGGAAGAGCCCAGGGCTGGGGCGGCAGGAGGTGAGGGGGGTGGAGGGGAAGAGCCCAGGGCTGGGGCGGCAGGAGGTGCAGGTGGGGGCTAGAGCTGGGGCAGCAGAGGATGCGGGTGCTGGGGGGAAGAGCCCAGGGCTGGGGCGGCAGGAGATGCGGATGAGGGCCAGAGCTGGGGTGGCAGGAGGTGCGGGTGGGGGGAGAGCCCAGGGCTGGGGCAGTAGGGGAGTGCAGGTGGGGGCCAGAGCTGGGGCAGCAGGGGGTGTGGGCGAGGGAGAGTCCAGGGCTGGGGCAACATGGGGGTGCGGGGGGAGCCCAGGGCTGAGGTGGGGGGCGGCAAAAAACCTAGAGCTGGCTCTGTCCCTACCATTCACAGCAAGCTGCAGCATAAGGTTTCAGTTCCACACTCCTTCCCCATCCCTTTCCTGTTAATTGCGGCCGAGGGAAGGCTGGGAAATGTAGTTCTTTCCTTGCTCCAGGGCTGGCTCTATAGGCAGGGAGCTAACGAAGGAACTACAGCTCCCAGGGCCCCCTGTTGGTTCTCAGCTCCCATGCTGGATTCTTGTGCCCCTGCAAATTTGCCGCCCCAAGCAACTGCTTGCTTTGCTGGTGTCTAGAGCCGGCCCTGCATACACACCTATGTCTCTTAGCCTGCCATGAGTGCAAACAGTCTTTTTCCTCCTCCTCGGTAGCTGTGCAAAATATTGAAAGAATTGAGGCACACATAGCATTCATGAAAACTCCCACTTCGTCACACAAGATGGCTGAAATGTGGTGTGGAAAACAGTATCTGATATCCCAGGCCACCACCTCTAGGGATGATTTTCCTAGGAACACAACATGAACAGCAGGATGATAAAGATGTCTTTATATCAGGGCTGGCTGGGATCCAGGAATAGGGAATGCTCTTGTCCAGCCTATGGATGAGGGATGCCATCTCTCTCCTTAGAACCATTTGCTATGGGCACTTGGGGCTCATACCTCCATGAGGGAGATGTTATCTTCCATTTAAGCCTCACTGAGAGCCAACACTCCTTGGTTTGACAAGATGAGGTCCTCTGTCCCTGCTACTCCCAAGCTGGGCTGGCTGTGGACTGCATCCGGATGTGAGGCTGGAAGACCAAAGGGGAGGAAGCTTCAGTTCATTTTACACTCAGGGACCCCACAGAAGAAGATACAAGTGGAGAGGGGAGAATAAAAAGAAGCTAAGCCCTAGGGGGAAGGAATTAGACTGGGACCCAGTTAAATTGTCAGCTCTTCCCCAGGTTTTAGTGTGGGACCTAATGGACAAAAAGTGGCTAAATACAATCCCCCTCCTCTAGTCATGGGTGTAGCAGGAGAGAAGGCTGATTCTCTGGGGCACATCCTGTGTCTCAGGGTCTCCCTAGGAAGGAGCTAGAGACTATTCTCTGAGGACCATCTCCTGGATCGCAAGGGGGTTTGAGGCTGTCATTACCCAAGCTGGCCTGGGCCCTGGGGTTAGTGCTCAACAGAAGCAGAGAGAGCCCAGGCTTCCTGTCCTAGCTCTTTCCATCCCCAAAGGAGGAAGGGTCCCAAAATATTGCATTGCACTGACTACCCTTACCAAAAATGCCCTAATGCAGACCCAGCTAGGAGGACAGACTGGAAACCCCAATCTTCCAGTCTCACCTTTCCAGGCCTCCCCAGGGCTAAGGTAAACTTCACTCTGGCCTATGTCCGCAGGCTCTTTACAATGACACACAGGTTCTCTCCACAGGCCTTGTACAGAGCCTGCAAAGGGAAGGAGAGCTGTGTGTGTCAGGGGCATGGAAATTAGATCTACACCTGCCACAGGGTAAGAGGTGCCAGGGAGAGCCCTGGCGAGACTCCAAACACACATACCTCCGTGGGCTGTCAGCAAGCATTCATGGCAGGATGGAAACTGGCTCATCAATCCTTGCCTCTAGCAGTTGTCTGCAGAGGGCCTGCTACAAAGCAGGGTATGGAACAGCTGCTAGGGATGGGAGCAGTAGCGTAGCTAGGGGGGTTCAGGGGAAGCAGCTGCTTCCCCTCAGTACATTTTTCAAAAGCAGCGCCTGCTGGGCCGCCAATGGGGTCCTGCAGACAAGTGGGGGGGCAGCACGGTCGGACTCTGGAGGGGCCATGGGGGGGCGGCGGGCGTGGCCAGAGGAGCAACGGGGCCGGCTCCTTGGCCATCTCGCCCCACGCTCAGCGCAGCCCCAACATCGCCGCCGCGGCCGCTTCCTGCAGCGGCTCAGGGCTCGGTGGCCGAGCACTCCGCAGCTGGTGGGCAGATCCCCTCTCCCCAGCAGCTTCCTGCTTTCAGGCCGAGGGAAGCAGGAAGCTGCTGGGGAGAGGGGATCTGCCCGCCAGCTGCGGAGCGCTCGGCCGCCAAGCCCTGAGCCACCGCAGGAGGTGGCCGCGCTGAGCGTGGGGCGCGATGGCTGAGGAGCCTGGCCGCTTTGCTCCTCCGGCTGTGCCCGCCCCCCCCACCATGGCTCCTCCGGAGTCCGGCCGTGCTGCCCCCCCGCCCCTTGCCTGCAGGAGCCAGCGGCGGCCCGGCAGGCTTCGCTTTTGAAAAAAATGCTGGGCTGCCCGGGCGAGGGAACCTGGAAGCTGCTGGGGAGAGGGGATCTGCCCGCCAACTGCTGCCCGCCCCACTGCTCCACTCCCTCCAGCCCCCGGGAGAAGCGAGCAGCACCCGCCCGCCACCCCTTCCCCTGCGCCCGCTCCCCCCCCCGAGCCCCTCCGAGGGGCGACGCAGCATGGCCGCAGCATGGCCTGAGGAGCCAAGGGGGGGGCACGGAGCAACCAGAGGAAGAGCCAAGGGGGGGCATCTTTTTTATGGTTGCTCCCCCTGCACTGAGAAGCTAGCTATGCCACTGGATGGGAGCTGGGCTTCCTGGCAGAGTCCAGGAAAAAATGGTTACTTACCTTCTGTAACTGTTGTTCTTTGAGATGTGTTGTTCACGTCCATTACACATTAGGTGTGTGAGCGCTGCGTGCACGGATGTCGGAAACTTTTTCCCTCAGCAGCTCCTGTCGGGCCAGCAGGGCTCCCCGCTCCCGCCAGAGCGGCGCCCCGCTCCAGGGTATATATATCCCTGCAGGCCCGACCCTCCCTCAGTTCCTTCTTGCCGGTGACTCCGACAGAGGGGAAGGAGGGTGAGAAGTGTAATGGACGTGAACAACACATCTCGAAGAACAACAGTTACAGAAGGTAAGTAACTGTTTTTTCTTCTTCGAGTGATTGTTCACGTCCATTACACATTAGGTGACTCACAAGCTTACCATTGGAGGAGGGTAGGAGTCAAGGAACAATCAATTGAAGCACAGCCCTGCCGACCACCGCGTCCTCCCTGGTCTGATAATGGATCGCGTAGTGGGCTGTGAACGTATGCACCGACGACCAGGTGGCCACTTTACAGATTTCCTGGAGTGGAACCTGTGCCAAGAAAGCTGCCGAGTAGGCGACCCCGGTCCTGTGTGATGAGGTCGCGATGGAGGGGGAGGGCAATCGGGGCGGATATGGACAATTCCAGCAGGGTCGTGAACCAATGCTGGCGTGGCCACGCCGGGGCGATGAAGATGACTGCCGCCTTGTCCCTGCGGGTCTTGAGGAGGACCTTGTGGATGAGCGGGAATGGAGGGAAGGCATACCTCAGGCTCCCGCCCCACGGGATCGCGAAGGCATCTGCCAACGAGCCCGGGCTGAGGTTCTGGTAAGAACAAAACTGAGGGCATTAGCTGTTGTCCTTGGTGCGAAGAGATCCACCAGGGGAAACCCTCACCTCTGGAAAATTGAATGCAGGACGTCCCGTTTCAACGCCCATTCGTGCATGTGGTAGGACCGGCTGAGGCGGTCTGCTAACCCGTTTTGGACCCCTGGGAGATATGTTGCGATAAGGTGGACTGAATGGGCTATACAGAAGTCCCATAGGCGGAGCACCTCGTGACAGAGGGGAGAGGATCGGGACCCGCCCTGCTTGTTTATGTAGAACATGGCGGTAGTGTTGTCCGTCAGAACTGACACGCCATGGCCTTCTATGGTGGCGTGAAAGGTCTGACAGGCGAGGCGAACCACCCTTAGCTCCTTCAGATTGATGTGAAGCAACTTTTCTTCCCTGGACCACAAGTCCTGGGTTCGCAGGTCCCCCAGGTGCGCCCCCCAACCCAGGTCTGATGCATCTGTTACTAACGTCAGAGTGGGTTGTGGGGCAGCGAAGGGGACCCCCTCACAAACCTGCTGGTGATCGAGCCACCAGTGGAGGGAGTTCAACACCCGAGCTGGGATTGTCACCACCAGGTCTAAAGGGTCTCTGTTGGGGCGATACGTTTGGGCTAGCCACAACTGCAATGGCCTGAGTCTTAGGCGGGCATGTCTAACTACATGTGTGCAGGCCGCCATGTGCCCCAAAAGTTGCATGCAGCACCTGGCCGTAGTCGTGGGAAATTGTTGGACGGAGCCTACGACCCTTTGAATGGCCAAGAACCGTGACACTGGAAGACTTGCCCGCACTGCCACCGAGTCCAGGACTGCTCCTATGAAGTCCAGTCTCTGCGTGGGGATCAGTGAGGACTTGGGCACATTGACCAGTAGGCCGAGCTTGCAGAACACCTGTAGAGCCAGCGTCACGTGGGAGCGGACCTTGGCCTCCGACCTGCCCGCGAGGAGCCAGTCGTCCATATACGGGTACACGCGCATCCTTCTCTTCCGAAGAAAAGCTGCCACCACGGACATGCATTTTGTGAGCACTCGTGGGGCCGTTGCCAGGCCAAAGGGCAGGACCGTAAATTGAAAATGGCGCTGGTTGATGGTGAAGCGCAGGAACCGCTGGTGGGCCGGGCGGATGGCGATGTGAAAATACGCATCTTTCATATCGAGGGCAGCGTACCAATCCCCCGGATCCAGGGATGGGATAATAGCTCCAAGGGAGACCATACGGAAACGTGTTTTGACCAGAAATTTGTTTAGTCCGCGTAGGTCCAAAATGGGACGGAGGCCCCCTTTTGCTTTGGGAATCAGGAAATACCTGGAGTAGAATCCTTTCCCCCTTAGGTCCGGGGGGGGACCTCTTCCACTGCTCCTACAGTGAGGAGGGTCCGCACCTCCTGCATGAGGAGTTGCTTGTGCGAGGGGTCCCTGAAGAGGGACGGGGAAGGGGGATGGGGGGAAGGAGCGAGGAGAACTGAAGGGTATAGCCCACCTCCACCGTGCGCAGGACCCAGCGGTCCAATGTTATATGTGACCAAGCACGGTAAAAACGGGACAGGCGGTCCCTGAAACATAGAAGTGGATCCGGAATAGAGTGTGGTACGCTGTCCTCGATCGCAGCTTCAAAACCCTGGTTTATTTCCTGGCTGCGGCTTGCCTTGGCCATGATTTTGGCTCTGATTAGGCATATTGTTACGTCTCCGCCTGTTATCCCTGCCACGTCTGCGGTACGGTTCTTGTCGAGGACGAGGGTGGTACTGCCTCTGAGGTGGTTGGGGCTTGAAGGGTTTTCTCTGTGTCACTGGCGTATGCATTCCCAACAACTTGAGAGTCACTCGAGAGTCTTTGAGGCTATGTAGTCTGGCATCCATCTGGTCCGAAAACAAGCCTGACCCCTCGAACGGAAGGTCTTGGAGGGTGTTTTGCACCTCTGGTGGAAGGCCGGAAGCCTGTAACCATGCCGAGCGTCTCATTACTACCCCTGACGCGATTGTCCTCGCAGCTGCGTCCGCGGAGTCAAGGGAGGCCTGTAGGGAGGTTTTGGCTACCGCCTTCCCTTCGTCCACTAGAGCCGTAAACTCAGGTTGTGAGTCCTGAGGCAGGGATTCCTTAAACTTGGAGACTGATGCCCAAGAATTAAAGTTGTGTCTGTTCAGAATCACTTGCTGATTAGCGATCCTCAACTGGAGGTCCCCGGACGAGTAGACCTTTCTCCCAAATAAGTCAAAGCGTTTCGCCTCCTTGGCCTTGGGGGCCGGGGCTTGCTGGCCATGACGCTCTCGTTCGTTGACCGCAGAGACGACCAGCGAACAGGGAGTTGGGTGAGAGAAGAGAAAGTCAAACCCTTTAGATGGGGCGAAGTATTTCCTCTCCACGCCTTTCGCAGTTGGTGCACTGGAGGCCGGTGTTTGCCATACTGTTTTGTAGTTGGACTGGACCATTTTTATGATCGGGAGCGCGATCTTGGAGGGACCCTCCGGGCTTAAGATGTCGACCATGGGGTCCTCCTGCTCTACCGTCTCCTCCACCTGCAAGCCCAGATTGAGGGCTACATGGCGGAGCAGGTCCTGGTGCGCCCGATGATCAATCGGAGGAGGGCCAGACACTGTTGTGCCCACCACGGCTTCGTCTGGTGAGGAGGAAGAGGTCAGGGCCTTTTGCGCATCTTCGTCTTCCTGCAACTCCTCACCGATTGGGGCTCCTCTGGGGCCCGTCCCATGACGTGGGTCTGAGACGGTATCAGGCTCGGTGCCGAGTCTGCTCCTTCACGCTCCGGTGGTCTGGAGACCGTGGCCTCCTTATGAGAGGGCGGGCGCCACTGCGGAGAGCGGGACCGGTGTCCCGAGGGCCCAGATCTTGAGGTCCTGGATGGGGGGCCTTGCTGGTGGTAGGCCCAAGGGGTCCAGAATGGCCATTGTCCTGGCTGGCCCCATTGAGGATGCCAAGCGGCTTCGTGGTCCCTACTGGCCTGTGCCCTGTGGACATATCCGCCGTACCGGCCCGAGTCTGCCTCCGAAACTACGGACGGTGATCTGGAAGGCCACGGCGGTGCCGTGGGACAGTGCCGGTCCGGGGTCGGACAGTAGTGCCTCCGTGACCGGGACCTGGAGTAGCGTCTTGCCGATCTGGACCTGGATCGGTACCGGTGACCACGGGATCGGGAATGACTACGGGTGGTCGGTCTCGGGGATCGTGTAACTGACACGTCCCGGTGCCTACTTGAGTAGGGCTCCTGGGTCGGTGCCGGCCGCTTATTGAGGCCCGACGGCTGTGGAGCTCTCTGCGCGGAGGGAAGCCGGGAGTCCACCGAGGCGGAGCTCGACCGGGACCGGCACCGTTCATGGTGCTGAGATGGCGACCGTGATGGGCGCACCATTGCCGGCTTGCCTCTGGATGGCAGTCTCGGCAGAACGTCTTTAGTTTGGATGGGGCCCTCAGCGGACAATTCAATGAGGTCCTTTGCTGCCTCAAATGTGTCCAGGGTGGAGGGCTGTTCCAAAAGCTCCTCCAGCCCTCCCTCCTCACTCGACGCGCCTATCCCGGGGCTCGACGGGCCTTTCGGCGCCGGAGCCACTGATACCGGGACCTGTGCCGGGGCCGCAACGGCCTTAGGCGCACTCAAGGTCTTCGTGGGCGCTGCCCTCTTATGCGGGGAGCGTCCTCGGGCCTTGGGTTGGCCCTTCGATTTCGTCGGTGAAGACGACCGGTGCCGGAGGTGTTTTCGCTGATTCGGTGCCGTGGGCTTAGGGTGTCCCGCCGGTGCTGGATCACGGACCGATGCCGGGGCATTCCGCACCGAGGCTGATGGTGCCGTCGAAGTGGAGGGCTGTAACGCTGTCTCCATGAGCAGCTGCTTAAGGCGAAAATCTCTCTCTTTCTTAGTCCTGGGTTTGAAAGCCTTACAGATCTTGCAGCGCTCTTTTTGGTGTGCTTCCCCCAGGCAACGGAGACATGAGTCGTGTGGATCGCTTAATGGCATAGGCTTACGGCACGTGGCACAAGCCTTGAAGCCTTGGGCGTGCAGCATGCCCCGCCGCCCAGGGCCGGTGCCGGGGTTGACCAAACACCTAATACAAGAAGTTTGAGTATTTCTAAAGAACTTTTAACTGCTAAGCTTAACAGTAACTACTAAAGAACTGATAACTGTAAAGATAACACTAACGACTATGCTAAGGGACATTCTCAGACAAGAGACAGAGTTGTTCCAACACCGCCACGGACGGTAAGAAGGAACTGAGGGAGGGTCGGGCCTGCAGGGATATATATACCCTAGAGCGGGGCGCCGCTCTGGCGGGAGGGGGGAGCCCTGCCGGCCCGACGGGAGCTGCTGAGGGAAAAAGTTTCCGATGTCCGTGCACACAGCGCGTGCACACCTAATGTGTAATGTATGTGAACAATCACTCGAAGAAGAACCAAAGCACAGCATCTGCAAGGAAAGGATTCCCCACAGAGGGGTAACATCCTCTCTCACAAAGGGGGAGTCTCCCCCTGAAACTTTATTAATCCTGTGGCCTGTTCCCATCTCTGCCCACCCCACCCCTACCTCAGCAGTTCCAGCTACCGAAGAGAGCAAGGACCAGAGGCCTTCCTGCTCCTGGGACAGTTGATGATCTACCTGGATGTGGCTGTTGGCTTTCCACATGCCCATGGTCTATACTCCATGCAGGGCAGCGCACAGGAACTGCGATTCTTGTTCCAGATCTAGGGGCGGCTTCAGTTTGCTGGCAGGAGACTGTGCATGAGACCGTGCAGTTGTGGGGTGACACAGGCACTAACATGGGCATGGAGGTTTGAGGAATATGGGGCAAAGAGGGCAGGGATTTGGGAAGCAAGAGCAGAGGATCAAACACTTTCTTAATGTGGGTCAGGATTATCCCCACTTCAGAGATGGAGAAAGTCAGATACCAGCTGGGAGAGTGACCTGGCCAAGATCACGCTACCACTCGGTGGCAGGGCTGCAGTACAACCCATTCCCTTCTCTCATCACTGGACCCTGCTGTATGACCCATCCTCTCCCATAACCATCCTGACACTGCTGGAGTCAAATCAACCCCCCAGCCCGGAGAGAGGGACTGTTCCCACCCACTCTGCCAAAGGAGGGGAACAGCGACTGGTGGGAGGTGACCTGGGAATGGGAGGGACAGTGACTCTTGCCTCTGGGTCTGAGCAACACTGGGGTTAGGGGATCCATACAGGAGGGTCCTGGAACCTGACGGTGCATGTGGGCACCATGAGTTATAGACGCTGGCGCTGGGCACAGAATCCAAGGGCAGCTCCTCAGACAACTCCTGTGATGCCCAAAGAAAAAATAAAAACCAGGAGCATGAGAGATTCAGGCCCCACTGACCCACAGGCACCTCCCATAGAAGAGGCTACACATTGCTCCAGCCGCAGCCAGCAGGATCCCACCCACACGCTGGGTCCCTCCTTTAATCTCCTCTGAGCCCTACAGCTTCCTCTCCACCCCAGCCTCAGCAGCCCCTCCAATCTCCCTATTCTCCTCACCACTCTCCAATATCAGGCTGTATCCATAATGGAAGCAGGCTTGTACCAGAGTTTACTCACCGCTAGGTCCTGGCCAGGCCTGGTGTCACAGCTTTCTTGCTGGGCTAGTACCCAGGCCGATAGTCGCTCTGGCAGTTTGTTGGCTGGTTCAGCCCCAAGGCCCGGTACTGAATAGCTAGGCCTGCTCCTTTGCTGCGGTTTTCCCCTCAGGTGGGACTCACTTGGTAATCAATTTGGCCTAGCTCCAGGCTTTGCAGCCATAGGTCAAACCACCCTGTTATATACCCTCCTCCTTAAAATCCGGCCCAAACCAGGGGCAAGTTCTACTCTTGTCCAAGCTTCATCTCTTGCCATCCCGTCGCTGTCACCGGCTGCGTGCTTGTACAGCCTGGGTGCTTGGCATCTCCAGCTCCCCTGCCAGCTCGCTCACCAGAATTAAAAAGCAATCCTTCTCTTCTGCAGTATCCCAATGCTCTTCCTACAGCCGCTCATTCTCATTAACAGCTGCTTGCAGAGCCTGTTCTGAAGCCATTAGCTTCTTCTGTAGCCTTTTTGCTACTGCCGCTGCATTCGCCAAAACCTTTTCCGTCAGGGTCCAAGGACCCACCATGGACTGCTCCACCCTTGTGTTTGTCCCTACTTCAGTCTGCTTCATCTCAGTGCCAACCATTTCGTCCTTCACCTCCCTGCAGCACCCGACAGGGTGTGTTGGTGGAGGGTCTGCAAGGTCCACAGCCATCCCTGCCACCTCCACTTTGCCTGCCTCATGTGGGTTTGTGCCAGACGACACCTTCTCCTTTCTTTCTACCTTCTTGGGGTTCTGGCCCCTCCTTTTGCCACTCAGCAATTTCCTAAGCAGGCCGTGTCTTTTGATATGGCCTGCTCCTCTGCATCCAAAACAAAGCACTCTTGTCCCCATCTTGGCATTAGGCCACGCTTGTACACTTTCTCATGTCATGCTCTCTGGGCTAACCTTCTCAGCACAGCCCAGGCATGCTTTCCGTGTCTGCTCTTTTTGTCCATGGGCACAGCAGATTCCAGGTTGTGTCTCTGGCCTTCCAGCCCCCGAATACCCTTTTCTTACCTGGCCCTTCTGACAGCAAATGATTTTCCTTTGCGGGATCTCTGACAGGTATCGCTGCTGCTCCATGAAGTTTGCCAGCTGTGTCTGTAGCTCTGCCTGCACTTCCTACTGCTTCTGTCGGTTTTCTAGGAACTGCTAGCCCTGTTTTGGCTGCTTAACCAGTCCCTGAAACTGAAGTGGGAAATCCAGTGACCAGCTCAGTCCCTCGATACACCCACTTGGTGGGGGGGGACAGACCTTCCTTCAGCAAACAAGACTTCCATCAGCCCTCAGGGATCACAGGGGGAATTCAATCCTCCCAACTATGCCAATCATAAACGAAACTACTCATCTTTATGTGCCCCCTTGTGGCCAGGCGTGGAATCACACCCATCCCCTATCAATGGTCGCTCCAGCACCATGGCAGTTTCTCTGCCTGGTAACTCAGCCTCCAGCCAGGTCACCACCTTTAGTCCACCCTCTGGGGCCCAGCTGGTCTCACACTAAAAGTCCAAAGAGGTCTTCCCACAGAAAAAAGTCCTTCTGCCCTTGCTGGGGCTCTTGCTCAGCCTGCAGCCCCCTTTCTGGGCTTGGTAACCCTCTCCGGGTGTGTGTACGCCCCCTTCTTTGGGGCCAGTAGGGGAACCCAGTCCCACCCTGACACTGGTAGCAGCCCAGGGTCCTGTACCCGGCAGGTAGGTCTGCTCCTTTCTCTTTGCTGCAGTTTTCCCAGGGCACTTCCTACCTCTCTTCTCAAGTTCTCCTCTAGGCTTTCTTTGCTACTCTGAACTTCCTACCTCATTCTCATTCCTGTTGATACCCCAGCTGGGCTGTGTCACCACTGAAGTCTGGCTCTTTAAGGGGAGGTACATGGTCCCTCTCAGGTAGGGCTCATTCTGTAATCAGCTTGGCTAAGCTCCAGGCTGTGCAGCCCAGCGGAAAGCACCTTGTTACAGGCCTGCTCTGCCCACTCCGACTGTTACTGGGCTGGGGTCCTTGCTCCCCATTTCAGACCTGGTTTCCAGAGGGGCTGAGTACACACAGTCCCCACTGCCTGCAACTGGAGTTTGCTTGTTCTGGTGACTCTGACATTCAGGTCCTTCATCATTCAGAGGCTGACAGGTGTGGTGAGGGGGCTGGAGAAACCCCACTGCTGATTGGAAGGAGGTCAAAGTGGCGGGACTCTGGGAGCTGAAGGGTTCATTTGTTCTGCTGCGGGAAGTGGAGCTGGGGAGATGCCATGATGAGACTGCACGATGCTCTCTTCATGGCTGAGGGGCTGGAGCCTCCTGCCAGAAGTGCTCTCAGGAACCCAGGTTCGAGGACGTCTCTGGGGAGCCTCTTGCTAGGAGCAAAACAAGGGTGGCACATTTATGGAGACATCTATGTCCCAGGG
Organism: Malaclemys terrapin pileata; assembly: GCF_027887155.1. Lineage (NCBI taxonomy): Eukaryota > Metazoa > Chordata > Testudines > Emydidae > Malaclemys > Malaclemys terrapin. The sequence goes on from NC_071506.1 coordinate 173,872,602, forward strand.
CTGGGATGCAGGGATGGGGGAAGCTCTCAGCCAGGCTAGGTATCAGGGATCCCATTTCTCCCCCAAGAGACCCAAATGCCCCAAGGAGTAAATGGTTCTTACCTCCACGAAGGAGCGGGGTCTTCCCTCTCAGCCTCTTTAAGACCCAGCACTGCTTGGTCTGATAGGACAAGATCCCCATTGCTCCCTGAGGTGGCTCAGCTGCAGGCTGGGCCCGTGTGGGAGGCTGTAACACATCCCAGGGTCTGGAAGACAGCTGGGAAGGAGGCTCCTATTCATGTCACACCCAGAGACCCCGTAAAAGGGCCGAGGGGAGAATAAAGGGCAGGAGGTGAAGCTAGCCCTGAGCCTCTGTCCCTTCCCCACCTCCTCAAAAGTGGGGTTTTCTGAGTTTCAGCTGGGCAGACGGGTTGTAGCTCTGATATAAAGGCCCTTCTGCATGATATGGAGCAGGGAGAGCTCTGCCTGGGCGCAGGGGGAAATGGGAGTGAGGGGAAGAGCTCATGCCCCAGGTGAAGGAATTTTGGGGGAGAGGGAAGGACCCTGCTCCACAGAGAGAGGAGAGAGAGTTTCTGTCAGTGACCGGGGGCTCCATTTCCCCTTCCACTAGCTCCCCATTTACAGTGAGCCAGAGCAGTACCTGCAGCAGAGAGTGGGAGTTGCTGAACATGGGAGGGGAACCTTTTAAGGGCATCCGACGTGGCACAGGCCCTGCAGTGCCTTGGGGCATCTGGCACAAGTGCGGGATAATGCGGAGCTGGCGCATCATGTTGGCCGTGACATCCTCCTGCTGTGAGGGAACAAGAACCCGTCACAGACTCAGATGCCCCCGAGGAATCAGGGGGAATTAATGGCACCTGGAACCAGCAGCATTTCCAACCAACAGCTGCCCATATCTGAGGGATGAATTCACTGTCCTGACCCCCAGGATGGAGTCTTGTTGTCCTCCCTAGTGTCCAGCCCAGGTGAATAGGGCAGATCAGCAGCCCCTGCTGACTGAACCCTCCCGTTCTCTCTAGAGGGGGCCCAGCCCTGCCAGCAGCAGGACAAGCTTCCCCCGCCCATGTGCCTCAGCCCTGCCTGGTCAGTCGCCATCACCTGTCAGTCCTTGGCCTCCCGGGCTGCCAGTGATGGGAGCAACTCTGGATGGTAATTCAGGTGACACAGCCCCTAGGCCACTGGGAACTGGGTGCGGCCCTGTGGGGCAGGCAGGAAAGGCTCACAGAAGGCACTTAGAGGACTCTGCTGGCCTTCCCAGGAGCGATAGCACCATGTCCTAAGAACATAAGTCCGTGATGAGGTAATGCTTGTCATTAATTAGCCTTGTTAAAGAGCTGGGTTGGAGCTGCTCAGGGGACTAGCTGGCTCCCTCCTGCTCATGGAAGTGAATTCATCTCCCTTCCCAGTAGCACCTGCTCTGACTCACATTCTCCACCAGGCTTCTTGCTGCCAGGCCAGCAAATGGCAATTAGATGGGAATGAGGTCCAGGGCCCCTCTCCAATCTCCTGAGTCTAATGCAGCTGCTTACCTTGTCTCCCATCAGCTGCTGGGCTTCCCCCAGGAGGGAGTAGGTGAGGAGTAGACCAGGCTGGCTGACACGCAGCAGGGGGTCGTGGATGGCCAGCACTGCCGTCCGGAGGAAGGATCTTTTCTGCCCCTCGAAGAAGAATTTTCTGAAGACCTAAAACCAACAGGACGTGAGGCATTAGCAGATTGCACAGAACCAGGCTCCAAATCCTGGGGCTAGAACGGGATCTCCATCTAGTGGCCCCAGGAGGCAGCCACTGCAGGGGACCAGCCACCCCCACTCCCTGAGCTGTCTGATGCCCTGGCAGAGTGTCCTTACCTCCCCCACCCTGGCTGTGTTCCTGTAGCCCAGGAGCCTGCTGTCCTGGTGCCAATCCCAGCACCACAGGTCTTCAGTCTCGAGGCTGGTCAGCCCTGGGAAAGAGAGAGACAGACACAGACACACACACACTTGTCATTCTGGTTGCAGTGTCTGTGTCCTTCCAATCCCACTGATTGCTGCACAGTGGGCAGAGTCCTCACTGCATCCCTGGCCCAGTAGAATTGCAGGGGGTGGAGAAGAACAGAGAAAGAGACAGAGAGAGACTCATCCTCCAGCCGGGGTCAGTCTGAAAGAAATTGGCTGGGGTCCCAGTCTCACTCTTCTATCCGGTGCCATTTCCCTGCTGGGTTCCTTACCCCTCTGGTGCAGCAGCAGCTGGTAGAGCTGACAAACCCCCTCCCTGGCCTGCCAGCTGATGTCCTTTGCTGGGTCACCAATGAACAGAGTCAGCTGTGCCACGTGGTGACCCATCCTGGGGAATTCTGCTGAGTTCTAATGGAAGGGAGAGGGAGAGGGGACTCCATCAGCATTTTCCTGTCAGCTCCCAGTCCCCCCCTGGGCAGAACTCTCCTTCCCCTCAGCCCCTCTGCAGGAGATGCTAGAGGATAGGAGCTAGAGTTAGACCCTTAATTTTCTCTGCCCGCAAGGGAACCTGGAGCACAGGAAGACATGAATCTGGAGCATGGTCCCCTTAAAATCCCAGAGACACCACTTACCCAGGAAAAGAAGAACTTGACTCAAGCCAAGCTCATTCTCTGCTCTGGCTCTGACTCCCCAAGAGGAACACTCCTAACACCCCCCCGCAACAGCAGAACCTACAGCCCATTGGTGCCAGCCCACCTACTCCTGGAGTCAGGAAGCTGGGGTCAGAGGTCACTTACATCAAATTCAGGGAAGGTGATGGTGAATCTGAGCAGGGCCGTGCTGCTCCTAATGGCCCTGGCTCTCCCCTGGGACACCCTGGATGGTGTGTCCTCCAGATGGCAGTGTGGGGGAAGGAGGCAGGTCAAGATCAATGGGCAGGTGCAAGTGCTGTGCAAATGAGCCCCCTCCCCATCCCCAGGGAGCTGAGACATTGTGTGCGGGGTGGAATATCTGAGTCACTGATCACAGAGATTTAGAAGGGGATTGTTGCCCCCAGGACGATGCTTGTATCCTGCAGGTCACAATTTGTCATTGTCTCTCTAGATTGGGACAACGCTCGGTGTTGGGGCTGGTCCCATCCTCTCTGAACCCCTGATTCCTGAACAGCTCAGCAGGAAGGAGACAGACCCCTCCCCCCACCCTGGCTCTCAAGTCCTTGGTTGGATGAAGGGACTGAGTGTGAACACAATCCCCTCAGGAATCTCATGGCCCATCAGAGAGTAGGGCTGATTTCCTGGAGTCCTCCTGTTTCTCTAGAAAGGAGCCTGTGCCTCTTCTCTGAGGACCATCTTCTGGATCTCACAGGAGGGGTTCAGACTCTCACTCTCCAAGCCAGCCAGGGTCCCTGTGGTTAGTGCTCAACAGAACCAGGCAGAGCTCTGGCTTGAAGTCCCAGCTCCTTCCTCTGTCCTTCAAGGAGAAAGAGTCTGACACTGCATTGTACTGACTGCCCTGACCAAGGACGGCCCAGTGGGGCCCAGCTAGGAGGACAGACTGGAAAATGGATCTAAGAGTTAAGGTAACATTGCCCCCACCCCTCTCATCGGGCTCACCTCCAAGATGTAGTGGAGCCTGTCGGTGTCTGGGGACTCTGCCAGCAGGTTCCCCAGCATGGCATCCAGGAGCTCTGGCAACACCTTGTGTAGATCCTGCAAAGCAAGGGAGAGCTATGGGTCAGAGTTAGGGAAACTGGGGCTACACCTGTCACAGGATGGGAAGAGGGGTCTCTGGGAAGAACTGGTGAGACCCCCAGATGCATATTCTGGCCTCTCTCATTCACATCCCACTACAGGCAATTAGCAAGGATTCGTGGCAGGATGACAGCTGGCTCTTCAATCCATGACCTTAGCATGATCTACCTGGACTTGGGTGGTGTTCTTCTCCGTGCCCATGGTGAAGACGGCATGCAGGGCAGCTCGCAGGAGGTGCATCTCCAGCTCTGGTTCCAGGGCAGGTGTCATGGTGCTGGCAAGAGAGAGGAGCTGGTATTAGACTGTGCAGTGCGGGGGTGGGACTGGCACCAACGCGGACGTGAAACTGCAGGAAATAGGCACAGGCTGGCAAGAATGGAAACTGAAGCACCAAGCCAGGGAATGACAAGCCCAAGGCCTCAAGGACAGACAGGGTTGGGGCAGGAATATCGCCTGTTCCCTGGACTATGCTGCCTCTCCTGTATCTGATCTGGGGAGTGAGACTATCCCCAAAGCCATTGTAATGTTACTAGCATGAAAAGAACAGCACAGCAGGGAGAGAGAGAACCTTCCCATCACCTCTGCCAGAGGAGCCACCCTTGGGAGGTGACCTGGGAGTGGGAGGGGCAATGACTGAGTAGCACCGGGTTAGGAGAGCCGGATCGGGTAGTCTCGGTACCTGAGGTTGCTACAGAGATCAGGGGGTTAGCGAGGACGGCGCTGGGTGAAGAGTCATCAGGAAGCTCCTCAATGAGCTCCTGTGAGACCTGAAGGAGACAAAGGAGTGTGTGAGATTTGGGCCCCACTGACACTTCCCCGTGAGGAGATTACACAGCCAGCACCCCACACAGCCAGCAGGATCCCCCCACCTGCCTTCTGCTCCTCCTATTTTTTCCTGTCCATCAAACATGTCCCACTCCCAGGATTCCTGCCCGGCTTGGTCCCATTCCCCTTCTTCCCTCCTGCCTGTCAAAACTGCCCCCATACAACACCATCCCGACTACCAAGCTGGGACCATCTGATTCCTTGTCCCCCAGCCTCAGCTGCCCCTCCAACCCCACGATTCCCCTACTGGCCACTAGTGACAAATTTCAGAATTTCTCCCATCTCTTCTTCCCAGCCCTCAGCCCCAGCAATCCCAGCCCTCTGCTCCCCCCTCCAGCTCCACCCAGCCCCCATCCATTGGCCCGGGGAGATCCCTGCTCATCCCATGTCTCTCTCCTTCCTCCAGCTGCCAGGCACCGTGTCTCACTCACCACAATCCTCTCCATCACAGCTGCCTTGCAGCAGTGCGGCTCCAGCGTGTCCTGCCCTCTCTGCTGTGCAGCAAGACACGCGGGGTGGATGGCGTGCAGGAACATGAGCTGCTGGGCCTCATCCTGCACCCATCAGGAGTGTGGTTAGGTGAGAGAGAGCCAGTTAGCCAGGGACCTTCCTGCCCCACCCACACCAGCTCCAGGGCTCGGGCCTGAATGGGGGATAGTGGGGACCCGCCCATTGTCCAAATCACCCACGACTCCTACACAAGCAGGGTCAGGAACTGGGGCTGTGCCTGTGGGGGGAGGAGATCCTGGCTGGTGTGTGACAAACACCCTCATCTTGGGGATCCCAGGTCACGGAGGAGAAGGTTCCATTAGGGGTGGTGGATCACTGGGGACAAGACCCTCTACAGGGGGTCGTGATGCTGGGAAGGGGCAGGACAATCTCGGTTCCAGCCCAGCTGGGAACGTTTGTACCTTTTCTCGGCTCTGGAGCTTCTCTTGGATGTTCTTGAGAGCAGCCTCCTCTGTGGCCATGTCCGCCCATTCCTCCTCCTCCTTGTTCTCTGAGTCCCTGGGGGTCCCTGCACCAGGGAGAGAAGAGGACAGGGTGACTCCTGCTGCCACTCAGGGGAAGGACATGGGGGTGGTGGGTTGAGCACAGTTAATGTCCCCACTTCCCAGCTCAGGGACCCAGGGCACATCAGGCCCCACACTCCCCGCTCTCAGCAATGTGCCTTCAGCCCCCAACAGCTTTAGGAGCCCATAGCAGAGAGAGCTGTCCTGGACTCCCTAAGAGGTGTCTGCCCCCTACCCCGGAGCATCAGGGACCAAAGTGGTAGCAGCTGCCCCCACTCCCCAGTTTCCCTTGCTGCAGGAGCAGATGTGTGACTGCTGCTGGTGTCAGTGGGATTCGTGTGGCTCAGGCCAGATATCTGGTAGAGCACCTGAGCCCAGGGTGTTCACAGCCCCGTCCTCACCCTCCCTGAGCCCAGCCTGGCTCCTCACCTGGAACAAAGCAGCAGCCCCCATCAGCCTCACTGCTGCCAGAGTCCCAGGGGCTGCTGCTGTCTCATGGGGAGCGGGTCGAGCTGCTGGTGCTGGGACAGGGGTCCTCCACCTCCTGCCCTGGAGAGGCTGGAAGGTCCTCAGTGACCGGGCAGGGCGATGCCTCCTGCTGGGAATCAGGGATGGGCTCCTGGGGCCGCTGCTGTTGACACACACAATAAGCCCCAGAGCCACCCTGCCCAGCTCCCCTCCTGGGCTGGGTCCCACCTGCCAGCCGTATCCTGGGCCAGCTCCACTGGGGCCGGCTGCTGCCTCTCCTGCCTCAGTGCCTGCGCTGGTAGCGGGTTTCCTCCACCAGAAGGCTGGGCACTTCCACCTCCTGGCCTGGCCAAGACCTGCTTCCCCGCCAGTGAGGACGGAGGGGCCCCTCTGCTCCTGGGGAAGATGGCGGCTGCTTCCCTCAGGCTCTGGGGTCACCTGCAGAGCCTTCTTCCTGAACATCCTCAGGAGCCTGGCCATCCTGGAACCAAGCGGGGAGCAGGCGTGAGTCTGGGGTCAAGGCAGCCTCTCGCTAATGGGCCTTTTCGGTCCCTCCCCATCCCTGCCCCAGCCAGAGCAGCTCCTCCTCCCCCGACAGGGGTGCAGGGAGTGCAAGCTACACACATGGGCAGGAGTTCATTGCATGATCTGCTCCCAACGTTCCCCCTTGTCATCCCTGGTGCTGCAATAACCGGGAACTCCTCCTTTTCGAGCATTGGGGTCAGTCACAAAGACCATCGGTCACTTTGGACAAGTAGCTCCCTCCTGCCATCCCAGGCCACACTCCCCCATCCCAGGCTAGAGAAGGAACAGAACCCAGGAGTCTGGACTTCTCCTGGGAAACCATTCCTCACATCAAAGTCCCTAAGTATAACAAGCCCCGGGCCCCCTCGTTTCCCATTGATTTCCATGCTCGGCAGCTCACAGGGTCTGGCCCAGCTCAGAGCCTCTCAGCCTGGGGAACAATCTCCCACAAGGGAAGGTCTGGGAGCCCCATTGCTGGGACCTTTCCAAACACACTGGAGATGGCTCTGGAGAAGCTCCTCCCTGGTCTGAGAGCGAGAGGCTCCTGGGAGTGGTTTGCAAATCCAATCTCCTTTGGGAGAGATTCTCTCACCCTCTTTCTGCCTCTCCCCAGACAGACGGGGGATGCCACAGAGGAACCCTAATGCCACTCACTTGCTGTAGGTGATGGACCGATGGATGGCGGATGTTCAGGGTCACCAGCCGTCCCTCGCCCTCCTCCTCACTCTCCAAGCCCAAGGCAGGCTGGAGAGGGTGGTGACCTGAGGAGTTACCCTGCCCAGCCAGCAGGCAGGGTGATGACACTGGGCAATCGACTGGCTGTGAAAACAAGAGTCTGTCTTATTGCCAAGGGACGGAGAAACTTCAGTTGCTTCAGTCTGAGCTAAGTAATTGCTGCTCTTAACAATTTCAAAATAATAAAATACAAATAAAATAGAACCTTCCAGATATTATATTATGTTATAATCTGATATGACTCAATGTGATAGGACACCTCATATTCTGCACTGCTCCTAGTGACACCCTCCAATGGATCCCCATCCTCTACACACAGTGAGGTAGGTAGAAGAGGATTGATAGAGGGAGAAGCTAAGGCTGAGAAAGGAGAAGTGACTTGTCTTAGGTCACACAGCCAGTCAGTGGCAAAGTTGGGAATAGGACCCAGGAATCCAAACTAACCATCACATCTTGAATTTCATACATTAAATGATCAGAAGAAAGTGCTCTCAAATGAGCTTCAGACCAACGACAGTGCATAGTAATTATTCAGCAAGTATTTTAGAAGAACTGGAATGTTAGAGAGAATCATGAACTGCTCAGAGACAATTAATGCAGAGAAGCATCAAAATTACTCAAATATATGACTGGTTATGACTTATTTGCTTGGTCTTAAAAGAGAACAACAAGGACCTGAGTCTCCTCCCTGTCAATAGCCCCCTGCTCAGCCAATCAGGGTAGCGAATGAGGGGCGGGAGGCTGAGCGTTCTCACCAAATAGCCCAAAGGATGGCCAAGATCACCGGTGGGGAGTCACTATCAGAGCACGATCTCAGACCAACCTTTTTGGGTGGACCTCCCTCTCCCTCTCACACACACACACCTCCTGGTGGTGGGAGGGGAACAGAGGAAAGGACAAAAGAAGCAAGAGAAGAAGAGAAAGGAGGGAGGGATGGAGAGAAAACAAAAAGGACAAACCTCAATGTCCCTGGTGATTCTAAGGGACAAAATTCTAGGTGGGGAAAAAATTCTTCCACCTTTAACCTAGTGTTTTCCATGCCTAGAATTCAGCGGCACCAGGTGGATCAGACCAAACAGGTTCCAAACTGCTCAGAGGCTCTTACCTTCTAAACAGGGATGTCTGTTTTTTAGTAAAATCAGTAAAAGGAAAGGAGAAAACTCTGAAGAGGTTCCCCCTAGCACTCACACACATGAACCAGAATTCTCTCTTTCCTCAAGGAGAGACCTCGAGAAGGGGACTTGCTGAGGCAAAGCCACAGGGATCTCTGAGGTTTCCCTGGCCCTGCGCCCCTGTCCTGCCTGACTGATGTCAGCATCTCTCTGTGAGGTCACCACCTTCCCACCACCTTTGACCAATAGGCGGAGGTCCTGCAAAAGGCCCTTGTGATGTCACTGCCATACCCACCCCTCTCCTGCAGTGCTGATGTCTTGTCTCTGGCCAGCCACATTGGATGTTTGAGCTACTCTCTGTGGATCACCCCACTCAATGAGTGTTCATTCTAGGAAGCAAGCCGGCTACACAGTAAAACATCAGAGGCTGCTCCCCATGCTACACTCAGTTTTTCATCAATTAGTAGACTTCATGGCAAGAAGAGATCATTAGAGCATCTAATCTGATCCCCTGCATGTCACAGGCCTCCTGTGTAGCACAATAGCTAGTTTTTGTCCAAAAACATTCCAGAAAGGCATCTAGTCTTCATTAAAAGACATCAAGAGATGGAGAATCCACCACTTCCCTTGGTAGTTTGTTCCTGTGGTGAATCATCCTCGCTGTTGAATTTTTGTGCCCTATTTGTAATATGAATTTGTCTCTTTTCACCTTCCAGCCATTGGGTCTTGTTATGCCTTTCCCTGCGAGATTAAAGAGCCCTTTTATATCCAATATTTTCTCTCCATTAAGGTACTTCAACACTTCTATAAAGTCACCTTTCCATCTTCTTTTGATAAGCTAAACAGGTTGAGCTCTGTCAATAGCTCACTAGAAGGCATTTTTCTCCAGCCCTCAAAACATTTAGTGGCTCTTTGCTGTCCCAGCTCCAATTTCTCAACATCTTTTTCAAATGAGACCACCAAAACTGGATGCAGTATTCCAAAATCAGTCTCATTGATGCTGTGTCTCCTCCCTATCCTACTCACAGCTCTGCTCATACGTCTAATGATGGCTTTAGCCCTGTTCACCACAGCATCACACTGGGAGCTCATGTTGAACGGCTTGCCCAGTATGGCCCCTAAAAACCCTTCAAAGTCACTGCGTTCCTGGATACACTTCCCCATTCTGTAGGTGTGGCCAGCATGCCTTGTTGCTAGCTATAGGAGCTTGCATTTGGCTCTTATCAAACTTGTTTTGTTTGAATGGGGCCAGCTTACCAAGGGATCCGGATCGCTCTGTATCACTGCCCTGTCCTCATCGGTAATTACCACTTTGCCAGTATTTTGTCACGCACCAGTGTTATCAGCAGCGATTTTATGTTTTCTCCCAATTCATTGATAAAAATTTTAAAAAATTAGTTCTTGAGAGCCTCTTCAGACCCCTAGAATCCAGTACCTATACCTCACAGCACAGTGAGAATAGGCCATCCAGCCCTGTTGGTACATAGGGGATAAGCACAGAACAAACACACCTTTAGGAGCGGTTTTGTCCATAGACTCTGAATATCATGTAGGAGTCAGCAGCTTACACATGCACTACAGACCTGTAGTGTAGACAGGTTCCATCTGTGTCTCGGTTTCCCACCCTATACAATGGGGAGAACGAACAAAACATTGAGTATCTCTATTTGATAGTTAGGGAAACTGAGGCACCCAGCAGTGAAGAGACTTGCTCATGGTCCCAAAGCCAGGAATAGAAAATGGCAGGTCTCCTGGGACTTAGCCCCAGTTATCCTGGCCTCGCTGCTCTAACTTTAGTCACAGCCTCCATGTCTCTTCCTCCCTGTTCCTTAACCCCACATCACTGCAGAAGAAAGATTTTCTCTTAGCCAGCTGGCTCTAATGCATGTGGATGTCGTTCCAAAAGACGTGCTCTGGCTCAGTCACATGTCATGGGATGACTGAAGGAACCACTCAGTGACATTCTAGGGCTTGGGTTATACAGCAGGTGAGCAGAACCTCAGGCTGGTAGCGGGTAGACTGGCAGTGGGCTGAGCAGTGCCTGGGATCCTTGTCTGGGGTTCCAGCCACCAGCCTCGCTCAGCCCGCTGCCAGTCTGGGGTTCCATTCACTCAGCTGGCAGTGGGCTGAGCGGGGCCGGTGGCCGGGACCCCAGACCGGCAGCGGGCTGAGCGGCTCAGTCTGCTGCCAGGCTGAGGTCCCAGCCACCGGCCCCCGTCAGCCCGCTACCAGCCTGAGGTTCTGCTCACCCAGGCCGGCAGAGCAGGGCCGGAACCCCAGACTGGCAGCGGACTGAGCCTCTCAGCCCCACGCTGGCCCCGCTCAGCCCACCACCAGCCCGCACAGCCCGCTGCCGCTGAGTGAATGGAACCCCAGACCAGCAGCGGGCTGAGCAGAGCTGGTGGATGGAACCCCAGACAAGGATCACAGGCAAGGATCACACTAAATTGATAAGATCTGCATTTTAATTTTATTTTAAATGAAGATTCTTAAATATTTTAAAAACCTTATTTACTTTAAATACAACAATAGTTTGTTTATATAATATAGACATAGAGAGAGACCTCCTACAAATGTTAAAATGTATTACTGGCATGGGAAACCTTAAATTACAGTGAACTTGGCACACCACTTCTGAAAGGTTGCCGACCCCTGATCTAGTTTGACCTGCTGTATAACCCATGACATGACATGTTTTGTTCGTTCTCCCCATTGTATAGGGTGGGAAACCGAGACACAGATGGAACATGTCTACACTACAGGTCTGTAGTGCATGTGTAAGCTGCTGACCCCCACATGATGTTCAGAGTCTATGGACAAAACCGCTCCTAAAGGTGTGTTTGTTCTGTGCTTATCCCCTATGTACCAACAGGGCTGGATGGCCTATTCTCACTGTGCTGTGGGGTATAGGTACTGGATTCTAGGGGTCTGAAGAGGCTCTCAAGAACTAATTTTTTAAAATTTTTATCAATGAATTGGGAGAAAACATAAAATCGCTGCTGATAACACTGGTGCGTGACAAAATACTGGCAAAGTGGTAATTACCGATGAGGACAGGGCAGTGATACAGAGCGATCCGGATCCCTTGGTAAGCTGGCCCCATTCAAACAAAACAAGTTTGATAAGAGCCAAATGCAAGCTCCTATAGCTAGCAACAAGGCATGCTGGCCACACCTACATAATGGGGAAGTGTATCCAGGAACGCAGTGACTCTGAAGGGTTTTTAGGGGCCATACTGGGCAAGCCGTTCAACATGAGCTCCCAGTGTGATGCTGTGGTGAACAGGGCTAAAGCCATCATTAGACGTATGAGCAGAGCTGTGAGTAGGATAGGGAGGAGACACAGCATCAATGAGACTGATTTTGGAATACTGCATCCAGTTTTGGTGGTCTCATTTGAAAAAGATGTTGAGAAATTGGAGCTGGGACAGCAAAGAGCCACTAAATGTTTTGAGGGCTGGAGAAAAATGCCTTCTAGTGAGCTATTGACAGAGCTCAACCTGTTTAGCTTATCAAAAGAAGATGGAAAGGTGACTTTATAGAAGTGTTGAAGTACCTTAATGGAGAGAAAATATTGGATATAAAAGGGCTCTTTAATCTCGCAGGGAAAGGCATAACAAGACCCAATGGCTGGAAGGTGAAAAGAGACAAATTCATATTACAAATAGGGCACAAAAATTCAACAGCGAGGATGATTCACCACAGGAACAAACTACCAAGGGAAGTGGTGGATTCTCCATCTCTTGATGTCTTTTAATGAAGACTAGATGCCTTTCTGGAATGTTTTTGGACAAAAACTAGCTATTGTGCTACACAGGAGGCCTGTGACATGCAGGGGATCAGATTAGATGCTCTAATGATCTCTTCTTGCCATGAAGTCTACTAATTGATGAAAAACTGAGTGTAGCATGGGGAGCAGCCTCTGATGTTTTACTGTGTAGCCGGCTTGCTTCCTAGAATGAACACTCATTGAGTGGGGTGATCCACAGAGAGTAGCTCAAACATCCAATGTGGCTGGCCAGAGACAAGACATCAGCACTGCAGGAGAGGGGTGGGTATGGCAGTGACATCACAAGGGCCTTTTGCAGGACCTCCGCCTATTGGTCAAAGGTGGTGGGAAGGTGGTGACCTCACAGAGAGATGCTGACATCAGTCAGGCAGGACAGGGGCGCAGGGCCAGGGAAACCTCAGAGATCCCTGTGGCTTTGCCTCAGCAAGTCCCCTTCTCGAGGTCTCTCCTTGAGGAAAGAGAGAATTCTGGTTCATGTGTGTGAGTGCTAGGGGGAACCTCTTCAGAGTTTTCTCCTTTCCTTTTACTGATTTTACTAAAAAACAGACATCCCTGTTTAGAAGGTAAGAGCCTCTGAGCAGTTTGGAACCTGTTTGGTCTGATCCACCTGGTGCCGCTGAATTCTAGGCATGGAAAACACTAGGTTAAAGGTGGAAGAATTTTTTCCCCACCTAGAATTTTGTCCCTTAGAATCACCAGGGACATTGAGGTTTGTCCTTTTTGTTTTCCCTCCATCCCTCCCTCCTTTCTCTTCTTCTCTTGCTTCTTTTGTCCTTTCCTCTGTTCCCCTCCCACCACCAGGAGGTGTGTGTGTGTGAGAGGGGGAGGGAGGTCCACCAAAAAGGTTGGGCTGAGATCGTGCTCTGATAGTGACTCCCCACCGGTGATCTTGACCATCCTTTGGGCTATTTGGTGAGAACGCTCAGCCTCCCGCCCCTCATTCTCTACCCTGATTGGCAGAGCAGGGGGCTATTGACAGGGAGGAGACTCAGGTCCTTGTTGTTCTCTTTTAAGACCAAGCAAATAAGTCATAACCAGTCATATATTTGAGTAATTTTGATGCTTCTTTGCATTAATTGTCTCTGAGCAGTTCATGATTCTCTCTAACATTCCAGTTCTTCTAAAATACTTGCTGAATAATTACTATGCACTGTCGTTGGTCTGAAGCTCATTTGAGAGCACTTTCTTCTGATCATTTAATGTATGAAATTCAAGATGTGATGGTTAGTTTGGATTCCTGGGTCCTATTCCCAACTTTGCCACTGACTGGCTGTGTGACCTAAGACAAGTCACTTCTCCTTTCTCAGCCTTAGCTTCTCCCTCTGTCAATCCTCTTCTACCTACCTCACTGTGGATGGAGGATGGGGATCCATTGGAGGGTGTCACTAGGAGCAGTGCAGAATATGAGGTATCCTATCACATTGAGTCATATCAGATTATAACATAATATAATATCTGGAAGGTTCTATTTTATTTGTATTTTATTATTTTGAAATTGTTAAGAGCAGCAATTACTTAGCTCAGACTGAAGCAACTGAAGTTTCTCCGTCCCTTGGCAATAAGACAGACTCTTGTTTTCACAGCCAGTCGATTGCCCAGTGTCATCACCCTGCCTGCTGGCTGGGCAGGGTAACTCCTCAGGTCACCACCCTCTCCAGCCTGCCTTGGGCTTGGGGAGTGAGGAGGAGGGCAAGGGACGGCTGGCGACCCTGAACATCTGCCATCCATTGCTCCATCCCCTAGAGTAAGTGAATGGCATTAGGGTTCCTCTGTGGCATCCCCTGTCTGTCTGGGGAGAGGCAGAAAGAGGGTGAGAGAATCTCTCCCAAAGGAGATTGGATTTGCAAACCGCCCCCAGGACACCCTCTCTCTCAGACCGGGCAGGAGCTTCTCCAGAGCCGTCTCCAGTGTGTTTGGAAAGGTCCCAACAATGGGGCTCTCAGCCCTTCCCTTGTGGGAGACTGTTCCCCAGGCTGAGAGGCTCTGAGCTGGGCCAGACCCTGTGAGCTGCCGAGCATGGAAATCAATGGGAAACGAGGTGGCCCTGGCCTTGTTATACTTAGGGACTTTGATGTGGGGAATGGTTTCCCAGGAGAAGTCCAGACTCCTGGGTTCTGTTCCTTCTCTAGCCTGGGAGGGGGGAGTGTGGCCTGGGATGGCAGGAGGGAGCTACTTGTCCAAAGTGACCGATGGTCTTTGTGACTGACCCCAGTGGAATACACAGCAGCAATCACTCGAAAAAGAAAGGACAGTTACCTGTTTCGTAACTGCCGTTTTTTGAGATGTGTTGCTCCTGTCTATTCCACATCCCGCCCTCCTTCCCCTCTGTTGGAGTTCTCTGGCAAGAAGGAACCAAGGGTGGGGGGAGTGCGCAGCTCCCCTTATAACGTGGTTTAGAGGCGCCACTCCAGGGGTTGCAGCGGTGCTCCCCTCCTACGGGTACTGTTAAGGGAAAAACTTCCGGCACCAGTGCACGTGGCGAGCACACACACCTACTGTGGAATAGACAGGAGCAACACATCTTGAAGAATGCCAGTTACGGAACAGGTAACTGTCTTTTGTCCTCTCCAACTACTTCTTCTATGAGGTCTTCACTACTCACCAATATCATATCTAAAATGGCATCATCTCTTGTTGGTTCAACAACTATTTAGTGAAGAAATCTGTCAGCTATTACCTCCATGAAAATCTCGGCCCTACTATTATTAGTAATACTTGTCCTCCAATCTATATCTGGGAAATTAAAGTGTCCTATAATCACACAATTCCCTGTAGTATTTATTTCATTAAAAACATTAAAGACGTCTTTATCCATATCCAAATTGGATCCTGGTGGTCTGTAGAACTAGCTATAACAGAAACAGGGCCGCCCTCCCTTCTGGGAGGGACCTTCAGGCAGTTGCTGAGGGAGAGATCCTTCCTTCCCTCAGGATCTGCAAGGTAGAGGTTCTTCCTCTTGCCTGGTCTGCTCACAAGTCCTCATCCAGTCTGTGCATCCCCTGCAGTGTGGGGTTTGTATTCCCCATCACAAGTCCAAATGGGGGAAGGGGGGGATTTGAAGATACAGATTTCCCTACTAGCAGGCCTGAGGGCTGTTTTTGCAAGGGGAGCTTATTGTTATCTTGGGTACGCGATCTAATGCTACAGATGCATACTTTGAGTAGCAAATTCTTATCCCATCCAACAGTGACAATGTGAATTTTGAATCCTTTTTTATCCTGGCTTCTCCTTAACTCCTTGGAAGGCGGCTTTAAATGATGCTCCATGCAGCAGGCATTCTTTTGCCCTGTGTGGTCCTGGCTTTTCTATTGCTTGATTTGGGAGGAGGGTTGGTGAGAATCCACTCTGCTGCCTGCAAAAGGCTGCATTCTAATCCAAAAGTGTGTTAATTTGGGTCCTGATTTCCTTCAATTCCTGGAACGTGATGTTTGGAAGTTTTTCATGGAGCATGAAACAAAGTCAGAGTCAGTATTGGTAAATGTCTCCAAAACAGGACTTCAGCCTTCCCTGCATCAGCCAGATCCAGCCTCTTAATTTCTTTTGTGCTGTTTTAAAATAAAATGAGTGTTACTGACACACCTTGTAGTCGGGCGGACTGCCCCACTCCCTGAGAGTGGGGGCTGCGGCAGGCCAGTGGGCCTGCGCAGCCGGGCAGCCAATTAGAGAAGAGCTAATTGGGAGCCAATCAGGGCCTGGCTCAGCCCTATAAAACGACTGCTCAGGAAGGTAGCAGTCAGTCTGTCACAGAAGGGGGTGTGGATGGACTGAGGGGCACTGCCGGAGGGCAGTGGTCCTGAAGAGGACGCCTCGAGCTGGAGAGCGACGTGGACTCAGACACCAACCAAGGGCGAGACAACGGGCGGCACACCATCAGAAGAGGGCACTCCACTGGACTGAGCTAATTCCTGGAAGTCACCAGCAGGAGGCGCCGGGTGCTAAGTCCCAACCCTGTCACACATCTACACAGGGTGTGCATGTGTGAATCTTCCAAGGACAGAAGGTGAGATGGAGTGTACACAAGAATTTATGAAAGAGTGATATAGAAGCATGTCACAATGTTGCAATTCATGGCTTTGTGAACAGACAGAAAGCAAAGTGGGGGATTCTTTCTCCCCCCTCCCATGGCAATACAATGAATATAGCCTCTGTTTCATTCCATTGGAAGACACTTCCACACCTGCTGGGCCAAGCCTGCTGCCTGGGACTGCGGGTGCTACAAGTGACCAGCAGTGGGCCAGAAGGAGGAGGACCATGCAGGAGCTTTTGGAGACAGGCAAGGAGGAGCAAAAAACACCTTGCTTTCAAAAGAGCCAAGGAGGAGAGGGACACGGTCCATAAACAGATTCTGCTCCACGGGTTCCTGGATGAAGAGAGGAGGAGCAGGAGGCAGGACCGATTGCTCAGTGAGAGAATTCTGGATATGTGGGCCAGCTAGATGGTTCATCCAGCTCACATCACAATGCCATCACCAGTGCATGTGCCAACTGCAATGTCTGCAGGTGCACAGGTCCATGTAGACATGACAGTGGAATGGTATTCCTGGTTCTGGTTCACAATGGTTGGAGGGTGGAGTTTGTGGCAGGGGCAGTGAGCAAAATAGCAGATGGGGTTTCTGTTCCAAGCTATTGACAGTTGTGTGTCTGAGAAAAAGATCCTCTAACCCCGTCCAAGAGATGTATCCGTCTCCAAGAGTAGTGAGGTGGCAGAGCACATAACGATTTATGCCATATACTGCACCTTTTCCAGTCAGCCCTGAACTCTCCAATTCCCTGATGAATGTTCTTCTGACACTTAATAGCTTGTATATTTTCGCTGTAACGATTATTCAGAGGCTCAGCTAAATCGGCCAGGTCCCGCTCCCACCTGGTGCCTCACTTTTCCCCTCGCTGAAGTGGGGAGAATTCTGACCCATCTTCAGAAAGTGTTTGATCCTCTGCTCTTGCTTCCCAAGTCTCTGCCCTCCTTCACTCCTTGCCACACCCCAGCCTCTGCCCTATTCTCCAAATGTACATGCCCATGTTAGTGCCTGTCTCACCCCTCAACTGCAAGATCTCATACACAGTCTCCTTCCAGCAAGCTGAAGCTGCCCCTGGGTTTGGAGCTGGAATCGCATGTCCTGAGAGCTTCCCTTGAATGGTGTATTCACCGTGGGCATGAGAAAGGACAACAGCCATATGCAGGTGGAACATCAACCTCCACTTCTGTCCCAGGAGCAGGATGGCCTCTGATCCCTGCTCCCTCGGATAGCTGGAGCTGCTGAGAGATGGGGTTGGCAGAGCATGAGAACAGCCCATGAGATTAAGAAATGGTGGGGAGAGCCTCTTCCATGGGACATTACGTTGTCCCTCCTTAGCAATCCTTTCTTTCCGCAGGCTGTGCTTTGGTTCCCGGACTCAGCCAGGAAGCCCAGCTCCCATCCCTAGAAGCTTGTCTGTTCCATACCCTGCTGTGCACCAGGCCCTCTGCAGAGAGCTGCCCTGGGCAAGGATAGAAGAACCAGCTGTCACCCTGGCCGGTGTAGTCCCAGGTTCCATAACCCTGACCCATGATCTCCCTCCGCTGGCAGGCTCTGAGCAAACCTGCCCAGAGAACATGGATGACGCGCTCTAGATCCTGCTGACAGCAGCCCCCAGGACACACAAACTCCAGTACATGTTAGAGGTGAGCAAAGGGGGGAGGGGCAGCAGAGGTTTTACCTTAGCCCTGGGGACTCCTAGAAATGGGAGACTGGAAAATCCATGTTTCCATTGTATCCTTCCAAATATGTATTTGTGATACAAACTCACTGGGTGACCTTGGAGTTAACTCACTTTCTCTTTAGGGCATCAGACTTCTCCACTATCAAATCTACCCTGGGGAAGAAGGACATAAGCCCCGACAATCACCTTCACTCTAGGTGTCTGGCCCTGGGAGCCTAAATCAATTGGACTATCTGCCCCATCACCTAAACTTCCCTGTCTTTCCCTCCCAGGGCCTTGTCCTAAGTGCTCAGCTTGGCCCCTTCCTGGCTTGTCTCTGACCTTCAAAGGACTATCCAAGCTGCTGCCAAGCCTGCTCCCCTTGGGGTCTCTCTCCTGGCTGAGCACAGGCTGCCCTTATATCTCTCAGCTGGCCTGGGTCCTAGTCTCATGCTGCTTCTTGTCACTTATTCCTTTCACCCTAGGGAGCTGCATAACCTGGGCTAGGTTCAGTTGAGCTCCAACCGCTTTAATGGCCATCTCACCCTGGGACAGGCTGAAACTGGAAACCTGTGGGCTAACAGTAACTGTTTGCTCTCAAAGATGTTGAAGACGCAACGGAAGAGGAAATCCTTTGCCCTGGATTTAAATTATTCCAACTGAAAGTGAATGAGAGAAAATAAGTCCAGAGTTAGCTTCCTAGCAGCAGAAAATGCAGATTGATAGATGTTAAGGTCAGAAAGGACCGTTCTGTTCATCTAGTCCAGGGGTAGGCAACCTATGGCACACGTGCTGATTTTTGATGGCATGTGGCAGCGGGCTCAGTGGCTCAGCCCATTGCCGCTCTGGGGTTCCTGCTGCTACCCCGTTGCCAGCCAGGGTCCCGGCCACCGGCCCCACTCAGCGCCCGCTGCTGGCCTGGGGACCCCCAGGGAATCCCAGGCTGGCAGCGGGCTGAGCAGGCCGGCGGCTGAGACCCCAGCTGGCAGGAGCCGGCGGCCAGAACCCCGAAGTGGCGGTGGGCTGAGCTGCTCAGCTCACTGCTGGCCTGGGGTTCCATTCACTCAGCCGGCGGCGGGCTGAGCGGGGCTGGAGTGCTGCTGTGTATTCCACAGTAGGTGACGCCAAGCTATATCTGATGGAGGTGGATAGGAGTTTAAAGGTTAGTGGGATGGAGTACCACCCTACCAAACCCAGCGTCATCCCATGCTTGGGAGACGATCGCATAGTGAGAGGAAAAAGTGTGGACAGAGGACCATGTGGCAGCCCTACATATGTCCTGGATAGGGATGTGGGCTACATAGGCGTCCGACGAAGCCTGCGTTCTCGTAAAATGCGCCTTTACAATAGGTGGTGGGGGAACCCCTGCCAAGTCCTAATATGTGCGTATGCACGAGGTGATCCAGCGGGAAAGGCACTGGGTGGAGACTGGTTGCCCTCTCATATGCTCAGCCGATGTAACAAACAGTTGCGAGGATTTCCTGAACGGCCTAGTCCGGTCCAGGTAAAAGGCCAGCGCCCTACGTATGTCTAGCGTGTGTAGGCGGCATTCCTCGTTGGAGGAATGGGGCTTAGGACAGAGTACCGGTAGGAAAATGTCCTGATCCGTATGGAAGGCGGAGACCACCTTGGGGAGAAATGCAGGGTGTGGGCGAAGCTAGACCTTATCCCTATGGAAGACTGTATATGGGGTTTCCGAGATCAAGGCCCTAAGCGCCAAGATCCAACGGGCCAAGGTGATAGCCACCAAGAATGCCACTTTCCAGGACAGGGGGGGCCAAAAACACATGGCCAAGGGCTCAAAGGGAGGACCCGTGAGGTGGGATAGCACTAGGTTCAGATCCCATTGCGGGACCTGGGCCCTGGCGTACAGAAATGTATGGTCTAGTCCCTTTAAAAAGCGGGAGGTCATCTCATGGGAAAAAAACTGAGTGACCCTGCACCGGAGGGTGAAAGGCTAAAATGGCTACTAAATGTACCCTGACGGAGGCTGGAGTAAGACCTTGGATCCTAAGGGACAGGAGATGATCTAGAATAAGTTGGAGGGATGCGGATGACGGGGAGGTGCCCCGCTCCCCCACCCACCTGGAAAACCTAAACCATTTGGCCAGGTACGTCCGTCGTGTAGACAGCTTTCTGCTCTCCAGCAGAATTCGTCTGACATCCTACGAACACCTTTCCTACTCCTCATTTAACCATGGAGCAACCATGCTGTCAAGTGAAGTGCAGCCAGGTTGGGATGGAGAAGGCATCCCCTCTCCTGGGAGAGGAGAACCGGGCGGAGCAGCAGCCTCCACAGGGGGGCCGCTAACAGTTGCAGAAGGGTCCCA
Organism: Malaclemys terrapin pileata; assembly: GCF_027887155.1. Classification (NCBI taxonomy): domain Eukaryota; kingdom Metazoa; phylum Chordata; order Testudines; family Emydidae; genus Malaclemys; species Malaclemys terrapin. The sequence continues at coordinate 173,892,762 of NC_071506.1, forward strand.
TACCAATGCTGGCAGGCCCAATCCGGGGCTATGAGGTCTCAAACCTGTCCCGGGGAAGAGAGGCTGTGGCCTCTAGGGAGTCTAGCAGAGCCCCTATGAAGTGTATGAGCTGAACCGGTACTAACATGGACTTTGGCTCGTTCACCACTAGGCCCAGACCTGCGCACCTACTGTGGAATACACAGGAGCAATCACTCAAAGAAGAACCTTGGTTCATGTGATCATGAGTTAATTCAGTTTAAACTAAATGGCAGTGTTGGGTAAAAATCTGTTTTTGACCTGTTTTATGAAATGTCCATTTAGGATTAGTAAAAGGACAGCTAAGCCTCCATCTTGGATACCCTTCTCCTCAGATGATTTAGTGCCCTTTCAGCCTTTTTCAAATCAAGGAGGGGAAAGGTCAGGGCAGTTAGAGTCATGTGACAGCCATAATCTGCCTACCAACTGCAGGTTATTTAGTGAGTGGCACACCTGTCACTTGGGGCTGTCCATCTGGGTGGCAGCCTGTGTCCCACACAGTTCAGCTAGCTGCAAGGAGCCCCAGAGGGACCAAGACTCATAGGACTTTAAATTCTTGGTCTCTATTAACATATTTGCACTCAACTGCTACACACCATTAGTGAGTGCATACTTGCGCTGGACTACGAGGTCAAGCAGAGACTGTGTGGGCAAGCACTAAAGACCTACTTAAGGGAGAAGACCTGCCCAGAGGGCCTGTCCAGAGGAAGAAGAATACCCAGTTCCTGAGTTCCTGTTTGGTGTCCAGTGCCTCTGATTTTCACCACTATCCCTGTTGGTATCCTGAGTTTTTATCATTGTGTCCCTGTCTTCAGGATATGGTATTGTAATACCCATTGTGGTTTCCTCTGTTTTACATCCATAGGTTAAGAGGGTTTAAGGTCTCTGAGCTTCACACTCTGGTAACTGTTAACAACCAGGTGTGTCTTGCTTATGTTGTTTATTGTCTGAAGGGGTCCTTATCTAGTTTAATGACTACTGGCATAATAAATACATGTGTGTTACTCTGCCTCTGTCTTAATAAATCACCCGATGATAGATGCAGGAGGGGGTGGGATCTGCAGCCAGCCCTTCTTCTGATCTGTGTAGACCATAGTTAAACTGTTTTGGGCTAACAGCAGGATGAACAGAAATAGATCTGCAACAAGGATCCTTGATTTCAAAAGACCTAACTTTTAAAAATTAAGGGAATTAGTTAGGGACATGGACTGGACTGAGGAACTCATGGATTTGAATGTGGAGGCATCTTGGAATTACTTTAAGTCAAAGTTACAGAAGCTATCTGAAGTCTGCATCCCAAGCAAGGGGAATACATTTGTAGCTTCTTGAACCTTCTCCACAGGAGACTCTGGCAAGCGAGTTTGGTCTTGTGTTGGTACCAGGAACAATGTCCCAAGTCTCTTGCTGAGGATCTGGAGGGAGGAGGATCTAGAGGCAGGAGGAAATCCTCATGGGTTCCAGTAAGACCATAGGTAGGGCATGGAACCCCAACCTCTACCAGAGATTTGAGTCTCTGGACCAGTGTGGACCCTCTGTTGTGTACCAGAAATGTAGCCCTCTTAGTGAAGGTGAACAATGCTTTCAGTCCCAAGAGCGAGGGGCAGAAGAGCCTACTTCTGGCTCCAAAGGTGAGCCTTTGTCTCCCTATCAGGGAGGTGCCAAATCACTTGATGCCGAGGTCTGCCAGTGTGCCTCTGGAGATGTAGGCTCAGGGGAGAGCATGCTGGGCTTGCCTCTTGATGGTACTGGCCAAGAAGATGCTGGATGGACTGGAGTAGACCCAGGTAACCAGAGATGAACAATCCTCACAAGCTGCTTATCCACTGGTACCAGACGAGTAGACTCCTGTGCCGCCAGAGAATCTGGTGCCAAAAGTCACAGTAGATCTTGCACTGCAGTGTATGCCTCCGGTATTGTCGGTACCAAGAGGGTCTGCTGCTGCTACATCAAAGGGGTCAGTACTGTGGACTGTACTCCAGAGCAGTCAGTTAGTCTCAATAGCATCAGCTATCAGCACCTGGGAGTGCCTCTTCTCCGAGGACACTCTACCTTGTTTCCCAGCATGCTTGCTGGTCAATGGTGCCAGGGACCTCTCTCTTATATAATACAAGTCCTTTGAAGCACCGAGCTGGTGTTTCTTTATTGGCCCTGGAGAAGAGAGCAGCGCCAAGACTCAGCAATGTCTGGACGAGCATTCCTTACAGATGTAGATATGCTTGGTACCCACTCCAAGCAGACAGGTTCCAGAGGCAGGTACAGGGCAGCCTCCATGAGATGGTGATGAAGTCTCATCTCGGTCTTTTCTGGTTTAGGGCTTCAAATCCCAGCAGATCTAGCACCTGTCCCAGATGTGACCCTTGCTGAGGCACTTTAAACACTGAGAATGAGGGTCACTTACCAGCATGGATGGAGGTATAAAGCTTGGAGACTGAGGCATACCTCAGTAGAGGGTGTCAGTACCCAGAACAAGTGGGAACCAACAGATCCACTAAACTACACTATAAAACTACAAAACCAAATGCCAAGATAAACAATTTCTTTGAAATGGGAGAAAAGCACTTGTAGAAGCAAGCCAGTATGCTCTGACTACTGACCATGGGTAAGAAGGAACCGAGGAAGTTGTGGGCAGTTCCACCCTTTATATCATTGTGCAGCAGCACAAGGCAGCAGAGGGCACATGCGCTGCTCTGATGGGTATCACTAAGGGAAAAATTTCCAACATTGGTGCCGTGGACACGCACACCTGAAGTGGAATGGATACATGCAGTCACTAGAACACCACCCTGCTCAGCACCCTCAAGACCTGGGCAGGATCATGTCCAGCATGGACCAAATCTGAAGAGAATTAAGTTAAATATTAGTAAATCTCTGACCATGTGCAAACTTCAAAAAGGGGATGCTAGAGCTTCAATGTAAAGGGCACCAGATTTTTTCCCTCGCTTCGTGTTCAGCAATTGCTGAACCATTTCAGCTGAAGTTAAAATATAAAAATAAAGCCTGAGGCAGACACATCCAGCATAGAAAACTTCAACCCAAATGGTTGGAGTTTGCCAAAGTTAAGTCTTATAATGGGAAGCGTTGGGCAATCTTTATACTGTAATATTATGCCATACAACAACGAATGGTGTAGCCTGTCTAGAATACTGTGTGTGATAATGGTTACCCTCAGTCAAAAAGGATACTTCAGAATGGCAGGGGAAGGGGTTCAGAGAAGAGTGATGAGAATGATCAAGTGCCTGGAAAAACTCATGAAGGAAGACTGAGGTCATTTACCTTAGAAAGGGGTCAAATAGGGTCATGATAGCAGTATATAAAAGTCAATGGAGAGCAGATGGGGAAGATCTTTCTTCTATTAAAAGGCAAGGACATTCAATTAAAAGGTGGGAATGTCAAAGGAAATACTTCTTCACACAATGTGTGATTAAGCTGTGGAACACATTGCCACAGGAAGTTGAGGTCAAGAAGAAAACATTTACTCAAAAACTGCTTCACTTCAGGTGTGCATGCGCCTCTCAAATCTCTGGATTGGAGATTTGTCAGCCATGTCTGTTCAGTCCACACACCAAAGCTATAAGGGCTATGTGGGAGAACCACCTTCACTTCCTCGTCTATCCAAACTTCCCACAGAGAACAGCCTGACGCAGAAGGGAAGAGTGGGTAGTGGAGCACCCATGCGGCGGGGCGGGGGGGCGGGAAGGCAAATCTCAAAAAACAGAGTTAGTACACTGGGTTAGTAATCTTTTCTTCTTATTCCAGTAGTGTCTCTGTGCATGCTCCACTTCAGGTGACTCCTAAGCAGTATCCCCACAGGGAGGAGGGAGCATCAGAATTGAGTTCAGAACTCAAGACAGAATTGCGTTACCCAGTGCTACTTTGGATCTAGTGGCATGGATCAAGGCATAGTGCTTAGAAAATGCATGTATTGAAAACTATGTAGCAGTACATTACTCAGATACTGGAATGTTTTTGAGTAATGACATGGACATTGCTTGTGACCTGGTAGTATGTGCTATCATCCTGCAGGGGAGGGAGGGAAGGTTTGAGGACCAGCTTCATAACAAGCAACAATACAATCTGAGAGCCACCTCAACAGTCTATGGGTGGAGACCGTGGACCTTTTGGATCTATCTGTGATGGAAACAAACAGTCGACGTGACTTCTGAAATTGCTTGGTTCTCTCTAGATAGAAGGCCAAGCTGCTATATGACCCAGGAGCTGTAGCCAGTTTCTTACTGAGGTATAAGGACTCCCTAGAATGGTACTTACCAGATTTAATAAGGTTATGAATGGGGAGGTAGGCCCTGGCTATCAATGAATTCAAGGATGCCCCTACAAAGTCTATTTGCTGTAGAGGGGTTAATGTGGATTTTCTTACACTGAGCTGAAGATCTAATTGCAAGAAAAGGGAAAAGTCCATCTAAGTAGATGACAATACTGCTTTGTACCATGGACTCTTGATCAGCCAGTAGTTGAGGAGAAAACTATAGAATTGAAGTGGATGAGATCTCTGGACAGTTTGTGATTCTGATTGCTTGATAGTTTGCCAGCCGGAATTGCAGGGTTGTGGGTAAGCAGGATTTCTGTCCAAAGAAGTCCGAGCACTTTTGGGTCATGGTCATATGGGGTAGACTTGGATAGCATTGCTTACCCAGTTTGTTCATGGCATCTACCTCTAGAGAATTAGGTGATAGGTGGGAGAAAAATAATTCAGAGTTATTGGAGGGAACATAGTATTTTTTATCTGCCTGTTTGCAAGCTAGCAGAACCATAGCAGGTGTTTGCCAAACAGTCTTTGGGGGGCCGTTAATAGGTAATGCAACTCTGGATGGTGTTGCTGATTGTAAAATGTCAAGCAACTTGTGTTGGAAATCCTTGAGCTCTTCAAGAGGTATTTGAAGAGTATTGTCACCCATTCTGAGGTCCTGAAATTGCTGGAAATCAGCCATCCAAGACAGCTGACAAGGAACTGAGGGCAGCCTGCCTGTGCAGCCTTATAAAGCCTCAGTGTGCAGCATGAGGATATAGAGGATGCATGTGTGAGCTGAATGGACACTGCTAATGAAAAAAAAAATCTGTGATCGAAGGCTCAAGAGGTACATGCACAGCTGAAGTGGAGCACCAAAAGGGACGCTACTCAAAGAACCTAACAATATTCAGGAAAGGGATTGGATATTTATATTGATCAAGAATATGAATTGTTAAAATTAGGAAAGTTTAGAAGCAATATTAAACCTTGTGCTTCAGGGCATAAGCAAATTTCTAAAGATCAGAATGAGACCTCTGCAAGAGGGAGATTATCCTACATCTGCTGACTCCAGGCTATGCCTTCCTCTGAAGTATCTGGTTCTTGCCCTTGTCAGGATTCTAAACTAGATGATTTGGGTGTGATCCAGTATGACAATAACCATGTTTCCATCCTGACAAGAGAGGTTACTTGAGTTTGGGTAGTAGTTTGATTTTAAGAAAGTGTGAGAAATTTCACAGCTGAGAGGCAGGAATGTAAGAAGTTCTTAGTTATAAAATTGGGATGGGGAAAAAAATTATGGAGTAGAATGGATTAATAGGCTGTGGAGGTGGAGACCTAAAGGCATACTTAGTTGGCTATCCAGCCTCCTAGTGTTTTGCCATGTATTCTGAATAAAATTCTCCCTCGCCCAAGCTTTTCTCCTGTGGTTGCACCTATGTTCCATCTCTCCAAGATGGAATATTTGTTTATAAAATGGGTTTTGTAAAGCAACAATCCATTCAAACATCCTCAATTAAGTTAATTAGAATTACAGTTTGGGAACTAGTGTATGTAATACTTATTTGCTTCCCAGGGAAGAAAAGTTTAATTCCTATTTGTAGTGCTTGCAGTAAGCCAAGCAGTCCATTTCACTTTTGAGTTTGGTAGATCTACTACAGTGAGCTAACAGCCTGGCCAATTTCCTCACTATTTCTTGGACATAGTGGAGAGTGGCAGCATTCCATTCAGTCATTCATCTGCAGCAGACAGAGCAGCAGGGGGCATACTCTAACTTTTATCACTGATATAAGGTACTTAAGATCAGTTATGCTGGTGGAGGTTCAGGAACCCGCTCATTCCCCTTATGCCATGGTGTGGAGTGGTTGGCACAAGCATTTGCAAGCCACCTCTGCCACTATTATACCAGCAGAGATTTCCCCTACAGAAGGGAAATTCTCCGCCAACTACCTCCCCATTTTACACCACTTACCGGGTATAGAGTGGCCATAGTAGATCAGAGCATCCTGCTCTCTGTAACTATTATAGTTACATAATGTTTCCACTTTTTCTCCAAAAGACAAGACACAGCTCACTTATCTACTTTGAAAAAAGTAATTTATTTTCATTGCTTTAAACTTTCTACTGTAGTGTTAGCACTTAACATAAGCATCACTCTTCTACTTTCCTATTTACAATCCATTGTACTGTATACTCTACCAATACAATACATAATTTTCAGAAATGTAAGGGAAAATGCACAAGTTTGTAAGGCTTAAAAAAAAAAAAAGAAACTCATCTGTACAGGATTCTCAAGTTTACCACCGAAAATGCAGAATTTATACAAAGCATTATTCTACACAGCTCTGGAAGGGCAGATGCTACATTGACAAAGCAGCAACAAACTTACAGAAATACAATAAAATACAGAAAATAAAGAGTGCATATTTTGAGCATGAGAAACAGTACAGTTAGTACCACTGAAGTTGTAAATTTAGCAATACCCATATTTTCTAGAAACATGTAATTGCAAACTTGGAGAATGTTGTGAAAAATATTAAACATTATATACACAATGAGGTAAATGTACCTTGGTCTTTTAAGAGGTAACTTAAGTTTAAAGCAACTGACATTGAAGCTTTTCTTTTACATGTATAATAATTTCAACACCCTCGTAATCATTTCAATGGCACAATATAAACAAGGAGCTAACTAAAGAGAAGATTTCATGGCACTCAACTCACAATTATTTTGTAAAAAAAATAAAATAAAAAAATAGCCTCTTACTTCATTTGATAGCTTAAAGTCCTCACAGAGTCAATCCCAATGTCATTATCCCTATATACAAAGTCCGCATTAGGATTACAAGTGAAAGTAGTTTAATTTTGGGGAGAAAGAGTGCGAGTGCTGAACAGACAGCTTCTAAAATGTCCCAGAATTCCAGCTTTCAAGGTTGGAGGGTCCCTGAAGAATTCCAGTATCCCAAGTGGGACTTTTCAGTCTTTTTAGTACCAGTCTGTTTCCAACAATCCTCCTTATGTTTGTCCGTAGCTGTCTGGCCACGTCTGTAATCTGAAGTGAGGCTTTAGTGCTACTAATATGCCAATTTAATAAATGCATGAACCTTGAAGAAATGAATGTATAGTGTATGTATATTTACAATAAACATTTGCATCAGTATTTCTTATATCAAATTGTTTTGGTATACCCTTGAGATGATATAAAATTAATATTTTGAATGCTAAAATATTTTGGTCCCCCTGGATGTCCCAGAGCAAATCTGGTGATTTACAAGCTCAGTTTAAAAAATATTAATGTGCGCATATATATGATTTTTACACAGGTAACATAAAAAGCTGCACGTAATATCCAGACACATCCATTCAATAAAGGCGTTCAGACTGTATAATGGAAAAACACAAGAACAAAGCTTAAACTATTTGTGATGTCATCTGAACCCAAGGTACGTACAGGCTTATTCACAATTTTTCTGTTGTGCATTTTATGATATCATTCACGTTTGTCCTCAAAATAATCTTCATTAAAATTGGACAATATATCAATCCACCTTCTTTTTGCAAATTTCCACTACAAAGTGTTGAAAAATTCAGAGGACAAATTTAGAAAAAAATGCAGCTTTCAAAAGAAAGCTATGGTTAGTAGATGGGGAAGACAATGTTATCTAAATATCTCAGTGTGCAGCTGACTGGAGCAAATTGCCTGCTGCAATCCTGTGTATCTGGCTCTAGTTCTTTTAGCTTGACAGTACTGTATTTTTTATAACACAGAAGTGTGTAATATTTTCTAAAATCACAGCTGTGAAATGTATCGATTTCACAGCTATTGTAAAGGTCAGATAAAATATGGTTTCACGAAAAATAAACCCTAAAATCACCTATCCCCAACTATCAAATCCCAAAATACAGAATACAAAGTTGTGGACACACCTGGTGGGTACTCCATAGTTAGCTTTGCATCTAAAATGTGACAAATACCTCTCTCTCTAAAATAGGCAGCCAAACAGTGTGAAATATCACCCAGGGTTAGAAAATTCAGAGGGTGTAAGAACTATGCAAATTTTTACTTGGTTTCGCCTGAAATTTTTTAAATGGGAAGTCTTTGAAATTTGGTTCGGGCTCTAGTTTTTCCCATGGTAGTCCTACTTTGTTATTGTTGACCAATCTCTTAAAAATATATCACGTATCTACAAAAAAACGGCTAAAGAGGTGGATACTGAATAGATCTGATGCAATGGATAGTTTGTTTTTTAAATATTGTATTTAGGGTTATTTTTATCTGTTCCTGTTATAACTGAAGGTTGATGTGCCGTGCACCTAAACTTGATTGATGAGTCCAAGTCCACATAGACACGACTGATTATGCATACAAACCTCACTGACTGATTATGGCCAAGTTTACACAAATTTGATTGATGGCGCTGAGGACATGCAAGTCTGATTGGTTGGATGGGGCAGGCATATGCAAACTTCAAATCTGTGTGTGCTCAGATCCAATCAATCATTCTCCATCAGGAACTTCACTTTTCTGCCAGACTTTATCCTATAGCAAAAAAAGGGGGTTCGCGCTCAGCAGCTGATAAAATATTCAGTCAGCAGTTGCACTTCTATCCCCACACAAGGAGGTCTACAATCCACATTTTATTTACACTTTACCCCCAGTTAAGCATTACAATACCAAGAAACAAAAAACGAAAGCAGTTAGGGTTGCTATACATTGCACAATTCATAGCAGACACCTCAGAAAGCAAGGCAATTAAACCTTTTGCCATCTAATAGTACATATCCTCTTCTCCTTCACTCACAGGCACAACATACCTTACTGTTACTACAGAGCTAGCATATATCACAGAGCAAGCAACACAACTTTACATGCAATTCTAAAATCCCTTCTCCAAATTACCTTTTCTCCACATAGCTACTTCTACTGGTGAAAAATTCCCTAAGCAGGCATATGAAGGTTTAAAGGGGAACAGAGTTAAAATTGCAGTGTGTGGTATACGATTAAGGTGTGTGAGAGTGTGACTGAGAGATGACTTAGGGTGTGTGTGTGAGAAATGTGCATATAGTAATCCATTTTTTTTTTTTGTGCATTAGTAAAGTCAATATTAGGCAAATGCCTGCTACCCAAGCAGATATTTGGTTAAAAACTTAGTTTCAGGACAAAGATTATTCTCCTGATTTCCCCCTCACCTCCCATGCGTTTAACAATTTTAAGAGACATTCAGACGGGTAGTGATACAATCCGTATCTTAAAAGTTTGTTAAAATCCTGTGAAAAGATATACCTGGTGGAGATTTGAAGGTTGAGTAAATCTGTGCATATTTTTTCAGGGTTCTAATGACAACACAAACTATCTTTGCTCTTGTAGTTCTAACAAGGGCACCAGAACCTTCTGGTGTGTGTACCCAAAGTCTTGCAGCTCACCACTGTGTGTATGTCACATACACACAGTATATGCATGTATAATTTGAGAGCAGCTTTTAAGTTCCTAATAAAACAAGCCCAAATATTACAGTTAATCATCTCTAATTATAGATAAAGTTAATTCTTGTCTTTGCAAATAATACTGTTCGAGAAGAAAAAGGAAAGACTTTGAGGAACTGAAAAGTAAATCTCTCACAAATGACTTCAAAGAGTAAAACTTCTTTCCTTTTATCTTAAAAACCTTTAGTCCTCTTGCTAGTGTAGACCAGGTCTTAGATAAGAGTATGACAAACATTTTAAGAGTGCCAATTCATTTAAAAAAATTCTTATTAGATATAACAATTAGAACTTATTACATGTGATGCACAGTTCTAGAACATAACACTGAATTAACTAACTTGCATACCATTTAAATTCATACAGTGGTTTAAGAATCAGATCTTGGTAAAAAAGTTATTCCAAGAATGATGCAGCTACATGCCAAATAGAGAGTTAATTATGTCATTAAGCAAAGGAATAATTCCATTTTTGAACTCTGTTTTGAAACCACAAGTACCATAAACTTTCTATGTTCCTATTGATTTGCATTATAAAGACTCAGAAGTGGCACTTACTGGTATAGTACAATCTATTTTGAAGGCAATGCAATGTTCTGAATAAGTGAAAGCACAGTAACAGTATACAAAATATAGTTGCATAAATTATGTTCCCCACAAGTGAATGAGGTCATTTTTGTAAATCAAGGTAGGTGTCAATAGATGTAAGCTTAATAGCTAGAAAGTTATACTGCAATAATACATTCAAAACCTGAATCAAAGAAAAAGTTTGCAGTGGTTCAGAATACTCAGTTGTACCAACCTCAAATAAAATCACTTAAGAACCCTCAATGCACTGTATACAATGTAGTGAACCAGCTCCAAAACCTTAATGATCTTCATGTCTTCAGCACAGTTAATGAAAAGTTAAGACCAGTAATCAACTTTTAAAATAGAGTTACATGTTAATAAAAATAAAGCTAGACTACACAATGTTTTGTAATTGTCCTGGGAAAGAGGTGTTCATAGTGCACAAAAAAGACCCAAACACAAGTGTTTACCATGTTCACAGAAATCCCGGGGCTAACAACTGATGTTCCTATAAAGTATCAAAAGGCAGCAATATCCTTCTGTTCCCTCAGTGAGGTAGAGCTATTAACCTTCTGAACATGCCACCCAGATTCAGCTATGGATCTTTAAAGCGCTCTTCAGTAGTAAATCCAGGATTACATTTTTATGCCCTCCTGTTGGCTGAGCTGTGATAATGTTTTCTTAATGCGTAAAGCTGTTAGCCTGGCTGCTCCATTGGCATACCAACATTCACGCATAATTTTGGCCATTACTCGTAATGCCTGTAAAAAAATAAAAAAAGAAAAGAAAGGAACAAAGTCTATACATTTCTCTATCCCTGAATAATCATCCTTATTGTGCCTTAGACTCTTAGAATTCACATTTCTGAAATTTGTGTCATTGGTGCTTCTGTGATATGCAAAAAAGCGTGTTGTGGTGGGAAATCCAGATTCTCATTTTGTTTAAGAAAAATAAAAGGTCTCTAAAAAGTTCTGAGGTGAACTGTAACACTCATTTCAGTACACTTATTAGGCTCATGTGCAGAATAATAAAATATTTATGAAAAATGAGCTTGCCTGGGAATTGTTCTCTCAAGTTCTGTATTAGATATGTACTTCTGGTGTTTTGTGCCTCCAGTTGAAAAAACTCAAGAGAAAAACATTCATATGTTACCTAGAACTGTCATGTGGGAATATATTATGTTGCATGCTATTGAAAGAATAATTAATACCTTCTTTTAGTTATCAATTTAGGAGAAGTCTGCATGGCTTCAGAATACTCCATAATTCAACTCAAGGGGGAAAGTTATTCATGCTCTTTGTTTAAACAATGTTCAAGAACTACTGCAGACATTTTATCCTTTCAAAGAAAGTCACCCATTTTTTGAGATCAAAACTGAATAAAATTAAACTATCATCCCCTTATAGAGTTAAGTTCTATAAAAACAGTAATGTTATAAAGTCATATATAAATTTGAACCTTAGCCAAGACCTATGACACCAGAAAATGAACGTCTGTAAAGGGCTGAAACTGCAGTACTAAAAAAAAATGCTGGTCCAATGGAAAGACGGCGATAATCCTTATTCCCAAGTAGTACAAAAACTCCTGAATCATTGTTCCCAGTGTGTTATTTAAGTCAGAATGCCATGGCACCAAGGTGCTAGATGGCCCAGAAATACAAAACATAGAAAGATCCCACTCAAGTAAGAAATGATTACTTACCTGTACAGTCACTATGGTTCTTTGAGATGTGTTGCACACACATTCTACTTTATGTGTGCATGAACCCAGTGCACTCAAGCCAGAGACTTTTGGTCAGTGGTAACTATCGGGGCAGCACATGCACCCTGAGTGTCCCTCATGCCTCCAACCATAGCCTCCAACTAATAGCCACAAGCAGTGAGAAAGAACTGAGGTGGGATCAGGACAGTTCCGCCCTTTGTGTCCTCAGTTGAAGGCATGAGGACACTCAGAGCACATGTGCTGCCCCAATGGGTACTGCAGACCAAAAAAAGTCTCCCACTTGAGTGCACACACCTGAAGTGGAATGTGTATACACAACTAATCTTGAAGAATCCTAGATATTCTAGCTTTACAACCAATATATTCTAGAGGGCATGGGGGAGTGGAGAATACATAGAAATAAAGGGCTTGAAGGGACCTCAAGAAGTCACCAAGTCCAGCTCCCTGTGCTGCAGCAGAACCAAGTAACCCTAGTCCATCCCTGACCGGTGTTTATCCAACCTGTCTTAAAAGCCTCCAAAGATGGGAATTCCACGGCCTGCATTGGAAACTCATTCCAGAGCTTAGCTACCCTTATACTTGGAAATTTTTTAATAACATCTCACCTAAATATCTCTTGCTACAGGTCTACTTTCTATGCCAGTCTACAAAGGAGGCAAATGTGGTTACGTTCAGTGTCTGTATTACTAGACAGAAAATATCGTAATGGCATTATATAACTCCATGGTACACCCACACCTTCAGCGCTATGTACCATTCTGGATGCCCCATCTCAAAACAGATATATTAGAATTGCAAAAGGTACAGAGAAAGACAACAAAAATGATCAGGGGTATGGAACAGCTTCCATATGAGCAGGGCTTTGGAGCAGAGCCCAGAGCTGGAGCGTGGAGCAGCAGGTTTTTGCCTGGAGCTGGAGCGGAGCCGGAGCACAGCTCCAAAGCCCTGCATATGGGGAAAGATTGAGAGAGACTGGGACCTTTCATCTTAGGGGAAAAAAAATAAAAAAAAAGAGGCATAAGGGGAGATACAATAGAGATGTACAAAATCATGAATGGTGTGGAGAAAGTTTTATTTATCCCTTCACATAACACAAGAACTAGGGAATCACTCAACAAAATTAATGGGCAGCAGGTTTAAAACCAACATAAGGAAGTACAGTACTTCATACAATGCACAGTCAACCTGTGAACTTGTTGCGAGTGGAAGGCCAAAATAATAATGGATTCAAAAGATAAATTCATGGAAGATAGCCATTGATGGACCTATTAGCCCAGATGGTCAGGAACACAACCCCATACTCTGGGTGTCCCTAAAACTTCTGACTGCCAGAAGCTGGGACTGGACAACAGGGGATTGATTACTTGGTAATTGCCTTGTTCTGTTCTTTCTTTGAAGCATCTAGCGTTGACCATTGTTGGAAGACAATACTGGGGCTAGATGGACCATTAGTCTGATCCATATGGCTAGGATGACCAGATGTCCCATTTTTAAAGGGACAGTCCTGGTTTTGGGGCCTTTTTCTTATATAAGCGCCTATTACCCCCCACCCACTGTCCCGTTTTTTCACAGTTGCTATCTGGTAACCCTAAATATGGCTATTAAATTATGAGTAAGAACATAAGAATGGTTTTGAACTGTAGGAGGTAGAGTACTCAAGCTAGAGCTTTAAAATATAGTCTGGAAAATAATCTTTTGTAAAAGTGATACACTTAGATTACACAGATCTAAGTAGCAGACTTCAAAAAAAACATGGTATTGCTTCTAAGCTTTTTACCCCTCCATGCCAATCTCAGTTTACTCCAATCAGTATAATATCTTGTGTAATTTAATTTGTAGTATGCTGAATTTAAAATTTGAGGCCACTTAAAATAATTGGTTTAATATCAGACTTTTGCATCAGCACTAAGTAAATGTTCGACAGTTGAGTAGGAGACAAGGAGGCTTTAAGCATCCAGGAAGGCTTGACATTTTAAATTAATGTCACTCAACACCTACTGAGATGAATGGGGTTAGCTCAATGGCTCTCAAACTTTTTTTTTGTACTGGTGACCCCTTTCACATAGCAAGCGTCTGAGTGCAACCCCCCCCTTATAAATTAAAAACACTTTTTTAGATATTTAACACGATTATAAATGCTGGAACAAAGTGGGGTTTGGGGTGGAGGTTGACAGCTTGCAAACCCCCCCCCCCCCCCCGTAATAACCTCATGACCCCCTGAGAGGTCCCGACCCCCAGTTTGAGAACCCCCAGATTAGCTAAATACCCTCAAACTTTGGGCTTGTCTACACAGGCATACTCAGGAAAATTAAGATGAATTAACTAAAGGTGTAACGTTAGAGCACATTAAACTGACATAGATAATCTCATTCAGATGTAAATTGCCCTTCATTCACTTTATCCTACTAAGACCTAAATTTTAAGTGTAGACCAGGTCGACAAAGCTATGGCACTATGGGATGTGAAAAATCCACACCCTAGTGCAATACTTATGCTGACCTCATCCCCAGTGTAGTTGCACTTAGGTCAACGAAAGAATGCTTCTATCAATTTAGCTACCGTCGCTTGGGGAGGCAGTGTTCCTACAGCAATAGAGAAATCCCTTCCACTGTGACAGGCTGGATCTACATTATAGGGCCTTAGCTATACCACTATAATCCCCATAGTGTAGAAATGGCCTTAGTGTACAGAAGGCTCTAGTGTTTCTTCCCTGCATTTTTGCCACCATGTCACTGTTGTGAATCTGTCTACATTAGGACATTGTAACAAAAGAGATCCAGAGAATGGAAATGAATGATTTCCATTATATCATATTTGGCGTTTTATACCTTGAAGACTGCAAACTAAGTACAATCAGCACAGATTATTTTCACTCCTTGGTTAATATTCTGGTAATTTGCCAGACATTTACATGGTCCTGCAATTGTAGATAAAAACTGTCCTCTGAAACATGTGTTATTCAGTTTCTTATATTTTTAATTAGAAGTAATGAAATACATTTGTTGATCTGCAGTGAGGTTTCCTGGATAATTTTGTTTTGTGTCATATGCAGTCACACATTAATTTCATGGACAAGTAACTTTAGCCACTGTTCACGTGAAGGGCTCTGAGAATTCTTTTGTCAAACTAGCCAGCCTTGGTAAGAGAGTTTTAAATTTTTGTGCATAACCACATCCACGGACCAGCATCATATAATAAATTCATAATTCTCACAAAGCCACTAAAGTTCTCTCAGAGGCACATATGAATCTCCATTCTACAAAAATCAAGACAAAAAACTGATTTAAATACTTTAAAAGCTGCAGTTTTCTTGAATTATTTTAGTTTTTTGCACATTTAGTAATACTCACCTCACAACTTTGCCATCTGTTTGGAATATTGGGTCTCAGCTTCTGCTCACAAACAACTTTCCTCATTTCTTCAACTGAAGGATCTGAAGGGACTAGGTCATAGTATGGTAACTGGTAGTCTTCATGTATTCCTGTAGTTTTGATTGAAGTATTTAGCATTTCTTTTTGTTTAACATCACAATTACAGATTTTTTTGTTAACTCATTCTCAAGGGTTTTGTTTTTTTGGGCTGATATAATTCAGAACTTATTTTATACAGTACTTTTAATCGGCAGATTTAAAATCTCTTTACAAAGGAAATAAATATTATCCAATTTTACCAATGAAGTGATTGACCAAGCTCACACAACTGCCTTAATTTAGTGCTTTGTAACTTTTTCGTAAAATGTTTACAGACTTGTGGAAATTGTGTCTTCCTGAATTTGAACAGAAATTGGTTGTTTCATCAGCAATGAAACAAATTAAAGATATTAATAAAAGCTTTTAAAAACAGCTTAATTTGATCCGATCTTTTCATTCTGTATATTACCACATCTACTTACAAATAAGGGAATCACAAAACGAACAAATAATAATACAGGTTGCAATTTACATGGGACAACGTGAACAAAATGCAAATTCCATTGCAAGTATCTTTGCCCATTTTCTTTGCTTCTATTTTAAAGTTTTATTTGAAAAGTGATTCTTTAAAGAGCATGACTGATGCTGTTCTAGGCTTAAACTGAAAATGTGAATCCCAATACAAGAGCAACTATAATCACGCTCCAATATTGGGAGAGTTTTCCATATTGCACTTTAAATACTTAGGAATAAGTCTTAGTACTGTGTGAGGAAGAGCAGATGTACACTTCCCATTACTGATAGACTCCTAGACTTTAAGGCCAGAAGGGACCATCAAAATCATCTAGTCAGACCCTCCTGCACATCGCAGGTCACAGAACCTCACCTACTCCTGCAATAGGCTCATAACCTCTGGCTGATTTCAGAGTAGCAGCCGTGTTAGTCTGTATCCGCAAAAAGAACAGGAGTACTTGTGGCACCTTAGAGACTAACAAATTTATTAGAGCATAAGCTTTTGTGGACTGTCCAGTGGGCTGTAGTCCACGAAAGCTTATGCTCTAATAAATTTGTTGGTCTCTAAGGTGCCACAAGTACTCCTGTTCTTTTTGCGAACCTCTGGCTGAGTTACTGAAGTCCTCAAAATTGGATTGAAGATTTCAAGTTAGAGAATCCACATTTATGCTAGTTCAAACTAGCAAGTGACACGTGCCCCATGCTGCAGAGGAAATCAGAATCCCCCCTACCCCAGGGTCTTGGTCAATCTGACCTGGAGGAAAATGACAGTTAGACCCTGAGCATATGGACAAGACCCACCAGCCAGCCACCTGGAAGAGAACTCTCTGTAGTAACTCAGAGCTCTCCCCATTTAGGGTCCCATCCGCAGCTGCTGGAGATATTTGGGAACAGCAGATTGCTTAAACTGGCATATGGCCAATCTCATCATACCATCCCCTCCATAAATTTATCAAGCTCAGTCTTGAAACAAGTTAGATTTTTTGCCCCCATGACTCCCCGTGGGAGACTGTTCCAGAACTCCATTCCTCTGATGGTTATAAACTCTAGTCTAATTTCAAGCCTAAAATTTGTTGAGGGCCACTTTATATCCATTCGTTCTTGTGCCAACATTGGCCTGTAACTGAAATAAGCCCTCTCCCTCTCTCTCCCCGGTGTTTATCCCTCTAATGTTTTTATATAAAGCAATCCTATCTTCCCTCAGCTTTCATTTTATTAGCCAAGCTTAAGTCAAGTCTCCTCTCATATGGCAGGTTTCTCCATTCATCTAATCTTCCTAGTAGCCTCTCTCTGCACCTGTTACAGTTTGAATTTATCTTCCTTAAAGATGGGAGACCAGAGCTGCTCAGTGTTCCAGAGGAGATCTCACCAGTGCCTTTTACAACTATAAAAAAACACTTCTGTCTCTTCCCGAGATGATCTGTGTCAGAAAAATTGCATTTTAAACTAGGTATCTGAACATTACCTGCACATATCCTTACCAGTGCAGTCAATGCCACACTTTCAAGGGCACCAATTTTGCCCTTTTTTAATATGACTTTGGGGACAAATTCTGCTCTGGTATAAGGAGAGGTGGCTCTCAATTTCAAGAGGAGTTTCTTTTACTTACTCCAGGTTTAGCCATATATCATTTACGGATAAGCCCTCGTTAAGAAACTTGAGAGGTGCTCATTATTTGACACTAGTTGACTGAAGCAAAAGATAAAATGGTTTTAAAAACTAAGTATAAACCATGGAAAGTATGCTAAATTATGTAATAAAACAAAATGATTATGGAAAATAGGTATGCAAAACTGTTCAGAGTCTTCAAACAATCAGTACAAAAACTTATAATTTAATATGCTCCATTTAGGATTGTCACGTACCACCAATTGAACATCGCCGTGCTATTTCCCAGAACACTAATCCCATCGCATAGATGTCGGCTCGCTTGAATGACTCAAAATGTTTCATATTTATGGAATCATCTAGGACTTCAGGAGCCATGTATCTATTAAAAATAAAAGAACCAAAATATCTTATGCCATAAAATGCATACTGCACTAAGCTTTTTCAGTATTTCTTCAGCTCCAACACATTGAACAAATCAGCTTAACAGAAGTCAATAAATTAGGAAAATTATGACGTACTACTTAAAGAGCAGAATTTTCAAAATCACTGCATGTTGGCCTAATTCTGATTCCATTAAGGTCAGTGGTAAAATGCCTATTGAATTAGTCAACAGAAGCAATTAGGCCAATCCTGAGTGCTTTTCAATATCCCACCCTATGTCACGCACCAATCTGCATGGCCTTGGTACAATGAAAAGCAGTTACTTCCAGGTGTTTAACATGTGATCCTTGAGGCTTGTGTTTGTGGTCCTCAACTGTTAAATTAATTACTGTATTTGATTACAAAGTGAAAATATATTCAATAGCTTTATTCCAGCAGGTGAAAGGAGGCAAGAAGCAAAGCAGCTTCTGAGCTACTGTCATTTTCGGAAGGGGAAATGATAGCGAGACAGAAAGCTGGAGCCATAGAATCTTCACAAGGGGAGGGCGAGCAAGCAACCCAGTGGCTGCAATATCCAGGAGACACACAGAGACAGGAGTCGTGGCAGCAGCAGTGGATCTGTGGGAGAGGATAATTACTTTTGAGGAAGGGGGCAGGTTGAAGGACAAAAGAGGAATTTTGCATTGGGGGGCATTCCTAAAGAGCATGGGGAAGAAGGGAGTTAGAATATGTTGCTAGACATGCTGGAGGCAAGAGATGCTAAAACCCTGTGGGCTGTGTTGGAGGGAGGCATGGCTGGGACTGCTAGAGAATGGAAAAAACGTTTTACTAGCCATACAGTAACTGGTTCTTTGAGATGTTGTGATCAGCGTGGATCAACTGCAGATTCACATGTGCCTCACAAGCAAGATCTGATTGTTTTGCATACTGATATTCATTGGGGCCACATGAGGGTATACAGAGCAGAATGCAAAGGAGGATCAGGGCCAATGTAACAGAGCACTCTAAAAAGAAGGGGTGGAGGTTGGATCATAGGAGCCACACTGACATGTCGAAGAACCACACTAATAGGTACAGTATATGCCAGTGTGGATCCTCCTCTAGGTGACTAGCAAGTAGTAGCCCCTCAGGAATGAGGAATATCAGCTGCATCATTTCAACAGTGCTAATAGTACTGCTTTCTCATACTTGCCATCTATTCTAGCAGCTAAATCCAATGCATAATGTTGGACAAACGGTAATGGGTTACTCCATGTCATCTCCTTGGAGATCTCAAATTGACATTTTTAAACAGGCAGAGGATAATTGCTTGAGTTCTGGTGAAGTGCCTTGATTTGCAGAGGAAGAGGTACACCAGCCAAATAGTAACAGCAAGATACACTGAGTTATCCATTTCAATATCCTGTGTGGGGACATTGGCTTAACTTTTAGAACACCCAGCTATGGCTATAAATAGCCAGGACAAGAGTCTGAACGATTTGGTCCTGTAACATAAAGCAAAGTCCCGGGTGCATTTAGTGTGTGTACTTTTTCTCCCTGTGCCAAGTGTATCGTTGGAAAGAAGACATGCAGGTTGATTGATTGGTTTAGATAACAGACCATATTAGGAATGAACTGTGGACGTGATCTCAGCACCACCTTTTCTCTGTGGAATGCAGTATGTAGGATTTGGCCATAAGTGCCTGAAGCTCATTCACTCTCCTGGCTGAAGTAATGGCCATCAACAAGATGGGAGGAGGGAAGGGATAGCTCAGTGGTTTGAGCATTGGCCTGCTACACCCAGGGTTGTGAGTTCAATCCTTGATGGGGCCATTTAGGGATCTGGGGCAAAAATCTGTCTGGGAATTGGTCCTGTTTTGAGCAGGGGGTTGGACTAGATGACCTCCTGAGGTCTGTTCCAACCCTGGTATTCTATGATTGTTTTCAGAGTGAGATGGTGCAGGAAGCAGTCAGATTCAAACGGAAATGCCAGGAGTCTCAAAACTACTAGATCAAGGTCCCAGACAAAAAGAGGTTCTTCTGACCAGCAAGTATGTATGTATCATGGAATGAGAAAGGGGAGCACAACTGTACAGGTATCTGGCAATGTGAAATTGTACAAGGTACACTGTAACAGAGTTGAAAGATAGGCATGTCTTTTCAAGTGCAGTAAGTAGTAGAGGTTCTGAGGTACCCTGGCCTGGACCAGGTCCAGACAATGCTAGGCTGTCCACAAAATAGAGAATCACTTCAACTTCAATGAGTAAGTTCTTCTTAAGAATGTTTTCCTCCTCTGAATCAGGATTTTGGGGATTCAACCAACCAACAGTTGGACCATCAGGTACATCAACTTTAGGCTAGATGAATTATCTGGCCATGGTGTTGTGAGAACAGGTTTAGGTATTCTGGTAGTTGGACTAGATGGACACATGTAGTAGGTCAGAATCAAAACTGCCTCAGTCACTACAAAGCTACAAGAATGAGTATGGCCATGGCTCCTGATTTTGGAAGTCACCCTAGGGAAAAGGGAAACTTGTGGAAAGGCATGCAAGCTGCCTTCAGACCACTGCAGAATCAAGGAGCCAAGTAACAACCCTGGGATCATATAGAAACAAAAAAGTTCTGGCACTTGGACTTTATATCAGTGGTAAACAGGTTATCACGGTGGTTCCCCAATGTATGATTATCAGCTCTAATAGACTTCCACAGCAACCATTTTTAAGTGGTGACTGACTGCTCAGAGAGCCCACCACATTGTTGCTGATGCTCAGGAGGTGAAGAGCCATTGGTGTTATACTGTGTTGGTGACACCATGTCCAGAGTTTAAGGACTCCACAAACAGGAAAAATGAGCATGTGCCTCCCTGCCTGTTTATGTAGTGCATCAAAGGTGTTGTCCATCAGGAACTGAACTGTGAAGTTTTGAAGAACAGAATGAAAGGTAATGGAGCCTAGCCTGATGACTCTGAGCACTAACACATTGATGTCCTACCAGGTCCAAGTCCCTTGTATCTGTTACTTTTGGGGGCAACACACACACACACACACACTAAATTCTGCAAATTTTGTCAAATAAATGTGGAAGCTCCAGCATGGCACTGGGGAGCACAGGCCTCTGGCTGCACAGAGGTGGGAGATCACTGTGCAGCTCCCACCAGGAAACCGAGTCTCAGAAGTGAAGCTGCACCCAACCCTGACACAGTGCAAGGACTGGGCCTGCCCCAGAAACACCCAAGGGTCCTGCCCCTCTGTTCCAGGTGTACACCAAGTGTGGGCAGGCAAGCTCAGCAAGACAAGATCCAAGTGTGCTAAGTGTGGGGGGGATCCAGGTGTGGGGTAATCTGGGTGCAGGCAGCTCAGTGGGGGATCCAGGTGTGTGGTGGTGGGGATCTGGATGCACAGGGGCTTGTTGGGAGGTTCTTGGTGCAATAGTAATGGGACTCTGCAGGGGAGTCCAGGTGAAGGTGGTTCAGGCTCAGTGGGGGAGGTCTGGGTGTGGGGGAGATAGAGCTTGGCAAGGGGGTATGGGTGTGGAGGGCTCAGTGGTGGTGGTGGGGGTCCAGATGCAGCTGGTTGGGACTTGGTGGGGATGAAATCTGGGGGATGGGAGGCTCGACAGGATGGTCCAGGTGCAAGGAGAGTGGAGCTCATCGGGGTGTGTTGGGGGGGAGGCTCGCTGGGAGGGTCTGGGCATTAGGGGGTCTGGATGCACAGGGGTTGGGCAGATTGGGGAGCAGCTCTCTGTACAGGGATTCCTCCCCCTGCAGCTGAGGAGCAATGGGTGCAGGAAGCAGGTAAGGGAGTTTGCAGAGCTTCCTTCAGCTGAAGGAGCAATCTGGGGGTGGGTTGGACCTTCCCCTGGATGCTGTGCAAAGGAAGTAGTCCCGTCCTCTCAGCACAGCCAGGACTAGCAGCTGATCCTGGTACAAGGTAGGAGCCACCAGCTGGATCTTCCCTAATCCCGCCTCCTGCCCCAAAGTGATTTACCTCTCTGCCAGCTTCCCTGGGCCCCTGAAACATACTGTTGGGGAGAGCTGCATGACCGCTCTTGTGGCTTACCTTTGCTTCCCCGTCAGAAAGTAATTTTTCTGTGGGGAAGCAAAAGAAATCTGCAACGGACATAAATTCTGCACATGCACAGTGGTGCAGAATTCCCCCAGGAATAAGAATGGGCTCCCCAAAACTGTACCTGAAGCATCCATGATTAAACTCCTTGTTGAGAAGAGAGTAGAGGATGGTACTCTTCCCCCACATGTTTTTGGGCTCCTTTCACCAGCTCAGATCTGCTACATGAGGTAGAATCACCACTACACATTCATCTGGTATTTTGCTGAAGGACAGACCATCCTAAGTCAGAATTGGTGTGGTCAGCAATGAAGCCTAGCAGCCGCAAGTGTATCTGCACGGTCATCATTGGATCTATATTTGGTGCACCACTGCTTGCATTGACAGGAATCTGTCTTTGGATTGGTGAGAGCAAACCTCCCCAGATTTGATCAGGACTCTATAAACTCTATTGTCTATGAGGTGTGATTGACCCAGGCCAGTTGCGTACAGCAGAATAGCAGAAGGCAGATACACTGGCCACTGGATTAACAGTTTTCTGTTCCCTGACTGACCAGAGCAGGGGCTGCTCCCGGCTAATGAGAACACCTGACTCCAATTAACCTGCAAAGAGTCAGGTGAGGCCATTAAGCTAATGTGACCACCTGACTCTAATTAAGGCCCCGCTGATACTATAAAAAGGGCTCACTCCAGTCAGGCAGAGGAGAGCCAGGGAGTGGAAATGTAGCTAAAGGGCTGGTTAATGAAGACATCCTCAAGTTATTGATAAGGGAGCCCTAAGGTAAGGGTGAAAAAGGGAGAAGCAGGAGAGCTGTGGGGAAGTGGCCCAGGGAAATGTAGCAGCTCTGGCAGCGAAAGGTTGGCTGCCAACAGCTGCTACCATTAGGGTCCCTGGGCCGAAACCCGGAGTAGAGGGCAGGCCCGGGTTCCCCCCAACCCACCACTACAGGAACACCTCTTGGGAGGGGAAGTCAGGTCCCTGTCAGGACAGGAGGCTAAACTGTTCTGAAATAAGCCCTAGGGACAACAGAGACTGAGGGAGTTCTCTCACCAACCTCCTTGCTGGCTTATGATGAAAAGGGCTCAGTAGACTGTAACCCTGGCCCTAGAGAGAGAAGGGCTACGTGGAGGGTCACAGAGAGCCACTGAGGCTAGCATATACCGTCTAGACGTGCAGGACCCACGGGGACAAGGTCAGAGCTCTGCCACAGAGGGAATAAGACTTTTTCCATAGTTCACCAGGAGGCCCCACTGAGAAAATAGGGAGATGGGGTAACTTTAGGTATTCTGCATCCTCTTACTGGGTGGGCAGATGTGAATGCGTTTTCTGAGCTGTGCTGCTACTACTGCTATGCATTTTGTGAAGACTCTTGGTGCCATGGCGAGTTTCAACAGCAGAACCTTGTACTGGTAATGGTTGGGCTCCACTGTGAATATTAAGTACTTCCTGAGGGCTGGGTGGATGGCTATGCAGAAGTACACATCCTGCAAGTTGAAAACCATGAACTGTTCTTGATCCTGGAGACTTTAAATGAAATGGAGGCAAGCATTACCATTCTTAATCTGCGGCAACGTATTCATTGAGTCTCCTCAGGTCTAGGCTAAAAGAGAGGAAGACGCTCCCCACGTCAATTCTTTTTGAGGATAAAAGGAAGAATTGGGAGTAGAAGATTCTTCCCCTGTATTCCCCCAGTACCTCTTCTATGGCCCCTAGATGAAGCAATGAAATCACTTTTGTTTGTGAGTCTCTTGTGAGAAGGGCCCCTGAAGAGCAGCTGGCAGGGAAGGGGGCAGTGAATGGAACTGTATAAGGTAGCCTTGAAAAGTGATGTCCAATACCCACTTGTTCATTGTCATAGCTGCCCAAGCCTCTTGGAATGGGACAAGGCAGTTCCTGAAGATAAGCACAGCCTATAGGTCAGCTCCATTGTGGCTCTTAACACAACCATCAATTTTGCTGAGCCAGAGAGCTGGATTAGTCAAGGAGGCAGATGATTCGCATCCACTCACCTAGATTTCTTCTGATGCTGGTATTCTGACAGTCGACCCAGGGGTAAGGAGAAGTCCTTTGTTTTTACTGGGGTTTGCATTTGTAAGGTTCTCTGTAAGGAACTGGTACGTCTTCAGGCTCTGTAATGTGGCTGTTGAGTCCTTGAAAGAATGGAGCACTTACTCTGTTCTCTGGCTGAAGGGCTTAATTCCCTCAAACAGCAGGTTCTCTATTGTGTCCTGTATTTTGCATGGCATGCCTGGAGCCACGAGGCTCATCACACAATGATGGCTGTGGGCATCAACCCTGTAGCCATATCAGAACAGTCCATAGCCACCTGTAGCGACATTCTCATGACCATCTGTCCCTCACCACTGATGATTCCATCTAGCAGTACTTTTTACCCAGGACCAAGATTAAATAGAACAAAGTCCTGCACCAGTGTAAATTTCTTCCCCTGAAGTAGTTTTCTAATCTAGAGAGTAAGGAATTAAAATAGATCCCTAATCCTGAAGGCCTCTGAGAATGCACATTCAAAGGAATATTATAAACAAGAATAAAATAGCCTTGGTTCAAGGGGGAATGGATGAATAAAACAGTAGTAAAGATTTCTGAAAGAAGAATAGCAACAATAAGATATGTGCTGAAGTTGGCTGCTTTCAGTCTGGAGACTTTTATAACACGGATGGGATAAACCTGAATTTATGCCATGTCAGTCTTTTAGTAAAATATAGAATTAACTTTGTGTGGCTCTTCTGTGGTTCTCAGGAGTAGGAATTAATGTTGAACTGGATAGGGTTGATAACATGCTACTAAAGTTTTAGGCCTGATAAGGAACAAAGACTTTTTGTCTACACTGGACAGCTTTTTAGCTGTAATTCAGAATTAGAATAGCCCCAGCATCATTAACAATGAGGGCAACTGTAGCAAAGAATGGAGTAGAGCTTAATTGTCCTGTCTATAATTCTGTTGGCAGCACTGTAACCATGTTGGTCTCAGGATATGAGACAGACAAGGAAGGTGAGGTAATATTTTATTGGACCAAATTCTGCTGGTGAAAGGGAAAAGCTTTTGAGCTGCACTATGTTCTTCTTCAGGTCTGGGAAAGGTAATCAAGAATGTCACAGGTAAATACAAAATGGAACAGAGTGTTGCAGCAAAGGTGAATTATGACTAAAAAGATTTTAACTGCACAGATGCAGCCAAAGAGAAATGAAGTAAGGTCACTATTAAAACGCACATTTTTTAAAGAAAGTAAACCCACAGTTTCCCAACCTGGGAGGTGGGTTCCTAAAGGAAGAAAGAGAGCATGTTGGCCTATACATTTCAAACCTACTCCCTAATCAGAGGCTAGAGACCATTGCCTTTCCCAACCTCATGGTATTCGGTACAGGCAACTTTTCATATTTCCCTCACAAGATATCTGTCCAACACCACGTTACAGGCTAGATACCCTACTCTGCACCGTTCACTTCCTATATTTGGTCAGACAACTATATTACATATTTCAGGCTGATGTCAGGCACCAACTTTCTATTTCCATCTGGCATATATTACCCTATATACCCTTACTGATTTGTCTAAAATAACTCATGTATATGACAAACTGAGACTGGATGGAGGTTATATCATTATACAATAGAAGGCTTTGTGATCGTAATTCACACAAGAAGCCAGTTAGCTGGGAATACAATCATAGAAGTGTAGGACTGGAAGGGACCTCAATATGTCATCTAGTCCAGTCTTCTGCACTCAAGGCAGGACTACGTAACCACTAGACAATTCCTGACAGTTGTTTGTCTAACCTAGTCTTAAAAGCTTCCAATGATGGGAGATTCCACAGCCTCCCTAGGCAATTTGTTAAAGCGCTTAACTACCCCGATAGGAAGTTTTTTCTAATGTCCAACCTAAACCTCTCTTGCTGCAATTTAAGCCTGTTGCTTCTTGTCCTATCCTCAGAGGTTAACAAGAACCATTTTCATCTTCCTCCTTGTAATAACCTTTTATGTACTTGAAAACTATCACATCTCCCCTCAGCCTTCTCTTCTCCAAACTAAACAAACTCAATTTTTTCAACCTTCCCTCATACGTCATGTTTTCTAGACCTTTAACCATTTTTGTTGCTCATATCTGAGCTTTCTCCAATTTGTCCACATCTTTCCTGAAATGTGGTGCCCAGAACTGGACACAATACTCCAGCTGAGGCCTTATCAGTGCAGAGGAGAGTGGAAGACTTACTTCTCATGTCTTGCTTACCACACTCCTCCTAATACATCCCAGAACTATGTTCATTTTTTTTTGCGCACACAACAGTATTACACTGACTCATATTTAGCTTGTGACCCACTATAACTCCTAGATCCTTTTCCGCAGTACTCCCTCCTAGGCAGTCATTTCCCATTTTATGTGCGCGCAATTGATTGTTTCTTCCTAAGTAGAATACTCTGCCTTTGTCCTTATTGAATTTCATCCTATTTACTTCAGACCATTTCTCCAGATAGTTTTGAATTTTAATCCTATCCTTCAAAGCACTTGCAACCGCTCCCAGAGTAGTATCATACATAAACTTTATAAGTGTATTCTCTATACCATTATCTAAATCATTTATGAAGATATTGAAGAGGTGCTGATCTCCAAATACCCAGTACCATTTGCACAATTTTTTGCAGTGCTATAGACACACAGACCCAGATTGAGCAAGGCCTTAAGCATGGAATGGTTCCATTGACTGGAAAGGATGGGTGAGGGGGAAGCCCTGCCTGCCGCAGACAATTTTGTAGGCTATTCGTCATACTGCCATTCAGACCCATGACTATCAATCTCTTACACAGAAAGGAGAGGAAGACACATTTTGAAGAAAAATAATTTGATAAATATGTTAATGATTTTACCTTTTTGTTCCCACTCTGTGGTTTGGGGCAATATCAATTGTATCTGTAGCTGAATCATGTCTCACTGCCAGTCCTAAATCCGCAATACAACACGTTCCATTCTTTTTTACCAATATATTTTTTGATTTCAAGTCTCTATGAGCAATGGCTGGTTTTCCTGCATAGGAGGAGGGGAAAAAAGGGTAGAAGAGGTAAAAGTCCCAAAACAAATCCCTACTACTAACTAAAGAATGTTTCAGAAATCCTCTATTACATATTCTCACCTGGGTGAGGAGTTCAAGATTTTGAGGTTATGAATCAAAGTATCACATTTGTATCTATAATGTGAAGGGCTGATGTGGAGTTATAAATGTAAGTTTCATTTAAACCTGCTTGAAGGAAACAGAAGGATGTGCTATATTGGTAGAACAGCAGTGATCTACATATGTGAAATTTGTAGGTTAATCTAATCACTATATTCTAGGAATTTAGCAGTGATTTGTCTATAGCTGAAGGGGGGGGAAAGTACTAGCTAGAGTCACACTTTCATCTTTGTACAGTTGTGACTATAAAACAATAGCAAAAATTGTTCTGAGTAAACAGAACAATACATTATATTGAACATCACTGGAAGTTGTTTTGGAAAGACTATTCATATGACTTGAGCAGCTAATGCATAACAAAAATGGTGTAATAAGCTAATGTCTTTGGTGTAGCAACAACTTTTTTTATACAATTGTGCCTTCTAGGTACTACCATAATACTGCATGATAATAACAGAAATGTTGAGACAGCACTTTCATTCTAAACTCCTGTGTTTAACTACTTATAACTTTGAGCAAAGATTATCCTTTGGAATAACATTACTTAGAAAACTTAGTTTCAAAGCAGAAGCGTTTGTTTACCACGAACCCCACTAACAATTTCCATGTTCATCCAAGCATACTTAATAGAGGTCTTTTTAAAATGAAAGGAACTATTGAAGGAAAGAACTGTTGTCTACCAATGCCTGTAAGGGCTTGTCTACATGAACATTTAGTTTGTGCTAAGCTACGGTGTGAATCTACACCAGTCTAGTCTGCCACACACTGAACTGTTTGTATGAACCTTGCTGATGAACAGTTAGTGTGCTTTAATCTACTCTGCTCTGAAATGGAAATAGATGAAACCACACTAATGAACTGTTTGTCCATGTGGACCCTGTTGACATGCACTGCTAGTGCATGGCAGAAGCAGACACCAACTTGCAGTGAACTAAATGTTCACGTAGACGAGTCCCAACCTGCAGTTAAAGGAAACTGATCTTGTGAGATATGTCTGCATGATCCTACGGTACTATACTTGCTCAATGCTGCAGAGGAAAGCAAAAAGTACCAAGGCTCCCTGCAAGCATGTCCCAGAAGAAGATTCCATCTAAACTTTCAAATTTTTCCATCAGTTCAAATACCATAGTTAAGGTTATAAACCTATACAAGTCCGAAGATAATGACGACATCCAAATCATTCTTTTCTGTGAATGCTGATCCACTTATTTTAAAGCACTTTACACATTCTAAATGCATTACAATCAATCTTTACTATATACCCATCGCTGTGGATACAGTAAGTAATTAATCACATTTTACAAATATGAAAACTAAGGCTGAGGTATAACTTGCTCAAGGCCATACAGCGACTCAGTGGCACAGCCAAGACTAAACACTGATCAAATTCTGGAATACAACATTTTGTTGAAATTCTAGGCGAAGCTTTCTACATAAATAATTTTCACGGGGGAGAGAGAGAGAGATTAGGTTGGATTGGATTTTTTTTTTTTTTGGTAAGACCCCAATTTGCAACTTCTGTATCTTCAAAACATGATAAACACCAGTACAAATATTTACCTAAAACAATTCCCTTTGGGTAGTGCCTATGTTTTGCCCGTAGCTGCCAAGCTCACAGCAGGACCAATATGCTGCAGAACTATCTTCACTTATATGAAGCCTCATTGGTCTCTTCTGTTCTTTCTAAGGCACATAGGTTAGCCTCTTAAGGACTGAATGCTTTAGTTAGACTAAAGTCTTTGGGTATCTCGGCAAAAATTAATGGGCTGTGGTGTACAGGAGGTCAGACAAGAAGATCTAATGTTTCCTCTGGCCTTTAAATTACATTGTTTCATAGAGTTTATTTCACATCTTTAAATTATAATAACTTTCCTGAGTCTCCCTGTGTAGATAAGCCCTTATAGCTCAGACAGTGTCTGTAGAGCAGTGGTAGGTAACCTGCGGACTGTGGGCCACACACAGCCCATCAGGGTAATCTGCTGGCGGGCCGTGAGACAGTTTGTTTACATTGACTGCCCACAGGCACAGGTGCCTGCAGCTTCCAGTGGCCGCAATTTGCTGTTCCCAGCCAATGGGAGCCACAGGAAGTGGCGCAGGCCACAGGTACGTGGTGGCCACCACTTCCCACAGTTCCCATTGGCCAGGAATGATTAACTGTGGCTACTGGGAGCTGCGGACAGTCAATGTAAACAAACTGTCTCACGGCCTGCCAGCAGATTACCCTGATGGACTACGTGCACCCGCAGGCCACAGATTGCCCACCACTGTTGTAGAGGAAGAAATCAATGTTGCGCAACTTTCCTGACACCAAAGCCACACCGCTCTGCTATTACTTTTCTCCACTTATAGAATGTGTTTTTCACACACTTACAATGGAAGTCTTAATTAGGAGTGAAAAGAAATTGAGACCAGTCTGAAATATAATTTTAGGATTTTGTGTTTTCCTTAGGATACAAGCCATAAGCCACAATCTCTGTTCAATAAAATATTTGAAGAATGTTCTAGGATTTATGAAAAATCCAACTCCTTACAAAATACTGAAAAATCAGCTCCTTTTGCTGCTAAGAATATTCTTTCTCCAGATAAAAAGAAAAAAATGTTTCCAGAGTAACTATTTTTTCTTGTCTTGTTTTTCTGACAAGTAGGTACTGCAGCTAATCTCTCTCAAAATAAAGAACATTTTAAAGTAAACTCTTATGTTTTGAGACTTGAGTCACAGGCCTGTAGCATTTTGGCATATAAAAAAAAATTGAGAAAATTCCACTCAGATGTGTTACATATGGTATTGACATTTTTAAACACTTTATTGGTTTTATTCCACTCACTGAAGGTTAGCATGCACCCAGTGCACTTGAGCTGAAGAATTTTGGTCAGCAGTATCCAACAGGAGGTGCATGAACCCGGAGTGTCCTCATGCCTCTAGTTGAAAGAATAAAGGGCAGGGTCACCTCAACAATTCTCCCCATCCAGTTCCTTTGCACTGGAATCTTGAGGATACTAGACTACAGTAGCAGCAATGTAGTGTGTGTGTATGTGTATCAGAGAATGTGGGTACACAACACATCTTGAACCATAACTACTTTACAGGTAAGTAACCATTTCTGAGTGTTTGTACATATATTCCACTGTAGATGCCTCCCCCAACTAGTACACCTTTGGTGGCGGAAAATCAGAATCTATTTGAACTCTCTTACTAAAGTTTGCATCAGCTCTGGATGCTTCAATGATGGCATAATGTTGAGCAAATGTGTACCAAAGACTGAGCTGTTGCTTTACAAAAGTCTTTGACTTGATCATTGCTAAGAAAAGCCATAGAAGTAGCTTGAACCCTAGCAGACTGTACAGTAATCCTTGCTGGTGGTGTCACCTTTGCTAGGTCATAACAAATCCTGATGAAGGCAGTGATCCAGCTGGAAATTCTTTATGATGTTACTGTCTGGCTTCTCATTCTCTCTGCATAAGCTACAAAGAGTCTTAGTGAGGATCTACCTTTTTATATAGACTGGAGAAAACTGAAAATGCCCTACAAATATCCAGTGAGTGCAGCTATCATCCCTGAAAGCATGTGGTTTTGGAAGAACATTGGTAAATTTATGACACTGGTTTATGTGGAATTCAAGACCACTTTTGATAAGAATTTGTGGTGAAGCCTTAATGAGACCTTATTCTTGTTAAAAAACACACACTGTATATGGGCATGTGACATGAAAATTTCTCACAATATTTTTGTGAGAAATCTTACTAGGTAAGTTTATGTATCATTGTGGGCCATAGATTATATGTAATTCCATGGGGGAGGGTGACTACAGCTCCTGCAAGAACTAAGAGCAGCAGAGGGTGAGATTAGGCAAATTCATTCACTTTGTAACACCTCCAGAGAAGTACCATCACCTGGACAGGTTCACATGCGCTAGCTCAAACTGGATTTCTCCAGAGACCAGACAAGGAAAGGACTCTTGGATAAATATCTTGAGTTTAAATGACTCAGGGCCTTCTTTTCTGATCCAACAAATGGACAAAGTTCTGTCCCAGGAAGAGGGGAAGCAATCCTTGCAGAAGAATTGGAAGGACTGACACTGATCCAAGCCCTCGATGGAGTTGCAGGGGGTGAGGGCACAGGGATGATCGCTGGCAAGCTATTTTATCATGTATATAGGGTTGGAGGGGAGGGGGTTGGGAGGGGGGAGGAAGAGAGAGAGAGAGAGAGAGAAACAGTTTCTCTGCAAAGCTTTTATGTGGAATAAAATGTGTTTGCTTGGGGAAGGGATTTGGAAGGGGTGGAGTTGGGGCAGGGCTGGGGGCAGAGGGGCACAAAGAAAAGGGGGGGCAGCCAAAAATTTTTTTGCTTGGGGCAGCAAAAATCCTAGAGCCTGCCTTCCCCTCTCCAAGGGTTGCAGCTGTCTGGAGGTGCCTGCCTTCCACACCTTCCTCAGTCACACCTCATTCATTCAACAGGGCAATTGATTACAAAGTGGGGGGAAGATCTTATTCTACTTTAGCAAAAAGACATTTTTCTTTTACCTTAATTATACTACGTTAGGGGCCCGCTATAACAAATTACCAAGGTTCAATACTGCTGTTTCGGTGGGGTGGTGCTGGGGAAGGAGGGTTTGTTTCCGCAGGGCAGGTGGTACTGGGGGGGGGGTGTTTTGGCAGTGCTGGGGGGATTGTTTCTGGGGTGCAGTGGGGGGTGTTTTGGGGGGGCTGCAGGGGGTTGGCAGCTCTCGGGGGGTTTTGGCCCTCAACCGTTTTCTTTGGAGTAATATGGCCCTCGCTGCTTTACGAGTTGTGCAGGCCTGTGCTAGCACATAGTCTGGCTTATGGGGATATTATAGTGTATGCAGAAAACTGAGCATCTGGGAAAAAGCCCTGGTCAAGAGGGAGAGTGACATGGAGAGAGACCCAAGTGGTGACAGCTGATTAGCTGGGAGCTTAGAGTGGTGCCATTGGTGGACCACGGAGGGGAAACACAGGAACACTTGCCCTGAACAGCAACGGGGGGGCCTGCTATTGAAGCTTGCAGCTCTCCCACTGTTATTACAACTGGAAAAGCTGTCTTAGGTGATAAGTAGAAGAGAGAACACAAGGCTAAGGGCTCAACTGGCCGTCCCATAAATCCTGCTAATACCAAATTAATGTCCCAGGAAAGAAGAGATTCCTGTTAGTGAGTAAACCCTTATGAGGCCTTTTAAAAATATTCTTACCACGGGATGGGAGAACATTGAACATGCCTGGTGAGGAGAGTGAATGCAAGAGATGGCTGTCACATGAGATTAAAACAAAAACCCTCCAGCCTTATTTTAACATAACTTGGACCTGCACTTTGACTGGAGACTGATGGGTGCAAGTGGAACATTTTTCCCACTTAGCTATTAAAGTGGTTCTACTTTTGACTCTTGCTGCTAGTGAGGACATTTTGATTATGTGAACACACACTCTCCAATGCAGTTAGACACTCATCATCCACATTGAGATGGAGACTGAAGCTCAGGGTGCACAATTTAGTCATGATTCAGAGCCTGTCCTTGACCAACAATAAAGTAATTTGAGGTTGTAGTGATAGGGTTAGAAGATCAAAGCATGAATAATGCTGTGCCCATCCCAGGGCTATTAATCATTCCAGTCAGTCATGTTTCAACTTTCTGATAACACTAATAATCATACAATACTTCTAGATCACAGGGAAACAGGAATACATGTATTAGTGAACCTGGGTTCTAGCTGGCCCTGGAGCAGAAGTGACATTTTGTTTTCTTGGTTGCAAACAGATCTATGCTGGGGAACCCCTATTTGTTGAATATCCACACTACTTTGTTTTTCAGGACCATTTAGGATTTTCAACTAAGTACCTCCTGAGTTGATCCACCAACATGTTCTGCAGGTCAAGCGACAAGCAGCTTTGATAGTGATGTCGTTCCAAATGCAGAAGTCCCAAACTTGTGCCCAGAGGTTCAATTTTCTTGGTTGCAGGGTAGTCCTCAGACCCCTCCCCCACCACCAGTCCCCCTTTTGGGTATGAAAAAAATATCTGGAGTAGAAACCCCTTCCCACATGCTGTAAAGCAATCTCCTCTACTGCTCTCAGAGCTAGAATACACTGTATCTCTTAAAGCAGTACCATCTCATGAAAATGGTCCCTGAATAAGAAAGGGGAAGGTGGGTGAGGTAGGGCAAGGACTGAAATTGGATTGTGTATCCCAGTACCACAGACTGTCTGGAACCATCAATCAATGGTTATGGAGTTCCAGACACTGAGGTACAACAGGTTCCCCAAAGAAGGGGACAGTCACATTCTGGGGTGCAATCCAGAGCAGTGAAGAGTTGTCACCTCTTGGATTTACAAGTGCCTCACAATCCCTTGCCCCTCTGACTCTCCACCTGGGATGGCCACAGCCAGCAACAAGCATGGACTCTAAGTTTTGGGCAGACCTGGCCCAATGCTTTGGATGCTGAAGCCTGCCTGTACCACCACAGATTTCTCTTGGCTTCCACCACCTTTGGTTAAGAACTGGTATGGTGACTCCACACACTCCTCAGCCCAGTTTTCCCACAAAGTGAAAAGTCCAGCCCTGCACTGGAACAATCAGAGGGATATTAAGTTTCATTGCCCTTTTAAAGGAGTCAATATTCAACAGTTTGTTACTTTAATTGGAGCTACAAAACAGTTCAGTTTAAATGCAGCACTGGATTGGTTTAGATTAAAAACAAAAACAGAAGATAGGTTTTTAAGTCAATTCAAGTAGAAGGTAACTTAGAAATGGTTACCAGCAAATAAAAGTGAAAACATGTATCTACATCTAAAACTTTATCTAGCAAGTTTCGGTTCAAGACTTTATTTAAGATGGCCTTTTTCACCCCCAGTCTTCTAGCAGGTTGGTGACTGATCCGCTCCTGGATCAGACTCTCTCCCAGAGGCCCAAAGGTGCTGAGGCCTTTATCTTCTTAGGTCAAAGAGATAAAGGGGCAGAAAACCTTAAGTTTATAGTTCAGTGAACCTGTGAAGTAGATTAGTTCTGAAACTCGAAGTAAAGTTTATCCAATGAGGAAGGCAACATGGAATCTGGTGGTGAACAAGGCTCCATGGTTTATTTCTTCACACACTTGTGTTTACTCAATTGCAAATTGTTTGGTTTCCTGTCATCTCCTTCTACAGCTGTCTTGAGGACCCTATTTACTACTGTATGTAACTGAGGTAAACACAGTCCTTTGTTTAGGATAGATCTGTTTAACAACTTTTGCTAAGGCAGGGCTGTCTGCTTTTGAACATGTGCTAACTGTACCACAGGGGGAGAGAAGGGGGCAGGATTCATAACTGCATATAATTTTGCTACATACATTTCCTTATTATATTAACTAGCAAGTTATTAGTTTTCAAAATAACTGCATATTTTGTACAAATATTACTGCAATACTGTGTAGGGTGTGGTGCTTTCAAATCACAGACAGATAGGGAAGATCAAAATGACTAGAGCTCTGCTCTTGATGAAGCAGTCAAATTGGCTGCCTTGATGTTGGAAGAGGCTGATGGGTAAAGCCTGTTGATGCAGAAGCCTATGACTTTCTTAGTAGAAACTTATCCTGCTTTCAAGGAATCAGCTTTCCTAGGCTGGAAGCTAGGCTGTCAATGGTATTGAGGCCTATGCTGCCTTCTTTTGGGGCTGAGGCATACACTCTCAGTAACCTTAATGTTGCTCTCGATTCTTTATGGCATGTAAAGCCTCAGTCATCTTGCTGAAGAGGCGGCACTCACCAGAGGGCAGGCCCTCAACAGTGGTTAGGGCTTCCCTTGGTGTATGTTGTGTGTGGAGACAGAAAGACCTCTGCACGGTGAAAATTGCCATGGATCTGAAGGCTATAGCTGCTGCATTGAGAGTTGACTGCAGTCATGTCCTGGCTACTAGCTGGCCTCCAGTGACAATAGATTTAAACTCCTCCTCCATACACTATTCAGTAAAGGCCAGCTAATAAAGTCGTATTTCAATAATAAAGTCCGTTAGTTAGTGATTCTCATTTGGAGGCTAGATGCAGAATAAGTCTTCCTTCCAAAGGAATCAGTCCTCTTTGGCTCCTAGTCTTTTTGTAATTTGTAATGTTCCTGCTTCGACCTCCTGTTTTCTGCTCCCACCACCACACTACCTGGAGCAGGATGACTAAAGAACTGCCATCTGGTGGCAACAATCCACTTTCTTTGAAGTCTGTGCCGGAGAAGCTTGGCATGGTCCAACAATCCTCCATTGATGGTTAAAGCTACTCACCCAGTCCCAGTTGTGTGTAATCTAATCAACAGTTTAAGGTTCTCTTGGGCAACTTCTGCAGGAAAAATACTCCTCTGGTAAGGCTCATATGGTGCCAGTCGGTGTACCTGGAGCCCTTATATTTGAAGGTTTCAGAGATATGATTGCCTTTGCCAGTACTGAGGCCACTGTCTGAGTGGCCTGCATAGGAAAGTCTGGTGCCAACATACAGAGTAAGTCTCTGGCTCCCATAATTGCTGGAGGAGTTAATGGTACCCAGTGGTTTCTGTGCTGGGGTCATTTGTACCTGAAGAGTAGATAGTACAGTAGGTACCTGCTTCATCAGTACCTATGCCAATGAGCCAATATAGATGGTACTGGCAAGCAATGCTGTAGTGCTCTTGAAGTTAGCTTGGTACCAAACAGCTTCTGGGGTACCATTTCAGCTGAGATACAATAGTGGAGTCCCCAACAGGTGTGTGAGGATCCTTTCTGGATCTTGAACTACCCTTGAGCTCTGAAGAACTGGATGTCTTGGGGCCCTTAATGACTGGCCCAACGACAAAAGACCAGTACCTCTTCTCCCTCTATCAGAGGTTGAGGGCTTCAGTGAAGGAGCAGCTGAGTAGAAACAGCTGCCAGAGAACTTCTAGGAGGTGAGGCAATGCACTTCACTTATCTGTCCAAGAAAGGCTTGGATTGGTGGTCAAGCATGTATTCCTCCATGAGTAACCCCTGAGACAGGAGTGTCTTGATTTTTAAGTCTTCTTACAAAAAGATAGGAAAACTGAACATCTGTCCACAACATGGTCATCACCTAGGCAGATAAGGCATCTAGTATGCTCATTAACAAGCAGGACTTCCTTACAAGACAGATAGTTCTTAAAGCCCAGGGACTTATGCATGACTATTTGGTAGCAAGTATCACTCCAGGAACAGAAATTAAAAAAAAAAAAAAAGTCTAAAAGGAGAACAAAGGAAACACTATAAAAGTCAAGACATACATACATACTAACTCACTATTTACAGAAGAAAGTGAGCTTATCAGCAGCCTGTCTTGTGCTTTGAGGCATCACTGGAACTTGCAACCACGTGTTGGGAGAATAAACAGAGGGAGGTGGACAGCTGTCCCAACAGATACTACTGACCAAAAGCCCCTAGCTTGGGTGCACTGGGTGTACATGCACTTAGAGTGAAATATATAGACATACAAGCAATCTAAGAAGAACGGGATACTACACAAGGGTCTTTTAGATGTTCTTAAAAAAAACCGAACATCTAAAAAAAAACAAAAAACAACACCCCACTCAAACAGCTATTAAATTAGTCACATTTTGTTGCCAGATAATACATGATCTGCAGATTAATTTACAATTTTAAGAAATTGTCCACTTTTGCAGATGGATATACCTGCACAGCTGGTGTAAGAGGATGTACACATTCAGCTTAATCCCATTACCAAATATAACTACACATTTGTGCAACAATTCAAACGATACCATCTCAAGCAGCAGACAAACTCAAATATGGACAAGGTCTTCAATTGCTATATCTTTCCTATAATTCTGATAATTTTCACTATTGAAATAGGTCTCCAAATGCCCCATTTCCTTTTATCATAAGGATCATAAGGTCACATGAGACTGAACCCTTATAAAGTTACCTTGTGTGCCAACAATCTCCATGTGAAGATGTGCAAGTCCACTGGCAGTGGACAAAGCTAGCTTTATCATTCCTTCCACAGTAACGGTATACCTGTTTAGGTAATCAAAGAGTGATCCATGCTCATGATAATCTGACACCAACCAGAGCTGAGTCCATGTACCATTGTCTGCAAAATAAGATATTAGATGTAAATAAAGTTGCCCAGCAAACCAAATTGCTTTTTTTAAATGTACCAACTATAAAAGTTGGGAGTTACATTTTATAATAAGCTCCATGTAATCAGGTCATTATGTTTTCTATTTTTATTCCAAAAGTGCCTGAAGGCCTCCTATAAGCGTTGGAGCCTTCTGTGCTAGACACTGAACAAACAGCACAGAAGACAGTCCCTAACCCAAACAGTTCACAATCTAAAAGACAAGACAAATAGATATAGGCAAACAAAAAGAAGTAACTTGCCAGAAGCACAGAACAATTTTTTTCCTCAGTTTTTTCCCTTTGTATAACACCCCCTCCCTACAGTGCCAGTGCATCCACTAGGCAAACTAGGCAGCTGCCTAGGGCGCCAAGATTTGAGGGCGCCAAAAAGAGGTGCCCAAAATGTCTGGGATGCTCACCCACCACCGGCTAAATGTGTAACCCTCTTTGATCAGCTCCAGCCGCCAAAGAAGTGATGTAATTCCTCCTCCGGCCGCGCTGCACTGCTCCCTGCTGCTGTCTCTTCCCCAGGGCCCAGTCCTGCCCCCACTCCCCTGAGCTCTGCACAAAGGCCGGGGCTGCTGCACTCACCGGCAGCAGGAAGTACAGAGACCCGGCCCCAGCCGCGCCGCTGGTGAGTGCTGGGGGGTGGTTCCCCCTACCCCCCTAAACCAGCCCCAACCCCCCGGAGACCGGGCCTCCCACACAGAAGCCTGGGGCACCCCCCCACACACGGGGGGGGCTGCGTGGGGCCCAAGAATATCTAGGGATGGCCCTGGTACCTACCACCCTGCCCTCAGCCAGCCCCACACCCCCTGCCCTGCCTGCAGCCAGCCCCACACCCCCACCCAATCCCTGCAGCACCCCCGTGCCCCAAGCCAGCCAGCCCCACACACACGTCTCCAGCCAACCCCGCACCCCATCTGCAACAAGCTCCGCATCGCCCCTGCCCTGCCCTGCCCGAAGCCAGCCAGCCCCACACCCCCTGTCCTGCCTGCAGCCAGCCCCGCACCGCCAACCCCGCACCACCTCCATCCAACCCCTGCAGCACCCCCGTGCCCCGTCTCTAGCCAACCCTACACCCCATCTCCAACCAGCTCCACATCCCCTGCCCTGCCCGAAGCCAGCCAACCCCTTCACTCCCCTTTCTCCAGCCAGCCCCTGCTGCATTCTCAAGTTGAGATTTCCGGGGGGGGGGGGGGGGAGGGGGGAGGGGGGGGGGGAAGGACACAGAAAAATAAACAGCAAAATATGAATGGAAGGGAGCCGAGGGTGGGGGGGAAATAAAGGCCATTCTTACAATTAACATTCCACATTCCTGGGACTTCTCTCCCCTATTCTAGAAGGGAGAAGGGTTTACAGACAATGAAGGGACAACATGTATTAGTATCAAAGGATTAAGAAATGGCATTCCCTTTTCTGAGAAGGAAAAAGCACATAGAAATTAGAACACAGAACTTGGAATCAAGCAACCTGCTTGTTTTTTTTAATCACTACCACTAGCTTGCTGCATGACTGTGGGCTAAACAGTTCTACAAGATGGCAATAATGCACACTCACTTTTCTCAGACCTAGAGATGACATGCACTAGGTACGTGCAAATTTGCCACAGATTTAGATCAGTGGACACTAAATACCAGGAACCTCAAAGATTAAAAAATAAACCACAGAAGATACAGTATGAAGGGAATTCAGAATGTGAAACTTGAATATTCAGTCTTTCACTGGAATTTTTCTTCTTTTGACCCAGAGAGCAGAAACGTCAGTTGCAAGACTTTTGTTTTTAAACCAGACAAAGCAATCCTGCCATTGAATAGGCTTCCCTAATATATTTAAAATAAAACAAAAAACCCTCTTTGAATAGTGGGAGTCATTCAGATAACTTTATCCTTATTGTAAAACAAACCCCTTTCTCTCCTTAAAAAAACAAAAAACAAACCCCTACTATTCCTCAACATAGTCCTATTATGGCAACCATACTCCGCACTACCTTTCGAGTATAAATTCTTCGTGCTAAGGACTCTGTACATCACATATGTATAATATACCTGATCTTAATTCAAAAAGCATGGTAAGAGGGAAAGAAAGGCGAGAAAAGGAAGGTCCTTAGTCTTTCAGACATGCCGATGAACAGGACCTTGAAAGGATTCAGTTTCCAAAGACCAAAACTGAAATCTCAAGGAAAGGTACCAAAGTCTACAAGATTCTTAGAATCCTGTGCGGATAGTAAGGGAGGCCAGAGGTTTTTGGCTATGAGATTTTAAAAATAGAAAATCTTCAAATAGAGAAAAAAGGAGAGAGCTGCATCTGCGTCAAACCCACCAATTTCTGCTAGCGGAAAACAGTGAAGTCAGATCTTGCTATATTCGTGCCAGTACCAATGCCAACAAAGCTCTTGGTCTATGGTACCAGGGACAGTTGAGGTCCAGTCTTAACTGAAACGTTACACAAATGTTTGGTAGAAAAGATATTAGAAATAATCAGACACTATGACCCTTCAAAAGATGGCCAAGAAAGCTTCCACCAGAGTTCT
Organism: Malaclemys terrapin pileata; assembly: GCF_027887155.1. Lineage (NCBI taxonomy): Eukaryota > Metazoa > Chordata > Testudines > Emydidae > Malaclemys > Malaclemys terrapin. The sequence goes on from NC_071506.1 coordinate 173,932,561, forward strand.
CTAGTCCTTCACTAAAAACAGAAGAGCATACTCTTGAGATGTCTCTCTCTAAACCACGGGGAAAAACTGCTGTAGACAAAAACTTTTGTGCAGTCTTTACACACTGTTTTAAGGAATGCAGAGGTTGGACTTGTTGAAGAGGAGGATCCTGAATGGTGTGCCACTGGCAAAATATGTGGTGAAGCACAATGGAATCCATCTTCCACTTGTGCTCTTGAGAGAAGTGCCTGCTGACTGTATCCACAGTCACATTCTAAGCTCCTGGAAGGTAAGCGGCTGTGAGGACAATCTGATTGCATATGCACCAATTCCAAAGCTTGACAGCTTTGGTGCAGAGAGTCCCTCCTTGTCAGCAGATATAGAATATGCATGACATGTTGTCCTTCGTGACCTTTATGTGTTTGCCCTGTTCAATAGTAAAAATTGGGGACTGACCTATCCGACTGCTTTGAGTTCTAGGTGGTTGATGTACAGTTTCCTCTTGAGGTCTACTTGCCCTGGGCTGTGTGGGTGTCCAAATGTGCTCTCCAATCTAACAGGGATGCATCCATCGTTATACATTTTTCAGGGAAGGGTGGGCAAGACTCCTGCACAGATGTATGGAAAGCAGTGCATTTAGACTATATACTCAGCGACTAAACAGTCCTAAACCACCTCTGAAGGCAAAGTAATCGCAGTCTTGCATGGTCTATAATGGATATACCAGCTGCTATGTTCCAACAGCTGAAGCCAGTCCCTGACCCAAGTTTGAGGGCTGATCTGGATTGTGTTGACCATGTCAGCTAGGGCCACAAATCAATAGCAGCAAGCATCTGCCTCTCAGTGCATTGAACTGAGCTAAGCTCCTATTAATTCTAACCTTCGTAAAGGCGTCAAGATGGATATTTCTGAATAGTCAACTGTAGGCCCAGTTTGAGGAAGGTCTATGGCCTTGCAAGTTGCTAGTGAAGTGTTTTACTTGGAACAACTTTTCAGAAGCCAATCATCTAGGTAAGGGAATACCAGAATTCCTCTCTGTGAAGGTGTGCCTCTACTATTGATAAAACTTTCTAAGGTCTGGTCTATACTACCCGCCTGAATTGGCGGGTAGAAATCGACCTCTCGGGGATCGATTTATCGCGTCCCGTCGGGACATGACAATCGATCCCCAAATCGGCGCTCTAACTCCACCAGCGGAGGTGGTAGTAAGCGCCGCCGACAAAAAGCGGCAGAAGTCGATTTTGCCGCCGTCCTCACAACGGGGTAAGTCGGCTGCAATACGTCGAATTCAGCTACGCTATTCACGTATCTTAAATCGACTCCCCGCTGTAGTGTAGATGTACCCTAAGAGACCCTTGGGGCAGATGAGAAGACAAAAAGAAGCACCCTCTACTGACCGACAATAGATCCAGCAAGCTGGGCTCAGTGGAAGGAGCTGGAGGAGAGGTGCTTAGCATACCCCAGCTGATCAGCTGTCTCCCCCAGCAGGAGGGAGACAGCTGATTGCCCAGCAGGAAGGGGAAGATAGATTAAGAACTGAGCTCCAGCAAGCTGGGCTCCTGCAGGCAGGCTTTGCCGGCTTCCCCCAGCATGCTGCATTGCATAGCCAGTGCGGCAGGAAGGGGGCAGGGTGTCTCCCAGCAGGAAGGAGACAGACTGCTAATCGGTGAGGCAGGGAGGGGGAAAGAACTGAGCTCCAGCAAGCTGGGCTCCTGGGGAGGAGGAGAGGCTGGGGCCTTGGGGAAGAAGGGGGTCAGTTGGGGCATGCCCCCCTATAGGGGGCAGGCAGGGGCACCCAGCCACCAGTCAACTGTTTATGGGGTCCTTGGGGGCCCACAAGCCATCAGCTGTTCGGCCGGGGCGGGGGCAGTAGGGTAGCTAGGGGAGTGCTGTTTAGCTGGTTTTTGGCCACCAGCCAATCAGCAAGGGGAACTATTCCTGGAGCAGGGGCTGAGCTAAGAGGCCCCACCTTCTCCTACCTGCTCCTTATGGCACTGTGGCAGTAGCAGGTGTGCTTTCTCTGGCTCTGCAGCAGCAGCACCTAACCTCTCACCCAACTAAAGGCAGCCAGTAGCAGCAGCTGGTAAGTGTATTTCAAAGGGGGTCTTTCTTGTGGAGGGGGAGGAGACTGGAAACCCCCCAGGTGGTTGTGAGAGCCAGCACCTGGCTGCTGGTGGGATGGCTGTCTGCATGGTGGGGGGCAGGGGGCGAGGCCAGAGGCATCTCCAAAACATCCCCTGCACCCCCACAGCACAGAGAGACAGAGTACCAGCCCCTGCCGGGCAGCTGGACCAGGACAAGAATGGGGGCGAGGTGCGTCTCCTGTGGGGTGTGGTGTCCCTGCTTGCCCTCCCTGCCCAGACAGATGCCTGCCTCTCAGAGACAGTGGCCATGTAGTATGCTTGGTTCCCCCTCCCTGGCATCTGGGTGCTGCCTCTTAGGGGGTGAGGGGTGAAAGAGAAGAGGCAGTAGGGAAGGGATAGGGGTGGGGTTGGGTGTGGGTAGGAGAGGAGAGGAAAACTATCAGGGAAAATCTTCATAGCAGTACAATCTCTGCCTTGGGGGCGTGGATGGAATTGTCTCCCAAGGGACAGCTGGAACTATCGGCTGTGCTTTCTGTGAGCTGCAGGGTGAAAACATTATATGTGTTTAGTCCATGTGCTCTGGCAAACACAAGTCCAGGCACCATGTTGGGGGGCAGGGAGAGGTAGCCTGATTTTCCCTCTTCTATCAGAGGAAACCTGAATTGTCTCCTAAGCGAAGGGCTTGTCTTGTGATCATGTTGGGAGGAGGAGGGGTGGGGGGTATTGCTGAGTCCCAGGGTTGAGTAATTCTCTGGTGATGGTGGTCATTAAATTATTGTCATTCACTTTGCACACAATGGCTGGTGATGGTTGTTTAACATCCACCCAGCCATTTGGTCAAGTGCCTTGTTTCTTGGGAATTGCCTTCTGTAACGTCTCTAATTTCATCCCACTCTCCTGTGGGTACAAATTCTGGTTCTAAGGACCTGGATCCCATATTGCCTTGCACTGGGATTGGGAATTAGTTCCCTGCAACTCCTCCTATTGTGCAAGTGTAGATCCTGCTGTTAGTACAGCTATTTGCAGGTTCCCTTGTGTTTAGCTGAATCTTTGGACTCAGTTTAGTGGGGATGGACTCAGAGACTGAGATCACTATCCTGCTCTGTGGATCCCAGCGTGCTTGTACTGTGAATTTTTGGCATGCACATGTGGCTCTATTTATCTCATTGTGCTGGTGCTACTTCCTTGGTGTGATGATAGTGAAAATAATGTCCTGGTGTGATGGTGGTCATTCTGTGCTGTTCATGTGAATCTTGCATTTTTGTATGCTGTGTTGGTGTAGACCTGTTCCCAGGAAATTAGAGTCACAAGGTGGGTGAGGTAATCTTTTTTTATTGGAGCAACTTTTGTTGGAGAGAGAGAGACAAGCTTTGGAGCTTTCATGGAGTTCTTTCTTCCTGAAGAAGAGTTCTGTGAAAGCTCAAAGCCTGTCTCTCACCAACAGAAGCTGGTCCAATAAAAAAATATTTTACCTCACCCACCTTGATATATATTACCCCGCCCCATATTACCTCACCATTTATCCTAATCTTTCGAGATTGTACCACATTTTTCTGACCTTGCCAATAAATAGTACAGTTGCAGAACGATCCTTTACCCGACTTAAACTTATAAAGTCCTACCTGCGCTCTACAATGGGTGAAGATAGATTGTCTGGGTTAGTTTTGCTCTCCATTGAAAGACAATTGGCTACTGAAGTAGATAATAAAGTAATAGATAACTTTGCTAGAATGAAGCTTAGACGAAAGAGGCTGTTGTAGTTGCTTCATAGATCATATTGTTTTGATCTCATCTTTGAAATATAAAAGTAAATAACGTGTCATGTTTTGATTTTATATACAATACTGTAAACCTTTTTTATATTTTAAATGCAAAATAACACACTTATAAAATAATACCATTCTTGTTTTTAAGTAAAAAATAAATATGTATAACAAATTTTAAAGTATGCAATTAGTAATTTGATATGGCGGCGGGTGGCGCCTTTTTTAATGTGTTCGCTCCCCCTGATGTTAGAACCTGGCTACGCCACTGCGCAGAGATATTCTGGTGAGCAGTTGGCCTTCTGCAATTATTGCCTAGAACTGATCTCTGAGTTCTGCTGATAAAACACTCAAAGTTCAGCTCGGTATAATCTGTATGTTGTACTTTGCCATCAATGTCTGGTTGCTGGCAATTCTAAATTGTAAAGTAGATGCCAAATATGATTTTCTGCTCAACAGGTCGAAGTGCTTATGATCTTTATCATAGGGTGTAGATATAGTATGGTGCTGCCTTCCACATTTGTTATCCACCTTGACCACCAAGGAGTTAGAGGGACCAGAAAATAAAAATGTTGAGCCCTTAAAGGGGGACCTAATATTTTTATCCATGGTCTTGCACATTGGCAAAATTGTGGTCAGTGTGTGCCAGATAACAAGGCCCTCCTGGACTCTACAAAGGAGAACAGGCAGAGGAATTTGAGCAGATGAAGCTGTATAAAGGATGTCAGGCAGCTTATGATGTGGTTCTTTAATCTCCTCAAGAGATCTGCAAAGAATCTGCAACTCTTACTAAACTCTGGCGGTTCCAGGACATCAGCAGCCACAGATGGTGGGGGTTGCAGAACTGCTTCATCTAGGCAGGAAGAAGAGATGAAGGGGTCTCTCCACCAGTCAACATCAGCCCAAGTTTCCTGTTCCTTAAGAGGTTTCTTCCTGAAGTTCTGGTCTCCTAGATAAAGAGGGTGATGGAGGGTGTCTATATCTGAGATGGGTAGTGCTTGAGGCACTAGTTAATTGCTGATGATAGGTCACCCAAGAGTCCCAGTATGGCCAAGTGGGTGGTGCACATGGCATGGGTGGAGACATCCATGGGTGCTGATACCAGCAAGATTGTGGGCATCTCTCACAAGTGATTTCAATTTCCTCAGAGACCTCTGGAAGAGAGCTTCTATAGAGATGGAGAGGAGAGTCTTGGACAGATATTTGAGAGACCAAGTCAAGATCTTCAGAGTGATTTAGAAGAGGACGATTCTGATGAAGTGGTGGAGCACCAGAAGAAACTTGAGCTAAAACTGTCAGTACTGGACAGATGTCCAGGGATCTGGAGGACATTGGTGCCAAAAGACGACTGAAGCTGAGCAGTGGTGATTCGGGCATCTTGGACATGGCTAGGTCTTTGGAAAAAAAAAATGAAACTCCTGTGGTACTGGAGTGTGGTTAGTATCATGTTCATGGCGTGAGCCGAAGTAATGGTAGCTGAGGGAGCTGATGGTACCGTGAGTCTCTAATGCTCTGAGTGGAGTACAGATGGAGCCCATGCGATTTTCTTCAGTACTCACTGAGTAGCAGTAGAGCTCTTTGTGATACCCCGTTCCCCTGATGGTACTGGTGGCCTATCAGAGACTGACATTTTGAAATCTTTAGGCTTAACAGTACCCTGGGTACCTGAGGAACCATCAGCCTCGTGGGTACCAGGTCAGAGTCTGATGGGTGCTGAAGTGGCTGGACTTATCAGCAACTGACTTCTCTGAGGCAGATTCCTACCTGGAGAACTTTGGGCATGGCCTATGGAAGTCCAAAGAGGAAAACCCAAGACTCCTCTCATAAATGTCCTCGAGGAGTGCGGCTCGGAGACAGTAGAGGTAGCAGACTTATTTGAAGACCAGCATATAAGGGGGTACCCTGGCCGGGGTCAGAGACTGGGTGCAGCAAGCTCTTCATCATGAGGAACCAAAATTTGATCTCCCTGTTTTTTCTGGCTCTAGATTTTCATGCTAGACCAAAGGCACTTTTTGGAAACATTAAGTTCCCTGAAGCAAAAGATGCACCAGGAGTGTTCATCACATACCAGGATTGCCTCCCGAGACGATAGGCAGAACTGGGCATGCATGCCCTTCCAGTAACAAAGCTTGAGGAGGGGAGAAACTATCCAGGGGGTAACAATCCTTAAAGCTTTTTTTTTTTTTTAACTGATAGTTTTAAACAACTACAGCCAGTACTACTACTAAAATAAACTACTATAAGAGCTATGGGGGCACAGCTGAGGTAAACTCAACATGGACAACTGCTAAGACTCAGTCTCAAGTGGAGGCAATTTAGAAGGAACTGAAGGCAGTTAGCCAGCACAGCATTATACAAAAGTGCGGAGCATGAGTAACACTGCTACATGAAATCTCCGCTCAGAGGCGCAAGCTTCTTTCAGGGTGGGGGGTGGTTAATGGTTAGATTTATTGACCTTGGACCTATTTTTCACAACAGAAAATATTTGCAAGCTTTTTAATCTATATCTGTATCTATATATATCTATATAGATATTACACACACACACACACCCCTCTATCTCTATTTCTCTCTCCATCCTTATCATTCTACCTTCTTGTGATGTACTGCTAATGATGAAATATATATATATATTTCATCATTAGCAGTACATCAGAAGAAGGTAGAATGATGAGAAGGTTAATCTATGTATTTAGTCATGTAGAGGTTCAGACCAACTTGGTCTGAAGCACACTAATATTCTTCACACACACACACACACCCACCCCCCACACACCCACCGGGCTTGCATGTGTTATTGTAGTTTAAAATAGTTTTAATTCTCCATTTCTTTTTCTAAATACTTCTGAATGGTCTGTACTCTTATTATGAGAGGTCCCTCACTTGCAATGGTCTCTTCACCCTTCCAAATTTTAAGTGAATGACTTTCACATACGTTTGACAAACTGAATGCAGGTTCTGAAAAACATATTGATGAACTCTAAGCAAACTTTGTACACTTCAGTTTTCCTTAGGGAAACTAATTTGATAGGATATGTTAGGGACATTTTAGTATTTGGTACATTTAGCATCGGGCTTTGACTAGTTCTAGGACAACTATGGAAAATGCTATGTTGATATTGCCCATCAACCGGGGGGGGGGGGGGGGGGGGCAAATCTATTCCCAAGAAAAAGATAGGAACTGTTTGACTTGGGTGTTTTTGCAAGTCTGAGAAGTTAAATGTTAAAATCTTCTAGTAATGCTTTAATAAAATCTAAGTCATAGCTGGATTAGGTCTACACACCTTCCCAAAATAGAAGGCTGCCCATCCCTTGAAAGCCAAAACTTCCTTGTCAATTTTTAGGGTGTGACTTTTACTTAAGTTACAGGAGCTGACTGTTTAATTACAGATACAGTCATATTATACTATATAAAGGAAAGGGACAGCAGAGCTCAACTGGGACTAGTATACTACTCCATATGTAACTGTGGTAGTAAAACTGAATTAAAAAGGAGTAAATCTTATTCGGGGGAGTAATTGCTTAACTTGTCACAAAATAAGAAGGAGTGGAGGCTAAACAGCTTGCTGGGAGTGCAGTGAATTGTTGATGTAATCGTGGCTGTTGCCCAGATAAGTTTTGAATGTAGCAGAAAGTCAGAGCACAAAAATATGCATATTGACCATATGACAAGCAGATTTACAGAAATGGTTCAGTAACTATATAAAACTGAGTTGACTAGACAAGACAATTCCATTTAAATGAGGCTTAGTATGTCTGTGTGCAGGTTATACATAGTGTGCTGCCTAGTTTTGAGATCTCAGTCAATTGTTTGTTTTTTTGAGGTAAATTGTATGACCAGTCATTAAAAAGTTAAATAAAACAAATTTCATAAAAAAAAACCCTCACATGTAATCCTCAATTACACTGCAGCAACCTTTCCACAAGCATCAAAGAACATGAAATGTCCAGAAAGTAGCATTTGTATTTTCAATTCTCATGAAGAGTTTGAAATAGGAGTACATATATAATCAATAAAAAGTGAAAAGTTATCAAAAGCTTACCTTTATTGTCTGCCGCTATAAATCCAAGGATATTTTCATGACGTAGCATCACAGTTTGATAAATTTCTGCCTCACGAAACCATGAGCGTTCTTCTCTTGAAGAGAATATCTTCACTGCAACTTCTTCTCCTCTCCATTTCCCTCGCCAGACTTCTCCAAAGCGACCTTTCCCAATGCTTTCTTGAAGTATGATGGTCCTTGCAATTGTTCTTTGAACAAGTAAAGGTAGACCTTAAAAAAAAAAAAAAAAATTGAGCTTAAGCTCACTCAACTGTTAATTGAAAAGATCTGTTGCTTATAAAGCAACAGATATATAGTGCTTGCCTTGATTAGTTAAGAGCTAGGGATAAACAACAGTCCTCCTCACCTTACTTCATACATAATCTAAATTAGGAGTTCAATTCTTTTGGAAGATCGGTCCTTTTAAGACAAGTCTTCCTAAACATTTATTTGTTTGGCAACCTTGAAAATACGAGGAATCACAAGTACCAAATGATTAAATCAAATTCTAAAGATGGATTTGTAACAAATACAGTAAATGTGAAATTAGTTTTGAGTTTAAAGTTTTAAACTACTCATGCGTTATTGCATTCTACATTAAATGTAGCTACCCGGGAAGACATTTGGGCATCATTCCGAAAAGTGGTTTAAAATTATATTTATTTATATATTATATATACATACATACATACACACACACACATTTTTTATATATATATATATATATATATATATATATATATATATATATAAATGCAGCAATGTATGAAGAAAAAAATAAACACACCATTGCATTTTAAAAAGTGATTTTATTAAAAACAACAACCAAAAAAAAACACACACCCTCATTTATCAAGCTCCATTTCTAGTCACTCTACCACAAAAACTGTAGAAAAAAAAAAAAGTCCTGAGAAGGAAAAGAAGTTAGACACATTAAGAAACTCATTTATGAGCGAAGATGATACAGTGGTTAGAGTGCTAGCCCACTCCAGCACAGCCTTCCTATGTGCCCTTGGACGAGTCACTTAATCTTAGGTTTCACTATATGCAAAATGGGGATAATAGTTGGACACCTCTGAGACAAGGAAGTAATTACTGGTATCCCTTGCCAACTTCACTGGTTAGCCCATTTTCAAAGCCTACTGGGTTATTTTGGTTAGCAGGAGAAATTAATGATTGATCAGGGGGTTTTTTTATATTATTTTTAATAAAAACACACAACCTTGTTATTTACAAAGAATGCAGGAAGTCTTATATCCCTGAATACAACAGGAATAATCAAACAGCAGGAGACAGTTGCTTTGCTCACAGATCCAAGTCTATTTCCAACCAGCACTTCACCCAAAAGCTCTCTGCATTTTATTTGTGTGTGTGTCAGGATCATGCTACCAGAGTTTCTCCAGCTGCAAGGCCACATCCACACAAGTGAATTCAGAGTGGCACAGCTGTACTGATGATGCTGTGCTGCTGTAAGATTGCTTGTGTAGCCGCTCTATGCCAACAGGAGAAAGCTCTCCTGTTGAAATAAAACCACCTCAATGAGCAGCGGTAGCTATGTCAGCAGGAGCAGCTCTCCAGTCAATGTAGTGCCGTGCACACTACCACTTATGCTGATAACATTTATATTGCTCAGGTGGTAGCGTAGACATGGCTAAGGCTTCCTTGGGCATGTCTATACTGGCAGAGTTACAGCACCGTTCAGAGCGCACTGAAGAGAAACCGCTGTTGTGTGTTCACACTGTCAACTGCCTGCACAATAGCATGTTCACACTTCTGGCACTTGCAGTGGTATTGAGAGTGGTGCACTCTGGGCAGCTATCCCCCAGAGCACCTCTTCCTCTTCTGCTGCTAAGAGTTGTGGGAAGGCGGAGGGGGTCACAGGGCATCCTGGGCCATGTCCCAATGCCTCGTGATGCATTGCTTTGCATCCCAGCAATCCCTGTGCTTTCATCCACATTTGGTGCCATCTTTCAACGGTTTCTGTATTGCATGCCCTGCCTCTTCAGGCTGCAAGAATGGATCCCGAACTGTTGACCAGTATGCTGCTCACTATGACCAACCCGTCACAAATGGCAGTGGAGTTATTCCTTAAACTACAAAGGCAAAAGGAGTGCGACATTGATCTCGCCATGTGTAGTAGCTACGACACGAGATTGCTTGCGGCATTCATGGAGGCACTAACCACAGTGAAACGCCGCTTTTGGGCTCAGGAAACAAACACTGAATGGTGGGATCACATCATCATGCACGTCTGTGATGATGATCACTGGCTGGAGAATTGCAGAGGAAAGCCACATGGGAAAGTCATGGGACTGTGTGATGAGCTCACCCCAGCCCTGTGGTGCAAGGACATGAGAATGAGAGATGCCCTACTGCTGGAGAAGCGTGTGGCGACTGCACTGTGGAGGCTGGCTACTCCAGACTTCTACTGATCGGTAGCTAACAAGTTCGGAGTGGGAAAGTTGATGTTGGACTTGTGTTCACGGAAGTGTGCAGGGCCATTGATCGCATCCTGCGCCAAAAGACCGTGACTCTTGGCAACGTAAGTGACATTGTGGATGGCTTTGCACAAATGGGCTTCCCTAACTGTGGAGGGGCCACAGATGGCATGCATATTCCAATTAGGACACCAGACCACCTAGCACATTAATTGCACAGGGTATTTCTTAATGGTTCTCCAGGCACTTGTGGTTTGGAAAGGTGCATGACACACACATCTTTCAGCACACTGGCCTGTTCAAGAAGCTGCAAGCAGGGAATTTCTTCCCCGACCAGAAGATCACCATAGAGGAAGTCCAAATGCCCATTGTGATCCTGGGAGACCCTGGCTACCCCTTAATGCCGTGGCTTATGAAGCCATACACAGGGCACCTTGACAGCAGCAAGGAGCAGTTCAACAGGCTGAGCAAGTGCAGAATGACTGTGGAGTCTGCTTTTGGCCCTTTAAAAGCCCACTGGGACTGTATGCTCCATAATATTTGTGAAGGGAAGGGTGAAAGCTTCACTCAGGGCTGGACTGCAGAGGCTCAGAGCCTGGAAGGCAGAGTTTGAACAGCCAGAGACCAGGGCTATTACAGGGGTGCAGCGCAGGGTCATAAGGATCAGGGATGCCTTGAGGCAGCAATTTGAAGCTGAAAGCCACTAATATTTATTGCTATGCTCCGGAGTGTAGTGCTTATAATGCTAGGTGGTGATTGGTGCACAAGATGTGGGTTTAACAATTGTATGTTGCTTTGCAGGGTTCATTTTGCTTTCAATTAATAGAACAAAGATTGCTTTCAAACCAACAATTATTTTATTAAAAGACAACAACCGGAGGAGAGAGAGAGAGAGAAACAACAACAAAAAAAATCAGCACTGAGGGGGACGAGGAAAGGGAAGGTCCCAGGAGGAGGGGTCACAGGACAGCTAAAGATTTGTGTATGTCTAAGTATCATATCCAACCTTCTCCTTTGGAGTACAATGCAGCAGGTACTGTACTTCAGCAGGGCCAAACTGCAGAGGGATGGGTGTTGAGTGTAGTGGGTAGCTGAGTCTGCAGTGCTGGACTGTGAGGGGAGAGGAGTGGAAAGCCACGGGTATAGACTGGAGCCAGGAGGTTGATAAGAGTGTTTTGGCGGTGTGTGTGGGGTGCAAGGGAAAGAGTTTTGCAACAGTGGCTGCAGGGGAGGGTAGGTGCAGAGCTGCTCGGTTTGAAGAGCTAGTATTGCCTGGAGCGAGTCTGCTTGGCACTCCATTTAGAGCCGCTTTGTGGCATGTCATGTTCTCCTTCTGGTCTCTCTTCTCGGTGTCCCGCCACTCCTTCAATTCCTGTTTCTCAGTGGCGGAGTGCATCATAACATCACGCAGAAATTCCTCCGAGATCTTCTTCGTCGCTTTCTAATGCTGCGCAGCCGTTCAGCTGCCGATAACAGAGAGGGAAGCTGGGCTCCAAAGGTCATCTCTAAAGTTTAAACGCAACATTTTACAGAAGCAGTATTGTCTGCAACACAGAGAACACTGATTCAGTGATTTAAAACACAGCCAGTATTCACACACCTGTCACTAAATGGCTGACCCCAGGCAAGCACACATGAACCACAAGTCCCCCAAAATGGTGAGTAGCCCCAGGATAAAATCACTCTTCCCAGACCCTGCTGTACACAGGGCACATAACTCTTGGGGAGAGCCAGCACTAGGGGGTAGGTGGGGGCTGATAATCATTCCTGTCCCCACACTTTCCACAGGATGTGATCATTAGGGAAGATATCTTGCTGCTGAGGGTGAGCAGGGAAATCAAGGGAGGGTCTTCTCCAAGACTACAGCTTCTGCTCTGGTCCCTATGCGGCTTGCCTGTGTGCAGCAATGATCCCACTCTCCCTTGTGACGGCACAGTGGCACGGGAAAGTTACCATTAATGGGGCAAGAAACAGAGCAGCTCCGCCGAAGGACCTGCGGCAGCAGATTGCCCAGTATCTCCATGAGAGTTTCCCGGAGATCTGAGGCAGATTCCCATGAAGTGAGGGAGTCAATCAACAACCCGTTCCACTGCTCAGACTAGGCAGGTGGTGGGAGACAAGCCTGCTTTCTGCAACCCTCCTCCCCCCCCCCCCCAACTCGCTTCAGCAATTCCCAAACTCAAATCCACTTACCAGGGGCCTCCTCTCCTGTTTGCACTTCGCCAGCATCTGACAGCTGTTACAGGCTAGCTTCCTCCGGAGTAGGAAAGAGCTCCTGGCTGCATGCAACTCGGACCTCTGAGTCATCCTCTGCCTCTGGGTCCCCCTTCCTCTCCTCGTGCAAGATTTCTTCCTCCTGGCTTGGTCCACTTTAGACTGGCACACAAGCCTCCGAAGTATCCAGTGGCTCTCGCAGTGGAAGTGGGATCGCTGCCGAGTATGGCATCCAGCTCTTTGTAGAACCGGCAGCTCGTGGGTGCAGCACTGGAACAATGGTTTGCTTCCCACACCTTGTTCCACAGCTCCTTCACTTTGACCCTGCACTGCAATGTGTCTCAGTCATGGCCCCTTTCTGTCATGCATCATGAAATCTGCCCATAGGTGGTATAATTCCTATGGCTGAAGCACAGCTAGGACTGGACACCGCTTCCTCTCCCCAAATGCTGATAAGGTCCAGCAGCTCAAAAGCTCGAAGGAGGGAATCGCCTGATGCATGGAGCAAGCATGGCCACCTGGAAAGATGTGCTGAGACCACTGCACACGTCATTAAGCAAACAGGAAGGGGGCTTTCAAAATTCCAAAGGAATTTATGGGGTGGGGATGATGGTTGGTCACCTGAGGGCAGGGCAGTGGAGTTTAAACCGATGACCAGAGAGGCAAGAACAGGCATTGTGGGACACCTCCCAGAGGCCAATTGCAGCTCTGTAATTGACCACAATGTCTACACTGGCACCGAAAGTTGTATGCCTCTCATTGGGGTGGGGTTTGTTTGGTTTAAAAAAAAAACAAAAAACCACACCACACACAGAGCGCTACAACTGCGCACTAAGTGGCTTGTCAGTGTGTACGCCTTGGGAGTTACAGCGCAGAAAGCTGCTTTACTGCGCAGAAACTTGCCAGTGTATACAGGGCCTCTGTTTCTTTTCTGTGTTTCTTGTGGCTTTTCACATGCAGCTGCAATCAAATCAACCCTCAGTAAAACTCCTCTGCCCCCATAACTCAGTTTCTGATTGGTCTTGCATGGCTTGTGTTTTGAATAGTGGCTTCTATTGTTTCAGCAATCTATTCCACAAAAGGAGCTTGATGGTCTTTTTACCTGTCTCCTGACTGATAGCTATTATGCCCAAAAGCATCAATGAGAGTTAATTCTCCCCACCCCATCCCTGCATCACACCAACCTGTGAATTCTATCCAGCATCCTGAATGACCCATTTCAGAAACAGAAAAATGTTTACAAATTATAACTGATACAAGATTACATACATAGCGTTTGTCGAGACTTTTCATATCACTGGCCCCAAATTGGTTTTATTCTCAGATCGAGTTTCTCTCCCTGCCCTATCTGACAAATGTGTTGTTTTGGAGAAATCTGCTAACTGGAATGGAATGGCCAGTCTCCATCCAAATGAGGAACCCATTACTGTCACTGCTTTTAAAACTTCAGTTTCTACAGCTACAGTCTCAGGGGACATCTACACAGAAATCCCTAATCTTGATACCCTCTCAGATAGTCCTTATGAATAACATTGATTAAATCCTGGGACCTGACTCTATCCTACACACCACTTTGTTTGAGAGAGTCAGTACTGTAATAAGGTTCCTCCAAGATTTATTCAACTTTGGTCTCCTATCCTTTCTTCTAGGATCATGGAATGAACCCCTCTTAAAAGTTTCTCCATATGACCTTATTCATAGAATCTTTTCATTGCATCAGTGGCTATCGTCCCATTTTTCCTAGCAGAGGTGTGAGCTTTTTCAATTTTGGATTGTAAGGTTTCTGTGTAGTCCAAATTCCTTTGTTCCTCTTCAGTAATTCCATACAAGAGGTTTGTGGAGACCCCGGCTCATACCAAAACATGAGGAGTGCTGGGGTCCACTTTGTAGTCATTGACTGGTGTTCTATAAGCCATCACAAGAAATGAGATATGTTGGCCCAAATCCATTTGATAATGTTCTACAAAAAAAAAAAAAGTTAGCCAGCTGAACTCCCAAAGTTCAACTGAACCTTTCCAACATTCCAGCAGATTGTGGGTGTGCCGGAGTGGTGCAGATATTGTGGATCCCTAAAGAGTGTTACAGGAGATTTGAGAAGCTCTTTAAATTCTTCACTATATTTGGGTTCTCAGGTGAGTTGTTCACAGACCAAAAGAGAAACTTTGAATCCATTCACTAGAACTTCTGCTTCTTTCACAGTCTCTTGGCTCTTTATTGGGTAAGCTTTATTTTGTGAAGTAGTCTATGGCTACCAACAAACACTGATTGCCTGAGACATAGTTGGGCCTCTACCAGTCTATCAACAGCAGTGCATTCCACCGGTGCAGAGAGGCTCTCCTGGTCTTACGGGGATCCTTCTTTACAATGCATGAATCAAATTTCCCCACACAATTTTCTGCATCCTGCCTGCATTTTACTGAATAAAAGCATTCTCTTAGCTTGGCTATGGTCTTTGCAATCCCAAAAGGTCCAGCAGTTTTAGATGTTGGCAGTGCTGGTATTTTGGTCCCAGGATAGAAGAGACGAAAGGTGAGCGAGTTAGAAGTTGGTCCAATAAAAGATACTGTTACTGAAAGACAATATTTCAAGTTTACCCAGATTTCTTCTTCAGCAGTTTTAGAGTCATTACAACCTCAGAACCTCCTTCAATGTCTCTGGTACAACTAGCTGATACCTGTATCCATCACGCCTGGGCTTCTCCCTCCCCACAACCCCATCTCATCTTTAAACTCAAAGATTTCTCACTGGACCTGAAAAACTTCCACTGTGGCATTTTGAGGGGAATACTACACGCCACAGTGGTTGCATGTGCCAAATGATTTTCCAATCACATACTATTCCAATATTGGAATTCTCTCTTGGGGAAGCCTTGAATTCATTTCCTCCTTAGCATACACATTCCTTTGAAAAGCCAATTCCTTGCTATAATGCTTGGGGCAGCATCTGTAATCAACCAAACAAGACATCAGCATTACCATGCTAGAGCCCAGACCTGTGTGTCACTGAAATCATAGCACTACAGTTTTGCCAAAGAGCCCCTTCATGATTCCTGAATCTGAAAAGCCATTGCAGGGATGCCTGGTCTGTCTGTACATCTGTGATTGTCTGGAGAGTTGGCCTGTTCTGCATAGCCTCAATTTTCTTCATCAGTGGAAATTAGGGTGACCAGATGTCCCGATTTTATAGGGACAGTCCCGATTTTTGGGTCTTTTTTTTTTTTTTACATAGGCTCCTATTACCCCCCACCTCCGTCCTGATTTTTCACACTTGCTGCCTGGTCACCTTGGTGGAAATGCCCCCACTTTACTGATTGTGTGCCCAACCTAAACTTTTTGAAACAATTTACATATCTTTGGATTCAGTTTTAGATACAAAGCTGTAGGCTAATCACAGGCCCTTTGTAAACGTATCAGTTTTTGTTCAAAGGTTTTAGCCTATACCAGCATATCACCTAAATATAACAAAACAGGATGAGAGAGGAATGCCATCCAATACACTCTCAAATGTGGCAGGAGTATTACTGAAGGTGAAACCCACAACTTTATATTGCCACAGGCCTTGTCCTGCTGTGAAAGCAGTTTTCTCCTCTGACTTTTGGATCCATTTGCACTTGCCAATACATACTTTTAAGATCCAGTGTGGAAAAACCAATTGAACATGCTACAGCATCAGGGTATCATCTGTTCATGAGTGGATGGATAAGAATCCTTTAAAGTGACTTCATTTAGTTTTCTATTGCCTAGTTAATCTGGTGCTTTTTTTCCTTAACTAGAACTATGAGTGAGGCCCAAGGCCTGGGTGAAGGCTCAATTATGCCTTCCTGATATATTTCTTAAGTGACCTGTAATGCCTCTTCCCCCTTTGCCATTGATAAAATTATGTGGTTTCATCCAGTATCAATCTGGTGCTGGACCAGTGCATTATAGTCTCATTGTTGGATTGGGAGAACAAGTCCTGATTCCTAAAGAGAAAATCTTAAGACTGTTCTGTTGCTCCTCATTTAAAATGTGCAGCACTGTGCAATAACTAATCCAAAAATAATTCCGAGAGCTCAATTTTATTCCTTTCCATTTTACAGGTCTGTCTCATCTTACACTGGGGTTATGTTCTGCAGTCAGCACCTAAAGCGAAAATCGCTTATAGTCAAAATTACATTGAGTGTAATGGTGGGCGGAATCACCTGCACTACAGAAACAGTATTTAAATTGTTATTTTTCTCTTTTTGGGTTTTTTTTTTTTGTTTGTTTGTTTTTGCCAACCGCGTAAAGCTGAAATCGCACATGTTAAATGCACCCAAGATGCGACAGACCTGTACAGTTTTCTTCCATGCCAGCAGTTACTACAGCCACTGGTTCATGTTTTGTAACCATAGCTCCTTTTTCACTATTTGCAGCTTGTCAGAAGCCATTCACCAAGTAGTAGAGGATCCATACTTTACACCCACAAGTACTTCAGCTGCTTAGATTTCCCTGAAAATCTGGGTCTCAAAAACAAAGCTACCACATCAGGTAGTTGGTCATGGTTTCTGACCCTGGAAGCAGGACAATTTGTTCACTGCAAGCCAATTGGCTACAAATTATTTGCTTCACCTGGATCGCATCCGTAAAGGGAATTTCCATAGATGAAATTTTCAAGACTTTTCCTGGCAGCTACTAGTCATTGAAATGCACACAGATTATTAGCTCATCCATTATCTTAACTACAGAAGCTTCAAATTTTTAAACCCAATCCCGCTCCCTGCCCTTCCCCCTCCCATCTTTGGACCTCTGCACATTCCCCAGTCAACTGCCTTTGGCAGAGACCAATTTGGTGGTGGTTTTGATCCATTTCCTAGGCTTTTTAGTGAGTATGGTCTAATAACTTGTTAGACTAGATCACTATCCCAGTGCATTTCACTGATTCTATTATATACTGATAGCCAAACTCCCATTATTGTTGTTGTTAAACTGCCTAGAACTAAAGAAGATCCCAGCCACTTGTTTGAGCTATGATGTTGAACGGAGGCAAAAAGCCTCCCAGGGAGTTTTTACATCAAAGATAATTTCAATTCAAATAATGGGGATTTTGCACTATTTTACATCATCTTCTCCTCTCCTGAGCCCACCAGCATCTATGGCTTACAAACAAGGTAGAAAATGTATGAAGATATCCAGCCTTATTTACCAAAGTCTTCTGGCTGGCCCAATTCCACATCTAGGTAGCTGCCTTCCACTGTGATCTGTGACACTTATTTCATAGCTCCTTAAGTCCTGGCTGCAGCTCGTGTGGTAGTAAGTTCCAAGTTGGCCAAAGCTTTCCTGGCCTCCTGCATTCCATGGAAAACCTTTTGGTAATCTCAATCCAATTTGCCATTCCAGACTAGGAGAACTGAAGATGGCTTGGACTTCCGCAGTCTGTCCAGACCCAGTAGCTGTTGCTCCAGATTTCCATCTCTACCTGCATCTCTCTCAGCTCTTTCTGGGAAATTGCCACATACTACTTTAACTCCTTTGGCAAAGTGTCCAGCCTTTTTTGGCGGGGGAGGGGAGGAGGAGGAGGAAAGGGGAAGAGAGAGAGGAGGAGGAGGGTTAAGTTTCCAGTTCATGTTTAACTTCCTTTTGGCCATCTGATTTCTACCACCACTGCCATTATTTGTTCCATTTTGGTTCAATGGGGATATCAGCTCGCAGTTTCTCTCCTGGGAAACTGGATCCCAATCCTGCATCAGTGTGACCCCTTTTAAACTGAATGCTTAGCCAATTTTTGGAATCTTGTACATTTTTTTCTATTAGGAGGAGAAATTGATGGAACCAGGTATTTCTTTGTAAATAAACAAGATTGTATTATCCCTTTTCCCTAAACACAACAAGAATCAAAGAGAAGGAGACAGTTTTTGCCCACAGTTCCAAGCCTCTTTTCTGCCAGCACTTTACCCCTCTACTTTGCCAGGGTCTCACTACCAGGGCTTCTCTGCTTCCCCCCTGGCGCTTGTGATGTTTCTCTGACACACACACACACACACACAGCAATAAAAATGAATCCTCAGCAAAACCCCACCACCCAAATAGCTTGACTTCTGACCATTCCTGCATGGCCTCTGTTTTGAGCCGTGGCTCCTACTATAAAGGAGTTTGTTTGTTTCTTACATTTAACCTGAATGGGGGGGGGGGGGGGGGATTATGCCCACCAGCTTCAATGAGGTTTAAACCAACGTAACTGTATATTTGAGATTGTGAGGTACTCAAATACTGGATAATGGGGGCCATAAGTACAGTTCAACTGGTCAGATTAAACTAAACAGGCTCAAAAAGGCAGGATAAGGGGACAGGACAGTGGCATAAAAAAAAAAAAAAAAAGGATGACCAGTAAAAACAAGGAAATCTGGGTGTGCCTGTTACCATTCTCAAAATGCAAGAATACCACAAGTTTAAACACGTAAAGAATGGAACTCATTACCACAACATATTATCACAAGATGCCAAAGGCCTAGTAAAAGTCGAGAGGATTACAAAAGTATATGGACAATGAGAACATCCAGTCACATAAATCAGGGGATTCTACAAGGGTATAGTCTCATACTTAAGGCATAAAGCACGCAGAGTTGGGGGTTACCAGGAAGCTTTCCCTGTTAGAGAGTTACTCCATAATTGTAACTAGACTTGTTTGCCCCTTCCTCACCCATCTGTTATTGGCCATTGCTCATTCATGATAGTAGACTAGATGCTCTAGTGGTCTGACTCAGCATGGCAATTCTGTGTTCTTATGGATGAAACCAGAGGAGCTATATGCAAATCTGGGAGCCACTGAGCAGTTCTCATGTATATTCTTGTTCACAAAAGCAAATTAAAGTCTCTCTCCTGGCACCAGTCCCTGGTCTTTCAAGGGTTAAGTTTGGCACCAGAAATCCATGTGAATATTTTCAACATGGAAAAAAGACCAAAAGGTAAGTGAGGCAGAAGAACAATTGGAGGGCTGTTCCAGATCAGTAGACAGTCACTCCATGGGAAGACCAATTAACAGTCAAAATAAAATTGGCCTTCATGGAGTGACTCTCTGCCAATCCAGAGAGAGCTGTGGGGAAGTAGCAAGCAGGAGAAGAACAGAGGGAGGGATAGCCCAGTCAAAGCAACTGGAATTATAGAAAGCCAACATACTGAACATTGATACCACGGACCAAGAGACTGAAAAAAATCTTTATGGTTCTCGCCACAAGTTTTTGTTCTTCTCAGCCCACAGATTCCAGAAGGTAATAAGTTTAAAACAAACACAAAAATACCCAAACTAATGTAGGGTTTGGGATTTTGAGACAGCCATCTTGACCAAACTAGCTTGGACATTTATGGGTAAGGTCAAAATGAATGTGCTTTAATATCTTATTTTATGCACGCACACACACAGTCTATTTGCAATTATACCATGACTTGTATTTTAAACTATTATGAGAATTAAGCATAAGAAAAGATTTAAGTGACCTAGTCCAAGCAAACTTTGTAAAGTTAAAATCCAAATGAGCTAGCAGAATTTGATAGAGATATGCACTATAGTCCCAAAGATGATGTGCTGTTTGCTGTAATTGTAGCCTTTTTATGATAACATCAGAGAACAATATCTAGGTTTTGATGTTGCAATTAAAAAGTACTCCCAAAGTCTGTGCTACACTAGGGCTCCCCTGCAGCTCAACCAGTAGTCACACAGGTGAGCATATCCAAAAAGATGCTCCTTCAGATATGGCGTGGACATAGAAGGAATCTGTAAATTTACAGAAACATCTATTCTTGCTCCACTCATCAATTCACCCTCAAACAACACACAGGCACACTTGCAAATCTTAATAGATTAAGAAACATGGCACCTTCAGAAAGCATGGATATATCAAATCAACTTCTAATCAATTAAAATTATTTTACATTAAAGTAGTAGTTCTAGCTTTCAATTAGTTTCCATTCTCTGTTTATCCCTGCTAACAAAGATGAAAAACGAGTCTTTACTGATACTGTCCTTTTTCATTTAGGAGACACCCCTGTGTACACACACACACACACACTAAAAGGAATTCAACACATTTTAAGTATCATTACATAGATATTGAGACCAAGATGTGATCCTATGTTTTTGAATAAGCACAGTTTTGGACATAGCATTCATTCATTAACTGCTGCTGGAGTGCCAACAGTGGAATACAGGACTTTGTGTAGGAACATAGTGGCTCTTCCCAGACTCATTTGAAAACAAAAAAGAAATCAGTTATATGCCATGAAGCACATAACACCCTGTAAACTTTCAAACATTTAACTTGACAGTCAGTACAGTTTTCAATAACTTCAGAATTTCAAGTTTTGGAAGTCATTTCAACATGAAGAGCAAATCCTACTTCCTTTTTACCTAGATAAGAAGCCTCAACCCTTACATGAGCATAGACCTCTGAGGATTAAAGGGTAATTCAGTCTCCATGCTCACAGTCAAACACTGGCCTCCCCTGCTGGAGCTGCCAAAAAGGTACCGAGATGTCACCTGCTTATTTGAACTATATTGAAGTAGAGCAGACTCATTTCATACAGATACTGGATAAGAGTAATTTTTTCCCTACTGACCTGGCTGAAATTTGAACTAGTGATTTTAAGAAAAAAAAAAAATTCTCAGTACTGGATTAGCACAGAATTTTTATTTTGAAATGTTATCTTGAGAAACACTTCTACACAAGAGTGGTACGTTTGTTTTAAAAGTTCAGTGTATTTCTGATCAATTTATAGAAGGGATTAGTACAGTTGTTCCCACCAACAAAACAGTTAAAAATATTTAATGCAACAGAAGAAGGCTCAGGTGAGTTCCAATATCATCAGGTACCTTATTCTTCTAGAAGGACACATGGAAAAAGTGCTCCATATCATAAAGACATCACCCCAACAGGATTGCCTGTGAGGTTAGAGAGGCTAAGACTAAATGAGCATATAGACCACTACTCTCATCCCCTAGAAATGATCGTCCTTCAAGTCAGAGCAGAGACATTGATAAGTGCTTGGGTAGAAATTCTGCATTATTGCCCTCCATGCCAAATCTATTCTATACATAAAGAGACATTCCCAGGATTGTCAACACACCACCTTTCACAAGTAGTAAGTTCTCTAAAATATATTAAGTGGTACTGGAGAGACAGTGCTCCTGAGAATGTGCTCTCACAGCAACAACTGATCAATCATTTATAAAATTTAGTTGTGTTGCTATTTACACCATCAGAATTCAGAAGTGCAATCTATTTTCTAATAAAGATGTTCTCTGCCTTGATGTTATTTGGCAATGTTTCTGAATGCTGAGTCAAATGAAAAACTGATCAGGAGATTCAGACATAATAGCATCACTAACTCATCTAGCCCCTTCCCCTAGCAAAAAGTTAAAAAATATTAACCCTTAATCATATGAAACACTAAAAGTAATTATGGAAGATTTATTCCAAATTACTCCTATGCAAACCTGTAAAAAAAGTGACCTCATTCATTTCTCATATAGACATTCATATATCACATTTGAAAGTTTTCAACTACAGATTTTACTAGAGTTTAAAGATTTAGGCTATATCTACACTATAGCTGTTAAGCGGCATAGCTACAGCTACATTATTAGTACACCATAGTAGAGACACTTCCTATATTAACTGAAGGGGTCTCCTTCGCCCCCCCCCGCACCCCACTGATATAGTTAACTCACCTCTCAGAGAGGCAGTAGCTAGGTTGACCAAATAATTTTTCCATCCATCTAGTAGCATCTGCACTGAGAGTTAGGTCAACCTAACTACAGTGCTCAAGGTGCAAATTTTTTCACAGAGGAGAGACATAGCTAGGTAGATCTAGGTTAAGTTTAGACCAAGCCTGAGTCACATGAAGCAAGACTTTCATCGGATTTACAAGTATTTGAAATAAATTACCTGACCCAGAGCCAGAAGTAGTCATATCATAAATTAAATCTTTTAAAGTAGTTCCTTCTGATATAAAAGGGCGATCCAATGAGGGATCCTCTTCACTTGGTACACGATGATGTATGACAGTACGATTATGGCAGATATACAGAATCAACATTAGTGAAATGCAAACAAAACAGACTGGTCCAGCAATGATAGCTGCCAATTCCACAGGTCCCAGATTAGAAGAGGATTCTCCGGAAGTAGGGACTAAAAATGGAGGTAAAAGGAAAAAAAAAAGTAATGTTACTATGTTTTAGTATTTGTGGCAGTATATTGCATCAGATAATGGTCTTTGAAGAATTCTTTTAATGCATTTTGTTTCAGTAAAACAACACTGAGTCTTAACTCAGCTCTTTGAGAGTCATTGGTATATATTATGGAGACTGAAGCTACATACATTGAAGTACAGGGCAGTTAGAAAGATTTACACACACCTGATGCAAGCCATGAAGCATGATGATACAAGAGACTTAAGTAATTCTGTACTTAGTGGTTTATTTCTTGATCTACACTTTCAAAATAATTTAGGAAGTCTGATGGATGCTCTGGTCTGCCCTCATAGAATCAGAATCATAGCTCTGGAAGGGACCTTAAGAGGTCATCTAGTCCAGCCCCTTGTACTCACGGCAGGACTGAAGTATTATCTAGACCATCCCTGACAGCTCTTAAAAATCTCCAGTGATGGAGATTCCACAACCTTCCTAGGTAAGTTATTCTATTCCAGTGCTTAACTAAACCACCCTTTCAGCAATTTAAGTCCATTGCTTCTTGTCCTATCCTCAGAGGTTAAGGAGAACAATTTTTCTCTCTCCTCCTTTTTAACAATCTTTTATGTCCCCTCTCAGTCTTTTCTTCTCCAGACTAAACAAACCCATCCCCCCCCCGCCCTCAATCTTCCCACATAGGTCTAGAAAATATGACCATTAATCATTTGTATTGCTTTTCTCTGGACTTTCTCCAATTTGGCCACATCTTTAATGAAATAGGGTGCCCAGAACTGGACACAATACTCCAATTGAGGCCTAATCAGCGCGGAGTAGAGCAGAAGAATTCCTTCTCATGTCTTGCTTACAACACTCCTGCTACTACATCCCAGAACGACGTTTGCTTTTTTTGCAACAGCGTTACACTGTTGATTCATTTAGTTTGTGATCCACTATGATCCCCCAGATCCTTTCTGCAGTACTCCTCCTTAGGCAGTCATTTCCCATTTTGTGTGTGCGCGCAATTGATTATTCATTCCTAAGTGAAGTACTTGGCATTTGCATCTATTGAATTTCATCCTATTTACTTCAGACAATTTCTCTGGATCATTTTGAATTTTAATCTTATCCTCCAAAGCACTTGCAACCTCTCCCAGCTTGGTATCATCTGTAAACTTTGTAAGTGTACTCTAATTGAGGAAGATATTGAACAGAACGAGACCCAGAACTGATCTCTGCGGGACCCCACTTGATATGCCCTTCCAGCTAAACTCGGAACCACTAATGATTACTCTCTGGGAACAGTTTTCAAACCAGTTAAGCACCCACCTTATAGTAACTCCATCTAGACTGTATTTCCCTACTTTGTTATGAGAAGGTCATACCAGAGCCTTACTAAAGTCAAGAGATCTCACATCTACCACTTCCCTTCCCCATCCACAAGGCTTGTTACCCCTGTCAAAAAAAAAAAAACGCTATCAGGTTGGTTTGACACCATTTGTTCTTGACAAATCCATGCTGTTACTTATCACCTTATCTTCTAGGTGTTTGCAAATTGATTGCTTCATTATTTTCCAGGTACTGAAGTTAAGCTGACTGGTCTGTAATTCCCCAGTTGTCCTTATTTCCCTTTTTATAGATGGGCACTGTATTTTCTCTTTCAGTCCTCTGGAATCTCTCCGGTCTTCCATGACTTTTCAAAGATAAATCGCTAGTGCCTCATATCTCCTCAGTCAGCTCCTTCAACATTCTAGGGTGCATTTCATCAGGCCCTGGTGACTTTAAGACATTTAACTTGTCTAAGTAATTTTTAACTTGTTTTTTCCCCTATTTCAACCTCTGATCCTACCTCATTTTCATTAGCATTCACTATGTTAGACATTCAATTGCTACTAACCTTTTTGGTGATAAACAAAAAAAGTCATTTAGCACTTCTGCCATTTCCACATTTTCTGTTATTGTTTTCCCTCCCTCATGTTTACTTGTACTCAGTTTAGTTTCCTTAACCTTTATAATGAGCTTCATTGATTTTGTTGGGGAATTACTTTAAAAACCAAAAACCTTTACCTGGCGTTGGAATTTGAAGTTCTCTTTTATTGCAGTAGTCTGTGACACAGCAGTAAGGCCTAGTAACAACTCCATTCTTTGATGAGTGGGCACAAACAAATGGCCTGTCTCGTGGAATCAGATCAACTTCTGCTATGCACATACTATTGTGTATGTCTCGGTCTTGAGCCCGTGTTACTGAGACAAAGCAGAGCCCATCCGTCACACATGTAAAGTTGTCTTTTGTACAAAGATGGCAAAAACACTGTAATGCTGTATTAAAAGAAAAGAGGTTGCGGTAGTTATGTTAAGCAACGTTAGAACTATGAAACTTCAAAAACTAAGTGGCAGAAACATTTTCCCTGATGCCATTTTTCGAAGCTATGTACTGCATCATAACACAAAATTCAAATATGATGCCTCTTAATAGGCTAACAAAATAAGGGAGCGGGAAAGAGGATTATAACAGGAAGCTTGCTTCAACTTTGACTATGTATAGATGAACAATCTCCACACACACACACACCCCCCCAAACAAAATAGCCACACCACAGATACATTCAGGTCATGGGTGTTGGAAGTTTACTAAAAAATAGAAAGGTGAACTATTTTGAAGTTTACTGTAAAGTATACTACAACAATGCATCACCTAAAGCATTAAGAACCCAATCCTGTTGCTTCTGAAGTCAACAGGAGTTTTGCATTTGTTTCAATGGAAACAAAAGCACATCATTAGTGTGGAAGATCCACCATGCAATGTTAGCCACATGTCATGCATTAAAGCAACATTGTATTTCCCAACAGTTTAAAGACCTTTAGCCCTTGGGTGGGGAGCATATAAAGGCCATATCCAACTCCCATTTAACTCAATGGGATCACTCCTTTTGACTTTAATGGGAGTTAGATTGGGTCCTTGCTGTGAGGCTACAGAAGGAAACTTCCATATCTAGAGTACAGGCACTACAACGGCACACTTATAGTGCTATAGTTATGCTACTATAGCATCAGTAGTGTAGACAAAAGCCCTTTCCCCCCCTATATAGTGGTAGATAGTTTGACTGAAGCATACATACACACCTGGGGTTAGGGCTGTGAAATTTTCAAGAGCCTTCAGAAGGAAGCCTACTATGTTTATCTATGTTTATGCATAGAAGGGCTATAAAGGGAAAAATTGCTATTGACCAAAAGACAACCAGCTAAAGGAGAATTCAGTATCAACATCCCTCTCCCATCTATTTCTTGGGAGCGCACGTGAGAGCGTGCGCGAGTGAGCGCGCATGCATGCTACAGGTTCAAGTTTGTGCCTTGAATAACATTTCTCTTTAGGTCCTCCCAGGATCTTGCCAAGGAACTCCAGCAAAGAGGTTGGTGAGGAATTACTATTTCAAAAGTAAAAAAGTTTTAAGTTTCATGCCATCTGTATAAAAAGACACAATGAAGGACAAAAACAAAGGATCTTTGCTTGCGAGCACACCTTTAATGAAACATGCAGTTGTCTCAATTACATCAGTTAGTACAAGTGAAAGCTTAAAACATTCATGGACAAAATCCAAAGGGTAGAAGACACACCAAGTAGTAATGAAGAGCAGGGATAACCAGAGGGGATAGCAGACAACTAGAAAAAACTGAAGCACTGTGCCTTGAAGTACACCTCTACCTCGATAGAATGCTGTCATCGGGAGCAAAAAAAAAAAAAAAAAAAAAAAAACAAAACCAAAACAAAAAAAACCCAACTTACCGCGTTATAGGTGAAACGGCGTTATATTGATCTTGCTTTGATCCACCCAAGTGCGCAGCCCCACCCCACCCCAGAGCACTGCTTTACTGCATTATTGCCGAATTCGTGTTATATCAGGTCGCATTATATCGAGGTAGCGGTGTATTCCTCACTTCTCTTCAAATGGTACACTCACAATGTTTAGTTCTGAAGTGTAAAGTATGAAAGAGAATTAAAGTAAATGTATTAAAAATTATGGGACTGGAGGAATTGATCATTCAAGAAGATTAGAATAATTTAGGACCCAATCCGATCCTCTGCCCATGGATCTCATCCCACCTACATGGAGGGATGCTGGATGCTTCCATGGCAGTGTTCCCATCTTCCCCTGAACAGCATAAAGAACTTTGGGTGGTAGGGGAAGATGAAAGGAGAATTAGATGGAGCAGTGTTCCCTTCTCTCCCTGCCTGCCTCTCCCTCCCCCAAGCCCTAGAGATTTTAAAGGAATACAGAGTCTGGGCATTCTCTTTTCCACCAAACTTCTTCCAAGGTAGGGAATCCCGCTTTAAAGGGAGTCTCATGTGAGGCCATGGAAAAGGGAGGCCCTATGGTAGGAAAGAGGGGAATCTGAGGATGCCCTGAAATCCATGGGGGTTAGCCCTGCAGGTCAATCCAAGGGCAGGCTTACAGTATGACAAGAACTCTGTTCAGATTGAGAAACAGGGCCGCCCAGAGGATTCAGGGGGCCTGGGGCAAATTAATTTCAGGAGCCCCTTCCATAAAAAAAAGTTGCAATACTATATTCTCGTGGGGGCCCCTGCGGGGCCCAGGGGAAATTGCCCCACTTGCCTCACCCTGCCGGGCAGCCCTGGGAAAAAACAAACATTTAAAAACCTTCCGCATCTCGGCATTTTCAGCATCAGCTAGTGCTAAAAGGCATGGAAGATCATTAAAAGGGTTGGACAAATTTTCCGTCAAAACTTTTTTTGGATCGAAAACTAGGGGTTTTTTAAAAGCAGAAAAAAGTCACGGACAATGTCTGCTTTCCTTAAAAAAAAAAAAAAAAAATTAATTGAAAAGCTGAAATTAGTCTGCCAAAACCTGAACATGGTATGGGGTTTCAGAAGTGTGTGGCCAAATAGTTGCTGCTTGCTGTGTTTGATTGTTTAAAGAAACAATAAAAAAATTCTGCTTTAAAAAAATCCAAAACTTTTGAACCACCTCAGCTTGTTTGTGACCAAACGTCTAAGCCCATCCAGTCAGAGATTTTTCCAGGTTTCTGATACTCTGCTGGCTTCTTTGACTCATATCTGTCTCCATAACTTCGGGTTCATTTAGGTTAGAACATAAGAATGGCCATACTGGGTCAGACCAAAGGACCATCCAGCCCAGTATCCTGTCTACTGCCAGTGACCAATGCCAAGTGCCCCAGAGGGAGTGAACCTAACAGGTAATGATCAAGTGATCTCTCTCCTGCCATCCATCTCCACCCTCTGACAAACAGAGGCTAGGGACACCATTCCTTACTTATCCTGGCTAATAAGCCATTAATGGACTTAACCTCCATAAATTTATCTATTTCCTAGAGACTGGCTCCATGGGGTCCCTCACAAACTGGAGGCTGTTACTGTTGGTTTGTCTTTAGTATAGACTACGTACATACTCCACGAACTGAGCATTTGAGCTTGTTCCAGAATCTGGAATGAGCCTATGTTGTGAAAACTGAAATGCTCAAAACAGCACATGCATGTGAATTAAATTAAATTGCTAAAATTAAATTAACCCAGGGGGTTTCAAACTGGGGGTCATGACCCCTCAGGGGGTCATGAGCTGTCAGCCTCCACCTCAAACCCTGCTTTGCCTCCAGCATTTATAATAGTGTTAAATTTATAAGGGGAGGGGGGGGTCACACCCAGAGGTTTGCTATGTGAAAGGGGTCACCAGTACAAAAGTTTGAGAACCACTGAATTAACCCCTCTGGAGTCTCGGGGAATGTGTGTGTGGGGGGGTCTACTTGGTAGGGTTGGGAAGGAGATAGGTGGTGTAGGATATTGCTCTTCTCATGTGATCCCTCCCCCATGGCTCTCTTGGCTCTATCACTGTTAATCTAAAGTGGCTAATTTTAAATGAAGCTACCCTCCCCTGACACGAATCTCCCTATGGCACTGAAATTAAATGTAGACTATAATTTGGCATTTGAGAAGTGAAAGGGATGGTAGCCCTAAGGGAAAAGATAAGAGCTTGGCTCTTTGTAGCTGTCTGCAATCCTCAAATTGCTGAATGAGCTTTAGGATAGGAAAGGCTGTGCCTCCCCAAACAGCCTGTCCCTGCCCCCTATCCGACCCCCACCCACTTCCTGTTCCAACTGCCTCCCTCAGAATCCCCGACTCATCCTGCTTCTTGTCCCCTGACCTCCCCCGAGACACCCCCTCCCCCAGGACCCCCCCCAACTCCTATCCCCACACACACACACACACCCGAGTCCTGACAGACCCCTGGAACGACCATGATCCAACCCCCCGTTCCCTGACCACCCCTCCTCCCCGAACCTCTGCCCCCTCCCTGCCCGTCCCCAGGACTCCCTGCCCCTTATCCAACCCCCCCAGCCCTGACCCTGGCCCCCTTACCATGCCACTTACTCACTCCCCCCTCCCCCCCGAGCCTCAGCGCGTCGCATCCAGGAGCAGCCCTGGACAGCGCTGCAGTGGCATGGCTCCAGCGGCTCGCAGCCCCGTCCCCTTACCACATGGCTCTGAGTGGGAGGAGCTCAGGCCCCGCTGGAGCCACGCCACTTTAGCTCTGTCCAGGACCACTCTTGGGCGTGGCATGCTGAGGGATTGGGGGAAGGCGGAGGCAGGGGGAACCTCAGACGTTCTCGTGGGGGCCCCGCGGGGCCCGGTGCAAAATCGCCCCACGTGCGCCCTCCCCAGGCGGCCCTGTTGAGAAACGCTGGTCTCCTGTTAATTCTGTATAGTATAGGATAAAAAACACATCATGAGACCAGATTTCACGGTCCGGGATGAGTTTTTTATGGCTGTGAATTTGATAGATCCCTACTCATGGAGCTTGAATCTAGTCTTAGCCAAGCTGATGGATTCCCCCCTTTGAGCATCTGGTGATATGCTCCATATTGCACTTTTCTATGAAGGTGGCATTTTTGGTGGCCGTTATGTCAGTCAGAAGAGGGGGGGAATTGAGGGTGCTTGGTGTCCAATTTTCTGCATACAGTTTTCTACACAAAGTTTACCTTCATCTTCACCCAAGGCTTCTAACTAAGGAGGTTTCCGGTTTTCATATTAATGAATGAGGTTTTGTGAAAAAGCTCAGTGAAGGTAAGGAGAGATTTCATATTCTAGATGTTCAAGTTTTCTTTTAATCTCGACTGGACTAAGCCTTTTGGGTCTTGACACAGCTGTTCATCATGTTTACACGCACAACGAAAGGCTGTCCATTATCCACCTGACTATCCAGTTGTATTTGGTTATGTTACTAGTTGGCTAACATGATGCATCTGGATAGAGCACTGGGTCATTTGACTAGGTCCTCAGAAGACTGTGGCCTTTCTGGATTACTTTCCCACATTAGACATTTGCAGAATGGCATCCTGATCATTAGTCATATGTTTTGCCTCTTTGTATGCAATCTCTCAGTGGTCTAGAGATTATGCCAGTTTTGGAGGAGTGTTCCTCCAATCCCTGTCCTAATAGATTCCAAGCCCACCTCCAGTTTGGATTACTTGAGTCACCTACACTAGAATGAGAATGTGCAATCATTCACAGAAGAAATTACTAACCTTTCTGTAACTGTTGCTCTTCGAAATGTGTTTCACGTGTCCATTCTATGATTCGCTTTTCTTCCCCCTTTCTATCAGCATCTTTCTGGAAGGGACTGAGGTGGGTCAGGAATGGCTCCACCCTTTATGCCTGCATGCAAGAGGCAGTGTAGGGTGCTTGTGCTGCCCCGATAGATACCATTATGGGGGAAAAACAGTGGGGAAGAGGCAGGGGGAAATAGAAGGTTGTATCCCACTTCAACCATCTTTAGAACCCCATGCATCTAGTGATATGGGCCCAAGTACAAAGGAAATAGGATAGGCGCCATTGGGGGGGGGGGGGGGGGGGAGGAGGAGAGGGAAAGAGGCCATGCAGCGAGCTGCAGAGTCAGCTGCATGTAGATCAGCCTGCAAAGCTATTCTGGAAATTAACTTGCCCTCCTCCACCAATCACCTGAAATTCTTGTTTTGTCTCATCTAGAAGCTTGTAAAACTTCAAAATTGCATATCACAGGGTAAAATTGTAGTGCTCCTGCAGAGCTTGTTGGTTTGCTATGTGAAGCTATTACCCTCCTGTGGAATAAAGCTTCTTTCCAAAGACGGCTAGTTTCTTTGCCTCCTTTTTGTTTGTTGGTGTCAATGCATCCCCTTTCATTAGCTGCAGATACTACCAGAAAGCCCAGAGGGGGACTGTTGTCAAAAAAAGTTTGACCTGTTAAGAGGGGATATAATACCTTCTTTCTGCTCTTTTTGCAGTAGGTGGCAGAGATGCTAGAGTCTGCCATAAAACCTTAGTAGACTCTAGAATAGCCATAATAGGCAGAGCTCTCCTCAATGGAGGGACTAATATTAAAGTGTCCACAAACCTGTTGGACTTTTCCTGGACCTGCTCTGGATGAGTGTCCAGAGCCAAAGCCATGTGTCACAACTCCTCCTACTCGGCTTTGGGGGTCATTTGGTGGTGGAGAAATAGGCTCTGCCATGACAGCCTCATCAGGAGATGAGGAGGAGGATGCCAATGGCTCTTGGGGATGATCCTATTGCAACTCTTCTCAGGATAGCTTGTGAGACTGCTCCTATCCCTGCAGATGCCAGGCCCACTATTGAGGGTGAACTGCTTATGGCACGGACATTCTTAGCAACCAGCAGAGGAAGTAGGTTGGGAAGGATGTGGGGGTGCTCTGGATTGAGAAGGGAACCCCAACAGATTCCAAAAAGGCCACTGATATGACCCTGGTCCAAATGTGAGCAGACCAAGGGTCGTTGTGGTATGCTCAATGCTGGAGCTGAGGCTGAAATCAGGGTGAGCAGGCATTGCACACAGGCTGCTGGATGTGTCCAGGCTGACATGCACATGAACACTTCAGAATCCGAAGAATCCACTCCTTCAGATCCTGGATGTGCTATCCTCATCAATACCAGAGAAGCAGGCTCAGATTCTGGAAAAGGGATACCAGCGAGATCATCTGTGGCTTTCCCCTAGACAGCATCATTTTAATCAGTACGCTAATTGTCAAATCCAGTAGTCCCCCATGGTGCAGAGGGTAGCTGTGTTGGTACCTTCAGTGCTGGTGCCAAGCGAGAACAGTGAATTGCAGGGAAAGGCAGTACCAAGAGATACAACAACTCTCTCATAGCCACAAACTCCTCAGGAGCAGAAAGCATTGGGAAGTCATTCTGATTTTGTGGCACCAGGATCTGAGGTAACAGTGAAGCAACTCCCAAAGTGCCCGATCTCAACAGGTCTGACCTGGGCTCTGCAGTCAGTTGATTTCCCATTTTGAGGCTCATTCTGGGGAGCGCCTCCTTTCTGAGTCCAGCTCCAAGTCCTTGGTAGAGCCTCCGATCTTGAGGGACTGCTACTGAGTCCTTAGATGACATGCAGTACCTCTTCGGCATGAATTAAATCCATCCGTCTTGGACAGCCAAAGCAGGAAGAGCACTGCTGACGACACTCAGTACCCAGACTGGTATGTGTGTGACTGATGGAGGAAGGAGCATGATTCCAATAGCCCGTACTTCAGTCTAAGTGCCCTGTTCTTTTTGGATCGGGACTTTAACCTTTTACAGCTAACTGCACCTGTCCCTATCGTGAGGCTCTCCCAAGCATGTAAAGCAGCTGGGGTGTGGTCACTAACCAGCTCTGGCTTGCCACAAGAGTCTGAAGCCTAGAGAATGAGGCATAACTCCAAAACCAAGACCATTATCAGGAGGAAATGTCAAAAACCATTATTAAAAAAACCCCACCACACACACCGCACACCTCAGCTAAGCCAAAAACTAACTACTCTACACCAATAGGTACAAACTATTGTATCTATAATGAGATAGAGAAGATACTTGCACAGGCAATTGAAAAGAACCAAGGGGGAGGGGAGGTCGGAGGCAGCTCCACCCTTTATGCCCATGTACAGTTTGTAAGGCAAGTGATACCAAGTGATATCGCTTTCAAAGTGAATTTTGGGTGGTGACCCGACTACCTAAATGCGTCTAAAAAGGTAGTCAGCCCTTCTTCCTAGGCTCTCAAAGCATTCTATGAACTCAGCAAGACTCAACATCCTTATGAAAAGGGTAGTTATCTCTATTTTACAGATAAGAAAACATGCATAAAAGTTACCATGGACACCACAGGCAGCAGTAGTACTGGGGCCTCAGCATCCTGACTCTAATCATGTGGGACAGGAAGCTCCAGAGCTTCCTCCTGGGGCCAAGCTTTTAAAAGTCTCTTAGAACAGAAGCAGGACTTCAAACCAAGTTGATAGCACCAGGCCACTAATCTGGATTTTTAGTTTTGCCAGGAACTGAGAACATGAGGGAGAAAAGGAAAGACGGCCATGGTGTCTAAAGGAAAGGAGAATGTAGCAAAATTACACTAAGAAAAATTCTTAATTGGAGAAGAAAAAAGGTTATCGAGGGCAATAATTTTTAAAAGAAATCAGAATAGGGAAGGGAATTAGTAAGTTTTATAAATAAAATATGCAAGATGAAAACGAGGTATGTGCAAATAACGACAGCCAATATGAGCTGCAACAGTGTTTAAGTGGTGAACTCTTTGGGGCAAGTATTGGTTTTTTTTTTTTTTTTTTTAAATAGAGCTCCCATAGAAATCAGGGTATTTATAACTTATGAAAAATGACTTACTGAAGGTCATAAAGTATCTAAATTGACAGCCCTAGGTATATCATACACAGGACAACTTTCATAATGTGACCCATTTTATACTCCTTTCTCAGCCAAAACTTCCAATGAAAGAGCATTTCTCATAAAGAATAAGTACAGAAGAGAACTGGTTTACTGAGCCACTAATTGTAAACGTTAACAAGTTATAAGAAGTCACTCAGAGGGTTCCAACTAAAGAGGAAGAAACATGGTTCTCTTTGCAGTGCCGATGCAAAGAAATGGGTCATCCAACTTCACAATTAACTACTCCCAAGACAGCGTTCAAACCAGATAGAACGAAGACCTCAGATCATTTATTTAACTTGATATCGTACATGTATTATTCTCAAAAAGAAGAACAGGAGTACTTGTGGCACCTTAGAGACTAACAAATTTATTAGAGCATAAGCTTTCGTGGACTACAGCCCACTTCTTTGGATGCCCGAAGAAGTGGGCTGTAGTCCACGAAAGCTTATGCTCTAATAAATTTGTTAGTCTCTAAGGTGCCACAAGTACTCCTGTTCTTCTTTTTGCGGATACAGACTAACACGGCTGTTACTCTGAAACATGTATTATTCTGTTTTCATCTGTGTTTTTGTGAACCAGAAGAAAGTTAAACTTTAAAAACAGACACCCTTAGTTCTGTTACGTTTCTTGGATTACCTCTGTGAAAGAAAGCAATAGCAAGGTGTCTTTAAAAACATTTAAAATTAATTTAAAAATTCACACACACTCTTCCATCTGCTTCCCCACACTAATACAGATTCTCTCTCCCCATCCCCAATAAGCTCTCTAATGAGATAGATCAGAGTTTTAGTAACATGAATTTATATGTTCTGCTATCATCTTAAAAACAAAAACAAAACACTTATCTACCAGTTTTATTTCAAACAAGAAAATGATAATTCACTTAACTGCTATGTGTGGTTCCTAGATTAGGTCTAGGCAACACTAAAAAGAAGAGTTAGAAAACAACTTCTTTAACAGGAATATTTCTATTCAGGCACTGTTGCTGAGGCATGTGAAAAATACCCCCTGAATGACACTTTTTGTCAAAAGCATCGACGTGGACAGTGTTTCAACAACGCTGCTGCCGAAGCTACTGCCCCTCATTTGGGGGGATTTTATTGTGTCATTAGGAGAGTTCTCTCTGGGTGACAAACAGTTGCTACTGCAGCCGCACAGCCACACCACTGTAAGGTGCGCAGTGTAGACATAGTCTAAGTGATAGCCCAAAGTTTGAAAACCAAATCTAGTACAAAACAGACACAGGGTTCAATTCTTAGGTTTAGTACTTGTATAGGACTAGCGCAGGGGTAGGCAACCTATGGCATGCAAGCTGATTTTCAATGGCACTCACGCTGCCTACGTCCTGGCCACCGCTCTGGGGAGGCTCTGCATTTTAATTTAAAATTAAATTAAACTTCTTAAACATTTTGAAACCTTATTTACTTTACATACAATAGTTTAATTATATATTATAGAAAGGGACCTTCTAAAGAGGCTTAAATATATTACTGGCAAGCAAAACCTTAAATTAAAGTGAATAAATGAAGACTTGGCACACCACTTCTGAAAGATTGCTGGCCCCTGGACTAGAGTGTCATTATGGCTGACCTCCATAAAAATTACATTATAGGCAGATTAACTCTGAAAACTGTACCTTCTCTGCAAGTGATCAGAAAGCATACATACAAATGTTTTCTACTATCACTATCTTTTCTTGATCATTCAAGACACATTCATGAAGCCGGTGACTTAGAAAGATCTCACTTTCTACAGGATCACTTAATGGCTCAGCTGAAACAGAATGCCGTGTCACTTACGCACTTATCAACCTGTATGCCCAGGGAAAGGTTCAGAGCTCAGAGTGGTCTTTCTTTCTGTAAATATTGTCTAGCAGATAGAATTATTTTCTACATAATGTAAACTTGAAACAGCCACAGTTATGAAGATTAAGTTGCTCAAAAGCTGCTATGTCTGTCCAAGAAAGCCAGAAGCAACAAGGTATTTAACTTCATGCTTCCTTCATGGCTTCCATGTCACAAAACCTTCATTTTCCTCAAAATAACTTGTCCTCATTGTGCAAGACAACTTTAGGCAGAATACAAATTGCACCATTATTGCTCAAGGTTAAGTTTAAGATGTTACTCATCTTCTGCAGAGAAACCATAAACAATGTAGGTAAAACCCAGACTTTAAGGCAGGTCTCAGAGTCACATACCACCTAACACTGATTGCAAAAGGGAAAAAAAAAAAAAAAAAAAAAAAAAAGTCTTGAAGCTTTCCAAGTTTCAATTTAAGAAAAAAGGGTAACAAAAGTTACAAAATGTATGCAATATACTAGAAGTACTGCTTTTTTGCCTAAGAAGTAACTCAGTAAAATAAAAAAAAGAATATGCATATGGATTTTATGTATGTATGTACGTATGTACACACACTCTGTGTTCATTATTGTAATTTGCTGGGTTACAGAAAGCAGGTATATGAAGATTATGTAATTAAGCAGGTCTATGGCTGTTAATAAATATCTCATTTAGTAATGTTAAAACAAAGTACCACTACCAAACATATCACATTTGCTATTTGGAGAATTCAAGGCACAATTTTGCTATTGTCTTTAGTTCCCTAAAATCACAAAGCAGCTCCTGTAATATCCTTCACATATATTGTTCTGACAGGAGATCTACCGCAGGAGTCTGCTGGGGGAGAGAGCGAGCCCAAAGAGCCAGGTAAACATTTTAGTATGCTGTACTTATTTATAAAATGCGTATTTTGTACCGTTTGGGAACAAATATAAGGTGCTTAAGTACAAGGCACAGATTTGCAACTTAAACAGTATTTAACCTAACCAATCACTCAAGCCAGATCTGATCACATACCTGGTGTGCGTGAGCACCTAATACCAGCGTATTGCAAGCGGATGTCTAACTGAGCTAGAACAAGTGACTCTACTTCAGGAGACTCAAGAAAAAGTGTTTTTACCTTCCCTAGCTGGAACATGCAACATGTAGTTCCACCGCTGATGCGAACTCAACTCCCCTCCCCACATTTGTAAATCACATTGAAACAGTTACATTGTGACAACAAGCTTGCAGCACATAATGGATTTTCCCCGTTTCGGTTACAAAGACGGAATACCTCGGACAGGAGGCGGAAGTTTTCAGGAAAGACATTTTATCCAACTGGCCCAAGTCTTTATATCAGGGTCAAAGGGTCTGCTCCAGCCACCCAAACCCCAGATCACGAGTAGGGAACGAGAGCGAATGTTGCCAGGGCGGTCACAGCCGAGCCGGGTCCAGCACCCCCGGGCTCGCCAGACCCCCTCGGCCGGGAGCAGAGACGCTGGGGGCAGGCGGCTCCTTTCCGCGGCGGCGGGTCAGGACCGGATGTAGCGCGTGACGTGAGGCGCTCGCGGCGCTGCCCCGGGGACAGGGGCGCAGATAGCGGGTTACAAGACTGCGGGTGCAGCCGCCGGAAGGGGACGGCCGCCGGCGCGCTCGGTGCCCTTTTCACCCCGCTCCCGGAGAGCGGAGGGAGGAGCCGCTGCGGACCCCCCGGAGCCCTGCCATGGGATCGGCCCGGCCCGGCCGTTTCTCAACGGCATCAGGGGCTCCTCGCGGCTGCTCTGCGCGGGCCCGAGCCGCCGGGCTCGGCCAACAAAGGCAGGCGAGCTCCGGGCTCCGCCCGACCGGCCCCTGCGCCATGTTGTTGAAAGGAGCCGGCGGGGACCCGCGGAGCCGCCCCCCCGCCCCGTTACTCACCCGCCGCCCCCGGCAGCAGCAGCGCCGCGGCCGCCAGCCAGAGGAAGGCCCAGGGCCGCGGAGGGGCCGTTAGCTCCATGGCGCCGCCCGCTCGCGCCGAGGTTCAGCCCCCCGTCGTCCCCGCCGCCGCTTCTCAGACTCACTCGCCCTTGCGGCCACTATATAATGTAACTGACACACAGGCGCCTCCTGATTGGTCGCCCCCGCCCCTAGCCCCGCCTGCTAGGCAGCTGCAGACATTCCGAACAACAACAAGAGTCTGGAGAATACAACCGGCTCGGCGCGAGGCCAAGTGGGAGGGGCGGGGAGCGTGAAGCGGGGTGAGTGACACAGGGGAGCGTCTCCCTCTCCCTCCCCCTCCCCCTGGGCGGGCGCGCGCGCGCGCGGACAAGGGTCCGGCCAGTCTGTCCCTGCGCTGTGGGCTCGGCCGTAGGGCACGTGCGAGGGCTGGGGCGCTTTGCGCTCGGGTGGAATGTGGACGCGATAGAGCCACATCTGCCCTGTCGCTCCCTCCTGCTCACACCGACCGAGGCAGGGAGCTCGCTCCGCCTTCAGCGTGAGCCAAGGGAGCCAAAGCCGGGCCTGGTACTGGGCAGTGGAGCAGGGCCGCCGGAGTTAAGTAAGGAGGCGACAGAGATGGAGTAGGGCTGGAGGCTGCCCTGGGAACACGCTGAACAGAGAGGGGGGAGAGATTGTGCACACCCAGCAAGTAAAGCTTTCAGCGATGCTCGAGCACTCTCTAAACAGGACAGCACCCAGAGAACTTTCCCCCTAACGTAGGAAGAGCCCAGCATCATAGCAAATCAGATTTACAGAAAGCAAGGAAATTCCTGAATAAGTCCTTGCAGCCATACATCTATCACTGGGCATTCTTTTGTAAATCAAAGTACGGAAGGCACCAGGTAAGGTTACAATTAGGACCTACCAAATTCACTTCCCCATTGAACACAAAAAAAAAAAAAAAACAGTGACCTGCTCTCAGGCACACAAACTTGTCTTGAAAATGCTGCAACATCGAAGAGCTTATCTCCACTACAACCTTAAACTGAGTATTGCCATTACCTAAGGCTATGTCTACACTACAGCCTACGTCAGCATAAATGTGTGGGAATAAGCCACCCCAGCAAGTCTAACGCCAGCCCTGGTGACCCCATTAAAAAGGGGTCGTGACCCACTTTGGGGTCCCAACCCACAGTTTGTAGAAAATTGTTG
Source organism: Malaclemys terrapin pileata (assembly GCF_027887155.1). Taxonomy (NCBI): domain Eukaryota; kingdom Metazoa; phylum Chordata; order Testudines; family Emydidae; genus Malaclemys; species Malaclemys terrapin. The sequence goes on from NC_071506.1 coordinate 173,970,890, forward strand.
ATGCTCGCGACTCAATGTAGCTGGAGATGAGGGGCTTGAGGTGTGGGAAGGGCTCAGGGCTGGGGAAGAGGGTTGGGGTGAGGGCTGTGGTGTAGGGCTAGAAATGAGGGGTTCAGGGAGTGGGAGGGGGCTCTGGGCTGGGGCAGGGGTTGGGGTGCAGGAGGGGGTCAGGGCTCTGGGCTGGGGGTGCAGGTTCTGGAGTGGGGCTGGGGATGAGGGGTTTGGTGCAGGAAGGGGTTCCAGGTTTGTGGGGGCTCAGGGCTGGGGCGTGAGATTGGGGCACAGGGTTGGGGTGCGAACTTACCTCCGGCAGCTCCCAGTCAGTGGTGCAGCTGGGGTGCGGAGGCAGGCTTCCTGCCTGTCCTGGCACCATGGACTGCACTGCACCCTGGAAGCAGCCAGCAGCAGGTCCTAGCTGGAGGCGGCTCCGCGCAACTTTTGTCTGCGGGCACCACCCCCCTCAGTTCCCATTGGCCAGTTCCTGGCCAATGGTAATGTGGAGCCAGTGCTCGGGGCAGGGGCGGCGCGCAGAGCCCCATGGCCCCCCAGCCTAGAAGCCAGACCCACCGCTGGCCACTTCCGGGGCGCAGTGCGGTGTCGGAACAGGTAGGCACTAGCCTGCCTTAGCTGGGCAGCACCACCGAGGGGACTTTTAACATCCCGGTCGGTGGTGCTGACCAGAGCAACCCAGTGCCTGACATGCCACAATTCAGTACTGGATCGTGACCCTAACTTAGAAAAACGCTGAACTAGATGTCTCTTTCAAATAGCTGTTTCGGCATTCTACATTTTCTTACAAGCGCTCTAGTAGTAGGAAGCATACAAACACTCTGCACAAAATCATGACTACTTTAACAATTTAAAACTATGCACTGTTTATTCATTCCTTCTTTCCCCTTCCCCTTCTTTCATAGCAACCATCACTATAGGATATAAACATCCAAATTGATTTTTTTTTTTTGCTGAGCAAAATTCTTTGTACCCTTAATATCATTAAAGAGAAAAGTTAGCCAACATCTTTACAATCTGACATAAGTTATAATAAGCCCATTACATTCAGACAGAAACTGTACATAATGATCAAATTTGATAGTACAAAATACATTTAGTTGTCCAAATATTAGACATACATAAGGAAATGGTTGACCCTCTTTTAAAGTAATGTGTTTTGCAAAATGGACATGCAACATTACAGCTTGTTCTCACTGCAAGGTTTAGGACAATTGTTTCAGGATTTTGTCAGGACAACACCCTATCCTCCCCCATTCTATGGCTACTGCAGCACTCAAACTCCCTTTTTTCCCTCCATTATCTTCCATCCACCACTATTCCAGCACTTAACAGGTTTTCCCCTTTCACATTACTGTGGCATAAATTTTCTCATTTCTGTTCCTCTTATCCAATTTACCCATCAATCCAGTACTTCAATTCCTTCACACCATCACTGGTGTACGTAGTGGCTTTGCTTATCTACACCAAGGATTGCAGCAATGCAGCTACACCAATAGCTGTAACTGGGGCAAATCCCCAATCTAAACAAGGAGTAAGAGTGGTTGGTTGATGGGGCAAGGGCCCTGAGCCTAGTGGGCTCTTCCCATTCTACTTGGGACCCACAGCAAGGGAAAGGAGCACCAACCAGTTCTCCAATTTCCACTTAATATACATACACACACTCTCTCTCTCTCCTTACAATGAATTAACTTGCCCCCCCCCATAGAACCCAAACAAATTATGTCCATCCTAAACACACCCCTTAAGATTCTGGGCTTCCATTTTTTCCTCAGCTGCTCTGCTCCCTCATTCCCCTTTTGGTAACTGGGGAAAGAAGCTGGGAGTCTCATCTCCCTCAGGAATGGATGGGAAGTAGGAAAGTCTTCACCACAACTCTGGGAGAGCAGCAGCATTAAAACCAGAGAGGAGGAGCTTCATGTCTAGCTGGGTAACCCTTCACAGCCCGTGCATGACTGACCCTTCTGTGGGTAGGCAGGGGAGGGGAGTCATATTTGTGACGGAGGAAAAAAAGCTCCTAGCCACGTACAGTAACTCCTCACTTAACATTGTAGTTACATTCCTGAAAAATGTGACTAAGTGAAACGATGTTAAGCGAATCCAATTTCCCCATAAGAATGAATGTAAATGGGGGAGGGGTTGGGGGGGTTAGGTTCCAGGGCAATTTTTTTTTTGGCCATACAGTACAGTACTGTACTTGGGAGGAGCCCCCGCCTTACCCCACACAGGCACAGCCCACTGGCACTAGAGACAATGAGGCAGGCAAGGAGGCTGAAGGTGCTGTAGGCTAGGAGAAGCACATTGCGCAGCGGCAGCTTCCCCTACTCTGCAAACACCAGGGGCGGGGGCTCAACCATCGGCCCACCCACGCCCCCCTCTCCCCCAAGCCCCCACCCTTAACCCGCCTCTTCTTCCCCCTCTTCCCCCTTTACTCCGCATGCCGTGTCCTTGCTCCTCCCTCCTGCCCGTGGCAATCAGCTGGCTTGCGACATTCAGGGGGCAGGAGGGAGGGGGGAGTAGCGAGGACTCGGTGCGCAGGCTCCTGCCCATGGCAATCACCTGGTTTGCGGCGTTTGGGAGGCAGGGGAGGGAGGGGGAGCCTGCGTGCCAAGTCCTTGCTCCTCCCCCCTCCCTCCAGAATGCTGCAAGCCAGCTGATTGCCGCGGGCAGGAGGCGGGGGGAGGATGGAAAAGGCGCTGATCTGTGGGTTCTGCCAGCGGGAGGCACTGTGGTGGGGCATAGAGGAGCTGATGGGGGCTGCCAGCTGTGGACAGAGCAGTCAGCCAAACGACATTATAGCGAAGCATTGCACAACTTTAAATGGAGCATGTTCTGTAATTGAGCAGGGACATAAGATTGAAACAACGTTAAGCGTGAAGACTTTAAGTGGGGAGTTACTGTACAGCAGTTAAAAACAACAAGGAGTCTGGTGGCACCTTAAAGACTAACAGATTTATTTGGGCATAAGCTTTCGTGAGTAAAAACCTCAGTGAGGTTTTTACTCACGAAAGCTTATGCCCAAATAAATCTGTTAGTCTTTAAGGTGCCACCAGACTCCTTGTTGTTTTTGTAGATACAGACTAACACGGCTACCCCCTGATACTGTACAGCAGTTTTGATTGTTTTCCTTTCCTCAGAAGGCAGTGGTGTGAGGAAAGACAGCCAACCACAGCAGTTCTTTATAGATTAAGAAGTCTTTTTCACAGACCTATAGGATGGCCTGTAAACCTTTAGTCTATGGAGAAAACTCAAACAGCTGGCAGTCCTGATATTAGATATGTTCTTTCAATCACTTATCTCATTTAGGACTGATACGATCAACTACTTTATTTTGGATCTTACAGAATGATACACATCTACTTGAATTTTGTTTTTGCCAAAATAACATGGCATTGAGATACTCAATACATTATGCAATTTCTAAAGCTAAATCAAATGAAAACTTTAAGAGTGCATAAACTTCTCACCTTCAGAATGTTACATAGCACTTCTTCACCTGGAGTAATAAATACTGTGCTGTAGCATCTTCATGGAAAAGTTCCTTCTAAACCACTTCCTCTTTACATTTAATCTTTCAGTCTTTCCTCCTTTCTTTAGCTTATACTTTACTCTTAATAATGTGGTGTGATACTGTGTGTTAAGGAAGCTATATAGGAATCAATAATATTAGAATTGTAATCACTTCAAGAGCATACTACTAATCAGGGGTGCTGGAACAATTTGTATAGTGGGGTGCTGAGAGCCATTGAACTAAACTGTAAATCCTGTATATGATGGAAACCACTTCAAGCTAGGGGTGCAGCAGCACCCCTAGTTCCAGCACCTATTATCCTAATTCTAAACAAGTTTAGTATAAATAAACTAATGCTAGTTATAGGATGATGTGATTGGTTTCATCATCTGCTAGTGCAATTAAAACCTGAGGAGAGAGAGAAAACTTACAAGTTTTTTGGAAGCAAGGTCAGTGGCTTGCATTTGGTCCAAAGAGGAATCAGAAATGTAAGTCTCAACCTAAAAAAATAATTGAACCTACAACATGATTAGTAAAGCAAAATGGCAAAAACAAGATGCACTACACAAGAAAATTGGTCAGCCATTTATGCCAATATCTTGCTATGGGGCTCCTGAAATGATTCTAATAGAAAGAGGAAAGTCCTTTTCCAAGATTCAATGCCAGTTGTTTCAGAGACACCATGTAATCAGAGACTCCAGTACTATCTTATGGTAAATTTCTACTGGTTTCTAGAAGCTTCCCTATTTTTACTCATTCACAAGTTAACAGGGAAGATCCATAGTCATTTTTAATTCATTACCATTGAATTTTACATACCACTAATTTGGTTTCTCCCTAGTCCCTATTATCAGTTTTTGACATTGGGTACCTCTTACCAGCAGATAGAGAAGAAAGAATTTGTGACTTCAGTTCCATATAAAAGATTCAGTTCTGGTTGAAGAAATTAGCTCAGGAAAAGAGTATAGTAAGGAAGTTCACATGACTTCAAATTACAACCAATTGTGGAAAGAATCAATGTGAAGATGTAGGGGGGAAAAGATAAGAAAGACCATTCAGGCTGCCTGGTAGTGATGGACTCAGATCAAAGATATTATTTAAAAATCCTTTTCTGGGTTGCTTTCCTTAAAATACAAACACTAAACATTTTTATCTCTTGGCTTTAAGAATGTAGGACTAAGGAAAGCCAAGATAGCAGGAAATTTAATTAACGCTGGACACTGAAAACTACAAAATAATACCTATATATAGTAGATATCAGGGCATATGTTGTCTCAGAGAATTCTGAAAAGTCAACTTGACTGCAAGATGCAGAACTCACCTTCCAAAGATAAGGTCTGTACATTTAGTATCAGAGCAAGAGGGCATTAGTGTCATGAAGCCAAGCACTCTAAATTAAGGAAGTCTCAAGTAAAATTTCCACTGCAATGTTAATTGACCTTGTTGTACATCCTATTTTATATGAGGCATTGAGAATTGATTAATGCATAGAAGTTGTATTTAACAAGGAATACTGGAAGATAAAATACTACATGTCCAATGTGGCCAAGTTAACAGGAGAAACCAAGTTTCTGAATATATAGCATTTTGGGTGCTTGATTTTGCCAAATTAATTTTACATGAATGCTATTCTTTTGCGTTAACTTCATTGCTTTAGAAAAGAAAAATCCAGAATTATTTGACTTTGCAAAGTTTATGAACACTACCTGATTTGTCTCATTAGTGCCTAAAACAAGATTCAAATCTGAATAATCCAAAATCTGCTTAATCAAAGCTCTCAGTTACTGGACTGTCAAATATGTCCCAAGGTTGGACTGAAACTCAAGTCCTTCAGAGAATATTGGTCTGTGAATCTTCTCAAGTACTTAGTTCAGAACTACTAACTGGGCTGCTCAGATAACTGTCTCCATCGTTTCCCCCAGCAAACTATCAGCTCTTTCATATAGAATGAGCCAGACCTTTTGAGGTTTCCCCTCCTTGCACAGTTGTTAGCTGTAGATGCCAAAGAATCTCCTTACTCCAAGCTAATGGATTTGTGAAGCTGTTAAGATGCTGTCAGTTCCTTAGTCTGCTTCTAAGCAGCTTGCTGTATTTATAACCTACAATGACCCTTGCTCTGTAGCTATTAAGCCATTCCAGCTTACAGGCTTCTGTTTCAGCGCTGAGCTTGTAAATTCCTATAACCAAACTACAGTAGAGATTGATACCTGCATGTGCACATAACTTGGATACAGTGTTAGTGCTTTATACCACTGAAAGCAGGGATTACAAACTTTTAAAATCAGTATTGTTTGTAACTCTCCTGGAAGTAGCAAGGTAGAAAGTTTTAGCATAGCCAGGGCCCAAGTGTTTTGCTTCCACCATTGTTACTGCCAGTAGTGAATTACAGTTCCAGTTTATTCCAGTGTAGGTACAACATCTGCCTGGGGTGGACTCCAAGTCATAGGAGTAATCAAAACAGCCAGTTAGCATGTGCAGGAGTAGTGGAGACGAATATGCGGAGCTCAAGAAGGCTTGGCCTCTGATTTTAGCTATCCATTAGTAGGCTTTATGTGCCTACGGTAACCCTGAGATTGCACGGACAGCTCAATTCTGACCACGGTGAAGGGGAACCTTCTTAGAGTAAGTGGCTTCTATCCAAGAGGGGACACTTTCTGTCCTATGGGTTATAGCTTATAAGCAGTCTGGATCACCATCCAGTCAAAAGCAATCTCAGTACCAGATTATTACCAGACTGCCTGGATCAATACCAGGTCAATGCTGGAAACAGTTTCCAAGGCCAGCTAAGTAGCTTTCCCACACCCTTCTAGTAGCTTCAGATTAGACCTGACTAGGATTTTAGAATTTCTGAAGATCCAACAGCAGTGGGTACATCCTACTAGAATTTAAAACCTCCTTTGGGGTTCAGTTCTTTCAGCAGCACAGTTCATACATTCCCCAGTAAGAATAACTAGGCCCACAATCAGAGAACAGAATACCTTTCTTGCATTTGACAAGCTTATTGAATTTTAAGTTCTCCTTCCACGGCAGCAGGATTCAATAAATCAAGTGCAGAACACAGGGAGATCTCTGTCTGAAAGGGAGCAGAACCAGAGTAGCTCATAGGAAAGAGGATGCACAGCCCCTATTACATTAAACCCCTAAGTTCTGAACTGGATTGGACATTATCCAGGAGCCTGTATCTGTGTCTCCAACAAGCCATAGTCAGCTTTAGAACTAATACTGCAGGGTCCTGAAGTCTGATTGATGCAGCTAAGCTTTTTAGAGCTAGAGCAAAAACATCAGGGTTTTTTTTTTGTTTTTTAAAAGCATCCCTCAGCCTGGTTTCTAAAGGACTTTAACAACATTTTGTACAACTATATATATGTCCTTACTGGAGGGAAGAAGGATGCAGTCACCTACCATTAGCACTGCCTCCTAATGACAACTAACTAATCCTATAACGTGGAGGAAGAGAGGAGACACTTCCCTCTTATTGGCAAAAATATCTAATTCACCACAGGTGTCTCAGCCTTGCTATCCTGCAATGCCTGCACTCAAGACAACGTGCAGCTGTGCTCATTCTTCTAACCTTAGAGAGAACATTAACTCTCTCCCAGCCAACCCTAGGAAGGCCCAGATCCTTAAACATATTTAAACTCCCACTGAACTCAATAGGATGTAGGTGCCTAAATACCTTTGAGAATCTGGGCCAAAATCCTTTTCTGAATTTTTTACACATGTCAACAACCTTTACTACTACTGTCCATAAGATTTTGTTAATTTGTCTGCAAACCCTAGCTAGGCTTGGCAGTATTGCTTTTCAGTGGTTCTGTGCTTTCAGAGATCACAGGCTGTTTCTGGGCAATTGCTCATGATGGATTTCTTGTGTGGGGTTCTGGAAGGGTCTGTTTTGTCACCCTTTCCCTTTTGTGTGTACATGATACCTCTGTAGGCGAGTGCAAGTTAATCTGAGTTTAGGTGTTGTTGATACTCAGAGTGGTTTCTCATTTTCATCCAGCCCAAATAGCAAGGTGCCTGTGTTTACCCAGTACCTAGTCAAGAATGAAATTTAGATGAGAGCAAGCTGATTAAGGTGCTTTTTGGAGAAAATGGGTTGAAGTTAATTGGTAAGGGGAAGGATATTAAAATTAAGGTAGGGGTAGTTTGTTCTGCACCAATTTCTAAGGGTACCCTACCTTTTCCTCAAGTACATAAATTGAGGGGGTACACAGAGATCCTTTTTTCTCCAGTAGCAAAGAGTACCTTTATCCCTAAATTTCATGACAGTAATCCATGCTATTGTCATTTTTAGATTGGATTGCTACAATGTGCTCTACCTGGTGCATTTCTTGAAGACCCTTCAGAAGCTACAGCTGGTTCAGAGTGAGGCTGCTTACCTGTTTCATGTTATTTATCAATGAGAACATATTGCTCCAGTATTTCAACACCACTAGTTGTTTGGTTCTGGGTGTAATTCAAGATACTGCTTTAGTCTATAAAGCCGAATAGGACTTCAGTCCTGACTGTCTAACAAATCTAATTTTTCTGTGATTTACTACAGTAATTAAAAGGTCCTACAGTGCTGAAGCTAACAAGGGGGTAGGCAAATGGATGAGATTTAAGCTTGCAGAGGCAAGTTAGTGATAGAATATTTGTGAGGTGGTGTCTCAAATCTAGAAGTTGCTTCCAGTAGAAGTATCCCAAATTTATTAGTTGTTGTGGCAGAGAGCAAGGGTCTCTGTTGGGGACTGTCTCTTTGTTCTTTTGTAAAAAGGTATATTTATACATGTTTATTATAAAATTTTACCATAAGCATTTGTAATTTTATTTAAATCATGGCCCTAGAAAATAAGTGAATTAAAGAAAGGATCTTCAAAATGAGTGACAGCTATTATAGTACACACATACAAGACATCTAACTTGCATTCTTACTATAAGGACTAGAGTATTTTGAGGCTAGAGTGAAATTGTTCCTATGTAGCATTTCTCCAGTATGGCTGCGACAAAGGGCTGAGTCCTATTTTCCTTAGAGTACAAACATCCTTCAGCAGGCATTGCTCATTATTGAGTCACTTTGCACACAATATATTCAGGTCTTAACAGCTCACACCAAGATCAAAATGGAGCAGGATTTGTCTGAGCCAAGATGCTTTGGATGTTGAAAGTGTCCTAGCCTACATTTCTGTCTGGTGCCAAAAACCTGTGAATACTTTAAAATGTGATATTTTGTGAACAATCAGGAATTCTACCTTGGGGCTGGACTTCATTACAATAAACAAAATCATTCCCAAAGTTCTCAAATCCCCATCAAGTTCATCCAGGCCCTTCCTACTTAAAGCCCTTTCCCAAAAACCTCAGAGTCCCTGTCTATGGTCTTGTATCCCTACTTCTCTAGTCATCTCCCTCCCTGCGTAACAACTTCTTTATGTGATCCTGCTGCTCTTTATATGACAATCATCTCCTCCTTATCCAGTTGGTTCTACTAATTAAACTATGCACCCTATGCCACGTGTGACAGGCAGGGCTCATTGGACAGTACTGGTTGGCTCCAAGCCTGTAGCCTTGAAAGGGGTAGGCCACCCCATTATACCCACAGATCAGGTAAAATCTCATGCATGTATCTGAAAGAGATCCTTTCCACAAAGAATACTCTTTGACACAGAGAAAGGTGTTTGAGTGTGGGAGCTAAGAAATAAGAGGCTCTGCTCTCACCCTGTTTTACTGAGGTTATTTACTATTTCGGTACAAGTCACAACCAGGGCTTCAAATCCTTACTCTAGGAGGCAGGCAACTATCATTGCTCCTTTTTTTACAAACTACTAAGCAACTAAGTTACAAGTGACTAAAAGGTTGCACAAGGTCATTTCAAGCACAGCTGGGAATAGACTACAGGAATCTAATATGATAGACTCAACTCTCACCCACACTGCTTTTCAAGCTAGATATGCCAAACCTGTGTGCTTGGTTATAATCTCTATACTAGTGCTGTCCCCACAAGACCAGCTCCTAGAGCCAGGAACAAGCCCCTAAGAATCTGGATACTCAACATCCCACTGCTGTCTCACAAATAGTTTTGTAATCCAGTGAGAGAGCATGTGGTATGTGACCTTTAATGGCTTGTCCACTTAGATTCAAAGGCCAGAAAGGAGACACTTAGAGCATATCTTTTAGAAAAACATCCACTATTAATTTAAAAATTGCCAGTAACAGAGAATGCACCACACCACTTAGTAAATTGTTCTACTGGTTAATTTCCCTCACTGTTAAAAAATTATGTCTTATTTGCAGTCTGAATTTGTCTAGCTTCAACTTCCAGACACTGGATCATGTTACACCTTTCTCTGCTAGATTCAAGAGTCCATTATCAAATATTGGTTCTCCGTGTAGGTACTTGTAAACTGTAATCAAGTTGCCCCTTAATCTTCTTTTAAAATAAATAGATTGAGCAACTTCAGTCTATCACTATAAGGCATGCTTTCTAATCCTTTAAATTATTCTCATGGTCTTCTCTGAATTCTCTCCAATTTATGATTATCCTTCTTGAAATGTAGACACCACAACTGGACACACTATTCCAGCAACAGTTGCACCAGTGCCAAATAGAGGTAAAATAATCTCTCTGTTCCTACACAAAGATTAACAGCCTACTTTCCCTGCAAGTTGTTTATTCAGCTCAAGTAGACAAGATCAGTGCTGTACCTCTGAAGTTCCTGGGTTCAAACTCTGCTGACTACCCAAGTAGGGAAAAAACTGTGTGGTCATGTAAATGTGGCACTAAGGTTTCAGTCGGACTCTACAAGAAGCTAGTGTCTGATAACAGAGCTCATTGTAGGATTGGGAGCTTAGATTATTAAAACTGAAATAATTTTAAAATACCATGTTCTTGCGCCTATTTATGTTTTTTTTGTTTCCTTTTTTCATTTCTCAGAGCTTGGGCAATGAAAATCTTTGAAGGCAGCTTCACTTTCGTTTGTAGTTAGATTTACTTTCAGGTTCCCAATTCTGCACCATCCAGGTTGCAACTAAATTTTGGGCAGATTTGACTTGACAATTATCCTTTTAACTTTTCTCAGGAGCTCTAGCTCCTTGGATGTAGAAAAAAGGAAATGCATATGATCTGAGCAGCAAATAACACCAAAAATAGTCTCAATATTTTCTGCCTTGGTGCTGAAAATATGTTGTAAAACCACTTTCAAATCAATTTCAGCAGGACCCATTGCTGACAACTTGTCCTTTTGCTTGTGTAGATGAAACTTTAGTTTTACTTTGTGTATCACAACGAATAATCCCTCTTCCTCCTTGGTGTTAATACCCTTAAGCTATTTGTGTACTTTTATCATATCTTCCGTTCGTTTAATCATCTCTTGGGGAAGTTATACTTGTGTAACTTCCCTCCATAAATCAGTCCCTTCGCCCCCATCACCATTTTTGTTGCTCTTCCCTGAATATTTTTCTGGTAAGGTGGGTTGAGATCCTCAAATGCATTTAGCTCCCAGCTACCACTAAAATCAATTGGAGTTTGACACCTACATGTCTGAGTATCTTGGCCATGGTGGCTAAAGTTGAATGTAATATTCCAGGTGCAGTTGCATTATGACTTGATTGCTCAGTGACTTGATAGTTTTTGATACACAGGCCTTGGTGGAAGCCATATCACTCCATGGCTTATGGCTACTGAGGGCAGGAGGCACTGGGTGAAAGTGGTGCTTGGAAGATTACAGATCCTAAAGTCATTGGTACTGGTCTACTGTAATAATTCTTTATCATGGGAAATCATGAAACATTGGAACTTAAAACATGGGTGTCACTTTTTATATATATAAGTATTTTTATTATTGAATGTTAACTACTGTTTATGTAAAACTTCTCATGAATCACAAACTTCAGGAAATGTTGATATTTATACTTTGGTTGTGATTTCCTCTCCCAATAAAGTCTGAAAGGATGTTCAAGTCTCCTGCTGCTGCTGATGCCATAAGCATTTCCTGTTCCATTCTGAATTGCAACAACTAACCAGTGACGTTAGAGATACTGTCAACTTAAACCTGGCTCCAGTCTTAAATGTTGCTAAAACAAGATCTTTACATAACCTAAAAACAATAGAAATGTGTCCATGAAACTTTGGAACCAAGTCCAACATCAGTGGAAACAAGTGTCAAGAGTTGTTCCTGCAACAGTGCTGAAAATGTTTTCATCACATCCATACTAGTGAATAAACTGTTTTCAGCGCTAGTTCAGTGGGAGCCATTGCTGAAAATGGGTCTCTTAAGTCATGTAGAGAGGGTTTAGAAGTAATAGGATGAAATCAAGAAATGGAAAATTTTAACTGAGTATAAAAAAAAAATTCTTGACAGTACAGGGCTGAGCCTCCCAAAGGAAGTGGTGGAAATGCCACCATCTGGGACATTTAAAACCAGATTTAACAAAAGATTTTAAAATGTAGGGGAAACTCCTTCACAGGGCAGGTCTACACTAACCCCCCAATTCGAACTAAGGTACGCAACTACAGCTACGTGAATAACGTAGCTGAAGTTCGAAGTACCTTAGTTCGAACTTACCTCGGTCCAGACGCGACAGGCAGGCCCCCCTGTCGACTTCGCGTACTCCTCTCGCCAAGCTGGAGTACCGCAGTCGATGGCGAGCACTTCCGGGTTCGACTTATCTCATCCAGACAAGACGCGATAAGTTGAACCCAGAAGTTCGATTTGCTTGCCGCCGTACTACCGGGTAAGTGTAGACCTACCCACAGACAAGGAGATAAAGTGCAAGTGCATGATCTAATATATCTTTTCCATTTGTATAGCTTTCATTTGATTGAGGAACTCTAGTAGTCTTGGCATGAGCTTTGTCATGGATTAGAAGCGATTATGAGACCGAAAACAAAGAGTAGGAATAAATCGTCAATTTTAATTATGTCAAAAGGTTAATAATTGGGTGTTCTCAGGTTCCATTCTGGGGCACTTTTATGTAATATTATAGAGTGACGGTAGCTATTCCATATCTAACGTTGAAGCTAGCTCATTAAAGTCAAACTTTCAATACTCCTCTTACTTCCCCTAAATAAGAAATTGATCTTCCTGATATGTTAACTACTGCATCTCATCCCAGTGTCCTTTTTTTTCTGGGAACTTTGGTAAAGATCAGACAAAGAGAGCTTTAAAGTTATGGTATTTTGAAAATGTAGCTGTAATGTATTTTTGTCAAAATTATTCTAATTTGTTTTATTTTTTAATTCCTCAGCTCTCCAAAATGGCTTGAAATAGAAACACCCAAATTGATTTTTTTTTGTTAGCCTTCCTGAGGAGAAATGCCTTTGAATATTTTGGAGCAAGTTATTGTGAAATGGGAGTAGATAAGAGCTAAAAAGTTTGTAGATGTATAAAGAGCAATGTAGATATAAATATTTTAACTAAGTTACAAATGCAAAAACTACATTGAAAACATTACGTTTGCAAAGTCAAGCATTCAGGAATTAGGAAATGCCAGAATTAAGGTTGCCTGTGCAGGAAAATTAAAAGGAGATGCTGAGTTGAAAGAAGATCAAAGCATTGCCATTCACATACAAGGACGAGATTATGTGACAGTTGAAGTCTGGCACCATAAAACATGTTAGAGAGACTACGCAAGATTTTTGACAAAGTCAGCAGATAAGGATAAGCCTATTTGCACTGAGCAGATGTACAGGAAACCCTACAAGATTTTCTGAGCCACTATCATCCAACAGAGGCTCGTTGTAGACCAGGATGTTTTGCAGATAACAAGACTGATCCAGATTTTCATTGAGCTTATAAAAAAAATCATAAGGATCTTGAGGATCATGCTGCCTGGTATGACTGTGAGTGCCTACCTCAGAGCAGAGCAGACTGCCAAAAACAGGACAGACACCGCAAACTAGTGGTATGTTCTATCACAGCTGCTGGCTTCTAATTTTCCCCGGGGGTGCTCAACCCCCACGCAGCACCAGGCCCCACCCCCAATCCACCCCTGCCCCCAAACCCCCACCCCTGCCCCACCTCTTCCTGCTCCACCCCCGTCCCCGCCCCACTCCACCCCTTCCCCCAACGCCTCCTCCCCTGAGCGGGCCCCGTCCCCACTCCACCCTCTCCCTCCCAGCACCTCCTGCACTGTTGGAGTTGGAGCCTCTTGAGAGTGGGGGAGGAGTTGATCAGCGGGGGCTGCAGGTGGGCGGGAGTGGGGGGCAGGAGGGGAGCTTGTCTGTCGGTGGGTGCTAAGCACCTGCTATTTTTTTCTCCCATGGATGCTTCAGCCCTGGAGCACCCATAGAATCGGCGCCTATGTTTTATAATTAGATTTCACTAACCCAGTAATAAATGTGAACTCCTGGATCACTGTAACCAGTCTTACCACAAAAAAACAACGAGGAGTCCTTGTGGCACCTTAGAAACTAACAAATTTATTTGGGCATAAGCTTTCGTGGGCTAAAGATGCAGATGGAGTGGAAAATACAGTAGAAAGGTGTAAATACACAGCATATGAAAAGATGAGAGTTGCCTTACCATCTGATGAAGTGGATTTTAGCCCACGAAATCTTATGCCCAAATAAATTTGTTAGTCTCTAAGGTGTCACAAGGACTCCTCGTTGTTTTTGCTGATACCGACTAACACAGCTACTACTCTGAAACCAGTCTTACCATGGAGTCACAAACAGTTCCCTTAAGGCTTAGGCTCTCCAGTCTATCTTGCCACTCAGCTAAGTTGGACTTAGGCTTTGTCTATACTGGCAAGTTTCTGCACAGTAAAGCAGGTTTCTGCATTGTAACTCCCAAGGTGTACACACTGCCAAGCCACTTAGTGCGCAGAAACTGTGCAGTTGCAACGCTGTAAAAAAACCACCCCAATAAGAGGTGTAGAGCTTTCTGCACTGGGGGGTGGTACAGTGCCACGGTGCTAGTGTAGACACTGTGGTCAATTAAAGCACTGCAATTGGCCTCCAGGAGGTGTCCCACAATGTCTGTTCTCGACCCTCTGGTCATCGGTTTGAACTCTACTGCCCTGCTCTCAGGTGACCAACCATAAGCCCCAGCCCTTAAATTCCTTTGGAATTTTGAAAGTCCCCTTCCTGTTTGCTTGGTGCCACGTGCAGTGGTCTCAGCGCATCTTTCCAGGTGACCACACCTGCTCCACACACCAGGCGATCCCCTGCTTGGGGCAGTGCCAAGCTGCTGGACCTCCTCAGCATTTGGGGAGAGAACGCTGTCCAGTCCCAGCTGCGCTCCAGCCGTAGGAATTATGATACCTATGGACAGATTTCATGATGCTTGATAGAAAGAGGCATGACCAGGACACACTGCAGTGCAGGGTCAAAGTGAAGGAGCTGCGGAATGCCTACCGCAAGGCACAGGAGGCAAACCGCCACTCCAGTGATGCGCACAATGAGCTGCTGGTTCTACAAAGAGCTTGATGTGAAACTTGGCAGAGACCCTACCTCCACTGTGAAGGCCACTGTGGATACTTTGGTGGTTCACATGCCAGTCGAGAGTGGACCAAGCCAGAAGGAAGAAATCTTGGCGAGGATGTGGAGGGGGACCCAGAGGCAGAGGATGACTCGGAAGTTAAAGATGCATGCAGCCAGGAGCTCTTCTCTACCCTGGAGGAGGCTAGCCAGTCACAGCTGTTGAAGCGCAAACAGGAGAGGAGGCCCCTCATAAGTGACTTTGATTTTGGGAATCGCTGAAGCGAGTTGATGGGGGCAGGAGGGTTGCAGAAGGGCCTGTGTCTGTATGATGCACATACCACCACATGCCTAGTCTGAGCAGCAGAACAGGGTGTAGATTGACTCCCTCACTTCACAGGAATCTGCCTCAGATCTCCACGAAACTCTCATGGAGTAATTGGGCAATCCACTGCCAAAGGTTCTTTGGCAGAGCTGCTCTGTTTCTTGCCCCGTTAAGGGTAACTTTCCCACGCCACTCTGCCATCATGGGGGGGACGGACCATTGCTGTACACAAGCGAGCCGCATAAGGGCCAGGGCAGAAGCTGCAGTCTTGGAGAAGCCCCTCCCTTGATTCCCTGCTCACCCGCAGCGACAAGGTATCTTTCATAATGAACATAGCCTGTGGAAAATGTTGGGACAGTAATGGTTATATGGCCGCCCACTCCAGTGCTGGCTCTCCCGAAAAGCCACGTGCCCAGTGTACAGTATGGTTCTGGAAAACTGATTTCCCCTGCCCCTGTGATTACTCACCATTTTGGGGATCTTGTGGCTCATGTGTGCTTGCCTGGGGTCAGCCAGTTAGTGATAGGTATGTGAATAGGGGCTGTGTTTTAGACCACTGATTCAGTGGTCTCTGTGTTGCAAACAATATTGCTTCTGTAAAATGTTGCATTTTGGCTTCACAGAGATGACCTTGGGAGCCCAGCCTCCCTCTTTGTTATCGCCGGCTGAACAGCTGCGCAGTATTGAAAAGCAGCCACAAAGAAGTAAAGAGGACTTTCTGCATGATGTCATGATGCACTCTGCAGCCGAAAAACAAGAATTGAAGGAGCGGCGGGACAGCGAGAAGAGAGACCCAGTCTTTGTTTAATCCTGATCTGATGGGGTCAAATTTGGTAGCCATCTTACAGCAAAAAAACTTCAGGACCAGACTCCAAAGAGAAACTGCTGAGCTCCAGTTCATTTGCAAATTTGACACCATCAGATCAGGATTAAACAAAGACTGAATGGCTATCCAACTACAGAAGCAGTTTCTCCTCCCTTGGTGTTCACACCTCAACTGCTAGCAGAGCGCCTCACCCTCCCTGATTGAACTAACCTCGTTATCTCCATACTGATTTATACCTGCCTCTGGAGATTTCCATTACTTGCATCTGAAGAAGTGAGGTTCTTACCCACGAAAGCTTATGCTCCCAATACTTCTGTTAGTCTCAAAGGTGCCACAGGACCCTCTGTTGCTTTCAACAAATATTAGTGGCCTTCAGCTTCAAATTGCTGCCTCAAGGCATCCCTGACCCTTATGGCCCCGCGCTGCGCCCATCTAATAGCCTTGATCTCTGGCTGTTCAAATTCAGCCTCCAGGTGCTGAGCCTCAGCGGTCCAGCCCTGAGTGAAGTTTTCACCCTTCCCTTCACAAATATTATAGAGCATACAGCACGTGGCTATAAGCATAGGAATGTTGTCATCGACCAGATCCAGCTTCCCATATAGGCAGCACCAGTGGGCCTTTAAATGGCCAAAAGCACACTCCACAATCATTCTGCACTTGCTCAGCCTGTTGTTGAACTGCTCCTTGCTGCTGTCAAGGTGCCCCATGTATGGCTTCATAAGCCACAGCATTAAGGGGTAGGCAGGGTCTCCCAGGATCACAATGGGCATTTGGACTTCCTCTATGGTGATCTTCTGATCCAGGAAGAAAGTCCCTGCTTGCAGCTTCCTGAACAGGCCAGTGTTCTGAAAGATGTGTGCATCAGGCACTTTTCTGGACCAGCCTGCGTTAATGTCTGTGAAACGCCCACGGTGATCCACAAGTGCCTGGAGAACCATTGAGAAATACCCCTTCTGATTAATGTACTCGGTGGCAAGGTGGTCTGGTGCCAGAATTGGAATATGTGTGCCATCTGTTGCCCCTCCACAGTTAGGGAAGCCTATTTGTGCAAAGCCATCCACAATGTCATGCACGTTGCCCAGAGTCACGGTCTTTCAGAGCAGGATGCGATCAATGGGGCCCTGCACACTTCGGTCAACACGAGTTCAACGGTTGACTTTCCCACTCCAAACTGGTTAGCAACCGATCGGTAGCAGTCTGGAGTAGCCAACGTCCACAGTGCCATTGCCACACGCTTCTCCAGCAACAGGGCAGCTCTCATTCTCGTGTCCTTGTGCCGCAGGGCTGGGAGAAACTCATCACACAGTCCCATGAATGTGGCTTTCCTCATCCGAAAGTTCTGCAGCCACTGCTCGTCATCCCAGACTTGCATGATGGTGTGATCCCACCACTCAATGCTTGTTTTCTGAGCCCAAAAGCGGCATTCCACTGTGGTCAGCACCTCCGTGAATTCCACAAGCAATCTTGTGTCATAGCTACGACACATGGCGAGATCAATATCTCCCGCCTTTGTAGTTTAAGGAATAACTCCACTGCCACTCGTGACATGTTAGTAAGAATGAGCAGCATATTGGTCAACAGTGCGGGATCCATTCCTGCAGAATGAAGAGGCAGAGCAGAGTTCGTAGTACACAAACCGTTGAAAGATGGTGCCAAATGCGGACAGAAGCACAGGGATTGCTGGAATGTGAAACAATGCATCACGGGTCATTGGGACAGGACCCAGGATGCCCCGCTACCCCCTCTGCCTTCCACAACTCTTAGTGGCAGAAGAGGAAGAGGTGCTCTGTGAGATAGCTGCCCAGAGTGCACCGCTCCGAATACTGCTGCAAGTGCCGCAAGTGTGAACACACTATTGCGCAGGTAGTTGACAGTGTGAACACAACAGCGTTTTCTCTTCAGCACTCTCTGAGCGGCGCTGTAACTGTTGTGCTGTAACTCTGCCAGTTTAGGCATACCTTTAGTGATAAGTGGTCACTTACATCAAAAAAAATCACAAAATAGTCAAATTGCTCCCAGTCCCAAGAGACCAGTCACTTACCCCAGATCAATTTGTATCTTAAACCTTACACCAAAGACTCTGCCTGTTGTTAGGATATAGATATTCAGGCCTATCTGCAAAGGCCTATACTTTAAGAATTTAGGTGTATTCTTATCACTAAGCCAGTTATAGAGGTATAAAAGAAAGAATCAAAATCACTGTCTGTCTGTGTCAGGGCCTTCTCTTACTGTGACAGTCTGAGCCCTGTTCTTAGGCTAAGGCCTTCGGCTAAGCAGCAGAGGCAGCCATAAGCTGAGAAGTGAACGGTCACATCCTCACATTCCAAACTAATCACATTGAAATAAGGTGCTATTGGGCTGTTAGGAATATAAGGAATCCTGTCCTGATATTCCTATCACCTCCAGAGAAAGGGAAGAGCCTAAAAGATGTAAAAGGAAACTTAATTTGATAGCATCCTGTCTGGCAAGAACTCACTTATCAATAGCTGGGATGTGAATCCTCATTTCTGTATTGTTCTATCATTGTAGCCTCCACCTCCCTATTGTTTATCTGTATAATCTCTGACTGGTTCTGTGATTGTTTCAGTCTGCTGTATAATTAATTTTGTTGGGTGTAAACCAATTAAGGTGGTGGGATATAATTTGTTAAATAATCATGTTACAATACGTTAGGATTGGTTAGTTAAATTTCAGTAAAATGATTGGTTAAGGTATAGCTAAGCAGAACTCAAGTTTTACTATATAGTCTGCAGTCAATCAGGAAGTAAGGGGGGAATGGGAACAGGGAATAAGGGTGGAGGAACTGGAATCATGTTTCGCTAAGGGGGGGGAAATAGGAACAGGGACACAGGCAAGGCTCTGTGGTGTCAGAGCTGGTAAGGGGGACACTGAGGAAGGAAACTGGAATCATGCTTGCTGGAAGTTCACCCTAATAAACATTTAATTGTTTGCACCTTCGGACTTCGGGTATTGTTGCTCTCTGTTCATGCGAGAAGGACCAGGGAAGTGAGAGGGTGAAAGAATAAGCCCCCTAACACCTGTAGTCAATTCTGTAATAAACTAACTAAAGCTTTATTAACTAGGAAAAAGAAATAAGAGAGTTAGTTACAGGTGTGACAAAGCTCTGACCTTGTCTTAGTGGGTCCCGCACTTCCAAGTGGATTATGCTAGCCTCAGAGGCTCACTGTTACCCTCCATGTAGCCCTTCTCTCTCTAGAGGCAAGTGTCACAGCCTACTGAGCCGTTTTGATCATAAGCCAGCAAGGGAGGTGGAAAGAAGCAACCCTCCCTCGCACAGTCTCTGTTGTTTCACAGTCTCTGTGATTAATCAGGGAGAGGGGAGCCGGGGCTGCCCTCTACTCCAAGCTCCAGCCCATGGACCCTAATAGTAGCAACTCTTGGTAGCTGACTTTTTGAAACAGGACAAGTACAATTTCCTGAGCCACTTCTCCACAACAGCCCCTCCCCCCATTTCCTCAACATCTAGTTCACCCCTACCTCAGGGCCTCCTTCCTTGTGCCTGAGTGGGTTTGTACTGCCCAGTTTCTCCAGCAATGTGGTTTCCTCCTACCATTCTTGACACAGGCCTCTAACTGGGAGGCTTTTAACTATTTCCTGCCAGCCTTGGATTGGCTTCAGGTGTCCCAATCAATCTAGCTGTCTCCACTGCTTTCTAGAAGGATCTTAATTGGCCCCAAGTGTCTTGATTAACCTGGAGCAACTGCCATTTGGTTACCATGGTAACAGGGATTTGTTTGGCCTGGGGCTACTATACCTGTTTCTCACTACTTTCCTATAGCCATCTGTCCTTGCCCCGTCACACAGGTTCAAGCAAGCAAGCATGCATAAAAAACACAAATGAGTTATTTATGGAGATATACCTATCTCATAAAGCTGGAAGGGACCCTGAAAGGTCATGGAGTCCAGCCCCCTGCCTTCACTAGGAGGACCAAAGTACTGATTTTTGCCCTAGATCCCTAAGTAGCCACCTTAAGGATTGAACTCATAATCCTGGGTTTAGCAGGCCAATGCTCAAACCACTGAGCTATCCCTCTCCCATTTATGGGCCCTAAAGATGACAGAGATATGGTAATCTGTCAATTCAAAATGTCTTTCAGGGTGGACCCAGGGATAACCCCTGGGGATCTCTGCCTTAGTTTAATGTCTCTAGCGCCACAGTTCAAACAGCTAAGGGATGATGCAGTTTCTTGTGGCCCCCTTTTTATCTTTTACATTTAGCCTTTAGCCTTTTACATCAAGAGATGAGCTCCTTTGCACATAGCATTGCCAAGGTGTGATAGTGCCATTCCCTAATCCTTTGTATCTTGATGTTCCTTAATGGCCCATTTAATCTCGATAGCCCTTCTTAATGGGGGATGGGACAATTCCAGAGCCTGAGTTCACAAGTTCAGAGCAAACATTTTCAAAGTTATAAAGCAAAACTTACATATTTCCTTAAAGCATGGAGTACACACATTACAAGTGAGATTAATGCATGCATCCGCTTACAAGCATTTCATAGAGTCAAACAATAAGTACATTCTTATAAGACTAATACCTATTATGAATAAAACTAAAATACCGGTGAGCTGGTTTGGTTCCATATATAAGTTTGTCAGTTATTAGCTAACGCCTATGGCCTTGGACAGAGCTGGCACTTGGTTTACCTGCATCACACACTCTGTATAGGCAGACATTTTCATAATCATTTGGGCACACTTATGGTAGAGACAAATGGAAATTTACACATCACAGCGTTTTTCCAAGACTCATGCCTTACAGCTACAATCAATGTTACTGTAGAGAAGCCTGTTTTTAGAAATCCTGAATATTTTTGTATTACAGGGGTGACAGACTGAAATATCATCTGAAACATGATTTCCCTCTGTTCACTTTTCATACACCACACTGCAAGAATGTTAGTGAGATGGTGTACACTGACACGCTGTCAACAATAGACTTCCTTATCAATCAGAGGCATGAACAGATACAGAAACAACTCTGAGTGAAGAGGAGTGAATTCATTCTCAACCATAAGCTAATCTACCATCCCATAGATCAGTGGTCTCCAAAGTGGGGTGCATGCACCCCAGGAGGTGCGCAAGATGATCCATCGGGGAGGGGGAAGGAGCGCCGCCGGAGCGAAAGGGCGGCACATCAGGAGGAGCGCTGCTGGAGAAAAAAAGGGGGGGCAGCCGGAGGAGGGAAGGGAGCGAGCGGGGAAGCTGCCCCCCTGCCAGGCAGGGCCACCCGGAACACAAGGGCTTTAGGGGCTGCAGGGCCCTGGGCTAAGGGGGCTTCGGGGCCCTGGCCTGCAGCTCTAAAGCCCCTTTTGGAATGCGGCCCGGAGTCCTCCGGCCCATGGAGGAGCAGGGACAGCCGCACAGCCAGCGGCCGGAAAGAAGCGGCGCTTTCCCCTTCAAAGCCAGCTGGAGAGATGCAGCGCTTTGAAGGGGAAAGCACCGCTCCTATCCAGCCGCTGGCTGCGTGGCTGCCCCTGCTCCTCCTGAGTCCTCCAGCCCATGCTCACAGGGCCGCATTCCGAAAGGGACTTTAGAGCTGCCTGCATTCCAGGTGGCCCTGCCTGCCCCAGGAGGGGGAGGGGGAGGAAGAGCAGTTCCCAGAATCGTGGCCATGGGAGTGGT
This sequence comes from Malaclemys terrapin pileata, assembly GCF_027887155.1. Classification (NCBI taxonomy): domain Eukaryota; kingdom Metazoa; phylum Chordata; order Testudines; family Emydidae; genus Malaclemys; species Malaclemys terrapin. The sequence goes on from NC_071506.1 coordinate 173,992,601, forward strand.
GCTGCGCTGTACAGAGCTACCTGCACACCCCCTGCACCAAACAGGAGCTCCTCCAGGTAAGTGCTCTGCACCTCCTGCCTGCCTCAGCCCTGAGCCTCCTCCCGCACCCCACCCTGAGCACCCTCCCGCACCCTAACTCTCTCCCAGACCCCGTACCCCCACCCTGAGCGCCCTCCCGCACCCTAACTCCCTCCCAGTCCCTTCACACCACCCTGAGCGCCATCCCGCACCTTAACCCTAATCCAGACCTTCGAATCGCTGTATCACAAAGTCTTAAACCAAGATTTTCAGAAATAATGAAGCATATTCAATCACATAGCTCTCACTAAAAATTATTAATAATAATTTTTTTTGTGAGAGCAAAAAGATTTTTTGTACAATTAATAAATAAAAAAAATATATTGTTTATTTTATCTTTATCTCATCCTTTTTTAATTTCTATTTTTTGTGTATGTTTTATAATGTACATAATATATTAGTACAGTAGTACATGTATATAATTTATACATAAATAAATATACCTATATTGGGGGTGCATGCTCAAAATTTTTTTACTGAAGGGGTGCGTGATCAAAAAAGTTTGGAGACCACTGCCATAGATCACCAACAGTAAGTACACCAGCTCCTGATGTGCAGTCATGGAGGAGTCTGTAGAATACCACACTGATCATCAAGAGCTCATTGGATGACAGCCCTGGAATGAGTTGCTCCTGGCCACCATCAATTAATTTAACTGTTGATGCTGCAAAGTCTGTTGTTCCAGTTGAACTTTACAATTTGATGGCCTGAATTACTGGAGCATCAACATTGGCTGGGTATGTTGATCTTCCAGATGACGTGGACCTTAAATTCATATTACTTTGCCAAGACATTGTGTACTTTGCATCCAGGAGTTGAAAACAGATGCGTAAATCCCCTTTCCTTGGATTGATATCAAGTCATTTGACAGGATCATCTCAAGTGGTCTCCATACTAAACAAACTGGCACATTGTGCATCTTGTAATATAGTAATTAGCCATGACACAAGCCTTGCTCAGCTACATCTTATTAAAGGTTCTGATGAGGTTACACTGGGTTTTGCAAAGAAGCCTCCAACAGCTCTAGTATGGGACCACATTGCTTTTGGAGAAGAAACCCTATAAAGGCAAGGCACCAACCACCATACAAATGGAATAGTGCCCCAGAGACACATCACTGAATCAATCCCAACATCAGGCAGAATGCCACTGCCAAAAGCAGTGTGTTCTCTTAAAGCATTTCCTGGTTTTGCGATAGAGCAGTACTGTCAGAACAAGAGGCAAGGTCCTACAGAATCTGAGTCATGATGCACATGTCCTATTAGAGGCTTACAAGTGAAGAACACAACTGGAATCGGCACTGAGAACAGAACTGGCAAATATTTTCATCAAGACTCTCTATGGTGACTCATGTACATTTCCTAGCTGGACGAGTTTTCATACTGCTCTTCAATGTGATTGTACTCTGGAGAAGTCAGCTATCCATTATTTTCTAAACACTGGGGCACCACAGGAGAGATGTCTACTATCTACACTATTCTGAAACAAAGTATTGATACAGATGATCAGCTTGAAATTAAGCATGTCGTCTTGGTGGTCAGAAAATATGAAGTCTTTGTGCAGAGGAAGAGCAAAGAGAACACAACATTTGCCTTCTGGAGCTCTTACATCAACATGGTGCAAATCTTTCCCCTTTTTGTGACAGTAACCCATGAGTCTGATAGGAATTGCACCTTTCAGCTATCCTCTTCATGATGTCCTGGTTCTTCTCTTACAATCAGGTAAACTATGCCAAGTATCTTCCTTCATGCTGGCTGGAAGTGATGAAACTGCCCATCATGCCCCACCCCCCAGAATGTTACACAGAACTCAGCGCTCAAGGACAGTGAGCAGTCCAATGTCAAAATGGATGTGGATTCTCTTCAGTTGTCTGTGACAAGGCAATTAAACAAATCTGCAATAAAAGATTCAAAACCAAAAGGTGGCTTGATTGGATTGACACAAAATCATTCACTGGTTTATCACTGGATTTTGTCACAACCTAAGAGAGCTGCTCTAAGAAGACAGTATGAAGTATGGCAGGCATGACTCCAAGAAAACACAAGAATCTCGATAGAACTTGAGTTCAGAATGATGAGACAGCCATAACGACTATTTTAGGCACTATTGAATGCATGATCAATCCTTTTGATGTGTCTCAAGATGGACGAGTATGTTTAAATTCAGGTGTTGTTTCCACCAGTGAGATTACATATGACTTGCTTGCTGCTCAAGAGAATCGTGAAATTTCACTAATAGACTTCTTGAACCAGGAACTGCTTTCTGCTACTCAGGACATTTTTTCTCCTATGAAAAGCCAGAAATTGAAAACATTCAGTGATCAAGTCAAACCCAAAAGAAAAGCAAAAGTAGCTGGCAAAGATGTGATTCTTTATAATGACAACAAACTCTTAGCAAGACTTCTTGTATTAGGTCAAAGTAGGTAAATTGATCTCAGGGAAAACTTGTCCTACCATTTGGGAGCAGTTTCCTATCTTCTTGCTAGTGCTGACGGTATTCTGATAAAAGCCGACAAATCAGGTCTGATCTATTTTCTTTGACCTAAAGGTGGAGCATGGCTTATTGACCATGTTCCAGAGAATGGTACAATAATCTTTGATGGAATGGCTGTCATCCAAGCACTATATGATGTTCCTTCAACATTTGTTGAGTTTTCAGATGCCATTTTAGTGTACATGATTAGACGTACAAGATAGTACAAATGTACTCATTTGGATTTTGTCACAGATCAGTATCCTGATGTGAGCATCAAAAAATGTGAAATACTCATGCCGAGCAGCTGGTGGCTGCCAAACTGTACAAATTTATGGAAAGGACTAGAAAATCTGAAGTCAGTGGAACAAGTTTCTTTCTGATGGCAACAATCAGGAAGCACTTCAAAAATGTGTGTGCACCCTGTGGAGGGATGCAGATTTGCAAGATGTAGGCAAGGACATCACTCTCTACATAGCCCATGGAGAGGAGTCTCACTGTGTGGCTGTGCAGAAGGGTTCAGTGACAGTCACAGCTGTTGATTAATTAAGTTGTGACTATGAAGAACATGACACATGTAGATTTCTTCATGTGAAACATGCTGCCAAGGATTAACACAATGTGATCATTAGGAGCCCTGCTGCAGATGTTGCACTCATAGGCATCAGTCTTAAGGCACAACTGCTAGTCAACTTGCATTTCTTCACTTGTGTTGGGAATCAAAGCCACTTGATTAATTGGAGAAAGTCACTTCAACTGTAGGCCCAAAGGTCTATACCTCCCTTATTGGCTCCATACATTCACAAGATGTGATTCTACAACTGTCTGCTATAGGAAGGGAAAGAAAAAGGCATTTGCTATGGGCTCTGAGAGCGACTAGTTCCTTGATGCTTTCACAGACTTTGGGAAAGACTTCATACTTCAAGACTCAACATTCCTTGTTCTTGAGAAATTTGTGTGTCATCTATATGGCCAAACTTCATCACAGGATGTCAATGATGCCAATAGAAGGTGTTCTGCCTAGCATAATCTTCACTGCTTGGACAGAGCATTACACCAACATGTGATGCTCTGCACCAACACAGCAAGTGGGCAAATTACCAGGCTGCTATAATGAGGCACTTTCTTGTTGACAGGATGAATGCTTCTTTCCCTGTTGGCCAGGGATGGCATGGAACAAGGAGCTTACCATCACCTGGATGCAAGAAGAATTTAAAGGAAGTTTTTTTTAATATCTAACCTAAGGCCTTGGCTACACTTGCAGCTGTACAGCGCTGTGAGGTAAACCTGTCTTCGTACAGCTGAGTAGGGAAAAGCGCTGCAGTCTGTCCACACTGACAGCTGCCAGCGCAGTGGTGTGGCCACACTTGCAAAATTTGCAGCTGTGTTGGGAGCGGTGCATTATGGGCGGCTATCCCAGCATTCATGTGGCTGCAACGTGCTTTTCAAAATGGGGGTGGGGTGGGGTGAGAAAGAGTGCTTTTTGGAGCATGTCAGCTCTCTATTTTGCAAGTTCCAAACTCCCGGCCCCCTGCTCATTCATTCACTCACTCAAAGCAAGCTGCAGACTGATTGCTTTTCTCTGTGGTACGAGCTTTGAAACCGGCACTTCCGCATTCCTGCAGCCGGTCACAACAATGGAGAGGATTGGCCACGTGACAAGGTGATTAGTACAGTTCTGCAAGTGTTTACACTCACACCGGTGAGTCGTAGCCACTCTGCTGCAGCTGTTATTCCTCTTGGAGATGTGAAGTACCTGCAGCGGTGTACCCAGGGAGATACAGTGCTATAAGTGCCCTGCCAGTGTGGACGGGGAGTGAGTTACAGCGCTGGGGGAGGCTTTACAGCGCTGTAACTTGCAAGCTGCACCCAGCTGTAATGTCCAGCAGTCATAGCCTGTTCCACATGCAATTCTGCATACAATTCCTGGGAATTTCTATCTCCAGCTTTTCTGCAGCTCCTGACTCTAAAATATCTCCATTTCTGCAGAGTAAGGCCATTATTTCTTGTCTTACCTTCAGTGGACATGAAGAACAGTTGAGCACGGTTCTCTTTATAACAGCCCTTAAGACTGTTATCAGGTGGGGGAAGCTAAGCTGTTTTTTTTAACCTTTCCTCATAGGTCATTGTGATGGGTGCATACCTCTGAGGGGCCAGTTAGGGTACCTGGCTGCATCTGGAGGGAGAGCCAGGCATCACTGAACAAGAGGCTCATCTGAGCCAGAGTAGGCTGGATTATAAACCCAGGAAGTTTGCAGTAGAAAGAGACAGTAGGGAGAGAGTCTGCAGTTACTCTGTGAGAGCAGAGAGGAGGGAGAATAAGCCCTGGGGTTCTAGCCCCAGAGAAGCTGTGAGGAAAGGAAGCCTGAGAGGACTAGGAAGTAGCTCAGGGAAAGAGCAGCAAGGGGTAGGACTGTGCAGATCTTGGTTGCTGGTTATAGGGTTCCTGGGCTGGAACCTGGTGTAGCTGGCTGGCCTGGGTTCTCATACTAGCCATGAGGTAGTGACACAGGAGTGTTGGAGATGCTAACCAGACAGCTGGTCTGGAGAGAATTTGTTACCCTGGAAGGGAAGGGATCTGAGTCCTGGAGAACAAGGGGCCATGGTTTGAGGAAGGGGCTGTCAAACCTGAGTGGGGCTAATCCCCAGACATGGCCACAAGGAGGTGCCCCTAGTGGTCAGTGAACCGCTTAACTGTTGTGTTTTCTAAATTTTTTATTATTTTTGATGTTCTCCTCTGAAGTCTCTCTGATTTGTCTCCATCTTTCTTAAAGTGTGGTGCCCAAGACTGGGAACAATACCTCAGGTGAGACCTCACCAGTGCTGAGTAGAGTAGAACAGTTACCTCCTGTGTCTTTTACACAACACGCCTGTTAATATAGCCAGAATATTTTCCTCTTTTGCATCTGTAGCACATTGTTGACTCATAATCAGTTTGTGATCCACTATATCCCTTCAGTTGCAGTTGTGTGTACTCAGTACTTCTGTAAGTCAGACCCCCACAGTCTCAAATCAGGCACCCAGAAAATGAGGAACACGTATTTAGTGATCACCTGTGAAAATTCTGATTTTAAGTGACCTGTCCAGTATCACATAGGAACTCTGTGGCAGAGGCAGGGATAGAATCTATTTCGCCAAGGTAGCATTCAGCTGCCTTAACTATGAGACCACCTTTTCTCTTCCTGCAATCCCATTTCAGCCACTATGCACCTGCCAGCTTCTACATTGAATGAGGCAGGGATCATTCAGACAAATGCCTTCTTTACTACACATCCTGATTCATCCCCAGAGCTGGTGCATCTTACACACTACATGAGGCAGAGGTCTTGTGGTGTGGTATATGATTTTGTAATTAAAGACTGCATCATAATGCATGTGCACAGGAAAACTTTATGCTGGCATTTCCTAATTTTTTGAGTGCTTGTCTTTGCAACCTAAATGTTCTTTTAATGTAACCTTTTAGAGTGTAATTTCCTAGGTTTTTAAAAAAAGCAAACTGAAAAAATAAACAAAGTTCATCATGTAGCATCACATCAGTGGGATTGTGAGCTTCAGAGCACATACCTCTGCCACATGAGCTAGTGGAGTAAGTGCTAGCAGTAGTAGGTTGTCATCCTTGTTGTGGCCCACACTAGAGAGGAATGAAACGCAACAGTTGCCAGTGGGTTTCACAGTTGATAGCAAAGGAATGGTGTAACTCAGGTATCTTGGGTTCCATTCCAAGCTTTGCAGGGGTGTGTGCTTTGGTGGGCACAGATTCGTCTGCTCTTTTCCTCACAAGCGTGATTCCTTCTGCCTTGTTCCCGCTAACTTGTCCTGATTCCTGCCTGGCCATCAAGAGCCCAGATTTGTTAAGCTTCCTAAAATGTTGCAAGGCCCATCTTTCCCCACAGGTATTTTGGGAAGAGATGGGGTGGTTGGGGTTATGGTGAATTTGTGCTAGGATGAATAGTAGGAGTATATGGTTTATCATTGTTATATTGGTGTGGGAATATACATTTTAAATGCTGTTAAGATGCCTACAGTCAGGGATGGGCTCTTATAATGATTCAATAATAGTTACTACTTGATAAGCCAACCCTTGTGTGTTTCTTAGATCTAAGTAAAGACTAGTCTGTACTCTTCTGTGGTTTAGAACTAGGTATTCTAAAGCCCTGTGCCCTCCTCTCCAAATTGAGGGGTTGTCACTATGTGTGGCACTTTGTATATATAATTCAAACAAAAAAAACCCTCACAATCTTTTCTGTGACCTCCCCTTCTACCTTTTAAAAGGGAGTCCCCTCAGTAGCTGCAACCAGGAGAGGCCCTGATAGTGTGACTCTCAGAAGTGGAAGGGTTATTGGGGTCCCATAGCTCATGGGTCATAGGCAGGGCCGGTGATACCACTAGGCAAACTAGGCAGTGGCCTAGGGCGGCAAGTGATTGGGGGCGCCTGGGTCGTCCTCAGGCATAGGCAGCTGGGTAGGGCACCTGAAAATTTGGGGCACCACTGGGTCTTAGTGTCCACCCTATGGACACTAAGTGGTTTTCCTATCCCTGTTCTGACCCTTCCTGCAGGCTCTGAGTCTTCCTGGGAAGGGGATCTAATAGTTAAAAGACAAAAAGTCTCCAGCCTGCCAGACCTATTAGCACAACACTGAACCTGTTAAAGTGCCATTTAACAGGCATTTGCCAATCCCCAGGTATCTACTGTCAGTTTCTGAATGGTCTGACAAAAACAGTTGTGCATGACTGTAATATTTACTCAGAACATGTCAGTCTACAGGACCTTAGTTTAAAATTTGCTTTAAAAATATTTCATTAGTGAGTTGGTGAAGATTTTAAAATCACATCTCTAAAAAAATCCTTGCATAGATTTTTAGATGCACAATCATCTCTAGCCTAAATGCTTGGAAATTCAGACATATGGCTTTTTAAATAAATTCTTCAAAAGACCACCCTTATCTAAAATACACATTTTAATTACTATAGTAAAAAAACTTACTTCCAAAGTCTTCCTGTCCTTTCTGTCCATTCATTTCTCTGGTTTCAAAAACAGACTCCAACGAGAGACTGCTAAGCTGGAATTGATATGCAAACTAGATACAATCAATTCCGGATTGAATAAGGACTGGGAATGGCTGAGCCATTACAAACATTGAATCTATCTCCCCTTGTAAGTATTCTCACACTTCTTATCAAACTGTCTTTTATACTGGGCTATCTTGATTATCACTTCAAAAGTTTTTTTCTCTTACTTAATTGGCCTCTCAGAGTTGGTAAGACAACTCCCACCTGTTCATGCTCTCTGTATGTGTGTATATATATCTCCTCAATATATGTTCCACTCTATATGCATCCGAAGAAGTGGGCTATAGTCCACAAAAGCTTATGCTCTAATAAATTTGTTAGTCTCTAAGGTGCCACAAGTACTCCTATTCATTTCTCCCTTCATACCCCTCCCCCTCGCCCTCCTATTGAAGGAAGCAACAGCCCTTTGCTTCCAGATAGCTGGGCACAGTTTTCCTTTCTTTACTTCTGATGAACTAGTTTTAAGCAAAATCAGTACCTTAGTAAGATATAAAATCCTTTGTTATGCCTAAAATCTTTGGAAACATACGTTTTAAAGCTGGTGAAATTTCATAAACATGTGTATTGTTATGGAGATCACACACAGTAAATTTGTGTTCCCTTTTTCTAAAAGCAATGAACATTGTTATGAACACACTAAACCTCTGTGACTGATTACTTTAAAATAATGTCTGTTTCAGTGAGTTAAATATGTAGTAATCTGGAATGATTACTTTATGAAGGCTTAAGAGTACATTTAAAATATAAAATCAGCTTAGAAATACTGATTAAGAAAATGTAAAACAGAGAAGAGCTGCATCATGTATTCCATAATATTTAATGTTGTATTCAGCAAGACAGCTGACTCACCCTTACTACAAAGTTTTTGCAAGTAAATGTCTGACAAACTTCAGGGCATATCAAAAAACCTGTGACTGACATTTTTTATTCCCAGGTTTAGTGCTTTTAATTAGGTACCTTCTGCATGTCCATTCTGCATGAGGGAGAGGGTACAGGGGTCTCTGCAGGGAACTATGACTCTCTGCCACCGTGAGGCGGGCCGGGCGTCTTGTTATTCTTTCTGCCTTGTCCCTCTGCCCCTGCCGGGCTGCAATCTCAGGCTGCCATTGGGCATAGGCGCACCAGTTTAATAATACTGCATAGGGCCCCATACATCCTAAGGACGGCCCTGGGGGTGCCAAAAAGCAGTGCCCTAGCTCGGCAGGGAGGAGCCGCCTTCTGGAGGCACCGGAGAGCCAGAGCGTCGGCTTGCTGGGGCGGCGAGCCCCAGCCATGGAGGAGCCGGTGCGGCACAGAGGGGCAGGAGCCCTGGAAAGGCGGCAGTGCCGCTAGTGGGGAGCAGCCGCGCCCGCCACCCCTCCTGCCCAGGCTGCAGCCCGGCGCCCCCCCGGGGGCTCCTGCAGGCTGCAGCAGATGCATGCGGGCAGAGGCCCCTGTGCGCCCCACAGCTTGCCACGCTCAGGCTCTGCGGCTCCCGGGCATGTGAGCCGCTGCTGGGGCGCGGGGCCCTGAGCCTGCTCCGGGAGGGGCAGCGGCGGCGGCGGCTCACACTCCCAGGAGCCGCGGAGTCTGAGCGCGGTGAGGGGGGAGCTGGGGGACGCACGGGGGCCTCTGCCCACATGCATCTGCTGCAGGAGCCCCCAGAAGGCAGCTCCTCCCTGCCGAGCTGCTGCAGCAGCCCAAGCCTGGCAAAGCCAGTGAGTGGACTCAGCGCGGGGGCCACCGGGGTGGGGTGGGGTGGGGAGGGCTCACGGGGGGGGGGCTGTGCACCCTCCAGGGGAGTTCAGGGGGCAGGGAGGGGGGGAACCTGGTCTGAGGAGCAGCCCATGGGCACGCCTGGCCCCTGGGCAGGGTGGCCCTTGGGGGGTCTATAAAGACTCGTTGGGATTTGCCCCTCAATGAACCGATGTGCGGGGGGACAAGGTGGAAGTTTCGCCTAGGGCGCAAAATATCCTTGCATCGGCCCTGGTCATAGGGCATCTGCGCAGCTGGTCCTGAATTCTGTGGGAGCACATGAGAACTGCTTAGAACCCAGGAGATCCACAAAGCTTGGGGTAGAACTGTGGTTTATTTCAGTGTAATGATTGGGGAGAACTCGGCAAGGCAATTTTGTGGTGTTTTCCCTCTTCCCACCCACTTTAGCTCCCTCCTTTGGGATGTATAGAATTTTACTGGCTGTCAGAAGACGTGTCTGCCTTTAGCTGATTTTCTCATACTACTTTGATTATATCCTCAGCAGCAGAGTTAAAGGAAAGCTCAATCATTTTCATAGCTAAGTGGGGAACATTTATGATACATTCATGAACTCAGATTTGAGTCTGTTTATAGGCTAAGGATTTTACAAAAGAAATAGGTGTTAATTTCAAATGTCTGAGGGGGTGTGATGGACCTGCTAAGCAGGGAACTACAACTCCCATCAACCCCCCTTCCCACTGCACTTCCTTTCCCCCGGACAGGTAGAGGTAGGGAGTCCTGAATGAGGAAGTCGCTGGCCTGTTTGGAAGCAGTGGTTGCATGGCGAGTCAGGAGCTGCAGAAAAGTTGGAGATAGAAATTCCCAGGAATTGTGTGTAGAATTGCATGTGGAACAGGCTATGACTGCTGGACATTACAGCTGGGTGCAGCTCTGTGTGGGACCTATGGGGGAGCAGCAGCAGCTGGGCAGGGAACCAGGACCGAGAGGCCAATGACAGGCACAAACTGAGCCTGCCTGGAAGCCTGAAAGCATCTATTTCCTTGAATAGAGACTGGACTGGAGTGGGCACCCCAGGCACTAGGCCTGAAGAGCCCTGACTCTTAATTGGACTGCTCCAGGGGCCCAAACATTTACCAATAGCTCTGTTACTCACCTTTAACTGTAACTGTTTAAGCCTCTGTACCTAGGGTATTTTCAATCTTTCCTGCCAGCTCTAGTAAAGTATCCTTTCACTTAGCCATGTGTCTGAGTGGTTAACCACCAGGGCTAGTGCCTACAAGGTCTAGCTGCTGAAGTACCTACAGTGCTAGCCTCCGAGTTGCACTACAGCTGGCAGGTGACTAAGAGTTTGGTATATTCTGGCTCTGAACAACCCTAATAGTTACAGGAGTAATCTATGTTGGGTACTAAAATACAGTTAAGGGCATTGCACTGAGAAATAAACCAATGATGCACAGTCACATTAACTATGTCTCTAAATGCTACAATATGTCTACTGAAGTCAGAGTCATGCAGCTAGAAGAAAATATACCCTTGTCACCCAGCCTCTCTGCACTTCTGGTATAAGAAAAAGCATATTGGGTTGCTGGACTGTTTGTTGAAAATCTTTGCAAAAATGTATAGATTTATAAACCAGGCATCTTTAGTGCTAAAAAATAAACTCGTAACATTTGTATTTGGCTGCATGCAGTGTTGCTGGGCTCATGAACCAGGATGAAAGCCACTTCCTCAGCAAAGTGCATGCCATCCTGTTCAGGGTGACCATACCGCTTCTTTAGTGCACTTGTGTACTTCCTCTGTCAGGCACTGTTTGGGCTAGACTTCATTTGATCTGCCTGTGGATTGCTGACACTTCAGAGGGTTTTGTTGATGAGCCTGTGATCTCTTGATCTTCTATGATTAGAAACACAGCACAAAAGTGCACATATTCTCACTGCTTGTGTCAAGGCTGCTTCCCCACTCTGAACTTTAGGGTACAAATGTCGGGGCCTGCATGAAAACTTCTAAGCTTAACTACCAGCTTAGATCTGGTCCGCTGCCACCACTCTCGATGCTAATTCCCTTGAGAGACTCTTCACCAATTCCCTGGTGAATACAGATCCAAACCCCTTGGATCTTAAAACAAGGAGAAATTAACCATCCCCCCTCTTTCCTTCCACCAACTGGTGGATCAAGATCCAACCCCCTTGGATCTAAACACAAGGAAAAAATCAATCAGGTTCTTAAAAAGAAGGCTTTTAATTAAAGAAAAAAGGTAAAAATCATCTCTGTAAAATCAGGAGGGAAAATAACTTTACAGGATAATCAAACTTAAAGAGCCCAGAGGAATCCCCTCTAGCCTTAGGTTCAAAGTTACAGCAAACAGAGATAAACACTCTAGCAAAAAGGTACATTTGTAAGTTGAGAAAACAAAGGTAAACTAACACGTCTTGCCTGGCTGTTTACTTACAAGTTTGAAATATGAGAGACTTGTTCAGAAAGATGCGGAGAGCCTGGATTGATGTCTGGTCCCTCTCAGTCCCAAGAGCGAACAACCCCCAAAACAAAGAGCACAAACAAAAGCCTTCCCCCCCCCCAAGATTTGAAAGTATCTTGTCCCCTTATTGGTCCTTTGGGTCAGGTGTCAGCCAGGTTACCTGAGCTTCTTAACCCTTTACAGGTAAAAGGATTTTGGAGTCTCTGGCCAGGAGGGATTTTATAGTACTGTACACAGGAGAGCTGTTACCCTTCCCTTTATAGTTATGACCTTGTTTGGCTTAAACCTAAGTAATTTTTTTCCTCTGGAAATTTCTCTCTCAGCCAAACAAGTAGTGAGAATATGTGCACTTATAGTTATGTAAGAACCATTAGTATTTCCAAGGCCAATGCTGAATGCTGCCAAGGCAGAGAAGACTAAGTGGAAAGAGATCACACCTCTTCATGTAACGCATCGGAATGAGCAGCGGGTGTTCTCCACCGTTTGATTCTTCAATGATAATGGCTTTTATTAGGGCTGGTGAATTGGGTTAATTTGTGCTGAGTGTTCTGCTAAATGGAGAGACTCTGGAAAAGCTCTTTAATTTCCTCATCACATACCAATTTTAGATGTGATATTTACTTTCCAAGGACCCAAAAAGACCTGAATGTTATATAACAAATTCTAAATAATGGTGGCTTGAATGAATGATTTTCAGTATTTCTAAAACTTTTTAAACATTCATCCAGTTGTATTTTTAATTGGATATCCAGGTATAAGCCAAAGGACATACCCTAAGTCAGGCAATGGAGTTTAAGGATGGCCCTGACATCTCCAGATCTCTTGTCCCCTTTGGGCTGATATCCTATGCCCCAGGAGCAGTCTCTTAGCTACCCCAAGTTCAGGGGTTGAAGCTGTGGGTGGCACTTGCATGTGGCAGGCAACTTCAGTGGCCAGGGCCAGCTGGGTAAAGGTCATTCACAATATAGCTTTAAGTGTGTGATCATCTCCCTCATTCTTTCAGGGTACAGCAACCCCACAAACTAAGGTGTAATTGTAGTGCTGGTAGGCGTGCCTGTGCTAGCTTTACTATTGTTACCCAGGCCTGCTAGATTAGTGACGTTCTGGGGGCATGGGCTTGTGTGAGCCCATCTAGGGACCCTGGGTACATATTCAAGTTATTACCTGTGCTGACGTCAATGCCACCACATCTTTTCTACTACTGTTACGTGCACTTATTAGATTAAAGCTAGTGGCAGCAGGTTTGTATAATTTTTGGTGGTGCCCAGAATGGGTCCAAGTCCTCTCCCTTCCCCCTCCCCCCGCCTTGTAAACTGATATATATTTTTAAAAATAATTTATAAATGGACTGGAAACAGAAAGCATTCAACAGTTTCCCTATATTGCACAAGATCACTATCGTAAGACAAATTTATTTAACTAAGAATATCAACTTTATTAATACTTTTTTGAATATGGAAACAATCAAGCACTCTTGGATCAATAACCCTCAAAAGCAAAAAGCTCTAATTCGTTATTGTACTTCAACCATGTAAATCTTGATAGCCAAGATTGATGAAAACTCCTTTTCTTATCTTTTAGATTGCCGCATCTTTCTTCTGTATAACTTCAGTTTGCAAGCTGGGTGTCGAACTCAGGCCGTCACTTGATGAATTACCCTTTTGTTCTTTTTTTCTGGGTAACTTTATTAAGAATCTATCCATTGTTGATTATTATTACACAAAATTAATGGGGTGTGGCCGAGGGGTTTGGAGTGTGGGAGGAAGCTATGGGTAGGGCAGAGGTTGGGGTGCAGGGGTGAGGGCTGCAGGGTGGGGTTGAGGCAGAGGGGTTCATGGTGCAGGAGGGGGCTCAAGGTTGGGGCAGAGGGTTGGGGTGCAGGGGATGAGGGCTCTGGCTGGGGGTACTGGCTCTGGGGTGGGGCTGGGGATGAGGGGTAAGACATTCCTTTCGTCTCCCAAGCTGGAGAGCAGGCAGAACTGGATTATTGACATGGCTGTGCAGAGCATTACTACTGGGGCTGTATACTGATTTAACTGGATTTGTTGCTGTAACTATTATACAAATATTTCAGCCTAGTAACCAAGATGAAAAGAATCTAAAAAGGTAAATCTTCATTAATGTGCACAGGGAGGTTAATGCAAAATGCTATTACTGGGGACATGGCCTGAAAGCCATATTTTGTAAACAAGTATTTCTTTACCTATTTATGACTCTCTCACAGTCTGCACATCTCTTATCTTGGACAATGAAAATCAGTTAAGGTGCTTCCAAGTTCTCAATGCTGTAACATTTGGGTTGTAAACACTTGATGGAAATTTATGCTTGCTGTAAAAACAGTGTTTTCAATGGAGTTTAAAAGAATAACAGGGGGAACATTTTTCTGTGGGTCTTAAGGGTTTGTTTTTATAAAACAAATTTTTTTAGATAAAGTGGAGTTGTCACCTTACTAAGGGCTTGTCCACACTGGGCTTTCACACTGAGATAAACTGTGCCAGCACAAGTCATGGTTAACTAGGCATGGATTGTCTACACTAGCACTAACTTGCACAAATGCAGCTATCCTCTTGGTTCCACTCTGTGCTAATGGGGAGTCTCCCCACTCAATGAATCTGTCATAGGATCCTTACCATCTAGGGCGTAGATTCTCAGGTCAGTGGGATCTGGTTGGAGGGTCTCAGAGCCCTGTGGCTTCCTGGGAAATGTGCTTGTACTACAGTAAGCCAGGACAAGCCCTCCTTCAATCTAGAGGGGCAAGGCTTTGAGTAAGGGAGAGGGCTCCTCGATCAGAAAACAATTTCTGTCTGTGAGCTTGAGGCCAAAGAAAATACTTCTGTGGATAATGCAGTAAAGGATTTGACCAATCACTCTGATTTTCATATTTCCTTATGTGATACCCACTATTAGCTATGCTGTCATAATAATTCACCTTAAGGGTATCTCCCCCGAAGATGATTACCTTCTCTGTTAAAAAAAAAGAAAGATCCAATGTGACTTAACAATGTACGCCTAAAGTGATTAAATAGATTAATTACTATGTGCAGTAATTTAGACATTGATAGCTTTGAAAGTGGGAGCTCAGGCCATGAAATGTCTGTTTCCAGACATCATCTTTTTTCCCCCTTTAACTGTGGCTTAGCTAGCTCAAGATTTGCTGAAAATCTTTCTTCTCCCTTCTTTATTTTATTGTCCCTCACGATTCTTTTTTTTGGACAGCTGAGTCTGTAGTAAACCATGTTAAAATGTCAAATAAACACTTAAAAATAGAAGTCACCACCACTCTAACTTTTGTGCTATTTGAAGGTAGGTGGTACAAATGGACTAAAGAGCTGCAAATCATTGCCACACAGTACCCTGCTCTCACATTCAACAGATGATTAAAAATATAACTTCGTGACTCCATAAGGTACTGTTGGTGCAGTCACTCAATCCAGATGAAGGTTACATTTCTGATATTATTGACCTGCTTCTCACACATTAGACTTTTGTGAACTGCCCCGTTTTGTCACCTCCGTTTATAAATAGACACATATGAGCATTTTTTTCTAAAATGAATGTGCTCAATTCTCCATTTATAAGGACAAACTAAACCAATATATCCTCTTAAATTTGATTTTATAACAGTTGCAGTGGATTAAATTTGCTTAAAGTAACACCTTTAATTAAACCAATGCAACTTGTGGCAATCATGCCTCAGTTACACAATAGCTTATTTTTACTTCTCTGTTTCTTTTCTTTGACCTTCTTCCAAGTTGTCAGTGTCTCTTTTTGAAGTGCTTTTGCACCCCAAATACAAGGCAGTTCTTCAAACAAAGCCTCACCAGTGTAGAGGAGAGGGATAATCTTGCTTGTTCTACACAATCTCATTAATTCCAGACAATGTAGCACTGTTTCTTTTGAAATGTTATGTTCAACAGCGTCTCTTCTGCTGTAGTGTGGCTGACTCATTCAATTTACCATCCACTACAGTTTAACCTCCAAGTGCTTATTTGAACTATCATTGGCCTCCCCAGTAAATAAGAACGACCCTACTGGGTCAGACCAAAGGTCCATCTAGCTCAGTATCCTATCTACCAACAATGGCCAATGCCAGGTGCCCCAGAAGGATTGAACAGAACAGGTAATCGTCAAGTGATCCATCCCCTGTCACTCAATCCCAGCTTCTGGCAAACAGAGGCCAGGGACACCATTCCTGCCCATCCTGGCTAATAGCCATTGATGGACCGATCCTCCATGAATTTATCTAGTTCTTTTTTAAACCCTGTTATGGTCTTGGCCTTCCCAACATCCTCTGGCAAGGAGTTCCACAGGTTGACTGTGCATTGTGTGAAGAAATACTTTCTTTTGTTTGTTTTAAACTTGCTGCCTATTAATTTCATTTGGTGACCCCTAGTTCTTGTGTTATGAGAAGTAGTAAACAACACTTCCTTATCTACTTTCTCTAAACCAGTCATGATTTTATATATTCTTCACAAAGTTATGCCTGGCTTTTTTGCAGGGGCCAGCCCCAAATGCAAAACAATTGCCTCCGTTAAAGATAAGATGAGGAGGTTTTGGCATGTGTATGTTAATTTATTTTAAAATATTAAGTTAAATTCTGCTGTGTTACAGTCTTGGGCAACCGTCTGGTCTTTGCTGGGTTGGACAGATGTAAATGAGAATAGACATTGGGGTACTATTTTAAATTAAAATTAGTGATTTCTTTCCATGATATCTGCTGGTTACAATCAGCTTTCTGATAACTGGCACTATCACCATTTTGGGAGGGGGTTTATACTGTTGACATTAGCTCTTTTGCTGATGTGTGGGCACAGCAGGTGCCCCTACACAAGGGCTGGCCCTAGGCATTTTTCCTGCCAGGATGGAAACATTTTTGGCAGTGCACTGGAGTGCTAGAACCAAAAAAATGGCCTAGTGGCACAGTAGTGTGGTGCCCACCCCGGACACTGGCAGCCAAGATGACCACTCTGCTCACCTGCACCTAAAACCGGTCCTGCCCAATGCAACAGCAGCCTATGTTCTGCACTGATGTATGGATCATGTCCTGCCAATGGTTGCTGCTTCTGCCAGGTAAGGGAAGGCAGTTAGTTCTGGGCTTAGTGAATAGCCATGACCAACAGAGAGAGACAGTACACTCACTTTATGCCACCCAGTGAGCCTGGGGAAATAAATAAATCAGACCAATCAAATCAGCAAAGCTTAAATCCTGTGAGCTAGCCAAGTGCTATATGCCCGTTTTACATATGGGGAGCTGTGCCAGAGAAAGTTTAAGTGACTTGCCCTGGGTGACACAGGAAGTGTTTAGTAGAACTGAGAATTGAACCTGAGCTCTCTTGCATTCCAGGCTAGTACCCTAACCACGGACAATCTCTCTCTTTGCAATAATTAAAAATTACTAATTACTGTTAATTTTGTTAACTTATTTTTTCTCAGCCTGGTGTAGAAGGGTAAAGGGCAACCGTTTCACCTGCTTATACCAGGTTTAAATTTGGCACAATGTGTTTACTTGAACATTTGTCAGAGCAGAACCTGCCATGTATCTGCCCAGGCATGGAGGGCTGCATATGTCTTCTCTTAAATGGCCCCATGGTGTAGCGTGAGACAGGGTGTACAGAAGTTCCTGCTATACCTTCTCAATACCAGTCATTATTTTGCATATTCTTATCTTGTCTCCTGAATCTGTCAGTTTCTTCTATCACTTTTTTTAAATGAAGTGACCATAACTGAATGCAATATTCCACATGATGGTCTACCACTGACATATTGTCCTTCCTATACTTAGTTTTTGGATCATTCTCTATCCCGTCCCTCATGCAGTCCCAGTATTCTGATTGCTTTACAGACAGATTGACATTCACTCCAGTACATTGGACAACTACAAGGTCTATGACCTTTGTAAGTCCTATTTTGCTGGGACTTAAATGGGGCATATACTTTGTGCTGACCCATAGTGAATAAGTGAGATTAACATCCTCAGTATAATTACATTTTCTTCAGCACAGGACACTGCCTTCTGTACCCCAAAGAGGTTACAAGTGAGAAACCTGTCACTGGGTAAAGTTTACTTACGGCATGTCTACATTTAGAGCGTACCGGTGCAGCAGCAGCACCGCTTCAGTGCATGTGGTGAAGATGCTCTATGCTAGAGATTCTCAACCCACAGCCCAATCAACACACAGCTGCGACCCATGTGACATCCTCAGAGCCATACAGGTAGCATATATATATATTGTGTGTGGATAACAGTCACATAACACACAGAGAGCTGCATATGTCACAAATGTCCTATGAGGCGGGAGGAGTGGGAGAGTTCGGTATCCCTTGCATTCAAGACCAGGGGAGGGTACTAGGACCCATTCCCACACCTTTGATTGTTACTGCAGTGCATCTGTAAGCAAGCTTTCCTTGTTTCTCCCCCCACAGTATCATCAGCCCTTTTGCCCCAGGTTATCTTACCTTTCTTTCAGAGTAGCAGCCGTGTTAGTCTGTATCCGCAAAAAGAACAGGAGTACAAATTTGTTAGTCTCTAAGGTGCCACAAGTACTCCTGTTCTTTTTACTTTTCTTTGCTGTCTCTGTGTGTTTGTGTGCATAATAAAACATAAAGGATGGAGGGGAAAAGGCTCTTTATTCATTAAACACATGGTGGTTGGTGGGGGTGGTGCTTACAGGGGAGAAAATGCACTGGAGGGGACAGTTTGGTAAGGAACAACACAGTGTCTCTGGCTCATTGCTGAAACTAGTTTTCAAAGCCTCACAAAGACGCAGAGCCTCTCAATGTGCTCTTCTTATTGCCCTGGTGTCTGGCTGCTCAAAATTGGCTGCCAGGTGATCTGCCTTAACGCTCCACCCCAGCGGAAACTTTTCTCCCTTTGTTTCACAGATATTATGGAGCACACAGCAGGCAGCAATAACAATAGGGATATTGCTTTCACTGAGGTCTAACCTAGTAAGCAAACAGTACTAGCAACCTGTTAAACATCCAAATGCACATCCAAACACCACCATTCTGCACTTGCTCCACCTATGGCTGAACCGGTACTTACTACTGACCAGGCTGCCTTTGTATGGCTTCATGAGCCATGAGAGCAAGGGGTAGGCTGGGTCTCCCTGGATCAAGATTAGCATTTCAACATCACCGATTATTTTGCAGTCTGGAAAGAAAGTCCCTGCTTGCAGCTTTTTGAACAGCCCGGAGTTCCTAAAGATGTGCGCGTCATGCACCTTTCCCAACCATCCCATGTTGATGTCAGTGAAACGGACCCTGTGATCCACCAGCGTTTGCAATACCATTGAGAAGTACCCCTTGCGGTTTATGTACTCTTTGGCAAGGTGGTTTGGTGCCAAGATAGGGATTTGTGTTCTATCGCCCCACTGCAGTTAGGGAACCCCATTGCAGCAAAACCATCCATTATGTCCTGAACATTGCCCAGAGTTACTACCCTTCTTAGAAGAAGCCTGTTAATGGCCTTGCAAATTTGGATCACAACAGATCCCATGGTAGATTTACCCACTCCAAATTTATGCCCCAATGATAGGTAGCAATCTGGTGTTGCAAGTTTCCACAGAGCTATCGCCACTCACATCTCCACTGTCAGAGCAGCTCTCATTTTAGTATTGCTGCACTTCAGGGCTGGGGAAAGCTCAACACACAGTTCCTGGAAAGTGGCCTTATGCATTCGAAAATTCTGCAGCCACTGCTCATAATGATGCGGTTCCACCCGTCAATGCTTGTTTACCGGGCCCAGAAATGGTGCTCAACAGTGTCAAGTTGATGCATGACTGTTGCCAGCAACTGCAAATTGCTCTGCTCTAGGTCTTCCAGCCGGGCTGCTTGCGTGGCATCACATGGTTCTGCATGGCGGCTCCTGGCTACGTAAATGCTTCAGGATAAGGTGTGAGGTGTTTGTAATGCTCACAACAACTGTGTACAGCTGAGCAGGGTCCATGCTTATCGTGCTATGGCGCCCATGTGGGTAACCCAGGCTTATGAAAAAAGGTGCAAAAAAGGCTTGGTTTGTTTGCCGTTGATTTCCGGGAGGGAGGGAGGTAAGTGCATCCTGGGAGGCTAACCCCATGTTTCCATGACCACCCGCACCAATGTTTTGGTCCCATAAGACACTGCAAGCCCAACCCAAAATTCCACTCGGCTACGTGCACTTTGGGATAGCTACCCACAGTGCAGTGTTCCATGCGTCGTTGCAAGTGCTGCTAGTGAGGATGCACTCCGCCGACACAATGAGCGTAGTGTGGACACGCAAGATTGACTTGCTTAAATCGGAGGCTCGATGTCGACTTACATAAAGTCGACTTAACTTTGTAGTGTAGACATGGTCTATGTCAGCGGGAGAAGCCAACATAAGTGGTAGTACAGATGTAACCTCAGTAAAGTTCTTCTAATTATTAAAGTAGAGTAATACCTGAGGAGAATACAATATGTCCTTATATGAGGCTTTCTTATTAAGGTGAGAAACCACTAATACAGTGAAATCACTAGCATTGCCCTAGCATCCTGACGGTGCCACTAACAATCTCACTCTTCAGCAGGACAAGGACTGCTAGCTGAATACATTGCTAAGGCCCCAGTCTTGCAAACAGTCCCTGCAGACAGACCCTGGCACCCATGTGAAATCTCCCGGACCTCAGTGGGACTCAGCCTAGATTGTCTGGCAGGATCAGGGCACTTGAGGTTCAGCACCTTGCAGGATCCTCAGCTCCAAGTTTGGTGTTGAAGGTGCCCAGCACCTCCCAGGCACGCTTGGCCTTCTGCAGGCACGAAGCCTGAATGAGCAGAGTGAATCGTTGTTCAAAATAGAGTAAAGTGTGATTAAAAGGCAGCGTTGCCTCATTAGTACATTATAGCAATGAAATGGACATTTACAGTGAGAAAGCAAACAGGTGACTCAGATAACCCAGGAAAGATGCTTTTGTATTACTTAAAATGGAAAAATAAAACTGGATTTCATATTTTTACATCATATAAAAACCAATGCATTTATAATAATAAAAGCCATATGGATGGAAATCTTCACTTGCATGTAAGTAGCTATTGGAGTATTAAATTACTGATTTGATGGCAAATGAGTCACAAAATCTAAAAGAAGAGTCATTTCCAATCTAGTCTCTAGCTTATACTTACAAAATGATAATGTGGAAGTTCATCTTTTATAGTTACAGTCTGATAGATTATGGCAATAAGTAAATATCTTAAGTTAAAATATACTGTAGGAAAATACAGATAAGACATAGAAATGTTATGGTACTACTGTTTGTGTGAGACATTAATACTTACTGATCATTTCTATAAGTACGGATTAGTTCATATTAACAAGAATAATAGCAGTGAAAAAGTGACAGTCTCACCAGGGGGGCAGGAGACCAAGGCAGTCACTTTATATATAACTTAATGGGATAACATTGCCTAAAACCTATTTTAAAGAAAACATGACAGGTGTCTGTCTCTCAGCAGTGTCTGTTACACTAAGAAAAAGCTTCCTCTATGATGCAGTGGAATGAATAAAGTTCAGATGGTTCTTGTGCCTGCGTTTACTGTGCTCAGCTGTGACAGTAAAACCAATTAGTACTATCAAGATGTTTTCTATTAACATTGCTGGGGGTTTCCTGACAACAGTAGCACCAAAGTATGGATCATGAAATTCAATCCTCCCACAAAGCCCGATGCCAAATTTTAAAGAATGGGAGCCTGAAGTCAGGCTGTCAGGTTCATAGCCAGCCTCCACTGAAATGGGGCAGCAAGCGCCTTCAAAACTCCCAGCACTATAGAATTTAGGGACCCTAGCTTTAGGGTGTCATTTTTAAAAAATAACCCATATCTGAGTATTCAGGTGGAAAGGGGAGATGAAACTCATCCCCTACAATCTACCGCCAGGGTGGAGGGCTGCTATGGGCTGGGTTGGTTGATTGCGGTACCAGAGCCAGTAGATCTGAACAAACATGGATTTGTGGTCCTTCCCTTGGTCTTGCTCTCAGATCACACGTGGCCCGTCCCCAAAGTGATCTTCATCCCCAGCCAACATGGAGACCAGATCCACAGCACACCAGGGATTAGCAGGTACTTCTGCATGGTTGCTCAGCCTGCTGACTCTCCATGCAGCCCCTATATGAGGTTTAAGTGGTACCAAAGGCCATCTGCCAGCCCTCTAAACCAGGCCTGAATTCCACCCTGCTGGAGTGTTCTGTCTTGAGGTACGCTTTCTTTGGTTTTATTTGTAAATGTGCAATAAAAAAATAGAATATTTACACCATTAAAAATTAAATTTCAGTGTCAAGGTTTTATGAAATAAAATTCAAATGTTTTCTATGTGCAACAGATTAATTATTTTCTTCGGATACCAGATACAAAACTGTTTTCAATACACAGAACAATAAACTTATTGCTGCAGCTGTAAGGCTTTTGATCCAGAAGTTTCCCAGTTGTCAGTGGTGATGCTTGTCCCATAACTGCCATGTCAGCTGTCCGCCAAGCTTCACAGTAGTTGCTAACTAGCCGGATCCCATTTGCAGTTGAACCATGCCATATGATTTTATGTGGCCTAAACAGTAATGTTTAAAGTTATTTTCCTGAAACAATCCTTTATCTGTACATTAAATCTTATGCCTAAATCTACAGCAGCCTGTGTCTCTGCACCCCTGCTGTAAATTCACTTGAAGCAATAAGAGCGTAGAAAGCAAAGCGAGGCCAAAGATACGGATGGAAAGAGAGGAAATTGGGACATCAGAGATATTCTATTCCCTGTTCTTCTCTCCATCCTGTCCCTATCAGCAATCAATAGGAGAGCTGGAATGGAAGAAGAGGAGAAGGAACAGAAAGGATGAGAGGAGAAGGGGGAAGTTAACCTTTGTCACATTTCTAGCAGCCCAGGGCATTTTGATACTTATCAGCTAATAAAACTACATTTCATGTAATACAGAAAATGCAGTGTGAACTTACCAAGATGGATCTGTCATGACATTTCTCCCATCAAAGGAGTATATTGGACTCTGGATGTTGAACTGTCCCCCGCTGCCAGTAAACACAGACTCCCAGTTGTTGAAGAGTATTTCTCCCTATTGAAATGTTAAAAGCCATCTTTTACTAAGGCTATTATCATATTATGAAATGCTAGAGGTATTCTATAAATCCAAAATCTCTTCTGCTTCTCAAAATACTCATGATTAAGGCTAAGATTTTTTCACAGTTACAAACAGATCACAGGCAATAAACAAAAATTCACTGAGCCCGTGACTTGTCCATGACTTTACTACAAATAACCGGGGGTGAGGATTGGGTAGGGGGGAGGAATGGAGTCCCATGGGGGGGCGGGGAATGACAGGCCGACCCCCGACTTCAGTAGTTGCAGCAGGGGGCACAACCACAGAGGGCATACAGCCCCTGCTCCAGAGCTCACCCAGCTGCGGGACAGGGGTGTGCGGCCCCCATAGACTGCAGACCTGCCAAGCCCAGGATGTGACGGGTCTGAGGCATATGGCCCCGGCTGCAGACCCCACCAAGACCCAGAGGACACGGGTCTGGGGCGCAAGGTCCCAGCTGCAGTTCCCGGCCCCGGCTGCAGCCCCCCAGAGGAAGCCGGGGGCTCTGGGTGCAGTGTCCTGGTTCCAGCCAGCCCCAGTTGCAGGGCTTTGGCGCTCAGTCCCTCCTCCTCCTCCTGAAGCCCTAGAAGTCACGGCGGTCTGGTAAAGTCACGGAATCCGTGACTGCCATGACTAAATCGTAGCCTTACTCATGATTCCATCAGCGTGATCTTTCACGCCAATCTCTACACTTTATTCCTAAGAGACCTCATTTCAAACTACCACCCTTATACTGCTAGCTTTCAGCGCTACCTCTCTGTCCCAGGCCTCTCTCTTTCCTTTCACAATTGTCTCTGCCTGAATCACATTCCAACTCTTTTCCTGTATCATCTACACCTCTCCTGTCCTCCTTAACTCACAATCTCAGAGTAACTTTCGACTCTTCTCTCTCCTTCACCAAATGTAAAGCTTCTTGTTTGAAAGGCCTTGTACAAGTTAGTTCCTGCATACCTCACCTCTCTGCTCTACCCTTTTTGCTACCCCCCTGCCTTGGTCTCATGCTGAGTGCACCTGTGTCTGTGTCTGCAGTAAATTCATTTTTCTTATAGCTGGAATGACTAAATTAGAGAAGTGGAGTTAAAGAGGTGTTAAAACTGTAGCAGGCAAAGTCAGAGGGTGGGATTAATTTCACTCATCCTTGTGATGGTCCAAAAGGTTATTTGAAAATTCTCACATTCCTAATAAAATCTGACTTCTACCTGAAGAGAAAGCTGAAAACAATTTTTAATGGTTAATGCAGATTCTGGTAAAACCAAAATCGTTCTAGGGCCATTACAACTGGTTAATTGTAATACAAGATGACTGTATTTTTGAACTGCCTTGGAGTATTCATTTCTCATCCCAATCACAACAAGATAAATTTTTATTTTGGAGACTCCTCCTCCCAGAGTTACGAAATGCAGGGGGTTTCAGAACGGAACCTTCCAACCTTCTGAGTGCTGGGAGGTCAGATATCACTCCTGCAAGCCAACTGGCCTGTTGGCTAGTGCTGGGAGCCAGCCAGTATTTCAGAGCTGTGCTTTGGCACACGTGTGTATGTGTAGGACGCCACAAGATGACTCAGATTCTAGAAAAAGTGAGATTCTGCTCAGTTATCGTGATGTAAATCCAGTTTAACTATTGCTTAAGAGCTGAATGTGGCCACTATCATTAAAGATGGGACATGTGGTCACCGTAGTCTATTAAGCTCTTCAGGCAGACTAGAAGGTGTAGGCTAGTGTATGGCCTTGAGAAACAGACTCACCTTGGGGGTAAGAATTCTAAGGCTGTTTCCAAAACAGGATTAATGAAAGAAAAACATCTAAAAAGTTACATATTATACCATTGCCTTGGCATCAGTTCACTGTAAGCCAAACATTCTCATTGCTTTGTTTCTACCATTAGCCTTATAATGTTGAAAAAGAAACTCTGAAAATGCAGCTGCTTCTAGCCTAAGTGTAAGACATTGCATAGCGATGCTTATCACAAGGATACAGATGGGAAAAACAAGGCTTTTCCTTTATAAGATACTATGACCAAACAGCTCAGAGCCAAGAAGCAAGCAAAAAAAAGTCTGTTACCTCAGTTGATTTCCAAGATTTTTGGATTGCTAGAGACCACCTTTATACAGCAAATAAAGCATTTGTTTTTACCTTAAGGTTAACTATTGGTAGATTGTATCTG
Organism: Malaclemys terrapin pileata; assembly: GCF_027887155.1. Classification (NCBI taxonomy): domain Eukaryota; kingdom Metazoa; phylum Chordata; order Testudines; family Emydidae; genus Malaclemys; species Malaclemys terrapin. The sequence continues at coordinate 174,017,645 of NC_071506.1, forward strand.
TCTGATTTTCTCACAACTGTAGACAGATCTTGCAAATGGGATGATAGGAAAGCTCTGTATGTTGACATTAAACCAGCCGCTCGGGCTTGTTGAAAGCATTGATAATCAGCTCGCATGGCACCAGAAAGTGGCAAGTTCAAAGCCACCAAATGCAGCTGGAAAATAAGGAAAAAAACTCACTGATTTCAGGTTTAAGTTATAACATTTATTAAGCAATTAATCTGCCTCCACCCTGATAAGGAAAATGTGCCCTTGAGAAAAGCAGAAAGACAAATAGCTGAGCATAATAGTTAGTACATTCCAAAGAAGACTATTTAGATTAACCTTTCGTGATGAAGGTATATTTGCCACCATTACATCACACTTCTTAAAGAAGTCATGTTCAGCTTGCTGAGCCGCAGGCCAGCCCACCCCAGCAATATGTTATCTTCAAAAGTTAGACAACCATAAAATCATTTCAAAACCAAAACACTTCCATTTTAAACAACAGTTAAGATTTGCTAAACAGAGTTACTGTCACGTTGCTTATAAGAGCCCAACCATTACAAGGAAATAAATACAGTTAAGGACCTAGCCAGGCAATGGCCACAAACATTCATTGTAATCAACCACAAGGAAAAGCATTCTTTAATCACAATGTAAGAAGCTGAACTCTGATCATATGTTATTCTTTCAGATGCAGTAATTCTGTGATCTTGACTAAATATTTAAACAAATTTTTACAGAGGAAAATTTATATTCTGAAACATCCATTTGACAACTAACAACCACCAATTGTCCTCATGGCAAAAACAGGAATAGCTATGACTAAAATGTGTTAAATCAACATTAATGAACTTTAAACGTAGCCTTTGTCCTAGATTTTGTTATAATATAGAAGTGAGTCCATATTCAGAGCTCAGAAATCAGGAATGCATTTGCTAGAGGACATGAAGAAAGGTTAGAATAACAAAAACAATTCTTAAAGAAGATATTTAAAGTTTTTCATAGCTTCTAAACTAACTAAAAGACGTAACTGAAAATTCTCAGAGTAATTGCTATAAATTCAGAGGGGATACATTTAAAAATTCAAACAAAGGTTTAATCCCTGCTTTAAGCCCAAATCTCAGGTATGCAGCTGTAATAGTGCCTCTATTGTAATTCTTCTACTTACTGTTGGTTTTCCATGATTAATAGTTGAAACTGGTCTTAGTGCTGGAAGAGACTGAAATCCCTATTAGTTCAACATACAGAAATAAATCAGAGTTAAGATACAATGCTCAAATCACAGAAGAAAAGACAACTTTCTTACTCCAGCTTGTTGTTGGCAATACTGCAGAATTTTTTTGTAGTGAAATAAAAATTGAACCACATAGAATATAAAGTCATATTACTCTGAGCATAACATCCCGCAACTTTAAATCCAGATACATATTACACACTAAGGTCCTGATTTAGAAAGTCACGCAAGCATGTATTTACATGCTGTCTTGAACAGGGATGCTTTCCTGAATGTGGGTCTACAATACTAACACTAATCTGCCTATCTGTATCAATGCCAGAATGCACTTGAATGTATGCACAGCAACAGACAGTGCTTAGTATGAAGACAACATGGTTGGGATGGATTCAAATGAAAATCAGAGTGAGACAAGACAGGCCATCCACAGTAGAGAAAAATCTTGTTGAGAGGGAGCCTATCTGCAAAACATTTTCCCCATTTGTAATATTTCAATGCAGTTTTTCACAAGCCATGAACAATTTTGCACTTACATAGCCTGAAATTGCTGGAGGTGGAGGGCTATCAGCTGGGATGGGAATTAATTCCCCAAGCTGGAAGAACACAAAATGAAGAGATAAACAAAAACATATACATGAATGAATTATATTTCTTTAAACTGTGCTGAAGGATAATCTTAGCACCCACACTCTCCCCTTAAAGAATATTCGCAACAAAACCAAACTTGAAGAAGAAGAACTACATGATACAATAATACCTGCAATCTTCTCCATCCTCCTCGAACACGGATAAACACCTCGCTACTTTCACTCAGGTAGATTAATGTACCTTCTGCCACTAAGTGAACCTTTTGCAACATTCCATCAATATTTCTAAATGTTGTAACCTGTCAAATAACAAGGAAACAGAATAATCAAAAATAAGGGACATTTGCAGATAAAATTAAGTCTTTCTTTGAACTGGAAATTAATAGAAGTCATAGAATGAAAATAGACTTTCTGTACAGTAAATATTTATAAAGGCTGTATTAGCTCATTTCACCCAATTTTGTTTATGTGGCATCCACTTCTTTTGGCCCTTATCATGAAAGGTGGATCTGGACTGGTAGTTGCCCGTTACATTCATTGACTGCCTCAGCCACGAAGGAGTTTGGGGTTGGGTGTGAAAATAGGAACTCTGAGCCCTTAGCAGGAACACAGTACTTCTTATCTGCGCTCTTGCAGGTAGGGCGTTATGGTAGCAGGAGTCTGCCAAATTGTCTTTGCAGTTCAAACAGAGCCTTGTTTATAGGCAGGGCTATACTATCATTAATGATCTGGAGGATAGCGTGGACTGTGCCCTCAGCAAGTTTGCAGATGACACTAAACTGGGAGGAGTGGTAGATACACTGGAGGGTAGGGATAGGATACAGAGGGACCTAGACAAATTAGAGGATTGGGCCAAAAGAAATCTGATGAGGTTCAACAAGAACAAGTGCAGAGTCCTGCACTTAGGATGGAAGAATCCCATGCACTGCTACAGACTAGGGACCGAATGGCTAGGCAGCAGTTCTGCAAAAAAGGACCTAGGGGGTGACAAGAAGCTGGATATAAGTCGACAGTGTGCCCTTGTTGCCAAGAAGGCTAATGGCATTTTAGGCTGTATAAGTAGGGGCACTGCCAGCAGATCGAGGCACGTGATCATCCCCCTCTATTCGACATTGGTGAGGTCTCATCTGGAGTACTGTGTCCAGTTTTGGGCCCCACACTACAAGAAGGATGTGGAAGAATTGGAAAGAGTCCAGCGGAGGGCAACAAAAATGATAAGGGGGCTGGAGCACATGACTTATGAGGAGAGGCTGAGGGAACTGGGATTGTTTAGTCTCCAGAAGAAAAGAATGAGGGGGCATTTGATAGCTGCTTTCAACTACCTGAAGGGGGGTTCCAAAGAGGATGGAGCTCGGCTGTTCTCAGTGGTAGCAGATGACAGAATAAGGAGTAATGGTCTCAAGTTGCAGTGGGGGAGGTTTACGTTGGATATTAGGAAAAACTTTTTCACTAGGAGGGTGAAAGCACTGGAATGGGTTACCTACGGAGGTGGTGGAATCTTCTTCCTCAGAGGTTTTTAAGGCCCGGCTTGACAAAGCCCTGGCTGGGATGATTTAGTTGGGAATTGGTCCTGCTTTGAGCAGGGGGTTGGACTAGATGACCTCCTGAGGTCCCTTCCAACCCTAATATTCAACGATTCTATGATACCAGACAAGGCAGTATGAAGGATGCCAATCAATTTGTGTTGAGTCTCCTGAACCTCCTCCAGTGGGCTCTGGGAAGAACCTGCAATTCTTCTCATGAGATCCAGAAACTGTTTAAAATCATCTGTGTATAGATGAGGAGGAGGGAGAGGAGGCATCACTGCCTCATCAGGTGAGGAGAAGAGCTATTAGTCTGAAGCGTAGCTTCCTCAACAGCCCTTCTCTCCTGATACTCAAAAGATTCCTCCTGGGGAGGTGATGGACATGGAAAAGCTGAATGAGTAGGAGGGTGATGCCCCTGACACTCCCTGTGAGTTTAGCTAGGAGCTCTGGAGAATTGTTCCCTATAGGCAGCCTATACAACCCAGAATGACCAGTGACCAGTGGGGTGGTCCATATGGGAAGGGAGGGGGCACCTATGAATACTCATACCAGGGGGAGCCTGGGGCATCCCGTGTACATCTGTGCCTCAAGGATTCCCTGATAGAGGGTGTTGAGAGAGGCAGCTTTGGGCTGGTAATTGAGTGAACCTTGAACAGAAATCTGGGAGTCAGAGGAATTGTCCTCATTGTAGTCCAGAAGGGGGCAGCTGGTGGAATTGAGACTGGGAGTCTGTCCATTCAAGAGGGTACCAGAGTGTGTCTGTGCCAGGGAATGGTGTGGTACCAGCAAGGAATGAAGCTTCAGTACCCAGAGTCTTTCAGCACCCATCAGTAGAGGTGTCTCCGGTTTGTTTGAAATGACCAAGTCCTTAGAGAATCTGAACTTCTGCAGTACCAGAAGAAGCTGTGCAGTAACCTGATGGGGTTCAAAGCTGGAGGCAGGTGGCACTAAGGATGACCTCAATTTCAAGGGTACCGTCTGGCACTGTGCAGTTTGGGGAACTACTGGCATTGCAGGAGTTATCAACACTGAAGTTGGTACTGGTCTAGTTGATGCAGAATGTGTAGAGTCTCCAGAGGTGCAATCCTGCTTGGATAGTATGAGTTGGGCTTAGATACCGAACACTGACGGGTACTGTGAGTAGATACCTGCTACTTTCCTATGTTACCTATGGTACTGGGAGATCGAAGTGCCTCAACATTACTCTTTTTAGGATGCGAGGTCTCCAAAGTGGAAGGTCTCTGTGGTGGCTTCTTAGCACTAACTTCTCTGAGGGATCCAGAGCTCCTTTTTTTGGAAGTCTTACAGTTGTCCTCCACAGACGTCTCCTGAATGGGCTGCGGAGGTTGATGGGACACTCCTTGTAGATCTAGTTTTGAACCTGAGCAATCCTACATTTAAAAGGGATAGGAATGTACTTTAAGCAATGGAGGTAGCTAGAGTGGCTGTCACTAACTGGTATAGACTTCTGGCAAGTTAGGCAATGCTTAAAACCTGGGAATCCACACATAACCTGAGGATGAAAAATAACTTCTTTCGAAGAAAGGAGTAATCCCTCAGAGAGGTGAGGTGGGGAAGATGAAAGGTCTCTCCAAAAGAAATCCCCACAAAACTAACATAAATAAATAAATAAATAAACGATGCTAGATACCTAACAAATTATTAAACTAGAGGAAAATCTTGCTCTAAAGGCAGACTAGCAAAGAATTAAGCACCGCAAGATGCTTCATCTCAGGCTGAGGCTGTTGAGAAGGAACTGTGGGTGGTTTGTCCACTGCTGTCCTATATACCCTCGGTACAGGACAGCTGGGACATGACTGGGCATTGCTATCAAAAGTCTCTGATCAAAGGCACAGGGGACACATGCACACCTAAAGTGGAGCACCTATAGAGACAGGAGGAAAGTCTGTTGAAAATATTGACCTGAATTACTGGGTTTTATTCTACTTGGGTACCTAGTTTCCTTGGAAGAAAGACTGGGCTCAGTATTATTTATTCTATTCACATAACATATTAAGTTGTCATGTTGTATACTCCTTCAGAGGTACTGATTTGTATCTGCAACATGCAGCCCCTCCACTGATTTAGAATCCTATTAATCTTTTTGAATTATTTTGATAAGATGCTACTAATAAACCACCAAACTGAGCTTTACTCTCTTTGCTCTTTTTCTGAAGACTTATTATATAGAGAAGGGAAGTGATGCAGTAGTGGCCTTCTATTGGAGTGTTTCCATTGACATTCATGCTCTGAAAATGGCAAACTTAAGTTTTCTTCTCTTACCAGGTTCCTAGTTCCTGGTAATCCTGGCTCCCCGGGAGGACCTGGTGGCCCTGGAACTGCAGCTGCTAAAATAAAACAAAAATATGCTTCATGTCTCTTTTTTGAGAGAAAGAGAGTGAGAAGGTGAGAGGAAATACTTGATAATGTTGTGTAGGACAAAGGTCTTATTGGCATGAGTTTGTGACAACTATAATACTCCCATGCACTGAGGTCCTGAGTGAGTGTGTTCACACAAGCTACAGAAAATCTATTTGCAATGATTTTGGTACTATTTTTCTTGTATCCTTCCATCTGGGTGGATAGTCATATATCCTGCAAGCTCTTCTGCATATGTTTAACTTTAAGCACGCGATTAATATTTAAATCAGTGAGACTACTCCCACGCTTGAAGATAAGCTTTGTATTTGCAGACTCAAGGCCTCAGTTATCCTCTGTACAATTTGCAAGGGATCATAAAATCCCCTAAAAACAACCTAATATAACTTTTCTTTACAAAAAAGGTTCACAACTTCAAGGTCACCTATCTCATTACTTTTAATGTTTAGAAGAAACTGGCACCTCCTAAGGGAGAGCTGGGAATCGTTCTTTTACAATGATATGAACCTTCATTTCTAATACGAAATGTTGGGTTGTGACAGGTTTAAGACTTCTCACTACTCCAGAACTGAGATTTGTTCACCCCGATCCTTGGGCCAGTGTATTTTGGACTGACAATTCCACAAGTAGCAGAGAAAGGAGGAAATATTTCTCTGGCAGGCTGATCATATATTAGTGGTTGTTTGAAGTTGCTCAGAGGTTTGGAAGGCAACAAATAATCCCCGCGGGCTGTGTGTCAGTGGTTCCCAGTGGGAGCTCAAGGCAGCTCCTTCCACTGAAGCTGAGATGAAGGTGTCTGAACTGGAGAATCCATGCTCTAGGATGGTCACAAACCACCATGTTAGAAAGATCCTATAGTCAGAGGCAGGCGCCTCCTTGGAAAGGAAAAGACAAGCAAGAAAGGGAGGACAAGAAAGGTTGAGGGGGAGCAAGGGAAAGCATGATAGGGGTGATGTGGGGAGGATAAGCGGTGTAGTGGGGAGCACAGTTATGCTGAGGGAAGGAATGAGGTAGGAAGGAATAACTTTTATCGTCAAGGGACAGTTTTCCAGCTTAATCTGAGTGTCTGGAAGCCTGGCACTCCCAGGCACCCTGGTGGCAATTTCACTTACGTTTTCAGCACTTCTCAGAATGCATACAAAGACCAGCAGCAGCTCCCAGACACAACTGCCCCCACTATTTCCAGCTTAATTGGAAATCTGTAGCTTGATTTTCCCCCCCAAATGCTGGCAACTCTGCAAATGCATGTAACGTGCACAACGTCGGCACATGGTGTTTACAAACTAGGGTGACCAGATGTCCCAATTTTATAGGGACAGTCCCGATATTTGGGGCTTTTTCTTATATAGATACCTATTACCCATTCACCCCCTGTCCCGATTTTTCACACTTGCTGTCTGGTCACCCTATTACAAGCTGAAGGAGAAAAGTGGCTGCACTTAGCACAATGTCCCACTCCTGTTTATTCATCCACAGCCCCCAGGAAGGTTTACTGAGTGTCTCTGCTATTACATGGGAGGAAGAACAAAAGAAAAGGCACAGAAGAAAGGGCCCAATCCTGCTTCTGATGACTTCAGTGGGACAGGGATCCGGCTCACAATGAAGGGGGTGGGGGTATAAGTTAATCGAGGGAAAAAAGTTAAAAATTACACCAAATATATATTAAAGAAAAATGTCTTGTTTCTACTATATTCTTGTATCCTTCCAGTCTGAACTAGTTTGTGCTAAATATAACACCATAAAAACATTTTTAAAAAGTAGTTTAAAAAAGACCCCTAAAATTCAGAAAGCCATATCACCAGTACATTAACACGCTCCAGGGCTTGTTTTATTAGAGTATAAAAGCCGGTGATGATGGTGTGTTAATGGAAGAACAAAGCAACCCCTGATGAAGTTTAGTGCCATTAACATTCCCTAAATACGTTTTTCATTAAATCTCATGTAACCTTGGAACCATCTTTACAATCTACAGAGTCATCATTCTGGTGCACTTGTGGGGATCTTTTTAGACCAACTGTTATGTGCCTGTGGCAGGGGACAGAGGCTTGATTCAAAGCCAGCATTCAGTAGTTTAGCCTTTCCTGTCTCCCACACTACAGCATGTGGGAATTTTGACATGGCTAACCAGGAGCCTAATTAAAAGGAGGCAAACTCATGCGTGGCCTCCATTCAGATTTACTAAATGGACATTCATCAGTTTGCTTAATAAAGCAAAGAAGAGGATGCGTAGGAGGGAGACTGAGGTCAGTGGCAGAACAGTCTAGGGAAGGAACACACCCAACGATTGTCTGGAATGTTTTGTTTAGTTTGACTGGGTCTTAAGCAGTTTCGAGAAGTGCTTGATGTGGAGGACATGGTAGCTGCCTGTAATATTTTATGAATATTGTTTATCTCTGTGTGTTTGATATAGTATTTGCTATCTTACCAAGTGTTAATTCAGACAGGAAAGCAGACAAACAGTTCTGATAGACACCCATCTACAGATAACTATATTGCAATTCAGAGAGCCAACTGCTTGGAAGTCTACCCCTCATTCCCTGCTGGGCTGCATAAATTGGCTTGACCAGGTTCAGTAAAGGTCTGCCCCTGAAAAAGGGGTGAGACACGAGGGGAAACGGGCTGAATCCCAGCCCCCAGATGCCAGGGTGTCTGGATAAGTTAGGCCTACGTAAGGTTTGAGTAAGAAAGATATGCGTATAGGCTGGTTGTTGTGTAACTAACCCTTTGCTCTTGTTATGCTGTGTTCCATCTGTTGAGACTAAACAATGCTTGGTGGTTTAAAAGGCTGTTTTGGCTCATATTCACACTCTAGTCACAGCTCCCAAAGAGAAGAACTGCAGGATTCAAGCCCAGTCAGGCTTGCTGAGGAGTCACAGTCAGTGCACAGGGTACAGGACCCAGTCTGGTGGAATGGCAGGATACCACCCCAGAATAGATGTAAACAAGCAGACTGTCCTCTGTACATTCAAAGAGACTTTTCCAAACCATGACACTTGGTTACGGCAATGCATTCTCAACGTTCAGGCAATAAAACCCTGTCTGAAGTGGTTTAGAAAACTCCTCCCTCATGTGTGAATATATGGGCCACATTTTGTCCCTGTGCTAATCTAGTACACTCAAACCCAACAAAGGTGTGAAAACTGAAAATGTGTGGGTTTTGCCTATGTTAAAAAATTCTTACAACTGTTTTGCTCAGAAGCTGTAGCGCCTCTATGTTTATGAGCTGGAATCTTAAATTTGGCAGAAGGCATCATCCTTTTTCTGGCCCTGTGAAAATTTGCCAAGTTATAAAGCCTATGAAAATTTCCAGTTGATGTTTGACAACAAAATTCTCCAAACATTCCATTTCCACTGAGCATGCCCTGCCAGGGCCAAACTCGCCGAGTATGCTCCAGCCCTGAACTGAGCAGAATTTCCCTGCAGTTCCCCCCTGTAAGCCTGGCTGCTGGGAGCTGCTGTGGAACCAGGCAGTGGAATGGAGAACAGAGTGACCATCTCTTCTGTGCTCTCCATGTCACCCTCTCCCTGCTGGAGCTCAGGCAGTGTGGAGCAGAGGGAAGCAGCCTGTCTCAAATGCAGAAAAATATAAGAGCTTCCATGCTGGGTCAGACCACGACCCAACTTGCCCAATATTCTGTCTCTGGCAGTGGCCTGTACCAGAGCTTCAGGGAATGTATAGAACAGAGCAATTATGGAGTAATCCACTCATGTCTTCCACTCCCAGCTTTTGGTAACCAGAGGTTTAGGGTGGCCCTGAGCATGGGACTGTATCCCTGACCATCGTGGCTAATAGTCATTGATGGACCTACCCTGCACGAATCTTACCAGTTCTTTTTTTAACCCAGTTATACCTTGGCCATCACAACATCCCATGGCAATGAGTTCCACATTAGTTGTGCATTGTGTGAAAAATTACTTCCCCTTGTTTGTATTAAATCTGCTGCCTATTAATTTCATTCGGTGACCCCTGGTTTTTGTACATGTGAAAAGGTAAATAACACTTTGCTATTGACGTTTCCATACCATTCATGCTTTTATAGACTTCCATCATACCGCCCTTTAGTCGTCTCTTTTCTAAGATGAACAGCCCTAATTTTTTAGTCTCTCCTCAGACTGAAGTTGTTCCATCCCCTTGATTATCTTTGCCTTTCTCTGAACCTGTTCCAGTATATCCTTTTTGAGATGCGATGCCCAGAACTGGATACAATATTCAAGGTATGGGCATACCATAGATTTATATAGCGGCATTATGATATTTTCTGTCTTATTTTTTATCCCTTTCCTTATAGTTCCTAAAATGCAGGTAGCCTTTTTGACCGCTGCTATGCACTGAACCTAAGTTTTCAGAGAACTATCCAGGGTGACTCCAAGATCTCTTTCTTGGGTGGTAACAGCTGCTTTAGAACCCATCATTGTATATGTATAGTTGGGATTATTTTTTCCCAGTGTGCATTACTTTGCACTTAAAATGTTGACATTCATCTGCCATTTTGCTGTCCAGTCACCCAGGTTTGAGAGATCCCTCTGTAACGGCCCAGTACAGCTCCTTACGGACCCCACTGTTCACCTCTCTCGTTGTGAAAACTGACCATTTATTCCCACCTTTTGTTCCCTATCTTTCAACCAGTTAATGATCCATAAAAGGACCTTCCCTCTTATCTCATGGTTACTTAGTTTTCTTAAGAGCCTTTGGTGAATGAAGGACCTTGCCAAAGGCTTTCTGAAAATCCAAGTACATAATACCAAGGGGATCATCCTTATCTATATGGTTGTTGACTCCCTCAGATAATTTTAACAGATTAGGGAGGCAGGGCTTTTCTTTACAAAAACTGTGTTGACTCTCCACCAACAAGTTGTGTTTATCTATATGTCTGATAATTCTGTTGAACAGCAGATGGGGTTACAGGGACAGGGTAGGCAGATGGGTTGGATGGGGACAGGGTAGACTCTGGGAGATAGTGGCTGGCTAAGCTGGGATGCAGGTGCACACACACACACACACAAACACACACACAGAGCACACACACACAGGAAAAAGCAGGTTCAGAGCTCCCTCACCTGAGCCATATATCGCTGGAGGTCCTGGGGGTCCAGGAGGGCCTGGTGGGCCGGGAGGTCCAACTATTCCATACCCTGGAGATCCAGGTAGGCCAGGTAACCCAGGGGGGCCTCTTGGCCCAACAATTGAATCCCCCTTTGGCCCCTGTCAAGGCAGGAGACTATTGTTTAAACACAAAAATGATACAATGCAGCAGTCTGAGTGAGCAATGGCGTAAGCACCCTGATCTCAATAGCAAGATCCTGAAGTTAGCCTCCCAAACCTATATTTAGGCATAATTTAGTCTGTAGTTTGATTTTCAGAAATGCTGAGCACTCAGAAGCTCTCACTGAAGACAACAGAAAATGAAAATCTTACTATTTAGGTACCTAAATTATGGATTTAGAGCCTAATTTTTTGCAACGCTTTCTGAAAATCTTGGCCCCGGTGCTTGGATCTGCTCCGAGTATCTGATTTCCCCCCTAATGCTGTACACTATTCACCATGCACCTGAACCGCCAGTGCACAACTAAGGTCACTCCAAGTTTGATATACTTAAAATGGTATCAAGATTGTCTCATGATGCCTGTGAGAAGGTTTTAGCCCTAAGGATACATGACTCACCCTGAGTGCCTCCCGCATTGCAACAGTATCCCAGCCTTCTACCCCATTCCTCACCTTGCCCTCTACAGACCCCATCTACCTAGCCTCCCAATTTATGAGTGCCAGAATAGGAAATCCTGCAATTTGGCAGGGAGCATCATGATCCCCATGCAGCTTCAGCCCCCCCACCCCATCCTTAAGGCCAGCCTGCATATATGGAACAGGTCAGGGCCCTGTATCCAAAATGCCTGGTCATTGTCTGCTGCAGTTGATGTGTCACCCAGTCTCTGCTGTTCTTCAGGCAAAGCATTTCTCTGCCAGACAACAGACGGGTGCAGAGGGAGCAGTTCCCAGTAGAGTCAAATGGGATAATTCAGGACTCACTGCAGGCAAGGGTCCTACCCTGGCACTCCTTCCCAGTTGCCACAGACCTTCCTTCTTTTCTGGCACAGTTATCATTAATGGAACCTAGCAAACCCCATACAGTAGCCAATTAACAGGTGCCATCCACCTGGGGATTAGCAAAACTGCTTCTAAAGCTGATTTTTATGGTGATTAACACAGGATAAAAAACTAGATAGATTACAAAGCAGCTGAATTTTATAGGAACTGTTCAGACTGATACACATGGGATTTTTCATTAATGTTTTTGGAGCACTGGATGTTAGTTATGTTAGAAAATGTTAGTTAACTAGATGGCCAACATTTTTCAATATGGACACTGTATTATTTCTGTACTGATTATTTTGACCTTTATGATGCTATAACCAGTAACATCATACGTATCTTAATTTATGTTATTGGTATTATGAAGCTACTTATTGGTGTAGCTAATTCAGGCAACAGAGCAAAATGTTAAATCTGTTTTTTCTGGCAACTTAATTACCACCCGATATTAAAATGTGAATATTTAATATTGTGAATAAATCCTATATGCAAATCATACTAATTTTATTTGCATTTATTTTTAAACTTCTAAAATACACATAGTTATACACATTTAGGCATATGTATGGAAATATAAAATCACACCTGGCATAGTGTGATTTTACAATCTAGAACGACAGCTTCCAAACAAAACAGTCCCCCAGCCATCTTTCAACGAAAAACCTGAACAAACAAGTAGATCTTGCAGTGTGTCACGAAGGTTCTCTCTGACCAGCTACAAAGTTGAAGGACTTCTGCTGAGAATGCTGCCACTGGCAGGTTACTATATATTTTTATTCTTACCCTTTATTGGTCACTGTGCCCAAAAGAGGCAATAGTCTTTGTAAATTCAGACAGCGTAATGAGAGAGGCTCTCCCCACACTGAACCTGTTGGGTACAATTCTCCTTTGATTTAGTCTAGTTCTTAATTCAGTTACTAAGTATGTGCAAATTTTACCACAAATAAATCTGTAGCTCACTTTAAATCTAATTTAGGCCCCAAACCTGGAAACTTTTATGCATGTGCCTAACTTTACTCACATGAGTAGTCCTATCAACTTCTATGGGGCTGCTTGCCTGCATACAATATTATGCATCTACGTACGTGTTTGCAGGTCTGGGGCTTCAGAGAAGAGGATTTTCAAAATCTTACCTACTTTAACTTTTGTAGTTAGTCCAAAAAAACCCAACACAACAACAGAAGTCAGTGACATCACAGAATCATGGAAATTTAGGGCTGTAAGAGAACTCATGAAGTCATCAAATCCAGCCCCCTGCACAGAGGCAGGATCAAGTAAACTAGACCATTCCTGACAGGTGTTTGTCCACGCTGTTCTTAAAAACCTCCAATGATGGGGATTCCACAACCTCCCTTGGAAGCCTGTTCCAGAGCTTAACTACCCTTAGAGTTAGAATGTTTTTCCTAATATTAATTTAAATCTCCCTTGCTGCAGATTAAGCTCATTACTTCTTGTCCTACCTGCAGTGGACATGGAGAGCAATTCATCACAGGCCTTTTTATAACAGCCTTTAACATATTTGAACACTGTTATCTGGTTCCCCCCCTTCCACCCTCCCGTCTTCTTTTCTGAAGACTAAACATGTCCTATTTTTTTTAAACCTTTCCTCATAGGTCAGGTTTTCTCAACCTTTTATCGTTTTTGTTGCTCTCCTCTGGATGCTCTATACATCTTGTCCATATCTTTTCTACGCTGCAGTGCTCAGAACTGTACACAGTACTCCAGCTGAGACCTCATCAGTGCAGAGCAAGGTGGAATGGTTACCTCCCATGTATTACATACAATGCTCCTCTTAATACACGCAGAATATTAACCTTTTCTGTAACTGCCTCATATTGTTGACTCATATTCAGCCTATGATCCACTATAACCCTAAGATCCTTTTCAGCATTACTCCACTGAGCCAATTATTCCTCATTTTGTAGTTGTGCATTGGATGTTTCCTTCCTAAGTGAAGTACTTTGCACTGTCATTTTTTAAATTTCATCTTGTTGAATTCAGATCAATTCTCCAATTTATCAGGGTCATTTTGAAATCTAATCCTTTCCACCAAAGTGCTTGCAACCCCTCCCAGCTTGGTGTTATCTAAAAATTTTATAAACATACTTTCCACTCCATTATCCAAGTTATTAATGAAAATATTGAATAGTAGTGGACCCAGGACTGACTCCTGTGGGATCCTATTAGATATGCCCTCCCAGGTTGACAGTGGACCATTTATAATTACTCTGAGTACATTATTTCAACTAGTTGTGCACCCATCTTATAGTAATTTCATGTAGACCACATTTCCCTAGTTTGTTTTTTGTGTTTATTTAGTTCTTACTGGAATGAGAAAATGCCCATGTACATTTCTGTTGCAAGAGAGACTGCATCACTTACAACTAGTCCTGGTCGTCCAGGGGGTCCAGGAGGCCCTGGCATAAAGAACCCTCCACTTGGTTCTCCTTTTTCCCCTTTGAAGCCACTTTCGCCATTGTCTCCTTTCTCACCCTTAGAAGAAAAAACATTAAAAAAATTAAGTGGAAACAGGATTGGAACCTGGCATTGATCCTGTAAAGTTACACTAAAAATCTCAATACAGGATACAATGAGCTTAAAATCTGCTTTTTGAGATCACTCCCTTCCCCAATGACGTATAATGAAAACAAATAATCTACATCTCCCACAGAGAAAGGAGAAAATTAGGTAGGGGAAATTGTGTTTATTGTAGTTCTCCTTCTGCTATCCTCCAAAACAAGATTCCATACTGCAATTATACCTTCATCCACCAGAAAGCTGGAAGCAAAAGTCACAGGAGGTGTAAAGAGCCAGGCTCCATCCCCTTTCCTTTGGTTACTGAAAAAGCAGACTACAGATGTCACAAAAATAGAGCTGATATTTAAAGATGTGTAGAAAAATAAGGATTACTGTAGACAGGTGGAGAGAAAGTGAAGGAGGTAGGATGGGAGAAGAAATGACACACAAAATATTGGCACATGATTTTCTCCTGTGCTTCTCTTCTCCCATCCTACAGAGAAGATCATCAGTGAGTCTGAGAGAAGGAATGACAAGAAGAGCCTTGAAATACAAAGTTGTTATTCTCTCTGCTGAATAAGAACCACATCAACAGAAGTTCCAGTCTCTCATTATTTTCTTTCTGTAGTTCTGTAACATGCTTGTTTTCTCTCTACCCTCCTCTTGGTCTTCCTTATTTCTTCCTTCTGAGAAATAAGATTGTAAATAGAAGCAGCAGAAGACTGAGCAAGAATTACTCAATCCCAGGACAGGTGGCAAAACGGACTCAGGGAAAGGGGTGAGGAGCCCAGCTTATAGCTTTTGTGATTGACAGATTTTCCCTCTTGCTTCCTGGTAAATGGAGTTGTAAAGCTTGCTGTATGGCATCTCATTCTGTAGATGGGGGGGACAAATGCCAAAACAGCACTTTATAGATGAAAGCATCTGTTTAAGGTGGAGATCTTATTCTGCTAAATCAAATAAGCCACAGCCTATCCAAGGGGGAAAATTTCTCTCTTTGTGTTGATGCAGGCTACACATTACACCAAAGAAAATATAAATGGTTGAGCAGGAAGAAAATCTGATAGCAAACCTCCTCTATAATAATCTTTCAAAGGGATTGGTTATACCATTACATAACATTTGGTTTGATTTCTTCTGGAGATATCACTATGCAATATTCTGATTACATTACACTAGAAATCTTATATTGACACAGGACAGGATATAATAGCTCTAATTCAGTAAGAGCAAAATAAAAGCATTTTAAATTAATATTCCATTCATATTCAATTCCAACACTTAAAGTAATCCATAGTGGGAGGACAGATGAATGCTGAAACAAGGAAGTCTGGATCACATGGTTTTCCTTAATAAGCCATTTTGGAGAACAAATAAAGGGAGACAGAACTATTGGCTCCCAGCAGATCCTTTATTTTATTAAGTCTGTAAAATGGTTTGTACTGGCTCCATCCCCTTTCCTTCAGTCACTGAAAAAGCAGACTTCAAATTTCACAAAAGCAGAGCAGGTATTTGAAGGTGTGTAGAAGAGCAAGGATTACTGTTTATGGGGGGAGAGAAAGGGAAGGAGGTAGGATGGAAGAAGAGACAACACAGAATTATCAGCACTGACTTTTCCTTGTACTTCTCCCATCCTACAGAGAAAACCATCAGCGAGTCTGGGAGAAGGAATAACAAGCAGTCTGTACAAAAACTGATTTTTCATGTATTAAATGTAGCTAATTTGCTCTAACAGTCTTTTTGAAAGCAAAAGTTCTCTCACTCCATTGTTGGTATGAAAGAGTTTGAGAACTATAGCGGAGATTTAAAGTAGATAATGACAAAGTATGATTCATTTTAATACAATTTGTGAAAAGAAACTACTTAGAAGTAAAACCCAGATAATCTTTTGTATGTTAGTAACCTCCTTTGTTTACTTTTGGTATATTATATAGTCATATGATAACTTGTTTATTCACCTATTAATTTGAATAATTGCATAATATATTAATTTGTAATTTCTGGTATAAATCAATTATTGTGTGTATTCCACTTATATGTTAGTATTTGTCTTATATTTAATGCATATTAAAATATAGGGTTAAAAAAGCTGAACAGAACTAAGACACACATGGGAAGTAATTACCTTCATGCTGTTAACAAAGTGGCTGAAATATGCTGAAGGCAGAGGAGGACCTGAAAAATCAAGTACATTATTTTAGTGCAAAAATCATCTGTACTTTCCATTTTAAAAGGGCTAAATTATCCATAATTTCCATTTTAGAAGGCCATTATCTGTATTATTCTAGAAGTTTAAAATATAACTCTTCTCCATAATCATCTTGACCTTTTTAATGTGGCAAACATTTGTTTCCCCTCTGTTTTACTGTAGCAAAAGCCAACATATGGTCTGTATGCCAGCATCACTGCTGGGCTGGTGTCAGTGGGATTGTGCTTATGCTCTGGTGATGGTTAGATAACCTGAGACTACAGAGTCAGTATTTTGTTTTTCATGGTCTCGCTCTGCTGTTTTTGTGTAGGTTTGAGAAATAACTTTTTTTTTCACAGTGCTCCACAGCAACATGATGGACTTGTTTCAAAGAGATACTTAGAATTCCCTGATGTATTGTAAACAGTTTAAATTAGGGCTAACAGTTTAGAAGATTAATTGAATTCAAACAAATTGCAGGGAAGTGTATTCAATCAAATCCTAATGGAAAAGATGGCACCATGTAGTTATTCATTCATAAATTAAAACATACCACACTTCAGAAAGGCAGTAAAAGTACCTCTCCGGCTCTCTTTTGAGAAAAAGCTTAACAACTGCTCGTGTGAGGGAAGCTGGCACCTTGTTTTCCAATGAGGAAGCACCTATGTTCTCTGCTAAACATACACCCAATACAAAATCAATACTCTGCTTGATTTTAACACCCAGGGGACTGACACAAAGTCCACTGAAGTAAATTGAAAGGCTCCCATAGACTTCTGTGGGCATTGGATCAGGCATGATAAGAGCTATTGGGTTCCACAGCACATCTGGAATTTCAGTGAGACAAAGTCAAATTCATTCGTGTATCAGAGGGGTAACCATGTTAGTCTGTATCCACAGAAACAACGAGGAGTCTGGTGGCACCTTAAAGACTAACAGATTTATTTCGACTTAAGCTTTTGTGGGTAAAAAACCCACTTCTTCAGATGCATGGAGTGAAAACAGAAGTGAAAAACAGAAGTAAAAAAAGAAGTGGTTTTTTTACCCATGAAAGCTTATGCCCAAATAAATCTGTTAGTCTTTAAGGTGCCACTGGACTCCTCATTGTTTTTGTAAATTCATTCATATCATACAGATGTTGCTTTTGTCCCTTCCAGACAAATATCTGCAAGTATGAAGGCAGCCAGACTGGTATTCACAAACAAAATCTATTGGGTTAAGTTGGATAGAAATTTTTCCACATTTCTGAGCAAACAAAGCCATGGTTCATCATGCAATCGTCATGATTGGAACTCTGAAGAGGCTACTGCGGAAGCGCTACAACTGTCTGTGCCATTGCCACAACTTTGAAAACTCTGTGCTCAATTGAGCTAACTCATAGCACGACTTCCATCATCATCACTCTAATCTCTACCTCATGCACTTCATCTGTCAGACCGATATGTCCTATAAGGATGACTTATAGGGAAAGGATACTTACTTAGGCTGCTATAATGATCAAGAACAAAAAATGATGGTAATTTTCTACTAGGGCAACAACAGAATGGGCCACCAATTGTGTGGTGCTTTCCTTTAGCAAAATCTGAAACCCAACAAGGTCAATTGGATTCTCTAGGCAGACTAAGTAAATAGACCTCTGTTCTTTAGAGAACAAAGATGAACTCTGTTTTCAGACTAGAGGAAGTGATATCCTGACCATAACGAAGGTGTAATGTTCACCCCACTTTATCTCCAACAAGAGTCCAAAAACACATCACAAGTATGTGGAACATGATATCATTGTGATTGTCCGTCATCAGAACTTGCAAAACAATAATGAATTTAATAAAATGTGGGTGTGAGAAGTAGTGTGAACAGGGTAGCTCATAAAACAGGATTTTTTCTTAGTTTTCCTTTGAAGTACCCAGTTCCTGCATTTTAAAAGTTGGCTGATGTTTGGGGAGCCCCTCCAAACTTTTTAGAAGCATCTGATACAGATCAGCAGAAAGGTTAGTGTGAAGGGCAAAAAGTCAAAATAGAAGTTTAGTGTGAAGAGCTGCCCTCTGGAAGATAACAACTGTAAAGTTATTTTAAGTCACAAAACTAAAGCTCTGGATTGAAGGCCTGAAATATTATAAGTACCACACATGAAAATATTTATTAATTTTTATAGTGCTCCTTTTATGTTTCACTATTTCTAATGTCCATCAATATAACGTTGCCATTTTTTGATTTTTTCTAACTAGCTAGTAATTAAAATGGGCACAAACAAGAAGAATTTATGAAATACAACAGCAACCTTGGCTGAAAAGATTCGCCTACAAGCCCTAGACGAAGACCACATTGTTTGTACAGTATGTGGCACATAGAACAAAAAGACAGTCCCTGTCCCAAGAGGCTTACAACAATCTAACTCACCTAATATAAATGTATTAGCTATATATATCAAATCCTCCCATAAAAATTAAATCCTCAGTGGGCAACTCCTGTTAGGATGTTTCTAGGCCCCATCAACTGCTATCAGTGTCAATACTTTTGATAATCAAGACAAATAAATGTTTGTACTGAACACAGATGTCAATAATTATGTGGCACTAGACTTCATCACAATTGGCTGACAATGCCAGGCAAATAAAAAGAACTTGGTGTCCTTCAAACCAGTTTAACACATTGTGACAAGCCAGATAATTCTAAACATTTATTTGAAAAAAAAAAATCACAAATAAGATGATGATGTTTCCCATAATATTACAGGGTTTATTGATTTATGCCCAAATTCAGCAAGGAATCTAAGTATATACCTAACTTCAAACAGATGTGGGACTATGCCAATGCTTAAAGTTAGCCATGTACTTAAGTACCCTGCGGAATCAGGGCCTTAATAAACTGTGATTAACTTAAACACCTGGTTTGGCATGGGAAATAAATATGACTTTTAAAATATATTAGATATTTTGCATTTCTTAAAATAAACCCACTTGAAAAGCACATATAGTGCTCTACAATCATATTCATAATACCTGGTAGTCCAGGTGAGCCTCTCTCTCCTTTTTCACCTTTTAAGCCTGGTGGGCCATGCAGTTCCCAGGAGCCTGGTTCGCCTTTCATACCTGCTATAAAAATATTGCCAGAAAATGAAATGCATTCTTAGCAAATGAAAGTTATTGCAAAGTATAATTTTCAAATATGGTATAACAGATACTGTGTTAGTGATGGACAAACCACAAAAGTTTTGGGAAAGGATTCTAAACACATGGCTGTTTATTCAAACTTAGAGGCTCCTTTCCCTTGTTACAAGCTTCCTCAGCTTTCCCCATAACTGTTTAATAGTTACTGATGCCTTCTCCCTTCCCATGACATTTCAAAAGGACTGCCATTTCCTCTTTGCCTCAAGAACCTGAAATAACCCCTTTATAAGACTGTCTCTATCTTGAGATCTCTCCCCGTCTTGAGTGACCCGGGCCTGCCTGAAGTAAGCCAAAGCCAGAGAGCACCCCAGCTGAGATATCTTCTTGATGATCCTAAGAGTACTGTAGAGAAAGCACTATCAAAGGGTAAAGGTGTATCTCCAGCAGGCTTAATCACTCAGGCACTTGAATTTCTTATCACAGAGCAATAAATAATGACTTCTGTTGAGGCCAACAAAACTATTTATAATTCATTGCTTGTGATAAGTGAGTGTGACTAATGGGAAAAAAACAATATTCTTTCAGATAATATAAAACCTTTTATCAAGATTTCCTTACCAGGTGGGGCAGGAGAGCGTGTGTGTGTGTGTGGGGGGGGGAGGGGGTAGACCTGCACCCAAATCAATGTTGAGTTTGCGTCCTCTCTTCCATGTATTTGCTCCCCACCTCCAGTTTCAATTGCAGTTCTACCCTGTCAGGTGACTAGATAACATGGCACTCTTCTTACTCAATGGATCTGATACCAGTGGGTGACATTCATTCCCACATAATGGGACTTTTCAGGTTGGATTCCCCACCACGGTGCCCCTTATGTAGTCATTTACACCTGAGCAAAGTGGGTGTCAAATAACTCCATTCTCATGTGGTTGCATTTTACAGCTACTTTGCCACGTATAAATGGCCACACAGGTGCAAAGTGCAGTGTTCCTATGCTGAGTGCAGGAGGTATGGCAGTGAAGTTCACTCCTGAAATCCAGAGACAAGGCATGGGGCTACAGTGCAGTCCTCTCCGTGGCCATTCTTCACAGTTCCAGTTTATGGGCTGGAGTAGCCATTGAAACCCTACACTCCAGTTGTGCAGTGTATTAGTGCCACTGGATCCATATTAACACAGATCCCATGGCCTCTTTTATAATTTACACACATTGCATCTGTATCTAAGGCTGGTGCAGAAACCACCTCTGTCTTGCTTGGGCCCTGCCTGCATGGCTGCACCAATGGTCTCTTCCCGTGCACACCCAGAATAGTGTTTAATGGGGACTGAGGAATCACTGCAGGAGCTGGTGGGGAAAATGCATTCCAATGCCTTCCCTTTATGGGAATATTCATCCCCTTGAGAGGGTCTGCAGGGAGGGTGGATCTCAGCCTTTGGGGATTTATATTATGATTTGGACCAATTTTAATGCCCATTGGGCACAATTAATGGCTGTTTTTAGTTACACTCATGGTGTGCAAGATTCAAAGATCAGATTAGCAATGCAAAATGCCATGGGGGACAGGAGTTGAGGCTCTTTTTGGGAGCCGAGATGGAAAGGATGGGAACTGACTCAGTGGAATGTTCTCCAAGTACAAGGCCCCTGTCTGCTGCCAAGAGGGAGTAGTGCCAGCAATGTGGCTGGAAGGGGCTTAGGCCCAGAGACTAAAGTCTGTTGCACAGTTTCCTGTTCATTGCTGGACTCTACAGGTTTGACATTCCTTCCTCCTCCATTATCCCTGAAATCCCTCTCCACTAAGGGGGAGTGACTAAAGGAACCCCACCAGTGATGTTTGCAGAGCTTCCTGGCCTAATGTCGCCTTCCCAAGGGCATTTCTGCAGGATGGTGCAATATGTACCATTTCCTCCCTATTCATCTGTCTCCCTTCACCATTGTTTCCCTCCCTGGGGATGTCTACACTGTATAGACACAGCCAAGCTAGCTTCGATTTAGTTAGCTCAAATAATAATAGCCATGAAGCTGTGGCAGCAACAAGTTAGCTGCTCAAGTACATACCTAGGGTCCCACATGAGATTTTATGAACTGGCCCATGCTGCTGTGGATTCACTGCTATTGTTATTCAAGCTAGCTAGATCAAAGTTAGCTGAGGTATGTCTACACCTGCTGCAGTCACACTTCTGTTTGCAGTGTAGACGTACCCTCTGTCACCTCTCTCTCTCTCTCTCTCTCTCTCTCTCTGCCTTGGAAAATTATCTTCTCTTCAATAGGGCTCACCTCATTTTCCTACAGAGTGAAGGGAAGGGGAGAATTTCTTCTGTCTCCCCAGAAAGGTTCAAACACTCTTTCCCTTGCAAGTGAAAGAGGTTTTGGTGGTTTGATCTCTCCTTTTCAAAAATCTCTTCAGGGGTAATTTGCAGTGCTCTAAGGAGGGGTTGATCCTGTCTATGATATTTACTTAGGCACAGATCCACAAAGGGACTTCGGAGTTGCCACACTTAACTTTTAGGTGCTTAGAAAAATCACAGGAAAAACACTGCAATCCACAAAGCTTGAGGCCATGTCTACACGTACAGTGCTGCAGTGGCGCAGCTGTTCTGATACAGTTGTGCTGCTGCAGCGCATCTGGTGAAGACTGTCTATGGCGACAGGAGAGAGAGCTCTCCTGTCGGCATAAACCCCATTCCTCATCCCTGTGAGCAGCATAAGCTATGTCGGCTGGAGAAGCTCTCCCACTGACATAGTGCTGTGCACACTACCACTTATGTCGGTGTAACTTATGTCGCTCAGGGAGGTGGAATATTCACACCCCTGAGCGGCCTAAGTTTTGCCGACATCGGCAGTAGTGTAGACATAGCCCGAGCTAGGTGTCTGTGTTCCCAATACACTGAATGGGGAGAGATAGACACTTCAAACTGCAATCCATAAATCCAGTAGGCTAGGTGAGGAGCAGCCTAAGCTAGCCAGTGGGATATGCTGACCAGAGGGATATGTGTTGAGTCCCCCCATCTCATGGAGATAGATGTCCCCTGGTTCAAGTCCCCCCTCTGCCTGTGAGTACTCTAACCACAAGGCTATGAATTATTCTGATACAGGGTTCCCTCAATCTCTCCTATTGAAGTTGTTCCACTTTAATTAAATAATTAAATATTAATTGGGCCAGAGATAGCATTAGAATGACTAGAGCCCAGTGGTGAGAGCACTCACCTGAGAAGTGGCAGGTCTCTGTTCAAATATCTTCTCACCCTCAGGAAGAGGATGGGACTTGAACTGGGGGGGTCTCCCACATCCTGGATGAGTACTCTGACCACTGGGCCAAGGGTTATATAAGAGGCCCTTCCTCCTTCTCCTCCCACACTGAGCTGTGAGGGAGGAGAAGGAGGAACTTGCCTGAGGGGCCTGATCCGGTAGACATGCTCAGAGGCTGCCTACCAGGTTGGGCCCCACATGTGACTTAGGAGACCCAACACCTCTCTTCGTCCAGTATGTGGATCACTCCCAGGCTTGGATGGGAGATAGGTGCCTAGAGTGAGGCAGCAGTGGGTATGCCCACAGGCAAAAAACTTAGATATTGAATGAGTTCAGGCACCTACAGGGTTCGGTGGCCGCTGAGTGAAAGTTTTGTGGCTCAGAGTGGTGCCTAAAAACAGGACTTAGGTACCCAAGTACCTTCATGGATTACACTGTTGATGCCCAAGCAATGGGACTGGAGCTCTGATCATAGGCAGGAGCTTCCCACTCTGACTGGCTGACCCAAGGGAATATTCTATGCCATTCAGAACACACACAGTCACCTCTGAGAGAAGTGGGACCAGCATACATCAGGCAGGAGTTGGGGCTCTTCTAGGCTGGCTGAATTGGGAATCAACCAATCTAGTTTTCTTCCCATAGGAATAATTTCAGGTTAGACTTCGAGTTTGCTGTTGAGATGTTCCCAGAGCACAGGAGGACTGATTGTGTGACTGCATATTCCGTACAGTTCTATAGCCGATTATGACAGAGAACACATAACAATGGGACTGCAGCCTCACTCCACACGGCCACATCTATGTGTCTTATCCCTGGTCAAGAGATACCACTTCTGAGAGAAAGGATAGTTCAGTTTCATGGCTCATTCACTCCTTGGCCTCTATGCTGAACACTGCCAAGAGGGTGCTAATTTGTACCAACAGTGTTGATGGGTTTTGGGATATGGATACTAGTTTAATAAGAACACGATTGAGACTACAAAATCATTTCTTATGGTGTAGGTCGCCTAATAGCCAAGAGATGGCTGAGACTTTTGGTCACTACAACTAGGGTCATATTTGATCCAATACATTGCTACAAGAAGTAAAAAACCCAATAGTTTACCATAAATGTTAGCTTCTTGGTTTCCAGGATGAGCAGTGCCAACCTACACACAAAGAAATAAATTCAGAATATTATCTATACAAATTATCTTATACTTATACAGCAGCTAGCATAATAGGGCCCTGATTCTGGCTGGAGCTTTTGTGTGCTATCACAGTACATATAATTAATAGTTTAAGCTGTATTAGTCAATTTGCCAATGTCCAAATATTAGTCAGTTAAGACTTATTCAGTATTGTGCGTTCTTCAACATGCAGCATGCTTTCAATGGGCTGTAAAACATGCATTTTTGCAACATTAACCAAATTCTGCATTCAGTTATGCTAGTATAAATCCAGGGTAACTCAATTCAAGTCACTAGAATTACTCTGGATTTTCATCAGTGTAAATGAGAGCAGAATTTGATTTTTAAGATAACAGATTGTGGTTGCAGTGCTTTTCATCAACTATTAACACAAATCAATGGATGCTTATCTGCAGCTTCCAGGTGCATAAAAGGCACTTGAGAGAAAGAAAAGTGTGATCCAAGCACGAGACTGGGAGCCAGGAACTCCCTAATTCTATTCCTGCTGTGGAACTTATTGCCTGCCTGTAAAACAGGGACAAAATAACCTACCTCCTAAAGATATTGAGAGGATTAATTAATGTTGGTACAATGCTTTCAATGGATAAAACATTACATAATGCTAATTATTACTATTAATATGAATTGCATCCTAGTCATATATTAAAAATTCCACCGTGCAGCTGCTGCATGAAAAGAACCCAATCCTGCAACACTCACTGTTAGGAGTTAACTTCAGTGGGTCTATTCGCATGAGGAATGCTTGCAGGATTCAGTCCATGGTTCCTTACGAATACTCACTTATACAGATGTGTAAAGTGGAGTATTTGTAGGTACAAATTGGGGCAGTTTTATGTCATTCACAAATGTAGGGCAAAGCTATCTTGCATATTAAGATGCATGAAGAGACATTTAGAACCACACATTTCTTTTATCTGGGCAGTCATTAGTGCAATTAAAATATTTTCTTTCTACTGTTCACTGATTTTTAACCTCTGTGCGAATGAACTATTCTTGCTCTCTAAGTGAGTTTCTGTCATTTTAACGGTTGCACAGAAAATAATTGCACGGCATTGGTGAGAAAGTTGGCCAATCCGTAGAGCAATTCCTAGCAGAGCTAATGAAAATAATTTCTTATAAGAAAGTTATACGTAAGATGGAGAATTTATGGATGGAATAAAAGAGATAAGAATAAAATTCCTAAAACAAGTAGTTAAAGCCTCATAGAAACGTAAAAACATCTTGTGGTCATTTTTCTGTGTTTGAGTTCATAAGTAAAGTTAATATGGAAAGGTTTATAAAACCAGTAAATATATTTTTCTTTAAAGGCAGGAGAGAGATTATTTTCTTATTTTATACTTATTGATACTGATTCTCATTGTATTTATACCAATATAGATCTGGAGTCTCTCCTCCAAAATCAACCTAAGTAAACTGGGGTAAGTGAAATGAGAACTGGACCCACTGTAAAGTGTTGAGTTATAATATGATGTACTGTAGCCATGGATGATGCAGCCCTCCTGCACATCAGGCTGATGGGGGAGGCATAATGGCTCTCTAACAATATGTCTACACTGCAGTTAAACATCCGTATCAGCTGACTCGGGCCCATATCAGCTGACTTGGGCTTGTGGGGCTTGGGCTATGGGGCTGTTTAATTGCACTGTAGATGTTTGGGCTCAGGCTGGAGCCCAGGCCTCTGGGACTCCAGGATGGGGGACGGTCCCAGAGGGCCAGCCCAAATATCTACACCTCAATTTAAAGCAGTGTGGCCTAGTGTATTGGGTGCTGGAGTGAGACTTACGACACCTGGGTTCTATTCCTGACTCTGCTACTAGCCTGTTGGGTGACCTTGTGCCTCAGTTTCTCCATCTGTAAAATGAGAATAATGATAGTGATCTCCTTGGTAAAGTGCTTTAAGATTCACTGATGAAAAGCATTATATAAGTGCTAGGAGGTATTATTTGGTGGGGAGGGATAGCTCAGTGGTTTGTGCACTGGCCTGCTAAACCCAGGGTTATGAGTTCAGTCCTTGAAGGGACCATTTAGGGAACTGGGATAAAAATCTGTCTGGGGATTGGTCCTGCTTTGAGCAGGGGGTTGGACTAGATGACTTCCTGAGGTCACTTCCAACCCTGATATTCTATGATTCTATGAATTAAATAGCCCAAGCCCTGTGAGCAGAGTCAGCCATCAGTGTTTAACTACAGTGTAGAAATACCCTGAGGCACAATCCTTTCCCACATCCCCCATTGCTCATCTACTCAGCCCAGTGACTATATGCCACAATATGGCCTTTAGGAAAGCTCTAGTATGACTCAGGCCTGTTCACAGTTTATTACGAGAGGTAATTTCTGTGATTTATTTAAACAAAAAGTCTCTGAGGTCCTCTAAACCTTAGTGCCACATCAGCTTCCCAGACATCCTGGGTGAAATCCCAGCCCCATTGAAGTCAATGGAAGTTTTGCAATTGACTTCAGTGGGGTCAGGATGTCACTCCTTGAGTTTTATGAGGCAATAACAGTTGGCATGTGTGACCTAGGGAACCCCTCAGTGCCAGCTGGCAGAGGGCACACCATAGTGTAACTCACATCAGGCCCGATACACTCATTGCCCCAACCCACCGTCATCAATCTGATTCTAAAAGGTGTCTGTAGCGGGGTAGTCACCCGCTCCGGATTGGGAGGGGTTAAAAACAGCCCTGGGAAAGGGCTGCCCCAGGGAGCCAACTATGAGCAGGCTTGAGGCAGCCAATCAGGGCCCAGCTGGGCCAGTATAAGAAGGTCTAAGGGAGGAGCTGAGTCAGTCTCACTACAGCCTTGGAGTGGGAAGGACCTAGCTGCCTCGGAGCAAAGGGTACCTGGGGCAGAACAGTGCTGGGGAAAGCAAGAGGAGCTGGGGAGCTCCAGCCTGGCAACTCCCCAGGCTGAGGTCTTGTTAAAGGCTAAGTAGGTACTGGGGCTGCAGAGGTGCAGCCCAGGGATAGGCAGTGGCAGCTGGTCCAACCTCCTTGCCAGTGATGAGTGGCCCGGCCACTACAGACTGCAGTCTGCCTCCTAGAAAGGGGGCTAGATGATGACTGGCAGTAGCCACTGAGGCAAAGTGGGCATAGAGGGTTGGGGGGGTCCTCTAGGAGGGGACACCCAGAGCATGGGGACTGTCATGGGGCAGAGCCCCGAGATAAGAGGGCACTGGGGTCTGGGAGGGACACGGGGCCTGAGGCAGGAGAGACACTGGCCAGAAGGGGCGCTCCGAGGCTGGAACTGAGCTAATTCCCGGACCACCTGCAGGAGGCACCGCAGCGGTGAGTGCTCAACCTGCTACAGTGTCACCTAAAGGTGTCGTATGCAAACTGGTATCACGCTGGTCATTAATATTACTGCCTGGTGTAAGTATGGGCGGAGTGTAAAGAATTATAGATGTGCGATAGAAATATCTTCTTCAAATGTGTCTGGCAAGCAGTGCATAAGCCTAGTCTGTTCTAGACAAAGGAATGTTGTTTCACCTGCTTGACTGTCTCTCCAGTGTAAATTGAGCAAGGTGAGGACAGAAACAATGGTACTGCATTTACATATAAGGTAGACAGAGCCACCAAACTAGCAAGTCGAAGAGAAGATCACACAATAGAACAATCACAAAGGGGGATGGAGGCTGTATCCCCAAGAAGACTTCCTGGCCCTTGAAAGAGAGACCATGGACTTTGGGAAATAAAAGCAGAAACAGAAAGTCATTTGTGCATCCATCATCTGAGGGCAGAACTCTTGAAATCGAGAAAGATGGATCCTTCAACCAAGTGGATTGAAGTCTCTGGGAACTGATTATAGGTGAGGAAACCTGCTTAGTTAAAGACTGTAACTTGAAGTTAGTTTTAGTCACCAGAAACTGTGGTTTGTTTTGTTTGTAACCTTTCATGTCTCTTTCTCTCTTACCTGAAATAACTCAAACCTGTATTCTTTGTTAATAAACTGAAAAACAAAACCATCTCAGTGCTGGTTATGAAAGTGAAGCATGAGTCTTCCGCTAACCTAACCGGCTGATGAGGACTCTGTCTCTTTGCAGGCAGCAAACTTAACTTCTGCGACTGTCCAGTGAGAGGGACTGGACACTGCAAGGAGACGTCTCTTGGGAATTGGTGTTCACTGTTACCTGCAAGGCAAGGTTTAGACTGGCAGAGTCCTGAAAATTTTGCTGGCAAAGCAGACAAGCTGGTGTGTCCAGGAGCTGGCACACAGCTGGGCAACAGCAAAGCTCACTCTTGCTGAGAAGAACAAGTAACGCACTGGTTCACAGTTCTGGGTGACTTGAGCAAGATGTCGTAGCATGTGAATGGAACAATTGGAATGTAAGCCTAAGTAGGGCAAAATAAGATTTGTTTGTTTGTTTGTTTGATGTATGCTCTGCGTGTCCTGGCATTCAAAGAGACTAGACAATTTTATTCTGATTGTGGACTGAGAGGTATTGTACAAGCAGTAAAAGAAATAAAAGTTCCCCCCACCTCCTTTAAAAAAAAATCAGTAGAAACACATCTTTCTAAGGACAATTCTTATTCTTTTTAAACTCCCTTTGTCTCTAAACTTTGTTCGACTAACAAAATAACAATGTTACAAAGCTTTAAGCCAAAAGTTTACAATGTTGTTTATACCTCTCATGCATTCTACAAGGCATTCATCGTTGAGAATATAAAATACTCTGTTATCTTAAAGTCTTGGTCCTACTTTATCGTGTACATTGGACATATGACATTACCAAAGCAGATGGCAAAGCAGAAGTAGAGATTGAAGAGAACTAAAACGTGCACAGAGGTATGTTTGTGTCACTTGTTCTTATGGCCATGCACTTACATATATCAATGTAATTTGGTAAAAGCAGGGTCTGTATATAACTTACTGGCATTTTGCAGTGGGGTCTGGGAGAAATTGGGAAAACTGTCTATTCAAAATGTGGAGGAAAATGAATTCAGTAAATAAAGATGATGATGATATAGCAACTAAATATTCAGATTTAATAGAAGATGACAGGCAAAGGACCCGCCCACAACACAAAAATCTCCTCATCCTGAATGGATTTTCTGGGTCATATGTTAAGAATGCTCTTGCATGGTGTGGTTCTGCCAGCAGGTTTTGGCCTTTGTGGATGGGGCAAACCCCTTATATAAGAGTGCTTTCAACATCTGTGGTCAGGCGGTTCTGTCCTATAGCCACAAGCTGGAAATCTGCCTGCAAACCTGTGCGATCTGAAACAATTTCAAGGTTTCACCTTACAACCGATTTCAAGAGCTGTGCACTACTGCAATGGCAGCAGGGCCCCACAGACCAACAAATAATCCCTCTAGGTACTTACTCCTTTGATGTGAATTACAGCCCCTGGAGGTCCAGGGGGTCCCGGGGGCCCAGGCAAGCCAGGAGGACCCTGGGAAGGCAAAACAAGGGGGAAAAGACATTTATGAGTTAGAACCTTTCAGACTGCAGTGCCAGCTGACAGAAAAAGGGCATGGGCCAATCTGAACATGGCGCCTTGTGCTAACTGGCCTGAAGGGAGGTTGAGCATTTTCTTTCATGTACAAATTTTTACCTGTAAAAAGAAAATGTGGAGTCTAAGATTTGACCCACAATATTTAATAGACAGGAGAATTGCCCAAGGCTTTTGCTTTCAGAACAAACCAACCAACCAATCACAGAATTATATAAAAAAGCTCCATTCGTTCCCCAGAAAACTCTCTCTTTGGATTATCCAAAGTGCTGAGACATATACAATTACAAATTGCACTGTTCAAATGCCATTCAGACAACTGGACATTTAAATGCAGAACATCTGTAACATAAATCCTTGTCCTAAGGGGAGAGATTCTGAACCATTCAGTCATGTAGCCTTTTATGTTATTTAAAGTGAATTTTGTAATGTGGTATTATGCCACCGTGGGTTTGGCTCTGACAGCTACAGTTTTAAGCTTAACAGTGTGAAAGTTACCTTTGCTACTTGCTTTAGAGTTAGAGTTTTTAGGAACACATAAAGACCAAGGGTAGTGACCACACCTACATTTACAGGTACAAAGTTTAGTTTAGTTTATAAGTAAGTTATGATTACCCAAGCATATAGAAATTCTATAGAGACCTATGCACAAGTTACAAACATAGTTATACTTACATTCTTAACAATAGTGTTAGGGTTTGATGGGTCTCTCATGCTTGATCATTAGTAGAGGGATGATTCTTGCTGGAGTCTCACATAGGGAGCTCAATTTTCCCATTTTGGGATCCCTTTTTATAATGTGATTCTGTTTATATCTACATTCTGTGCATGTTCATAAAAGTGTAAACCCTCTTTTCTTTTATTGGTCTGTGTTCCCTGGAAACTTAAGGGACCCCAGTTTTCTATAGACTGTGTAAGTTACCTTTGTTTTTATTAGCATTGACGCACAATCTGTATTCCATGGTTTAAAGACATGTCAGAAACAGAGACGCCTTTACAGTATTTTTATGATCTAATAGTAATCTTTTGGGTAATTTTGCACAATATTACCACTAGGTACCCCTTTTTCCATAATTTTAGGGCACTGAGTTATTTTTTGGTCATTGGCTTGAGTTATTACTTCGTGTCTCCAAGGCCTAAAATAGCTAAGCTAAAGTCTTGCAGGCCTCAACCTACGGGTTTTTGTGTTTTAGCTTGTCTTACTTATGTCTAATACTTAGTTCCTTTAAATACTGATCAATTTTAGACTTTTATAATCCTACAAATTCATTCTAATTAACATAAAATGAATATATGTAATATCACATATTAATCATAACATTACACAATAAATGAATAATAAACTAAAATCATTGGCTACAGTCAGCACACTACACACTCAGGAACCGCACTATTAACAATGGGCTACTGCACTGACATCAATGGATTTATTTTGGATTTACACCACCCTAACTGAATGTGGAATCTAGTCCAACCTATAACATTGAATGCTATATCCATGTGGAGGCCCTGTGTCCATACACTGGGTCTGGTCCCTGACGGATCCCCACCCCCAGCTCCCTGCTAGCACTGCTACATTGGAATAACACTCTTCATTAGGGGTCTAAGCAGAGAACATAATACAGGCTGTAAGCAGGGATACAGAGGGGCATAATGGATGAATGTGGGAAGAGGAGGAGAGGGCAGAGATTCTGAACCTGTCTGCTCCTCTAGCTGACTTCTCTTTCCATCTAAATGAACGACACTTTGATTACGTTGGCTAACACATGAGAACTCAAATTATTTAGAACAGTTGCACCTGGTAATGAGATCCTCTCATCTGATAGAAATGGCACAAATTCATAGAATTTAAAGCCAGACAGGACTATTAGGTCATGTAGTCTGATCTCCTATATATCACAGGCCATAGAATTTCACCCAGTAACCCCTGTATTGAGCCCATTAACTTATGCTTAGCTAAAGGATGTCTTCCAGAAAGGCATCCAGTCTTGACAAAGATTTCAAGAGATGGAGAATCCAACACTTCCCTTTGGTAATCTGTTAATCACTCTCACTGTAAGAGATTTGTGCCTAATTTCTAATTTGAATTTGTCTGGCTTCAGCTTCCAGCAACTGGTTCTTGTTTTGCATTTCTTTGCTTGATGAAAAAGCTCTTTAGTACCTGGTATTTTCTCCCCAGGAAGATACACTAATCAAGTCACTTCTCTGTCTTCTTTTTGACAAGCAAAGACATTAACATAATCTGCACTCATATCTATTGTACAGGATTCACACTTGTGATTTCAACCTGGTGCGGAATATTTTTTAAACAAGCCACTCCAGAAGGGCACTTCATAAATACAATAGAACTCATTTAAAATACAGTCAATTGAAATATAACAGATTCCACCAACAGTGTAATGAACCGGGATACTATTTCTGATGTGAACTTAATCATATAAGGTCTTTTGTACAATATTGGTACTGATTTCTCTAGTAAAGCAACAGTGTACTGTGCTGGTGTACACAGAGCACAGAGTGTGTGCATGTGTGGTGGGACTACCTGCACCTTGTCTTCCCTAATAGCATAGTACTGAAGTAGCTGCACTGTTATTGGTACTAAAGTAATACATGTACCAGTACTAATTTTTCTAGCATAGACACATCCTAAGATGGTACAAGAACTCTGATACGAATTACTATGCCAGATGTCCTATGGAAATGGAAAATGCTATTCTGGAACTTTTACTTAAGCTGAGTAGCACTTGCTGACAAACTACTTGCATGAGTGCTACCCAGTGTCAATCAGGATTGCAGAATCAGGATTTTTGTTTATCAAGCTCAAAACCATTTTTGAATTCAACAACTGTAGAATATTTAGCATGCAAATCCTATAGGTCTCAATCCCGCACACACTTATCTGTGTAGTGTTTGTAGTGTCCCCCCGACAACTTGTGGTAGCAAGCACTACCAGGTGGGAAGTGTTTGAAAGATGAAGCCCAAGATGGGCCTAACTGAGCCACACTTACTTACTATGAGTAGCACTTATGTGAGTATCTCACTGAAGTCAATAGAACTATTCACACAAGTACATACTGCTCAACTGGAGTTAGGATTACAGAAATTGGAGCTGAACTATTATTATTTATCAGGAGAAACAGAATGATCATGTTAGCATTTCTAGGTATTGCAAGCTGTTTTTATTCCTAGAATAGATTCATATCTATTAGCCTCGACACGGGATTATATTCTTGTTTACAATGAATTTCAGTACCACTGCAGAACTTACATATAATGTTACACCCCGTTCACCTTTTACACCTTTCAGTCCATTCAATCCTGGGCGGCCCTGAAATGAAGAGAAATGTTTTAGTGTCTGTACAGAAGTAAACTGCTATTTTTATTCCATCTGAAAGACCCTAACACGTACAGGTCGTCCAGGAATACCAAGTTCTCCCTTAGGTCCAGAAGGTCCTACTGGTCCCTGGAGAGAAAATAGAAAGAGCATGATTAGCTGAGAAAAGGAGCAAAATTTAAAATTTTCTATATTGAACATGATAGTGACTCATGTTTTGGTTATTCTGAAAGCACATCGATGTGTTTTTAAAAAAGGTTCCCTGTCTGCAGACTAATTCCTTTCAGCAACTATTCTGAGAGTACAGATGTGAAGCAGATAGGCCTGCATATAAAAACGGAACCCCAAGATTGTGATCTTTGGAGGGCAAGGTTCTTTGCTCTAACTGTCAAAGTCTAAATTTCACCCAGATTTTGTGTGTCCAAAATGTTCAAAGCTGAGCTGCCAAGTACCCAAGAATAAAGGGGAACTTATAAGCATCGGTCTATAGAACAGGAACTGTCTCTCTCTGCCTGAGTGAATGTATGATTGGTCTTTTCCTATGATTTCTATGCCAACTTTCTGCTAGTCTTGCATTTTTAAAATTATTTTTGAGTGGGGACTTTTTAGAATGATTAAAAAATGTCTAGACTGACCTCAAATGTCTCAAAAAAACCCATAGACCTCGTGACTGGATATATTTTTCAATCTGTGGACTTTCCAAGTGCAAAACTACTGGAATGGGGGGAATCTTTGTTTACATAAAGGTGACCTAATTGGACCCCAGTGACCATGGCTGCTGGTGATTGCTGAACACTGGCCAGGTGATGTCATCATGCCTGACAAAGAAACCCATGCTTCCTCCACACTCCCAGCTGTAGAGTCCAGCAACATGCAACTTCTAAGTGTCAACTTCTACAAGTAAAAACCTCTAGCCAGCAACAAGTCCATCCACATAAAACAGCAGAGTTGAGAAGACCACAGGCTAACCTTTTCCACCAGGCTGAATGAAACCTCAAGAGTAACCACCACCATTCTGTATATGTAGCAACTTTTGGATTTTCTTTTCTTTTCCAATTTGTATTAGCAGAAGGACACCTCTGCCTTAGCATTCATGCAAATGTTTTTAACTCCAGCAAGTGGCTGGTAGTGAGTGAGTGTGTGTGTGTGTGTGTGTGTTTGAGTGCAAAAGTGTGTGTGTGTGTGGATAGAACCCACAGAATCTGAGAATGGTGCTGTGATGGCCCCGGGGTGCCACCTGGAACTGAGGTACAGCTGCGCTCTCTGTCTCACCAATCTGGGTTCCCTCTTGCACTGTGACATTGTGACAAGCTGCAAAGCCCTCCAAGCTTGCACTCACACCAACATCCATAGATAGGGGCCACACCCAGCTGTGTTCATAAATGCTCTGGCCAGCCACTCATGAACCCATATAGAGAAACTTCAACCAAAATACTCTCAGCTCCCTAGCCTAAGACCCCAGAGTTATACTGTCCTGCCCTGGTCAAAACCCAACCAATATGAATTTATTACCCAGTCCGCCACTTCTACAAAGGAAAGTGGACGTGCACCAACTCTTGTTCATGAGCTGAGATTTATCCCCTGTGCACTTCAAACAACACACAGTGTTTTAGGTAAAATATAAAATAGATTTATTAACTGCAGAAAGATAGCTCTTAAGTGATAGCAAACAGGTCAAAGTAGATTACCATAAGAAATAAAACAAAACCACAATCTAAGCCTAATGTACTAATTAGTATTTGAATCAAGCAGTGTCTCACCCAGTTAGATAATACAAGCAGGTAAGCTTTTACATACACAGGCAGGCTTCTTTCTTTCCTGCCTGGGACCAACACTTCCCACCTAGTTCAGTCTTTTTCCTCCGATACGTTCAGGTGTGGTGTTGTAGGAAGAGTGAGGTACCATCATGATGTCATTTCCCCCCTTTATATCTTCTTCCCACTTGCTGGAAAGCTCTTTTGCTGTGACTTGGGTCAAAAAGTTAACATTGTGTAGTGCTATCTCTGAAAGGTTTCTATTGTACACAGTTCCTGGGGTAATCCTTGTGATTGTGTATATTTCCTCAATAAACCATTAACATTGTTTGGCCTTTTAATTGTTGTACCTGAATGGCTGCTTTTGGGTGTTCTCAACCTCACAACATGTTTCAGTAGCACATATATAGCCAAACTTCATAGCTTCACATACGACAACAGCACATACAATTCAACAAGATATTAATGTCTAGCAGATCAAGACTGTTAGAATGATACCTCACAAGGCATACTTTGTACAAAATATATCATAATTATATGACAGTGGTGAATATGGGGTGCCACAGGTAACTCGAGAGTAGTTCCTCCAAAACCTAACAGCCCTACATTAACAACTGTGCTATCTAAAGATCACACAGGCTTATATATCATGCATTAGGGGTTGTAGCCAAAAATAAAAAATATAATCACCCATTCATCCAGACCACCTTACCAGTTTTAGACAAATTTTCTAAATTCCTGTTGCCAAGGCCCTCTTCCTTAGCTAATTTAAATAATAATTAGGAATGTACCTCTAAAAATATCAAAGGACTATTTGTTGTGGGGAAGAGCCAGGATTATTCAATATCGACAGTTGCTCCTGGGTCCTGATTTGAAATCATACCAAGAGGTATGTAATAATATAAAGATCCCACATTTTCAGTATTTACAAGTCAAACATTTTATTGTGGAATCTGGATACGAGGCTGCCCTTTCTAGACATTTAGTCACATTGGAAGACGAACAAGCTGGAACAAAGGGTTTAATTTCTGAGATACATACAAATTTGACAGAGAAAGATGTTAGGAAAATAACCCAGATGAAAAGATGGGAGAGGGATTTGGACAAAGAAATTGATCTGGATAAGAGTGTCTCCATATAGGAAAAGGGATATACATCTTCAATTTGTGTGGCCCATAAGGAATGTTTTTATAAACTACTGTATTGATGACAACTGACTCCAGCTAAGCACCATCATATTTTTGCTATGAGAGAGGTGCTCTTATGGAGGAGTTGCCTGGAAAGATACTTGCACATGTGGTGAATGCATTCAAGAATTAGATGGTTTTGGGAGGAAATTATTAAAGAGATTCATTGTATGACAAAATGCTGGCTGGTTTCCTAGAGATCCCTGACCTGCTTGCTTAATGCTCCAGTAAAGGATCTGCATTTTAAAGAGAACAACAAATTCATTTCTTTTTATTGTTAGCTGCTAGATTTTGTGTTGGAAAAATGTGACTCTTCCTCCTATGGAATTGTGGTACAGTCCTTGCAATGGAAAAGCTTTCACATCAAGTACATACACAAGAGACGCACCAAAAAAAGGATAGGTACTTATAAATTTGGTCACCCTTTCTAGCAAACTCAGAGGAGGACTCCCCAGCCAGCAAGCCAGAATCTTTAGCCAGGTTCTTTGAAAATTAACCTGATCCTGAATAAGAAATATATGACATACCATGTTAATATTGTATTGTAACTTTGCCTTAATACAAGTTTCAAAAGGAGTTATATGTTTAATCTTTAATCTTCACCTAAATTTGTCATTTCTATTTTAAATGTAACAAGTGGTGTCATCTTGAATGTTTCTTATAACCTTATATTGTGGGATAAGGAGACTAGCTATTTCCTAACCACCAGTAATTTGGGCAGGCTGCCTTAATTGGTATCAGAGCTGTAGTCTCAAAATTAGCTTCAGTCAGCAAGTGATTTGACACCCCCCCCCATCACATATTTTGTTGGAACATAAATATATCAAATGGCACTGAAATTGACAATGTTCTGTTACTCTGGGGGCAGATAGCTAAAAAGATCACTGTCTTCTCAAGTTACATAGAGCGTGTAAGGAATTGTTGGTTTATTTGAGGTGGTTTAACCAATCTCATAATTTGATGATTCTAGAAACCCACCTTATTCTAATTTGATTTGTTCATATGTAATTTATATTATGTTTTTGTTTAGCTGTTCAGGCAATAAAATAAGTAAAATTAGAAACCTGCAAGTCTGGATGTTTTTTCCTCTGATGTCAGGGTTCAGAACCAATGGGCCACCTAGTGGTGGTTTGTTGAACTGCTCTATACTCCTCCCATAACTGGTGCTCAGGTAGGAACACTGTTGGGTTTTGAGGGAAAGTTGACTTCTGTATATTGATCCCTTCTTTGAGTGAGCAATGTAGACTCCAGAATCAGTGGGACTCTGGGGTGATGCATAGCACTGGTCAACCTAAAGGCTGACCTTTTCCACGCAGCAATGTCTATACTGCTTGCACAGAACAGACAGATTCAGACGAAGACTTTCAGCAGCTTTTCTGCATACTGAATGATTTAAGAGTGTCACTCTTTTTTGAGTGTCACCGCGTCAAACCCAAGAATATTACTTTTCTTTGAGGCAGTAACTCTCAATATTGCCTGGGCAAAACAGTCAGTGCTGTATACTGTATGTAGTGTTAGAATTTTCTATTACAAAAATTAAATGGGTTTTTGATATCATTTCATCCTGATGTCAGTTTTGTGGGAACCAAAAATGCTCCTACAAAATGCTCGATTAGATGGTTGTTTACATTGCAGTGCCCAAAGACTCCAACAGGGATTACTCTCCACTGTGTTAGGCACTGTACAAACACAATCTGCATCCATGTTTTTGTTCTGCACCCGACTCAGAGGTAGCAAAGGCAGAGTTCTTAGAATAAATTTTTTTGCCCTGATCTTGCAAACACTTTCTCACATAAGTCATATTACTCACACAAGTGGTCTTATTGATGTCAGTAGGGCTGGATCAGGAACTATATTCTGTTTTACTTGTTCAGGGCTAGAGTGTAGCTGGCCCGTAAGTGACTGCAGTAGGGTGGGAAGGAGTGAGCAGATTCCCCTCATGCAGGTTGTGTAGCCAGAACTGCAGCCCTCATAGTGGAGAGAGAACAGGAGCTGCTTCCGAGTTGCTTTCCCCGGGGCAACTTGTCTGAAAGGGGGCATGTAGCAGGCAGAGCCATACTCTGTCTCTCCTATGCCATGCATGCTCCTTCCAGGGCAATGAGTGATTTGGGAAGTATTTGCCTCACTGAGGCAGGCTGCTTCCAGTGCTCCCCCTGGGGTGGCATGGCCCCCATACCATCCCTTACTATGGGCTGTGATGAAATGCCACAACCTAGCCCTACAGTTATTTTGCACATTTAAAGCTGAAATGGATAAAGAGTCTGATTCATAGCAACCAGTACTGGTCTCTGATGAAACTGATGGTAAATAATGACTGACTCATCATTCCGTTCTATTGCTCATGATTCATAGATTCCAAGGCCAGAAGGGACCATTGGGATCGTCTAGTCTGACCTCATGTAGAACACAAGCCATGGAACTTCCCTGAAAAAGTCCCTACAGAATATTTTTTAGAAAAAACATCCAATCTTGATTTAAAAGTTGCCAGTGGTTCCAGTCAGGAACGTTTAGGGATGAAGGAGGAAGAGAAGCTGAATAACACAAAAAGAAAGAACAGTTAAAAGAAACTAGACTGAAGATATGAAAACAGAGTAATAGTAACAAATGAGATAAATGAATAATGGAGTGAAAATGGGACAGTTAGGGAAAAAATAAGGAAAGCAGGTAACAAAAGCAATTTTGAGAGGTGACCTGCAAAGTAGTGTTTTTAAGAATGGTAAAGCTGCAGAAATGTTCTGAATGCCTCCAGAGAAAATGAGGTCAGCACATTATTCTATTCCTCTCCTTAGATCTGCTTCCAAGGCCAGAAATCCTTATTCAAGTCCTCCTCACATCCTGTATCATCTATTGCAGTTACTGTTTCCATGGGCTTCACAAGCCCCTGCTCTCACAAGACAGAGGCAGCAGCTTCTACCTCCATGACACACAGTCCAAATTACACTTCTGAATTCAAATTGTCAATGAGGAACTGCAACGTGCCTTAGCTCAGAATGTGCCCGATAATTAAGAGCCCTTTTGAAAGTGCTTCTCAGTGTTGTGTTGTCTCTGACAGGCTTTTCAATGAAGTCTTGCTACTGCTGCAGCTTCCTACAAGGATGTGCAGATCAGTTCATTTGGAAAGTGTGCCCCTCATTGCCCTGCTGTGTTTGCTATTCAGCCAAGTCCTGCAGTGCTGCTACTGCTTTAGAGCACAGATCCAGTAATAAAGCTGGGGCACTGGAATAGCTGCCTCAGCTGGAAGAGTTGTGTTCCGTTCATAGCTGTGACTGGTGCATATAGCACTGAGATGAAGGCACATTGATTTTACTTTGTATTTTCCCACGTTTCTGAGTGGGACAGTGCCCATATGATAGGGCCTCTCTCCTAAGCCCATCAGAGCCCAAAGGCTTCCCTAGTTACTATGCAAAGGGCTCTCTGGGGCAAATCAGGCTCTTGGCTCAGTCCAGCAGCAGTGGCAACGGGAGCACCGTCTTGTGCCTCTGCCATATAGCAGGGGAATGGGAAGACATCCCTTTTGGCTGAGGATGCAGAGGGCCTTATCAGCACCCCAGAAAACTGGAGATGAGCCTAAGGTGCAAGGGTGGCTGGCTACCCTCAAAGATGCTGGAGGTGAGCAGGGCATATAAGGCCAGCACTCTGTCCTCATTCCCACTCATCCCAGAAGTGTTCCAGTCCTGGGCATTCATATAGTGAATTTTTTACCCACAGACCCCAAAGCACTTTACAAAGGTAACTATCATGCTCTTCATTGTACATGTGGAAAAAGCGAGGCACAGAGAGGTGAAGTGACAGCCCGCAGTCACACAGTGAGTTGGTAGCACAGCTGGGAACAGAACCTGGATTTTATCATTCCTAGTCTGGCCTTCTATCCATGCTGCCTCTCAATGTCAAATAGTGTAAGCAGCCTGGGGGTCTATTTGGGAGTCAGCAGGGTGCCATGAAAGCTTAGCCTTATAGCTGTATTTGGATGATATTCACCCTCAGGGTCCACACATCATCAGATTAATAAGATCTGAAATACTGATATTGTCTGAATATCAGTCTGTTCACCAATCCCTGCTCCAAACTAAGAGATTGCTCTCCAAATGGATGGACTGTCAACTACATTCTCCTCTCATTCCGAATTGGCAACCATTTGTCCTTTGCTATTTTCTAACAGCAATAATGCATATTCATGGAGAGGCTAACCCATCTATCTGATGATTAATGTGTCAAACTATAGTTTGTGGCTCACATATAGTAATTCATTGTGTAAGCAGCCAACTAAAAAAAGAAAAGACTTCATCACAGGATAATTCCTAGGCAAAAATATGATTCATGTTGGAATATTTTCAAGTTGTGTCATCCATCTAGTACCATCACGTATATTTCTCTCCTGCCCAAACATAATTAAATTAAAAGAGAACTTTACAATTAGTAATATAGGGGAGTTTTGCTGTACAACAATAACAACTTCAAGAATCTGAAAAGCCCATCAATACTGGCATCCAAATCTGCTATTTAATAATAAAATTGCGACATGTTACAGGGGATTTTAGACTCTTCTTTCATTTCCTGTTTGTAGTCAGATTGTGCCTGAGTGATCACAGATGAAGCCTAGGGTAGGAATAGACAGCAGCTGCCAGGCAGGCTCTCAGGGATGTGAAAGAACCACAGCATTGCCACCTCAAATGTTCAAAATTCATGGGTCAGGCCCCCTAAATCATGAGGTTTAAAAATAAATAAATTATGGGTTCCTTTTCTTTGCCTTCTGGTTTTGGAGCCTTTAAAGAACACTTGGCTCAAGCTTTTCTCTGCATCCATGAGGGCTAGAGATATAAACCAGCAAAAATAGGTGAGATTCTCACATACCCCAGCACCTGGAGACAAGGGATTTTTAAGTAAACCATCAAATATTGTGAGACTCTCAATAAAATCACTAGAGTTGGTAACTCCCTCCTTATTTCCCGCTTCACGTTTCCAGCTCTGGCCCCTCCATGATGAGTATCAGTAACTTGGGGAGGGTGGGGAAGTCAAGTTACCACCACTTGCAGCAGCTAGGGGGCAAAAGAAGCAAGTGAAGCAGCCTGTGAGCATGGGGCTTATAGGAAGAGAGGCATTCCGCCATCAACGGCAGGGTAGGGAGGGGAAATTGGACCCTCTGATAGTGAGAGGGTAGGGTTAGTGCTTTGATGTGCTTCCTGCAGGGAGCCAGCTCTCCCTAATCCTCCGTACCACCTTGGGAGGGCCAGGCTATCATTACCAAGGGAGAGCCAACTCCCTCGGGACATCACCAGTGCAAGGAAGCAGATCAAAGGTGCTAACTTGACCCTCACTCTAGCAGAGGGTTGGTTTTAGTGCATATTTTCTGCTTTTGTTATCAGCCATGCTGGCCTTGTAAGAATGCCACCACTCTTGACCTGCTACTGGAATTTGTACTGGCATCTCAGCCCCCAAGCAGATGCTACTACTTACTTAGTGCCCTATATCCCAAACTGCTGCTATTCCCCACCCTCCTTGCTGTCCATCTGGAGCCTTGAAAAGCAGGGAAGCAGTAGGTGGGACAATTCTCTTACATCTGTAACAGACTTCTTGGGAGCCTGCCCCTCGGCTGATCATGCCCCAGACATCATAAATGATCAACCTTGAAGGCCCACAAAGGTCCCATTTACTTTGAAGACCTCAGGTCATTCTGCTGCAGTTGAGATCAGGTGATGCTCTTGAGATAAAAGCCCCTTGACTTCAGTTCAGTTGTGAGGTTGGCTGTGCAACTCTACCTGAGTTTAAGGGGCATCTGGAGCCTCTTCTTACCTTCCCTGCACAGAGTGCCTACGCTGCCAGATCCGGCACAGCCTCCTGCATGGGTAGATGGAGCCTTGACTTCACACTCCCCTCACAATGCTATGGCCAGCAGAGCTGAGCAGGCAGAGACGAAGAAACAGAGGCAGATTCATGACTCCCTGAGGCTCCTGCTCCATAGCTGTGCTGCCCTTCCTCAGGATGGATTGCAAGGTGACAATCCGATCCCTAATGGGGAGGGAAATGGGCTTTTTGAGGCATGGGTCATTGACTCTGAAATTTACTTCCCCAGTTGATGTGCCAAAGCCTGATTTATTTTTTTTACTTTCTTGCCATGCTGCATCACTTATTGCTTCAAAGAACGGTACCGAACTCGTAAGAGGGGGGAGAATGACCTTTCTGTTCTGAGGGGGATTTGGGAGGGTTCATTTTTGGACATAAAAATTGGTCTTATTATCTATTTTTTTTAAATACAAATTGCATATGGGCCAGAACTCTGGATAGTTACAAACAAATCACTAAATACATACACAAAATAAACTCCTTGCATTTCTGGAGTTCCCTCAGAGTGAATTGTGGAAGCAGAGATAATTTGCCACATCTACTGAGGTGAATTAGAAGAGCGTCAGGCTTCTCTCTAGACTCCCTTGTTTTTAGTGAGAAGACATAATTATGTCATCTTATCGTTTTTAAAGGTCTTATATTATAATTCATTTCCTTTTTTACTGCAGCGTAATTTGTAGGCAATACTTCTGCTATCATCACAAAGAGTCCTTCAGTTAGGGTGACCAGATGTCCTGATTTTATAGGGACAGTCGCGATATTTGGGGCTTTTTCTTATATAGGCTCCTATTACCCCCCATTCCCGATTTTTCACACTTGCTATCTGGTCACCCTATCTTCAGTGATGATGTGCTCAGGCTTTAATCTCACACACTGATTGCCTTGCCTTCAGACATTATTACAATCAATATAATTTGCATTAGGATGGTATAAAGCAACAGAGTGGGAACGAGGGAGGAACTGGATGATTCTAGGCATAGAAAGACTCCACCAAATCCTGAGACAGCATAAATGTGCCAAAATCTAATGAGGTGTAGCCATTTAGGCAAGTGTAAGTAAAGGCTTATCTACACTTAACACACCACAGTGGCACAGCTGCAGTGCCAGGTTGTCCCGTTGGCTTAAGAAATCTGCCTCCT
This sequence comes from Malaclemys terrapin pileata, assembly GCF_027887155.1. Classification (NCBI taxonomy): domain Eukaryota; kingdom Metazoa; phylum Chordata; order Testudines; family Emydidae; genus Malaclemys; species Malaclemys terrapin. Next base: position 174,060,390 of record NC_071506.1, read on the forward strand.
TGAAAGGCAGTAGCTAGGTGGATGGAAGAATTCTGCTGTCGACCTAAAGCTGTCTACATGGAGTCTTAGGTCAGCTTATGTCATTCGGGGTGTGGATTTTAGCTGGGTCAACCTAATATTCTAGTGTTGACCAGGCCTAAGGCATTCACGTGGTGCAACATGTGTATACTGAGATACATGAGCACCCTGTGGTGGTGTAAAAGGATCCCGTGTGCTCTTCGGTGGGGGTGGAGAGGCTAGGTCAGAAAAGGGACGTGTCCTGTCAGAAAAGGCTGTGTGTCTAAGTTAAAAGGCAAGATCAGCTCATCCTGCAGTGATTTAAGGAGGGGAAAGGGAACTTAAGTCGATGATGTAAGTTAGGGTAGCCCTCCCAAGATACACTTTGCATCAAAGCAACCAACAGAAGTGTCATGCTACACATCCAACCAGCCCCTCAAAACAGACTTCAGTAAAACAAGTACTGACAAGGCACCCAGAACACCATAATTACTGTGTGTAAAAGGTGCCCTTTACTGAAATTTTCTATCTGGCACAGGGCATCCTTGGCCATACTATATCAAAAGCTGAAGCCAGGAGATAGCCAACTGCTAAAAGGAAGTGGTTTAAACCACTGCATAATATTTCATAGTCTATCAACCCAGCATGTCACCAGGGAACATGATAAAAAAAGAAGGTTGATGATGCAAACAGACACAGCGCAAGAAACTTCAACTTTGGCACATAACAAATGGCGTCAGCAGGAGGTCAAACAAATCATAGGTTCCCAAGAGGATGTGCACCTAACACACACTGCATACACCAGAGGCAACCAAAGCATTGCCAGTCAGTCTGTGCCACCATCATAGGTATGGCATAGCATGATATTTCAGAGATTTCTCTACCTCATTCCTGCCTGCCATCTTTGCAGATGCTCCCAACCTCTCATTAATGTCATTAGTGCTATAGATCCTGTAGCCTTTGTCAAGCTGGTAAGAGCAAACTGCCTCCTCTGTCAATTTTTCTAGCCAGCTAGAGTTAAACCACAAATTCACCTAGTGTAATTTGCCTTTGAATCACAGCAGGATCTCACTTTGACACTCCAGGATACTCACTTTAAATGCTGGAACAAATTTTCCAATGTAGATGCTTGCAGTTGTGCACTTAGAATTGTATGCATATAATTTACGCTCTCAGATGTGATGTGTATGTACAAAGTGAGTATTTGTGCCTGAACATAGTCAGCTGGGCACCCAACTAACAAGTAAGTATGTAAATACCTGATGTAGATACACCCATTGGGCATTTACATTCATAGTTTAGACATGTGTGCAATCACATGTGCCTAAATTTGAAAATCTGGCCTGCTGTATTTTAAATTTACTGTACATCACTTTTACACACAATTTTCAGGATGGCATTTTCCGCACTGAGACTATTATAGCTGTAAAAGGAACTGAGAAAATGCTCATTAAAACTGGGAATTGAAATAAGCAGGGGTCGTGTTGTATCGTAATTTGGGGTCAGGAACTTAGAACTGATGTCTTCCTAAAATTCAGAAGTGCCAGATTCATATGTGAGGTAAACCCACTGAAATCAGTGGAGTTACACCAAGGATGAATTGGGCCCCAAAATGCATCGTGTTCAGGAAGACCACTACCCTCTTCTAGCCAAGGGAGTTTTTTAAAATCTGACAAAAAACTGGTGCATTCCAAGGTAAAGGGATTAAAATCATTAAACCTGGAACGCACTGCAACTGATTGTATCAAATTCATCCCCCCTGTTTACTGTTCAACTATTTTCCAGTTATGAAGTTTCAAGCTTTGAGAGCATCATTCCTTGTAGAGTCAAAAAATTTCAATCCTAGGGAGCCTAAAGCAAAGCATCTAAAGCTATATTTAGGTACTTAAATAAATGGCTTCATTTTCATGTCCAATCTGCAGCTTCCACTGAAGGCAAAGGAGCTGAACACAATTCAGCACCTGTGAAAATCAGGTCAGACTTATTTAGATGCCTGAATATGGATTTAGGTTTCTAGCTTTGCGAACAAGTTTTGAAAAATTTGGCCTCTGTTTTTTAATTATCAAACGATACATATGTGCTATCACTTGTTAACTTCTAAATCAAAACAGGAACAATTTGCAGTACTGTATACCAAAGACAAATACTTCAAAGACATTGCTGTCTGTGGGTATTATGCTTCATCTTTGCCTAATGGTACTGAAAAACTAAAGCTAATTGACTAAGTTGAGGTAATCTCTGTAAAATCAAAAAGTAAAAATACATTAAAAAATAGCAAATATCTTACCATAGGCCCTGGTGGCCCCATTGGCCCACGTTCACCCTGTGAGAGAGACATTTATATTAGTGATGAAGAGAAACTCAAATGTCTTGTTGGCCTGGTTAGTAAGGGAGTGCAAGTCCACCAAGGATTCCAAAAGAATTTGGTAACAGTATTAGCTTACCTTCTGCCCTTGTCTTCCTGTTAGTTCTCTTAGAGATCCATCTGCAGATACGATAAATCCGGGTTCTCCCTTTTCACCCTACAATTCACATAATCATTTTGCGATGTTTATACAACAGTTCTAAACAAAGCTTTACTTGCACCGACAGACAGCTACATTTTTGTTAGTGCAAAGTGGTGACAGGCTGGTTGGAGAGGTGGCAACTACAAAAATGTGACTAGGGTGGATTTCAATGGTAGGGGAAGATGAGGGTTGTTTCTTTTTTAACAATGGTACGATAAAACAAAAATATCCTGCTCCTAAAAGCCCTGAAAGAGAACCAAAATAATACAACAAGCCTTCCCTTATCTAGTGCCCCTATGTCATCAATAGCTCCCTGGCTGTCATCAAAGCAGAAGTCTTTTCTTCTAAACATTTGGAGCATGATACTGTCCTATTACCTCTAGTCGATAAACTTTAGCCACCGAGAGCCAGATTGTGAACCCCTTAGTTTCACTAGTGAGCTGCTACTCCAAGGAGGGATCCCATTGAATTCAATGGGACTAATCACATGAATAACTGCTCCGCAGTGGGAATAAGTGGTTCCCAGTGTGGCCCTAGTAGCTGCCATCACCCACCCTACTGCAGCCAAGGCATCCTAAACAACCTGGTCCCATAACCTCAAAGTGAAGAAATGTGGCCTCTGGCTTGACACCAACCACTGCCCCGCTCACCACAGTGACTGCTGAATACTCAGCTCAGTGCACTGCCATTCTACTGCTTCTTCCCTGAAGCTTTAGAAATGTTTGAATCACTCATACTTAAGCTCCCAAGCAGGCTGGCCTGGATGCGTCACTAACCCCATCTCCTGTTCAGTACTATGGACTCAGTGCCGTGAGGAAAGTATTCCAGGGACCTCTAAAGAGAGTATTTCCCCAAATATTTCTTCGATGGCCCACACTCCCAGGGGTCCTTCAGTTGTGCAGCCTGAGATCAGCAGCCTTAAAAACAGCTGCCATTCTTGGCTCAGGATCATTGGAAGATCATTGACCCTGTGGTCAAACACACGCCAGAAACTCAGCATGCCATCTTTCATTCACCGGCATGTAATTTCACAGTTAAGAAGTGCTAGTTTTGCTCCTTCTCTGGGAACCTATTTCAGACTTTAATTAAACAATATCTATACCATCACATTAACTGACAAGAAATCAACGAAATAGTTGTATAAGCGTGTAGTAGTTCCGGGGTGGGGCTCGTCCCTTCCTGGGGCGCCTGGAAGCCAGGCCGCCCCGCTACAAAGCGAATAACAGTTCTGAGCTCAGGCCCTTTGGGCAGGGGCTGAGCACACAATTAACAGTTCTGAGCTCAGGGCCTTTGTGCAGGGGCTGAGCACACAATTAACAGTCCTGAGCTCAGGGCCTTTGTGCAGGGGCTGAGCACACAATTAACAGTCCTGAGCTCAGGGCCTTATGCAGGGGCTGAGCAGACAATTAACAGTTCTGAGCTCAGGCCCTTTGTGCAGGGGCTGAGCAGACAATTAACAGTTCTGAGCTCAGGCCCTTTGTGCAGGGGCTGAGCAGACAATTAACAGTTCTGAGCTCAGGCCCTTTGTGCAGGGGCTGAGCAGACAATTAACAGCTCCGGCCCTGGGTCAGGGCGGGGCAGCAAACCAATAGTCAGTCAGAGGCCCAGGCCTTGTAGCAGGGGCTGGGTCAGTTTGGGTTAGCCCAGGCCCTAGGTCAGGGCAGGGCAGCCAACGGATAGTCTGTCATGGGCCCAGGCCCCTTGGACAAGGAGGAGGAGAGACTGCCACCCGGCGCGGGGTGGCAGGGGGGAACACAGGCCCGCCCACTCCACTGTGTTCCAGCCCGGGGCCCTATCCGCAGCAGTCCATCTGCCGCGCAGTCAGTGGGGATCCTGACCGCAACACACTGACATGGGTTCGGGGTCTGCTATCCCCGGGCCACTTCCCATCTCCTCCTCCATGGGTACCTGCTCCTCCTGAGTTCCGTCTGCTGGGTCACAGATCATGGGCTCCTCCGGGCCCCGAGCACCAGGTAGGTCTGTCACTCCCTCTGGGCCCTCGGCGGGGGGAAGCTCAGACTGCTCCTCAGGATACCGGGCTCTCGGCAGGCTCGGCCAGTCCTCCTCAGGGTACCGGGCTCTCGGCAGGCTCGGCCAGTCCTCCTCAGGATACCGGGCTCTCGGCCGGCTCGGCCAGTCCTCCTCAGGATACCGGGCTCTCGGCAGGCTCAGGTCCGCGGGAGCTCGGGCACCAGCGTCTGTCCTCTCCCGCTGCCGGCCAGCTACTGAGCGCTGGGGCCTGGCCTTTATACTTCCTGTCCCGCCCCTTGACTTCCGGGGGGCGGGGACAGGCCGCGGTGGCTCCGCCCACTCTGGCGGCTTTTCTGGCTCATCCCTTCCTGGGGCGCCTGGAAGCCAGGCCGCCCCGCTACACGGCCCCCCCCTCAAGGCTGGCTCCCGGGTACCGGGGCCAGACCCTTCCATACCTCCTAGGCGGGAAAGGAAGTCGGCGTTTGCGTGGTCTCTCCCAGCCCGATGGCGAATGGTGAAGGCATAAGGTTGCAGCGCTAAGTACCACCGCTGCAGCCGCATATTATGGTCCTTCATGCGGGCCAACCACTGGAGAGCAGAGTGGTCGGTGACCAAGATGAAAGGGGCTCCCAGGAGATAGTACCGCAGGGCGTCACAAGCCCACTTCGCGGCTAGGGCTTCCTTTTCCACCACGGCATAGTTCTTTTCTCGGGGGAAGAGCTTCCGACTGATGTAAAGGACCGGGTGCTCTTCGCCGCCAACCTCTTGGGAGAGGACCGCCCCGAGACCCACCTCCGAAGCGTCGGTTTGCAGGATGAAGGCCTGCTTGAAATCGGGGCTATATAAGACTGGCTCTTGACACAGGCTTGTCTTGAGGGCTTGAAAGGCTTCGTCACACTCACGGGTCCAGACCACTTGCCGGGGGCTTTCCTTCGTTAAGAGTCCCGTCAAGGGGGCTGCGATCGCCGCAAAGTGGGGAATGAAGCGTCGATAATACCCCGCTAGCCCCAGAAACTGGCGTACTTGCCGTTTCGTGGTGGGCGGGGGGCAGGTCGCAATGGCCTGCACCTTGTCCACCAGCGGTTTCACCTGGCCGTGCCCGATAGCGTACCCCAGATACTTAGTTTCTTGTCGGCCGATGCAACACTTCTTCGGGTTGGCCGTTAACCCGGCGGCCCGCAGGGATCTCAGGACGGCGGCGACCTGTTCCAGATGGTTTTCCCACTGCGGGCTGTAAATGACTACGTCGTCCAAATAGGCCGCCGCGTAGTCTTGGTGGGGGAGGAGGAGGCGGTCCATCAGGCGCTGAAACGTGGCCGGGGCTCCGTGGAGGCCGAAGGGCATTCGAGTAAACTGGTATAGGCCCGTAGGGGTGGCGAATGCAGTTTTCTCCCTTGAAGTAGGATCCAGGGGGATTTGCCAATACCCCTTGCTGAGGTCCAGGGTCGTGATGTAACGAGCTCCACCTAACCGAGCCAACAGCTCGTCTATCTGGGGCATGGGGTAGGCATCGAACTTGGAGATGGCGTTCACACGTCTAAAGTCGATGCAGAACCGTTGGGAGCCGTCGGGCTTCGGTACCAATACGATGGGGCTTCGCCACTCGCTGTGCGAGGGTTCAATCACGCCCAGGTCCAGCATCGCCCGTACTTCCTCATCCACGGCGCCTCTCCGGTGATAAGGCAAGGGTCTGGTCGCGCCGCGAATCACCACCCCAGGCTCCGTTTGGATCCTATGGTACACCAGGGAGGTGGCTCCTGGTTGGGCAGTGAAGGTGTGACGGAATGCTCGTAGGAGGCACCGGGTTTGCTTGAGTTGTTCTTCCGTCAGGGTCTCCCCAAGTTGGGGTTCCTCAGGGTCCCGGGTATGGGCTACCTGGGGCCCTAGCTCGGGCTCTGGTGGGTAGGGGTTAATCAAAAGCCCTTCTCGTTCCCGCCAGGGCTTGAGCAGGTTGATGTGGTACTGCTGTATCCGCTTCTTTCGGTCGGGCTGGTCGATCTCATATGTAACCGGGCCCACTTTCCGGACCACCTCATATGGTCCTTGCCAGCGAGCCAGAACCTTCGACTCACTGGAGGGGAGAAGGAGTAATACCCGGTCTCCGGGTAAGAAGTCCCGTGCTTGGGCGCCCCGGTTGTAGGCCTGGGCTTGCGTCTCCTGGGCGGCTTTCAAATTCTCTTGGGCCTGGTCTCCCGCTTGCTTAAGACGCTCCTGGAGCTGGATCACGTACTTTAAGAGTCCCTGGGCCGGTGACGGGGTTTGCTCCCAAGTTTCCCTCACTAGGTCCAATAGGCCTCGCGGTCGACGGCCGTAGAGCAGCTCGAACGGCGAGAATTTCGTCGACGACTGGGGGACCTCTCGGACCGCTAGGAGCAAGGGTGGGAGTAGCTGGTCCCATCGGCGAAGGTCTTCCGGGGGGAACTTACGGAGCATGTCTTTTAAGGTCCGGTTAAACCTCTCGACCAGCCCATCCGTCTGGGGATGATAGACTGACGTTCGCAGTTGCTTGACCCCCAGAAGCTCACACACCTGGCGGAGCAACCGCGACGTAAAGTTTGTCCCTTGATCCGTGAGGATCTCGCGGGGTAGGCCGACACGGGCAAAAATCTTCACTAGCTCATCAGCGATGGTGCGGGCTGTAATGTTCCGGAGGGGAATTGCCTCGGGGAACCGGGTAGCATAGTCCAACATCACCAAGATGTATTGAAACCCTGCACTGCTTTTGGGAAGGGGCCCCACTAGGTCCATGGCCACGCGCTCGAAGGGTGTCTCAATCAGGGGCATCGGGATCAACGGGGCCTTGGGAGTCCGGGCCGGGGCAGCCAACTGGCAGCGCGGGCAGGAATTACAGTAGTTCTTCACCTCCTGGTACACCCCTGGCCAGAAGAAGCGTCCCAAAATCCGGGCCAGGGTTTTCTCGTGACCGAGGTGCCCAGCCGCGGGGACGTCATGGGCCAACTTCATGACGGACTGTCGATGAGGCCGGGGAACGAGGAGTTGGGTTCGGGTCTCCCCCGTGTGGGGGTCCCGCTCGACCCGATACAGGCGGTCTTGCCGCAACTCAAAGTGTGGCCACTGGGCCGCTCGACCGGGGTCGAGGATAGTCCCATTCGCCATGGCCAATTGTTCGTATGCTCGCTGAAGAGTGGGGTCGGCCCGTTGGTCCCGGCAGAAGTCCATGGTGGCCGAGGAATCCGTCGCCGCCCCTCGGGAAGCATCCTCTGGTTCTCCGGCCGAGCTGGTTGGCTCGGGGGTTTCCCTTTCCTCTCCTTCACTCTCGGGGGTCTCCCCTTCTAGGGCGGGCATGGCCCGCGGGTCGTCTCCTGCGTGCCGGCGGAGGAGTGCTGGAAACTCCGGCCAGTCTCGGCCCAGGATCACGGGGTATGCCAGTCGTGGGGCCAGTCCCACCACCATTGATCGGGTGACCCCCTCGATCGTCAGCTGGGCCCGGGTACTCAGGTAGGGCCGTACGTCTCCATGGATGCACTGCAGGCGAATTTCACCCAATCGGGCGTCAGCCGGGGGACCGAAGCGTTGGCGGACTAGCGTCTGTCCGCAGCCCGAGTCGAGGAGGGCCACCGTCGGGTATCCTTCAAGGACCACCGGCACGGTGATCTTAGCCGCCTGGGAAGGACGGGCCCGAGCCTCCCCTGCACAGACCTGGCCAAAGGTACACTCCAGCCCTGGGCAATCCCGCTGGAGATGGCCGTACTCCCCGCAGGAGAAACAGGGCCCCGGGGTGGCCCGCCCCGTCCGGGGCCGGACGCCAGCGGGGGGTCCCGGCGGACTTCGGTGGTCTTTTTGCCCTATGGGGGTCGGGGCCCGAGTCCCACCCTCGGCTCCCCGGGACGAAATCCGTGAATCTGCTCGAGCGGGTGTTCCTTTCTTCTCGGGGGTAGGGCGCTCCGCCCCGGGTGGGGGCCCTCGGAGTCCTGGGCCTATCGGCGTGTCAGCCGCGAGGAAGTCCTCCATTAGGGACACGGCGGCGGTCAGGGTCGCTGGTCGGTGCCGGAGGACCCAGGCCCGCCCCCGTGGTGGAAGAACATGGGTGAACTGCTCCAGCAGCACCTGTTCCATTACCTCCTCCGATGTCCGGTGCTCGGGTTGTAACCACCGCTTGCAGGTTTCCCGGAGTTCCTGAGCCACCTGCCGAGGTCGGGCCCCCGTGGGGTAGGTCAGACTCCTAAACCGCTGCCGGAAAGTCTCGGGGCTCACATCCAGGGCATCAAGAATGGCAGCCTTTACTTGGCTGTAGTCTTGGGCGGCTTCCACCGACAGGCCTCGGTAGACCATCTGCGCCGTCCCAGTCAGGTATGGGGCTAATATGGAAGCCCATAGCTCCGGGGCCCAACCGGCGACAACGGCCACCCGCTCGAAGGTGACGAGAAAGGCTTCGGGGTCATCGCCGGGCACCATTTTCGTCAGCCGGATCGGGGGGCTGGGCCGCGTAGTCCCGGCCGCGCCTCCAGGCTGGGCCAGCGTCGCTGCGAGTTGCTGGAGACATTCCCGCTGGAACTCCTGCTGCTGGGTGACCAGGTCTTGCACGAGCTGGTTCCGTTGAGTTCCAAGCTGCTCCATGAGCTGCTGCTGCTGTTGCAGCTGTGCGGCCTGCTGCTCCCTTTGCTGTTGCAGCTGGGCCGCCTGCTGCCGCTCCTGGGTTTCTGTCACCGGGGCCAAGAGCTGGGACAGATCCATGTCTCGGGAGGGGGATCTTTCTCCCCCGGCCCCTCTCTCCCCGGAGTCGAGGGTTCGCGCCCACATCCTGGGCGGAACTCCTGCCTGGCTTGCCACGTGTAGTAGTTCCGGGGTGGGGCTCGTCCCTTCCTGGGGCGCCTGGAAGCCAGGCCGCCCCGCTACAAAGCGAATAACAGTTCTGAGCTCAGGCCCTTTGGGCAGGGGCTGAGCACACAATTAACAGTTCTGAGCTCAGGGCCTTTGTGCAGGGGCTGAGCACACAATTAACAGTCCTGAGCTCAGGGCCTTTGTGCAGGGGCTGAGCACACAATTAACAGTCCTGAGCTCAGGGCCTTTGTGCAGGGGCTGAGCACACAATTAACAGTCCTGAGCTCAGGCCCTTTGTGCAGGGGCTGAGCAGACAATTAACAGTTCTGAGCTCAGGCCCTTATGCAGGGGCTGAGCAGACAATTAACAGTTCTGAGCTCAGGCCCTTATGCAGGGGCTGAGCAGACAATTAACAGTTCTGAGCTCAGGCCCTTTGTGCAGGGGCTGAGCAGACAATTAACAGTTCTGAGCTCAGGCCCTTTGTGCAGGGGCTGAGCAGACAATTAACAGTTCTGAGCTCAGGCCCTTTGTGCAGGGGCTGAGCAGACAATTAACAGCTCCGGCCCTGGGTCAGGGCGGGGCAGCAAACCAATAGTCAGTCAGAGGCCCAGGCCTTGTAGCAGGGGCTGGGTCAGTTTGGGTTAGCCCAGGCCCTAGGTCAGGGCAGGGCAGCCAACGGATAGTCTGTCACGGGCCCAGGCCCCTTGGACAAGGAGGAGGAGAGACTGCCACCCGGCGCGGGGTGGCAGGGGGGAACACAGGCCCGCCCACTCCACTGTGTTCCAGCCCGGGGCCCTATCCGCAGCAGTCCGTCTGCCGCGCAGTCAGTGGGGATCCTGACCGCAACACACTGACATGGGTTCGGGGTCTGCTATCCCCGGGCCACTTCCCATCTCCTCCTCCATGGGTACCTGCTCCTCCTGAGTTCCGTCTGCTGGGTCACAGATCATGGGCTCCTCTGGGCCCCGAGCACCAGGTAGGTCTGTAACTCCCTCTGGGCCCTCGGCGGGGGGAAGCTCAGACTGCTCCTCAGGATACCGGGCTCTCGGCAGGCTCGGCCAGTCCTCCTCAGGGTACCGGGCTCTCGGCAGGCTCGGCCAGTCCTCCTCAGGGTACCGGGCTCTCGGCAGGCTCGGCCAGTCCTCCTCAAGGTACCGGGCTCTCGGCCGGCTCGGCCAGTCCTCCTCAGGATACCGGGCTCTCGGCAGGCTCAGGTCCGCGGGAGCTCGGGCACCAGCGTCTGTCCTCTCCCGCTGCCGGCCAGCTACTGAGCGCTGGGGCCTGGCCTTTATACTTCCTGTCCCGCCCCTTGACTTCCGGGGGGCGGGGACAGGCCGTGGTGGCTCCGCCCACTCTGGCGGCTTTTCTGGCTCATCCCTTCCTGGGGCGCCTGGAAGCCAGGCCGCCCCGCTACAAAGCTACTTTAGAATGCAAAGGATCAGAAGAGTGGTCTTTTGCGTTCCTTTTTTTCTTCTCATCCTCAAGGCTGCAGTAGCCCAGTTGTTCCTGACCACCTGCTTCCTGCCCCCAGTCATCTCCCAACAATGCCACAATCCCAAACCCCACAGAACTAGAGTCCTCAAATCCTGCTCATTCTGTGGAGTGGGGTTCTGCTACAGGCAGGGTCCTCTGTACCCACGGAGGAGGGACAAAATTTGTCCTTCTATAATTTACATAGCCTTTTTGCTGCGATTCCTTTTTCCTTCCTACACCGTTGGCATGGATGCTCAGTTTACAGAAAAAGGTCACCTCATACCCAAAATGTTTAATGTTTATGCAGAGTCATTCTGACAATTGTGCAAAATGAAATGTAGAGTTTCAGCACCAGAGTCTGTATATTAATCCCCAACAGAATTTCAAGGTATTTTGTTTAATATTGCTGATTTCCACTGAAATCTCTTTTGAAACTCTAGTAGCAACTCATTAATATCCCTGTGGAGAGCAAAATGAAAACCATAAAAGCAACAGAATAATGCCACCAGACGTAAATTGTTTAACACATTTCTGAGCATATTCATCTCTCTAGTGCACATGGGATGCTACTCATTCCTTATTACCTGTTGTCCTTTTGGTCCTTGTAATCCAGTCAGTCCAATGACACCTTTTGGTCCCCTTGGGCCCTGAAAGAGTAAAAACCAAAGTCTGTTTGTCTCTTTTATAACTGGTTTGGATAAGACTTTTCAGATATCAGTTGAGCATAAGGAAGCACATTTTGATCAATTTAATTTCAGATAGTTGGAGATCTGAAACTTTGAATCACTACAGTTTTAATTGTCCCTGGAATTCCTTTCCCTTGTCTAAGGCCACTGCTATCTGCATCACTTAATTACAGAAACTATTCCCTACAGTTGTTTTGTGGAGAAAGGCTGGCTTGCATTTGTGTTGCAGATTTCCCTTAAAAGTGCACTGAAAAAATCTTTTTTTTTACCCTGCAAAAGCTGAATTCCAGTTTCTGTGTTTCTTCTGCATCAGTAAAGAACAAAACTAACAGCAAAAGCAGGATGAGAGTGACATTGAAGTCTTCACAATTATTCTAGTAACAATTAGGGATCTTATACAACTTGTTACATTAATTTTTAAAAGCTTCTCCATTCATTGTCTCCGTTTCTATGCAGCCCACAAAATCCTGACCTACCTTTTGCCTAGATTATTCTTTCTACGGACTATGGAGCCTGGGATCCTGAACCCAAACCTACACTCTGAAACCATCAATAGCTTTTGAAACTTTTGAAAAATTCTTATATCTGAATCCATAAACTAAATAAAATTGGTAGGGAGTTACAATTTGATCACAATAGACAGTCAGCATGACACTAAGGTTCTAGGACTTTGTTATTACATCATTTTGGAGAAGTCCTATAGAATTTAATAAGAAATAATTTTGCAGAGTTCTTTGTATCACCCTATAGAATTTAAACAGTGTATTGTGTCCCTGCTATAGAATGTTATAGGATGAGCCAAAAAACCTATAGAAAGGATATACTTCTCTAGTAAATGCTATAGCTTTGAAAGTAATTTCTTTAATACCCTACTGATTTCATCCCTTAATAAATTCTGTAGGGCTTTTCTATAGGGAGTAAACACTTATCAGACCTGGTTACAGATCTAAAATATGGAACTAAATTGAATTAAGTCAAATGTTAGGTATAAATATGATAAAATTTATGTACCAAAATGGATGATGCATCTTTTAACTTCCATTGAAAAAAGTGTTTATTTCTACAGTAAACTGTAACACTCTGTCTAGTTTTACTCAGACTTACATTCTCCCATTTGACATTTATGAACTTTGAGAATTTGTCAGGCTTTGTATCAATTTTGTATGATTCCAAATGCTGAAACATTAATGAGCTCATTTCCATACTTAAAACTGACTTAAAACCTTAGAACATAATGCTTACAGGAAAGCCTGGTAGACCGGGCCTGCCGTCTGGCCCCTGTAAAACGCAAAAAACACACAAGTACATATTATAGACTTGTAAAACGGATTATGCAGTTTCTACGTATCTACTAGTTTGTGAACATTAACTATTTTTGAACTGTATTCACATGCAAAATACTTCATTAAGGTGGTGTTAAGGTTGCAGACACGCAGCACTACACTGTGCTCTCCCCAGAGCATTAGAGATTAATTCTCAAATGTTGGAAAACCCAGGAAATGCAGAGAGTTTAGGTGACATTTCCCTCACAGCACAGCCACATAATATCTTAACTCTACCCCCTCCGTCCTAAGGACATCACGGTACTTTACTCCTTCTTCAGCCTCTGCCAGCCAGCAGCAAATAGCTCATGGATCAGTGGTGTTGCACAGAGAACAGAGAGGGCCCATTGCACTATGAATAGGAGACCTGATTTGGATTTGCGCTCAGCACAGAGGAAATGACAGATTTGTTGAGGGAAGTAAGGTACTGTTACCATCCCAGTTCCTCTTGCCATCCCCAGGGGGTCAAATTTAAAGCTGGATGGCTGTGCTGTGTGTGAAGAGTCATCTGTATTGTCTTTTTAGTCATGGTGAGCTTGGCAGTCTACTACTCCCCCTGTTGGCTCTCCTTCCTTTTTAGGGAAAGGTCTAAGGCCTGGCTGTCCACTACAGGTAGCCACAGAGATTCTTGGGTGGGAAGCCCAAGGTTCTCCTTCTCTCTGCAACCCTGACAGTGATGCAGTATGACCCACCAGATCCCCAGCATGCCTCCTCCAGACCTGTAATTGAAATATAACATGATATGCATTATATACACTACCTAGAATGCATTTTTGCTGCACAATATGGAAGATGCAAGTTACACAGCAGCTAGAATCTACTGTTGTGAGAAATGCTGGACTGCACAAAGAGCTGCTGCCAAAATTACAGGGGCCACTGGACGGGGCGAGTGGAAAAAGGCTAGGAGAGCACAAATGACAGGTTGCAGAGAAGTGGCTAACAAAGTCTGAAACAGAACTTTCCAGAATCTCAGAAAGGATTCAGCCTTAATCTGCCTCAGGGGTGGAAAGAAGTTTATCCCTTGCTTCAATTAAATAAAACCATCTGTGTTCAAAACAAGAGTTAAACATTTACTTTGGTAACAGGAGCTATCAACACACGCAATGAAAATAATAAAAGATACAGTTTGTTCATGTCAGATACATTGTTCTAACGGGATACTCTGAGCATCTGGCATTTCTTGCCCCATTTGGGGAGGTTTAGCCTCCAAGCCTCTTATACTCACCGCCCATAAGGTTTATAAAAGTGAGCCACTCAAATCCATAAGGCACATGGGCCCAATTCTACTCTCATATGCATCCATACAGCTCCCACAAAGTCAATAGAAATTGAATGTGCTGTCTTGACTTCTCCTCTGAACCAGTTTTTTTTAAATTAAAAAGCAAAAAACAAAACAAGCAAAAAAAAAAAACCCACCCCCACCCCAGCACAGCCTTCTTCCTCAAATGTGGCTTTTGGGACAACTAGTAAGCGTTTCTTAAGTGATTTCCAGTCATTAGTCACATGATACTTAGTTATCAAGGGGGGCGGGACCTGCAGGGAATAGCAATGAGCAAATCCAAAAATGTAACCTTAAATCAAGTCTGCTTTGTTTTGTATAAAAGCAGTGGTGCAAAGAAGCCTGAGCACACTGGTGAATCTAGCTGTTGGAGCTTGGAATCAGTACAGAGAGACATCCAAAATTTCAGATGTTTAACTGAACTCTCCTGAACTCCTGGCTGAAAAAAACAAGCCCAAAATCTTGTATCAATAGTTGTCTCATAAGATTTCCATCTCTTTCAGTCACAGCTAGAAATGCCATGAGAACAGCCTCATTTGCAGTAGTTCAGGATTTCTGGTTCAAGCCTCAGGCAGAAAGGAACAAAATCTTATCAGAACACATTTCAGGACCCTAAAATCAAACTAACAAGCAAACAAAATGTCTGGTCCTAGAAATAGATGCAACCCCAAAAAGATGGGCTTTTATTTTTTTTTTGCACCAGTTCTCCTCTTCCAGTTAGGTAGACATCTGTCGTTCAGGGTCAGAGTTTGGCCCATCTCTAATTCCTTTCTTTATAATACATTTTACACAAATGTAGGGAAGTTAATTTACCAACACAGGATCCATTTCTGTTCTCAGAACACGTCTCTACATGTCCCACAGAAGTCAGTTAGAAGTGTATGAATGCGTGTGTGTGTGTCTAAAGAACAGGGAAGTGGGCTTTGGAAAGAGAGGCAATGAAGTATGAAACAAATCCTTGCATTTAACAAAGCAGAATATACTCACTGGAGGCCCAAGCAGTCCTTTAATTCCAGTAAAATTAGAAATTCCATCCGTATCATTGAGTAGTAGCTAAAAAATAAGGACAAAGAACAGGGTATCTCAAATATTAAATTGGTTCTCTGGGCTAGACACATTTCTAGAAATGCACAGACAGCTTACAACATCCTATTATAACTGTGGAGATAGAGAATGTAGACCAGGCTATTGGGAACATTCTTTGCTTTTTCCTTTTGTGTCGTGCATTTGGAATACCGCTACTTCGCATTTTTATTACACCTTATATGTAATGATCTCAGAGTGCTTTACAAACATTGAAGAACTGAGTATCATTATGTCCCCGTGAGGTCGGAATCCCCACGTTACAGATGAGGAAACAGACACAGAAGGGTTGTGACTTGAGATCATCTTTTCTCTATAGAACGAAGATTAAAATAAGTGCTTTAGACCCCATGCTTCAGTGCTGAGTGGGTGTTGGAGTCTGAGGCTATGGCTACACTTGCATATGTAGAATGCCAGGAATTAAACCAGCCCTCAGAGACACCAGCAGGGAAAGCGCTGCCACGTGTTCATGCTATCAGCTGCAAGCGCAGTGGAGTGGCCACATTAGCAGCTCTTGCAATGCCACAGAGAGCAGTGCAGTGTGGTAGCTATCCCAGTGTGCAAGTGGCTGCAGCGTGCTTTTCAAATGGGGGTGTGGAGTGTGACAGGGAGTGTGTTGTGTGTATGTGGGGGGAGAGACAGGAGCGTAGCTAGGAGGAGAGCAGGGGGAGCGGCCGCTCCCCCACTGAGCACATTCTCCAAAAGTGGCACCTTGGGCATCCACTCCACGGGTGCCCCGGTCCCCGCCCCACCCAGCTCACCTCCACCTCCGCTCCGCCTCCTCCCCTGAGCGTGCCGCCATGTTCTGCTTCTCCCCCTGGCTCCCAGCGCTTGGGCCACAAAACAGCTGATTTGCACGGAAAGCCTGGGAGGGAGGGGGGAGGAGGAGGAACGTGGTGCGCTGGGGAAGAGGCGGGGCCAGGGCGGGAATTTGGGGAGGGGTCCAATAGGGGCAGGGAGGGGGTGGAGTTGGGACGGAGCCTGGTGAGGGGTGCTCAAGGAGGACAGCTGTGGCTGGAGGCGGGGAGTGACTAGAGATGCCGAGCGGCCAGGCTGGCAGGGGAGGCGTGGAGGAAGGACGTGAGGACCCCCTGGCTCCCAGCTTGCCTGCCCGCCCGCCGACCAGACGCAGCCCCGGCCGGCTGTGCAGGCAGGGCTCGGGGGCGTGCTGGGGGGCGGGCAGCCTGAGGCGGGAGAGCCAAGGCTGGGGCCCTGCGGGCAGCCCAGAGCCTCAGAGCAACTGGAGCCTTAACCCCGAGAGCCTTGGTCCTGCCTCTGCCCGCTGCCGCCCAGCCCCTGAGCTCTCCCTTTCCCGCCCCCTCGCCCCTGCTTCAGGGCCAGCGGCCACTGCCCCCGAAACCCCGCTGCTGAGCCTCCCTGTCCACCGCATCCATCCATCCCCCGCCCTCTGTCCCCCAACAGACCTGGCCCCCAGCTGCCGAGCCCTCCTGCTCCCTGCAGCAAGACCTGTCCCCTCCCCTGGCTCTGTCTGTCTCTTTCCCCCATTCATCTTGTTGCTTATTGTCAGGATCTTAACGGGAAGCAATTACGTTGCTATGGAGAGAGGTGTCTGCAAGGGACCCGTCACTTGTGGCTTGAGTGCTAGCCAGTGAAGTCAGACGCCAGAAACGTCTGTCCTTGGGAGGAGTGATGCAAACCTCCCCACCCCCGGGCCCTCCTTGGAAAACCTCTCTCCACAATCTTCCCGATGGACTCACTTCTTCCTCAAACTCCCTCCCCCAGCATCTCTGCCCCCTGTAGCCCTCTCCCCCATAAACCTTCCAAAATCTCCTCCCTCTTCCCAATCCTGTAACCTCACCTCTGTAATCTCCTCTCTCCCAAAAGACCCCCCCAACATCCCCCCAGAATATCCCACCTCCAGGACATTCCCCTTCTCTGGAATCTTCTGATCCTTGCCTCACGCAGAAATTACCCAGGGATTACCCTCCCAAGAGTCAACCCTGGAACCCTCCCCCTTCCCCAATATCTCTTCTAAAACCCTAGACCCCTCCTCTCTGCAGCAGTCCTTCTTTGGAGACCCCCCCACCCAACACTTTCAGCACAGTGCCCTATCAGAACAGGACTGCCACTCTCCCATGCCCTCTTCCCCTACCAGACGCCCACTCCAGATCTCTCCTGATGCCCCTGGGATCTCCCTCTCTCTCATATCCTCACTGGACTCCCCTTGCCCCAAACTTCAGATCTTCAGAATCTATTTGTCATCCTCTACATCAGTGGTTCCCAAACTTCAACAACCTGTGAACCCCTTTCACTAAAAAGTCAAGTCTCGTGAACCCCCTCTTAAAAATGAATATTTCCAGTGATTTTCTCCTTTACCTGAGTATAAATTATAAAAGCAGTGATCTTGGAAATATAACATTTGTTTTTGTGACATGCTTATTACACACTATTTATTATTAATCATTACAGTATTTTTATTATGTTATGAAAGCGGCAACACTCTTCCAAGATCTCACTTTCGTAGCTCGTATCACTTTGAATAAGCCTGTTATAAGACAAGGCTCCTATGTTTCATCAAGGAGTATCAGATTTGAAACAGCATGAAGGTATCTAAGAAGCCAACTCAAAGAGTTCCTCCTACACAAGCATTCAGGTCTTGAGCAGTCCAGGCAAACAACTCACGTTACAACAAAGCTTAAACTTGTTCTTCATAATAATTTTAAAAATAATACAAGCTGCCTATTTAATTTTAAAAACAGCAAAAATATCTACCTCCCTTTCCATTTCTTATAAGGGGTCTTGAAATTTAAATCTCCTCAGTGTGATAGATATGTTTGCTTTGATCTGCTTAGCTCTTGGAAGTCCAGGGACTCCGGGCTGCTGGCCTCATGCTGCCCGGGGTCCCTAGAGACAGCTCTGTCCGCCATTAGGGAATTTTTTCCCGAGAACCCCCTGTAACATTTTGCGAACTCCCAGGGGTTCATGAACCCCAGTTTGGGAACCACTGCTCTACATCAAACTTGGGCAACAGTTGTTATCCTTCTAAAGTAGTGAACTGAACTGTTTGCGTGTCTGGGGGTGTTTATGCATGGCAGGGTGTGTGGGTGACAGATGTACTGTGTGTCAGTGTGTGTGTTTGGGGGAGCGCATCAGTGTCCACGCTCTGTGTGTCAAAGTGTATGTGCTTCTGAGTGTTATTTGGATGTGTTGCTGTGTGTATTTGGGGATGTCTGTGGAAATGTTTACGTTTCTACGCAGGACAAAAAAGCGCCGACAAAAGAACGCCGACGAAAGAGCACATTCCAATACAGGTACCTCCAAATAATTTTTGAGCGGTGTCATTTTCTTCTGGAAAAGCTTCGCAGCCTCCTTGCAAGTGCGGAGCTAGTGCTCCGGGCTTCTCCTTCATTCATTTATAACCCAACCTGCCTGGTGATGTCATCAGCATAGCCAGATCCAATCCAGCCCCCTGTTTAGCAGGAATCTTGACTTGTTCTCACTTCTCAGGAACAAATGACACATCAGTGGGACTTGCTTTTTTTGTGCAGGAAAGCCCCTGGTACCAGGCCATAGCTTCCATCACATAATCAAATACGGTAGAAATGTCCTCTGTATACTTGTAACATTTACCACTACAGCATTAGTCAGTCTTGTAACACGTGAATCCCTTGCAAGAGCCAAGAGGCCCACATTTTTAAAAACATTTTGTCTTCTCCCTTTTGTCGGTGCTTTTTTTTAATCTGTTGACATGTATACTCACTCACCCAGGCATCCACACAAGCACGCGTACTCATAAGAATTGTTTCCTGCAGTGTAAACAAATGCTGAACCCTTTGGATAATTTCAAATAGTTCAGTCTGTTTGATTACTTCTTAGTGTGTGGATTGTTTTCGCTTCTCCTCTATTTTTGAATAAAGTGGCACCTTTTCAACAAATCATTTAACGCTTTGCTGACCAAATTCGACGGGCGTCAAATTCATAGAGCTGTGAAATTGACCTGGCTGCCCTGTGGACAGTTTTTTAAATAATTCACATTTTAAAAACAATCGTATATTGTTCATATTTATTTTATTTGTTTCTGATAAGGGATGGATAAGCGCACTCAGAAGAAGAAACTATCCGGGTGGGACAGAAAGAAGATGAAGGAAGATGCAAATCAAGTAAAAGAATCGTCAAATTATGTGAAGTTGGAGGCCTACTTTTCATTTGATACGCCCATGACGTCTTTTGCACCAGAGGTGGAACATTCTGAAGACTTGCTACCTACCTTCAGCCCAGGAGCTGGAGACGGTGCCCCGGCCGTTGCGGCTTCACCAGAGGTAAAACCCTCTGAAGATTTGCTAGTACCTAACTTCAACCTAGGAGCTGGTTACAGCATCCGGGCTGCTGCGGCTGCACCGGTAGTGGAAGTGGAGTCCTCAGAAGACCTGATTACTTCAGCAGACTATCATGCAGAGGACAAGAATGACACAGTAAGACTCCGTGCTATCGTTGACACACATAGGGAATACCCAACAGATCCACACTTGTTTTGTGACACACCTGTAACACCTGATCTAGTACGTGCTCTGCTTGAGTTAGGCCCTTGTCAGCCAGGACGTAAAGATAATTTTGACAATTTTCTAAAAGATGAAGCTGGACATCATTTCAGTGCAACTTGGTACAAACAAAAACAAGTGAAAAGTGTTCGTACAATCGACCAGCACTGGCTGGTTTACTCACCAAGAGCAAACGCTATGATTTGTTTTGCTTGTTGGCTTTTTGCAAATCGGTCGGATGCTTGGAGTGATCCAAAACCTGGTTGCAAGAAATTTGCTAAAGGTATGCACAAAATTGAAAAACATGAAAAAAGTCACAAAAAAGCAGAGAAGGAACTTTTCCTTACCAAATTCCATTTGTTCAATGATAGAAGACCAGCCAAGACTGTTCTAACAGTGGAAAGGAAAGAGATAGAAAAAATAGGATGATTTTACGACGTATTATAGATGCAGTTCTCTTTTTGGGAATTCAGGGATTGGCATTCCGCAGTCATCGCGAGTATCGAGGTTTAGGTTCCCCAAGTACAAATGAAGGCAATTTTTTGGACCTTATTAAGCTGTTGGCTAAAAATGATACATTACTGGAACAACATTTATTACTGCGTGATCGAAATGCAACATATCTCAGTCCTGACATACAGTCCTTATCAGCCAAGCTTCTATCGAAGATAGTAGCTGAAATCAAAGTAGCTAAGTACTTTGCCGTAATTGTTGACTCTACTATTGATATCAGCAGAACTGATCAATTTTCTTTATTCTTACGATATGTAACAGTAAACGGTGATGCAGTGGAACAATTTATACAATTCAGCAAATTACCTGGAGCAAGTGCTGAAGATTTTTTCAACATTCTTCTTTCAGCAATCAAAAATTTGGGGCTGTCAATAACTATGTGTTACGGTCAGTCTTACGATGGAGCAAGCACCATGTTGGGTGAAATATCAGGTCTCCAAACTAGGATACGGGAAATTGCTCCAAATGCACTCTTTACGCACTGCTGTGCACATAATTTTAATTTAATTCTGATTGATGCATTAAGCTACAATATTCAAACTCGGTTGTTTTTTGGAACTCTAGAAAGTCTGTATACTTTTTTTCTGGCAGTTTACCTCATCTTTCAATACTAAAAGAAGAACAATGCAATCTTATTGACTCTTTCGCATTAACTCTAAAGAAACTTTGTGATACCAGATGGGCGTCTAGAAAGTCAGCAGTGCAGGCAGTCTTGCAAAATTTACCAGCACTAGTAATTGCCCTGCAAAGAATTGTGGATGGTGAGATAAAAAAACTGTACTCCTAAACAGCTCACTGAGGCAAAGGGTATTCTGGCAACACTCGATACTTACGAATTCTTAGTTCTTCTTATATTCTGGAGTAAAGTGCTAGAGAAGGCTTTCCATTTATCCACATATTTACAGAAAAGTAGTCTAGATCTGGTAACCGCTTCTCATTTGATTCAGATTTTTGAAAATGATATGAAAAACATTCAAAGTGAATTTGAATCTGAATTCAAACAGATTGAGAATGAAGCAACCGAGTTGGCTCGAAAATGTGATATTACTACGGAATATAAGCAGCACAGAATACGTAAGAGAAAAAGATTCCATGAGGAAATTGCAGAGGATGAAGAAGGAATATTTGATGCCCGAGAGAAATTCATAGTTGAATCCTACTTAGTGTCCTTAGATTCTGTTATAAATAGCACGAGTAAAAGATTTGAGCATTTTAAAAATGTGGCTGTCAAATTTAGTGGTTTAGATCCAATGCATTTTGACAATGCGGATAATGTGAACAAAATAGAATTTTTGACAGACATGTACTCAGATGTGATCGACAGTCAAACTGAAATTGTGGAAGAGTTTCTTTCATTTAAAGACATGTACAAAGAGATAATGAGCACTAGTGGTAGGGTAAAGTCAAGTGTCGACAAGAAACTTACCATCCACAGTGTACTGAAATTCATGATCGCCAATGATATGTGTTCCATTTATCCTAAACCTTTCGAGATTGTACCACATTTTTCTGACCTCCCCAATAAGTAGCGCAGTTGCGGAACAATCCTTTAGCTGACTCAAACTTATAAAGTCCTACCTGCGCTCTACAATGGGTGAAGATAGATTGTCTGGATTAGCTTTGCTCTCCATTGAAAGACAATTGGCTACTGAAGTAGATTATAATAAAGTAATAGATAACTTTGCTAGAATGAAGCTTAGACGAAAGAGGCTGTTGTAGTTGCTTCATAGATTATCATATTGTTTTGATCTTATCTTTGAAATGTAAAATAAGTAAATAACACGTTTTTATTATGTTTTGATTTTATATACAATATAAATAGATGTCATACTGTTAAACTGTTTTTATATTTTAAATGCAAAATAACACACGTACTTGTAAAACAATATCATTCTTGTGTTTTTATTTTAAGTACAAAATAAATATGTATAATGAATTTAAAAGTATGTAATTAGTAATTTGATATGTCGAGTGGCGCCTTTTTTTATGTGTTCGCTCCCCCTGATGTTAGAACCTGGCTATGCCACTGGGGAGAGACTGTGTGTTTTGGGGGGCAGAGAGTGTGTCAGCATGCTGTCTTGTACGTTCAGACAGGGGGAAGGGGGAACCCCTGACATCAGCCCCCACCCTCCGCCTCTCTCTCTCACACACATGCAGCACTGCCTCTGCAGCAGCAGCATTCCACAGTAATGTTTTGCTTTGTGTCCCGGAGCAGATAAACATGCCGGCTGTCAGAACCGGAGCTTTGAAAGGGGATATCCACATGCCTGCCGCCAAGTTCAAAACAATGCCAGAGTGGCCACTTGACTTCAAGGGATTATGGGATGTTTCTGGAGGCCAATCACAGCACAGTAATGCAACACGTCATCCATACTGACACCCCAGTGCTTCAGCCAGGGCACAGCAAGCTCTATGCTTTTCATGGGGGTGGATTACCAGGGGAGCTCCAGCCGTGGAGTCCACGTGACTTGCCAGTGTGGACACCTGAGGAGTTAGGGTGCCTGGGGCTGATTTAATGCACTCTAACTTGCAAGTGTAGCCAAGCCCTTACTGTGCACAACTCATTGCAGGATTCAGGCTCTAATGACATTGTGTTCCTATTTCATTTTGGTTTTGGACAGCTTCTTTACGGATTGAAATTATTTTTCCCATATTGTATAATGCAGTCATACATTACAGTACAGCATGATGGTGACAGCTTGGTTTTGTAAACTATCCATATATGCCTTTTACATAGAAGAAACCCTATTACTCATCCTTATTCAGTTTTTCCCGATTGCTTCATTTCTTTCCCTTTCTTCCTGATAGTCCCACTTGCTTTAAAAAACATATCCCTCCTTTGATCTCAAATGTCTTCACGCAGACTTTAACTTGTCCAATTTGTTTTCTGATTTGTATATCATTCTTTCATCTAAGCAAGCAAGGCTATCCACTCTAGACTCAGATTGTGTATGTTGTAAAACACATCCTGTATAATACCAGCACTTGAACTCCAAACCACCAACCTTTGCTATACCGGCTACAGACACAGTGTTTTGAAAATTGCTGTTTGCAAGTGGGTGTGTCAGAAAAGGAATAGCAGAAGAAAAATGTCCTTCAACCTTCACATCAGGGAACATTTATAGCCACTGAGCTCTGATACATACAATGAATTGGGTACACTCCAGATTCACTTCCCTCCAAGTGTGATGCAGCCTCCTAAAGGATGTTGTTCTTTGATAGATGCTGCTACCTGCCTCCTTTTAATTCATACACCACAATATGTGCAAAGATGGGTGCCAATAATTAGGAGTTGAAATTTGTATTTATGCACCTGGAAACCTATTTGAGGTCCATGTGTCAGCACTCTGCCCCTGAAGAGAGCAGCATCAGACCCCTGTGCAGCTTGCTGTAGCCTGGCTCCCAGTGTAGCAGAATCACATTGGTTCCACTGTATTCCAGGCTCTGTGTTCCCCCAGACGGGACAAGATGTGTGCTAATTACTTCAATTACAGTAATAAAAGCATTCTGCTGTTGCACTTGTTCTGCCATAACTTCAGTTGGTGGCAGAATTCCAGGAGCCTGAGCTTACACAATCCTTTTGAATTACTCAGTATTTAACCATTCACTTTGGGTCTGATCTAGAGACTATTGAAGTCAATGGAAAAACTCCCATTGATTTCAACCTGTTTTGATCCAGACAATTTGTGTATAGTGTAAACGATCTGTAGCCTCAATTAGACACTATATGTGTCAGGCAAGCACACGTGTTTTAAGCATACTATAGCAATATGAAAATACAGAGTACAGAGATGCCTATTGTATAGCAGGTTCCTGGTCTCTCCACCCCACACCAAATGTAGTCATTTGCCCTATTTTTTGGGTTGGTTTGTTTGCTTGTTTTGCAAGCAACTTTCACAGTGATAATGCAGCAATGAGACCACTTGCCATTTCATGTCAGCCTTGTGAGACCATATCCTGAGTGCTGCCTAAAACACGGGACTTTCTTTTTTTACTAATATGTTGAAGAAATAACAATATTTGTTAGCTTTACTGCTTAATGGATTCTTGGATTTTAAGTACATTATGTGTGGAGCTTTCAGCTGTTCATCCCATGGGACATTAAAATGCTAGAGGCAGAATTGCCAAAAGAACATAATGCAAAAATCACTTACATTTACTTTATATTTCCTGGATCAGACTCTCTCCATTCCTTCCTCATTAGTTTTTTGGACATTAAATATGATGGATCAATGACAGAAAAAGAGAGTTTGCTGTTCACTTTCCCCCCTATTGGTTTCTCCTGAACTTTACAGGCGGGAGGAGAGGATTTCAGTAAAACATCAATTATAGTTTTACACTGAAAAGACAAATGGTGTAAATGTTCTACCAAAGGACAAGTGTGACTTACTGGCCCTTCAAAATGACCAAAATATAAAAGTTCACAGAGCAGAATAGCCTAAATGATTTACTTCTCACATTTTAGCATTTCATATCAGCAAATTACAACAAACTGGGAGAAAAAAACTCATTTGTATTGGGCTTTGGAGTCACAATGTGTGAATGTCGGGAGGAATTCAGAAGAAAGGAATGTCTGAACAACTGAGACTCTCTTTGGGAGATGATTATTCATTTCTGTTGCTGTAGCTCACCTGGGCTCCAATCACAACAATTTGAGGCCCCATTGTGCTGGGCACTACACAAACACACACGGGTCCTTCTCTGAATTGATTACAACCTAAGGCCCCACTGCTGCAACTGATAGACTGCAGTGACTGAACTGAATGGCGCTCGTGTATTATCAATTTCAAGACCAGAGCCCAATTTCCTTCAGCTATTGTCTACCCAATAATATCTATCTACTACACAAGTAATAAAGTTTAAAATATAGAAAAAGAATATTATTGTGATGTTGTTCTAGCACCATGGTTTAAATTGCCAAACTGACTGACAGAAAGTGGTATGGTGCTGGCATGTCTGCTTGCATTAGGTCTGCTGTGTGTCCAGTGCTACTGATGCTTCAAGAGGTTTTCCTGTGAGGTTGAAATAGCAAAATGCACAGGGGTGCTAGAACTCTCTAGCTAACAAAACCTCTATAGAGCAAAGTTAATGTATAAATATCCATTATATACATATATATAAAAATATACATACATCTTGTATAAATACACCTGCTATTCTCAGATCAAGCCCCACCTGGTCTCTTGCCAACATCAACTTATAGAATCAACCTCTTCCAAACTCACTGTGCCTTCAATGCCTCAAAAAACAAAACAAAAAACAAAAAACAAAAACAACCCCCCCCCCCAGCCAACTAACAGCGGATAGGTTGAGAGCTAAATGGGGATAGTCAGCATTTACTTTGTCTATTTATAATACTAGTTTGTTGCAAATGCATAAACAGCTGAATGCATTTATTTGTCACCCGCTCCCTCACCTTGTATGTTATTTGTCTTCCTAGACTACAAAATCTTTGGGGCAGAAGCTAGGTTTTTGTATATATGTATCTGAACAGCACTTAGCATAATGTAGCCCCAATTGACAGTGGGGTCCCTCGACACTACTGTACTCTATAGTTAAGGTTTTTGATACAGGAGTCCTGGACAATAGAGAGGACACACAATACATTTCCTCGGCAGTAATTAATCACCGTATTAACGTGTGGAGTGTGGCAATTGTGAAGTGTGTGGAGAAGCTGCTTGACCTCCAGCATGCTAACATCGTCGTCATCTGTGTCAGCTTCAGAGATGCTCGGCACGTCACTCACATAAGTGCCTTCCACCCAACGAGCTCATAATCCTTTACAAACATTAACAAACTGAGCCTCAAAATATCCATCTCAGGTGGACATGGTTATCAAATGAAGGCAAGAGATGTTAAACGTCTTGCCTAAGAAGGTCACCCAGAAGCACTGCGGCAGAGCTAGGAAGAGACCTTAGACCTCCTGAGTCTCAGTCCAGGGCCTATACCATCAGATCATCCTTTTACCTGAAGGCTATTAAAAAAGCTGTCAAAAATTAAAGCAGAAACTGGATGAAACACAGAGTATTAATTCCTTCATTCACCCAGGGTTTTTGAGCCACTTTCAAGATAACATGTTCATTCTCGTCCTGCAAAGAAGCCACCCGAACTCCTTTGGGGCTGTGGTCACCATCATTAGGGACCTACTTTCCTCCACAATTGTTATCACGGTCAGAAACCTCACTGCTTTAGTCAATATAAAATGTAAAGTCTGAGTTAGATTTCTGACTTTGTTATTGCCTAGCTCCTATCATGCAGATTCCTCACCTTTGATTACAAGCCTTGGCAGACTGCAGCTAACCACCTGACTTCTCTCAAACAAACAGAATCCTTCAGAGGGTGGAATTACATGGCTCTCCTGAGTGAACAAGTTTCCTGTAGCCATTCACAGCTTCTCCAATTCCCAGTGTCACACCAAATTGACTACACAGACTTTTGTATTCAGTTTGCAATTTGGTTCATCCAAACTTCTAGGCTCCCTTTTTTTCTACTAGTATTATCTATAACCTAAAATCCTGAAATACACTAAGCAAACCCCACTGAAAATGTGTGTGTTGTGAAAGGATGTGCGGCTCTCTGACCACCTTTCACCAGCATGCTCTTTGACACTTGCTGATACTATTCCGCAAAAGGGCTATTTCTTTGGTTTGTATGGTACACCTGGTAGAAAGCATGGTGGAGTCTAGGCACTACTGCAGTTTGATTCCAGGCATTGCTGGAGTCACAGGGTCTGCCTACACTGCAATTAAGACATCCGTGGCTGGCCTGTGCCAGCTGACTCAGACTTGTGGGGCTCAGGCTAAGGGTCTGTTTATGTGGTGTAGACACTAAGGCTCTGGCGGGAGCCCAGGCTCCAGGACCCTGTGAGGTGTGAGGGTCCCAGAGCTCGGGCTGCGGCCCAAGCCCTAACAGCAACATCAAAATTAAATACACCCTTAACCTGATCCCCACGAGTCCAAGTCAGCTGGCATGGGCCAGCCATCAGTGTCTAAATACAGTGTAGACATACCTACAGAGGCCCCATTACTTTATAGTTCCTCTATTCTGTATTCCCTAGTTAATCTTTCTTCATTTTTCATGGCTTCTGCAGAGTCACCTGCACATGCTAAGAGAAGCAAACATTCACTCATTTTACTGCCCTTTTCATCTTTTTGTCATGGCAGGGTCATGGGTGGCCAGACGTAGTAGTCGGAACCAGAGTCCACAGTCACAAGACAGAAGTGGAGTCAGCTGGGTCAGGATAGTGGGAAGTCAAAAGAAGGAGACAAACTAGGGATCAGAACCACGAGTTGGGAACCAGAGTCAGGCCGGGTCAGAATACCAGAGGCTCAGAGGCAGGAGCCAAACTGGAGATCAGGAGCCACAAGTAAGATGCCAGGAGGCAGGCCGCAGGAGGCATACACTCCAAAGCAGGGTGAAATTCAGTTATTCAGATGGCTTCCTGTTCTAGCTGCTGGCTTAAGTAGGGCCAGTGAGCCTGTCAGCCGCTCTGGCACTTTGCCAATCAGACATTGGGGCAGAGCCTAACAGTGGAGCTGGGCTTCCTGGGTCCCAGGTAATCCATTGTCAGCAGGCTGCAGGGTGAAGGGCTGGAGCGTGGCTGTTCCCGTAATCCTACAGGCTGGATTTGAGACACATGGGTCATGACCAAAATTATGATTGGACAAATGTGTGTATGTGGAGGGGGATTAGGTGTAGATATTTATTGCAGATTTTTCCCTTTCAAGACTGTATCTATGAACCGAACATCAATACCAGCACCAGTTGTTCTTCACTGTCATGTAACTCCAGATACATTTTAAGGACAGTAAAGTTCTTAACACTTTACAAAGACACTTACCTGTGGTACTGCCATGATTGGCCCTGGTGGTCCTGGTGGCCCTGGTGGTCCAACAATACTGGCACCATCCTGTCCTGGTTCACCCTATTTCAATAGTAGTATAGATGGAAAGGCCCTTTATTAAACATCAAATTCCCAGTAGAAATTCAATTAGAAAGAAATTGATCCCATCTTACCTTGGATCCTGTGTCACCCTTGTCCCCTTTTTGACCCTGCATGCAATTTAATAAAGGATTGTTAACAATTTACAAGGGAAAGTTGTGACAATACTTTCCCTCCCACCATCAGAGAACAATGTTCATGAAGGGCTTGATCCAAAGCCCAATGAAGTTGATGGAAAGACTCTGGATTGCAATGGGTTTGGATCAGGCCCTAAGTGTATATTGGTTTTGAATGTTTTTAGTCATTTCTACTGCCTTTGACAGTGTACAAGTGTGAGTGAGGGCTGAAAGAACAGAAAGGAAGGAAACAGAGATAGTATTTTTCACATACAGCACTGCATTTTTTTCCTAAGGAAATCCAAGCATGAGATTTATTGAAGGGTTCACAGGTGCGTCTCATGCTGATCTATTATGCATTTTTATGACTATAAAAAATTATATTTTAGCAGAAATCTGATGTATTAAAAAGAGTCAACCAAACCCTTACTTTTTGTTAGAGTTTATACTGCTTTTTCTATTGGTAGTAAAAACATAATACTTTGCAGTTATATTGTACTTGATTTCTATACGTCAGAGTTATTTACAAAGGTGGGTAGCATTTTATAGACAAGGGAGCCAAACCTACAGTTGGTGAAAATCAGCATGGATTTACACCAGCTGGTGTTCCAGCCCAGATAATGTGAGAGACAAAGAGGTTTAAGTGATGTGCCCCAGGTTAAAGAGCGAACTAGTGTCAGAATCAGGTTTACAACCCAGATTTCCTGTTTCCCAGCCCTGTCTTCACTCAACAAGATTAAATATGCCCCTCACACAAATATGTAAATATTTCACTGAATAATAAATTCTATTGAGCTGGGGTGACATTGCTAACAAACTAACATAAGCCAGGAAATTTAGAGTTAATTTACTCAGTTGTTCCTACATTTAACATAGAATGACGCCAGTTCATTACACTTTGTACCACGAGCGCTGCAACTCTCAACAGTGAACACAAAGTGTCACTCATGACCATGTAGAGAAAAGAAACAGGAACTATTGTAATGGCTTAAAGTAAGATGGAGTAGGGATGTGCATGAGGTGCAGGGTTTAGGGCAGGCCAGCTCCTCCTTCAACCTCTGCAACTTCCCTTCCAATGGCCAACTAGCCATCTGGCACTTTCTGCCTCTCTGTAACTCTCTTGTGATGGAAAGCTTCCCAAGGATCCGTAAATCCTCTCCTCGCCGGTAGGCCTGAGCTGGCCGATTGATTCATAATTTGGCGGGTTTTAATTTTCCTTAAAAACACAAAGCAATCAAACCACATTTTTCAACAACTATGGGCAAATGTTCTCTAACATTTCACTTTCACCTGTTGGGTTACTGAGTTAAACACACAAGAGCATTTAAAACCTGTGAGCTTCTATTTTTCTCCTCTTCTAATTTAAAAAATTACACTTTATTCCAGAACATATGCAAACCAAAAAAGCATTCATAGGCCGATATCTTTCCTGCCAAGTTTCAATACAGAGTGAATTAATTGCCAGTTTACAATAGAAATGCTTAACAATATTAGTGCTTGCAGATTTCTCTAGAACCAGGAACTTACCAATACATTTAAAAATGTGTTATACCAAAGAGTCTCCAATTTTTTTCCATAGTGTGGACCATGTCCTACTATACAGATTGCTTTGTGGACACCGCCCTTCCCATTGGTGATAGAATGACATATCTGTTGCAATTACAGTTAATTGTCTACATGGTAACACAACATCAGGAAAGCATCATGTGTATTTTCAAGCTTCTGGTGCCGCTGGATACATGGATGAGAGCCAACACAGTGTAACCAGCCATCCCTCCACAGACAACTAGCATGTGCTCTGGGGGTTACTGGTAGTCGATGGACTATAGTTTGGGAAGAACTGTGCTATGTGATCACACAAAGAAAGAGTATGGTGGTACAACTCACTGCATCTCCAGGACGTCCAGCAACACCGGGAAATCCAGGTTTTCCATCTGCACCTTGCTTACCCTATCAAAACAGAAATACATATTCTATTATTAATTTTACATTCAATGCAGCATCCATGGTATTCTATCAGGTTTGTAGAAAGCTGCTCAGTTATTCCATTGGAAAGGTTTTAAACATCATACAGTAACCAGTCATTTAAAAAAAAAATCAATCAGCTAATAAAACAATTAAGAATTCAGGTAGCACTGTAGTTTTAAAATGTAGTTTTGTTTTTTGAAGGCATTTTTACGCATTTACAGTATAATGCTCAACAAAACTTCTTAAAAGAAAAACAAAGCTGTAAAGATTCTAAATCTGCCAGATGACCCTGGTTGTGGCTGCCATCCTGGATTCTCTACGCTAAATAAGGACTTAGAAGATGATAGTTTATAAATTTTTTCTTTTTCCTTGGTACAGAACCAATAACCTTAATAGTATTGATGTTTCTTGCAGGATGTCTGTAGGCTGCTACCCAGTATACATACTGGGTGCTATGCAGCTGCGTGGTGGTGCTTTATCAGTGAATCATCAACCCTAAGGTTGAGACAGCACAGAGGGTCTTGGGGGACCTCCTCAACAGGGTGAGTTTCACCCATGTGCAGATGAAATGGGTTAGGACTAAGAGGACTAAGGGTTAGGACTAAGAGCTGCTAATTCACTTCTTGTTGGACCAAATGTTCAATAATTTCACCAACTTTTTTTCTTACTCAAGTTTAACTGGGAAAGAAAGACATGATTTTAGTTAACATAATTCACACTGTCAATAGCACAGCATGGCCATGTCACATTTCTTAATATTATTCAGATCTTAACATCTTTTAGGCTATGTTTACACTATGGACCTTAGAGCGGCACAGCTGTGCTGCTGTAAGGTCTCCCGTGTAGCCGCTCTATGCCGGTGGGAGAGAGCTCTCCTGCCGGCATAATTAAACCACCCCCAACGAGCGGTGGTAGCTATGTCGGTGGGATAGCCTCTCCTGCCAACATAGTGCTCTCCACACCAGCACTTTTGTCAGTGAAACTTATGTTGGTAAGGGGTGTGTTTTTTCACATCCTTGACCAACAAAAGTTTTGCCAACAAAAGTGTTAGTGTAGACAAAGCCAAACATTATATCACTCCTAAAACTGGCACTTGTTCGGTAACTACTGTCCTATAGTTTTTTATTTCTCCTTGTCTTACTGGGCACTTGAACACTGAGTTCCTGTAAACAAATTAAAATAAAATAAAATAAAATAAAAATACCCTCCTCCCCTCCCCCCACCACACTTCTTTCATTCCCAATAGGCAAAATTTTAAGGTTCCAGAACTGTACGTTATTCAGCTCTAAGAGGAAGAGTTATCTGCCAAGGTAGTTTTACTATTTACGGACTGAACAGATTGATTCTGATAGCTTATTTTGTACATAGCTTTGTAGTCATCTCATTCACAATAGTTATGGAAATATGCTTTAAAATACTATTTATCACAACTGCATACATCATTCAGTAATAATTACTGGAGGAAGGGCCATAAAGCAGAACACTTTCTTCAACAATAGTTCACACAAGAAAATTAGTTAGATCCTTGCAGAAATCAAAAGAGCTCAAGACATCTTTCCTATACATCAGTACATTGTCTTTAATTAGCATGCTGACAAATGTCTTAATGAAATGTGTTTTTAAGAAATGTATTCTCTGATTGTACAGAAATGGCATCTCCATACAGATTGCTGCACATTCAAAATATGTACAGCAGATGGAATTTATAACAAGCAGCAGCCAATACATTATGCTGTTTTATTAAAACAAGCAGGTGTGCTATGATAAAACTGTGATAAAAGTTCAGCAAATAGAGGGTCAGATTAGTCTTTGCTTTAATCCAGTTTTACACCACTGTAACTCTGTTGATTACACTGGAGTCATACTGGTGTACAACTGGAGTAACTCAATAGTGAATCAGACCCAGAATATTTTAAACATCATAGCATCAGTCAACAGATCACACAATTTACAGACAATGATAATTCAACTCAGGTACTTCAAAACATCCCTGGGAATTGTGTGTATGTGTATAATTAGAATTCTGTCAACGTAATCAACATTTACCATCATTTTAGTGCATAAAGAAAATAACTAAGCAGAAAAAACAATGCATTTGTAAATCAAGTTAAATGAGTTCCCCACCTTTAAACCTGCTATACCTGGTGGACCAGTATCCCCTTTTTCTCCCTGAAATGCAGATACATAGGTCATGTTAAATATCAAAATGCAGTACAACTACAGTGATTAAAAAAAACCTTGCTTGTTTAGAATTAAATAAAGTGCTCTCTTCAGCTCTGCATTACTACAACTTTATGGTGGTGTAACTCCACTTTCCTTACAGAGAGAATGGAAATATGTTGTTTTCAAAAAAGTTACACCAGTTTAAAATAGAAATAATGATTGATGATAATTAGACTTCACTGACTTCTGGTGGAAAAAGAAGTTTTTCATAATAATCAATGATCTCATTATCCATAAAAACAGATTTTGGATACGTACTTATCAGCTGGAAACAGAATACTAGGGTCACTGTGGTAGATGACTGCACCTGTGCTATGAATTGAAGTCACATCATTGATCTGGTATGGATAGCGCTATCTAAAAATATGATGAGTTATGTTGTACTAAACTTATCACTTAGTTGGACATTAAACTCCATGTGATTTCTAGGATTTCTAGAGCCTCTTGTCACTCAGAGTACATGAAAACTGCATTTTGCATCTGATTTCACATGGTAATGAAAATCAGTTTCATCTGTGAAAAGTGGGTGCAAAATCCTACAACTGACTCAGAATGGTGACACTGTACATCCACTTTATATCCACTTTGCACTGGAGTAAATTACTTCATGAGGTGCAAGGCAGTCGAAAAATCAGTCCCTTTCATTATCTGGGCAGGAATCACTCAAGAGCTGTCAACAAAAGGCTTGTTTTAAATAGGGGGGTAATAGTCGATGTGTTAAAATCCATAAAGGGATTCACAGGATTATGCCAGACTGAAAAACAGCAATCCAAGAGAAAATGGCTTATTGTCCATTTCTGCTGGCTACTGAGGGAAAGGTATGCCATGCAAAACTGGTTTGGGAGACCAATATAATAGACATGTGACCACCCATCCATCTAGGCACATCCCATTAGTATCTGAGGCCCAGATCCTCAAAGATATTTAGGTGCCTAACTCCATGGGAATTAGGCACCTAAATACCTTTGAGGATCTAGGCTTGAGTGACTCACATATAAATGAATTTATCCTAACAACATCCTTGTGAGGCAACCAACTATTATCCCCATTTTACAGATGAGGAGGTGAGGCATAGAGAGATTAAGTAACTTGCCCAAGGTCACTCAGGAAATCTGTGGTAGAGCTGGAAATATCTTGTAAATCCCATTCCAGTTCTTTCACCACAGACCATCCTATCTTTCTTCTGTTACTGTGGTTACAAGTGGTGGGTCTTTTGGAAGACAAGAAAGGCAGGTTTTTCTAGAAAGCACAGAGTCACTTCCTGGCACTCAGACACCCACACATTTTGGGAGCTATAACGTGTAACCTTGAGCTAACAAAGGACAAAGAGGGATTGCATTGAGTCAAAACACAAAGGGATAAAACAATGGATTTCTCCTGTCATATTACAGCCAGTCCTTCCAACAAAAATCACCTATTATTGTCCATCTAGTGATATAATTCTAGCGTGTTTGCATTATGATTCCTCTCTTTCCTTATCCAAAAAGTGTAGCTTTATGACATCCTGAACTGGATTTGTTGTGTTTGCTAGTCAAGATAAGCAAGGCTGGATGCTCTGACTGGAGAGTTCAGAGGAAACTCGTGTTCTTTCCTAAGTCCTATTCAGACTGACCTTACAGGGTCTAAGCATGATCTGGCCCTGAATATTCCAATTTGCCGAGGGGGTGAGCACTTGCAGCTTTCTCTGACTTCCATAGGAATTGTATGTGTGCAGCATCTCTGTAATCAGGCTACTTACGCAGGTGCCTAAATATAGACTTAGGTGCCTACCCATAGGCTCTCAAGTTAGAATGTCTTGGCCTTGGTGTTTATTTATTGAGATACTGTACAATATGTACCATATAACTAGGGCCCCTGGCTTTTACTGAAAACCTCCAAAAAATTTGTGGGTTTTGAAAAATTCAGTATTTGGATTTTTCAGCTGCTCAAACTCCCCAGACCTAGCTCCCCCCCTCACTGACTCTCTGCTGGCCTCCTCAGCATGCCTGTGCAGAGGAGAACAACTGCCAGTTGGTGGCTACCTCAGCTGCACAATGGGGGACTGAGATGGGCAGGGGAAAGCTGTGCCCCTGAGAACTGGCCCCTCCTGATCCCAGCCTTTCAGCATGGCCCCAGGACATACAGTCTCGTCCTCTTCCCCCCCCATCTTGCAGGGCACCCCTTTCCACTTATCTCCCTCCCCCTACCAGGAACCCCCTCCCGCCCACCCACTGCCAGTGTATCAGGCAACCCCTCTTCCTCAATAGGCACCTGCTTCCCCAAGATGGCCCCAGTGAGTAACTGGGCTTAGAGAGGAATCCCAGGGCACAGAGTTGGGTCCACTTCACCAGCTGGCCAGAGTCTCCTCCTGTCCCTGGGCTGGGAACAGATCACACCAATCCCTCCATGGACACAGGGAGTGAGCTGAGAAGTGCTGAGACTCTGTGAAAAAGCTGCTGTGAGTCTACATGAGCCAGGACTTTTGGAATTCACACTGAAGACCTTATATCAAGTGTAACTGCTCAGGTCAACAGTAAACTGTTTTGTAAAAAGAAGTTTTTTTGCAATGGGGATATAATGGTTTCATAAACAATAAACTTTTCTCTAAGGGCACGTTTACATGTGCAGCACTGCAGCTGCACCGATACAGCTGTGCTGCTACAGTATGTGTGGTGAAGATGCTCTATGCCGATAGGAGACAGCTCTCCCATCTGTGCACACTAGCGCTTATGTCGGTGTAACTTATGTCGTTCATCGGAGTGGAATATTCACACTCCTGAGTGACATAAATGTTGCCAATATAAGTGGTAGTGTAGACATAGCCTAATTGTTGCTTTCTTTCTGTCCTCCCAACCCCCAATACTAAACCTGATATTTACCTTGAAAATCATGATGTTAATTTTTTGCATTGATTTTCACCCGTTTTTAAATTCTTGAAATAAAAACTGATATATTCCCGGAAAATTAATAAATAAATAAAATTTGGAAATGAAAGGCCTTACAGATAGCATTTAACTATATGTTTAGCTAAACACGCAGGGCAAAATACTGCTCTCACTACTCTCGTGTAAATACTGCTCTCACTACTCTGGAATAACGCCATTAAAGCAAACTCCAAAATTACATCCTTGCTACTGAACGAAAAGTTTGGCCCATGGTATTTAGGACATGTCAATGTTGTCCAAAAAGCATTTTTTTGGTTTGTTTTTTAAAAAGAGAAAGCTTTGGTGCAAAAGAACAAAAGCAAAAGTGACCTGAATTACTCTAAATATGCCAAACCAAAGTGGAAAATGCAAAATACAAAAATATGCTGGCTTTCAAATGTAATTTGTTATATCGGTTACCTTTGGTCCCATTGGCCCACGCTGTCCAGTCTCCCCAACAGGACCCTACAAGGTATTCTGAGTTTACTGATATATCAATATATAATTTCATATTCCATTTTTTCTCAGTAACAAACAAGCTCACAATCACAACCATAGAAAAGTCTTTTAGTAGCTGTATGAACAGAAAGAATTAAAATGCAAAATTTTGGTTTTTAGATATTTTGAAGTCTATCAGCTTAATATTTTCTTGTAATAGGCAGAGTATATAGTGATAGCTAGATTTAAGTTGCCCAAGTGTTTCCATTCTAAGGAGTTGCTTATCAATTTATGTAACTGGCTGAAATTCTGAAGGTAAGTTCTCAGCCTGGGAGCAATGATTTTGAAAAGTTTAAATCAAAATGATGTTGCCATTTTTAAAGATTGGGGAGAATAAAAATAAATACACTTTCCCCATTATAAAACACATCTTTGTAACTTTTCTTTTGAGCAGCCTGAGCCTGGAAGTGGTGTTAGATGGTAAAATGTAAAATTTGGCAGGAAGTGACAGTATTCCCTATCTTGCAGAGGTGACTTTTGGTGTTCTGGTGAAAACTGCTTGCGATTTGTCAACATTATAAACATTTAAAAAAACCTACTTTGTGCCTATGCACTGAATTTTTGTAATACAACTACTTAAACTGCCATCATTTGT
The DNA here is from genome assembly GCF_027887155.1 of Malaclemys terrapin pileata. Taxonomy (NCBI): domain Eukaryota; kingdom Metazoa; phylum Chordata; order Testudines; family Emydidae; genus Malaclemys; species Malaclemys terrapin. The sequence goes on from NC_071506.1 coordinate 174,096,747, forward strand.
TTGTTTTTTCTGTCTGTGAATGCTTAGGGCAGGTCTGCTCTTAAAATACCCCAGCAGCAGTGCATCTGCACCCCAATAGTGTTTCAGTGAAGACACTACCTACGCCAAGGGGAGGGGTTCTCCCATCAGTGTAGGTAATCCACCTCCCCGAGAGGCGGTAGCTAGGTTGACAGGAGAATTCTCCCATAGACCTAGCGCTGTCTACACCATGGGTTAGGTTGGTTTAACTGTATTGCTCAAGGGACTCCATTTTTCAACCCCCTGAGAGATGTAGTTATGTGACCTAATTTCCTAGTATAGACTTGGCCTAAGTTTAGGAAAGTTCCTAGGCAGTGTTGTTCCTATCTCTGAGTTAGTGAGGTTGCACTGCCTTCTTCAGTGCAATAAGTATTGGTGCCAAAAGAGTGCTGCCTTATTCCATTTGAAAGAGGCCTGGGCTACACTAGAAAATTAAGTTTGTTTAACTACATGCCACAAGGGTGTGAAAAATCCACTCCCAGAGCAGCATAGTTAAGTCAACCTAACTCCCAGTGTAGAAGAAAGAATTCTTCCATCGACCTCCACTTTGGTCGAGCTGGATTAGCTACGCTGAGCCCTGGTCTACACTACAGAATTACTTCAGTATAACTACATTACTCAGGGGTGTGAATAATCCACACCCTTGAGTGAAGTAGTTATTCCGACCTACGTGTGGGTGTAGACAGCTCAGGAGAGCCTTTCCTGATGACATGGGAGAGCTCTCTCCCATCGGCTTAGAACAGGGATCTCAAACTCAGATCACCATGAGGGCCACTAGTACATTGGCCCGAGGGCCGCATCACTGACACTCAGGAGATGGAGCAATGCTGGTTCACAGTCCTCCCTCTGCATGAAGTGGAACAGGGATTTGAAGCCAGGTCTCCCACCATCTACCTGAGGTACCCTAACCACTGAGCTATACAGTATTCTGATGTGGACTCACTCCTGCTGAAGATGTTTCACTTTTATTCATTGGGCCAGAGAGAGTGACTCTCTAGCCAAGTGCTTAGCCCACTCACCTGCAAGACTCAGGGTCCAGTCCCCACCCAAATTAACATCCAAGTATTTGATGCAAAGTGGAACAGCTTCGACAGGGGAGAACTTGAGGGAGAATCCCAGAATACCCTGTAGCCCAGGTGGTTAGAGCACTCAGCTAGATGCCAAAAGACCTGCTTTCAAATCCCTAGTCCACATCAGGCCAAGTCAGGATTTAAAGGTGGGTTTCCCACCTTCCCAGTAAGTTCTCTAACCGCAGGGCTATTAAATGTGTGACAGTGCAGCTGGTGCAATGTTTTGTGCAACACAGGCACGATCTGAGAGCACCTACTGGATTAGGCCCTGCAGGGGAGATGGGCTAGGGGATTTCTAGGCTGGGACTCCTGCTGGGGCTTAGGTGCTGAGCAGCTTGACAGTGTCAAGCAGTGGGCACTTTTGCAGCTGCCCACTGGCAGAAATTTAGGTGACATGGCAACTTTACTGGCAGAAACGTCGGCCCTTCCAAGGTTAGGTTGCAGCTGAGCAGGTGTTTTGAGTCTCTAATTTTTGGACTTAGGTGTCCAAACTGGCAATTAGGCACCTAAACCCCTTTGAAGTTCTTGACCCAAACCCTTACTTCTACCCCCCGTTATTCTAGAGGAGCTCAGATGGGTCTTCCGAAAGTAACCCTGGAATGAATACTTGGCCCTAGAGACTGGATGTCAAAACCCCAGCATTCTTTTGTACTCAGCTCTATTTTGTACTTATAAAGAGCCTTTCAGCTAAAAATCTCAACAGTGAGTAGCTAAGAAAGTATTAGCTTCAGATCAAGTGCACAAACTGGGGCAGGCCTATCCTCTTTTTCAGATGGGGAAACCGATGCACACAATGTACATTGGCAGCCACAGGAAATAACTCCAGACTGTGTGTGTGTGTGGGGAAGCACGAGGTGCTTGGAGGGCTGCAGCAAAATAATTCCATGGGCCACATGCGGCCCGCAGGCCGCGTTATTGAGACCTCTGGTTTAAAGCATCTTCACCAGAAGCACTACAGTGCAAGTGTAAGTGCTGATGCAAGTTTCTAATGTAGACCTGCCATGAGGGAAGAACCCCTCCCGTCGGCATAGGCAGTGCAGCTGTGCTGCTGTAGGATTTCAAGTGTAGATAAGCCCATAGAAAGGAGTCCATGAAATAAGGCAGGCGCACTTGTCTCACCGACTGCACGTATTATGCATTATAGAGCTCTCCACTGATGTCTAGCAAATAGATAAACATAGCACAAAGTCTTTGTTGCTTTATTTTCCTTTGTAAAGAATGCACAAAATTAAATACAAAAGAATTCCAAGGTTGCAAAGTGAGACACGCAAAGGTCAGGAAATGATCAAGTTAAGGTTGCCAGCACTGCCCAAACTCAGTTCCTGTGCATGTACGCATTACAATACAGTCCCGATCCACACTGGATCACCTACTGTCTCAAAAGAAGTTCCTTCTGAATAGAACAGATTAAAATATGGTTATGTTTTCTTTAACCCAGATTTACAGACATATAGTAGGGAGTCAAACCCAAGGAGTTTTTGAGTAACACCTACTTCCAGCTGGTGACTGAATGACAATCAAAGCTCATGTTCTTATAAAAGGCTGTAGAACGTACTTGAGGTGGAGTGAAGTCTCACAGAGTCACATAGAATTTGGGGTAGTATCCTGAGACAGTTTGGAGAGAGAGGGTTCTCTGACTTAACATTTACAGATACAGCTGCTTTTGTTAATGTTCTGAAAGCAGAGCTGCCCTTGCAGGTATAACCAATACAGTGCTGTGTTTCTGAGTCTGCAGACAGCCTGAAACAATGACTCAGAGGCATGAACTCCCCTGCCTCTTAATCTCAATGGGATGTCAGCTCTACAGCCCAATGATGACACTTGGATGTCAACATTAACTGTCCCATTGTTGATCATTTGAGCAGATACAATGGAGAAGGGGTCAGAGTGAAGTAAGTGAAGTTGAATATGATAACAAGGCACTGAACAACTAATTAAATATAGGGCTGTCAAGTGATTAAAAACATTAATTGTGATTAATCGCACTGTTAAACAATAATAGAACACCATTTATTTAAATATTTTTGGATGTTTTCTACATTTTCAAATACAGTAACTCCTCACTTAACATTGTAGTTATGTTCCTGAAAATTGTGACTTTAAGTGAAAAGGTGTTAAGCAAATCCAATTTCCCCATACGAATTATGGGGGCGGGGGTTAGGGTCCAAGGACATTTTTTTCACCAGACAAAAGACTATATATACACACACACACACACACACACACACAATAAGTTTTAAACAAACAATTTAATACTGTACACAGCAATGATGATTGTGAAGCTTGGTTGAGGTGAAGTCAGAGGGTGGGATATTTCCTAGGGAATGCCTTATTATGATGAACTAGAACAGCTGAGCCCTCAAGGGTTAACACATTGTTAATGTAGCCTCACACTCTACAAGGCGGCACAAATGGAGGGAGGGGAGACAGCATGGCAGACAGAGACAGACACCCTATGTGTGAGAGAGAGATGTGCATTGCCCCTTTAAGTACGCTGAGTGCACTCTAAGTACATTGCCTTTTTAAGTAGATCAGCAAGTTGAAACAGCAGCTGCTACCAGCAAGCTCCCTCAGTCTTGAGCCCTCTCATGTCCCCCACCCCCACTATATGGAGATGGGGTAAGCGGGAGGCAGGAACAGGGGGGAGAGGGACACCCTGACATTAGCCCCCCGTACAGCAAGCAGGAAGCTCCTGGGAGCAGCTCCAAGGCAGAGGGCAGGAGCAGCACATGGCAGTGGGGGGAGGGACAGCTGAACTGCCGGCAATTGATAACCTGCTGGGCAGCTGCTGCACAGGGAACTTAGGGGAACGGGGAGCTGATAGCGGGGCTGCCGATCCACCCTGGTTCCAAGCCCCCACCAGCTAGCTGCAAGGGGCTGCTCTTCCTGCAAGCAGTGGACAAAGCAGGCAGCCGCCAAACAACGTTATAAAGGAGCATTGCACAACTTTAAAAGAGCACGTTCTCTCATTGATCAGCAACATAACAATGAAACAATGTTAACTGAAACAACTTTAAGTGAGGAGTTACTGTATACTAACTTCAATAACAACACAGAATACAAAGTGTACACTGCTCACTTTATATTTATTTTTGATTATTTTGGTTACAAGTATTTGCACTGTAAAAAAACAAAATAAATAGTATCAGGTAAATTGAAAAATACCAGTACTGTAGTGCAATCTCTTCATCATGAAAGTTGAACTTGCAAATGTAGAATTATGTAAAAAAACCTGCATTCAAAAATAAAATAATGTAAAATTTTGGAGTCTGCAAGTCTACTCAGTTCTACTTCTTATTCAGCCAAACACTCAGACAAACAAGTTTGTTTACATTTGCAGGAAATAATGCTGCCCGCTTCTTGTTTACAATATCACCTGAAAGTGAGAATAGGCATTCGCATGGCACTATTGTAGCTGGCGTCGCAAGATATTTACATGCCAGATGCCCTAAAGATTCATATGTCCCTTCATGCTTCAATCACCGCTCCGGGGAACATGCATCCATGCTGCTAACGGGTTCTGCTCGATAACAATCTAAAGCAGCGTGAACCGATGCATGTTCATTTTCATTATTTGAGTCAGATGCCACCAGCAAAAGGTTGATTTTTTTTTTTTTTGGTGGTTCGGGTTCTGTAGTTTCTGCATCAGAGTATTGCTCTTTTAAGACTTCTGAAAGCATGCTCCACACCTCATCCCTCTCAGATTTTGGAAGGCACTTCAGATTCTTAAACCTTGGGTCAAGTGCTGTAACTATCTTTAGAAATCTCACATTGGTACCTTCTTTGCATTTTGTCATATCTGCAGTGAAAGTGTTCTTAAAATGAACAACATGTGCTGGGCCATCATCTGAGACTGCTATAACATGAAATATATGGCAAAATGCGGGTAAAACAGAACAGGAGACATACAATTCTATCGCCCCCTCCCCCCAAAAGAGTTCAGTCACAAATTTAGTTAACACATTTTTTTTAACGAGCCTCATCAGCATGGAAGCATATCCTCTGGAATGGTGGCCGAAGCATGAAGGGGCATACGAATGTTTAGCATATCTGGCACATAAATACCTTGCAATGCCGGCTACAAAAGTGCCATGCAAATGCCCGTTTCTAACTTTCTAGTGACACTGTAAATAAGAAGCGGGCAGCATTATCTCCCGTAAATGTAAACAAATGTGTTTGTCATAGCAATTGGCTGAACAAGAAATAGGACTGAGCAGACTTGTAGGCTCTGAAGTTTTACATTGTTTTGTTTTTGAGTGCAGTTATGTAACAAAAAAATCTACATTTGTAAATTGCACTTTCACGACAAAGAGATTGCACTGCAGTACTTGTATGAGGTGAATTGAAAAATACTATTTCTTTTGTTTATCATTTTTGCAGTGCAAATATTTGTAATAAAAATAATATACATTTTGATTTCAGTTACAACACAGAATACAGTATATATGAAAATGTAGAAAAACATCCAAAATATTTAATAAATTTCAATTGGTATTCTATTGTTTAACAGTGCGATTAAAACTGTGATTAATTGCAATTTAAAAAATTAATCCAGAATAATTTTTTTAGATAATTGTGTGAGTTAGCTGTGATTAATCGACAGCCCTAATTATATATTTAATTACTACATAAAAGCCATATTCTACCCTTAATTGTGGGCGTGGGGGGGAAGAGTAGAGAGCCCTAAAATTATAGCCCAGCCCACAGACTATAATTAAAAACAGAATTCAGCCCTCTTCACCAAATAGGCTTGGCACCACTGCTTTAAACAGAACTACCAATTTCTTAATACAAGGTTGAATTAAAGGTTTATATAAACTATACAGCAGCTTGTCACTGTTTTATCATTATTGCTATAAATTACACATAAAATGATAATATTAATCTTTTGTTCAGTGTCTCTTTGAGAAATTACAGTCACATCTAAAGAAATTGTGACAGAACAGATGCAGTACAAACAAACCCAAAGTACCTCCTAATAGCTGGTTTTAATTAAAATCCTTTTAGAAGCAGACAATCTTATTTTTAACACAGGCAGAAACCTCTAGAGGTTTTATAGGATGCAAGTAGCTCACGATGGCAGGTCCCTTCCCCCAAAGTTATGCTGGCTTCGAATGGAGGGAACGCACAGGAGCCAAGTCTGCAAAGAGGGCAGTTGTGATGGTGGGAAATGGCAGAAACTTGCCCTCCACCAGGTAGCACAGCGTTAATAGTGGGTGGCACTGCTATAATGAAGGCATGACCAAGGTGGCTGGGAACACACTGATTCAGTGCACTCCCATGGAGTCCATGATGGATTTTAGAGTTGCCCAGACTGGCAAAAATTCTAGGGAGGGTGATGGAGGAAACAGTACCATGCTCCAGCCCTGACTACATCTGGTACTTTCCTGCTCTAGGCAGAGTGAATCTGGCTCAAATATGCCAAAAAAACCCAACTGCCCGTGATTTGAACTCTGTGCAGAACTCTACAGCTTACATCAGAATGGGAAAAAGCCTACATAACCGCTAGGTCCTGTGTTTGTTTTTACTGCTGCAATGCTCATGAAACTGAGCAACTAACACAGCTGTGAAGCCAAGCACAGGGAGGGCAGGTATGTGTGGCATTGTCAATCCACTTCAGTCCCTACCTGCAATATCCCCTACTCTTCCAATCTTCAACAGTTTTTAAGCAGAAACATCCTATTGTGCCCAAACATATGCTGGCTTCGTGATATAAACAAATGCCCTAATTAATTATTCTACGTGACCTAAAACTCAGAATTTATAGCTAGGTCTCTGACAGTGAAAGGCTAGAACATTAACCCAGTGTGTCATTCCAACTGGGGTGTTTCACAGGTCTGCCAATTATAGTCGAGGTACCGTATATGGTGGGGCACTGAATTGCACTTTTAAGGACTTACTTTCATTTCACTATGGAATGCATGTCTGAGTCTGCTTCTGAACATTAGTGAAACAGTGAATTTGTGTCAATTTCACTTAATTGTTCATTTTGAATTCATATAGTTTACAGAACACAACAGCAAAAATGTATTAGAATTCAGGAAAGCAATTTTGGAAAATAAAGGAATCCAGCCTGTGGGGTATGGAGGAGGGAGCAGAAGAGTTTTCACAAACTCCCTGAGTTTGTATCTTGGAGATTATGAACAAGAAGTGGTCACAGTAGGCAGAGAGTGATAGTGACCATGGATACTGAAGAGCCTACAATGTCAAAGACTGCAGAGTGAAAAGGATAAAGGAGTATAAGACAGAAGAAGAGGCTTTTAGACAATCAGCAGCTGGTCATTAGAGACATCTATAAAACCAATTTAAATGGAATAGAGAGGGTGTCATAACTATAAAGGGAAGGGTAACAGCTCTCCTGTGTACAGTACTATAAAATCCCTCCTGGCCAGAGACTCCAAAATCCTTTTCCCTGTAAAGGGTTAAGAAGCTCAGGTACCTGGCTGACACCTGACCCAAAGAACCAATAAGGGGACAAGATACTTTCAAATCTTGGTGGGGGGAAGGCTTTTGTTTGTGCTCTTTGTTTTGGGAAGTTCGCTCTTGGGACTGAGAGGGAGCAGACATCAATCCAGGTTCTCCAAATCTTTCTGAACAAGTCTCTCCTATTTCAAACTTGTAAGTAAACAGCCAGGCAAGGTGTGTTAGTTTATCTTTGTTTTCTCAACTTGTAAATGTACCTTTTGCTAGAGTGTTTATCTCTGTTTGCTGTACTTTGAACCTAAGGCTAGAGGGGGGTCCTCTGAGCTCTTTAAGTTTGATTATCCTGTAAAGTTATTTTTCTATCCTGATTTTACAGAGAGGATTTTTACCTTTTTCTTTAATTAAAAGCCTTCTTTTTAAGAACCTGATTGATTTTTCCTTGTTTTTAGATCCAAGGGATTTGGATCTTGATCCACCAGGAGTTGGTGGGAGGAAGGATGGTTAATTTCTCCTTGTTTGAAGATCCAAGGGGTTTGGATCTTGATCCACCAGGAGTTGGTGGGAGAAAGGAGAGGGATGGTTAATTTCTCCTTGTTTTAAGATCCAAGGGGTTTGGATCTGTATTCACCAGGGAATTGGTAGAGAGTCTCTCAAGGCTACCCAGGGAAGGGAATTAGCTTTGGGATGATGGCAGCGGACCAGATCTAAGCTGGTAGTTAAGCTTAGAAGTTTTCATGCAGGTCCCCACATTTGTACCCTAAAGTTCAAAGTGGGGAAGCAGCCTTGACAGGGGGTAAAAGCTAAATTATAGGAGATACATGGGGAGTTAGAAGAAGAACATAGAAATTGCCATTCCAGCCCCCAGAGCAGTGCTCTGTCTAGTTCAGTATCCTGTTACAGACAGTGAACAGTTCCAGATGTTTCAGAAGGTGCAAGAAACACATTAGTGTACAGTTGTGAAATAAACTACCCATAGGGGAAATCAGTCGCAGGTTGGCTTATGCCATTATACATAAGAGTGTCACATTCATTCTAAAAAAGAATTGTATCCTAGCTAATGTAACTAGAGATGTTTTTATTATCTGTATAACTGTCCAATCACTCTGAATCCTGACAAGATTTTGACTTCACTCTTGTGGCAGTGAGTTCCACAGGTCGGCTATACATTGTGTAAAATGATTATTTTCTTCTCTGTTTTAATTATGTTGCCTTTCAACTTCACTGACTATCCCCTTAACCTTGAATTATGAAACTGGGTATATTTACCTTCTCATTATTTTGTATACTTCACTGTCAAGTACACTCTTATTCATCTCCTCACTACACTAAGCACTCTCAATCTTTTCAATCTCTCCTCATGAAGAACCTTCTCCTGACTGCTAATCCTTTTTATTGTCCATCCATTGTCCCTTTCCTTTGAATACTTCTTTTTTGAGACAGGATGACCAGAACTGATAAGAGTATTCTAAGTGTGGGCACAGATAGATTTGAGTAATGGCATTATAATATCTTCAGTATTATTTCCTCTCTCATTATCTATACAGCCTAACACTGTTTGTTTGTTTGGAGGTTTTGTTGTTATTTTTTTTATTTTGACAGCTGCTACACACTGAGCAGACCCTTTCACTGACCTTTACACAATAATTCTTTCTCCTAAAAGTTTGTTAATTTAAAAATCAAGGTTGCATAACTAGACAGCTTGATTGGTGGGACTGGAGGGGAAAAAAAGGGAGGAAGGAGAAGTGTTTTTTTTTTTCTTCTTCTTCATGTTTAGGAAGGAGCAGATAAGGAGATAGAGAAAAAACAACAACTGCACTTTATCCTATAAACTTTTAAAACTGTAACAGATCAGAAAATATTTAAACTAATCAAATATAAAAAAATTACATGAAAACTATACAGATTTCCTGGGCAACATCCTGATAATAATTTAGTACAATATAAATCTAGAGCAACTCAATCAAAACCAGTAGAATCACTCCAGATTTCACCTGTGTGAGACAGTTCTGGGTCCTCTACTCCACATTTTTCTTAAGACAGAAAGAATAGACTGGATCTGCATGAATTCAGAATAATATACTATAGATGGACTAGTTAAAATACTCAAAGTATTCCAGTCTTCCAGACAGACTAAATATAAAATGGGAGGAGTAATTTTCAAATGATTTTTTTTTTTTGAAAACCAAATAAAAAAACAAGCCAAAAATCTTACATTTGGCCCTCTTGATCCTGGAATTCTGGGTTCACTCAACAAACTGATGCTCCCTGATCCTTCCATGTCCTATAGTGAAAGAGGAAAGAATCATAGAACATTATATTTTACACTCAAAGCCATTTTATATCAGGACTTCCTCTTGAATCTTAAAAAGCAAAGACATTGAAGAAAAACCAAACATACTTTAAATTCTTCTCCAAAACCATTTTTCTATCAGTTCACTGCTAAGTATTAGAGGTGAGCTATATTCAAATGTGGGAACAGCACCTTGATCCTTTGTGCCAATCGAGAACCTCGCAGAGCGATAGGTTTGTCAGTTTATCAACCTTCCGCATTATTTCACATTCAAAAAACAGGAGAACAGAGCGAAAGTAACTTTCCATTTTCAAGAGTACTTTGTACTACTTTAAATTCTGGTGTAGGATTTGTGTTTTGTCATTTAACTATCTCATAGCATTATGCTGCTTTGTATAGCTGTGTGTACTGTAATTACTTTTCAAAGCTAAATTGCTTAAACATTTATATCTGTTCTGGCAAAGGAGGCTCTGGAGGCATTTTGCCAAGCAGCCTAATTGTGATTCAAGAACTAAAGTTATTTCTTCCCCTCACAATTGAACATTGGGCTCCTGCCTGCAATTACTGTGGATGCAAAAGGCGATTCACATGGATCACTGAAATGAGCATGAGCTGAGAACAGCAATGTCCATACATGGGGAAAGGCTCTCTGAAGCAGAGGGCAGATCTCTATTACCGGGAAATGTGCATTTTCTTTATATACATGCCAATTCTTTTACAACAGTGGAGGCTGCAACACTCTTTCTCAAGCTGTTTCTACCTCGCTTACACACCACACCATCAGGGCAGAAAAGTAAGGCTGAATGCTACAGAGCCTTTTTTTCCTTCTTTCTACAAACTGTAAGTCAAAGTGCATCAAATATCAAATGAAATATCTGTTGTGATTACAAGCTTTGAACTGTTTAGCTGTCTGCTCACTTCCCAAGGTGAATGCACTTGTGTTGCATGTTCCTTTACCTTGCCTCCGTTGCGCTTTAATTAGTCTCCTTGTGGCAATATTTTTCCATCAAAGAGAGTGCCTAATGCCTGTTTTATATAACACACTGTCATTTTTGACACTCATGTGTTTTTAATAGGTTTACCAGGTACCTTCTGCAATACAGACTGTTCTTTTGGCAAGCACAAGGGCCTGCAAACCCGGTCTCTTTCTTTCCCCAGTGCAGCTCAGCTTTGGCACATAATTAATAACAGCTGCTATCAAGTGCTGAAAGCAATGCTTTGCAGAAGAGACATGCTCAGGGCAATAAACAGATTGCCAACCAAACGCTAGCATTGCCCTAATGAAACTGGCATACCAACTTGAGAACAGGCACAGCATTGTCTTCAGGTGGCAGAAGCAGGAATCAAAATGATCATGTAGGATCAGCAAGTCTATTCCTAGATGGGATTTCCATCTAGAAATGGGGAAAGGACAATCATCCTGATCTTCCTGGCTTATGATTAAACAAATACAGTTCTGCTATTCCAGCTCAGAGCTGGCTGGCCAATTTATGTTGTTGGAACCAGCCCTTCCTACGCCTCTGTATGGTGCCAATGCAATGGGGCCCTGATCCTGATTATCTCCTGCAATTCTGGCAACTTCACACCACTCAGACTTAAGGGGAGCAAAATGGCAAAATTTGGCCCTAATTGGCTAGCTGCAAATTCCCTCTGCACAAGAGACCTCTCAGCTGGGCTAGAGGGGCAAAGCTGGCTTCTATGTCAACTACCCAGGGGCTATGGTGGGGGTGGGGCAGAGCACCCCCACCCTTTACCAGCTCTCCAGGGGTTGATGGTCCTAGTTCCTAGCTGGAGTTTCTAGTTACCTGACATATGTTGGGGTTTGGACCATGGCTGGCCATAACTGGCTCCTAACTGTCCTCATCCCCTCCTGAACCAAGTGGTTCCCTGGTAACAAATACAGTGGTGCTCCGTAAAAACAAATGAATTACTTGAGATATCTACTGGCCAGATTCTGGTATCTTTATTTTGGTTTAGTAGCACCTTAGTCCATGAATAGTTACATTGACTTCAACAGAATTACTTGGGGAGTAAGGTGTGAATAAGGGTATCAGAATTTGTCTTTGAATAAGCACTGGCAGTTATATAACCTCCATATTTAACATATTCTATGTATTTCCTAGAGTAAGTATAGGGAAGTATAAAGGAACAATGCAAACACCGAGGAAACCATATTTATATATCTCAGACAAAACTGGCAAGTTCTAAAGGTCCCCACTCTATCCTGGATAACATATTTGCAATTGTCAGCCAAACACTGTTTATTCCTCGCATAAAGTTAATCTTGGTTACTGGTCTGATATATATTATGTCCCATACAGAAAAAAATTAGCTAGAGAGCCTTTCTCGAACTGACCAGCCAAACAGTAGATGAAAAACACAAACAGAGAGAGAGAGGGTGACCCATACATGGGCATAGATGGAGGTTAAATGCCAACCTTTTAACCTTAGCAAAAATATGGATGTTTAAAACCCTACCAAAGCCAGATCCTCTACCCCAAGTCTGCCAGAAAGGGAAGACAGAATTTATCTCAGTATGTTTCACTCACAGTGCTGAGATTCAGCTATTTTTCTACACTATGAACTGTTTTCAGATAAAGGACTGAACTGAGCCCCAGGTGAGTTCAAATTTTAGAACAGAGGAGGCACTATATGCATAAATAAAATGTAATGTCTCAATTTTCAAACTTCATTTGTTTGGTTTTGTGAGAAAATGTTCCTATTGAGGATTACACTGCATGAGGTCACTACCAAATTTCTGCATTTTGTGTCTTTCAGGCTTACATAACTGACCTGCCTAAACCAAACTTATGGCCTCTACAATGATAGCATGTGAAAACTGGCACGTTAAAGCAGAACCTGAAGCTCAGGTTTAATGTGCAACAGCAGCTGTCATCATATCTTTAAGTCTACTCTATAAATTATTTACACACTAAAATAAACTACTAAAGCGGTTGTGAAAACTGTGTGATAAGAGTTTTATCTTATAGCACAACAACAATTCTGTTGTTGGCATTAAGATCACAGAATATTTGTATAAAAGTAACTTAAAGAAAGCAATCAGCCACGAACAATAATTACGGCCAAAGAGTTCCACTGAGATAAAAACAGTGAACAACTTATCTGTAGATTGGGAGAAAATAAAGTAAACCTGAAGAGAAACTTTATGATCAAACTTGTCTTAAAGATAGACAGGAAAAGCGTTAATGAGCATGCTGTCCTTCCATTGAAGCCAATAACTTTGCATCTACAATTAACCCTTTTAATAGAAGAGCACCTCAAATCCAAACCCATAGCCTGGGCCAGGTGGCCCCGGTGGTCCAGGTGGTCCTTGAGGTCCAGGCTTTCCAGGCTGCCCATCAGCACCTGCCTGGCCTTCTGGGCCTGGTGATCCAATATCTCCAGCATCTCCCTAAAGCAAAAGAGCAACAAATGATTTTACTTAACAATTATAACATATAGATGTGATTACAGGATTTGTTTGACTGAAAATTAGGTTCACTGATTTAATTAGGTTGCAGAATAATAATCTTCTGGACTTCTTCCACCCAAGGATCTCAAAGCACTTTTCAAAAATTATTGAATTAAGATTTGCAACATCCTTGTGATGTAGGGTTCACTGCGTTTTATAAATGGGAAATGGAGACAATGAGAGGTGAAGTCATTTGCCCCAACAAAGCAGGTCAGTAGCCAGAGTTGGGAATAGAACCCAGGTCCCCTGAATCTCAAGCCCCAGGCAAAAAAATATTGAAATATTACAAATATTCATTTTGTTAATCTGCTTTATCTTGGCTTTCTTTCAACTGTTTTCAGGAAGCTTTTGATAAGCAGAATACAATGCCAAACTATGTGTGACACATTATACCTGAAGGATGTTGTTATGCTATACTTCAAAATAAACAAAGCTTGATCCTTTTACCTTTGGGCCAACTGCACCAGGAAGACCTTGATCACCCTGTAAAATAAAACCAGTGTCAGCTAATTGAACAGGATTAAATGATTTAGGTATAGAGAACACAGATATATGCTCTGCTTAATTCAGGTTTCAGTGAATACCTTTGTTGTTGAATTTATTGAGGTCATAATGCTGGTTTATAATAAACATTAAAGCTGCTGGTTAAAAAAACCAACCTTCAGTTGAGTAGTTACATCTGCAAATGACTAGCGCTTCCAGTGTGGTTTGCAGACAGGAAGCAATCTAGTATTTTGATTATTGCAGCAGGTTTTAGAGGTTTGGCCCACACAGAATCAAATATCAAGGATGAAATCTTCACCTCATTGAAGTCAATGGGAAAATTCTCATTGAATGCAATGGGAGCAGGATTTGATCCCAACCAAATTGTAAGTATGGCCCAGTCAAAGAATGCTAACATTGCTACAGATGTTTTTATGGTTCCACTGTGGTAATCTAGCAACCTGATTTTCTTATACACACTCAATCTGTGACAAATCTCTGTTTGAAAGAGATATAGGAACCTTAATAAACAAGCAGAGTTCCTGTATTCGGTGTTCTCTGAATGGCACAGGTCAGACACTGCAAATGTCAGCCTGCCTATGTACTCTACAATGGATTGACATCAATCTGTTCTCCTACCTCACTCTCCTTTCACTGAAGCCTCTCTCACACTCTCCATCTCTTTTCCTTGCCATTCTCTTTCTATTCAGTTTACAGAATAGCCAGAAACCCAGAGTATGAAAACAGCTGGTTTTTTTCCATTCACACTAACTGAATTAAGAGCAATACATATAATAGTTGGCCAAATACTATAGCTCCTACACAAACAGACAATGGACATTTTGACCATATGAGCCCTCAACAGATAGAGTAAGCACCAATGATAAAACAATAGCAGACAACTAAAGAATGATTTGTTAGAAAAAGGAACGACAGGAAGCAAGTAAAACTACTCTCGACAGGTGGGAATGGATTTGGCAGACTTGATGGTGCTGCTGTGCACTGACTGTTCTTTGAGCAACTGCGGCGTGCAGAGTGCTTCATTTATAATTTAATTCTTATCAAATACATACAGTGTGGAAAATAGGTTCTGAAAGACAAGACAACTGGCCTTATCCCTCTTTCTGAGGAATGTGCTCTGAATGAAAATGGCTTTCTTCCAATTAACCCCTCTCCCCTCCAGACTTTCACCCTAAAATCTGAGATGGAGGTTAATTTAGTTTACTGTAACCAGGCATCTTTATTCTTCTCAGGACCCTCCCATAGGAACTGATCTTGTCCTACTGAAGGCAACGGGAACTTTGCCATTGACTACAAAGGACACAAGATCAAGCCCGGAGCTCTGGAACAAGGAACTTATTTTAACTCTCTCTGGTCCATGTTGGCTCGGTGTGGGAATCACTGGAATAGCCACACAGAGGGGGCCCAAGCACCCCATTTGTACCACAGTACTGCCAACCCTAAGTATTTAAAACTCGTGAATCAGCCTCAACAAAATCATGAGACTGGCTTAAATATCCTGAGATTTTTTAAAGAAAACATTGGGGTTCTTTTTCTTTGCCTTCTGTTTTTGAGCCTTTAGGGTGCACTTAGGTCCCATTTTCCAGATTTTCTCTGCAACAATAAGGGCCAGAAACTTACTTGATTTTAATGAAAACAGAGATTCTCATGCAATCACTTGACTCCAGTAGCACAAGCTTTAAGAAAACACCAAATACTGCAACACTCATGACAAAATTGCAAATGTAGGCAACATTAGCACCATATAGGTGGTTTACACTGGCCCTCACCTGGGCCAGGGCAGAAGGAGAAGATGAGAATGGACTATAGAATCCACAATTTCGTAGTTCCAGTGACCCTAGCGCCCCACAAAAATGCAGTGGAAGATCCACAGCAGGGAGCTGTGCTTCAGCTATAGGCCACTCTTGGCTGGAGGGGTGGATTTCACCCGCCCCATGTACTTCACTTGCATAAACCCAATTATTACTCTGCCTTTCTATGGATGAATTAAATGGAATTGTTGTATATTATCTATTGAAAAAAACAGGACTGGACACAACAGGACATTATAAAGTTGTTCAAACAGCCATTTGAGATGTTTTAACAAGCATTAGGAGCTGGATTCAGTAAACTATTCAGGGCTTCCTGCAGCTCAGAAGTGACAAAGATTTTATGCAGAACTCGGACCTTAGATTTTTAACTTACTTTTTCTCCTTTCTTTCCAGGAGGGCCAACCATTCCATCAAGTCCAGGATGTCCTTGGGGCCCCTGCGAATGATAGTAAATATAAGCACCTGCCCCAATTACAAAGAAAATACCCTGCCCAAATGACTTTATTTGAACTAATACAACTTAAAAAAATAAACTCTAATATGCCTTAGTAACCTTCTACTCTAGTGATTTGTATTTCTGAGTCTTCATTTCTGACGTGTTGGTCTTTATGCAACTGAAGAGTGACACTAATACTTAATGAGAAACAAAGTTCATGTAAGGACTGAGATTGCTTGCTATTATGGTCGTGATTCTGCTTTTCTTGCAATCAACAAGCGGTTTAAGTATTTGAGGAGTGCAGGATCTGGTCTCATGTCTACTTGGAAATGTTGGCATCTCTACTTCACGGGCCAGATCCTGGATCCCAGCTCTTACCCCTTTCCACCACAGTGACAGTGCCAACGGGGTGGAGAGCCACCCTAACAGGGCACTCAGGAATTCCCCTGACGTCAGGGAATCGTTGGATGGCACTGGTAAAAAGCCCATTTAAAACTTTTTTTTTAATACAGGAAATTGGACAGAAAAAAACCGATAAGCAGCATTCCTGAGAGGACCGTGGCTGTGGCCACAGTGGAAGAGGATGAGGTTGGAGTGTGCAACACTCTAGCCATCTCCAGCTGGCAGAGTGATCATTCTAGCCAATATAATGTAGAGCTTCCCTTAGCCCTTTTCCCAGTTCCCAACCCCCACTTGTTGGGGGGTCTGCTCCGACAGACAGGCCCATTACCTGTTAAGTGAAACTGGAGGGGGCTCCTGGAGAAAGGAAAAAAGAAGAATGGGGAAGGGAATTTGGGGGCTCTTGTGAATGGGACTGAGACACAGGAAGAACTGTGGGGAGAGGAAAGGAGAAACAAGAGAGAACAGGAAAAAAAGGGGAAACTCAGCCACACAATGTAAAGGAGAAAGAAGGGTCAGACATGGGCAAGCACAGAAGAGACAGCAGAATACAGAATGGGAAAGGGGAATGGGGGAGGAAGAATAAAAAAATAGAGAGAAGGAAAGAGGTTTCAAAAAGAAACAGAGCCAGATAGAGAATGATGAAGGAAATCATTCGGGGGAGGGAGGACCCACAAGTAGAGGGAAAGAATTAAAAACTACACAGTGGCAGACTGGAACTCTCAATCTGTGGGGCCCTTGCTCTGTGCTCAGATCACGATGAGACCTTTCCTAGACTTGAAATTCTATTTCCTCCTCCATCTTCTAGTCTTCACAAATATGTAACATATTATAGGCAGCCCAGAATAGTGCCACCTATACTGAAGGTTATAAGTTTTGGAGTTGGGACTCGAAATTTGGCAAGGGGGTTGTCCTGGTGTCAGGGATGTGCCTTTTGCCAGCCCCATTAAAGTGTTTCCAAATTTGGCTAAGTCATCAGCCTTTGAAAATTTTCACTATGCATCTGCTCAGAGACACTTGTTAAGAGTTTGGTAGCTAAACTCCCCAGAGATTCTGTCTGTAGTGAGTGTTTTCAAACCCAGGGCTGCAGGAAGTGAGCAGGAACTTCCCTATAATTCTTCTTTATGGCTGCTGCAGGCCACTGTAGCACTGGGCAACAGGACTCAAGGCAGGGAGACGGTCTCTCCAGTGCTCACAATCAAGATGGCTCTGTCCCCTTCTAGTGGGGGCTGGGCCACATGTAGAGATTGATGAGCCTGCTACAGTCACTGGTGAAGAGCCACCCAGGGGTGCAGCATTTCAAGTGGCAGCCTGTACACGGAATTGAGATTGTGATAGAGCACAGAATGTGGCAGGTGGTTTCCAGATGTAACACTGCACCATGGAGTGCGTTGTCAGCAACAAATGAAGGAGGCCCTGCACCCCAAATGTTATTACATTTGTCTGGTGCTTTTTAAGATGGCCACTACTGGCCTCACATTTTCCACCCTTCTCTCCTCACTTTCCATTTCTGCCTTCTGGACCCACTATAGTTGATACGGTATAAATTTTTAACATTAACAAAATTGGACTGATTTTCATTATGTTTTAGGTCTATTTTATATTGTACCGTGAATATTTTGGCTGGGAGGGTTGGATTAGCATTAAAATTGTAATTAATTATTCATGATTATGATTATTACTCATGCAGTGTACAATGATCTTAAGTCTTACTGTCATATGGCTGCACATGTGCTTTAGAGCTTTTGAGTAGCCTCAGGTATGCTATTACTTTACATTTAAATTCTTCTGCATCACTTGTCTTTACAAAATTGCACATGAAAACTATTTTTTAAAGAAATGTAACCATATAAATGCTGACGAAAGATGCAATGAGCTATTTCAACTTCATGTATATTTAACAAACAAAACTATGTAATCAGATCCATAACAGATGCTATTTAAAGCAGTTAGTAAAAGCGATAGTTCCAGTTACAAAAGGCAGTTTTTAATCCAAGCCTTTTCAAGACGTTTCCAATAAGAGAGCTCTTGAATAACTAAGTCCTTGATTCAGCCAGG
Organism: Malaclemys terrapin pileata; assembly: GCF_027887155.1. NCBI lineage: Eukaryota > Metazoa > Chordata > Testudines > Emydidae > Malaclemys > Malaclemys terrapin. The sequence continues at coordinate 174,115,228 of NC_071506.1, forward strand.
TACTTAAGCATGGGCTTAACTTTAAACAGATGAGTAGTCCCACCGGAATCAAGACTACTCACATGCTTATGTTGCACATGTAGGGTGTCAGGCATCCAGTTTTCAACCCAAAAGGGACCCCGCGGGCTCCGGTCGGCACCACCGACCGGGCTGTTAAAAGTCTGGTCAGCAGCGCAGTGGGGGCCCGGGGCTAAGGCAGACTCCCTGCCTGCCCTAGCTCCCCACAGCATCCAGAAGCGGTCGTCAGATCCCTGCAGCCCCTAGAAACATGGGCGGCCAGGGAGGCTCCGCGCTGCTCCGGCCCTGAGGATGGCTCCACAGCTCCCATTGTCCAGGAACCACGAGCAATGGGAGCTGCAGGAGTGGCGCCTGTGGGCACGAAAGCAGTGCATGGAGCCTCCCTGGCCACCCATGAGTGTAGAGCAGGGGTTGGCAGCCTTTCAGAAGTGGTGTGCCGAGTCTTCATTTATTCACGCTAATTTAAGGTTTCACGTGCCAGTAATACATTTTAACATTTTTAGAAGGTCTCTTTCTCTAAGTCTATAATATATAACTAAACTATTGTTGTATATAAAGTAAATAAGGTTTTTTAAATGTTTAAGAAGCTTCATTTAAAAATAAATTAAAATGCAGAGCCCCTCCGGACCAGTGGCCAGGACCCGGGCAGTGTGAGTGCCACTGAAAATCAGCTCGTGTGCCGCCTTTGGCGCACATGCCATAGGTTGCCTACCCCTGGTCTAGAGGCTCCAGGGACATGGTGGCCGCTTCCCAGGAGCCACGGTAAGCGCCAATGGGATCCCGCAGATTGTCTTGCAAGATTTATCAATGAAATTTCTTGCAGTAATACTCATCAGGAAGCCTGACCTATTTTGGATGCAGTGTTAGACAATGTTTTGTTAAGAATATCACAGCTACGTGACTTGTGAGTATCACTGCAACAAGGATTATAATGTTTTGTTTTTTATTGTAGGGTCATATCCTCATTCCTGTCTCTGGCTTTAGAGGGTTTTGACTAAAGCAGAAGCAATGTGGTTCTGGTGCAGGGGTAGTGAAAAGGATAGGGAAGGAAACCGGAAGCTAAAGAGCACAACTTTGTGGTGGACTCGAGTAGCAACGTCTTACAAATTATGTCAAAGCTATGGTGGAAGCCCGGCTCACAGGAAATAGTTGGGGGAGGGGAGCCTAGTTATGTAGAATCCTCTGATGATACTGCAACAGCTGCCATAGTAGTGAGTTGACTCAGAGAGAGGCCACTTGAAACGGAATTTAAGAGGGTCTAACATGCAAAACATTGCAGATTGGGTGGTGACTTCTGGTCTCAACAACGTCTTATCTGAAAAAACTTTCATTGATTTCAATGGCTTCGGATGAGGCCCAAAGTAGGTACTTAAATCTATCCCTGTTCACACAAGCATGCACTTAAGTGCTTTGCTGAATCTGGCTTTACTGATGAATCAGTATCTGAGGCTATGTCTACACTACAAATTACTTTGGTATAATTTATGTCGCTCAGGGGTGTGAATAAGCCACCCTTGTGAACAACATAAGTTATACCAACGTAAGCTCCAGTGTAGACAGCTCTCCCGCTGAAATAGCTACTGCCTCTTGCAGAGGCAAGAGTTATTAAGCCGATGGGAGAGCTCACTTCTGTCAGCTTAGAGCGTCTTCACAAGAAGTGCTTTAGTGGTGCAACTGCATTGGTGCAGCTGTGGTGCTGTAAATGATGTAGTGTAGACATAGTCTTAGAATCTCCGGAGGCACTCAGCATCATGCAGGATTAGGCTCCCATGATCATGAACTGATATAGACTATGCCTGAATCTGCCCTGTGAGTTTATAAAGAAAACCGCACCATATCTAGTAGGCTTAGGTTCTTGCTACAGTGAAAGAATGTGTCAACAACTATGTACCACTTAGTGAGAAAAATGTTTTGGGGATTTCAATGAAGATCAAAGGTTTTGTACCTCTAGAACTTGCTGAATCATTCTTAAGTGAGGCCATGTCATAACTATAAAGGGAAGGGTAACAGCCCTCCTGTGTACAGTACTATAAAATCCCTCCTGGCCAGAGACTCCAAAATCCTTTTCCCTGTAAAGGGTTAAGAAGCTCAGGTAACCTGGCTGACACCTGACCCAAAGGACCAATAAGGGGACAAGATACTTTCAAATCTTGGTGGGGGGAAGGCTTTTGTTTGTGCTCTTTGTTTTGGGGGTTGTTCGCTCTTGGGACTGAGAGGGACCAGACATCAATCCAGGCTCTCCAAATCTTTCTGAACAAGTCTCTCATATTTCCAACTTGTAAGTAAATAGCCAGGCAAGGCGTGTTAGTTTTTATCTTTGTTTTCTCAACTTGTAAATGTACCTTTTTGCTAGAGTGTTTATCTCTGTTTGCTGTAACTTTGAACCTAAGGCTAGAGGGGATTCCTCTGGGCTCTTTAAGTTTGATTACCCTGTAACGTTATTTTCCCTCCTGATTATAAAAGAGATGATTTTTACCTTTTTCTTTAATTAAAAGCCTTCTTTTTAAGAACCTGATTGATTTTTTCCTTGTTTTTAGATCCAAGGGGGTTGGATCTTGATCCAGCAGGAGTTGGTGGGAGAAAGGAAGGGGATGGTTAATTTCTCCTTGTTTTAAGATCCAAGGGGTTTGGATCTGTATTCACCAGGGAATTGGTGAAGAGTCTCTCAAGGCTACCCAGGGAAGGGAATTAGCATTTTGGGAGTGGTGGCAGCGGACCAGATCTAAGCTGGTAGTTAAGCTTAGAAGTTTTCATGCAGGCCCCCACATTTGTACCCTAAAGTTCAAAGTGGGGAAGCAGCCTTGACAGGCCAAAACACTTGAAATACTTTAATGATTTTCCTCTTTCCAAAATTTCTTATTTTCCAGATTATACAATTTTCTTGATAATGTTTCATGGACTGTAGCTGCTATCATATGCGATACCATGGCTGAATTTCTTACTGGTCAAAAATTATTATTTATCTTTTTGTGGCTGTTCCTCTCTCTCCCTCTCCTCCTGGTTGAGCTTATTATGGAAGACTATCTTTAAAACAGGACACCCAAATAATAAAAAGGAAATTTTTTTGTATATATATTAAAAAAAAAGATTCCTACTGTTTAGATCATGAACTGAGGTTTTTTTAAATTTTAGCAATGCTAAAGAGATCCTAGACTCAAACAGGATCATTATTATTTCACAATAAATTTTCAAGTGGAAAACCACTTGACTATTAAAAAATAATGGACAGGAATCTCTGCCTTCTCTTTTAGCATATTTTGTTCTGAGAAAGAATGCCAAATGAACTTTCATGATATCACCTAGTACAAAACTCTTATAACAAGTGCTTTAATTTCAAGCTCTGGTAAGAATCAATATTTTGAATTCAAGTCAGTGAAGTGGCAGTGGCACAACCACATAATTATAAATAACTCCGCTTTGTCTTCTTCATAAAAGCAATTCAAATAAAACTTAAATCAATTGAAAGGATGGTATAGTTTGAGAACGAGGAAAAAGTAACTACATACTGGATTTAAGTAATAAAAAGAAACCTCTTTGCATAGTTACGTTCTTAGGCCCCAGTCCTGAGTCTTATGCACAGGCTTAAAGTGCTCGTAGTGCATATTGTTAAGCACGTGCTTAAGTCCTTGCAGAGTCAGGGCCTTAGGGCCTGCTACTGTAAACTCTTACTACTTGGTGTAGCACTTATGAATTTTCAACTGGGAAGTATTCATGGTAACAGGGCTACGCCCAGTAGTAAGTATTTGAAGAATAGGATATTTAAGGTCCTGTAGCAATGTTAACTCTTATCATTTTTATTGCATGTCTCATGATATTTAGTGCGTTTCTTTAAGCTCAAGTTCCTGGAGTCATGTGCTCAGGTAAGAATCTTAGCTTTCTTTAAAAAAGCTTTTTGGCCAGTGTGGTTGCAGAGAAAAGCTTGAGAATGTGACTGAAATAACACATTAAAGGTTCAAACACCAGAGTAGATATATTTATATTTTAAATCCCATGACTTTTCAGCCAACTGCATGATTTTGCGGGGGGGCTGACTCAATTTTTGAATAGTAGGGGATGGAAGTGATGCTGTAGTGTAATCAGCAATCCATTCCATGGTTGCCTAATCTGGGCCAAGAGTAAGACAAACTCTGGGTGAGATCCTCATCCCTCAGCCCCCAACTCCAGCCCCTTTATTCCAGTTCAAAGAGTCAGAGTGCTGTAAAAGGGTTGCAGAAGGTCTGGACCAGGTGGAGAAGGATTTCACCTAGTGCAGACACAGCAGAAACCAACTGTAAGGCTAGCATACAAGGACCCAGTGTGAGAAAGCAGCACCCTGGAACCCCCGTATTCACCACTGAGATAGGATAATGATATATTTTGTACAAAGTATGCCTTGTGAGGCATCATTTTAAAAGTTTTGATCTGCTGAACATTAATATCTGGTTGGATTGTTATGTACAATCATTATATGTAAGGTTATGAAGTATTGCTGTATCTGTTACTGAAATATGTTGTGCGGTTGGGAACACCCACAACCAGCATTTCAAGTACAACAATGGAGTAGCCAGAAAGCGTTAATGGCTCCTCAACCCCCACCAAGAAAAGAATCCACTATCCCAGAAACTTTTCAGAGAGACCATGTAGATTATGGAGACTGCTTGACCAATGGGGACTGCCTGATCCCCACATCACAGCAAAGATCTTTCCAGCAAGCTTGAAGAAAATATAGAAGAGAGGAAGTGACATCATTACTTGGCCTCTTCCACCCCCTCTCCCATTCAATACCTGGAGAAATGTCTGGAGGACAAAGACCTTGAACTGGGGGAGGGAGGTCCCAGGCTCGAAAAGAGTCCAAGCCTGTGTATTGAGGATCTGTAACCTGCTTGTACTATCCGTCAGGGTGAGGCACTAATTGATTCAAATCCTGTTGAGTTTGTAGAACTTAGACTATGATTTTATTTTAATTCTTAAGTAACCAACTTTGATCTCTACGCTTGATATTTATAATCACTTAAAATCTATCTTTCCGGAGTTAATAAATCTGTTTTATTTTTACCTAAAACAGTGTGTTTTGGTTGAACTACTTGAGAAATCTCAGCTCAGGTTACAAAGGCTAGAGTGTGTCCTCTCCACATCGAGGGAGAGGCAGATTAGATAATGAATTTACACTGGCCAGGCTTCTGACCAGTGCAATATGATACAGTTCTGGGGGGCAAGACTGGGGAGCGGGGAAGTAGGGGGGAATTGGCAGGAGCCTCCCTATTGATTTTTCATGAGTGGCTGGGAGATCATTCATGTGTAACACAGTGAGGTATGTTCCTCCCTGTGGATGTCTGTGTAAGTGCAGTATCTGCCAGAGGATTGTAGCGTGCCAACCGTGTCAGTGTGAGAGGCAGCCCGGGTTGGTGGGACAGAAGGTTCAGAGGTCCCACAGTCCAGGTTACACCCCAGAGACAAACTGGGGGTGAGGGGGGGAGTGTGATGAGGCAGGACTAAAGGAGGGAGGGGCACATTGGGGTATGGCCACAGCATACAGCACTGGAAGGCTGCTGTAATTTACAGGCCCCCAGGGCTGTTTTAAATTAAACCAGGGCCTCTCCAGCCCTTGGAGCAGGTGGGGACTGGGAAGGCACCAAGAGGCTTAAAGTCACCCTAGCCCCAATGCTGTGCTTTCTAAAGACTCCATGAGGCTGAAATCATTCGGACTCCAGGCAGATTTAAGAATCTGCCCCGTGGATCTTCTTGCAGTGTCAGAATCTAGTTCTGCAAATATTACTCAAAGCAAAATGTTGGTAAACACATAACATAATATTGTTGCTATGGACAACTATGTAAAGCATTTTAAAACCCATTGACAAATGTTACAAACCAATCTGTAGAATAACAGAGGAAAAGGCCAGATTTACACATTATTTTGTTTACCAAATACTTAGAATTTGTGTCAAAATGGAAGTCAATTACATCTTGATTGCAATTATTAATTGTGTAATTAATCAAATATAAAAACATAAGAATGGCCATACTAGGTCAGACCAAAGGTCCATCTAGCCCAGTATCCTGTCTTCCGACAGTGGCCAATGCCAGGTGCTTCAGAAGGAATGAACGGAACAGGGAATCACCAAGTGATCCATCTCCTGCTGCCCATTCCCAGCTTCTGGCAAACAGGCTGGGGACACCAACATTATTCTCAAGGTTCCATTGTGTATGTAAACAAGGCTGTTTCTGAAACACGTTGAGAAAACAGCATGGAGGGAAAATACTGCCTTTTGAGCCCACATTTGTAGGACCACCTTATTTGACCTTAGTGAAACATCTTATTGCCATGACAGAACCATTAATTTCCTCATCATACACCTCTAAATTGTAAAACCAAAGGACATTTCAGTGCAGAAATAAAAGTTACATAAAACAAAGTAACCACCACCTTTAAAATATACATTTTAGCAAACTTTTAGACTCTCTGGGCCTGTTTACACAAGGACACTGAGGAAAATTAATCCAAATAAAGGTTAATTAAAAGTCAGTTAGTTAAACTGCCTAAAAGAGGCCTTAATTTGGTTACAGTGAATTAAGATAAACCAAATTAAGGTAATTTTAATTCCGAATTAGAGTATCCACACAGGAGTTTAATGAAATTTAACTAATCCTCTTTTAATTCAAACCTTCAGTTAATTCAGATTAACTCTCCTGAATGTCCCCAGGTAGACAAGTCATATGCTGTTTAACAATAGAATAATTCATATTTAAGTAAACCTACTGTGCTCTAGTTATCACAGATTTGCATTAGACAAATCAATACATACACTGTTTATCTTTGGAGCAAAATGAATGCTTTTGGAAAGTTCTGTTACAAAAGTGCCTTAAGGCAGATGGTGATGTAAGGATCTTAATACTGTAATATTCATTTGAAAGATAGGTCTATTCCTCATATTATGAGTTGGGTGAAATCTAGTTATGAGTTGAGTTAAAACCCCAATGAGACTGATAATTGAAAGGTAAGTTCACACCTAACGTAACTTTAAGCACAAATCCCACCTAAGACAGAGGGGTGCATGTGGGTAGACAGATCATACAAAAACTGACATCAGACAAGAACAGAGAAAGAGGGAGAGGCAAGAAAGCCAAGCAAGAGTCTGTAAGCATTGTGTGACCCCGGACAAAGCTAGAGAGCGTGCTTTCGGGTCTGGTGTTGGCTAAAAAGGCTTGGGGGCTGTAAGCTAAGAAACTGCTCCTTTTGTTCTGGGTTCTTTCTGAATTCAGAGACACAGGACTTTGCACATTTCTTGGTAATAAACAAGATTGCATCAAAGAAAATACCAGACTCCATCAGTTTCTGTTTCCAACTGGAACATCCCCAGCGCCCCAAACTCTGCCTAGCTGCTCGAGTCAAAAAGGAGTAACACTGGTGTCAGGAGCGGGAACCAGTTTCTAAGAAGAGAGATTGTGTCCCAGTGTTCCTGCTGAACTAAGATGGAACAAATAATGGAGGCATTTGCAGAATACAAAACCGGCCAGTGGGATTTAAAACAAAACCTAAAATAGGAGCTGGAGGCTTCACAAAAGAATTTTTAAAAAATACACAAATGTTTCAGAAAAAGAACAAAAGCAACATCTGCAGGATTCCCAGAAAGGGATGAGGATTGCCTTACAGGCAGAGGTCAAATCTCTGTTGGAGCAGCAACTACAAAATGTCCAGATAGGTTGGGAAGCCCAGCTGCATAGCTCCCAAGCTGAAATGGCAAGATAGAGGAGGCCAGCAACCTGACTGCCATAGACCTGAAGTTTTTCCATGAAATAGTGGAGACCAGGCAGGCTGTAGCCAGCTTGGAACTCAATAACAGAGATGAGCTGCAGCAAGGACACAAGGAGCTCAAAATTCAGTTCAAGAAGGAAAGGTCACAGATCACAGTGGAAGGGCAGCCAGAGCACTTGGGTAAGACCAGACATTTCCAACAGTTTTCTAACATCTTTGTAACCCAGAGGCCTAGAAGGAAGAGGTTGGGTTGTCCCAGCTCAAATAATGCAAAAGCCTTTCTTTGAGGGGAAAAGACTTTCTGGGAGGCTTATTTGGATCAATTCAACATTATAGTTCAAATGAGTGGCTAGAAAGAGGGACAGAAAGGGGTTTCTAGCAGGCAACTTAGCTGGCCCAGCTCTGATGGTGCTGCAGAACTTACCCCCAGAAAAGAGACAGAGTTATCCAGACCTGGTACAAGCCCTTGACATGTGATTTGGAGTTGGCCAATCTAAGCAGGCCAGGGCATGGAGAGGGAAAGAAGATACCCCATCTGAACTGAACTGAGGACCTGCAGAGGCTTATGTTCCCAGCATACACAGACACCACTGAGGCCTTCCTAGATAGACTGGCTATGGACCAATTTATAGATGATCAGCTTGACTTGAACTTGCAGATCAAGACCAGTGAAAGGAGGCCAGAGACAAAATTTGCCACGGAACTTGAATCTTTCCTTGCAGCAGTGCACCAGAAGAGGAAGCAGCTGCTAGTGATAGGTTTTGGTTTATGCAATGTCCCCAGCCACATTAGAGAGGCTAATGGAAAAGGTATTATATGGCATTTCCCTCTCAATCTGTCTGTTATACCTAGATGATATCCTAGTGCATGCTAAAACATTTGCGCTAGAACCAAAACATTTACAAAGTGATAAACTGAAGGCAGCCAACTTGAAACTGAACCCAAAGAAATCTGAGTTGTTTCAAAAAGAGGTAACGTACCTTGGGCTCACAATTAGCGAGGAGGGAATTTCCACTGACAAAAAGAAAATGGAGGCTGTACAGAGCTGGCCCACTCCCAAGACATTCACATATGTGCAGAGTTTTATAGGACTCAGAAGGTTTGTTTGTGGGTTTGCACAGGTTGCGAGAAAGGGAAATCACTTCAGTGGTTAGCAGAGTGTGATGTAGAATTTTCAGAGTTAAAAAAGGCTCTGGTGACTGCTCCTGTCTTGGCCTAACTTTGTTTCAAAACCCCCTTTTCATATTGGTCACAGATGCTATCGCTTATACTCTGGAGACAGTACTGACACAGGAACACAAGAGACGTGAGAGGCTGGTTGCTTATTAGAGCAAAAGTCCAAGTTCTCCTCAGCTAAATTATTGCACCACCCAAAAGGAACTTGTAGCAGTGGTTAAATCTGTAGAACATTTTCATCGGTATTTGTATGGGAGGAAGTTTGTGGTCAGGACAGACCATGCTTCCCTGCAATGGCTCTTTAGATACAAGAATCCTGAGGGACAGCTTGCCAGATGGTTGGAGAAACTGCAGTGCTATGATTTCCCAATCACACATAAGCCTGGCCATAAGCATGATATTGCTGATACTTTGTCCAGACAACTCTGTTGGCAGTCTAATTGCAAACCCTGCCCCAAATAGAAGAGCAAAGAATTAGTTGCTCAAGGGAATGGGGGTGGCTCACTTCCTCTAATTCACAGAAGTGCCCATGTTCCTGGTTCATCAACTGGAATGATGGGGATGGGGCTGCAGGAATGGACCCCAGAACAAGTCAAAACTTCCCAGAGAGAGGATCCTGATATCAGTGTGTGACTGGAAAATCAATTTGCATATGCAGCCACCGTGAAACACAGTGTCCCCCCCATAACACCACACTAAAGGCTTTCTGGTCAAAGTGGGAAAGCTTGGAGTTTAAAGAGGAAATATTGTATAGGAGTGGGGAGAAACCAGCAGGTAATGGATCCAGATACCAGCTGGTTGTACCAGATGCATTGAAAAAGAAGTTTTGAGGTTACATCATGATTTTAAAACTACTGGACATTTTTGGGACTGCAAAAACCTTAGCTAACCTAAAGGAGAATTTCTATTGGGTAAAATTCAGGCAGGATGTGGGAAATTGATACAGGAAATGTGATGCTTGCATTACAAAGGGAGGTCCCTTTATAACTGGGAGGTTCCCTTTGCGGCATTATCTTGTGGGGGGCACCAATGGAGTGCGCTGCCATTGATGTTCTTGGGACTTGGCTAAGACAGAGGCTGGCAATCAGTATTTCCTGGTGGTTCTGGACTACTTTTCAAAATGACCTGAGGCTAACACACTTATAAGAAATCAAGATGCTGGGACAGTAGCAGAGGTCTTAGTAAATGAATTCTTCAACAGATTTGGAGTCCCAGATGAGTTACACAAAGATCAAAGGAGAAAATCAGAATCCAAAGTATTCCAACACATTTGTGAGATTCTAGGGATTGCAGAGCTCCCATCACCTCCCCCACGGGACGGTGAAAAGGTTCAATAGGACTCTAGGGGCTCCTTTGTAGAACAGTGTCAAAGGGACTGGGACCAGCATATCCCATTCCTTTTGATGGCTTATAGGACAGCAGTCAGTGAGAGTACAAAGGGTATCCCAGCACTTCTCACATCTGGGCATGAGCTAAGGGGTCCCAGCAAACCTTTTATATAGAGTCCCTGAAGAGGAACAAAGGCTGTGTAGAAACCCTACAATCCAACACTGAAAATGTTCACACTTTTGCTAGGGGAAATGTTAGGATAGCCTCTGACAACTTTGACAAGGCACCTCCTTCGTCTCGCCAGATTTTAGTGCTTCCCCCTCTGGCGATGGTGGGCCTAGGGTAATCAGCTCCTTCCCCCTTCTGTGATCCCTTGGTTGTACTTTAAGGGTAGGCCTGAAGGTTAGCCTAAGGGTTGATCTTCCACCAAACAAGAGAGGCTGCAACCTGGCACACTGAAGATACACGTGTGCCAGGGTCTCCATCATGCCGCAGAAAGGGCAGGCTTTGGGGAAGGGGGTGAACTGTGCCAGGTACACTCCTGTGCTCACGGTTCCATGGATATCCCCGGCAGGCCGCGGAACGAGGGTATAATACAAGCTGGCCCACCAGGGTACCCCATCCTCCACACTTGGTAATAGGCACTGCCACTTGGTGTCTGGGTGGGACGCGAGGGTGGGAAAATGAAGCGCATGGCACACAAGTGTGTACAATTGATCTCTTAGTGAGGTTCGGAAATAAACCATCTGCAGAGCAGCTGGCTTGGAGTACGAGGAGGAGGGGGCTGGGAGGGTTCACGGGGCAGGGGCCCAATGGAAAGGTCTGGAGGGCCTGGGGTGAGGGGTGGGCAGGGAGCGCCCTCTTGCAAGACCCGCTCAAGGTAGACTTGAGAAGCAGGCAGTAAGGCAGCTTCAACCTCATGAAGTACGCGTTGAGGGGTCTGAAGGGCAGGACCAGCTCTAGGCACCAGCAAAGCAAGCACGTGTTTGGGGCGGCACATTTCCAGGGGCGGCATTCTGGCCATCCTTTTTTTTCGGGCAGTTGTGCTCTCAGATGTGCCACTTAGATGGGGCGAGGGCACCACGCCCCCGGCTGCAGTGGGAAGGGGAAGCCCCAACCCCGGATGCTGAGCTGCCAGGGCCCAGCCGCTACCTGGGGAGGAGAAGGTGAGTCCTCCCGGGGAGCCGGGGCTGTGCTGCCTCATCTGCACACTGGCTATTGCACTGCCTTGTGCCACCCCTTATATTGGAGCTTCTCTGTGCTGCCAGGCGGGGGAGGGGGTAAAACCCCTGCAGGTGCTGGGAGAAGATAACATCACTCCCTCTGCTTCCAGCGCCACCTGTGAGCCCCAGCCCCACCTGAGCTTGGGGCAGCAAATTTTTTGCGTGGGGCAGCAAAAAACCTAGCACTGGCCCTGCCAAAGGGTGGAGAGCCCCATGCACCAACCTAGCGCCAGGGGATTCATTCAGTCCCCCAAGTCGTAGTCTAGGAGGTCTCTGATCCTGGTGGCTTCTGCCAGGACCAACCTCTGATGCACCAAGGGGGACTCCGCCATGTGCACACGGAACTGAGGATTGTGCAGCAGGGGCTACGTGAGGATATCTACCCCCTCGGTGGCCACCATGGACCTGGTCGCTGAAACCCTGTACGGTACTGATCCAAATCAATGAAGTGGTGTACAGGATATAGTTGGGTCCCAGGACTAAACCCACAGTTATCCATAAGAGCCATGTACGATGGTATCAGGGGGACAGAATTTCAGCTTGGCTGCCCCCTGAATCTGAGCATGTAGCTGTGGAAGTTGAAGCTGGAAGAGTTATTATAGAGGTGAATCCCCCAATCAAACAAAGTGGGCAGGGTTTGCCTCAACCAGCAAATTCCACAGAAACAACAGGCATTTCTCAGGGCAGGGGCTGATTGAAAAGAAACCCGGGGAGAGAAAAGCCCCAAAGAGATTTGGGTGGGAATAAAATTCTTTTATATTGATGATGTAAAACTATCCAGCTGAAAAGATGTTGTACATATGTAAATAGCTAACCATTTATCATTTGTTGAATTATTTCTTTTCTCTTTTTTGTTTTGGGATGGGTTGTTAGGTGTCTTCATTTTAGATCTCATCAGGACAATGAGTGAAGCTGAGGTGGCGGGGAAGGGTGTTGTTATGAGCTGGGTGAAATTTAGTTACAGGTTGAATTAAAACCCCATTGAAACTGATAGGTGTGAAGTCACCCTTCAGTTAACATAGCTGTAAGCATAAGCCCTCAACTAAAATAGAGTTGTGTGTGTGTACATGTAAGAGAGAGCGAGACCGAAACAGAGACAGAACACACCCACTCAGGAGCATTTGGCTGATTATTGTTTTGGGTAGACGTGTGTGGGAAGAGAGATCACACAGGAATTGAGAACAGACAAGGAGAGAGAAAAAGGGAAAGGCAATAAAGCCAAGCAGGATATTGTAAGCACAGTGCGATCCTCGACAAAGCTAGAGAAAGTTTTTGGGGTTGGTGTTGGCTAACGAGGCTTGGGACTGTAAGCAAAGAAGCTGCTCTTTTTGTTCTTGGTTCCTTCTGCGTTCATAGACACAGGACTTTGTACATTCCTTGTAATTAACAAGACTGCATCAAAGAAAATACCAGAATTTAATCAATTTCTGTTTCCAACTGGAACGCCCCAGTACCCCAAACTTTGGCCAGCCACTCATGTTGAAAAATGGCAACACTCAAGTGTGTTCTGGTTTGCAACAAAGAGAATTTCTCAACCAACCATTCATGTTTTATGCTCTCTCTAGGCATTAAAATTTTGCAGAGCTTTATAAGTATGTCACTTTTCTGCATTGTCTGCCATCTCTGAGCATCTGACCATCCAATCCTGAAGGCTTCTCTGAATTGCTTTAATTGCAGGTGTGTGACGCAGTAAGGTTTGGCTTTATAACACAAATTTCCCCTTGAAAAAAATATCTCTGTTCCTGCCACATTCTCCACATTCTCTGCAAACACTAATGCAATAAGAAGTTGTGTTTCCCTTCAGTATCTAACTAATCTATCACCAGCCATATCTCCTCAAAGGAGCCTGTTGCCTACCTGGTTTACGCTGAATAGAGTGGGTTTTTCCCCCCATTTTCCTTCATTGTCCATCCATTATCCTAATTTCATTTTCTGCCTTTGTTTGTCCATAACCAGCTTATAAGCAGCAGCTGCAGTATATGGATATTGGCTATATGGAACAACTAATATGAGAAAGGGTTTACAGGATTGAAATCCTAGGTTTCATAACATTTCTGGTCTGATCAAGATTACTTGACAAACAGGCACAGTTCTTTAAACTGTCCTTCCTACCTTCTGAAACTTGGCAGCCTTTTTTGATAAGGAAACAAGAATACACTAAATGACTTTGGGGACCCCATTTTGTTCATTCTAGCGCTTTTCTTCCCTCCTATAGAAAGCAAGTATTTACATTACGTCATTTAAGGCAGATGTATTATTGCTCTCTACTTGGTTGCCTTTTGATACTATTTAAAAGGAGTCACTTAAAACGGTAGTTATTTATTAATTTAAACTTAGGGTACATCTACACTACAGGGGGGAGTCGATTTAAAATACGCAAATTCAGCTACGTGAATAGCGTAGCTGAATTCGACGTATCACAGCCGACTTACCCCGCTGTGAGGACGGCGGCAAAATCGACTTCTGTGGCTTTCTGTCGACGGCGCTTACTCCCACCTCCGCTGGTGGAGTAAGAGCGCCGATTCAGGGATCGATTGTGGGACGCGATAAATCGATCCCCGCGAGGTCGATTTCTACCCGCCGATTCAGGCGGGTAGTGTAGACCTAGCCTTAGAGTGGGATGATCCTCTTATTGTGGCACTTGCCATTTACATTAAGTACAATAAATGTTTGCTCCCAAACAGCTTGTTTTTCCTATTTTAGTTTAAACAAGTAATACAATCAGTTGATGCTATCCTAATCATTCCCCTCATTTATTCGCAGGTGGTAAAATGAAGTGTCCAAGTTTCATGTCCTTGGAGCCACCTTTCGAAGGGCTTCAAGGAACAGGTGCTTCAGGACATGAGGAAAGACCTCAAGGAATGAAAGACTTACAATTCATCCTGTGACTTAAACAAAACCAATCAGATAAATTGCTATTTTAAAAATAATGTATTTAGCTTCAAAGATCTGTGAGAAGATGTATGTTCTGAGCTAAGATTCATTAGGACATTCCAAGTATAATTGTCTTTGCTTGAGAAAAGAAAGAAGAACAACACTATGCTAATCTGGACACCAATTCTTTGGTGGGGTCAACTTTGCTTCAGTTGAAGTCAACGGGAGCTGGATTGGGCCTTTCGAAGGATTTATTTTCACTACTGGGGTAAGTTGATCTAAATTAAACTACTCCAGCTACGTGAAGAATGTAGCAGGAATCGACGTAGCTTAGGTCGACTTACTCCAGTGTCTTCACGGTGCTGAGTTGACGGGAGATGCTCGCCGGTCGACTTCCCTTACTCTTCTCGGAGAGCTGAAGTACCAGGGTTGACCAGTGAGCGCTCTGCCATCAATTTAGTGGATCTTCACTAGCCCCACTAAATCGATTCCTGCTGCATCGATTGCGGCAGTGTCGATCTCCCCACAGTGGAGACCAGCCCAAAGTGTCCTTCTACTCTATTCTGAAAAGTGGTTACATTCAGTAACCACTTTCTTGCATGATGTAATCAGAATCATGTCTGCTAACTCCTGTCACTATGTTTTTACTCATGTTAGCCCTGAAAAACCAACACAACTAGGACAAAGAGAAAGGAGTGGGTTTTTTTTTGTTTGTTTCTTTTACACAAAGTGCCAGTTACACCTGTGCAAATCCACTGAAAGCACTGGGGTCACAGAGAATAGTTTGAAGATAGTGGGATTGCAGTGGGCTAGATTTGGGCCTCAGAACTTCTGTTTCCAGTGGTGATGTGTAAGAAGGAAAGAACCCACCTTGACTCTTAGATTCCAGACTAAGTTTACAGAGCTAGTAGTTACTGTTTTTCTTGTTACCTGAGCATATTTCACATGTATTGATATACAATAAATATACAACCCCATGACACCATTTCTACTGTCACCTTTCAAAGTAGGACTGCACTTCAAGTTTTCCTTAAGACTAAAGGGTCAATTTTCATCTCTGGGTGAGCTACAATAAAGGGAGAAAGCCTAAAGAGATGAAAGTCCAATGGTAGCTTTAAGTTATAAATTCCCTTTGAATTATGTAACTGCTTCCCAGCTTTATTTTCCTGAAAACGACAGGGAAAAACAAACAGTCTCATTAAACTTCAGTAAAAGCATCCTTCAGCCTGGTCCACATTCACCTGTATTCTTTGGCTGCTTTGCACTGCTCTGGAACGAAGCAATACAGCTAGTTGTTCCAGAGTATATGGGCCTTTGGTTTTTGTGCCTTTCATAAGAATCTGGCACAAAATTGCAAATTCCATCAAATCCTGGGCTCGTCTAGTAGTGTCCATCCTAAAATACCAACAATAGTCAGCATTCTAAGGGTATGTCTTCACTATCAATGTTAACGTGGCTGTGTAGTCATGGTACCAGCGCTGGGAGAGAGCTCTCCCAGTGCTGTAAAAAAACCACCCCCATGAGGGGAGTAGCTCCCAACAGCTCCCAGCGCTGGTGCACTGTCTACATTGCCTCTTTACAATGCTGAAACTTGCATCGCTCAGGTGGGTGTTTTTTCACACCCCTGAGCAAGAAAGTTTCAGTGCTGTAAAGTGGCAGTGTAGACAAGGCCTAAAAAATGTGCAAGTTGTCTGTGTAGGAAACTATAGCTGAGGTATACCACTAATGTCTATGCATGAATGATACTCACTGGAGGGCCTGGCTCACCAGAAGGTCCATCTTTCCCATCTTTCCCTGGTGATCCAGGGGGTCCTGAATTTGAATCAGGTTTTCCTGGTGCTCCGGGTAATCCTGGAGGGCCTGGTGGCCCAGGGAGACCCTTGAGAAATCAGAAATACTGTTAGAAAACATTGTTGTTTGTTTTCATCCCCCACCTTGGCCAGGTCCATGCAGCATTCTTAAAGAGAATTCATAAAACTCTATACCACTGAACTTGGGCAAACACTTCCCTTTCTTTTCATTAAGGGTCAATCCTGCTCCCATTGATCCCCCTCTCTCCCTGAGCAGGGTCACAGAAGGTCACTCTTCCCTTGCTCTGGGAGGTATGCCTCCAACATCACCTTTAATCTGCAACAACGGAAGATAGTTAAAAATGAAAACCTGATGTGTTTACTTTGTGTAAGATACTCAGGGATACTCCAGTGATCAACATGGTCTTCATATCTAAGCAATTAGGTTAGATAAAAGCCAAGAGGACTTCTGCTATTAATTTCAGAGGGAGCAGGATTATTACTACTAGTTGTTTACCATAGCACCAAGAAGTCCTAGTCATGGACATGGAATGCACGCATTCTAAAACAATATGCATTTCCTCACCTTTTGGGGGCGAAGCCAGACTTTGAGGCACCTGCTCCCCTACTTGGTGTAAACTTTGCTTGTGCCAATCAGAAACCAACACAAACAGGTTTTGGGCCCCATCCCCTATGACACTTCTATGATGTCATAGTTGGTACTTTATGGGCCTGCCTGCCATGTGCAGGCAGGGAGAGGAGAAAGAAAAACGAATCCTGTGTATCCTGTGTACACCCGTAACCGAGCCTGATCACCTCGAAGCCTCTCTCTCAGCTCACGTGTTTCAAACAGAGTGTCTACGTTTGCCGGTCGTTATGCCTTGGTTTGTATTTGTAAGTATCAGTTATTACTAAATGCTGCATCTTTGTTTATAAATATTGTTAGTAGATATTTTAGTCATTGTGTGTTTTAAGTTTCATTAACTCTATTAGCTAATCAAACGCTGCTCCCTTACCCCTTGTAATTATCCCCAATAAAATTTTAAACTGATGAATTTTAGTTGTGTGTGTGTGTGTCTGCAGTTTGCAGCGTGACCCATACTCTCCTTGCATCCCTTACCAATATAGTCTATTGCCATGTGCAGCCTGGTAAATAACAGGCCTGCATTTTCTTTCGCCCCTGTGTGCCCGTGGCAATCCACATGGCATTCTCCACGGGGTCACAATGTTTGCAGCTAAACAGGCAGCCCCAGGCTCTCCTAAAGATGATAATGAGGAGAAGACAGAAAAGGTAGAGCCCATCACTACCTCCCCCTTCCCAAGTCCCTCTCAGAAAATTTTGCCACCCCCATATGAAGCTCCTAAAACTCCTGTGTATCCAGCTAAGCCAACAGCCCCAGAATTTACTGAATCTGAAACTGTAGCAGAAGCTTTGCCTATTGCGATAACTAAAACTAAAATAGATGCACAAACAGGCAACACCACGCAGGTTACTGAACTGCGAACACGTACTAAGGCCGAACTTAAAGAGTTTTTAAAGGAAACGCAACAAAAAGCCGATGAGGCACCAATGGTTCGGGTCGGGCGGCTAGCCTTAGAACACGGAGCAGAATTGGTGGACCGTGAGGAGGCTGGCATCTTAGCCAAAACGGCCAATTGGGCACGAGGCTTCCCGGGTCATGCTTTATTAAATAATCGCATTTGGCCACTTACCACCCCGGCAGCTGCCGTTTTAGCAATGCAAGGCAGTTTTAAAGGATTGTATATCCCCCCGGGAGCCTTAGTTACTCCACACGATTTAATATGGGCAATCGCAGGAGCTTCCATAGCCCTGTGGGATCCACTACAAAACCCACTTAATTTAACTGTTCAACAGCAATTGGTGGCCACACCCTTTATACATGTTACTGATCCCACCCAAATTCCTGTCTCAGCAGAGGCAGTTGATTTAGCATTAGAAGCTGCCCCTGGAGCTGACACCGGTGCCATGCTGCACTTGCATGCGGCTGTTCGCAGATCCATCTTAACGTTATTTGAAGTAGTTAGTAAAATTAAGTTGTCACTGCCGCCCCCGCCTGTTGTCCTCCCAGTTGATTCACCACCAAAAGACCCTCCAAAGAGTCAGTTTAATCCCCAAAAATATCCTGAGCGAACTAAAGCTGAACGGGCACGATTTGGCTTCCTTCTTAACAAAGGAATCCCCAAAGAAGCCCTGCGTAAAATGTCAGACCAAGAGCAGCAAAATATAGCCGAACAGCTAGGCTGGAAAAATTTGGAGGACTATGTTAGGTCAAAAAACGAATAGAGGCCAGATGCTGCCCGGCCCAAATTAAAGATCCCACCGATGAATGCCCATACGCCACCTTGTTAGTTAACGGTGACACCCCCACCTCCTTTTTATTAGTCACTGGAGCTCAAGTTAGCATTATTGAGCCCAACGTTCCCCACTGTCCTACTGGCTCCTTTATGTTTGTTCAAGGCCTCAATGCAGTACAAGAAAAACCCGTGGTTTGGGTTAAAATTGCCCACGAAAAATACGTAAGAAAAATAAAAGCCTTGTTAGGATCAAAAAATCTGCTAGGTGTCTCAGATATTAAAAAATTTAAACTGCATAATCAAATTCTGCAAGCCCTCCCTATAACCGTAGGCGATCATTCCCCCTATACCCCCAAAGTAGTTAACTCCCAGCCATGGAAATTTTCCCCTATCCCCACAAAATCCGAAGGGCTTCCCCTTATTGAAGCTTTGCTCACTCTGCTTCTAGAAGAGAAAAAGATAGAAAGGGTTACTGCATCCACCTTTCTGTCCGCAGGTTGGGGTATTCCCAAGCCCGGCGATCCCTCTAAATATCGCCTTGTCATTGATTATAGACAAGCTAACAGCTGTGTAAAGCCTATCGCATTTTCCAGCTCTGTCACCATTCCAGAAATACAGCGGCAACTAAGCGATGCAAGTAATCAGTGGGCATGTACTCTTGATTTAAAAGATATGTTTTACCAAATCCCACTCCAGGACACACAAGGCATCTTAAATTTTGCTTTTAAGGGCGTCCAATATAAATGGAAAGTCTGCCCACAGGGGTTCTGTAATTCACCTGCACTTGCATCGTCCCATCTCAATATCACATTACAAAAGGTAAAACCCCTACAGGATGTGTCCGTGTTAGCCTATGTAGATGATATTGTCATTTGTGGGCCCAATCCACAAGCAGTTCAAAGTACCACCCAGATGATAATAGATGCATTAGAAGCAGATGGGTGGCAAATTAACAAAACAAAGAGCCACCTGCAGGCTAGCCAGCAATTCTCATTCTTGGGACTCCATTTCACTCCCACCAGTCACACACAAGCCCCAGCCAGCGTATTAGACCCTTGGACAGAAGCCCCTCCAAAAAATAAATGAGAGCTTCAGCAGTTACTAGGTCTCCTTAATTATCACCGCCAATATATTCCGGCACAATTAATTTCTAACCTAGAAATCCTACAAAGCTCTCTCTCTTCTAAACGCTCCCAAGAAGTGTGGAATGCATCAGCACAAAAAAGCTTAGAGAAGCTAGCTGGCTGGTTCGCCTCTAACCCCCCTCTCGCCCGTTTTAATTCCCAAGAACCCCTCAACATTAATTTGTTTATCACAAAACACCATGTAGGGTTCACTGTATCGCAACATGGTAATGCCATTTACAATTGGGCCCATCGCCTGTCTGGACTCCAGTATAACTATGGTCTGGTGGGAAAAATGCTACTGGCTGCGTCCAGTGCCGTCACTGGTCCCAAGTCCCTATCCCAGGTACCTTGTCTGGACCACGTGTTCATTTAATCCCGTGGCTTACAAGTACCCCTCCACCTGAGTTTCATGGCACTACTCGTACCTGGCAGCTTCTATGTTTCCAGGTTGAGGTAGCTTGGCAGGCATGGACCCTAACTCCCAGCGATAACATCTTAGCCCCCCCATCTCACCAACCGTTATGCATTGAAGCAAAATATGATCCCTGGGTTGTGTCTGAAGGGGGCACCTCACCATCCCCTAGGGCGGGAGTTCTTTGTTCCACATGTAATTACTTTAATGTGCAGTTACTGCCCCACTCCTGCTCCGCACAAGAATGTGAAGTGCAGGGCGTTCTTTTAGCTGCCCAACATGTTGCTAATGCCCACTCTGCCAACAAGCAAGTTGGTTTAGGTATCGATTCTCAATTTTGTTTAGATATTTTAATTGAGCAAGCCTCTCCCTCAGCTTTTGTTAAAATGTGGGACCAAATTTTTGCCCTAATTCGTAAATTCTCTCACCCTTGGTTCGCTACGCACTGTCTCTCTCATCAACCAGACTCTAACTCTCTGCATTCCAGTCTTGATCAAAGAATGAGAGAGGTCTCCCAAGTTCATATGGCAAATCCCGCACCACAGGCCGACCCGCTGTTGCGCTGGCTCCACGAAGAATGGGGACACTTACCACCCACAAAATTGTACGGCCTGTTATCTGGCTTTTCTGACCAAAAGCCTGACGTTAGCCGCGGTCAGTGCGAGCTCATTGTTCAGTCCTGCTTGCAGTGTGTGCAGGTAAAAACTCTGAATCGTCCCCGATATGAGCGCTCTGCATACGCTGCAGAACACTTTGCCCCAGGTAGTACATGGCAAATTGACTTAATAGGACCCCTGCCAAGTGCTCGTCGTTTTCCAAAAGCCTTAGTTACTGTCGATCTGGGGCCTCAGCAAACTTCTTGTGTCTCTCTTACTAAAACCAATACTGCTTCTGTCGCTGTGGCTCTTAAGCAAACAGCAGCTGCCTGGGGCACTCCCACTGAAGTTCAAGCAGATGGTGGGCCACCCTTTACCAGCAAAAGCATTGAACAGCTCATTTTTGGATGGGGGGCTTCCCTTCACTTCCAAACTAAATATCATCCTCAAAGCAATGGTGTGGTGGAGCAAAAAATCGCAGTCCTTAAGACTATGCTGCGAACAGCAAACCCCAACCCTGATTTTAAAAACTGGAGCTCATTTTTACCCCAGGTACTTATCGCACTCAACAAAAGTTACTCTCGCTGGCCTCACATTTCACCTACACCTAAGCCACCTTGGTCCCCTGTGTTTAACACCGGCCAACTGGTTTGGCTTACAGAACCCCAAGCCTCCGGCCATCGAGAACCTATAAAAGCCACCATTCTCTGGGTCGGCAAGTACCCTAACACAGACTTAGTGGCTACAAGTACCCCCGGTGACAAGCTAGTTCATCATAACTGGCTCAGCAAATGTACTTCTTAATAAACAAACTAATGCCCCTGAGCAGGGCTCGTATTATTCTGTTTTACAGGTTATGCTGCTCTCCCTCACAACATCTTTGCCCACGGAGCCCTTAAGAGAAGGTGGACTACAAACCTGGTTCGCCGCCTACTGGGTGCAGGAGGTCAGCGGAAACCAGTCCCTGTCAGCGCTGAGTCCAGAAGATTGTCTTGTTTGCTCCACTCAGTTCTCACCTAAATATCCATTACCCTTTCAATTTGTACCAATAGTTTATAATTTTTCTTCATTTAATATTTCTAGTGTGAATTGTTCTTCCCCCTATGTGCAGTGGGCTGCTTCTAGTGTTTGGAATAATTGTTCTTCACAATTTAATTCTTATGTGTTTCCAGTTCTTAATGCTTCAGGTCGAAGTGATCATAGCTTTCCTTTAATTGAGAGTAGTAGAGTTCCAGCATCTCATTGTTGGGTTTTTGTTGATAATAGTTTAACCCCAGCCCCTACTTGGGTTGGTACTTATTCTAATTGTTCTATGTGGAGTTTCTCTTATGCTAATTCCTCCCTAACTAAACCCACTCTTAATTTTACCTATCCCCCTCCCATTAATTGTTCTTATCGTCTTAATTATAATATTTTTTTTGGAACCTTCTATCCCTCCATAACACATACGTCTCTGTTTCATGCCCAGCATATGCATCATGCTGAGGCTGCATGTATCAGTTGTGCATCCAGCTTTTATTCTGTAACCAATAATGGGTGGAGCCATACCACAGTTTCTTCCTTCAGACCCGGTCATTGTTGGATTTGCGGTAATGTTGCATTTGCTGTGCTTCCTCCCAATCCCCGGGGTATATGCACCATTGGCACCCTGTATCTACAGGGCGGAGGTATTTATACCTTGCCATCTAGCCCCCGACACCATCATAGTACCCACTCTTTTTGGACTCGTTTGCAAACAGCAGCTTCCTCCCTCGCCTCCTCTATTGTTAGTTTTAACCCTGTTGGTTATATGATGTTACGTGATCAAGTGCTGTTTCAATCCCTTGCTATTGAAATGCTCGCTAATACTACGGGCAAGGGTCTCTCCTTAATTAATCAGCAGTTAAATTCCCTTGTTCAGTATAGTATTCAAAATAGATTAATGATTCAATATTTGTTACAATCTTCCTCATTTTGTACTAAATTTGCTGAAGTATATCCCGACTTTGCTGATAAATGCTGCGTTTCTTTGCCTTCTATTTCTCCTAATTTGTCCTCAATTGTTAAATACCTGCAAACGTTGAGCTCTACTGTCCGAGAGTCATGAGAGTCCTTCCAGTTTTGGTCATGGCTCAATTGGCTTGGCCTTGCGCCCTACAAATCCTATTTCCAATCCCTGTTTGTGTCCCTTCTAGTTGGGCTCGCTCTTCTCTGTCTCGGATGTGCCTTCATTAAAGCCTGCATTCACAAGTTTGTTGCCTTGGCCTACATTGCTTCCATCCCCGAAGCGCATCCCCTCATAGGTGGGGATGAGGAGTCGGACTCGGAAGTTTAGGTTTTCGGCCTAACTATTTCGGCCAGGGCACGGGGGCATGTTGAGATGAGTTCCTGTCTGCATCCTGTAAAACTTGCCCATACCAGTATTGCCCTGGCCTCTTCTTTTGTCATTCAGTGTTGCACGCATTCTAAAACAATATGCATTTCCTCACCTTTTGGGGGCGAAGCCAGACTTTGAGGCACCTGCTCCCCTACTTGGTGTAAACTTTGCTTGTGCCAATCAGAACGAACACAAACAGGTATTGGGCCCCGTCCCCTATGACACGTCTATGATGTCATAGTTGGTACTTTATGGGCCTGCCTGCCATGTGCAGGCAGGGAGAGGAGAAAGAAAAACGAATCCTGTGTATCCTGTGTACACCTGTAACCGAGCCTGATCACCTCGAAGCCTCTCTCTCAGCTCACGTGTTTCAAACAGAGTGTCTACGTTTGCCGGTCGTTATTCCTTGGTTTGTATTTGTAAGTATCAGTTATTACTAAATGCTGCATCTTTGTTTATAAATATTGTTAGTAGATATTTTAGTCATTGTGTGTTTTAAGTTTCATTAACTCTATTAGCTAATCAAACGCTGCTCCCTTACCCCTTGTAATTATCCCCAATAAAACTTTAAACTGATGAATTTTAGTTGTGTGTGTGTGTGTGTGTCTGCAGTTTGCATCGTGACCCATACTCTCCTTGCATCCCTTACCAATATAGTCTATTGCCACGTGCAGCCTGGTAAATAACAGGCCTGCATTTTCTTTCGCCCCTGTGTGCCCGTGGCAATCCACATCTATGAATACCTTGGTATTAGGTTTGTTCACATTTGACTACCAGCTCTTTCTTTGTAAGATTTCCCCCTATTTACTGTATTTTTGGCTGATTCTCTGGGCATTGAGCCCAGTTATGTGCAATATTATATACCAAGTAATAATTGGAGATGGAAGTTGCAAAGTGAAAGTTTGAGTTAAAGATGAGGATGATTCATCCCTAGGTAGGCATCCCACTGGGCTATGTGCTATGTAAACACATAGTAAAACAGTCTCTGCCCCGAGGAGAAGTTTATAATCTAAACAAACAATCAAGACAAGGTGGGAGAGATACAAAGGGACTGAGAGGTGAAGGGACAGCAGATCAGAGGGGGAACCAGGAACACAATGGAAGTCTCCTGATTCTTAATTGAGCACCTTGTCTGCTAGACCACATTACATCTTAAGAAATTCACACACACACCCCTGCAAAGTACCAGCACAAGGCTTAAACCCCCTTAAGTCACACATAAATCCCTAAATCAGGGCTTAATTGAGACTCAGGTAGTACACAGGGTGAATTCCATCTAATGGCAGTAGTGTCAGAAACATAGGTCCAAAGGAACATTTTAACTATAAATAGGGCATCAGCCTTTGATTAATTCAATACTGGAAAAGTATGATTCATAGATTTTAAGCCATAAAAACATAAGAACGGCCATACTGGGTCAGACCAAAGGTCCATCTAGCCCAGTATCTTGTCTTCCGACAGTGGCCAATGCCAAGTGCCCCAGAGGGAATGAACAGAACAGGTAATCACCAAGTGATCCAAAGTCCAGAAGGGACCATTATGATAATATAGTCTGGCTTCCTGCATAGCACTGTACCAATCATCTGTATATCAAGCCCATCATTTTTGTTTGAGCTACAGCATATCTTTTTAGAAAGATCTCCAGTTTTGATTTAATAAAAGTACAGCACTAATCCTGGCCTTTGCAAGGGTTTGGATACAGGCAGAAGACAGAGAGGACACTCAAGGCTAATGGATGGAATTAGTGTGAATTAACAGCTCCATATAGCTGTACACCGTATTAATGGAATAGGTGCCCAAAGCTGAAGCAAGCAATGAACAATACCATCCTCTCATCTTCACAGCCTTCTAATCATCTCAGAATCAGATTTTAAAAGGGACTTTCTCTAAAACAAACAAAAACCTCTCCATGATTTCTTCACCCTATTTCTCCCATTTCATACTCCCAGCTTTTTCTCCCACTCCACCACCAATGACACTCCCGCAATCGGAGCCTCCTCTGTCCCTTCCCCAAATGCTCCACAATTGTGGGAGAGTGCTAGCGGCAGCTGAATTTTTACTTGTGCGGCCCCATTTTTCTGCACTTCTCTTTTGGCTCTAACCAAGCTTCCAATTCACTTTTTCTTTGAAAATCTGACAGCAAAGCTTCCTCTACTCTTTGGATCAAATAAACTCTCCTTGCAAAGCTTTTTGTGATGTTTTGTATCAAGGATGCTATATAAATAAAAACCCTGTTTTGCACTGTGTAACCATATGATCATTGATTCATAATTATTCAAATGTTATAATTTAAAATACAGATAAAAGATAAAGCTGTTTACTGCACAAAATTAGCAACAAACATTAGTACATACTTACTCTTAAAACCTCATTGTCTCTGTCAAGATCACCAGACCCAGATCCTTCAGATTCCAGCCTACTCTGAAGTCAAGAGAATTCATTTTAAAATGTTGTTTCTAATGAAGAGATGGAAGACTGATATATAACAATACCATTTGTGCTTCATTGTTAATCTCATTATGGCTGGCATCTCAGTAGCAGAAAGCTGCCTATGAAATAAAATATATTCTTAAGCTCTCATTGATATTTTGTATATCTAAATGCACCCACAGTATTTTAATCAGATGCTTTGGAGGAGTTTCATACCAGTTAAATGTATTAGTTATGCCGTTCTGTATTCACCTACAAATACTGTTCTATTCCATTGACAAGGATACCCAGAAGTTGCACCCTTATGTAAGATCATTGGAGATAAGATGGAATAAATATTTACAT
Organism: Malaclemys terrapin pileata; assembly: GCF_027887155.1. Lineage (NCBI taxonomy): Eukaryota > Metazoa > Chordata > Testudines > Emydidae > Malaclemys > Malaclemys terrapin. The sequence goes on from NC_071506.1 coordinate 174,140,952, forward strand.
TTAGTTTTAAATTTCTAAATATACCTGTCACACTTGGGTATCCCCCAAAATACATCTATAGTGAGTAGCTACTAACTTCCTGCAAAGGGCCTGTGATTCATAAGGCATAGGATGGAGATTCTACTGTGGGGATCTACAGATGCATTCTTGTAAAGAGAAATTAAAAACATTAAATTATTTCCATTGCTACTAATTAAAACAATCCATTTGGAAACTGAGTCATGCTATGATTGGTGAAAAGCTGCTTATTTCCAATTTGTGCATTTTTGGTGGTAAATACAGGAGTCCAAACTCTTTCAGCTTTCCTCCAGGCCATTGACGTTGAAAACTCTACTGAAGATTATTCTCAGATTTCCATACTCCTATATTTTTAAAGATCAAAACTTTCTGAAATAATCTTATTTTTTCCCCAAGAGAAATTTTCCATGTGTGGTCTCATGAAGATGAAGTTTTAGAGTGGCTCAAAAGAAATCTAGTCATCCATTTATTGAATTATCGGAGAGTGTTTGATGCATAAGAAACCTGAAAAAGCTGAAGCTTTCTTGCTACTTGTACAAACATTAAACATGAATAGGAGTTATTAGCAATTGAAATATCAGTTTCACACATGTAAATAATTTCCACTACATTTAACATTATGGCACTTAAGGGACTATGGAATAATGTCTATTCATCCTACTGAAGTTAGTTACATAGCTTGTTTTTTCACTGCTCGTTCACTCTGGAGTTCTATAGCTGTGTCAGTTTTTGACTATGGCTATGTCTACACTACAGCTTATGCTGGCATAACTTATGTCACTCGGGGGGGTGGTTTATTTACACCCCTAAGCGACATAAGTTACACAGACATAAGCGCCAGTGTGCACAGCGCTATGTCAGCGGGAGAGCTTCTCCCACCGACATAGCTTCAGCCGCTTGCGGAGGTGGTTTTATTATACTGACGGGAAAGCTCTCTCCCATCAGCAGAGAGTGACTTCACCAGTCACGCTGCAGCTGCGCCGCTAAGCGCTGCATGAGTAGACAAACCGTACGTGTAATGGAGCTGCAAAGCAGGGAACTACATATCTTATCAGCTCCCTCCCCACTGTACTTCTCCTTCCCCATGCCAGGTAAGAGGAAAGGTAGTGGCTAGACAATGTTTGGAATTGGAAGCAGTAGCTGGCCACATGGCTAGTTAGGAGCTGCAAAGAAACTGGATGTAGAGGCCACATGGCTAGTCAGGACTTCCAGAGAGACTGAATGCAGAGAGAATTGCCCAGAAACCATATGCAGAGCAGTGTGTGGAACAGGCTGGGAGTCAAGGGTGCTAGAACCTTTGTAGAAGTGGGGGGGTCAAGGCCAAAGTGTATAATTATGCCTGCATCTGTAATTTTCACTCCATGCATCCGAAGAAGTGGGTTTTTTACCCACAAAAGCTTATGCCCAAATAAATCTGTTAGTCTTTAAGGTGCCACTGGACTTCTTACAAAGTGATTACTCTATATCTGACCTATCAGTGCTCATCCTCAAAGGAAACCTGCACAACATGTTCAAAAGACAAGCCTGGGAGCTTAAATTCATAACTTTGCTAGATGCTAAAGATCGTGGATTGGACAGACACACTGGATTTATGCCTTATTACAACAATCCATAACCCACTAACTCTACCCCCCAGCTTTTTTTCTTCTTCCTTTCCCCCTAATGACTGAAGAGGTATTAACTGGCAATTTCATCTCGAAAGGTCTCTTGAAATATGTGTTTACTTATTCTAAACAATCTGTTCCACCTTGTATTTAGCTGTGACACTGAGTACATTTCCCAGACCTGAAGAAGAGCTCTGTGAGGCTCAAAAGCTTTATTGGTCCAATAAAAGATATTACCTCACCCACCTTGTGTCTCAGATATAAATGTTGATGTTAATATAATGGCAAACTTACTATTTAAAATGCTCAGAAGTCAGGGGTTCAGATTCTGGATCCACTCCAGCCTCTTTGCACTGCCCCACAGCATAAAATGGCCAGAAAAATATTGTAGCAGGCAATATGAGGATCAAGGGTAATCCTCTTGAGATGAAGAGCCTACATAGCACAGAGAGGGCATCCTGTTTGCTGAGGCCAATCTGGGGGGAAAGGGGTGGCCTAGGGCATCACCATACCCGAGTGATCCCCAGCAGCATTATGAGTTCCTTGGGGTTGTCATCAGTTGGGGTACATTAGAGTAACTCTTGAGCTGCTCTGTCTCATGCCAGAGAAATGAGTCGGTTTGCAGTAGGCCCAAGATCAAGTGAGCACAACAATGGCTTGGTGTCACTTTTGTGACCACTTCCTGAGTTGCACTGTGTGTTCCTTAGCCACAGCCAGGGTCTGGGCCAGGCAATCCAAAAGTTAAAGTTCTTATGACATATTTTACAAATGATATTGTTAAATACAACATTTAATACACAATGGGCCCAGTTTTATCTTAACATACATGGTATCTTGTAAACACAGAACTACCATTGACTTCAATGGAAACCACAACTGGATTTATCTCTGGGTGAAACCAGTTACTGCCAGTGCAATCAAAACCTTGGGCCTAATTCTCTCTTTGGCAGCATGTGCATGACTCTCTGTGAGACCAATAGGAGAGGCATGTGTGCAGATGAGAGTCCAGTCTGGATCACTCTTTTGCACTTCCTCGTTCCTGAGTATTGAAAAGAGAACTTCACCATCATAAGAACATATGCGTTTCTATTTAACAGCAAGTACAAATGGTTGTCAAAACATCCCTGTGTTAGGGCATGGAAGGAAATGAGTAATTCAAATTTTAAAATGTCTAATACAGGTATCTTTTGAGAACATCTCACTTATATTTTCTTCTAAGTATCATGGCTCACATCTTTAGAAATGCTTTTGCAAAAGAATGTGCACACATTTGCCCACTTCCAACTTAGACATGCAATGGGTATGTGCTGATTGGGATACAGGCCTAAGTCAGTTATGTATAAATGTGTATTTGCTTTTTGACCATTTATACACATTGGCTACAAGGTTATTTCCCCAGACTGCACCTCCTTGTTAAGTTTTACCTCACTCTGTGCTAAAGGACAAGACAAGCAGAGCTAAATCTCAGACAGCCTCAGAAACTCACAAGTCCTCTGAATGGAGCGGATGGACCGGGAGGGCCTGGAAGTCCTCGTGGTCCTGGGAGTCCCACACCAGGCTCACCCTGGAAGAAGCACAAATATGAAGCAGTGAATATTTCAGACCACATTTTAGCATGTTTCATGACACTGGGTTAGCTTGGTTTGCCATAGCTAGCTTCCTTAGACCTAACTGTATTTTGCAAGTTTATAGAATCAAAAATGAACACAAGACAATTGTTTAAATGCTAGAAAGGGATGTGAGGTTTATTCATTTGTGAAATAAACTCCCTAGAGAAATGGTCATTACGGTAAAGTAAAACTACTAAGACTGAAAAAAGCACTTGGCAATGTACTCTAGGAAATAACCCTGCATTGGCAGACAGAGGATGTCGTGAAAGGTCTTTTCCATCTCTAGCTTCTCAAACAAATTTACAATTGTACTAGCAGTGCCAATTGTGCAACGGGGTTTAATTCTTTATCAGAAGTATATTTTGGCATAAATTTTATTCTTTATGCAAATCATATGCAAAACAGGGAGATACCACCCTTCTCAAGATTACCACTCTCCTCCACACACTTCCAAAATTACAGTCTTGTGATTTATCTAATGTACTTTTTCCCTCTGCCCACACAGCTAAAACTCCTGTTCAGGCCCTTACCATTTCCCCTCCTAACTACTATAACCTGCTCTACTCTGGCCTTGCTAACACCCACCTCACCCTTCCTTCAGGTCCATTCAAAGTACAGCTGCTAAGATCCTCTTCCTGGCCTGTTATCATACCAGAACCTCCATCCCTCCACTGGCTCCTGCTTCTTCACAGCTTCTACTACAAATTGAAAGCCTTTCATAATTTATCTTTCCCTGCTTCTCCACTTTGTATTTCACGAAGCGAGCAGGATTTGGCCCTTGGATTATGAACTCTTTGGGGAGAAGAATGTATCTTTATCAGTGTTTGAAAAACACTATGTTATAATAACTGAATGTTACACAGTCCAGATTCAAGCGATCAATTTAAATGTTAACAATACTTGAGGTACAGTTTTTAGGCCAAATATTAGCTCTCCATTTATGTCAGCCGTAGGAGTCTTATACACCCCTTGTTTGTGACTGCAGGTAAGAAACACTTGCCTTGCACTGGTGTCTATGTACTACATAGACTAGCGCATTGAAAATGCTGAGGTAGATGGAGGAATATGAAATATTCACTTTGAACCTCAAATTCACTCAAACTGTGATTGGCTTTGAAATTTGTTGCATTCATGAACCCCAGCCTATGGTCCCTAAAAGCTCAAGTGCATGGATTGAGGTTTCCATACGAGTTTGGCCTTGCTATCTACTTGTTATTGCTGACGTGTGTGTATGTGTAAGGGAAGCTGAAATCTGTCTCCCTCTTTCTCAGCTCCTGGGAGGTCCATCTCCAATGTCTAATAATAATAAAATCAGGGCCATCCTTAGGATTTATGGGGCCCTACGAAGTATTATTAAACTGCTGCCCCTATGCTCGACAGCAGCCTGGTCTTGCAGCCCGGGGGGAAGGAGGAGGGGACAAGGCAGCAAAGGATACCGAGCCGCCTGGCCTGCCTCACGGCGGCGGAGAGTCACAATTCCCTGCAGAGAGCCCCGTACCCTTTCCCTCACACAGAATGCATCAATGCATTCGTCTCTGTGAATACGCCCCTGCCTAAGGAGACTGCAGCGCGTGCTGGGTGTGCAGGAGCTGACCCACTCTTACATGCGGTCATGGGCAGTGGATGAAACTGCCACTTGGGAAGGCTAGTTCCCTAGCCCACCTTTTCTGCCTGTGGCCCTGCCCATACTCCACCCCTGCTTCTGCCCCAGGCCCCGCCCTCTCCCCACTGTCTCACTCCTCTCTTCCCTCCCCCTCCCTGATCACACCCTTCCAGCCAAATCCCTGAACCCAAATGAAGCAAATGACATTTGAAAAAAACCACTCTTCTGCAATTTCTTTCTAAAGAAAATGGAGCATGTTTTCCATTGCATGCCAGAAGGTGAAGACTGGACATGTGGAAGGTACCTAATTAAAAGCACTAAACTTGGGAATAAAAAATGTCAGTCATGGGTTTTTTGATTTACCCTGAAGTTTGTCAGAGACTTATTTGCAAAAACTTTGTAGTAAGGGCAAGTCAGCTGTCTTGCTAAATACAACATTAAATATTATGGAATACATGATGCAGCTCTTCTCTGTTTTACATTTTCTTAATCAGTATTTCTAAGCTGATTTTATATTTTAAATGTACTCTTAAGCCTACATAAAATAATCATTCCAGATTACTACATATTTAATGCACTGAAACAAAGGTATTATTTTAAATTAATCAATCACAGAGGTTTAGTGTGTTCATAACAATGTTCATTGCTTTTAGAAAAAGGGAACATTAATTTATTTTGTGTGATGATCTCCATAACAATAGACACATTTATGAAATTTCACCAACTTTAAAACATATGTTTCCAAAGATTTTAGGCATAACAAAGGATTTTGTATCTTACTAAGGTACTGGTTTTGCTAGAGGGTTCTCTTAAAACTAGTTCATCAAATAGTCAGAAGAAAGGGAAATTCGTTTGTCCAGCTATCTGGCAGGAAAGGGGTGTTGTCCCTTTAAGGGCTCTCTTCAACAGGGGGTGAAGGGACAAAAGAATGGACAGAAAGGACAGGAAGACTTTGGAAGCAAGTTTTTTGTACTATAGTAATTAAAATTAAAATGTGTATTTTAGATAAGGGTGGTCTTTTGAAGGATTTATTTAAAAAACTATGTGTCTGAAGATCCAAGCATTTAAGGCTAAAGACGAATACTCAGATTGTGCATCTAAAAATCTATGCAAGGATTTTTTAGAGATGTGATTTTCTAATCTTCAGCAATACACTAATGAAATATTTTTAAAGCAAATTTTAAACTAAGGTCCTGTAGACTAACACATTCTGAGTAAATATTACAGTAATGCACAACTGCTTTTGTCAGTAAATTCAGAAACTGACAGTATATACCTGGGGGTTGGCAAATGCCTTTTAAAATGGCTTCATTATCACTTAAATGGTTCTTTAACAGGTTTCAGGGTAGCAGCCCTGTTAGTCTGTATCCTCAAAAAAACCAGGAGTACTTGTGGCACCTTAGAGACTAACAAATTTATTAGAGCATAAGCTTTCGTGGGCTACAACCCACTTCTTCGGATGCATATAGAGTGAAACATATGTTGAGGAGAAATATATACACACATACAGAGAGCATGAACAGGTGGGAGTTGTCTTACCAACTCTGAGAGGCCAATTAAGTAAGAGAAAAAAAACTTTTGAAGTGATAATCAAGATAGCCCAGTACAGACAGTTTGATACAGTTTCAATGTTGTGCTAATAGGGCTGGAAGGCTTTTTCACTTTTAAGTGACTAGATCCTCCTGGAGAGGAAGACTCACTGGGCTGCAGCAGCTAGCTGTAGGAGTCTGTAGGAAGGGTCAGAACAGGGATAGGAAGAGGCAGAAGGTTGGACACTAAGACCCAGGGGTGCCCCAAATTTTCGGGGGCCCTATGCAGCTGCATATGCTGCGTATGCCTAAGGATGGCCCTGAATAAAACCTAGCTCTTATCCAGCCTTTTCATCAGTAGATCTCAAAGTGCTTTACAAAGAAAGTTAGTATCATTATCCCCCCATTTGACAGATTGGAAAATGTAGGCTCAGAGTGGGAAAAGTAACTTTCCAAGGATGACCAGCAGCCAACCTGGGAATAGATACCCAGGTCATCTTAGTCCCAAAATCCAGTGCTCTGTCTACTAGGCCACACTGCCTTTTGTGAACTAGTGAGTGTATGCATCCACTTCTCTGAGATTTTTTGGGGGGTGGCTATATAATATGGGCCACTGCCCACCCATTGTGACTCTGTGGGGCGGCAGGATGTGATCTGCCTCCATATTCTGCAGCAGAAGTAGGAAAAATGCTCCTACTGTCAGCAATTTTCTTCAAGAAGCTGACGCAGCAGCTGGATGCCCCATAATCCAAAACAGCCAAGCCCTCATGTTCTGTTCTTTTCTTTAATTATTCTGAATTATCATCTGGAATTGCATCTCCTTCTGCTCCTATTTCTATTGTGAACTTAGCTATGTTTTTATTAATTAGGAGAATCATATGTTAGGAATCAGAGAATTTCAACTGCATCACAGTCACAACAAAGCAAAAAAGTTGGTTGTTTTTGACCAGTCACTAAATGCATGTATTCATTTGTTTCTTTGCTCTACACAGTTTTGCCAAGAGATTTCTATAGGGATACTCTTCAAATCTTCTTTCCCATATACCTTTCATTTCTTTTTACCATATTCATATCCATAGTGCCAGTATTTAATTAGTTTTGAGCTATTCTCATTGTTTACAGCCACACACTCTTACAGCTCCTGTTTATTTGCTCTGATGTTGTATGCTCTTTTTAAACAGAGGTTACAGCATTAGCACTAGCCAATTTTTGTATTTGGTTTTGTGCAGTTTTTACCCTGTTGCAACAATTAGGGGTGGGCAACTTCCCTCCCCCACAAATTCTCAAATCTGGATCATAGTTATATATAGGAGCCTACTATTTGTAAGCATTTCTGAAGTGCCTCTCACAGCTTTATCTATGCACTGCCCAAAGGCTACAAAACATCAATTGATAACCCACCAGCAGGGCAGTCAGTTCTCCAACCCGCTCTAAGATGCAGCAATTCCTGGTTTCCCATTCTGCAATAATTGCAGCCAGAGACTTGCTGATAGATCCTGTAGCATGTACTCACCCTTAAAAGCATACTCAGAAGCTAAGAGATGCTGACCACCTTCCTAGGCTACAGATAGTCTTAGTAAATTTTGTGTAAACCAGGAAAACAATATTTAGGTCATTCCTATCCCGTAAACATACCGTGGAAAGGAATCTGTTAATCATATCAATTTGGACAGGGAAGGGTTAGTGAGATGGTTTTCTGGAGCAACTTTTAAACTTAAAACTGACTCGTATATAAAAAGGAGTGGGAACAATCTCCTTCTATTCTTCCAGCCTTTTGCTGCAGGCAAGGTGACTAACTGCGTATGCTGGAGGCTGTACATAGCTGCCAACATTTAAAAAAAAATATTTTTTTTCAAGGAGCAATTCTCCAGAAAAGGGTCTTAGGGCTCCTGGATGCTTTTCAGCATGTTCTGAGTATCTTTAGCACTTGTAAAACACTGCCTTATGAACATCAGCTAACACTTGTGTGAGGTATTGTGTGTAAGTGTTATCCCTATGCAATGGATGGGAAACAAAGGCAGAAAAGTATTTTAACTCAGGCTGTAGCATTAGTCAGGAATAGATGAAGTGTCCTTTTCTTTCAGACCACTACCTCTCCTGTTCTGCTCTTATGGCCAAAAGCCACAAGGGCTATTCAGCAGCAGTCCCAACTAATGCAGTTGCAGTGCTGGATTTGTTTGCTTTTAGTTGCGCATTACTCTCACTTTGCGCATACTGTAAACAGGGCCGGCTCTAACTCTTTTGCCGCCCCAGGCAAAAAAGAAGAGCGCCGCCCCGCCATAACACCCCCCGCCAGCGCTGCGCCACGCCACCCAAACCCCACCCTGAGCGCCGTGCTGGGCCGCCCAAACCCCCGCAGCACCGGGCCGCCCAAACCCCCGCCCCCCCGAGCGCCGTGCCATGCCGCCGAAACCCCCACTCCTCCCCCCGAATGCCGTGCTGGGCCACCCAAAGCCCGAGCGCCGAGCTGGGACGCCCAAACTCCCGCACCCCCCCCAGTGCCGCGCTGCCGAAACACCCCCCACGCTGCCCAGCCGAAACAAAAAAACCCCACAAAAACCCCTCGAGCGCTGCCCCACCGAACAACAACAACAACAACAACAAAACCTCGAGTGCCCCACGCCACCCCAACATTGGCAGGCCCTTCTAAGGTGCCGCCCCAAGCACGTGCTTGGTCGGCTGGTGCCTGGAGCGAGCCCTGACTGTAAACAGCCATGTGTGTTGTTTGATCTTAAAACAATCTACTACTGTATTTGTATCATTCTAACTAAAAACAGGATGACTGACTTCAGGGTGAATATCTACATCTGAATATTTGTATTGGGCATCACGGAAAGAACTGAAGATGGAATGTGTGTGATTAAAGCTAGTTTGCTGGAAACTCATGAATCAGCTTTCCAAGCTGAGAAGGATATACAGACTTGAAATTTTCTGATACAGAATGTAAACGACCGTCATAAACAGGTGAAATTCACCCATCAGCAGAGGGGCTACAGAAGTTCCCCAGCGCAGAAGAACCACAAGAGCTCCTGCAGAGTGGCCATGCAGGGATCTTTGCATGTGGTGCAGCTGGGCCCTGCGCTAGTTCTGCTTCAGCCAATAGGGATGGCCCATTGTGTCCAGAATTACATGAATCCAATAGTCACAAATCACTGCACAGGAGATGGGTCAGGGTCATGGCCACTATTCCAGCCCAGAAACTGATATGGGGTTGCACAGGGACTGCAGAGTTGTTGTTGGAGGTTGCGAGGGGAATTCTGTTCACCCCTAATTCCATGTACATCCTTGCTCAAAGACCATTTATTTGGGCTTTGTGCAACAGGCGGGGGTGAGGAGGGAGCGATGAATCATCACCACCTTGTGGGGCCACTGAGGTCATCCACCTTTGTTCTGGTTCAGTGCTTCTTAGCATGGTAGGTGCACCATGACTCAGGGGCATGTGCTGAAGGTGCATCAGCTGCAAGACCCTGTTGGCTCTAGCACCTAGTGGGACCCAAAGAGTATTTCACCCAGAGCCTCCAAATACCACACTTCTGCAGGACACCCGGCTACCAGCTCCTCCCCAGCCATCCTCCCAACAGTCTGGAGACCTGCCCTTTCTGCTGCTAGCCTCTGCCCAGCCAGAGTAGGAGAGAAAGAAGAGCTGCAGATTTGCCATTCAGCAGATTCATCCCATTGCCTTCTGCTGACCTGTGATTGCTCAGCAGCAGATTCAGCACATGGGAGTGTTAAAGTATTTGTCAGTAATGGCTTTTGCCAACAGAGTTAGAGTTAACCGCCAAGTGATAATTTGCCTGTAGGTATTTTGTCAGCTTCCAGCAATAACAGGGGGAAACAAAAGCCTGAAGCAGAAAAGGTCTCTGCTCCAGCAGGCGTAAGTGGTCTGGGAGTAGGCTAAGAGATCTGCATTCACACAGATCCAGTGGCTCCTGCATCCCTGACCCGGAGGGCTGCAATTCTAGCTCACAGACTGGAAAAACGGCCAGAGGAGTCAGGAGGGAGTACCAGGAGCCCTACACCCTGCTCTGCATTGTCAGAGGTGAATTTCATCTTTCTAAGTGCTCTGGACTCCACTTGAGTTGAGTCTGAATGTATTTCACATCAGAGATTGGGGCGGGGGGGCAAAGGCAGACTTCCTGCCTGCCCTGACTCAGCACTGCACCCTGGAAGCGGCCAGCAGGTCCAGCTCCTAGGCGGAGGCGCAGCTATGCGAGCTGCTCTTGCCTGCAGGCACTGCCTCCGCAGCTCCCGTTGGACACAGTTCCTGGCCAATGGGAGTGCAGAGCCAATGCTCGGGGCAGGGGCAGTGCGCAGTGTCCCATGGCCCCCCTGCCTAGGAGCCGGACCTGCTGGCTGCTTCCGCGGCGCAGCGCGGTACCAGGACAGATAGGAACTAGCCTGCCTTAGCTCCGCAGCACCGCTGACCGGATTTTTAACGGCCCGGTCGGCAATGCTGACCAGAGCCCCCAGGGTCCCTTTTTGACTGGATGTTCCGGTCCAAACCGGACACCTGGTCACCCTATTGAAGGACACCAGGAAAACAGGGAAAGTGGGGAGTTAGATTGGAAGTAACACAGCCATGTGGACAGAGCAATGCACAGGGTTTAATAAAGTTCCACTTGTTCAACTTAACCTGCATTCAGCTTCACACTTTGCTAATGAAACACTGACCAGTTAACATTAAATGATTCATCTGTCCACTTGTCTAAATTGCTGGCTGAATTTTTCAAGCGGAATGCAGCAATTAATTCACCTGCACTAGCTACCCTCAGCTCAGCAGAGACAGGAGTAGTCACCTCAAAATGTGAACACTGATTTTGGCTACTCTGCAAGGCTAAAATAGGACTGTACTCTAATCTCCTACATAGTTTATCTGGCAGAGCATAGTCACAGTCACACATACAAGGCCCTTCATTTTCTGTTTAATATTTCTCAGAAATGTATTGGTGTTTATTATGAAAAATTTTAAGTGGGTGAAAATCGGCACAAAATATTAACTTCTGGGTAAATATTGGGGTTAATATTGGAGGATCGGAGGAAAGAGAGAAAAAGCAACAGAAAAAAGTAAGAGTATTGAAAGTAAAAGCAGTTTAATGCCATGGTTTGCTTCATGAATTGTATATTAACAGTACAAATACATACGTGTGTGTGTATATCTTCTACTACATTAACTTATTTGACAACCTCATATTTACACTTGGACTAAAGTATGAACATAAACATTTCTGCCTAATGTAATGCACTGAATTTTCTTAATATAATCAGTATTTTCATGTACTTGAGTATTCCAAAATTCAGGTGAAAATAGTAACAAAACAGGATTTTTTTTGGTAGAAATCACTAAAAACTGAAAAGGAAGGGCCTTGCACACATAATAGTGCAATTTTTCCAACGGAGTCTCATTTCTTTTATTAAGAGTTACACATTTATCTTCTCCAACTCTAAAATATTCCTGTGAAAGCTTAACTGTTTATATAAGCTATATTTATACATCTTCTGGCAAAATCCTTAGGGCTTTATTGTGACTGGTCTTTGAATAGATGCGTGGTGGGGGAGAAGGGTACATAAATTCTTCTTATGCTTTCTGTATTTTATTTCCTTTCAGAACATACCAAATTAATACAAAGCAAAAGATGAATGGTAGCTAACCCAATTGGTTCTGAGACACTGATAGGACACGTACCTTTTCTCCTTTAAGGCCATCCTCTCCCTTCAACCCTGGCAATCCCTGAAGACCTCTTTCACCCTAAAAAGATATTTTTATTCAATATTTTCTTTCCATTAAAATATAATTCCTATAAATGATGGATATTTAGAAAACCAAAAAGTGCCCATAGGAAAGTTGCTATAGGTCTATTTGTAAGGAAGCTAAAGTGTGCAAAGTTCTCACCTGATTTTTCCCAGGTATCTGTGACTGATTAATATATTAGCAGACCTTTTGTAAGACAGTAGAGGATTACCTGAACTCTTGGAATAGCTCTCTATTTGTTTTGCATTTCCTCAATGTGATAATAGTAGGCAGATTCCAGGCTGACATTTTGTCTTCACCTGACCCAAATTATTCATTTCCAAAATGTGCATTGGAAGGTCACCAGTTTCAATTTCACACCAAGGTAATGGGCAGTAGCGAAGAGGACAGTCGGATATTTTCCTGTGGAAATACTTACGTAATATACTGCTGTAAGCTGCTAATCGAGGTGCCACACATCATGCAGCATGCCTCAACATGAGGTGCTGACTCCACTCATCTCCTACTGGAATCATTAGAGCCCCATCCTGCAAGATGCTGAGCACCCTCAATTCCCATTGAGGTCAATGGGGCGCTAAGCGTCTCACAGAAATTATCTTGCAATATTAGGCCTCAAGTTTCCTTTTAACCCTCAGGGTTCTAATAAATCTCAACTCCCAAACCCCAAATAACCCGCTTATCCCATGGTGTATTTCCCCCCAATACAATATGCATATGCTGTGTTCTATATAAGGCTTGAGCCTTTGCTCATTGAAGTCTATAACAAAGTTCCCATTGATTTTAAGTGATGCAGGATAAGGCTATCAAGGGCAATGAATTAGCCAGCTAACCTAAGATTCTGGAACGAAATCCAGAGGAAAATGAAGCTCAGATTTATGTTCATTTGTGAACTTTTTCTCCAAGGAAATATGGACAATGGTGTGTGTTAATCGTATCCACTGTCAGAATCTAACCATGATAGCACTGCACTAACTGTAAAGATCCATGAACTAGATGCAGTAAGACTCAAATGTACCCACAGGATTTCATTTTTTTCTTTGGTGGTTAATATTGATTTCTCTGCTGATTAATTGGTTATGGCAAAATGCTTTTTACGCATTAAGGCCCCAACCCTGCTAACACTTGCACATGTGCTTTCCTGCACTACTGAAATTAATGTACTATTTGCAATGGGATTGCTCACAGTAGCATAGTTGAGCGTGTGTGAAAGTATTAGCAGGATAGGGGCCTAATTGCACACAGACAAAATGGTTTCCGAACATAAGTAAAGCTGCAACAAGATTGCTAAGGGAGGAAATATGATTCTTTATACCACAGAGAATTGTAAAAGAAAAAGATATCCAAACATGCAGAGGTTAATTTAAAGTGTTGCTCCCGCAGAAATAAAATTCCAAATTACTTTATATAATTGAAGCATTTTCCACAGAACATTTTGTCATGGCTTTTGTTTAAAAAAATGTGTTCTGCTTAAAATTAAAATGCAAAGAGCAAGAAAGAATAGTGCAAAGCTAAAAAGGTCAGCTTCTTTGGCTGGTACAGCTTTTCTAATGATAAATAATTTCTCCTAAATATGAATTGACCTTGTGCAATAATAACTAGATTTCTTTGAGCGTGGAGTATGAACAAAGATTTGCAGCTAGATGAAGCATTTGTTTGCCTGTTGGGCTGAATAATTAACCCCCTCACCACTGGATTATTTGTATTGACTATTATAAAAATGTGACCCTGCCCTGAGGAGTGTATACAGAGGGCAGGAACAGACAAAGTTTTTAGCATTTCTGTAGGAGATTTCTGGAAGGGGAAAGGGGTGCATGAGGTAGATGATATCCCCACCCAGATGCTTCCTTGTGAGCAGAGCCGGCTTTAGGAAGTGCGGGGCCCGATTCGAACAGTTTTGACGGGGCCCCGGCAGGGATGACTGGAAAAAAAAAAAAAAAACACGTAAAAAAACATGTGGGGCTTGTTCTCACCAAGCGGCACTCGTAGTCTTCGGCGGTTTGTCCTTCACTCGCTCCGGGTCTTTGGTGGCACTGAAGGACCTGCTGCCGAAGTGCTGCTGAAGACCCAGAGCGAGTGAAGGACCCGCCGCTGAAGTGCCGCCGAAGACCTGGAGCGCTGCCGGGTGAGTAAAAATTAAAAAGGAGCCTCTAGTCAGGGAAGGGATTCTCGGCCACTTGCCCCCACCCCGGCGGCCCTGCCACTGGGCGCGGGGCCCTCTTAGGCACGGGGCCCGATTCAGGGGAATTGGCCTAAAGCCGGCCCTGCTTGTGAGAGGGAGGGAGGACGGAAAATATAGCAACAGGGTGGGGAGTGGGAAAATGGAAATCACCAAAATAGGTAGTGTAGCTGGAAGATGTGTCACACTAGAGCATTGCAGAGGGCACATGGGTCATAGCAGCTGAGAAGAGAGTGGGGGGACACTTGACTCTGGGAGAGTGGATGGAATGAGGCAGCTAGAAGAGAAGCCAGAGACCTGGGAGCATGGAGGAAGGTTGACAGAATGACACAGGTGAGAAGCCATTGGGGAACACCTGAGCATGGAAGAAGATCACACCAAACAACGGCGGATGAAAAATGCACTGGGACAATGTAATGTGGAAGTGGGTTGGGTGGGTTTCAGGAGCTGGGAGGCAGGTTTGAGTCAGGGGAGGGAGGAACAAAAGGGCAATTGAGGAGATGGGAAATGGGCCAAGGAGAAGTGGTGATCAGGGGTAGGTGGTAGCTGTGGGCAGGATGAAGCCAGGGAGCGAGGTAGGTGGTGTGGGTCAGTTAATGTGATAGAATTGAGGACACAGAGGAATGGGGGTGGGGAAGGCAGATGGGAGCTGTGGAGGAAGGATTGTACCAGCTGAGGTTAGGAGTAGAAGATGGGGAAGCAGCTGGGAATTGAGTGAGTGCTGTAGTTTAGGGCGTGTAATCACATGTTGTTCTCACCTTGCTCTTAACACAGTACATACACTGAAAAGGGTCCAAGTATATCCTCTTCTTGGGGTTTCCTTTATACTAACTTAAATAGCATCAAACAAAACTTCCTGCCAGAACTTGGCTTCTCAAAGGGCTGGTCTGTGCAGGGCTCCCCTCGTCTTCCTTCTAGTTCCTTCTCCCTTGAGAGAGCTCTTGCATAAACCTGGGTTGGAGCACGAAGTGCCCACCTCGTCTGGCAGCCAGCGTGAATCAGCAAGTGAGTCCTTCATCACTAGCTACACAAGATCCTATAGGCCGACGCCCTATTAAGGCCTAGAAGAAAGGGACTGGAGGGAAAAGCAGCTGGGAAACTGAAGGCTGCAATGCATCCCTTTGTTTACATAATGGTTACAAACACAGCTTGACAGCCATAAGTCATGGTGAAGGAGTTAGTTCAAGCTATTTGCCAACCTTAAACAGTATTCACAAAACAGAAGAAAGACTCCAGGACTTCTGAAATCAATCAATGTGAAACAGACCTGTGATCAGTCAAGGATGGTCATCTTGGGGTCCCAAATGCTTGTGATGCACCTTTGAAACATTACAGTCTTCTTGCTTTTCATTATAACATAGTGCAGCAGTTCAGATACCAAACTGCCTATTGAGAACAGGGTTGCAAAACAGCATTGTATAGCTTAAGCTCAAACTTAGCTGAGTGTCAGTCTGGCAAAGACATGCTAGGTTTCTTTCTCTTTAACGAACTAAAATATGCATGAAAAAGGTACTTACTGGCAATCCATCTTTACCAGGAATGCCCTAAAAGAAAACACCCATTTTAGAAAGGTACATAGAACATGTATAAAGTAGAAGAAGAGGGATAAAAACAAGTAACTGCATCTTAATGGCCAGCATTTCATGCTGTGACAAAATATCAAAACAGAATTGGGATCTGTATTGTGTTACCAGGTGCACTATTTTGTATACGTATTTAATTGGGGGCATGTATTTGTGATCAAGGAGAGAGTGAAGTATAAAACACTCTGTTTATCCATAAGCTGCAGCTTACAGGGGATACATAAACCATGCTTCTTGGGAGCTACACAACCTGTCCATCCAACATTTCTCAAAATGCAAGTGCCATCCTTGAGGAGCTTGGTTGACACCTCAGCAGTTGTGTTTTACACCCTTTGGTCCGGAATTGCCATGGCCAGGCACCTTGTAGAACCACTGACGTGCAGAAGACTGCTATTTTGATGTGGTATGATTAAACACCCACTTTGACTACACAGGGTGCATGGCAGTAGAGAATCAGCCCTTCACCTGTGTGTGATAAATGAATATTGGTCTCTCTAGATGATGTGTGTGGCTTCAATAGAGATGTAGTACTCACAGGTTCACCATCTCGCCCAGGTTTTCCTAGAGGCCCAGGGGGTCCTTGAATCCCTGTCTGCATTTCTTCTAGTTCCGACTGTCCTGGTGGTCCTCGCGGCCCTTGCTCTCCCTTTTCACCTCTCTCACCTTTTTGACCCTAATAATGTATAATATACAATAATAGGTTTTTATTATTTTCTTTTTATTATTTTAACATATATTGCCATCATATCTACAGGCCTCAAACCAGTTTAGCACAATGGGGCCCCATGCACTGTACCAACATATATTACAACCAACTCAGGTTGTAAACCTCGTTCTGACTGATATAGATAAATTGATCATTCAACTAAAATGGGATGATTGCCTGGGTACAAGCGGTCATGACCTAATTTCACCAGTTATGTGCAGACAGAATATAGTCCCCAGCCAGCAACATATACATTTGGTGTTTTGAAAAAGCCAACTTCCCACACAAAATTGAGTGGGAGGAAAATTTAAACATAAAAATGTTAATAATGGGCAGCTATTTAAGAATGCTCTGTTAGCCACCCCAAAAAAATCCAACACCCTTGCTTCACCACACACACAGTTCAGCGATCATGAAATAAGGCTTCTTTGATTAAAAAAAAAAAATCAACCTGGTAAGTGAAGTGAAAGCAGCCATTACCACATATACGGAAAAAATTAGGAAGCTGATAGCAAAGAGTACAAACCAGCAGTTAGTAAATACAGACAATTGATAAGGGAGGCTAAAGGCATCAATGACCAGCAGGGTAAAGGACAATATCAAAAGAACATCCCAAGAGGTGGGTCTAGCTTCTATTTTTTAAAAAAGTCATAGCCATGCTCTATCTCCCTCTTAAAAGTGGAATACGAGTTTTAATTTGTCCTCCCCAAAACTGGGAGGATGACATGTACCAAAACAAAACAAAAAAGGCAGAATTCAGTTCCCTAGCTGGGGTTTTCTAGCCTGCAATCTTCCAAGGTTTTAGCCCCACCATCCAGAAGCAGGAAGCCAATAGCTTTCAATATTTGAATTGCCCCCTTCTATGGACAGGAGAATTATTATCTGGCCCCTCTCTGGTCCTGATTGGCTCTAGACTCTGCTTTCTTTAGAGGCCAGGTGAGACTTAAACCAGGACAATTAGTTCCTGTCTTTCTGGCTAATTGGTGGTTAAGGCAATCCAACTGATTACCAGGTGTCAGGAATCTTTGATGCCCTTTTGATTCCCAAAAGAGAGCCAGAATGGAATTCAAACAAACAAAAACAAACACACAAACCAAATGCTGCAGCTCACACAGAAAAATAAAATGCCCTCCACAAGACAAGATGATCTTTCATATTCCATTTATATCACCTTCACTCCCCTAATCACACCACATACAAAACAATGAGTTTTATAGAATATAGAATCCTCTCCTAAAGTATCTACCCCACAAAGCACCAGAACACCCTCTCACAGACAATAAAAACTAGTTTTTTACACACATCAGGAACAAACTAAATGCTACCAGTGGTATTGGTCCAAAACTAGATAAATGGTAAAACTGTCAATCGTGCAATAGAAAAGGCAGAAGTATTCAATAATTATTTTTGTTCTGTATTTGGAAAGAAGCAGGATAATGTAAGCATATCTTTCTGTTCTGTCAACAACTAGGGAGTATGTTAAACAATATCTAGTTAAACTTTTTAAAATCTATAAGACCAGATAACTTGTGTCAAAGAGTATTAAAAGAATTGGCCAAGGAACTCTCTGACCCATTAGTATTGATTTTTAATAGATCTTGGAAGACTAGAGATGTATCACAGAACTAGAAAAGAGCTAATGCCATGCCAATATTGAAAAGGGTAAATGGGAAGACTCAGGAAATTACAGACAGGTTAGCCTGACATCAGTCCTGGACAAAATCATGGAAAGGCTGATATGGGATATAATCAGTAAAGGATTAAAAGATGGTAGCATAATTAATGCCAGTCAATATGATTTTATGGAAAATAAATCCTCTTGGGCAAACTTTATTTTGTTTTTGAATGAGATTACAAATTTTGTTGGTAAATGTAAGTGTATTGACATAAGATTCTTAGATTTCTGTAAGGCTTTTGACTTAGTGCCACATGACATTCTGATAAAAAAAAGTTAATGCTACATAAACGGGGGGAGGGATAGCTTAGTGTTTTGAGCATTGGCCTGCTAAACCCAGGGTTGTGAGTTCAATCCTTGAGGGGGCCACTTAGAGACCAAGGGCAAAATCAGTACTTGGTCCTGCTAGTGAAGGCAGGGGGCTAGACTTGATGACCTTTCAAGGTCCTATCTAGGAGATAGGATATCTCCATTAATTTTTTTTTTTATAAAACCCAATGTTTTATAAAAGCGGCGAACAGCAGAGGCTAACAGAGGGAGTTTGCCTGGGAGTTTGCTTGGGGAGAGCTCACTGAGGCTTTCATCTACAGGTTTCTCTGAGTAGTTCCTGCAACAGTTGAGGAAGCTCTTAAGAGGACGGTGATATGGAAGGTGAGCGATCAGCTGTTGTAACCTGCACAGGTTGTGCCATGTTTGTCTTTCTTCCACAGGACAGAAGCGACTATGTCTGTACAAAGTGCAAGCTGGTCTCCATTTGGAAGAGAAGGTTTGAGGGCTGGAGAAACGAGTATCGACTCTGCGTTGCATAAGGGAAAATGAAGATTTCCTGGACAGACGTCAGGAGATGCTTGTACGGCCACAATGCTCTGAAGATTCAGAGCAGGCGCAGCAGGGACAGAAGGATTGTGAGGAGGTTTGGCAGCATGTAACCTCCAGAAGGAGAAAGAGGAGCATCCATGCACCAATGGAGATACAGGTGAGCAACCGTTTCCATGTTCTGTCTACAGGTACTAATGCGGAGAGTGGACTAGATGACACATCTGAGGGAAGGGAGCAGAAGGAGACTCCACCGATTGGAAGGCAAAAGATGCACTGTCCTAGGGATGGGGGTTCCACGACCACCACTCCCAAGAGGAAGAGGAGGGTGGTGGTGGTTGGGGACTCCCTCCTCAGGGGGACTGAGTCATCTATCTGCCGCCCTGACCGGGAAAACCGAGAGATCTGCTGCTTGCCAGGAGCTAGGATACACGATGTGACGGAGAGACTGCCGAGACTCATCAAGCCCTCGGATCGCTACTCCTTCCTGCTTCTCCATGTGGGCACCAATGATACTGCCAAGAATGACCTTGAGCGGATCACTGCAGACTACGTGGCTCTGGGAAGAAGGATAAAGGAGTTTGAGGCACAAGTGGTGTTCTCGTCCATCCTCCCTGTGCAAGGAAAAGGCTTGGGTAGAGACCGTCGAATCGTTGAAGTCAATGAAGGCTACGCAGGTGGTGTCGGAGAGAAGGCTTTGGATTCTTTGACCATGGGATGGTGTTCCAAGAAGGAGGAGTGCTAGGCAGAGACGGGCTCCACCTAACGAAGAGAGGGAAGAGCATCTTCGCCAGCAGGCTGGCTAACCTAGTGAGGAGGGCTTTAAACTAGGTTCACCGGGGGAAGGAGACCAAAGCCCTGAGGTAAGTGGGGAAATGGGATCCTGGGAGGAAGCACGAGCAGGAGAGCGCAAGAGGGGAGGACTCCTGTCTCATGCTGAGAAAGAGGGACGATCAATGAGTTATCTTAAGTGCCTATACACAAATGCAAGAAGCCTGGGAAACAAGCAGGGAGAACTGGAAATCCTGGCACGGTCAGGGAACTATGATGCGACTGGAATAACAGAGACTTGGTGGGATAACTCACATGACTGGAGTACTGTCATGGATGGATATAAACTGTTCAGGAAGGACAGGCAGGGCAGAAAAGGTGGGGGAGTTGCGTTGTATGTAAGAGAGGAGTATGACTGCTCAGAGCTCCAGTATGAAACTGCAGAAAAACCTGAGAGTCTCTGGATAAAGTTGAGAAGTGTGAGCAACAAGGGTGATGTTGTGGTTGGAGTCTGCTATAGACCACCAGACCAGGGGGATGAGGTGGATGAGGCTTTCTTCCGGCAACTAGCAGAAGTTGCTAGATCGCAGGCCCTGGTTCTCATGGGAGACTTTAATCACCCTGATATCTGCTGGGAGAGCAATACAGCGGTGCACAGACAATCCAGGAAGTTTTTGGAAAGTGTAGGGGACAATTTCCTGGTGCAAGTGCTGGAGGAACCAACTAGGGGCAGAGCTTTTCTTGACCTGCTGCTCACAAACAGGGAAGAATTAGTAGGGGAAGCAAAAGTGGATGGGAACCTGGGAGGCAGTGACCATGAGATGGTCGAGTTCAGGATCCTGACACAAGGAAGAAAGGAAAGCAGCAGAATACGGACCCTGGACTTCAGAAAAGCAGACTTTGACTCCCTCAGGGAACTGATGGGCAGGATCCCCTGGGAGAATAACATGAAGGGCAAAGGGGTCCAGGAGAGCTGGCTGTATTTTAAAGAATCTTTATTGCGGTTGCAGGAACAAACCATCCCGATGTGTAGAAAGAATAGTAAATATGGCAGGCGACCAGCTTGGCTAAACAGTGAAATCCTTGCTGATCTTAAATGCAAAAAAGAAGCTTACAAGAAGTGGAAGATTGGACAAATGACCAGGGAGGAGTATAAAAATATTGCTCAAGCATGCAGGAGTGAAATCAGGAAGGCCAAATCACACTTGGAGTTGCAGCTAGCAAGAGATGTTAAGAGTAAGAAGAAGGGTTTCTTCAGGTATGTTAGCAACAAGAAGAAAGTCAAGGAACGTGTGGGCCCCTTACTAAATGAGGGTGGCAACCTAGTGACCGAGGATGTGGAAAAAGCTAATGTACTCAATGCTTTTTTTGCCTCTGTCTTCACAAACAAGGTCAGCTCCCAGACTGCTGCACTGGGCAGCACAATATGGGGAGAAGGTGACCAGCCCTCTGTGGAGAAAGAAGTGGTTCGGGACTATTTAGAAAAACTGGACGTGCACAAGTCCACGGGGCCGGATGCGCTGCATCCGAGGGTGCTAAAGGAGTTGGCGGATGAGATTGCAGAGCCATTAGCCATTATTTTTGAAAACTCATGGTGATTGGGGGAGGTCCCGGATGACTGGAAAAAGGCTAATGTAGTGCCCATCTTTAAAAAAGGGAAGAAGGAGGATCCGGGGAACTACAGGCCAGTCAGCCTCACCTCAGTCCCTGGAAAAATCATGGAGCAGGTCCTCAAGGAATCATTTATGAAACACTTAGAGGAGAGGAAAGTGATCAGGAACAGTCAGCATGGATTCACCAAGGGGAAGTCATGCCTGACTAACCTAATTGCCTTCTATGAGGAGATAACTGGCTCTGTGGATGAGGGGAAAGCAGTGGATGTGTTATTCCTTGACTTTAGCAAAGCTTTTGATACGGTCTCGCACAGTATTCTTGCCGCCAAGTTAAAGAAGTATGGGCTGGATGAATGGACTATAAGGTGGATAGAAAGCTGGCTAGATCGTCGGGCTCAACAGGTAGTGATCAATGGCTCCATGTCTAGTTGGCAGCCAGTTTAAAGCGGAGTGCCCAAGGGTCAGTCCTGGGGCCGGTTTTGTTTAATATCTTTATTAATGATCTGGAGGATGGTGTGGACTGCACTCTCAGCAAGTTTGCAGATGACACTAAAGTAGGAGGCGTGGTAGATACACTAGAGGGTAGGGATCGGATACAGAGGGACCTAGACAAATTAGAGGATTGGGCCAAAAAAAAACCTGATGAGGTTCAACAAGGACAAATGCAGAGTCCTGCACTTAGGACGGAAGAATCCCATGCACTGCTACAGACTAGGGACCGAATGGCTAGGTAGCAGTTCTGCAGAAAAGGACCTAGGGGTCACCATGGACGAGAAGCTGGATATGAGTCAACAGTGTGCTCTTGTTGCCAAGAAGGCTAACGGCATTTTGGGCTGTATAAGTAGGGGCATTGCCAGCAGATCGAGGAACGTGATCGCTCCCTTTTATTCGACATTGGTGAGGCCTCATCTGGAATACTGTGTCCAGTTTTGGGCCCCACACTACAAGAAGGATGTGGAAAAATTGGAAAGAGTCCAGCGGAGGGCAACAAAAATGATTAGGGGTCTGGAGCACATGACTTATGAGGAGAGGCTGAGGGAACTGGGATTGTTTAGTCTCCAGAAGAAAAGAATGAGGGGGGATTTGATAGCAGCCTTCAACTACCTAAAGGGGAGTTCCAAAGAGGATGGAGCTCGGCTGTTCTCAGTGGTGGCAGATGACAGAACAAGGAGCAATGGTCTCAAGTTGCAGTGGGGGAGGTCCAGGTTGGATATTAGGAAACACTATTTCACTAGGAGGGTGGTGAAACACTGGAATGCGTTACCTAGGGAGGTGGTGGAGTCTCCTTCCTTGGAGGTTTTTAAGGCCCGGCTTGACAAAGCCCTGGCTGGGATGATTTAGTTGGGAATTGGTCCTGCTTTGAGCAGGGGGTTGGACTAGATGACCTCTTGAGGTCCCTTCCAACCCTGATATTCTATGATTCTATGATTCTAATGTAGCCCACATTAAATCAATTAAAAACTGGTTAACTGATAGACTGCAAAAATAATTGTAAATATGGAATTGCCATCCAAGGAAAGCCCTTCTAGTTGGATCCTGCAGGGATCTGTTCTCAGCCCAGTGCTGTTCAATATCTTTCTCAATGCTCTAGAAGAAAATATAATCTCATTAGTAGTAAAATTTGCAGATAACACAAAAATTGGTGGAGTGGTAAATAACGGTGGAGACAGATCAGTTAGATAGGCTGACCTGGATGGCTTGTTGGAACATCATGTGTTCTAAAACAGCCAAATTAAAGGTTATACATCTAGGAACTAAAAATGTAGGTCAGTTTTATAAAATGAGGGACTGTGTCCTGAAAAGGACTTAGGCAGGGATGGTACATAAAAGATGAACGTGAGCTTCCAGTGTGATGGTGTAGCTAAAAGGGTGAACACAATCCTCGGATCTATAAGCAGGGGAATATCAATTAGAAGTAGGGAGATGGTATTACCTCTGAATGCAGCATTAGTGAGACCATTACTGGAATCCTGGGTCCAGTTCTGGTGTTCACACATAAAAAAGGATGTTTAAAAATGGGAAAGAGCAAACAAAGGCTACAAGAATTACCTGCAGTCTGGAAAAGAAGCATTACAGGGAGAGACTTAAGAAGCTTCATCACATTTTTTCAAATCAAGAAAGGATATAGTTTTTAAAAGATATACTACACATTATGGACTTGCTGCAGAGATTATGGGGAGTGACTAGTGGTATGCAAGAGGTCAGACACAATTATCCCTTCTGGCCCTAAAGTCTATGAATTACAAGTTGTACATACTGTTCGAGTGATAGGAAGTGAATGTTTTAGAGGAATTATATTTGTAAGTTCTGAAATAAATTCTAAACCTTATGCAAATCCACGTACCTAACTTGCATGGCCTATCATAAAGCTACTCTTTCACCATTCATTATAATCTGTCACAACAAGCACTGGGACTGACATGAAGAGCACGTAAAAGCATAAAAGCCAATGGTTAAGGCTACAGAGTAGCAGCCGTGTTAGTCTGTATCCGCAAAAAGAACAGGAGTACTTGTGGCACCTTAGAGACTAACAAATGTATTTGAGCATAAGCTTTCGTGGGCTACAGCTCACTTCTTCGGATGCATAGAATGGAACATATATTGAGGATATATATATACACATACAGAAAGCATGAAAAGGTGGGAGTTGTCTTACCAACTCTGAGAAGTGAGCAGCGAAACTGCTGACAACTCCCACCTTTTCATGCTCTCTGTATGTGTATATATATCTCCTCAATATATGTTCCATTCTATGCATCCGACGAAGTTGGCTGTAGCCCACGAAAGCTTATGCTCAAATAAATTTGTTAGTCTCTAAGGTGCCACAAGTACTCCTGTTCCTTTTAATGGTTAATGCTATGTTTATGTCACGGAGGTCATGGAAGTCATGGAATCCCTGACTTCCAGAAACCTCCCTGACATTCTGTGCTTCAGACCCAGGGACAGCAGGACTCTGGAGCTGGCAGCCTGCGGGGCCCTGGCAGGGTTCCAGCAACAGGCAACAGCCTCGCACAGGGGAGGGGGAACGCCTTGGGTGAGCGGCTGGGGGTGTCACAGAGAGGTCACGGCTTTGGAGAACTTTTGTTTATTGCCTGAGACCTGTCTATGAGTTTTACTAAAAATAACCATGACAAAATCTTAGCCTTAGCAATGGTACATGTCCAATTGAAACACACAATATCAAGTAACTTCAAAATTAAACTTCCACTCTGAATGTTTTGCTGGCAGCTGAGATCAGCATTGATGTACTGCAATTTCAAACCATGACAGAACAAAGTAAGAATGAAGCAGAGAACTTAAAGTTGGAGATACAAAGGTAAGTTCAAGGAAAGGATCAATACTAATCTAGTGGGTAAAGGTCTGGTGATTAATAAAGCTACTAATGATATATGAATATTTGGCAGTATGTCGAAGAGGAGGACTTGCAGGTATCCAGCTATACATGTCAACTAGAGGATGAAATATCCTTCTGATTCATGACATTTTAGGCTAAGAGCTCCCAATTTGATTTCCAGCTTTCCATGATATTTGGAGCAACATAATTGCATACAAATCAAGCAGGCACAAGGCCTTGTGTGAGCACTGGGTGTAATATGTTCATTCCTCCCCACCATGTGGGACCAACCTATTAGCCAAAATGGTCAGGGATGCAACCCCATGCTCTGGAAGTCCCTAGCCTCTGATTGCCAGAAGCTGAGAGTGGATGACAGGGGATGGGCCTCAATAATTGCACTGTTCTGTTTATTCTGTCTGAAGTACTTGGCATTGGCCACTGTTGGAAGACCGGATACTGGGCTAGTTGGACCACTGGTCTGGTGTTCTTATGTTCTAACACTGTGCTTTTTTATCAAAGTACCCAGGGCCATACCCAGCTACCACTACTATTTAAAATCTATTTCAAGAGGTTTTGTTTTAACTACTGAGGGAGGGCGGTATTGTTGATTCAGTTCTAGAGACGAGCCACAGATACAAATTTCAGAACTGAACTGCTCCAAAATTCAAGGAGTTTGGGTTCAACTGCTCTAGCCAGCTGATAAAGAAGGAGCCCTGGTGTATGTTGTGTAGCATACCAAACAGATTTAAAGTTACATAACATGCACCAGGGGCTTTACTTTAAGAATAAAGTAGCCCCCTAGTCTGCAAAGCTGTCTCTACAAGTTAGTTCAAGATGGCTGTTATAAAATGAACAACAGACTCCAGGCTCTCACTTTGAGGATTTATAGGGGTTCTTTTCCTTCTTCATTGCTTCTTTAAATAAAGTAAAAGTAGTCCACATCAAAAGTACATGTTTGCTCTGTCTATGGCTGAGTCTGAACTGGAAAGTTTGGATCTAGATTTGAACTGCCCAACAGTCCAAGTGGGTTTGGATACAATGTTGCCATGAGATGCCATACCTGCTTAAGTATACAAATAACTGATCACCATAAACATTAGTAAGCTGGAAAGGATAAAGGTGCTAATTCAGGAAAGCATTTAATGATACGCATAAGTGCTTTCCTGAATCAGAACCACAATGAGGAGCTACATAGTAAGCTACCTATACTAACCTTTTCTCTGCTCACTCCTTGCAAAACAATAGCACCAGAACCAGCTTCTGGTTTTAGTATTTCCTGGGCTACCGTAGTGGCGTCACTTTCATGTTGATCATTTCCTGCACTGGTTGAACCTAAATAAAATAAAATAGAGAAAACACACTAGAAGACATTTATCAGGGAAGAGAGCAAACATATAGTAAGGCAAAAGAGAAAATAATTGGTATTTGGCAAAAAAATACACAAACAGAAGATGAAAGTGGGAAAGAAGGGAAACCCCCAAAACGCAAGGCAAAAATAAAATCTTTCTGTAATAGAGAAGGATGGAGTTAAATAAAAACACAGTTATTTTAAAAACTTTGAAAGATAGTTAGGGGGATTTAAAAAAAAAAGTACAAAAAGAGAGAAGATAGGTACAAAAGAGGGGATGTACTGTAGGAATGGGTGAGATAAGGAGAATGCATTGATTGATCTTCTTGCTTCAACCCTTTGCCTTCCCACTGCCTAACTTTCAACTGTGCAGATTTAAAATTGAGGGATGTACCCTGCAAGGTTTGTTTCAGGAGCCATTGGCTTAAGTGTAATCCTCTGTCTTAGGGTACGTCTACACTACGAAATTAGGTCGAATTTATAGAAGCCGGTTTTATAGAAATCGGTTGTATACAGCCGATTGTGTGTGTCCCCACATAAAATGCTCTAAGTGCATGAAGTCGGCGGACTGCGTCCACAGTACCGAGGCTAGCGTCGACTTCCGGAGCGTTGCACTATGGGTAGCTATCCCACAGTTCCCGCAGTCTCTGCTGCCCATTGGAATTCTGGGTTGAGATCTCAATGCCCGAATGATGCAAAACAGTGTCGCGGGGGGTTCTGGGTACATGTCGTCAGGCACCTCCCCCTCCGTCAGAGCAACGGCAGACAATCGATTCGCACCTTTTTACCTGGGTTACCTGTGCAGACAACATACCACTCCAAGCATGGAGCCCGCTCAGCTCAGCTCACCGTCACCATATGTCATCTGGGTGCCGGCAGACATGGTACTGCATTGTTACACAGCAGCAGCTAATTGCCTTTTGGCAGTAGACAGTGCAGTATGACTGGTAGCCTTCATCGGCGATCTGGGTGCTGGCAGACGTGGGGCTGGCAGACGTGGGGCTGCATTGCACACAGCAGCAGCCCCTTGCCTTTTGGTAGAAGATGGTATATTACAACTGGTATCTGTCGTCATCGTACTGCAGTGGCTGTCAATCATGGGCACCTGGGCAGTCTCGACGATGATGGCTATCAGTCGTAGTATGCTATTTTCTGCCAAGCGCCCAGTATTTTCTGCCAAGCACCCAGAAGATGCCGAGGGCTATCAGTCATGCTGCACCGTCGTCTGCCAGCTTCAGATGTAAAAAATAGATTTGTTCTGTATTCATTTGCTTCCCCCTCCCTCCGTGAAATCAACGGCCTGCTAAACCCAGGGTTTTGAGTTCAATCTTTGGGGGGGCCATTCTGTGTGACAGTTGTTTGTGTTTCTCCCTGATGCTAAGCCACCTTTGTTGATTTTAATTCCCTGTACCTGTACGCCATGTCGTCACTCGCCCCTTCCTCCCTCTCTCCCTCCGTCCGTCAGATACTAGTTTCGCGCCTTTTTTCAGACCAGACGCCATAGCACTGGGATCATGGAGCCCGCTCAGATCACTGCGGCAATTATGAGCACTATGAACACCACGCGCATTGTCCTGGAGTATATGCAGAGCCAGGACATGCCAAAGCAAAACCAGGACCAGCCGAGGAGGCGATTGCAGCGCGGCGACGAGAGTGATGAGGAAATTGATATGGACATAGACCTCTCACAAAGTACAGGCCCCAGCAATGTGGAAATCATGGTGTTACTGGGGCAGGTTCATGCCGTGGAATGCCGATTCTGGGCCCGGGAAACAAGCACAGACTGGTGGGACCGCATCGTGTTGCAGGTGTGGGATGATTCCCAGTGGCTGCGAAACTTTCGCATGCGTAAGGGCACTTTCATGGAACTTTGTGACTTGCTTTCCTCTGCCCTGAAGTGCCAGAATACCAGGATGAGAGCAGCCCTCACAGTTGAGAAGCGAGTGGCGATAGCCCTGTGGAAGCTTGCAACGCCAGACAGCTACCGGTCAGTCGGGAATCAATTTGGAGTGGGCAAATCTACTGTGGGGGCTGCTGTGATCCAAGTTGCCAGGGCAATCAAAGACCTGGTGATATCAAGGGTAGTGACTCTGGGAAACGTGCAGGCCATAGTGGATGGCTTTGCTGCAATGGGATTCCCAAACTGTGGTGGGGCGATAGACAGAACCCATATCCCTATCTTGGCACCGGAGCACCAAGCCACCGAGTACATAAACCGCAAGGGGTACTTTTCAATGCTGCTGCAAGCCCTGGTGGATCACAAGGGACGTTTCACCAACATCAACGTGGGATGGCCGGGAAAGGTACATGATGCTCGCGTCTTCAGGCACTCTGGTCTGTTTTGAAAGCTGGAGGAAGGGACTTTCTTCCCGGACCAGAAAATAACCATTGGGGATGTTGAAATGCCTATAGTTATCCTTGGGGACCCAGCCTACCCCTTAATGCCATGGCTCATGAAACCATACACAGGCAGCCTGGACAGTATTCAGGACCTGTTCAACTACAGGCTGAGCAAGTGCCGAATGGTGGTGGAATGTGCATTTGGACCTTTAAAAGCGCGCTGGCGCAGCTTACTGACTCGCTCAGACCTCAGCTACAAGAATATCCCCATTGTTATTGCTGCTTGCTGTGCGCTCCACAATATCTGTGAGAGTAAGGGGGAGACATTTATGGCGGGGTGGTAGGTTGAGGCACATCACCTGGCCGCTGATTACACGCAGCCAGACACCAGGGCGGTTAGAAGAGCACAGGAGGGCGCGGTGCGCATCAGAGAAGCTTTGAAAACGAGTTTTGTGACTGGCCAGGCTACGGTGTGAAACTTCTGTTTGTTTCTCCTTGATGAACCCTCTGCCCCACCCCCCACCCGGTTCACTCTACTTCCCTGTAAACCAACCACCCCACCCTTCCCTCCCCCTTTGAGCACCGCTTGCAGAGGCAATAAAGTCATTGTTACTTCACATTCATGCATTCTTTATTAATTCATCACACAACTAGGGGGATAATTGCCAAGGTAGCCCGGGATGGGTGAGGGAGGAAGGAAGGAAAAGGACACACTGCAGTTTAAAACTTTAACTCTTATTGAAGGCCAGCCTTCTGAGGGGGGGTTGACATTACCATATCCGAGGTTGAAGCCAAACTCAAACAGCTTAATGGGACTAAATCGGGCGGACCGGATGATCTTCATCCGAGAATATTAAAGGAACTGGCGCGAGAAATTGCAAGCCCGTTAGCGATCATTTTTAATGAATCTGTAAACTCAGGGGTGGTACCGTTTGACTGGAGAATAGCTAATGTGGTTCCTATTTTCAAGAAGGGGAAAAAAAGTGACCCTGGTAACTACAGGCCTGTTAGTTTAACATCTGTAATATGCAAGGTCTTGGAAAAAATTTTGAAGGAGAAAGTAGTTAAGGACCTTGAGGACAATGCCAATTGGGACAAATTACAACACGGTTTTACGAAAGGTAGATCGTGCCAAACCAATCTGATCTCCTTCTTTGAGAAGGTAACAGATTATTTAGATAAAGGAAATGCGGTGGATCTAATATACCTCGATTTCAGTAAAGCGTTTGATACAGTACCGCATGAGGAATTATTGGTTAAATTGGAAAAGATGGGGATCGATATGAAAATCCAGAGATGGATAAAGAACTGGTTAAAGGGGAGACTGCAGCAGGTCGTACTGAAAGGTAAACTGTCAGGTTGGAGGGAGGTTACCAGTGGAGTTCCTCAAGGTTCGGTTTTGGGTCCGATTTTATTTAATCTATTCATTACTGACCTCGGAACCAAATGTAGGAGTGGGCTGATAAAGTTTGCGGACGACACAAAGTTGGGAGGTATTGCCAATTCGGAGAAGGATCGGGATATCCTGCAGGGAGATTTGGATGACCTTGTAAACTGGAGTAATAGTAATAGGATGAAATTTAATAGTGAGAAGTGTAAGGTTATGCATTTAGGGATAAATAACAAGAATTTTATTTATAAGCTAGGGAAACATCGGTTGGAAGTAACGGAAGAGGAGAAGGACCTCGGAGTCCTGGTGGACCGCAGGATGACTATGAGTCGCCAATGTGACGTGGCCGTGAAAAAAGCTAATTTGGTCTTGGGATGCTTTAGGCGAGGTATTTCTAGTAGGGATAAGGAGGTGCTGGTTCCGTTATACAAGGCACTGGTGAGACCTCATTTGGAGTACTGTGTGCAGTTCTGGTCTCCCATGTTTAAAAAGGATGAAATCAAACTGGAACGGGTACAGAGGAGGGCCACTAGGATGATCCGAGGAATGGAAAATCTGTCATATGAAAGGAGACTCGAGGAGCTTTGTTTGATTACCTTAACCAAAAGAAGGCTGATTAAGCTTGATAAGTTTATGGAGGGGATGGTTTGATGGGATAAAGTGATTTTAGTCAATAGGTCAATAACGTGCCATCGCTGGTAATTAGCAACAATGGTCAATGATGGGATATTAAAAGTTACTACATAGAACTTTTTCCAGAGGGTCTGTCTAGAGAATCTTGCCCGCATGCTCGGGGTTCTGCTGATCGCCATATTTGGGGTCGGGAAGGAATTTTCCTCCAGGGTAGATTGGCAGAGGCCCTGGAGGTTTTTTGCCTTCCTCTGCAGCATGGGGCAGGGGTCGCTTGCTGGAGAATTCTCAGCGATTTGAAGTCTTTAAATCACGATTTGGGGACTTCAACAGCTGAGTCAAGGGAGAGAATTCTTCCAGGAGTGGGTGGGTCGGCTTTTGTGGCCCGCATCATGCGGGAGGTCAGACTAGATGATCATAATGGTCCCTTCTGACCTTAGAGTCTATGAATCTATGAATCTATGATGCTCGGGCAATCATCTGGGGTGGAGTGACTGGGTGGCCGGAGGCCCCCCCACCGTGTTTTTGGGTGTCTGGGTGAGGAGGCTATGGAACTTGGGGAGGAGGGCTGTTGGTTACACAGGGGCTGTAGCGGCGGTCTCTGCTCCTGCTGCCTTTCCTACAGCTCAACCATACGCTGGAGCATATCAGTTTGATGCTCCAGCAGCCGGAGCATCGACTCTTGCCTTCTGTCTGCAAGCTGACGCCACCTATCATCTTCAGCCCGCCACTTGCTCTGTTCATCCTGCGCTTCAGCCCGCCACCTCTCCTCTCGTTCATACTGTGCTTTTCTGTAGTCTGACATTGACTGCCTCCACGCATTCTGCTGTGCTCTTTCAGCGTGGGAGGACATCTGGAGCTCTGTGAACATGTCATCCCGAGTCCGCTGTTTTCTCCTTCTAATCTTCACTAGCCTCTGTGAAGGAGAAACATTTGCAGCTGGTGGAGGACAAGGGAGAGGTGGTTAAAAAAGACACATTTTAGAGAACAATGGGTACACTCTTTCACGTTAAATTTTGCTGTTCACATTACACAGCACATGTGCTTTCGTTACAAGGTCGCATTTTTCCTCTTATATTGAGGGCCTGCCGGTTTGGTGTGAGAGATCACTCACGCAGTGCCAGGCAACAGATTTCGGCTTGCAGGCAGCCATGGTAAGCCACAGTCTTTTGGCTTTTTTAACCTTCTTAACATGTGGGAATGGTTTCAAACAGTAGCGCCCTCATTTCCCATACCAAGCACCCATTGGGTTGGCCATTTAAAATGGGTTTGCAATGTAAAAGGAGGGGCTGGGGTTTCCGGGTTAACATGCAGCACAAACCCAACTACCCTCCGCACACACACACCCAATTATCGGGGATGATCACTTCACGCCTCCCCCCCACCGCGTGGCTAACAGCGGGGAACATTTCTGTTCAGCCGAGCAGGAACGGGCACCTCTGAATGTCCCCTTAATAAAATCACCCCATTTCAACCAGGTGACTGTGAATGATATCACTCTCTGGAGGATAACAAAGAGCGATAAGGAATGGATGTTGTCTGCATGCCAGCAAACACCGGGACCATACGCTGCCATGTTTTGTTATGCAATGATTCCAGACTACGTGCTACTGGCCTAGCGTGGTAAAGTGTCCTACCATGGCGGACGGGATAAGGCAGCCCTCCCCAAAAACCTTTTGCAAAGGCTTTGGGAGTACGTCAAGGAGAGCTTTCTGGAGATGTCCCTGGAGGATTTCCGCTCCATCCCCATACACGTTAACAGACTTTTCCAGTAGCTGTACTGGCTGCGATTGCCAGGGCAAATTAATCATTAATCATTAAACACACTTGCTTTTAAACCATGTGTAATATTTACAAAGGTACACTCACCAGAGGTCCCCTGTGTGCCTTCAGGGTCTGGGAGCACGCCTTGGGTGAGTTCGGGGGTTACTGGCTCCAGGTGCAGGGTGATAAACATATCCTGGCTGTTGGGGAAACCGGTTTCTCCGCTTCCTTGCTGCTGTGAGCTATCTATATTATCTTCATCCTCATCTTCCTCGTACCCCGAACCCTCTTCCCTGTGTGTTTCTCCAGTGACGGAGTCATAGCACACGGTTGGGGTAGTGGTGGCTGCACCCCCTAGCATGGCATGCAGCTCCGCGTAGAAGTGGCATGTTTACGGCTCTGCCCCGGACCTTCCGTTTGCCTCTCTGGCTTTGTGGTAGGCTTGCCTTAGCTCCTTAATTTTCACGTGGCACTGCTGTGCGTCTCTGTTATGGCCTCTGTCCTTCATGGCCTTGGAGACCTTTTCTAATATTTTGCCATTTCGTTTACTGCTACGGAGTTCAGCTAGCACTGATTCATCTCCCCATATGGCGAGCAGATCCCATACCTCCCGTTCGGTCCATGCTGGAGCTCTTTTGCGATCCTGGGACTCCATCACGGTTACCTGTGCTGATGAGCTCTGCGTGGTCACCTGTGCTCTCCATGCTGGGCAAACAGGAAATGAAATTCAAACGTTCGCGGGGCTTTTCCTGTCTACCTGGTCAGTGCATCTGAGTTGAGAGTGCTGTCCAGAGCGGTCACAATGACGCACTGTGGGATAGCTCCCGGAGGACAATAACATCGAATTCCGTCCACACTACCCCAATTCCGACCCGCTAAGGCCGATTTTATCGCTAATCCCCTCGTCGGAGGTGGAGTAAAGAAACCGGTTTAAAGGGCCCCTTAAGTCGAAAGAAAGGGCTTCGTCGTGTGAACGTGTCCAGGCTTAATTCGATTTAACGCTGCTAAAGTCGACCTAAACTCGTAGTGTAGACCAGGCCTAAGAGTGAGGTAATTGGTTATGCAGTCTCCTCTTTGTCCTTACACCTATTGCTGATTCCTGCTCTAGTAATATGGTTGTGTGCTGCAGTTTTTTCACTATTGGAGAATTGGGTTCTTCTGTGCTTTGTGCCCTGCTTAGCACTTTGTACCTGGCACTTGCACATGAAATGCTCCAGACCTGCACTACATAGGATCAAGTACTCTATACACATTGGGAAAACGGTGCCTCACATTTTAGATTTTTTATCCCTCACAGTTTCTCACCTTTCATCATCATGACCATCCAATGAATGACAGTTAAGTGACCCTGTTGCTAAGATAGTAGGCTGGAGCTCAAGAGATCTGGGTTCAATTCTTGGCCCTGTCACAGACTTCTTGTTTGACCTTGACCAAGTCACTTCGGGCCAGATTTTTAAAGGAATTTAGGTGCCTTAAGAGGCAATTTGGGACAAAGTTTGATTTTCAAAAGTGCCTAGACAATTAACTCCCACTGAAATCAACATAAGTTTAGGTGCCTACGTACTTCTGAAAATCCCACTAGGCACCTCTCTGTGCCTAAAGACCTTTGAGAATCTGGCCCTTAATCTCTCTGTGCCTGTTTCTCCACTGTAAATTGGGGATAATACTCCCCACCTCACAGGGTATGGCAAAGATACATTTGTCTGTGTGGTGCTCAGACATTACTGTGATGGATAACAGTGTTGTTAAGTATGCAGAATTCACTATCATAAGAGATCACAGAATTAAATACTGGAGCTAAATTTTTAAAAGGGGCTGGACAATTTTAGAACCAATAACATTTATATTTATACATTCTAAGATGGGGTAATGATACTTCACGTTCCCAGGTATCAGCTGATCTAAGCAGAAGTTAGAGAAGTAAACATCCTTCCTACATATAGTACTGCACAGTTGACCAGGTACACTACTGCAGGACACCAGAACTGGTGGGTATGCATGTCCGCTGGCTTGCATTACTGTCCACTGAGATTCATACAGACCAAGAATTTATTTTAATTCTTTGTTTTATCTGTTTTTCCTCTCAAATAAACTATAGTTTAGTTAAATGCAGCTATGATTGGGACTCATCTTTGTTGAGAGAGGTATGCCTGCTCTTTGTACATCTAAGAACTAAGGATCTTTTTTGCCCAAGGTGTGGTTAAATGATTTGTGAGCCCCATGGTTACCAAAAAGGGGCACAGGAGGGGTTGTAGTCTCTACCTATAACCACTGTTACAATGGATCAATTTGAAAAATTCAAAGTGCAACTGTTTGGTGAAAAATGTATTTTACCCTGCAGTAGGCTCATGACGTTCAGTACTGATGAGATGCCCATCATAATAAACAGAATATCTAAGATATTTAAAATGATTATGTATATTTCAGGTAGCATCCAAAATTTGCCACATGCTTTCTATACAGAGAAAATATAGGCCCGGCCGTGAAGAGCATAGAAGTAAAAAAGGGTAATATGATAGTGCCTTGTTCTTTGATTGTAGGTAGTTCAGGTGTTTCATCTAATATATGATGTCCTGAGAAATCCATTTCTTCTGATTGAGCTGATACAGTTGGAGGTGCTCCTACAGGTCCAGCTGTTGTTTCCTCGGGCTAAAAAAAATAAATTCCCAAACAATTGCTTAGCAAGAAAGTAAAGCAAACATGTTTGATCGTTATTCCTGAGAAAAGTCTTACCATATAAAATGAATCAATAGGTTTGTTCTACTTCAGAGCATAAACAAACTGGTTATATTTATGAATTTCAACTAGAGTCTTGATTTTCTTCCAAATAGCACTTTTTTATGCACTTGTTCCTAATAATGCCTAATTCTTTTGAATGTGTTTTCTGTTACTGCTAAAAGGTAGGTACCAATAAAATTAACATTTACTAACAAGTAGTATTTGCATTACATTACAATAAAGGTTTTTCTCTTTAACTGCTGTTCTTTCTTAAATACCTCATTTCTGTTTGGCAGGAACCATCTCTCTAATTTATAGCCAAATGATTTTAATATGAATTTCATACAATATGTATAAAAGTTTCAACTAAGTTCTCCTGAAAGGCTAGCAGACAGATCTGAAATCCAGATCCTCTGGGCCTGGTAAGACACATTTGGCACCATTCTGGAGAGGGCACAGGCGGCATTAAGCCACCATTGTGGCTTCTTGGTCCTGGAGCTGGCCAGTGCCAGCCCTATCCACAGAGCTGGCAGTCTGCTCTGTCTTCTGCTGGCTGCCCATAGGCCATAGTGGCAATTTCAGCAGCCTGGGATTGGCTAGGTGTAGGAGCACACCTGTCCCACCACATACACTCAGGGCTTGTCTATACAAACAGTTAGTTTGTGGCAAGCTGGGGTGTAAATCTACTTTGCCATGCACTGTCTGTGTGGACCCTGCTGACGTGACTAAAATTTCCTTAGTGCACTTTAAACTATACACTTTATAATGGGAGTAGACCAAAGGGCATTATAGACCTTTAGTGCATGGCAACAAGGTCCACGTGGACAGTTTGGCATGGCATGTTAGTATGAGGTAGAGTTACATCCCAGCTTGCCATGCACTAACTGTTCATATAGACTATCCCTCAGAGGCTCGAGACAGAGCTGGCTTTGTGCCACCAGAGGATTGCCCTACTCAGTCCTCCTCTGGCCAATTAAGCCAGGTTTAAATGTGATTTGTGTTGCCATAGCAACATGGAGCACATGTAGTGGGCCAAAGAATCTGGCAGAGATGCACATAATGGTAATAAGGAATTTTAACATATTTTGCTATACCTGTAAAAGAATGGAATTATACCTAGAACATCTTTAGCCTGATAGTATCCTTCTGTTTTTATGTATATACAAGAGGGAAACCCTTTCAAAGCAGTTGGCTGGGTTTAATAAAACACTAGCAGGGCTGGCTCCAGGCACCAGCTGAGCAAGCAGGTGCTTGGGGCGGCCAAGTGGAAGGGGCGGCACGTTGGGCTCTTCGGCGGCAATTCGGCAGCGGGTTCCTCGGTCCCTCTCAGAGGGAAGGACCTGCCGCCGAATTGCCACCAAAGAAGAAAGCGACGCGGTGGAGCTGCCGATGATCGCGATCGTGGCTTTTTTTCTTTTTTTTCTGCCGCTTGGGGCGGCAAAAACCCTGGAGCCGACCCTGAACACTAGAAATAAGGTTTAAGGCCCTTATTCAGGAAAGCATCCCTATTCAAGACAGCACTTAAGCGTGTGCTCAGATCTCATTGAAATCAATGGAAACTAAGCACATGCTTCAAGTTCAACATCCACTTACATGCTGTCCTCATTTTAAAAGGAAGGACAGTGACAGCACAGAGGGGAGGACTGAATACTAAGCTCTTGGGGGCAGGGACTGTCTTTTTGTTCTATGTTTGTACAGCACCTAGCACGTAGGTACCCTAGTCCCCATTGTGCAATCACAATACAAGTCACAATTATAATTGGTGGGTGCAGATTCCTGCTATTTCCAGATTTGAGTCTTGCTACTGGTCATAAAAAAATAAGATAAAATAGCTATTGAAGGCATCATGGCTTCACTTCAGTTACTTGTAAAGCTCTGAGGAAACATAGGGTATGTCTATACTGCAATTAAAAACCTGCGGCTGGCCTGTGCCAGTTGACTCAGGCTTGCAGGGCTCGGGCTAAGGGGCTGTTTAACTGCAGTGTAGATGTTCGGGCTTGGGCTGGAGCCTGGACTCTGGGACCGTGTATAGTGGGAGGGTCCCAGAGCCCGAATGTCTACAGTGCAGTTAAACAGCCCCTTAGCCCAAGTCAGCCGGCATGGGCCAGCCACAGGTGTCTAATTGCAGTGTAGACAGACCCATATTTGTTTTAGGAAGTCAATTCTGACTTGCAATTTCTTTCAAAGCTTAAAGAACAAAGAATACCAGAAGTCTTGTTCAGTGTGGGCCAGATCCAACTCCCAATGAAGTCAACAGGTGTCTTTCCATTGATTAGACTGGATTTCAAATACCTTTGCTCTAACAGATTACATATATTTGTGTTCGCTCCTTATCTTCTCTTTTCCTTTATTTTTGTATACCTTTTTTATGATATTCCCTACAAGCATACTCCAACTATTCATTGGAGCCAACAGCTTAATGTACCCTTAAATGTAATCGGTTGATCTGAATTATAATAAACCTAGAGCATTAAGCTTTGCCATGTTTTAACATGCAGTACTGGACTTTGTGTATATAAATCCTTTAATAAGGTTGGATCTTGATGCCTATGCCTCCTGCAAAAGGAGCAGATATTTTTTCCTCTAAATACAGTCTCCAGTGACTTTCCTCTTCTGCTTCTGTATAACCAATACTACATAAAAACAACAGATAGAAAAGAATAATCCCTGGCTTTGTTCAATTATTGGTATCAAATGTTTTACATTAATGTGAAGATAAATTAAACAGAGGAAAGATTTACTTTTACTAATATTAAATAATGGATAACCTTGAATAAAAGGAAAATAAAGTGATCTTGATAATCCCACCCCAAAATCTGACTTCCTTCCCTAGAAAGATAATGGGGAAAATACTGAGGGGAAAAAAAATGGCTATACATGCAAAAGAGAATAGAACAATGAGCAATAAGCAGCACACTGCATGTTAATAAAAATAAAATCATGCCACATAAATTTGATTACTTGATAGAATTACAAGGATTAGTAGATAAAGAAAACAGTAAACCAAATATACTATGATTGGATTTTAGCAAAGCATTTAACAGTGCCCCATGAAATCTCTCAAAATTAATCCACACTGGTTTGGACAGGAGCATTGTCAAGTAAAAAGAAAACTGGCTGAAGACCTGTATGCAAAAGGTTAATGATAAAGAGCAATATACTAAGCTGGGAGGAGGTGTATGGTGTGGGTCACAGGGATCTGTGTTAGAATCATAGGGCTGGAGTATTCCCTTTGCATACATGCACTCTACCCCAGCACAGGGAGGATGGATGGCTTTTTTGGGGTGCACATTGATGGAACAGAAGGCAACCCCTCTGCAAGTGTTCTGTGGGGATATGAAGGAAAGGGTGGGAGTGGCTGGAGCAGAGCAAAGGCTGCAGACCCAATGAATTTCCATGTATAAATCTGGACAGAAGTCCACAGAGGTTGGAGCTGGGTTAACTCCCTCTGTGGCAGCCATAGAGGACAGGCAAAGGCAATAGCAACCTGGCTGCTGCAGGGGGAGAGAAACTACAGGAGCTGTGTGGAAGTGCAGCCATGCATGGACAGTTCCTATGTCCTCGCCTTCTACCTGGGTCCCTTCAAAGTGGATCTCCAGGGTCTCTGTGGTTGGGAGTTCTCGCTCACAGCCAAGCTCCACAGCCCCACAAAACGCTCCGTCTGGAGGGGTGATTCCCAGGAAACTCCATGAGCTCACAGTTTTCTGTCTCTGTGGAAACTCACGCACAAGTTTCTCTATGGGAGGAGGTTTTCTGGCCTTTAGAATGTAGAGAAGGGAAAGACCTGTTAGGTCATCTAGTTCACCGCTCTGCCAGTCCAGAATGGTTTGTTGTTGTACATTTAGGACTCAAATCTACAAGGTGATGAGCACCTCAGGTGAGGTGCTGAGGACTCTCCTCTCCCAATCAAGTTCAGAAGGCATTCAGAAATCACATAGGGCACTCAGCACCTCACAGGAGAGGGTCCAGATGTCAATGTGCCAAGCAAGAGGGTTTCCAACACTTCCCTTGGGAGAATGCAACATAGAGAGAAATATTTCATGACTGTAACAGGGTGTATGGGCCTAGGACTTAGGTGGCCAGGGGGCATTCAGCCCTCTTCAGTTATCAGACACAGCAGGAAGGGAACAAGTAGTCCCTATAAAGGGCTGAGAGAGCTCAGGTGGAGAAGAGAGCTACAGGAAGCAAGTGGGGTCCTGTAGCAGGCCCTGAAGTGGGGGGATGGGTAGAGGGAAGAAAGAAGGTGCCGGGGGAAAGGCTTCTGGGCTCCTGTAGCCTGTGTTGATCAAGGGAATAGCTTTGTTTTGTGTGAATTTGAGAGTTTGTGTTTCAATTAATAAACCAGGCCCTGAGGCAATGGCCTGAAAGAGACTTAGATGTGGCAATGGGTTTTTCCTGGGCTGGTGAGGAGCTTACAATCAGGGCTGGTTCCAGGCACCAGCCGTTCAAGCATGTGCTTGGGGCGGCACCTGGAGGGGGGCAGAGCACACCCGGGGAGAGTGGGCCCATGGCCGGGCTCGCCGTCCTCCTTCCGGTGCTCTAGCCGGTCGGGGAGAGCAGGGCCCCAGCCGGGCTCGGCGCCCTCCCCTGTCACGCCGGGGGGGAGGAGGGCACGCGGCGGGAGGCTTTTTTGCCTGGGGTGGCAAAAAAGCCAGAGCCAGCCCTGCTTACAATGATATTCAACCTAAATATTCTGTTTCCTTACTTCATCCCATTATTCTCATTTACACTCCCTGGTCAACACTAGCGTTAAGTGCTCCACGCACCCTGGCTTCTGCCCAATCTTTAGGCTGTATAACTAATTCCCAAGGAAAGTGGTGAATGGTGTATTTGAAATGAGAGTAGACAGGACTCTAGAGAATGTGCTTTCGGGAGCAATCCTGCATTGTCAGGGAGATGGACTAGATGCCCAGCAGGTATTTTCCAGCTCTAAACTCTAGGATTGATTTAATCCTTGTTCAGAACTATAGTACATTTTCCCCACAAGATGATGGAATTTCTTTTTTGTCACCTTCAATGCTAATTCCTAAGGACTAGACTGAGGCTTTACATCCCTGCCCCAGGAAGGAACTGTGACTCGAGAGCTGCACCTGGGGAAGAGTAATTTTACTAAGGCATTTTAAAGGGTGCAACAGACTCTTCCCTTGCACCAGCCAATTCTCTACCCATTACTGGCACTCTATCCCACTTCTCGCCCACCTGCATATGAGCTGGAGGGAGAGAAGAAAGCAATGGCGCAGCACAGTCTGCTCTCCCCCAGTGCACAGAGTGGCAATTCAGGTAGGCTATGAAAGTGTGTGTGTGTGTGTGCGCGCGTGCGCGTGCACGGCACTTATGTCCCCTTGTCATAATCTTGCCCTAATTCTCTAACTACAATAGCTATGTTGCTATTGTTGTTTTCCTTAAAGAAAACGCCTTTTAGTAGATTATGCATTTTATTCCTGATTAAATAGGACAATCCAGTACAGGCTGTCAAGTATTACACATACATATAGCCCAATGTATATTTTATGAGCCGTGGATTGATCATCATCATTTACATTTCTGCTTATACGCGTTTTGGTGACAAGAAATGAATTGTAAAGTTGGCAAAACATATTTGGAGCATTTGTTTCTACATTTTAAATTTTTAAGGCTTTGAATTTAAGAAAAGACAGTGGATGGTATCAGAACAGGGAAGAGTCAACAAGTTAGGCCCAGCATGAAAGCATAAATGGAAAGTATCTAGAAAACTGATTATCTAATTATGTAGTATAAAAATAGAAATGAATCCAATCGGAAAATAACAATCCCCAATATTCCTTTCACTTCCTTTAATCCCATTCTCATATTTGGCCGCATTTAATGATTAGCTTTAGGGACTCCTCTCCCCTCCCCCCATGGTTCCCACTGATAAATTCTGCCAATGCTGGTCACGGATTGAGTAAAGTATACCAGGGTATCCATAATTAACTCGTTTCAGAGTGGCAGCTCTTCTAGAAAGAGCCATCTCTCTTTCCTGATGATTCCCCATGCTGAAAAACTATGTACAGTCTGTTGAATGGAAATGTACTGAAATATCCCAAACAGTTCAATCTATTGTTACTACAAAGTACAGTAGAATTTAGCAGAATACAAACGACTAGATTATGCATCCTTGGCACGGATAAAATTCTTCATTCAGCAGCTATGTTGTCAATTATGACCCTGGATTTTTTTCATTCCAGACTAGCATGGGAATGTACTTTGAACTACTAATCTTGGAGAGTTTGCTTGGCAATTTGTAATAGCATTACATGAATACAAACTTTTTCAGAAGCATCTATCAGTGACTGTATTGATTATTATATTGTCATTAGTCTACGTCCCTTCTTGACTATTTCTAAAAAAAAAAAGGCACATTAAAAATCCATGGACATTCACACTGGAAAGCATACATATCCAACGAGTCACATTTAGACATCGCACATTTGGCAAAAACCCATAGCTTTTTAAAAAGGCAACGTAAATCTTACAAGTTATTAGTATAGTGGTGCTGCTTTTTTTGAAGTTTAAGGACATTATTGTAACACATTTTTTAAAAACACTAAGTTATGTATGTTGCCTAAGAAAGAACTTTCACGTGAATTCTTACAGTTTATGGGAAATGATCATTTACAAGCCTTCAGGATTATGACTGTTTGGCTCAGAAACCTAGGCACTGTAAAGCATGGGGTGATTATCTCATACAAAGAGCCTTACTATAGCTGTAACTAGGACTTCACACAGATTCCCTTTGTTTCAAGGCACACTAAAAAAGACAAATCATTACTGAAAAAGTGAATGTAAAATGAATACAAGAATGTATAGATGTTGCTTGCTTTTAAGGTTTTAAACAAAATTCTTCTGAAGATTCATTCTCCATGTTTGCTATATTAGCATAATATTTCCATCTGAAGGGAAAGCAGCAGCTTTGCAATTCTAAAAAACAATTCTCTCTTAGGCTCAGTTTCCTTCCCAGTGTACAAACCACTTTTAGAACAACAGAAATAAATAACAGAATATCAGGGCATGTGAGTGTGTCTTGTTTTATGGAGATGGATTTGTGGAAAAATTGAAAGAGTGATATGTAAATTAGAGATGTATTGAAAAGGTTTGCAATGGTTTAGTTGTGCCCATGTGTGTGGCTGTCCTGAAGAGGCCTACAGGAAAGTGGAATAGTTTGCTTCCCCAATTAATACCAACCACAGCTTCATCATTCCTATAATACACCCCAATAGTGCTGGAGTTGTCACTTCCCTTGGCATTGATTCTTAATTACCAGCTTCTAGTTCACTGCAGGCAAATGCTACAGAGCATGCCAAAAAAAAAAAAAAAGCACACACTATATTGTTTTTTCCAAGAAGATATGACATTCTTGTACTACCCTGACAATGTTAAACCTTGACATCTTTCCACAGAGATTTCCTGTCTAGTGCAGTGGAGGTCTCAGAAGTGTGGTACAAGGGAACAGGTCACAGTTTAGCAGCTTGATAAATTTGTGAACATGGGGGTATACTTGACCCATGGGTAGTAACTATTTTACTTCTAGTATCAGAGGGGTAGCCGTGTTAGTCTGAATCTGTAAAAAGCAACAGAGGGTCCTGTGGCACCTTTAAAACTAACAGAAGTATTGGGAGCAGAAGTGAGGTTCTTACCCACGAAAGCTCATGCTCCCAATACTTCTGTTAGTCTTAAAGGTGCCACAGGACCCTCTGTTGCTATTTTACTTCTAGTTCACTTCTCATGATATAAATTAGAATTACATTGCTAGCACATCTCAAACTGCAACTTTCTACTCAAGGGGAGAATGCAAACTCTTTACCTGTTCCTTAAAAGCATATACAAACCACCTTCCTTTTACTTAGTAAGGTCAGTACAACATCTTTGCCTTTTAAACAGGTTATTTTTAGACTTGTCACCTGACACCCATTGCTATGGGTTACCAAGAAAAACACAGTCTACTGGCAAGAGATGTTTCCATGCCACAGCACTGCAGCATGGAACTCACTATTCTACCAAAACTCCCCCCGAAGCAGAAGTGGTAGCCAAAGTCTTCCAGTTGGTTTAATGCTCTGCCAAATTACTCCTTTAAAGAAGTAGCACGCAGATGATCTGCAAAAGGGTGTGTTCTGTGGAAACTTGGAAGTAATCACGGAAAAGTCAAGGTAATACATAGGATAGTCTACTAAAACAGTGTAGCTTAGTACAGGAAAAACCTTCTATTTTTCTTATACAAGAAATAATTTTTCTGAACATTCTGGTTCATTCTATATCTAAGCCAGGTCCCTAGGTCTCAGGCACTCCTTGTCCTCTTGTGTTGCATACAGATAAGGGTCCCTTTAGTCTGTGTTTTGAGGAAGAAATTAAATTGAATCAAAGAAAGAATCACCTTTGCAATTCATTTGTGGTATTCTGCATCTCATCAAGCTCCTGATATGGCCAGAGTAACATGGGGGGGGGGGGGGGCTTCTTATATTTAACCCCCCTTCTTCTATTAATTATTTTAAATGGATTACAGTAACAAGTAACAAACACTTACTTGAATACAGGCAGGAAATACATTCCTTCCTTCATCAGGTCTCCCAAAGAGTACAGGGTGGAATAAGGAGAGCCGGGGTGGAAGGCTATACAGCATACAGTGAATGTGGCAGGGATACCTAGTGAATGATACAAATCCTGCAGATCTAGGCCGAATTTTGGCCATGGTCTATATTCAATGACTACGGTGCAATTCTGGACTAAATCCAGATTTATGTTGGTGTAAATGAAAAAAGGTCTGAGCCGTATGTTGACAAGACAGGCAGTGTGTAGTAAGTGAACAAGGCAAGAGTCCAATCACTGAACAGTCAGGATAGATTTTAAAAATACTGAAACAAAACACATTAGGTCAGCTGCGTATCACCCTGCATCAAAGAGGGTTAACAGAATGTTGTAGAGACACTTTTAAAAAGGGCCTGAGGGAAAAAATGAAGGCAGGATCCTGCAATACTGTCTTGTAAACCTATATGATAAGAGAACTTCTGAGAGTCACTAAGTCACACTCCCTCCACATGACTCTGCTCCAGGAGCAGCATAACAATGTGCTGCCCCTTGCTTGGGGCAAATTTGTTAATTCACTATCAAGCCTGAAGGAAGTTGGACTTCCAAGGCCAAATTC
The DNA here is from genome assembly GCF_027887155.1 of Malaclemys terrapin pileata. Lineage (NCBI taxonomy): Eukaryota > Metazoa > Chordata > Testudines > Emydidae > Malaclemys > Malaclemys terrapin. The sequence goes on from NC_071506.1 coordinate 174,185,086, forward strand.
TGGTAGGGCACATGTCACTCTGATTGACCTCAGAGGGTGCTGCAAATGAGTATCCAATGGCAGCATTTGCGCCTCACTACTTGAAGTACTGGTAACGCAGAAAGGTAAAGCTGAATAATTGCTGACACTTACTAGGGGTTGAGAAGATGCAATGACTTCTTCTGTCTCAGGAAGACCTTCCTGCTCTTGAATGCTACCAGTGCCACTAGAATCTCCCGATGCCTACACAAAAGCAAATCATTAGAATGAGTTTAGAAAATTCCAGAGTCAGAATGTTACATTCTAGCATAAAATAGCTCTTCGGATTCTTTTGTGCTTCACTTTTCACTTGTAGTTACGTGGGAAAAATTAGTTATGTGTATTTCTCAGCAACTTAATTCCAGTATTATTTTAATAAAGTAACTTATTTCTGCATTTAAAGTAGAGTATGGAGATGAGTATATTAGCAAAATGAATGTCACCACTCAAGGACTCAAAGGTGATGGAAACTAAAGATTGGGAAATTCTTTGAGGATTCTGGCTTCCAAGGGGAACAGCACAAAACAAAGCACACAACAAAACACTTTCAAGCATTTCAGTGTGTTCCAAAGAAGAGAGACTACCATTTGTTTTTGTAAGGATCCAAGGGGGCAGGTTTAGAATGCCTGGCTGTGGGGACCCTGGATCTCTGACACTCCCTTGTCACCACCAAGGGAGCTGGATGAAGCAGCATCTCTCTAAACTTGGAAGGCCAGCCCCCACAGGAAGTCCAGTCGGAGCTCCCAAGGCCTACGGCTACCTGACTGGCTCACACCCACTACTTAAGCTAGGAAGTGAGCTGGGAGGACTGTCCAAGCAACTGTGCAAACTTTTTGCTGCTGCTGCCATGTTTCACCCTCCTCTTGCCTGAATCCTGCAATCTGTATCCAACTCTGTTCCTGAGTCCTGCTCTGCTGCAGACCTGTTCCGCACTCCTAGCTTCCACTTTGCTCCTACTCCATGCCTGATCCCTGCCTCTCTCTGGTTCCTGCCCTTTCACTTTGCTCATGACCATTGGCTACCAATCCTGGCTCTGACTTCTGACTCCAACTCTGGTTCAACCCTTGGGTCTGGCATTTGGTATCTGGCCTTGGCTCCGATTCTCAGCTTCGATTTTGGTCCTGACTCTGGCTGGACCCCCTAGCTCTGGTATTTGGCAGTTGACTCCAGCTTTCTGACTTCTGCTTCCGCTCCCCGACCTAGATGCCTACTCTGCCCACTAGACCTGACATCTGCTCTCTGACCACTAAGAAAGACTGCCTACATCCCAGCTCCTAACAGTTTAGTTTAAAAAGTGCTATTGTAATTCAAATCCTTGGCACAGAACCACTGAAAACAGATGGAGAGGTGTGTGTGTGAGTACTCACATATGGGTCATCATCTTCACATTGGTCTTCAGTAGCCCTTGGGTCAGGTTTGATCATTAGTTGTTGAATCGACCCCTACATGAAATAACAAAAGCAGTTCAAGGAAGTGTTCTCTTCAAATAACCTTCATGAAAGCACTGTGGGGGGAAAAAGGACAGACTGGACCCTGTTTACTTTGGAAAATTATCTAAAGCATGAAGTTTGGCTAGTAACACACATGGCCTTAAATATTAACCACCACTACCACAGAAGCTGGGAAGTTCTTGGAGAGCCTCATCAGCTGTAAGGTGCTTGATGGCCCAAAACATAGCCTGAAGGGTCATTAATTAAGCCACTCATCAATCTCTAGAAAATGCCCTCTGCTGAGATTATTATTGCTAATAGATGGTGAAAATAAAAAAAAATTAAGGAATTGTTATTGGTGGTGCAGTTTCAATTGGTATGAATAGGGCTCTTCCAGAGAATTAATTCTGAGTACATTGGCTGGATTACTTAAGCCATATTTCATATTTCAATATCCTATTCAGTTTATAAAATTTGTTATATAATTTATGAGTTTGTTACTAGGATAATAGTTACATGATATGCCTTGTGAAACTGCTCACATAGTTATTCAGATTTCTCTTCAATAAATCATCCTGACATTTAATCTGTCACTTTAAATGGTTAGAATAATACATTTTACATAAATTTTAATATTGTAAATGATAAACAAATCAAATAGCTTGTCTAATTTTACCAACAAAACTTAATCTTGTTTTAAAGCAGTAGCAACCCAGCGATAGCACAGCAATGTGAGTTACTAACAACAGTGGGAAATGGGAACAGTCTATTTCTTTAGCACATGCAATACTCAAAAACAGCTGAACCATATTTTCCTCAAAAACTTTCCAAACAAGTGTCCCTTTGGGCTGAAAGCAAGCATGGAAAACGTCAGCTCAAAAGAAATATGCTTGCCAAATTTATGAGCCACTTAAATATGGGTTAAGAAAGAGAACACACAGTAACATGCATGCTCTAATAGAAAAATCCATTCAAAAGGTATATGTAAGTACTTAATTTGAATATATGAAGACATGTAAAATGTGTGCACAAAGCATAGTAAATGGTGCAGAAGTCTAACAACTATGTAAAACTCTTCATGGAAACATGCACAATGTTCCTCTGAAGTCCAGCTTTGGGTTCAGAAAGAGTATGCAACTGGGCAACTTCTGAGACAGTATTTAAAAAATATGCTATGCTCCCTACAAGTACACACAGTGGTGTGCTATATATTCAAAATACTTAACCCTAACAGTTTACATTTGTTAAAACTACCTTTAAAGAAAATTAGATCACATTTTCAAACCTGGGGGGTTAAAATTAAGCACCCACATCTCTAAAAATCAGGCCACTCATTTGGGTTCCTAAAGCCAGGCAGCTAAGTTTGGATACGGGGTCCTATTGTACACTTAGAAGCCTGAAGAACTGTTATTTCAGCCCATTTCTACCCTTTGGAAGACAGCAAAGCCAAAACACCCCTTTTTTGCCTCTCTAATTTCTGGGTTATTTTTGTTCCTATGTCTTAACTCCGCTCTTTTTGGCATTCCTTACAGAACTACATCCAATATTCTTTTCTGAAGACCATATACTTTTAATGTCACTAAGGTTTCTTGGTCAGAAATTCTCAAATGAGTGACAAATTAATTCAAATGGATGATTATTACTGTTGTATTTATTAAGTCAGAAGCACTTCTCATGGATAAGATGCCCATCCTCAGACACAACTCAATCTCTCCCTCCTCGACCAAGGTCTCCCATCTGACTGCACTGCCTGATATCATTGGCACCATCCTGGACCTTGAATTTTTCATGTCCTTCCTTTTTTTAATAGTCTATGAACCTACCTATCCCAATGTCTGCAATATTGTCCATATACATCAATTCTTCAGCTCCACCTCAGCTGAAATCTAAATCCATGTCTTCATCTCCTTGTGCAGTGACTATTGCAAATCCCTTCTCTAATTCTACCTAAGTCCCAGCTCTCCGGTTTCTAGTACATGAAGAATGTTGTTGCCATCTTCTCCCTCTCTCTCTCACACACACACACGATCCCCATCCTCAAGCAAAACCACTGGTTCTCTTTTCATTTTCAGGACAAGGTAGCACTGATAGATAGCTAGATAGATCCCATGAAGTTGGTCTAAACTACCAAAAAGACCTTGCCTTTTTGCGCCTCAGCCTTCATCTTCCACTCATCCAACACTGATCTCCTCTTTGCCCTTTACAACACACACATCACTGTTACACAAAAGCCTCCTCCTCTGACATTCATTACTAACATTTTTATCTATTTATTATTTCTATTTTATTGCTCTAGTAGCCCCAGTGACGAACCAGGACCCCTTTGTGCTAGCTGCTGTAGAAACTCAGAAGTAAAAGATGGTCACTTCCCATAAAAGCTTACAATCTAATGGCTTGTCTACACTTCAAATTTGTTGCAGATCAACGTGACTTGATTTGCATTAGAATGCCCAACATCCACAAACAAAGTATTTTGTCATGACTCGTCTGGCCTTTGAACACATGTTCTTAACCTTACTTTAGAAACAGATTTCAGAGTAGCAGCTGTGTTAGTCTGTATCCGCAAAAAGAACAGGAGTACTTGTGGCATCTTAGAGACTAACAAATTTATTAGAGCATAAGCTTTCGTGGACTACAGCCCACTTCCATCCGAAGTAGTGGGCTGTAGTCCACGAAAGCTTATGCTCTAATAAATTTGTTAGTCTCTAAGGTGCCACAAGTACTCCTGTTCTTTTTTAGAAACAGATTGACTTAAATGTTGGATGATTTTGCCTGAAGCAAAGTAGGTGTGGATATACCCTCATTCCATAGCAATGTTGTGCATCTCCCAAGTCATCCCATCAGTATCTCATGATGCTTTGCTAGGTACTTAGGCTGCCTGTCTATCTGTGTGACCTCTTCTGTGTGCCAGAGTCATCCTGACCAGATATCATCTTGCTGTTTAAATGCTCACACATTGCCAGGATCTTTTCGTTGTGATTCCATCTTGTGGGGACTTCAGAAACCTGTGTCATACTCTTGTTCATTGAGCAATCATGCCTTGGTGAGTGGCGCATCAGTGAGGTCTCCTGCTAATGCCCTGGATTTCATTGCTCTCTTCAGAGGATTAAACTCACAACCCTGGGTTTAGCAGGCCAATGCTCAAACCACTGAGCTATCCCTCCCCCCATCTCTGAGATGAGGGGCTGGACTGTATATTTGGAAGAGATGCCACCACTGAGCCACTGCATTGTGTGGATACCACCAAGCAGTGACCGGGCACCAAGCACGAGGACTTAACCCTCACTTCTCATCGCCTTGGGGGACAGAAGTAGACCCAGTCCCGGAGACCCAGAAGTTTACCACATCATAACCATGGCATCCACAGGAGGAGAAACAAATTTCAGGGGGAAAGGGGAACACATCTAGTAAGTATTGCAAGATATTTTTATTAAAAAGTTTGTGGGAAAGGGGTTTTAAGCAACCTAGTTCCAGTACTATAAGGGTGCGGCCATATTTGTCTACAATCACTCTGCCTCCTGAGCTTTTGTTCCCCCACCCTTTGCTCAAAATGGCAGCCGCAATGAAGGATGTACAAGTTCTCCTGCCTTTTCCTTCCTCCCTCCTCACCTTTGCTAATACACAACCACCAGTATCTTGCTGTCTCCTTTCCAACAAACTTTGGGTCTGCCTAGAGGGGCTACAGGGTATCTTGATGCATCTCTCCACTCTTCATATACTTTGTGAATAGCAAGCATCTGCGTCGCTAACTGGTAGCCCTGCAAGACACCAGTAAGTGCAGCAGGTTCTAGGGCTCTCCATGCAGTAATGGAAGGCTCTACTTATGAGTCACTCAGGGGAAGCTAGAACCCTGTAGAAAGAGGCAGTTATTTTTGCTGACTCACTCTAATATCCAATCAGCTGAGTCATGTTACAGTAGCTCCAAGTGCCTCTCAGAGAGCAGAGAGCTAGGAGCAGGAACAGAGGGGTCTTGCTGAGAAAAAACTGCAAGAAGATCTAAGATCAGAAGAAAGCATAGGCTGAGCATTATGTGTTGCTGTTGTTGTTATTTAACAATACATGCAAACTCCAGGGTAGGAGTCTATACATGTCTATACTATGCTGCCTCTGAGCTTCTGGCCCACTGTTCCCTCTGTGCTACTGCTCCCATGATGAGATAGGAGTATACTTAAGGGAAAGCTTTCCAAAAGTACTGTTTCTGTTGGCTGTCTTTATGAGCGGAGGAAACACTAGATGAATGGAGGTAATAAGTAATAGTGTTGAGACAGATGGGAGCAGCAGGAGAGGGTGGTTTGACATGTGTGTTGGTTGGCGGGGAGAGAGAAGGTGGAGTCGTTGAAAGCTCCCTGCATGCATGTTAATGTTGACAGTGGGTGCTGGAGGGTGGGGGGTACTGTGCTCTTTTTGGGAACAGCAGCAAGGGACGGTGCTGTGGTCAAGGACTCTCCACTAGGCTTCTCTACTTCTCCCACAGCATGCCTTGTGACAGTAGGGCTAACACAGTGTAGCATCAAAAATACAACCATATGCCCAGTGTATCTTACTACTGAGCAGAAGTTTTGGGCTTGATAAAATGGGAGTGTATGCAACCAGGATTTGATCTGGGCTGAATCAGCGATCCAGCACTCTTTTGAGGATGCCTCTAGAATCGGGGGGAGGGGGGAGTGGTTTCAAAGGAAACTTTACCAAGGTGAAACAAGTGCAACCAGTGCAGATATTTGCAGAGGTCTGAAACAATAGCTCAGAGATGTGTGACCTCTCCCATTCCTCTCACTGTCTGATGATGGGCAGTTCAGATATCCAGTGATTATTTGCTCTTTCATTGTGAATCATGTAAGAAAAGAGAGGGAGAATCACAGACCTGCATGCTCTATCATGCTCATTCTGGTGCCATGAATGGAAGTTGTTTGGCAGATGCCACCATTTCCCTCCCCCCGTCTGACCTCTGGAATCAAAAGGCCAGGGGAGCAAAGTGAGCCCTCCCAAAGTAAAGTCAATTCTGCAGAGCCCAGCCACTACCTCCAGCCAAGTTGCCCAGCCTGAGGAGTGATGACAGGTCTGCCTTGGTGGAGAGTGTGGGGCCAGGCAGTTTCCTCCTTGGCAATAAAGGTTGCAGCTCCGACATCTGTTGCAGCCCCTCTGCAGACTCAGGCAGACATCACCGAGTCAGTTACACTGAGCTCATGTTTTCAAGCTTTTCTTTGCAGTCATGAGGGCCAGAAACAATTGTTCCCATGAGAGCTGAGATTTTGATCTCATCACATGTCTCTGGAGCCCTAGCCACATGCCTGTTGCGCCCATCATGGATCTGAATCTCACTGAGGGGTAAACAAGCCTGAGGAGACCCACAGAGCATAAGGGATCATATTTTGAACATTTGCATCATCTGCTGTGAGTGGTGTCTGATTTTAGCATGTCAAGAGTCCGGAAGCTGGCTTGTGCCCAGAGTGAGGGAGAGAACCACCACCTTCTTTTTTCCAGTTTCAGCAATGGGTGCAACTCAAATGGAATTACAACATTCAGCGTTTTATGGCCCATGCTAACCTGTACTTCCATAGTCAAGTTCACAAATGCGATAAAAAAGTAATCAGGATATCTGCTGAAATTCACATAAGCCTAAGTTTGTTTCATGTTGTTTTACCATATTTGGTAAACCCTATTTGGACCCTATTTGGACACAGACTGGCTAACCTAGTGAGGAGGGCTTTAAACTAAGTTCAACGGGGACAGGTGAGCAAAGCCCATGGGTAAGTGGGGAACATGGAGACCTGGGAGATGGGTCAGAAACAAGAGGGCTATAATGGCAGCGAGAAAGGAGGGTCAGGGCAAAACTGGGAGGCAAGATCAAATCAGTATCTTAGATGCCTATATACAAATGCGAGAAGTATGGGTGATAAGCAAGAAGAATTGGAAGTGCTAATAAATAAATATAACTATGACATTGTTGGCATTACTGGAACTTGGTGGGATAATACAAATGATTGGAATGTTGGTGTGGATGGGTACAGCTTGCTCAGGAAGGATAGACAGGGGGAAAAGGGAGGAGGTTTTGCCTTATATATTAAAAATGTATACACTTGGACTGAGGTGGAGATGGACATAGGAGACGGAAGTGTTGAGAGTCTCTGAGTTAGGCTAAAAGGGGTAAAAACAAGGGTGAAGTCATGCTAGGAATCTACTACAGGCCACCTAACCAGATGGAAGAGATGGATGAGGCTTTTTTTAAACAACTAACAAAATCATCCAAAGCCCAAGATTTGGTGGTGATGGGGGACTTCAACTATCCAAATATATGTTGGGAAAATAACACAGCGGGGCACAGACTATCCAATAAATTCTTGGACTGCATTGCAGACAACTTTTTATTTCAGAAGGTTGAAAAAGCTACTGGGGGGAAGCTGTTCTAGACTTGATTTTAACAAATAGGGAGGAACTCATTGAGAATTTGAAAGTAGAAGGCAGCTTGGGTGAAAGTGATCATGAAATCATAAAGTTTGCAATTCTAAGGAAGGGTAGAAGGGAGTACAGCAAAATAGAGAAAATGGATTTCAGGAAGGCAGATTTTGGTAAGCTCAGAGAGCTGATAGGCAAGGTCCCATGGGAATCAAGACTGAGGAGAAAAACAACTGAGGAGAGTTGGCAGTTTTTCAAAGAGACACTATTAAGGGCCCAAAAGCAAGCTATTCTGCCGGGTAGGAAAGATAGAAAATGTGGCAAAAGACCACCTTGGCTTAACCACGAGATCTTGCATGATCTAAAAAATAAAAAGGAGTCATATAAAAAATGGAAACTAGGACAGATTACAAAGGATGAATATAGGCAAACAACACAGGAATGCAGGGGCAAGATTGGAAAGGCAAAGGCACAAAATGAGCTCAAGCTAGCTATGGGAATAAAGGGAAACAAGAAGACTTTTTATCAATATATTAGAAGCAAGAGGAAGACCAAGGATAGGGTAGGCCCACTGCTCAGTGAAGAGGGAGAAACAGTAACAGGAAACATGGAAATGGCAGAGATGTTTAATGACTTATTTGTTTCGGTCTTCACCGAGAAGTCTGAAGGAATGCCTAACATAGTGAATGCTAATGGGAAGGGGGTAGGTTTAGCAGATAAAATAAAAAAAGAACAAGTTAAAAATCACTTAGAAAAGTTAGATGCCTGCAAGTCACCAGGACCAGATGAAATGCATCCTAGAATACTCAAGGAGCTAATAGAGGAGGTATCTGAGCTATTATCTTTGGAAAATCATGGGAGACAGGAGAGATTCCAGAAGACTGGAAAAGGGCAAATATAGTGCCCATCTATAAAAAGGGAAATAAAAACAACCCAGGAAACGACAGACCAGTTAGTTTAACTTCTGTGCCAGGGAAGATAATGGAGCAAGTAATTAAGGAAATCATCTGCAAACACTTGGAAGGTGGTAAGGTGATAGGGAATAGCCAGCATGGATTTGTAAAGAACAAATTGTTTCAAACCAATCTGATAGCTTTCTTTGATAGGATAACAAGTCTTGTGGATAAGGGAGAAGCGGTGGATGTGGTATACCTAGACTTTAGTAAGGCATTTGATATGATCTCACATGATATTCTTATCGATAAACTAGGCAAATACAATTTAGATGGGGCTACTATAAGGTGGGTGCATAACTGGCTGGATAACCGTACTCAGAGACTTGTTATTAATGGTTCCCAATCCTGCTGGAAAGGTATAACAAGTGGGGTTCCGCATGGGTCTGTTTTGGGACCGGCTCTGTTCAATATCTTCATCAACTACTTAGATATTGGCATAGAAAGTACGCTTATTAAGTTTGCAGATGATACCAAACTGGGAGGGATTGCAACTGCTTTGGAGGACAGGGTCATAATTCAAAATGATCTGGACAAATTGGAGAAATGGTCTGAGGTAAACAGGATTAAGTTTAACAAAGACAAATGCAAAGTGCTCCACTTAGGAAGGAAAAATCAGTTTCACACATACAGAATGGGAAGAGACTGTCTAGGAAGGAGTACAGCAGAAGGGATCTAGGGGTTATAGTGGACCACAAGCTAAATATGAGTCAACAGTGTGATGCTGTTGCAAAAAAAGCAAACATGATTCTGGGATGCATTAACAGGTGTGTTGTGAGCAAGACATGAGAAGTCATTCTTCCGCTCTACTCTGCGCTGGTTAGGCCTCAACTGGAGTATTGTGTCCAGTTCTGGGCACCGCAATTCAAGAAAGATGTGGAGAAATTGGAGAGGCTCCAGAGAAGAGCAACAAGAATGATTAAAGTTCTAGAGAACATGACCTATGAAGGAAGGCTGAAAGAATTGGGTTTGTTTAGTTTGGAAAAGAGAAGACTGAGAGGGGACATGATAGCAGTTTTCAGGTATCTAAAAGGGAGTCATAAGGACTTTATGGGAGGGAGAAAACTTGTTCACCTTAGCCTCCAAGGATAGAACAAGAAGCAATGGGCTTAAACTGCAGCAAGGGAGGTTTAGGTTGGACATTAGGAAAAAGTTCCTAACTGTCAGGGTGGTTAAACACTGGAATAAATTGCCTATGGAGGTTGTGGAATCTCCATCTCTGGAGATATTTCAGAGTAAGTTAGATAACTGTCTATCAGGGATGGTCTAGACAGTATTTGGTCCTGCCATGAGGGCAGGGGAATGGACTCGATGACCTCTCGAGGTCCCTTCCAGTCCTAGAATCTATGAATCTATGAAAACCATAATTACATGACAAAACAGTGTGCAACTGTGTATTTTTATGGAAAAAAATGTGTAACCCCATGTGTAACCCATTATAAATTTCTATTCAGCACAGATACAAACTACTGTACTGTGGAAATCATCATCTCAATCTTTATGCCTAACCTTTCAAACTTGGGTGCCTAAAGCTAGGGACCTTAAGCAAAGTAGCCTGAATTTGCTGGACTCCCATAGTTCACACCAACTTAATGGGACTGGTTGCATGAGCCAGGACAGTGAAATTTGGCACTCAGATTTATATATATATTTTTTAAAAGGTGCAATAGATCTACAGAGATCTCTAGCACAAATTAATACAGAAATGAGGCCTCTACCAAAGCCTGATTCAATGCCCATTTGAAGTCAATGCAAAGACTCCCACTGACTTCAATGGGTACTGGGTTAAGTCCATGGAGGTGATAAGTGGATAAATTACCCTAGATCAGGGGTAGGCAACCTATGGCACGTGTGCCGAAGGCGGCACGCGAGCTGATTTTCTGTGGCACTCACACTGCCCGGGTCCTGGCCACTGGTCCGGGGGACTCTGCATTTTAATTTAATTTTAAATGAAGCTTCTTAAACATTTTAAAAACCTTATTTACTTTACATACAACAATAGTTTAGTTATATATTATAGACTTAGAGAAAGAGACCGTCTAAAAATGTTAAAATGTATTACCGGCACGCAAAACCTTAAATTAGAGTGAATAAATGAAGACTCGGCACACCACTTCTGAAAGGTTGCCGACCCCTGCCCTAGATACTAGCACTGAACAGTTATTATTAATAAACTATTATATTGGTCACTAGCTAATGAAAAAGAATGAACAACGAGAGATGAATGTAGCGCTAGAAGTGCAGGGGCAATGCTTGCTAATCGTAACTGGAGTCGCATGCATGTTTTGAGGGAAGACTATGCTGCCCTTTAAATTGTAATTTTTGTTGTCTGAAGTTGAAATGTTCTGATACTAAGTATAAGTGCATCTTCCTATTGCTTACCAAATGGAGCTCAAGACCTGCTACTACCAGTGAGTTTAGGAAGGTATTACCTGTTTTTCTGAAGCAAAAACTTCAATGAAATTTGGCACTGCGGCTTAATTAGTTTATCAGGAAAGATGTTAATTTCCCAAATTATTATGCACCACTTGAAGTTACTGGAGACGTAAAAAGAAGACAAAACAAAAAACCTGATGTTTTCATTTTGACTGGGCACCGAATCAGGCTTTTACATTTGGACAGATTTCAGTTGTAAGTTGGCAGGCTGAGAATTCCAAGCTAGTCCCAGCAGGAAGCGGTTTTTAATCAGGCTGATAAAGCCTGGAAACCTCGTGCTAATGTTTAGGTCTATTCCATGTCATTGAACCACAACATGAGGTTCTAGCAGTATATAAACTGTAGACACAGCTTACATCTTTCACTGAAACTATCTCCTGGTGGGCTGGTGGTCATGTAACTCACATGATCAGTCTGTTGCTAATGTTTAGTACGGAATACGTGTACTCAGCAAATCACAGTTAAAAATGCTGTTACTGTATTAAAATTATATACTTAGAAAAAGTGAAACAAACCAGTGCTCTAAACCAAAGCTAATTACAAAGGGCACAGGAAGCCTCATGGTATATTTACATTGAGCCTTAAAAGGTAAGCCTGGAGTTCGATATTTGAATTGTTTGTAAACATCAGACCATGTTCTAGAAAAATCTGCACTCTTTTATATATCTGCTCCTTACAAACCCCAACGAGCCACCTTTTCTTACCTCTTCCAAAAACTCTTTCCACTCCCCTAACCTAGGGACCCAATTCCCTATGAGATGCTCCCTTTGGAAATTGAAATTTTCTTGGAGGTTTGGGTCATTAGACCCAAACTCCAAGAAAAACTGCAGTCTTCCTTTTCTTCCAGTCCTGTCAACTGGACTTGCAGATCCATGTTGCAAACCCTCTGTGAACTAAATCCTGCAATGGTCATAGACATCTAGGCTGACCAAAACCATCATTAATATATTAATGTTGTCTCCCACCACATTTTTAGTCTATTCTCACTATGACTCACGCATGAAATATACCAAAAGATCTATATAGTCTCGTTCAGTATTCAATCTCTCTCCCTTTATATTGAGTATTGTGTATACACACACACACACACACATGCACTCATGACTACACACACACACACATAGTGTAAACATTAATGTTACATCTGAACATGATAGAATTTGTTTTCCTTTTTAAAAAAAATACTAGAAAGTCACAAACAAAACCAAAAAGTTATTAAGGTTGTAAAGTCAAACACTCAGCCATCAAGAAATGCCCAAATTAAGGTTGCCTGGGCAACCCTAATTCTGCCCACTGTGCAAGTGCATTTTAATACAGTTTTAACTGATATGATCATATACTACGTTTTCTACAGGACCCCTGCCTTGATCCAGGCACGTATTGGGTGAGGTACAGCAAATGAGGCGGCTCAATATTTCTTTCTATTTTTATCATTCAGTTTGTGGCCCTGTGCAGGGGTGCTGGAACAATTTTTATAGTGGGGGGACTGAGAGCCATTTAACCAAAACTGTTAGCCCTGTATATAATAGAAACCACTTCAAGCCAGGGGGTCCAGTAGCACCCCCAGAACCGCTACTTCCAGCACCTATGGCCCTGTGCCTTAATCACTGCACACCATCCAACCATTGTACCAAATAAGGAATTAATAATTTCCTCAATAGCTTTTCTATAGTTCTTATCATTGTAGCATCTGATCCTCACAAACATTAACAAATTTACATTCACAACTCCCTTGTGAAGGGGCAATGTACTACTATTGCTATTTTACAGTGGGTGAGCTGAGCACATAGACCAACATTTGCCAACTAATTAGGGTCAGGGCCGCCCGGGGAGGGGGGCAAGTAGGGCAATTTGCCCCAGGCCCTGGGCCCCACAGGGGCCCCCACGAGAATATAGTATTCTATGATATTGCAACTTTTTTTATGGAAGGGGTCCTGAAATTGCTTTGCCCCAGGCCCCCTGAATCCTCTGGACAGCTCTGATTAGGATCCACTAATTTTGGTTTTCTCGGTGACGGGGCACCTGACTGAAGACACCTAGGGGCTGATTTTACAAAGTACTTAGCATTTTTATATCACTGTATACAATCACAGTATTGTACAAACATTAATTAATCCTAACAACCCCCTAGGTTGAGGAGGAATACATTTTCTTATCCCCGTTTTACAGATGGCCACACTAAGAAAGAAGGCTGATGTGATTTGAACAGCAGAGCCAGAATAAGAACTCATGACATCCTGATTCTCAATCTCACGCTTATTCCTTCAGATCACACTGTTTTTGTCAGAGGTACCAACCATCCACAGCTTCTACTGACTTCGGTTGTAGTTGTGAGTGCACGGCCCTGCTGTGAATCAGACCATTGGTGTCTCCATTTGGGCACTCAAAATAAGGAACACAACTAATGGCCTCTTGTGGCAATTTTGGCTTTAGTTACTTGCTCAGTTCACATAGGAACACTGTAGCAGAGCCAGAGAGAGAAATGAATTCTTCTGTGTGACATTTACGTGCCTTAACCACAAGACAATCCTTTATTTGCACACATTCCAACATCTACAGCAAGAGATCCTGCAGACAACAGCCTCATTCCTTACACAACTCTGATTCATTCCCTGAGCACCATCCACCCTCAGCCCTGTATAACATAGGAGTCCTATGTAAATGTTAGCATGTGATTACATAATTAAAGACTGTGTCATAATGCAAACACACTAGTGGAGAGAATTAAGGTTGCATTGACTTAATTCTAGCATTTCCTATATTTTTTGCTCCATGTGTATGGAAAATACAGGATATTTCAGATGCGACTTATTTTCATGCTTAGACATTGCATTCAGAACTTCTTTGAAAGGAAACATCTATCAAAAACATTTAGAATCCATCATACTGTACTTACTGTGAATTTTTCCAATCCTGTTGCTGCTCCTGCATTTCCAACAAATATACCAGAGTTGGATTCAAATTGCAAGGCCTGAGATGACCTCTGAAACTGAACTCTGTTATATTCTTCACAATCCATGAACAGAACAGTGTCATTTCCCTGAACAGTCACTGTAAATCGATTCCATTTATTAGTCATCACTGGAACTTTAAATGAAGCAGCCTCTCGGGAGATGTGGGAACCAGGCTCTGTGTAGTACATGATTATTCTCTGGGTGCCATCATCAACTGGCGATAGTCTCATTCCCAAGTATATAGTTTTCTGAAAGGCATCTGTTATTGCAAATAGTACACCTCCATCATCGCTGTTTGGTTTTACTGTAACTACGATAGCAAAATCACTATAGAAGGTCTGTGGTATTAAAGTGCTTGTCAAACGGCCGATGTTAGCATCTTGTCCAAAACTGTAAGCTGGAAACCCTCCATAGCCAGTGATAAAGGAGACAGAAAGAGGGAGTGGAACTCCTATCAGCTCTGTCAGATCAAGATGACCCTTTGATCCTCGTTCTGTAGCATGAGACAAAAATATGTTATTTACTCCAGTGTCTACATTTTATTTAACATTATATGGCTTAATGAAGTTACAATACGGCTAATGTGCTAATATTTGAAACCCCTATTCAGCAAGGTGCTTGAGCACATGCCTTACTTTAAGCACATCAGAAATCTCATTGACTGACAGTACTACTCACGTTTAAAGTTAGGCACATGTTTAAGTGCGCTGGGGGACCAGTTCTTTTGCCTAGAGATCCTACAAAAATGTTCTCCTTTAGCCTTTCATAAACCACGAGTTACATGCACTTCCAGAGAGGAGATGAGAGAACAGAGAATTTATTCCTTTGTTTTCTCAAATAAACAAAGATATTGTAACATAGCCATGATGAAGGGAGGAAGCAACAACTTGGCACAAACAATGCAGTGGAGTTTTACAAATGCAGGATAAGGCTACAAGTTGAGCTGAGAGAATTTTTTGTATGAAACCTTTTTGTAATGAAAAATGCACACTTGGCAACACCAAAATGTTTTGTGAATTCATGTCAGTTTTACCAGATTGTTTTGGATGAAAAGCAACCTGGGGAAAAAACAAACAAACCCTGGGATGTTTTATTTTGACATTTTTTAAATGAAACATTTCAAATTTTTTAGTTGTAAATTATATTTTGTTTCAAAGCTTCCTTCTTTTTTTTTTAATCAAAACCATTTAAAAATGCTCCCAATCAAAGCCAAAATATTTAGTTTTGGTTCAACCAAAATGTTTCATTCAACTTAAATTGAAATTGTTTTTTACTCAATTCACTAAAAATTTTGAAAAATTGCGTTCAGTTTGACTCTAAACATATTTTTTTCAGATTAGCCCCAAAAATCTGTTATTTGCACAGCTCTAATTATGAATAAGATACCTTGGAGGATTTTCTCTAAAAGTAGGGTTGCCAGGCATCCAGTTTTTGACTGGAATGCCCGGTCGAAAAGGGACCCTGGCTGTTCTGGACAGTACTGCTGACCGGGCTGTTAAAAGTCCATTCAGCGGTGCAGTAGGGCTAAGGCAGGCTCCCTGCCTGTCTTGGCTCCGCGCGGCTCCCGGAAGCGGCGGCATGTCCCACCTCCAGCTCCTAGGGGCAGCCAGGGGGCTCCATGTGCTGCCCGGGGCTCCATGTGCTGCCCCCACCCTAAGCACCAGCTCTGCAGCTCCCATTGGCTGGAACCAGCCCAGAGCCCCCTCCTGCACCCCAAACCCCTCATCCCTGGCCCCACACCAGAGCTTGCACCCCCAGCCGGAGCCCTCAGTCCCTCCCTTACCCTAACCCCTGTCTCAGCTGGAGTCCCCTCCCACACTCTGAACCGCTCAGCCCCACCCCACCCAGCCTGGAGCCCCCTCCTGAACCCCAAACCCCTCATCCCCAGCTCCACCCCAGAGCCCACACCCCCAGCCAGAGCTCTCACCCCTCCTACACCCCAAAGCCCTGCCTCAGCCCAATGAAAATGAGCGAGTGAGCGAGGGTAGGGAAGAGCAAACGACATGGGGAGGGGGATGGAGTGAGACGGGGACGGGGCAGGGGCAGGGCCTAGGTGTGGGGCTGGGGTGTTTGGTTTTCGACAATCAGAAAGTTGGCAATCCTAAAACTTTGCTCAAACACATATTACTAGGATTTCCGTTTTCATTTTACACCACTTTTGTCGATTCAAGGAATGTTTTTTCCCATGGTTTCTTTATATAGAAAACATTCTTCAGTAGTTAAATCTCAGTTTGAAATCAGGGAATTTCCATTCAGTAACATACCCAGAAGTAACTGTCCCTGAAAATATGCCCTGGGAGAAAATCCCTCCTTTGTAGTCAGTTTAACTCTGAGCATCTGAGTATGACCAGCATTGAGCATCTAATCCCATTTTTATTCATATTTTCCAGATTCCTAGTAAGGTAAATTCTACCAATACTTCCAAGAACAGGGACTTCCAAATGCCAATCATCTTCTGGGAAATAAAACACTAAAAGTATTATAGCATTTTTAATAACCAGGAATGTCTGGCTGTAGTGGGCTGGTTACCCGCTTCTGCCCTGAGTGGTTTAAAACAGCCCTGGAGGAGGGCTGTGGAAGGGCAAGACGCCTGGGCTGATTGGGAGGAAGCAGGCTCAGCTGGGGCCATGCCCCAATCAGGGGCCAGCTGGGCCTATAAAGGCTTGAGCCAGGAGCTCAAGCAGACAGTCTCTCTCTAGCTGTAGAGGGAGGGCCCTGGCTGCAGGGATCTGAGCAGAGTACCTGAGTGGTGCAGGACTGGGGAAAGGCAGAGGAGCTGGGGAGGCTCCAGCCTGGAAAGCCCCAGGCTGTGGCCTAGCAGAAGGCCAACGGGTACTGGGGGTTGCAGAGGGCAGCCCAGTGGTAGGCAAAGCCAGCAGGTCCAAACCCTTGCGGTGATGAGTAGGCTGATACGGCAGTCTGCCCCATTGTGTTAGACAATGACTGGCAGTAGCCTTATACTGAGGCAAAGTGGGGATTAGAGGGTTGGGGGTTCCCCAGAGAGGGGAGGCCCTGAGAAAGGGGTTCCTGTCAGGGGGCAGCACCCCAGATAATGGGGCACCGGATCCAGGAGGGACATGGGGGCCAATGGCTGGAGAGCTAATTCCTGGAGATGACCAGCAGGAGGTGCTGCAGCGGTGAGTTCCACACGTTTACACTGGCTAATTCCACATGTGGCTTAATTAGAATCTAAGTCTTGGTTATCCGTTGTATTTATTTGTACATAGCAATAAGATCATACACTTCTCCTCCTTCACCTCCATAGCCTTCTCTTATCCTGAAAAATGTAAGATATCATTGTAGCTAAAACTCACCATACCTTTGATCAATGCTTATCAGAACCCCCTCCAGAATGTTTAAACTTCATAGAGGTAGGTGAGACAAAAGACTTGTGTATGGATGTTTCTTAATAACATCCATGCACAATTTCTCTTGTCTTGAATGTAACACTCCAATTAATAAATCCTCAGATGGTGTTGTTGTCTTTCTAAAACTGTACATGAAAAATGTGTTCCTATCTCTGTTATGACTAACTTGAATCCTTAAATTACTTTAATGATCAAGTATCTACTGGCATACTCTATATTCCCGTTCTTTGTCAAACAATGTATATTATCTTACAATTTTTAGATTCCCAAAATGAATCTTAATTTTATATTTGCTGATGTGACAGCCAGGATAATGTGTCTCAAATCAAGTGGCTGAGTGCTGAATGCTGCTAGCAAAGGGTGAATCTGTAATAACCCAGGAGCTGCAGCAGGTGGTAACAGAGGTAGAGTTCACTTAAATTGGTAGTATAAACCAAGTCTATGTTGGTATAACTACGTCACATAACCGAGCAACATAATTATACCAACCTAACCCCCACCATAGATAGTGCTATGTCGACAGGAGGGCTTCTCTCATTGACATAAGTACTGCTGATCAGGGAGGTGGAGTACTGACGCCAATGGGAGAAGCTTTCCCATTGGCACAGGCAGCATCTTCACTAAGCACTACAGCGGTGCAGCTGTGCTGCTACAGCACTGTAAGTGCAGACAAGCTCTTAAGGTCATAGAACAGGAAAGGGATCCAGTTTCTTGTCAAACTAAAAGGGGAAGCAGTGATTCCTGTGTGTCTTTCTTTTTTCCTTCTTTACGGGGTAATAATAGTACCTTAAAGTGCAAAGGCAGTGTGAAATGGTTAATCAGGCTTCTGTAGTTTAGATTAGTATTTAAACAGGACCATTTAGAAGCACAAAGGAATGATGTGTTAAGTTGAAGTACTTTCACTGAACATTTTGTATACTCAGAGGAATGAGCCGCATTTCTAAGATCATCTCCTTAACCTGTTTCTGAAGATGATCTACCTCTATTGTCACTTAAAGTATTAATAGTATTTTCAATGACTCCCCATAGACATTCACTTCTGACTAAGTTCCTCCCACCTTGGGCCGGATCCTCAGACTACATGTGGGCATGGAGGACATAACAAACCAGCTGTGATGTTAGCAGACCAGGTGCTAGCTCATGCCAGAGCCCTAGGCCCATTCACTTGTGTATTAGTATAGATCAAAGTGATTGTTAAATGTATAAGTGTATTTGGTGTTTAAACTTCATGAAAACTAATGGGAGGTTACTTGCATTTTCACTTATCTGTATCCCGTTATAATGTAGTAGCAAATATTTACATTGTAAATACTCTGTTATTAAATAACCCATCAAATGAGAGAGAAGCTTTGTGGAATGCAAATGAAGAACTTCAACAGAAAAGTGCTAATTTCAAAGCAAATGGTCATTGTGTGTGATGATCAGAAGTCTAAGACTCAAAATGCATTCCTCACTCTCTGGGTATGTCTACACTACGAAATTAGGTCGAATTTATAGAAGCCGGTTTTATAGATATCAGTTTTATACAGTCGATTGTGTGTCCCCACATAAAATGCTCTAAGTGCATGAAGCTGGTGGACCGCATCCACAGGACCGAGGCTAACGTCGACTTCCTAGCATTGCACTGTGGGTAGCTATCCCACAGTTCCCGCAGTCTCCACCGCCCACTGGAATTCAGGCTTGAGATCCCAATGCCTGATGATGCAAAACAGTGTTGCGGGGGGTTCTGGGTACATGCCGTCAGACCCCTGCCCCTCCCCCTCTGTCAGAGCAACGGCAGACAATCGATTCGCGCCTTTTTACCTGGGTTATCTGTGCAGACAACATACCACAGAAAACATGGAGCCCGCTCAGTTCAGCTCAGCTCACCGTCACCATATGTCATCTGGGTGCCGGCAGACATGGTGCTGCATTGCTACACAGCAGCAGCTAATTGCCTTTTGGCAGTAGATGGTGCAGTATGACTGGTAGCCTTCATCGGCTATCTGGGTGCTGGCAGACGTGGGGCTGCATTGCTACACAGCAGCAGCCCCTTGCCTTTTGGCAGTAGATGGTGTACTAAGATTGATATCCGTCATCGTCGTATTCCAGCTCAATCAGAGGCACCTGGGCAGACATGCTTTGTCTCCTGGAGACTCAGTCCTGCCGGCAGTCCTACTGAACAGTCTTAACGATGATGGCTAGCAATCGTAGTACAGTATCTTCTGCCAAGCACCCAGAAGATGCCGAGGGCTATCAGTCATGCTGCACCATCTGCTGCCAGCTTAAGATATAAAAAATAGATGTATTCATTTGCTTCCCCCTCCCTCCGTGAAATCAATGGCCTGCTAAACCCAGGGTTTTGAGTTCAATCTTTGGGGGAGCTATTCTGTGTGACGGTTGTCTGTGTTTCTCCCTGATTCACAGCCACCTTTGTTGATTTAAATTCCCTGTACCTGTACACCATGTCGTCACTTGCCCCTCCCTCCATCAGTTTCGCACCTTTTTTTCAGCCCAGACGCCATAGCACTGGGATCATGGAGCCCGATCAGATCACTGCGGCAATTATGAGCACTATGAACACCACGCACATTGTCCTGGAGTATACGCAGAGCCAGGACAACCCAAAGCAAAACCAGGACCAGCCGATGAGGCGATTGCAGCGCGGTGACGAGAGTGATGAGGAAATTGACATGGACACAGCCCTCACACAAGATATGGGCCCCCAGCAATGTGCAAATCATGGTGTTACTGGGGCAGGTTCATGCCGTGGAACTCAGATTCTGGGCCCGGGAAACAAGCACAGACTGGTGGGACCCCATCATGTTGCAGGTGTGGGACGATTCCCAGTGGCTGCGAAACTTTCGCATGCGTAAGGGCACTTTCATGGAACTTTGTGACTTGCTTTCCCCTGCCCTGAAGCACCAGAATACCAGGATGAGAGCAGCCCTCACAGTTGAGAAGCGAGTGGCGATAGCCCTGTGGAAGCTTGCAACGCCAGACAGCTACCGGTCAGTCGGGAATCAATTTGGAGTGGGCAAATCTACTGTGGGGGCTGCTGTGATCCAAGTTGCCAGGGCAATCAAAGACCTGCTGATATCAAGGGTAGTGACTCTGGGAAACGTGCAGGCCATAGTGGATGGCTTTGCTGCAATGGGATTCCCAAACTGTGGTGGGGCGATAGACGGAACCCATATCCCTATCTTGGCACCGTAGCACCAAACCACCGAGTACATAAACCGCAAGGGGTACTTTCCAATGCTGCTGCAAGCCCTGGTGGATCACAAGGGATGTTTCACCAACATCAATGTGGGATGGCCAGGAAAGGTACATGATGCTTGCGTCTTCAGGCACTCTGGTCTGTTTCGAAAGCTGGAAGAACGGACTTTCTTCCCGGATCAGAAAATAACCGTTGGGGACGTTGAAATACCTATCGCGATCCTTGGGGACCCAGCCTACCCCTTAATGCCATGGCTCATGAAGCCTGGACAGTAGTCAGGACCTGTTCAACTACAGGCTGAGCAAGTGCCGAATGGTGATGGAATGTGCATTTGGACGTTTAAAAGCGCGCTGGCGCAGCTTACTGACTCGCTCAGACCTCAGCGAAAAGAATATCCCCATTGTTATTGCTGCTTGCTGTGCGCTCCACAATATCTGTGAGAGTAAGGGGGAGACATTTATGGCGGGGTGGGAGGTTGAGGCAAATCGCCTGGTCGCTGATTACGCGCAGCCAGACACCAGGGCGGTTAGAGTACAGCAGGGCACGGTGCGCATCAGAGAAGCTTTGAAAACGAGTTTTGTGACTGGCCAGGCTACGGTGTGAAACTTCTGTTTGTTTCTCCTTGATGAACCCTCTGCCCCGCCCCACCTGGTTCACTCTACTTCCCTATAAACCAACCACCCCACCCTCCCCTCCCCCTTCAAGCACCGTTTGCAGAGGCAATAAAGTCATTGTTACTTTACATTCATGCATTCTTTATTAATTCATCAAACAACTAGGGGAATAATTGCCAAGGTAGACTGAGAGGGGTGGGGGAGGAGGGAAGGAAAAGGACACACTGCAGTTTAAAACTTTAACACTTATTGAAGGCCAGCCTTCCGATGCTCGGGGAATCATCTGGGGTGGAGTGACTGGGTGGGCGGAGGGCCCCCCCTCACCGTGTTCTTGGGCATCTGGGTGAGGAGGCAATGGGACTTGGGGAGGAGGGATGTTGGTTACACAGGGGCTGTAGCGGCAGTCTCTGAGCTGCAGGAAAGGCAGCAGGAGCAACCATACACTGGAGCATATCAGTTTGATGCTCCAGAAGCTGGAGCATTGACTCTTGCCTTCTGTCTGCAAGCTGACGCCACCTATCATCTTCAGCCCGCCACCTGCTCTGTTCATCCTGCGATTCAGCCCGCCACCTCTCCTCTCATTCATATTGTGCTTTTCTGCAGTCTGACATTGACTCCCTCCACGCATTCTGCTGTGCTCCTTCAGCGTGGGAGGACATCTGGAGCTCCGTGAACATATCATCCCGAGTCCGCCGTTTTCTCCTTCTAATCTTTGCTAGCCTTTGCGAAGGAGAAACATTTGCAGCTGGTGGAGGAGATGGGAGAGGTGGTTAAAAAAGACCCATTTTAGAGAACAATGGGTACACTCTTTCACGTTAAATTTTGCTGTTCACATTACACAGCACATGTGCTTTCGTTACGAGGTTGCATTTTTCCTCTTATATTGAGGGCCTGCTGGTTTGGTGTGAGAGATCACTCACGCAGTGCTAGGCAAGAGAATTCGGCTTGCAGGCAGCCATGGTAAGCCACAGTCTTTTGGCTTTTTTAACCTTCTTAACATGTGGGAATGGCTTCAAACAGTAGCGCCCTCATTTCCCATACTATGGACCCATTGGGTTGGCCATTTAAAATGGGTTTACAATGTAAAAGGAGGGGCTGGGGTTTCCGGGTTAACATGCAGTACAAACCTAACTACCCCCCCCCCCACAATTCTCTGGGATGATCCTTTCACCCCTCCCCCCCCCCCCACCGCATGGCTAACAGTGGGGAACATTTCTGTTCAGCCGAGCAGGAAGGGGCACCTCTGAATGCCCTCTTAATAAAATCACCCCATTTCAACCAGGTGACCGTGAATGATATCACTCTCCTGAGGATAACAAAGGGAGATAAGGAATGGATGTTGTCTGCATGCCAGCAAACACCAGCACCATACGCTGCCGTGCTTTGTTATGCAATGATTCCAGACTACGTGCTACTGGCCTGGCGTGGTAAAGTGTCCTACCATGGCGGACGGGATAAGGCAGCCCTCCCCAGAAACCTTTTGCAAAGGCTTTGGGAGTACATGAAGGAGAGCTTTCTGGAGATGTCCTTGGAGGATTTCCACTCCATCCCCATACACGTTAACAGACTTTTCCAGTAGCTCTATTGGCTGCAATTGCCAGGGCAAATTAATCATTAATCATTAAACACACTTGCTTTTAAACCATGTGTGATATTTACAAAGGTACACTCACCAGAGGTCCCTTGTGTGCCCTTAGGGTCTGGGAGCACGCCTTGGGTGAGTTCAGGGGTTACTGGTTCCAGATGCAGGGTGATAAACATATCCTTGCTGTTGGGGAAACCGATTTCTCAGCTTCCTTGCTATGAGCTATCTTCATTGTCTTCTTCATCATCATCTTCCGCGTACCCCGAACCCGCTTCCCTGTTGCGTGTTTCTCCATTGACTGAGTCAAAGCACACGGTTGGGGTAGTGGTGGCTGCACCCCCTAGCATAGCATGCAGCTCTGCGTAGAAGCGACATGTTTGCGGCTCTGTCCCAGACCTTCCATTTGCCTCTCTGGCTTTGTGGTAGGCTTGCCTTAGCTCCTTAATTTTCACGCGGCACTGCTGTGCGTCCCTGTTATGGCCTCTGTCCTTCATGGCCTTTGAGACCTTTTCTAATATTTTGCCATTTCGTTTAGTGCTACAGAGTTCAGCTAGCACTGATTCATCTCCCCATATGGCGAGCAGATCCCGTACCTCCCGTTCTGTCCATGCTGGAGCTCTTTTGCAATCCTGGGACTCAATCATGGTCACCTGTGCTCTCCACGCTGGGCAAACAGGAAATGAAATTCAAAAGTTCACGGGGCTTTTCCTGTGTACCTGGTCAGTGCATCTGAGTTGAGAGTGCTGCCCAGAGCGGTCACAATGAAGCACTATGGGATAGCTCCCGGAGGCCAGTAACATCGAATTCTGTCCACACTACCCCAAATCCAACCCGCAAAGGCTGAGTTTTAGCGCTAATCCCCTCATCGGAGGTGGAGTAAAGAAACTGGTTTAAAGGGCCCTTTAAGTTGAAAGAAAGGGCTTCGTCGTGTGGACGTGTCCAGGCTTAATTAAATTTAACCCTCCTACAGTCAACCTAAACTTGTAGTGTAGACCAGGGCTCTGACATCAAAGGAAAAGCCCAAATGGGTAGTGACCCTATCAGCTTGTTTTCAGTGAGAAGAAGCTGTAAGTATGGATTCAAGGAAAGATCATGCATCTCTGGACTGTTTGGACTCTTACAGGGAAGCATACCAGATGCAAAGCAGAGAGCCCCGGAGACTACCTGGGTACCCTGAAATGACTTGGGAAAGTAGCAGCTTATTACATCACTGCCACCATTTGGAGTTATAAACTGTGATTCACCTGTGCACATTTTACCTGCTTTAACCTCTCAATAATTCTCATTTCCTTTTATTAGCCAATATACCTTTAGTTAGTTTACTAGCGAATTGGCTGCCAGCCTTGTCTTCGGTGCAAGATCCAGAGTACCAATTGAATTGGAGTAAGTGACTGGTCTCTTGAGACTGGAGGCAATCTAAATGTGATGTGATTTTTTTTGTTTTGTTTTTTTGTTTTAAGTAAGTGATCCTTTTATCACAAAAGTTCAGTTTGCCTGGGTGGCAAGATAGACTGGAGAGTCTGAGGGGACTGTCTGTCTATCAACTGTAAGATGGATATAGTGATCCAGGAGTTCACATTTTACTGGCTTGGTGAAATCTAATTATAGAACATACCACCAGTTTGGGGTGTCTGCCCTGTTTTCTGACAATCTGCCCTGAGGCAGCAGCGTATTATCACCTAGGCCAACAAGAACTAGGCCTAGCACGGCAAATTTGCTCTTGCCCCCTCCCCAACTCCGCCCCTTCCCCAAATCCCCAGCCTGCCTCCTCCCCCAGGCATGCTGCACTTCCCTCCTTCCACCTCCCTCCCAGGCTTGCCGTGCTGGGAGGGAGAAGCGAGTTGCAGGGCGCTCGGAGGAGGCAGAGAAGAGGTAAGCTAGGGACCGCGGACGGCCGGGAACCGCTCCCCAACCGCCCCAGCTCACCTCTGCGCCACCGCTATCCCCCGAGCGTGCCGCAACTCCCCTTCCTCCCCCTCCTTCCCAGGCTTGCCACGAGAAAGTGCTGGGAGGGAGGGAGGAGAAGCGAGTAGCGGCGCGTTCGGGGGATAGTGGAGGTAAGCTGGGGCTGGCGGGCATGGGGAGTAACTCTTGAGGGGGCAGTGAACCACTCCCTATCCCAGCTCACCCCTGCTCCACTGCCGCCATCCCCCGAGCGCGCCACAACTCCCCTCCCCGGCTTGCCGTGGGGGAGCGGGGGGGGGAGGGGCAGCAATTCTTTGACGGCCTAGGGGCAGCAAATTTGTTAATCCGCTCCTGCCCTGAGGTGGGTACTCAGTCATGAGTCACTCCAGACAGTGTGACACCAGCCAACACACAGAACAAGCATCATCTCAGCCAGTCAAAGGCTAGGATTCTCCTTGCCTTCAGGAGACAGGAGGGCTATTCTACCATGGTGTAGCCCTCCAAACCCAACAAATTCCAAAACTTACTCAAGTGGCAACAACAGTTTACCAAGGGAAAGAGGAGCAACTTATGTGATGAGTCAGCAAGACCACTTTCTAGGAACCATCAACACAATGGTTCTCAGAAAGCCCCTTTTGATTCATCACGCACACAGGTCTCCACAGTTCTTGGAGGACTTCCATCAGATGAAAACAGAAGGATAGAAAGTATAGTATTGGTGGTGGAAAAGTAGGGCTGAGGCAGACAGACATGCTCTACAAGATCATGCTAAGGTTGTATTACAGGCAAAGGGTTCCTCCTTCTCCTCCTCCATAGTGGCTCTAAAAGCATGCCTGAAGTATACAATGGTGGTGAAAAGCTTAATCATCCCAGATTGCCTCCAGTCCACAAAAGAACCTGAGCACTAATCACTAAAAGGAGCAAGCATTCTTTTCCAGTGGGAAGATCACCAGATCTGGGAAGTTTCTGGAACTTGACACCATGCACAGGCCTAACCATTTGACACCACACTCTCTCTGAATTTAGTCCATTCACATAACAGGAAATCCTGGAGGGGGAGTGGATTCCCCTGTTTGCCCTGCAAAAGGCTGACTGGATTAGTATCAGAGATCATCACTTGTTACAATTCACCAGCCTTATCTTTTCACACTATTTTTGGAATGTGGTGAGATCCATGAGCTTTAGTAGGCCTTTATGAGAGTGTCAAGCCTCGAGAATTTAGCCTGATTCAGGTTACCCCATCTGGCCTATAGCACACTAATTACACCATCTTTAAAAATTTAAGCTAAGGGTAAAAAATTTTAAAATCCCCTAAATGACTTAGGAGCCTAAGTCTCATTGATGAGACTTGGCCTCCTAAGTAATTTTTGAAAATGGCACTTAGGCACTTTTGAAAGTTTTACCCATTCCCTTCAATCCATGGTTAATCCTGAGACCAGGGGCTGATTAGATATATAAAGCTAATTGAGTTTCCAGATCCTCTCAGAGCTCCTGTAGCATCATTGGGTGCCACCAGTCAGGCTTGGTGATTTATTCTGGGAAACCTACATTTTAGTTTTGTGAGCATGGTATCCAATATCCTATAAACATCTTTATCCACTCTGCCTCTATGAGGAATCACAGCATATTCATTTGGATTTACAATATTTATCCTCTAATGTGAATACTTTTGAGAGAGCCTTTTTCTGCTGCTCAAGTCACTCATATCCTAAATCAAGGTTTCTTCACATTTAATTTTTAATGGTTCTACAGTAAATGTTATGGCTCTATATGGCATGACCGGGAGGTAACACATACCCATTCTCTCTCTCTCCAGCTCTTACTCAGCCTCATCTTGAATACTGTGTTTAGTTCTGGGTACTACATTACCAGATAAATATTAACATATTGGATGGTGTACAGAGAAAAACAAAAAATAGTTAGGAAGCAACTGACGTACAAGGAAAGATTTTAAGAATAGGAGGGGGGGGGAATTCTTTACCACCACAAAAGAGGGTGTCACAACAAGTTTAAATTCTGCAGATAACAGAAACAAATATACATGAATGACCTACTCAAACCCTTATCATTCAGCTCCAAGACATAACCCTACAACTTGAGCCAAAGAAGAGCTCTTTTAGTGGGTAGCAGTTGCAAGTGCCTTATCTGTTGGGTCAATCACTGAAGGACATCGTATTCAATCCCAGTAATTGATTATGGGGTTTTGTTAACTGCTAATTAAAATATGTGTTGGGGAGAACTCAGAACATGACATGATGGTTGCCTATTAGCTGTTTTACAAATTTGAAATAAATTAGGGCTGCCAAGCTATTAAAAAAATTAATTGCATGATTAATCACACTGTTAAAAACAATAGAATACAATTTATTTAAATATTTTTGGATGTTTTCTACATTTTCAAATCTATTGATTTCAATTACAACACAGAATACAAACTGTACAGTGCTCACTTTATATTTACTTGTGATTACAAGTATTTGCCCTGTAAAAAAGAAACAAAAGAAATAGTATTTTGCAGTACTTGTATTAGGTGAAATCTCTTTATCATGAAAGTTATAAATGTAACTTACAAAGGTAGAATTATGCATTCAAAAACAAAACAATGTAAAACTTTAGAGCCTACAAGTCCACTCAGTCCTACTTCTTGTTCAGCCAAGCGCTCAGACAAACAAGTTTGTTTACATTTGCAGGAGATAATGCTGCCTGCTTTTTGTTTACAATATCATCTGAAAGTGAGAACAGGTGTTCACATGGCACTGTTCTAGCTGGAGTCGCAAGATATTTATGTGCGAGATGCACTAAAGATTCATATGTTCCTTCATGTTGCAACCGCCATTCCAGGGAACATGCGTCCATGCTGATGACTGGCTCTGCTCGATAACCATCCAAACAGTGCAGACCAAAGCAAGTTCAGTTTCATCATCTGAGTCAGATGCCACCAGCAGAAGGCTGATTTTTATATATATATAAATATATAAAAATCAGCCTTCTGCTGGTGGCATCTGACTCAGATGATGAAACTGAACTTGCTTTGGTCTGCACTGTTTGGATGGTTATATATATATATAATTTTTTTGGGGGTGGTGGTTCAGGTTCTGTAGTTTCCGCATCGGAGTTTTGCTCTTTTAAGACTTCTGAAAGCATGCTCTATACCAGGGGTTCTCAAACTGGGGGTCAGGACCCCTCAGGGGGTCACGAGGTTATTACATGGGGGATCGCAAACTGTCAGCCTCTATCCCAAGCCCCACTTTGCCTTCAGCATTTATAATGGTGTTAAAGACTTAAAGAAGTGTTGTTGTTTTTTTTTTTTATTTAAAAGGGGGGTTGCACACAGAGGCTTGCTATGTGAAAGGGGTCACCAGTACAAACATTTGAGAACCACTGCTCTACACCTACTCTCAGATTTTGGAAGGCACTTCAGATTCTTAAACCTTAAGTCGAGTGCTGTAGCTATCTTTAAAAATCTCACTTTGGTACTATCTTTGTGTTTTGTCAGATCTGCAGTGAAAGTGTTCTTAAAACGAACAACACGTGCTGGGTCATCATCCGAGACAGCTATAACATGAAATATATGGCAGAAAGCGGGTAAAACAGAACAGGAGGCATACAATTCTCTCCCAAGGAATTCAGTCAAAAATCTAATTTAATGTTTTATTTTTTTAATGAGCATCATCAGCATGGAAACATATCCTCTGGAATGGTGGCCAAAGCATGAAGGGGCATACAAATGTTTAGCATACCTAACTACCTTGCAATACTGGCTACAAAAGTACCATGCGAATGCCTGTTCTCGCTTTCAGGTGACGTTGTAAATAAGAAGCAGGCAGCATTATCTCCCGTAAATGTAAACAAACTTGTTTCTCTTAGTGATTGGCTGAACAAGAAGTAGAACTGAGTGGACTTGTAGGCTCTAAAGTTTTACATTGTTTTGTTTGAGTGAAGTTATATAACAAAAAAAAAATCTACATTTGCAAGTTGCACTTACACGATAAAAAGATCACACTACAGTACTTGTCTGAGGTGAACTGAAAAATACTATTTCTTTTGTTTGCCATTTTTACAGCGCAAATATTTGTAATAAAAAATAATATAAAGTGAGTACTGTACACTTTGTATTCTGCGCTGTATTTGAAATCAATACATTTGAAAATTTAGAAAGACATCCAAAAATATGTAATAAATTTCAATTGGTATTCTATTGTTTAGCAGTGCGATTAATTGTGATTCATTTTTTAACTGCGCTTAATTTTTTGAGTTAATCGCATGAGTTAACTGTGATTAATCTACAGTCCTAAAATAAATATCCACATGAAGCCAGTGCATTACAGTACAATTAGAGCCAACTCTATACTACAGGCTCTGTAGCAGCAAAGCTCATAGCTATGCCAGTA
Organism: Malaclemys terrapin pileata; assembly: GCF_027887155.1. Classification (NCBI taxonomy): domain Eukaryota; kingdom Metazoa; phylum Chordata; order Testudines; family Emydidae; genus Malaclemys; species Malaclemys terrapin. The sequence continues at coordinate 174,214,332 of NC_071506.1, forward strand.
TCCCCCATAGTATATGTAACTTTAGCGCCCTCGTGGCCAAGATGGAGTCTGCTCTGCAGGCAGCTCTGGCCAAGAGATGGCACGCGCAGGAATGCAGCAGGAGAAATCCCTTCCACCCCAGGAGCATCTGTTCCAAACCCCCCAGAGTGAACACACACACACCCACAGGAAAAGTACAGTGGCTATAACAAGGGAAATATTTATTTACAGAGTAGGGTTACCATATTTCAACAATCAAAAAAGAGGACGGGAGGAGCCCCACCCTAGCCCTGCCCCCGTCCTGTCCTAGCCCCGCCCCTGCCCCTTCCACTCCCTCCCACTTCCTGTCCCCTCAGAACCTCCAACCCTCCCCCCCACTCCTTGTCCCCTGACTGCCCCCTCCTGGGACCCCTGCCCCTAACTGCCCCCCAGGACTCCACCCCCTCCCTAAGCCTCCCTGCCTCTTGTCCCCTGACTGCCCCCTCCTGAGACCTTCCCCACATCCTAACTGGCCCCCTAGGACCCTACCCCCTACCTGTCCCCTGACTGCCCCAACCCTTATCCACACCCCCACCCCCTGACAGCCCCCCCCAGAACTCCTGACCCATCTAAACCCCTCTGCTCCCTGTCCCCCCCTCCTGGGACCCCTGCTCCTAACTGCCCTCCAGAACCCCACCCCCTACCTAAGCCTCCCTGTGCCTTATCCCCTAACTGCCCCCTCCTGAGACCCCCCCACTTGTACCCTGACTGCCCAAAACCTTACACCCCCAACCCCCAGACAGCCCCCCCCCCAAACTCCTGACCCATCCAACCCTCCCCCGTGCTCCCTGTCTCTTGACTACCCCCCCCAGAACCTCCCTGCCGCTTCTCTGGCCCCCGGCCCCCTTACTGTGCTGCAGAGCAGCGCGCTCGGAAGCGGGGGAGGGGAGCAGGGTTGGAGCTCCAGACTGCCGGAGGCCGAGGCGAAGGCCGGCGATCTGGGAATGCAGGGAGGGGGAGGGAGGGAGAGAGAGGAGGGGACTGGTCTCAAGTTTCAGGGGAGAGGAGGGGGAAGTGAAGGAAGGGCTCTGGCTGCCGGAGTCCGTGCGAGTGGCACGATCCGGCCGGCTGCCCTGTAAGCCGCGCACGCTCTGCATGGGGGGGAAGTCCGGACATTGACAAATTCCCCCCGGACGCTATTTTTAACTCAAAAAAGCTGGACATGTCCGGGGGAATCCGGACGAATGGTAACCCTATTACAGAGGGATGAGAAGAGAAAAACAACAAGGGGAAATATAGGCGGAGCAGTATGACAGGGCTGCATCCAAGGCCCCACAGGCCCAGTGGTAGCACAGTCTGGAAGGGCAGACACTGAGCAATGTGTCTGCACACAGAGTTCAGAAGTCCTAAGCAAAGTTCCAGTCCAGTGGTGAATCTTGGGTGCTCCTGGTCGTCTTCGGCACCAGTGAACTTCCCCCAATAAACCCCTCCAGTGCCCTCTTCTGCCGCTCTCTGCAAAGCCACACAGAGCGACCACCTCTCCACTTAACTAGCTACAGCCTCCCTCCTTATTCCCAATGCAGAGTCACAAGCCCCAGTACTAACAGCCCCATGCAGCTCTGAGCAGCCGTGATACTGGGTCCAGTTCTGGCCTGTCCTTCTCAGGTGATTCCTCCCTGGCACAGTGCTCCTCCTGGCTCCTGTCTTGGGGGGTCCCCGATCGGCCCTGTCCTTCCCAGGCTTCAGGCAGGTTCTCTGCTGCTTCACTTTTCCAGGGGCTGCAGTCTGCCTCTCCCTCTCCCTGGAGCTCCAGCGCTCCACCTGGAGTTTCCCTCCTTTTTTCTTACTCTCCCCCTCCCCTTAGGAAAAAGATTTAAAGGGCCATGCTCTCTAAACCCCAAAGGGGTTACATATAGATGCAGACTACAGCAATGAAAGGGGTTTTTCCTGTTGCTATAGGAACTCAACCTCCCTGAGCGACAGTAGCTATGCTGACAGACGCATTTTTCTGTAGTCCTTGTTGCGTCTAAACAGGGCATTAGGTCGGCATAGCTATGGCACTCGGGTGTGAAAAATCCACACCGCTGAGCGCCGTAGCTATGTCAACCCAACTTTTAAAGGCCTAAGACTAATGACATGAAATTAAGAAATGGATAAAATAAACTGAATCTCAGGAAAATCTTCTTGACAGGAAATTTATTAGCCTATAGAATCATCTCTCGAGAGATGATGAAATCCCCACGTCTTGAGAATTCAAAATTAAAACTGCACAAAACAATAGTAAATGCACTGTAGGGAATAATCCATGGAAGATGATGCATTTGATGACCAAACAACCTTTTCAATCGCAAGGTTCTATGATTGTCTGAATCTTCCACCAGCACCTTTTAATGTTATTTATTTATTTATATATATTTTATACAGTGCCCATTGCTGTAGCAACAGCATGTTAAATTAACGTAATCATACTACCTACGTAGGTTGGATAAACCCTATCATAATAGCTGTGCAAAAGCTACAGAGCTGTGCCTCACTGCCGCAGACAAGATTAAATTAAAAGCCTTAATTAAAAGCTTCAATTAAAAGCATGGTGGAATAAATGCATGTTTCACTGTACACTGAAGCAGGACTAGCAAATTGGTTCGGGTGAACAGCAGAGGAAATTTCACAGTAAGAGGCCTCAGCTGAAAGGATGCTAGTAACTTTTACCTATCTATTCATATATTTACATTTTCAAAAGGACTTCTTGTCCTTCCTTGTCTGATTACTCACAATGCTATTTTTGTAATATTTATTATGTGTACTGCAGTCACCCTCTTTGTGCTCTATTCTGCCCTAACATTCCCGATTGTGCTGGGTGCTGTACAAACACATGGAAAGACTCTCCATGTGCCATGAAGTTCTTACAATATAATTTAATCAAAACTAATTACCATGCTCTTTTCTTCAACTTTAGCTTCAACATATATTCTCTAAGAATTTAGTTCTTCACCTGCTTTTCCAATTTTATAAAGACTTGGGGTTTTGCTCATATTATTTTTACTCTCTCTAATAAGCCTCTTCTTGCTTTCTTGGAAACTGGATAATTCTGGTCTGGGTACCAAGCAGAACGAACCTGAATATTTGTAGATAAAACCTTTAGAGTGAAGCTAACCTTAGAAGTAAACAATCAGTAATTTAAGGGGAAGAGTCCACACATAAACACTACTGTTAGTGGGAGGGGAAACAAAGGCCATGAAATTTGGTGTTAAGGTTAACCTTACAGGAAACCCCAAAAAATTAGCGAATATGGAAATTCACATGGATGGTAGGAAGCCAAACTACTTCTTAAGGTCCCAGGGAAGTGAGTGTCTGCCTCGGGAGGTGGGAGAAGAGGGGTCACATGACCAGCAACAAGTTTGAGGGATTTGGGGTGTGGCAAGGAAGAGTCCTTCCATCAATCAGACTAATCTAATCGATTTAAACTTTGTCTCCCACTTCCTGTTCTAAATAAAGGATCTGCCAAAAAGCGTTAGCAATGTTTTCTAGCCATAGTGACAACCTCTTTTTTTTTTTTTTTTTTTTAAAGTCTTAATTTGCAAGCAGCATGTCAGATGAATTCATTGACAAATCTCTCTAGGAATTAGCTTACATTTTGAGATCTGCCATGGCTGGCGTGTGAACCCCTCTCCCCTTCAGGGAGGCTAGCCTGCCGGCCATGCCCCTTCCTCCTGAGTCCCCGCCCCACACTAGAGCCCCAAGCTACCCTCCTCTCCCGCAGCTGGAGGAGCCCCGGCCCACCCTCCCCAGTCACCCCGAACCACTGGGCAGGCCGGCCCAAGCCACCCCGGCCACCCCAGCCCCTGGCCACGAGCAGGCCCAAGCTCCAGGCCACTGGCTGGAGCTGAGTCCCCTCCTGCTTCAGGGGAGAGGGGAAGCAAGGACGGGGACTTGGGGCGGAGCATGGGAGGGGCCACGGCTTGGGTTAGCTTAGCCTCCCCTGGCCTATAATACTTGCCACACATGAGGTCTGCTTTTGCAAGGAAAAAGGCTACAATTCAGATATCCAGCCCACTTTACACCATCATTTAAGCCCACTGGAGCTGATGTACCATTCTGACACCCCTATTTAAAACCAAAGCTTTTAAAATGAGAGTTTAATCAACTCATCTTTGGCCTTGTATACTGAAATGTTTCACCTCCTTGTCTGAAGGCCACATTGGCAGCTAAGAGTGGCACAGAGCTCTGTGCAGGAGCTCAAGGTCAGGGCCGGCTCTAGCTTTTTTGCTGCCCCAAGCAGCAAAAAAAAAGCGCCGCCCCCGAGCCCCCCTGCCGAGCGCCGGAGCCCGCCCCCCCTGCGCCGAGCGCCGCCGGACCCCCCCCGAGCACCGCGCCCCACCCCCTAAGCGCCACGCCGCCGGAGCCTGCCCCCTGCCGAGCGCCGCTGGAACCCCCCTCCAGCACCGCGCCCCCCCCCCTCGCCTAGCCCTGCGCAACCAGGGCCCGCCCCCCCAGTGCCGTGCCGCCCCCCCCCCCCGCGGAATGCCGCGCCGCGCTCCCCCTGCCGCCCCTTACCAGGTGCCGCCCCAAGCATGTGCTTGGGTGCCTGGTGCCTGGAGCCGGCCCTGCTCAAGGTTATGTGTTGATATGTGCACACTCCAGAGTACAGTGATTAACACACACTTTTCCTTTTAAGTCAAAGCCTCCCACACAAATACCCAGAACGATGCATACCGGATTTCGTACAACACTTTAAGGTGGAAGTTTTATCACAATAAGAGTTTTGGTTACAGAGAAAGTACGACCTTCTCCCAAAGAACTCGTTACATAAGGCAGTGTCAGAGTGAGGCATCAAATGGAAAGTTTGCAACTCTAAAAGAGGTCAAAGTAAAGTAAGATAAGCTTTTAGAACTATACATTTCAAGGGCTTTCCAATCAGTGTTGTGGTGAATATAATAATGGAACTTGGCATCTTGGTACTGCAAAGAGGAGGAGAATAAAAAATGTAATTTAAAAAGTTTTCATTGAGAAGTTTAAGTATCTGGTGTTGGGAAAAAAGAAAGCAAGAGGGTAAATCAGCATATGAGCGAGGGGAGGCTAGCAGTGAAGCAGCACATAGGCCCATATCCTCCCCCTTTCTTTGCAGATTTAGAGGGCCCATGACACAGCAGAAGGACTTCAGTTCTGCTGTATGGGATAACCAGAAGCCCACACAGCCCAATTCTGCAGGGACTTCTGGCATGGCAGCATACAAACAACTTTTTGGTACCATGGTTGGAGGGTCCATCACTACATGATTATCCTCTAGTCCCTCCATGCCCCCCAGCTGATGGAGATGTACAAAGGCTATGCAAGCTACTCCAGCTCTTAGGAGGAACAGTGATAGTGGAGCGCCAGGTGATTGAGAACCCACCTTGCTCATGTGGAATTTCCCAATAACTTGCCTATTCAGACAAGATGCTGGGGGCAGAATCTGAGACGTAACTAAATGGAGTTAAACACAATTTAAACCGAATGGGATTGCAAGCCTGATATGGTCTCAATTCATTGCAATGTACAAATGTGCACTGAAGTTAGAGTGAACCACCAGTTATTGTTGATCTGTGTATAAAGGGGGTGTGGGGTGGAAAGACTGTCAGAGGTTCTATGGTTAATAAGATGACTAAATAAAAAAAAGTGAGAGTAAAAAATTATAGTGAGATGGTGGTTAAGGTTGAGTCTAGCTTATATAATACTTAACAGCTGATTGTTGTTAACTGCTCTCAAACCCATAGTAAGAATTATTTTGTCCCAGTTTTAAAATTCACTTTGTGTTACCCTCTAATAAACTGTAGCATGTTTGAGCACTTCATGTCATTATAGGTTTTCCACTGTCAACTGGTATAATCTAATAGTTATTAGGGAAATCCATCCAGTCAGACAAGCTTTTGTTCGTTATTTTTCTGATGGGCTGGGGAAATCACACGTATGTCTACACTACATGCTGTGCCAGTAGGAGAAAGCTCTCCTGCTGGCATAATTAAACCATCCCCCACCCAATAAGTGGTGGTAGCAAGTCTCCCGCTTTCATAACGCTGTCCACACTTGCGCTTTTGTCAGTGAAACTTATGTCGGTCAGGAGGGCATTTTTTCACACCCCTGATCGACAAAAGTTTTGCTGACAGAAGTGCTAGTGTAGACAAAGACTTAGTCTGACCAACAACAAAGAAGTCACATCCACAAGAACATTTTCACAAAATCTTATAATTTGTAATTATTCATTTTTATACTGCACACCCCATTTCTCATGCTTCACCATGCTGTATTTAGAGCTGTGTAGTCATTAACGTATTAATTACCCATATCTGATGTGTCTGGGAGAGAAGCCTGACAGGAACTAATAGTGTAGCATTAACGTGGGGGTCGGCAACCTATGGCACATGTGCCAAAGGCGGCACGCGAGCTGATTTTTAACGGCACACTGCTGCCTGCCGGGGTCCCATTCAGCCTGCTGCTGAACCCCGGCAGCGGGCTGAGCCGGACCCCGGCAGGTAGCGGCGTGCCATTAAAAATCCTGCCCAACCTAGCCTGCTCTTCTCTGCCCCCCACTCTCTCTGGCGGGGACAGGGGCAGAAGCAAGCTTGGTCCTCTCGGCTGCTGCTGTACAGCAGGCTTCACCGGCAGCCAAGCTTCCCCCTCCCCCGCCTCTTCCCGCCTCCTCTCCCTCCCTGCTGCCGATGGCCCTTGCGAGGGAGGGGAGAAGAGCAGCCCCAGCGCCCTCGCTGCTCAGACCGGTAAGGAGGTGGAGAAGAGGCAGGTAGGAGCGGGGCACTGCGTATCCCTCCAGCCCCCTGCCGTGAGCCGCTCAGGGGGCAGGGGGCTGGGAGCACCCCCCTGATCCCAGCCCACCCAGCCCTCTGCCCTGACACCTGCATCCTTGCACCCCAGCTCCCTGCATCCCCCCATGACCCCATCCCTGACTCCTGCACCTTCCACCCATACCCAGCCCCCCACACCCCATGTCCTGACTCCTGCACCCCTCACATGCCCCCAGCCCTCACTCCTGTACCCTCCACACATACCCAGCCCCCCCCCCACATCCCTGCCCTGACTCCTGCACTCCCCAAACTCCCTGCCCTGACTTCTGTACTCCCCACACATACCCAGCCCCCCCACCCCATGCCCTGACTCTTGCACCCCCACATCCCCACCCCCCACCCTGAGCACCAGGTTGGCAGCGGGGTGAGCGGGGCCGGCGGCTGGGATTCCAGCTGGCAAGGGGCTGGCGGCTGGGATCCCAAACCGGCAGTGGGCTGAGCAAGGCCAGCAGCCGGGACCCTGGCCGGCAGGAGCCAGCGGACGGAACCCCAGACCGGCAGCGGGCTGAGCCGCTCGGCCCGCCGCCGGTCTGGGATCCCGGCCCTGCTCAGCCCGCTGCTGGTCTGGGGTCCTGGCTGCCGGCCCCTTGCCAACTGGGGTCCCAGCCGCCGGCCCTACTCAGCCCGCCGCCGGCCCTACTCAGCCCACTGCCGGCCTAGGTGAACGGAACCCCAGGCTGGCAGCGGGTTGAGCAGGTCCGCGGCTTAAGATCAGCATTTTAATTTAATTTTAAATGAAGCTTCTTGAATATTTTGAAAACCTTGTTTACTTTACATGTAACAGTAGTTTAGATATATTATATATGGATTTATAGAGAGAGACCTTCTAAAAAACGTTAAAATGTATTACCGGCACACGAAACCTTAAATTAAAGTTAATAAATGAAGACTCGGCACACCACTTCTGGTTGCCGACCCCTGCATTAACATCTAATTAGTAAGTCATTCAAGACATTAGAACAAAAATGATACTTTTAGTCATTGTATGTAAGCATTTGACAATGGCACACATCACTGTATTTGCCATAGGGATGTGACAAGTACCTGATTCAGATCTGATTTATACAGTGCACAAATCCAGCCCCCAAAATTTCATGGCGGACACTAAGTTAGGACAACAGGGTTGGGGAGTGGGGGGTTGGATACTTGAGGGAATTATTAGTAGGATGGGAACCAGACCAAAAGGGTAACAGACTAACCTTGTAACAGGGAGTTTAGAACAGGGGAAGATCAGGTTGCATTCAAAATCACTTAGTGACCCTGAAAAAAATTGGATAGCAGAGAATCATGTGCACATACCTAAGGCATTGACTGGCCAATCATCTTATAGTGTAGCCAGTCATGCAGCATACAGTGCAAGGCCTCAATTTTGTGCCAGTGTATGTCTGAGTGAAAAGAACATAAGCATTTGTCCTTAGACAATGATACTGACCCAGTCATAGTGTAGCTTTTAGAATGGTGACATTTCTCATGACAACATAATACCTAGATATTCCAGCCGTAAGGAGTCAGGCATCTGGTCCCGGATGACTGGAAAAAGGCTAATGTAGTGCTCATCTTTAAAAAAGGGAAGGAGGAGGATCCAGGGAACTACAGGCCAGTCAGCCTCACCTCAGTCCCTGGAAAAATCATGGAGCAGGTCCTCAAGGAATCAATTCTGAAGCACTTAGAGGAGAGGAAAGTGATCAGGAACAGTCAGCATGGATTCACCAAGAGCAAGTCATGCCTGACTAACCTAATTGCCTTCTGTGAGGAGATAACTGGGTCTGTGAATGAGGGGAAAGCAGTGGATGTGTTATTCCTTGACTTTAGCAAAGCTTTTGATACAGTATTCCACAGTATTCTTGCCAGCAAGTTAAAGAAGTGTGGGTTGGATGAATGGACTATAAGGTGGATAGAAAGCTGGCTAGATCCTCAGGCTCAACGGGTAGTGATCAACGGCTCCATGTCTAGTTGGCAGCCGGTTTCAAGCGGAGTGCCCCAAGGATCGGTCCTGGGGCCGGTTTTGTTCAATATCTTCATTAATGATCTGGAGGATGGCGTGGACTGCACTCTCAGCAAGTTTGCAGATGACACTAAACTGGGAGAGGTGGTAGATACGCTGGAGGGTAGGAATAGGATACAGAGGGACCTAGACAAATTAGAGGATTGGGCCAAAAAATATCTGATGAGGTTCAACAAGGACAAGTGCAGAGTCCTGCACTTAGGATGGAAGAATCCCATGCACTGTTACAGACTAGGGATCAAATGGCTAGGCAGCAGTTCTGCAGAAAAGGACCTAGGGATTACAGTGGATGAGAAGCTGGATATGAGTCAACAGTGTGCCCTTGTTGCCAAGAAGGCTAACGGCATTTTGGGCTGTATAAGTAGGGGCATTGCCAGCACATCGAGGGATGTGATCATTCCCCTCTATTCGACATTGGTGAGGCCTCATCTGGAGTACTGTGTCCAGTTTTGGGCCCCACACTACAAGAAGGATGTGGAAAAATTGGAAAGAGTCCAGCGGAGGGCAACAAAAATGATTAGGGGGCTGGAGCACATGACTTATGAGGAGAGGCTGAGGGAACTGGGATTGTTTAGTCTGCAGAAGAGAAGAATGAGGGGGGATTTGATAGCTGCTTTCAACTACCTGAAAGGGGGTTCCAAAGAGGATGGATCTAGACTGTTCTCAGTGGTAGCAGATGACAGAACAAGGAGTAATGGTCTCAAGTTGCAGTGGGGGAGGTTTAGGTTGGATATTAGGAAAAACTTTTTCACTAGGAGGGTGGTGAAGCACTGGAATAGGTTACCTAGGGAGGTGGTGGAATCTTTTTCCTTAGAGGTTTTTAATGTCAGGCTTGACAAAGCCCTGGCTGGCAGGGACGGCTCCAGGCACCAGCCTAGCAAGCAGATGCCTGGAGCGGCCAATGAAGAGGGGGGCGGCATGTCCGGCCCTTTCGGCAGCAATTCGGCGGCGGGGTCGTCACTCCCTCTGGGAGCAAAGGACCTGCCGCCGAATTGCCACCGTAGAATGAAGCGGCAGTAGAGCTGCCGCCGCAATTGCGGTGGCTTTTTTTTTTTTTTTTTGCGCTGCTTGGGGCGGTCCTGCTGGCTGGGATGATTTAGTTGGTGTTGGTCCTGCTTTGAGCAGGGGGTTGGACTAGATGACCTCCTGAGGTCTCTTCCAACCCTGATATTCTATGATTCTATATTTATAAAACAACCCTCAAAAGGGCTAATGTACAAGGGGGACATTTTCAGGATTTCTTTTAAATTCCAAACATGTAGGCCAATGGCTTCAAAATCGGAGCCTGAGATTAGTTTCCTAAATCCATACTTATGCACCTGAATAACTGGCCTCATTTTCCTGGGTGCTCAGCACCCAGCAGTTCCTACTGATTGGTTATATTCGAGACCTCCTCTTTGCGTGTCCTCCTGATGTTTATTTGCACTCACGTGCCACCCACTGTTTAGGGTTCCACCATTGTGTCTGAAATCAGTAGGCAACTGAGCTTCTGCCCTGGCAGCCACATTTGTTCCCTCCTGAAACTGAGCTTATTTAATCTCGCCCCACTTTTTAAAAAAACACCTTAACAATTTTTTTGCAGAGGTGTTTTGAAATCAGCACTACTGTTGTTTTGTTCACCCCTCTGGTTTCTAATTTTGTTGAGATCAAGGTGTTCTTTTATAAATGAAGGAGAAATTGTTTTTATTATTTTTGTTCAGTACCACCAAGAGTTTTTTCAGAAGGGAGTGTGCTTTATCAATAAAATTATTATTTTGATCAGCACTATTCAATGTTTGGCCCCGTTAGGCCCCTAATTTTCAAAATCTTGTCCTAGTGCCTCATTGAGAACTACAAAGTGTTCAGCCCAGAAGAGGCCATCAGGGCGAGAGAGAAATATTCTCCAGAGACTGGTAAAATTGATATTATCCTGAAGGAAATATTTTGGAATGCAAGCTCCCTGTGAATCCCTGAGCCATGTCACCAAGTTTACTTCCAGAGTAAAATGATGTTGAAAACTCATTATTGGTGGTGATTTTACAGCAGAAACATTGATCTGGAGTCACACAACCTAGTCTTTTCTTGGTCTCAATAACTACTACTGAATCAGCAAGTGTTTCAGAGGCAGAATGGGGATTCTCTTTTGTGAGGGTTTTCTCATTTTGCATACAGGGCTGCCATCAAATGCTTTTCTGAATATGCTTTCTAAATGGCAGGTTGCCAAGGAAAGTGTTGACATAGTGCTCCAGAACAATGCTATTAACATAATGAGAGTTTTCAGTGACTACTGTGTCAGTTTGGGGTGTCCTGATCATGCTCTGCACTAACAACACTTTGTTAAAACAACCTCTGTTGTCCTCTTGATTGCCATCAGCCAGAAAGCAGTCAGCGTTTTTCAAAATTCCTTTTGTCAAACTCTACAGCTCACAAGTGGAATCAGGCTCGCTGGAAGATCATGAGCAGGTGGAATTGGGTTTTCCAGGTGTTACATTTATGTGATGAAAAAATATATGGGTTCTGACAGTATCCTTTTCTGCTTGCAGTATTGCTGTAGCCATGTTGGTCCCAAGATAAGAGCGACAAGATGTGTGAGGTAATTGGACCAAACTTCTGTTGGTGAAAGAGACAAGCTTTGGAGCTACACAGAGCTCTTCTTCACATCTGGGAAAGATCCTAAGAGTGTCAGAGTTAAGTACAAGGTGGACCAGATTATTCAGCATAAGTAGTTAATACAACTACAGCCCATACTTGATGGGGACCACATCCTAGAAAAAAAATCTTTCCTGAGACCTCCCAAACTCGCGACACTCATCCGCAAAAGAAAGCTCCCCACAGAGTAGGACACATCCAACTTTAAGCAGCACCAGACGCAAAACCTGTAAACCTATCTCCACTGCTACAATGACTGACACGCCCCACAACACACCTTTCAAGATCCATAGGTCCTAGGCATGCCTATCACAACATGTGGTGTACCTCTTCTAGTGCACTAAATGCCCCAACAACAACTACGTAGGTGACACCAGATAGACAATCACTATGATCTCAAATGAGCTCACACAGAAAAATGATAAGACAAAAAACACCGTATCATACCATATTATTTCTCACAAACGGATCACTCCATATCTGACCTCTCAGTTCTCAGCTTTAAAGGAAACCTGCACAATACCTGCAAAAGATGAGCTTGGGAGCTTAAATTCATAACTTTGCTAAATACTAAAAATCATGGACTTAATCAAGACACTGGTTTTATGGCTTATTACAAAAATATGTAACCCACTAACCACCCCTTTTTTTTGGCTTATATCTGAAAGACTAGCAGGACACTTTCCCTAGAATGGTCCCTTAGCAGATGTGTTAGCTACCTATGCTTAACAATTTTGTTTCAGCTGTCACACTCTGAGTACCTTTCCCAGACCTGAAAGAGAGCTCTGTGTAGCTTGTCTCTCTCACCAGCAGAAATTGGTCCAATAAAAGGTATTACCTCACCCACCTTGTCTCTCCAGAATTCTTCTCTGTGGATTTGAATACCAATCTGCTAACACATTACATGTGGCAAAGCCTGGTATTTAGATACTCAGATACTACAGTGATGCGCAGTGTAGAAATGCCTATACGTGAAAGAAATTCTTGAGGCCTTGAGAACTAGTTGGTTCTTGAGAACTATCTTGTAAGGTAAGCTGTAGAGATTTCAGCATTACCGTCATGTCTCCAACAATTTATCTGTGCTCAGGAATTCCCACACCAAGACACTGGAACCAAAACCAAAAACAAAACAAAAAAACCCTGAGCTGTTCAGCTACACTGACTATGGACAAGCTATATTGTGACTTGTGTCCTCTATTACAAGTACAACACAGCTTTCAGCTCAGAGTCAAATAGCACTAATACTACCCCCACTGACTGCACAGAGCAGCCCCACAAGAGATTGGCCCTACATGAGTCACAATCTCTCCCCCATATTCTCCTAGGACAATGCAACTCTAGAGCACTCCTGAGGCTGGGCTGTGGCATAAATGGCACAATCTAGCCTTTAATGTGCTGTAGCTCTCTTGAATCCGTTATATCAAAAACATTTAACAGTTATCTAAGATATTCTGTGCTATGTTCTTTTCCATACAGACTGCTTATTACGGCGAGAACTGTTACTGACCTCTATATTTAGGTTGCCTAACATTTACCATTGTAACAGAGTACTGTGATTTTTTTTTAGAAGCTCTAACACCTCCATTGTTTGCAGCAGGGTTTTAAAATTTGCTGTGGAGAGTACCCTCAGGCTGGAGTAGCGCCTTTTCTTTGTCCCCTGAAATTCTGTTTAGGTTTAGCTGAGTTATGAACTGTTAAATATTGCCATAGATCCCTTCTCTTGCTTGAGTTCCTCAAGAAATAACTGAAGACAAATAGTTTAAAGAGCTGGGCCCGTGCCATCATCAGAGTAGCAGCAGTAGCAGCAAATACTGCACTGGGAATGCCTGGGAGCAGCTGTTATGAAGGGTGGAGGGAACAGCAGGGCCAGATTCCTACCTATGCATACCTCCTAATCCCAGCAGGCAGCCGCAGCTTTCCATTCCGTGATGTAAGGTCACAAACATGAGGCAGAAGCCCACCACTTCCTGAGGGTGGGGAAAGGGAAATATGGGCCAGGCTGTGTTCCCCCTTTTAACCGCATGACACCGGAGCTCCCGTTTTCCCCTCTCTGGGTTAACAGTCTTCTTTTGTTGCTACCTAATATAGTTGGTTCCATAACTCAAGTGGTAAGCTGCAGTGCTAAAGGTTTAGAGTTCAAATCCAGCCTATGGTTCAGGATGTGGGCGGAGTTACAGCTGAATACAAGTTCATAGATTCTAAGGCCAGAAGGCACCATTATAATCATCTAGTCTGACCTCCTCTAAAGCTTCCCCAAAAATAATTCCTAGAGCATATCTTTAAGAAAAACATCCAATCGTCGTGATTTAAAAGTTGTCAATGATGGAGAATACACCATGACTCTTGGTAACTTGTTCCAGTGGTTAATTACTCTCTCCGTTAAACATTTATGCCCTATGTCCAGTCTGAATCTACCAGAATTTACTTTTGTTCACACATGAGACAGTTTTTAATTACATGATCACATACTATTCCCCACACAGGACGCATGTCTCGGTCAACGCACAGGAAAGATGCGTAAGGGCGTAAATGTGACATTCCCAAACTTTCAAGTGTTTGACTATACAACCTAAATAATGTAGGGGGTTATTTTGTACATAGAGGCAAATGAGGCATTTTGTAAGGAATCAGTCAAGATTATACAACGTTCAGTGTATAATTCAATTATTGTAGCTCGTATCTGATATATGGAATAGACAACACATGTTATCCAAATCCATAGAAAAGTGGATTCATAACAGCCTTAATCTACAAAACTATGTAGCTGCAAACCTGTCTAGCTATTCAGAGCTTAACAGATTATGGGCCTGATCCTCCAGCCATGGAAGCCAATGGCAAAACTCCAATACAATTCAATGGGAACTGGACCAGGCACTATATAACAGTGGTTCTCAAACTTTTATACTGGTGACCCCTTTCACATAGCAAGCCTCTGAGTGCTTATAAATTAAAAACACATTTTTATATATTTAACACCATTATAAATGCTGGAGGAAAAGCGAGGTTTGGGGTGGAGGCTGACAGCTCGCGACCCCCATGTAATAACCTCATGACCCCCTGAGGGGTCCTGACCCCCAGTTTGAGAACCCCTGCTATATAAGCATGGACCAAGTAGGGTTGCCAACTTTCTAATCGTACAAAACCAAACACCCCTCCCCGAGGTCCTGCCCCTGTCCCGCCCCTTCTCTGAGGCCCCACCCCCACTCGCTCCATCCCCACCTGCTTCCATTCCTCGCTCTCCCTCACCCTCACTCACTTTCACCAGCTGTGAGCAAGGGATTGGGCTGTGGGAGGGGGGTGAGGGCTCTGGCTGGGGGCGTCGGCTCTGGGTGGGGCTGAGGGGTTTGGGGTTCGGGAGGGGGCTCAGGGCTGCAGCAGGAGGTTGGGGTGTGGGGGGGGTGAGGGCTCCCGCTGGGGATGCAGGAGGGGGCTCAGGACTGGGGCAGGGGGTTGGGTGTGAGGGGGTGCAGGCTCCGGGAGGGAGTATGGGTGCAGGAGGGGACTCCGGGATGGGGCAGGAGGTTGGGGTGCACGAGGAGGTGCGGGGTCCTGGCGGCGCTTACTGCGGCTCCCAGGAAGTGGCCGCCAGGTCCCTGCGGCCCTAGATGCATGAGCAGCCAGGGAGGCTCCATGTGCTGTCCTCGCACCTGCAAGCGTCACCCCCACAGCTCCCATTGGTAGCTGTTCCTGGCCAATGGGAGCTGCGGAGTCAGCACTCAGGGCGGGGGCAGCATGCAAAGACTCCCTGGCCGCCCATGTGCCATGGGGCCGCAGGGACCTGACGGCCGCTTCCGGGAGCTGCAGGGAGTCAGGGCAGGCAGGGAGCCTGCCTTAGCCTGGGGCCCCACTTAGGGTGACCAGATATCCCAATTTTATAGGGACAGTCCTGATTTTTGGGTCTTTTTCTGATATAGGCTCCTATTACCCCCCATCCCCTGTCCCGATTTTTCACGCTTGCTGTCTGGTCACCCTAGCCCCACTGCATCACTGACTGGAGCTGCCAGGGTCTCTTTTCGACCGGGTGTTCCAGTTGAAAACCGGACACCTGGCAACCCTAGCACTAAGCTTCAGTGTGACTCAAAACTGATTGTCTGCTCATGAAAGAAACTGCATGTTCATAGAGTCATAGAAATGTGGGTCTGGAAGTGACCTTGAAAGGTCATCTCCATGCTCACCTGCTGAGGCAGGATTAAGTATATACCAACAACAGCAACTGCCATGTTATCCAGGAACTCACATTTCTTTTAATATTCAGTCTTTGTTAAATTTTTTAACAACAAATAGCTTATAAACCAAAACTTAGCTATATATAATCATTATGGTCACAAATACGCCCACAACTCAAATACCATAATGGTGAGTGCTACATAAATACCTTGAAAGACCAACAGATAAACACATAATTAATTTACCCCATAAGAGTCAAAAACCTACTGTACCAAATAGGAAGGAAAACAGGCCTATTACTTTTAATTATATAAAGTCCAATTTTATTATACAAACTCTTGTTAGCTTTAGTGATGTATAATCTTGTACTAGCCCTGTAAAAAAAAAAAAAAAAGATTTAGGGGAATTTGAATGCCCTTAAACAAAAAATTGGATGGTGTTACTATTGAAACTGTCCCTAAATCAGTTGCTATCACATTCTTGTGTATGATTTGTCATATACAATAATTACAGTGTTTCCTTTCTTTAAATGTACAGAGACCACAGTACACTAAAGCAGAGGCTAATCCCTTTGACTCTATAGAAGGGCTTTTTATTAATCCTTCTGAACATGTGATCTAGATTGCCTGCATAGTTTCAAAATAATGAAAATACAAGCTGTCAGGCAAAGAACAAAAGAAAGTTTACGTTCCAGATTGTTACTTTAAATGAGTTTCATTTAGCCCCTAAATTAATACAGATGTTTTAAGAAAAATAATTAAAACAAGAAGTGAGATTTTGGTTTTAGAGATGAGTTTTGATATGAAGGTCCGTGAAAATTTTAAGGGTTTACTTTGTAAGATGTTTGCATTGAAAATGAAATTTGTGGAATTACAGTAATTTCGTTAAAAGCTAATTCCTATACAGAATTTTGCCTTAGTCACTTAATTTCTGGAATTTATTCCAAGAATACTATAGCCATTGTAGGAAAATTTATCATGAAATTAGCTATAAGAGGTCTGACCAAAAAAACAAAAAAACAAAAATCTTTTTTTACATTCTGCTGGTTCAAGATGGTAGCTGGGCAATTTCTCACCTCTGGGATAAGGAGGAGTAAAGAAGCATCAGAGACTCCCCCACCCCCAAAGCAGAAACAACTCCAGGCACTTATATATGCTAACTGGTGTTTAAAAATAGGGTCAAGTATATCACATCACACACTATTTCTATATACACAAACAAAAAAGAAGCCAGTACCCTAGACAAGCTGTAATGATCACAGACCATTCAGAGGAGCAGGAAATTACAGGACCAATTTTGCAGTGTCACTCCCTGCACCCCTTTCTTTATGCTAACAGTTTTGAAACAACCAAAAAAATCATTTGTTTATTTTAAAAGAAACAAACCTTCTAATTTTACCCAGTACCATTTTAAATAAAAAAACAAATGAACAAAAAACACAACATAAACTGGCAACTTGCAGTTTAAACTGAGGAGAGGAAGGGAGAAATGGACAATACGACCTATACCTCGCTTCTAGGGATGTGCAAATCCTGAATCTTTGAATGCCTGTTAGCACAAAAAATGCTGCTATTCAGGCACTGAATCTTCTACAGCCCTTGCCTAGTCTTTGGGGTGGGTGGTCAGAGGGAGTTAGAGTGAAGATCCCTTTCCAGAGAAAGATTCCAGGATCATATACCAATTCCTCAGGCTTCTTGCCACAGCTGAGTCAGAACAAAAAGACTTGCACGGGCTTCCCTCAGCGTATGACTATGCTGCAATCTGAGGTATGATTGCACCTCAGGTTGGCATACCCACGCTAGCTTTAATCTAGCTAGTGCAGCTAAAAACAGTGAAGGGCCAGCCAGTGGGCTAGTAATGCATGAGAATGCATGAGAAGAGGATGCCAGTGCTAACCCCCAGAACCTATACACAGTAGGGGTAGAGGATTATGGCATGCTGGCCTTCTCTGTCAAGACTGAAGAGAAGAGGGGAGATGCCCCTCACACTGGGGAGGGGATAAAGAAGAGAAAATGTAGGTTTGGGGTGGTGGAGAGCAGCTCTATCCAAATAATATTTGGGGCCCAATGTTGGTTCTGGTATGCATCCCTAATTTTTCCTTTTTCTATGTTGTTCAACTGTCTGGCAGGAGATTACATTTTTAAAGGGGGGGGGGGAAGTACAGTAAATTAGCCAAACCAAATAAAAAAAATAATAATAGCAGGGCTCATCGTACTTCACTTCTCTCACCTGGAAACCAGAGCTGAGGTCGGAGGGTACGCGACAGTATAGGAACTATTGTTAACCTAGACTCCTAGGGTGAAATCCTGGCCCCAGTGAAGTCAATGGGAGTTCTGCCATTGACTTCAGTGGAGCCAGGATTTCACCCATACATAGTCAGCTGTAAATTAACCTTTTTGCATGTCAGGCTGTTAATCCCACAGCTGCAGAACTGGAACTAACACTGCTTAAATTTACCTGTAATACCTCAGTACCTGGGATAGAGGAGATAATACAAGACAAAGTGGTCCAACTCCATTCCAATTAGGTACCTAACTATTTAAGGCTCAGTGATTCTCATATTCACACCTTCCTCCAACCTGATTCAATGGGCCAGATTCAAAGGGGAGTTTAAAATAATAAAATTTACCTGCTTACCCTCAACATGTAAATTCCACCAGTTTAGACTCAGATTTAGACCCAGATTCTCTTTAGACTCTCATCCTTTTGAGGATGTCTGATTTACATCCTTTACCACAGAACCACTGAATTTGACCTTCCAAGTCTACAGAGTCTAAACTGGTACAATGCCTGTATTGAGCAACTGGACGAAAGGGATGTAGCAGAAAATGTAACTGGAAAGCACAAAGTACTGTACAGTAAAATAGGTCATCTCCTGTGTCAATGGGATTACTTGCATCAGAAGGAGAAGGCGAATTTGGCCAATGGATTCAAGACTGGTGGCCAAATTCTCCTTCTGACACACCCATGTAACCCTCTTGATTTCAAAAGAGTTGTTCTGGTGTCAATTCTGAGAGGAGAATTTGGCCTTCAGTCCCTGACTAATTATTTAACTATTCATGGATGTTGCTGATGCTTCACAGAGATAGCTGCTATTATTTCCATTTCTACTAGAGGTAAATGGGGTATAAATTTTGACAATGCCTGCCAGCCCAGTGCTCAGAGAGAGTGTTGTATTAATGTCTGCACTGTGCTATTTGCTAGCTTAGACTCAGTCAGAGAAGTCCATTAAGCCCAGAATTCAAGGGCACAGCACAAATAAATAAAAAGCAAAATAAGTCAATTTACTTTCTGTGCATGCTGGTTTCTAATGTCTGTTTTCGTTTTCTTTCCTCCTGAAAGCAGCTCTCCCATGTGTATCTGTCTGATATTATATAACAGGATGAATATAACAATTAACTTAAGATCCCCAAGTACCAAGTATGCCTTATTAATTACCAGCATACCATTTTAATTTGCAACAAAGGAATTTACACATTTCAATGCTGCTAATCCTTACATTTTCAAACTGGTCTATGGAGTTTTAGCTGCACAAGTCTCTATAAGGTGAAAACATGCCCCTTTATTGTTTTGCTCATATCTATATTTGTGTGATAGTCATACAACCTTGTACTGTATGGGAGAGTCATTAACAGATTTCTCCCTGTTTTTGGTGGGAAATCATCAGGGAATTGGTGTCTTATCTATTCAAGAAAAAAAACTAATACCTCAATTATGACAGCATTTTTTGGTCAGTACTTCTGTCAATTACTTGCTAAAGTCAAATACATTTAGACAGCATGAAGGGTTTTGAGACTTTTACATGCGGAGTACAGTCTAGTCTCAGAGGATACAGTCTCCTGACGTTTTTCTTGCTGTAGTTACAGACCTACTACTTAAAGTGAAAGTCAATATCATGAACTAAAATCTTGACTTTCATTTGCAGCAGTGTGACAGTAAAGATAGATATTGCTTTGTTACTGCCAACATCCACTTCCAGCATGCACAAGGAAAGATACTACAAGCACATGGCAATTATTTCCAACAGTCTCTGCCTGGTATCATTTCAATTTTAAGAGGATTATGGAAGCTCCTGTGATATGCTCTGGCAGGTACTCTCTAAGTATATATATACACACACTCATATTTTTCTGCCAAATGAAGTGTTAAAAAACACAACACTGAAATTTTCATTGTAGTAGTAGTTTATTATTTTACAGCTAGTATTACCTGTTTTCTTTTGTTTCCCCTGACTTATTTTCTTTCCTGTCTTTAACTCCAGTTTTGAGAGAGCTTTTTCTCTGGAAAAATTAGTTACTGCTTCTCCACCTGGCAAAGTAGATTCATAAGGAACTCCAGTGGCACTTGAAGATACTGTGGAAGTGATGCTCCCTGCAGGAGCCCTTGCGCTAACTGTAGTCCGACTCAGTGAAACTCCATTTGTTACGTAGCCCTTAGGCACACTTATGTTTAAAGTGATAGTGTTGACAGCTGTGGCTACAGGTGGAGTAGTTGTTTGTGTGGTGCCCCACAGCCGTTGCCACCACCATTGCCCTTCTATAAAACCAGACTGCATTAGGAAAATAATCCAGGCTAGTTTGCTGAACATCTTTCAGTGCTGCAGACAACAAATCAAGCCTCAAACTTTCTTCTCCAATTGCTTGATTGCTGTCTCCAATTTTTACAGCTGGTAAAAATGAAGAAGAAATGACATCATCCTAAAAAGAAGTTGAAAGTTGTTTTACGTTGCTGCCAGAGTTCATAAGCCACCTTCAAACGTGTTTCGTGATCTTAGGTGTCTAATTTACAGCCTAAATATTCATTACTAACCATTTGTGTCCTTGTGTAATGTAGCTCTCAAGCCAGTTAGTTACCAGACTTCTTTTCTAATGGAAATGAAGTGCATACCAGCCAGCTTTAGAAGGAGTTTCTCATCTACACCAATCAAAGTACTGGACACCTCCCTCCCCTAAAAAAAACTAAACACACACAACAAAAAAACAAAAAAACTTGTCTCATAAGCAGCTACAACAAATGAAGAAACTTTTGTTATATAGCTCTCCCTGGTGATCGGCTCCGTGCTGTGGTAAAAATTAATCCTTGTGCAATGACTAATACCGTGGTTCTAATTAAACAAACCCAGAGTGGCTTGTGATGTGAACAGAACACAAACTTGTGTATAGTTTTATTCTGTTTTTCTGTACTGGGGCTAATATATTTTTTAAATATCACAAGGAGTTTGCAGGGAGAAAAAAGAAACACATGTTTTTTATGGAGCTCTCATACAAAAGCAAGGGAAACCTATGCAGTAACTCCCCAGTTTGACTGCAGCCCTCAACCGGATCCTTGATCCCTGATCCCAAACCATAAGCCTTTAATAAACTCCCACAAGCCCCAGGAAGGACTATGAGCTCCTGAAGAGCGCAACACTTGGACTGAGCAGTGGCAGAAGAGCTGCTGCAATAGGATGATCAAATGTACAAAGGGTGTTGTGGGAAGAGCAAAGGGAGGAAGAGCTATTGAATGGTCATGGGATGAAGCAGGGGCTTTCTAGATTGTCATGGATATAAGCAAGCTGGGGGAGAGGGATGACTTCCCCACATGAGCTTCACTAGCATCTGTAGAATCTAAGCATAGAGAAGTAGAGACTCAATTTTCTACTTTGCATGAACATCTAATCAAGAAAGTGACCATCTCACGGGAGAGAGTTTACCTCTTCCCAGTGCTACTCTTCTTTCCTTGGAGCATACATCAAATCCCACCAAGCTCCAAACAGATTTGTCTACAATCCTCAGTCTTCCATGGTCCAGACCTTCTGTTTATGTCTCCATTGCTCCTGAACGGGTTCCCATTCTGAATCTGTCTACAAATATCCTGTTACACTCCACAGGGTATTTGAGCTAAAATTAATTCTGGAGCCGAAAGCCTGCTCCACTCTCTCTGCATCCCTTAAACCCACATTAAAATCTGAAATGAGGCTCAGGACTGCAAAGTTCCTTGTGCAGTGAAGATGAATTTCAACAACGGGAAAGAATCACAAAAAGCATCACTTCCACACTGAACAAGGAACTTTGTTAGTATAAGGAAAACAGTATTATCCCAAAAGCAACTCTGCTTCTTTTACTACTTCAGTATGGTGGCGCTGCAGCTAGAACCTTCCCCAGGACTGTGATACCTGACTTCCTGCTACAGTGTGAAAGAAACAGTACAGACAACATTTCCTGTTGTAACTGACAGAAGCAGAGCCTTCTGGGGCATAACAGCACTACTTCAGATAGGCAGTCACACATGAAAAGTATATTTAGGTAGGTGCTCTGGAGAAACAACAATGTGTGGAATTGCAGAACAACCTAACTGAAGCACATTTAATCAAGATGCATCATACTGACACCAGAAATATTAGCTGTTTTCCACATATGCATTTAAACATATACAACTATGTAGAAGTGGTGTTGGGAAAACACTGCAAGAAAGAATGTAAGAATTGCCATGCTGGTAAAACAGAAATGTGAAAGCTGAGCAAGTGTCTGAACTCTATTGATGCTAGGGCAGAATTCTGTCTTTGCTAGACATACACATCTACTGCAGAAGAGCAAAGCAAGAGACTTCAAGCCAAATTCTGTCCATAGATGCTCCCATCCAGCTCCCATCAGGCTCATTAGAAGTGCATGTATACCCAAGAACTGTACGTGGAACTTAGGCATGGTGTATACACATTTTTTAAAAAACTGTTTTGGTTAGAGATGTTGGGTTGTTGTTTTTTTAACTAAAATATTTATATCAGTACACCCTCTAATATGGATGCAGTTATACCAGTATAAAGCTTCCACTGGTCCAGTGTATTCTCCCAAATTTATGTGAATAAGCTACATCAGTGCTTAAACTGGTATACCAGTATAATTGTGTCCACATTAGGGGGTTACTTCTCTTTAAGTATACTGGTTTCATATTCATATAACTAAAACCAGTATAAACACAGTTTGTAAACAAGTCCTAAGCATTTGTTTCCTTCATTATGCCCCCTAATCCTATTCTTGCACTTCAGTTTGGGCTCTCTCTTCTAATTTCCTTTACTAGCTATATTCTACCTCAAAAGGAAATGGTTATGTACTTTAAAATAGAATTACATTTTAAGTTTTGTATAGCAACTCCCCATTGCATACAATAAAATCTATAAAATAACGTTTCTTCTTTTCCCCATTTTCTTCTTTTCAATCTGGTAAATAAACCTCCCTTGCTATCCCTGCTTCTAAACAGAACTCAGAGGATCAGGGCTCTCTTCCCCACTTTGCTTGAGCTTCATAATCACCTACCATGCCATAAGAGGCTTTGGAAGACAGTTACTATTTATTGTGCTGAAAAAACAGCAGGGAGAATCACATCGTTGGCCACACAAAAATTGTGGTTTATTTTTTTAAAGGTCAGGGTTTCCCCCCTCCCCTTCAATGACAGGAATGAGTTTATTACATGCATGCATAGGGCCAAATTCTGCCTTTAAATATTCATATGAAACGCTCACTGACTTCTTGGGAGATGCATGTGTTTATCTAAAAGAGCAGATGTTGGCCATCACAATACAGACATGATTTTCTATCAGATTATAACAGTTTAAAGTAGAGATCTGTCCAAGCTGCAAAGTACTGATCTGGAACTGAAATATAAGTGTGTTCCAGTTCTGGGTTCCAGTTTGGGTCCATTTAGATTTTGGTCCTAAACTACATAAGAGTGTCTTTGTAAACTGGAAACAACATGCCATCTAACATTTGAATGATGCCACTGTTGAACAGATGGGCAAAATAAACAACGGGTACAAAAAAAGACAGTAAATATGTTGACAAACTTCCCTTCATGTGCTCTCTTCCTGACTAATTCCAGTCTTTGGTTGCAATCTGCCTTCTGAAAACCATCTGGAAATAACATGTTGTAAGCCATGTACCTACACATCAATTTACAACTTGTTTCTGGACTCAGACTATTTTGGGTCTGGGGTGGGTAGGGTTTATTTGTTTTCACATTTTTAGTTCCTAAAGTAGGTTCTCTCATCCCTGTTCTCCTCCAGACTAATTAATCCCTCACTGTTTTATGGCTCTATAGCACATATCTAGAGTAATGGATGCCACCCATAAAGCTCTATGGCTATGTGCACATATCCTCACTTTTAATATGTGCAATGGTGAATTTCATCACCATTGAGAGTTCTGGCATTGAAGTGTTCACTTGTGAGCCCTCACCTACAAACTTGTAATTAGGTCTGTGAGCTGGTTAAATATCTGATTAAAACAACAGTGACCACCCAATTAAAAATAAATATAACAACTGTGTGTGTAATGTCATTGCAGCTGTATGTGTTTTGATAGGAGTGCTCCTTCTTAAAAGATGTAACCTGATTTAAAAGCATGGAACTTTTCCTGATTGGGCAAATTGTTTCAATGGTAAATGGCCTAACCAAAAAAAAAAAAAAAGTCACCTCTAAGATTCAGAGTAGCAGCCGTGTTAATCTGTATCCGCAAAAAGAACAGGAGTACTTGTGGCACCTTAGAGACTAACAAATTTATTAGAGCATAAGCTTTCGTGGACTACAGCCCACTTGCTCTAATAAATTTGTTAGTCTCTAAGGTGCCACAAGTACTCCTGTTCTCTAAGATTCAGTAATGGAAGAGTGATTTCCAAACAACGTTGGTTTTTCATCCAAGCTCTTTAGCAGATAGTACATAGTTTTTGAACTGCTTTGGAAGTGGTTGGGAATATAGATGTAAGTTATTATTAAGACGTCTCTGCTTATGTGAAGCAAATTAGTGATGCCTGAAGCTTCAAACTTTTTTTAGCCCACTGTTGACTGGGACTGCACCAGTAACCCAAGGGAAAGGTAGGTGATCTGCCTGGGATGGAGTTGACCGTATGGAAAAATTCAGCCTGAGTCTAACTCTGCCTAACTGCCTCAACAACTTCCAGTGACTTCAGTGGGCTTTGGATCAGGCGACCGGTGCCTTAACCACACCGCTCTTAAGCTTGCTAATTCATCCATTCCTGATATTGGTGGGCCAAATTTAGTCCTGGTGTAAGTGGATGCAACTCCATTACCAGGGCTGAATTTGTTTCACTATCTTTAACTGCGTATTGCTCAATGGTGAATACACACAGCTTTTCTGGAAACTTTTGAGTGGACTCTGGATAGAAGTTAAAATTAAACTAGGAACAGCAGAACCAATAATTCAGACATCTGGATTAAAGCATTTGTACTTTCCCACTGTTCAGTATGTGCACAGAAAGAATTCAGATAAAATCCTGAGTTCAAGCAACCAGTTTCTAGCTATTATAAAGCACTCCGTTGGAGCTGCTCTTCTATGGGTGGAAAAGATTGTATAAATCCATAGACTTCAGAAACCTGCCACCACACAGGCAGAGGCAGCTGGATTACCGACAAGGAAACTGTGTGCAGCGGCTTCCTCCTGCCAACTGTTTCATCTCCTGAAAACGAGCAAAATATACAAGAGCAAAAAAGCAAGGCTGCCTCCAGCATGCCGAGAGAATGATTTTAGTGACAAAACTCTTTTAGCCTGACTCCAGGAAGCACAATTCCAAAGGCCCAAATTTGGGACATTAGAGAAGAATATTGCTGGAATTTCCTTCGGGTAAAGGGGAGTGAGATTAGCCCCATGTGATGTGAAGTTAATCACTGCCATGACAGCAGAACAAATGCATTGCTGTTCTCTGTTCGGCTACTACAAGAGACTAAGTCTGGAGGATGATACATAATGCAACTTGAGCTTTGAAAGGTTCACAACTATTTAAGCACAAATGTTACATAGGACTGACACGTTTAGCCAACCTCCCCCCCTCCTCTTTTTATTTTTTAAACCAAATGGTTTTTGATTACATGATTATTTGTTTACTCATTTGCTCAACATGAAGATTATATCACAGATTGGGCCAGATTCTGTCCTATTTAACTCAAAAAGAGGAGATGGAGGCCCCTGCTGTACATAAAACAGTCCATATAGCATATATTAATAGTCCTGTAACCAAACAAACAGATGATAATCGTAAAACAGCAACACAGGAAGCCAAACATCCTGCAGCAAATCTGACAGAGTATGTCTACGCTAGAGCAGAAGACATACCCATGCCAGCTCTAATTGAGCTAGCGCACTAAAAAAATAGAAGGGTAGCCTTGGTGGTGCAAGCAGCAAGAAGAGCTACCCGCCCCAAGTACAATCCCATCTGAGACCATGGGTCCCCACTCAGGCAACTAGCCCTTCCTGCTGCCCATGCTGCTGGGGCTACATTCCTATTTTTAATGCGCTAGTTTGAGCAGAGCTAGCGCAAATATGTCTGCTTGAGCTGGAAATGACACCTGTTGGCACCAGTAGAGACATACTCATAGTCACAGTTCTCAAGTCGAGGAAAGGGCCTGGAGTCCCTGCAGCAGGTAGAAAGGAAAGCTTGGATGAAGTTATGATGTATTAGATCAGGGGTCGGCAACCTTTCAGAAGCGGTGTGCCGAGTCTTCATTTAGTCACCCTGATTTAAGGTTTCACGTGCCAGTCATACATTTTAATGTTTTTAGAAGGTCTCTTTCTATAAGTCTATAATATATAACTAAAACTATGGTTGTATGTAAAGTAAATAAGGTTTTTAAAATGTTTAAGACGCTTCATTTAAAATTAAATTAAAATGCAGAGCCACCTCCCCCCCAGACCAGTGGCCAGGACCCGGACATTGTGAGTGCCACTGAAAATCAGCTCGCATGCCGCCTTTGGCACACGTGCCATAGGTTGCCTACCCCTGTATTAGATCTTTCTTGCATGAAATTATTTTCACACTGCTTTGTATTCATAACTCAGGTTTATTTATTTGTTTTCTCTCTCTCTTCCCCCCCATCTAATGTTCACAAAGACATCCCATGCTTGTATTTCCATTGTCAAATACACCTGCCAGTAGCTCACTCTTGTCTGTGCATGAATGCCTGGCTAATATAGAACATCTCCATTGTCTTCAGCTTGTGCTCTGTTGGAGGGGCTAAAGAGCAGCCTTTCAATGGCTCTTTGGATGCCCACTGAGACAGACCTGGTTAGATGACAGGAACCACATCCTACAAAGACATTAAAAATAACAAGCTAATGGCTTCGAAAACAGTTGACGTCAGATAGACGTCCACATCTGTACATTATTACTAAGCAACACTCTTTCCTCCTTTGCCCATTCCCAGCTCAAATAACCAAGACAAATAAGGCTCAGAGCTCCCTTTCTATGGGGGGCAGGTAAACCATATGCTACAATGCACGTGATGCAAATCTTATGCAATCTTAGGGCGACCAGATGTCCCGATTTTATAGGGACAGTCCCGATATTTGGGGCTTTTTCTTATATAGGTGCCAATTACCCCCCACCCCATCCTGATTTTTCACACTTACTATCTGGTCACCCTAGGCAATCTCTGCATTATTTCAAAACACAGTAATTCTGTATTCCATGGGATATCATAACTGCTGCACACCATCACTTCACAGATAAAACTCAGCTGTTACCTTTGATGTGTAGTCAGAAATTTCTTCTTCAACAAAGATGTTTACTTAGCATACTGCAAAGGTTTCCCATTGCTCTCCGTAGCTGCAGCCAAAGAGCACAGCCAGGGCCTTCCTTCACTCTCCAAAATGTACGTAAATCATCTAAAGAGACTCACAAGGGAAATGGCCTGCTTTGAAGTCCACATAGTACTGAATTGGCTAGATCAGTGGCTCTCAACCTTTCCAGACTCCTGTGCCCCTTTCAGGAGTCTGATTTGTCTTACATATCCCAAGTTTCACCTCACTTAAAAACTACTTGCTTACCAAAATCAGCCAAAATACAAAGAAGTGTCTCAGCACACTAGTACTGAAAAATTACTTACTTTCTCATCTTTACCATATAATTGTAAAATAAATCAATTCGAATATCGATATTGTACTTACATTTCAGTGTATAATATATAGAGATCAGTATAAACAATGAAATTTTAGTTTGCACTGACTTCACCAGTGCTTTTTATGCAGGGCCAGCTCCAGGCACCAGCCAACCAAGCACGTGCTTGGGGTGGCACCTGGTAAGGAGCGGCCAATCTTGGAGTGGCGGGGGTCAGCGCGGCGCTCAGCGGGGGGCGGGTTTCCAGCGGTGCAGCGCTTGGCGGGGGTGTTCGGCGGTGCAGGGCTCCGCGGGGAGGGGTTCAGTAGCGCGACACTTGACGGTGCGGCACTCGGCGGGGGTTTCGGCAGCGTGGCGGAGGGCGGGGGTTGTTCGGCAGTGCAGCACTTGGGGATGTTCGGCGGAGTGGCGCTCGGTGGGGGTTTCGGCAGCACGGCGCTCCGCGGGAGGTGGGGGTGTTCAACAGCGTGGCGCTCCGCGGGGGGTGTTTGGCGGTGCTCGGCGGGGGTTTCGGCGACGCAGCGCTCCGCGGGGAGTGGGGGTGTTCGGCAGTGCGGCGCTCGGCGGGGGGTGTTTGGTGGCGCTCCCTGCGGGGGGGTTCAGCAGCTCGGCGGGGGGTGTTCAGCAGTGCAGCGGGGGGCGGGGGCTGTTTGGCGGCGCGGCGCTCAGCGGGGAGGTTTCAGCGGCGCGGCACTCGGTGGGGGGGGTTCGGTGGGCAGGGTGGCGCTGGGGTGTGTGTGTGTGTGTGTGTGTGTGTATGTATTACGGCAGGGTGGCGCTTTTTTTGGCTGCTTGGGGCGGCAAAAAAGTTAGAGCCAGCCCTGTTTTTATGTAACCTGCTGTAAAACTCGGCAAAACTAGATGAGTTGATGTACCCCCTGGAAGACTTCTGTGTACCCACAGGAGTACACGTACCCCTGGTTGAGAACCACTGAGCTAGGTGAGTAAAGTAGAAAATGATTTCCCTGCTGCTGCAATTCCCAGCAAACACAGCATCTGCTCCATGTACCCAGCTTGAAACTGCAACCAATATATTGTCTGAAATAATGGAAAGAAGCAAGAAGCTGTAGTCTTGCCCCCAAAGCCGAAGGAAGATCTAATTCACAAGGGACTTCATTTCAGCAGTGCTGCACACCCACAAAATGATACTGCAGGCATTTGCCTCCTCCGAAAATCAGGTCTAACTTTTTTATAACTATGTTTTCTAATTCCTTTCGCTAACTCCTTTTTCATCATTATTAGCCTGCCCTCTACTGGACAGAAATATATTTCATTTACATAGCAGAATACAGTTACTACCTTCTATAACCATGTATAATGCACAAAACCATGTTCTCTTTCACTTAGTGTGCATCATTGGAGGGCTCCATTATTTCCTTACATACATTCAGGCTAGAAAACAGTTCTCTTCACCAAACAGCTCACTTTTCCAGGTTTTTTTTCAGTGGAATCATGACTTGTCCTTTTATCAGGTTGATTCCTTTGCCAGCTGTTTGCATAAAAGGACTTCCATATATTTTTGTGCACACTGTAGTTGGCATTCTCATTTAAACATATTAAGCAGGTCTTCTTTTATGTGGCTTCCACTGTACCACTACTTAACTACAAAAATTTGTGCTTATGTATAAAATTTATGACCCACAGAAGTCAGGAAATTCAAATATAGCACAGATGCTGAACTACTTTCATATTATTAAGGTCCTTCCTCCTTTGGGTCTGGAAATAGTGCACTTTTAACAATTGAATATTTGAGTATATATTGTCCACCACTAGAACTCGTAGGTGCTACACTAAGACACATTTAGAAAGAGAGAGATGTGCCTAAGGCTTTACACAAAAACAGAACCATCTTTGCATAAGGCAAAAGATCCAATGGAGGGCTTTGTAGCTCCAAAGACCTACAAGCAGACTGGGGGGCAGAGAGGAGGGGAAGGACAAACTCACAGGAATACTTATCCCAAATAAAAAACAAACAAACAGCCATTAGAGCATAAGTTACTCTGGAATTAAACATTAAAAAGTTTATAAGTATATTTGCAATGGTGCAATAGTTGCTGCTTGCACTCCCAAAATAAGTGACTTTGAAACAGTCCATTACTACAGAAGTCATACCATTATTCTAGGCACCCAGAGCATAATAGCATCTCAGTAACTTAATCATAGACATTACATACATCAACCATTTATAGTTCATTTTGTCAGTATATGGTATTCGCATCAAAATCAAACAAAGTCTTTTGCTTGCCAAATAGTCAGTTATCCCACTTCCTAGGATGTACTTAATTATTTGGAGAACTATGCAGTCAGAGCGTTGCATGAGGCATACCATATACTATGTCATTTCATTATGCCAGCTGAACAGTTTGGTCACAGGAGAAAGGAAGAGGCAGTTTTTATTTTGTCATTTTTGTGAAGAGGTTACAGACAACTGAACACTTTGGACAATGGAGACATCTCAATGTGATGGCATTTTCCATATGCTCTTAGATGATGGTGACCATATTTTCAAAGTAAATCATTAGGACACTTTTGTGATGCGTTTTTTAGGGTCACAGAATGATCAGACAAAGGCAGAAGTATCCTTTTTTCTTTTACTGTGTGATGGTGTCACTATTGCCAGCTTCTTACTCAACAACATGCGCATATTTCTCAAAATGGAGGATTTTTTCCAGTAATTTCTGTTCTGAGTGAGTTTATCATGAAACACTGAACAATCATAATTAAAATTCAAGTTGAGCAGACGAACAACTCTGATTGTTTCTAAGTTCATTCTGCTTTTCTCTTCACTGTTCATCACATCAAACACTCATTCTACTGGACTTTTTGTTTCTGGTAAACACAGTACAAATTATCTTTAGTACAGCAAGTCATCTTGAACAGATATTTTGTACATTTAAAACATTTTGATTAAATGAAAAACTGGGACATTTCAGGTGTCCTGAAAGGACTTCCTCAGACACAGGGACATAGTATGGTCCAACTGGGAACTAGGGTCACTATCCTCGCACTATTTTCACCTTAGCCACACAGCTGATTCCTTTGTTCATTACAGGACTAGGAACAGTAGAGATCTAAGAACTGACAGGGATTTCAATGACTCTCTCTCTAGGGTGGCCAGGTGCCCGGTTTTCAACCAAAAAGTCTGGTCGAAAAGGGGACCTGACAGTGTCCAGTCAGATCGAATGACTGGACACTCAAAGTCCAGTTACTGTGTGCCGGGGAGGTGGGGAGGGAAGGGAAAAAAAGCAGGGGAGGTCCCAGGTCATCGCCCACTCCAGCCCCTCAGCCGGGGCTACCTCTTACTTTCGTCAGGCAGCTGCAGCTCCCAGCCCCGGCTCTGCAGGCAAGCCCCTCCTGATCGGGGCAGCAGAAGTGGGAGGGGGGAAGCAGGAAGCAACAGGTAGAGGGGAGAAGTGGAGTGGATGGGGCAGGGCCTCGGGGGAAGAGATGGGCAGGGGCAGGACCTTGGAGGGAAGAGGCGGGGCAGAGGAGGTTGGCAACCCTACTTCTCTCCCAAGGGACATTTTTATACTCCTGAGCACTCTGTGTTTGGCCTATGTTTGCTATTGATTCTCTATCCACTGGTATGACATACTCTGTGAACCGCTGCCAGTGCTCTAACAAGAGGCCTGCACAAATATTTTCCGCCTGTCACATCATGAGTTTATCATTTTAATTACTTTGGCTCTGATTTTTGTCTTTTTAACTGACCTTAGCTTTCAAGCTGATGGAGTCTGCAACCCCCTTGGCTTTATCAATTGGCCTTCTGTTTCCTACAAGGACCGGAGGGCAGGGAGAGAGATCCTTTATTTTTCTCAATTGCCTGTGCTTGGCCAGCCAGTGCAGCTGGACAGTCTGCAGCTGTGCATCACATGCTGTGTCTGTCTGCCGCATGAGCACTATCCAGCTGAGCACCCAGCATAGGCAGCAGAAGACAAGCGAGGTAATTAGGTTAGTAAATTGTCCAAGGACCAAAACTAAAACGTACGATTGCAAGTTTCAAGAATGTTTGCTATGCAAATAACGTCTTGTATCATAGGGACACAGCACATATAAAGATAAGTTAATTATATTTAGGTGAATCCAACTTTGAATTAGCATGCAGTTTATACCACAATATTTTTTTCTATCAACCAGAATTTCTTTCTAAAATGATATAGAAGAGTGGCTTTACTTATGGTCTCTGTCTATGTATTAACCAAACACTGTGCAAATATTCACCCTATATTTTCTTAAGGTGCAATTCCATACACACCTTCCTTCCCTCTATGTGGACAAAGCCTGAACTCCAGTAAGAGCACTTTGGCACTGTTTTACAGGCATTGCTAAGAGCTCCATGTAAACAACTGCACACAAAAAGTCATTTGCAGTGCATGATAAGTTCTCTTGATCCTACAAAAACTAGGAATGATGCTAGGTGTTCTTAAATACCAGCTACTAGGACTTTATCTGTTAGCAGACTATTCATATATAGCAATCTCTCTCACCACAGAGAGGCACCACAGAGAGTGAAGAGGCCATAGGGGGTGCACCTCAATTCTCTGTGCCCCATGCACCAATGTTTCACAGTTTGAGTTTTAAATATTGCGTATTAAATGTTTGCATCAATTTGCAAACAACAAACCCACAGAATTAAAAAGCATTTTAAAAATGTATCTAATATGAGGAAATTTCAATCTGCACAGGGACATTCCATCAGCTTGAGTTATTAATCATCTTTTCACCTCTAACACTCAGAATAGTTTTCAGGGGGGAAAAATTAGCACAGGTGAGTTAGTTAGTTTGTCCAGTGCTATTGTCCATTTTTGGGCTAGTATTTTTGTTTAAATGAGAAAACAGATGATTAGATTCTTCAGACCTGCACTGCTGAGGTGCATTGTTTATTATCGGCAACCAAAAGAGAGAGAGAGTGTGTGTGTGCGCGCGCTCCTTGTTAAAATACTGGCAGCACATCACTACTCCCAATTCCCTACCTAATGGCTCAAATGTGCTTAGGTCCATGCTGTTACTGTCCAGGCTATTTCAGTACTGAAAGGGAAACAAAAAAAAAAACTTTTCACTGGTGAACCCATACAGATCTTTAAGGAACCAGCATTGGTCCATTAGCTATGCTTGCCTATAATAAATGTGTTGCTTTCCTGTTTAACCTTTCAATAGATACTGACTGGCAGGACAACAAATTTATGAAAAAGTCATTAAAAATACTGTATTAAAATATGGGACTGTTAGATCTTCCACAAAGGCCTGATCCTGGATGCCTTTGAAGTCAATGAAGAGAGTGCAGGATCCAACCTTATATTAAAACCTTATTTCCATTTAACCTTGCTGCCAAAAATCCCTCAGAAATATGCCTCTGTGCAACTAAAGGAATACATACAAATAGACGCCATAGAACATGCAGTACCTGTCTCAGTTTTCTGCTACATTTCCACACAGGTTTAAGACCCAGTCACTACTGCTGTACTGTATAGCATCAGTATATACCGATATATACTGGGCCAAATCTCTCCTGGAATTCTCTCTCTCTATTTGTTTTGCTACTTTACCAGCATCTCTAGTTATTATATTGTGCCCATTCACCACTGTGGTATCTAGCCACTCAAAGATTCTGAAAAAATCTTTGACATCGGAGCCCTGATTCCAGGGGTGAAAGTAGAAATAGGAACTTACCGGTACGGGGCTGGGTTGGGGCCAGCTCTGGCCCCCAAGGGACGGGGTCTCAGGTGGAAGGGGCAGGGATTAGGGGTCAGAGCCAGTCCTGGCCTGCCCAGCACTGTTAAGTGCCCTCCCCGACCCCATCCCCCTCACAGCCCTGACCCCCAGCTCCGAGCCCAGCCCCTCTGAGCCGGGCATCCCCCCAACCCCATCCCCCCACAGCCCTGACCCCCAGCTCCGAGCCCAGCCCCTCTGAGCCTGACACACCCCTGACCCCATCTCCCCACAGCCCTGACCCCCAGCTCCAAGCCCAGCCCCTCTGAGCCGGTCACCCCCCTGACGCCATCCCCCCACAGCCCTGAACCCAGCCCCTGTGAGCCGGACACCCCCCGACCCCATCCCCCGCCAGCCCTGATCCCCAGCTCCGAGCCCAGCCAATCTGAGCTGGGCACCCCCCCGTCCCCATCCCCCCCACAGCCCTGACCCCCAGCTCCGAGCCCAGCCCCTCTGAGCCGGGCACCCCCCCCGGTCCCATCCCTCCCAACAGCCCTGACCCCCAGCTCCGAGCCCAGCCCCTCTGAGCTGGGCACCCCATCCCCCCCAACAGCCCTGACCACCCTGCTCCAAGCCCAGTCCCTGTGAGCCGGACACCCCCCTGACCCCATCTCCCCACAGCCCTGAGCCCAGCCCCTGTGAGCTGGACACTCCCCCACCCCATCCCCTCACAGCCCTGACCCCCAGCTCCGAGCCCAGCCGCTCTGAGCCGGACACCCCCCGACCCCATCCCCCACACAGCCCTGACCCCCAGCTCCGAGCCCAGCTGCTCTGAGCCGGACACCCCCTGACCTCATCCCCCCACAGCCCTGACCCCCAGCTCCAAGCCCAGCCCCTCTGTGCCAGACACTCACCTAACCACATCCCCCCACAGCCCTGAGCCCAGCCCCTGTGAGCTGGGCACCCCCCAACCCAGAGCCCAGCTCCCCACCCAGCCCTGGGCAACAGCAGCACCACCCCCAGGCAGCGACAGCCCATTGGCACCAACCATCACCCAGCAACAGCCCATTATGTAATTGCAAATGTATACATACCATTAAAGCATTTAATGTTTTTAAATAATGTATTTAGTTTATTTTCAAATTATTACAAATTAATTTTTGAATGTATTTCACTAGTTATTTTTTACATTTCCAAATACATGTTACTATAATATTGCAACTTTTTTTTATGGAAGGGGCCTCCGATATTGCTTTGCCCCAAGCCTCCTGAATTCTCTAGGCGGCCCTGGACCCTTTAAATAGCCCCCAGAGCCCTGGGGTAGCGGCGGCGGGGCTTCGGCAGCTATTTAAAGGGTCCAGGGCAGTAGAGGCAGCGGGAGCCCCACTGCCGCTACCCCAAGGCTCCAGCAGTGGGGCTCTGGCAGCAATTTAAAAGGCCTGGGGCTCCAGCTGCTGCTGGGAGCCCCAGGCCCTTTAAATTGCCACCTGGGGAAGCTGGGCCGCCCTGGTATGGCGCACCGGCTCTTGCCGGTACGCCGTACCAGGGCGTACTGGCTTACTTTCACCTCTGCCTGATTCTCAAAGGTGCTGAGCGGCGTTAATGTTGGGGGTTGAGAATAACCAGCATCTCTTTGTAGGCACTTAGACCCAGATCCACAAAGATGCACAGATGCCTAAATCCCAGACTTAGGTGCTAATTCTTGGCCTTATGCACCTAAATTCCAGATTTGGCTTCACTGTAATCCCACAAAACTCCCATGAACCCTGTAGGTCCCTAAACTCACTTGGCGCCTACATTTCAGCCTCTGAGCACATGCACCCCTGGCTCCTTCTAGGCACCTGGACATCCAGCCAAAGCCCCACGGTGATTCACAAAGTGGGGGAAGATAGACATTCAGCTGCCTAGGTTGCATGAGGGACCCGACCTGATAGGTGTGCTCAGAGCTTGTCTACCAGATCGTGCCCCATTCAAAAGCCAGAAACAACCGCAGCCACCCTCATAACTTTTAGTCCTGTGGGTAGATGCTTGACTGGGATGTGGGAGACCTAGCTTCAATTCCCAACTCTCTGTCAGAGGAGGGATAAAAGGGATTTGAACTGGGGTCACCTACTTCTTAACTGGATACTGTGACCACTGAGCTATGGAATATTCTGATGTAGGGCTCCCTCAATCTTTCCTGTTGGAACTGTTCCCCTGTGGATAACTACTTAAACAGCCACTGGGCTGGAAAGAAAGAGTGAACACGAGTGGGAATGATTCCATAGTCCAGTTATTAGGGAACCCACCTGGGTCCCATCCCCCTGCTCCAGTCCCTCTTTCATTGTTTAGCCACAGTGGGACTAGGCTTGTCAACGCTGACTGAAGCTATTCCGGGAGATTTTTTTCCCCCCAACATGACGTAATGTCATTTTCTTAGAATATCCTATTAAAATCTCCTTGATTGCTGTCAATAGTCACTGGGAGATCGATGCCAATTCCAGGAGACTCCAGGCCAATCCTGGAGGGTTGGCAACCCTAAGTGGAACAGCTTCAACAGGAGAGACTGGGGAGCCTGCAACCCCCATCAGAATATCCCATAGCTCAGTGGTTACAGCACTCTCCTGAGACGTCAGAGACCCCTATTCAAATCCTCTCTCTCCCACGGCAGAGAAGAGGGAATTGAACCTGGGTATCCCACATCCAAGGTGAGTGCTCTAATCATGGGGCTAGAAGTTATGAGATAGGCACTTGCTGTGGCTGCTTTGTGTGGAGTAAGGCAGGTGCCTAACTCATTCTCTCAAGCAGTAGCTTAGGCTCCTCCAGTGGCTATTTTTTATTTGTGGATCACTAAGCAGCGCTAAGAGCCTCCCTGCAGCCCGGATTTAAGTGTCTATTTGTGGGAAGGGCCGAGACTTAGCACACTCCCCTCGGGTTAGCAACTCCTATTATCTAACTTAGGTGGTCCCCACCTAGCCTGCTGGTTTTGTGGGTCTCATTCTTAGGCACCTATCTCTCCCCATTCATTGTATAGGGACCCTAGGCCTAACTCAAGTTGGTGAGTTGCAGAATTGTTCCTGTGATTTTCTAACCATCTAAAAGTTAGGCTATGCAATGCTGAGTATCACAGCCCCTCTCTCCCTTCTGTGGGAACCCACACTTAGCACCTTGCATGATCACGACCACAGTCTTGGACATCTTCTCTTAGGTTTTTTTTTTTTCCCCATCCAAAAGAAAGCAATTTGTTCAGTAATTGGACAAACCTCTGACATTCTTGGCAACTGGCCTGAGGGGGATTGAACTGACTGTGGTTTGTACGATTAATTTTAATGGGCATTCTGCTTGTAAATAGTCTAAGTTCCATTTTTACTCCAATATTGCTTACTGGAGAGTAACAACAGTGCTTTGTAAGATTTACCTAACTTACATATATACAGAGTTGTTTTACAGATAACAAGTTACCTTTAAAAAGCATGAAGAAAACAAGTGCAGTGCTTTTTGGCCCTAGACCAAGCATAACATGATCTTCTAAAACATTTTTCCCTTTGATGATTCTTTGAGATGACTGATGAATTTAAGTACCTGGATTTATCGTTAAGTTCCCAAGTTACTTTTAGATTTTCATTAATAGCTGAGAAAAATGTTCCTGACACTTGAGCTTTATGCCTTCTCCTTGTTACAGGACATTGAGAGTAAAGCTCCATCAACCATTCGTACACTTTTCTGATTTACTGGTTATTCTCATTGCATCTTAACCTTACCTTTAAAAGCATGATATTGTTTATAATACTTCCTATGCAACAGGCTAGCTTTCTCCCACATGCAAAGAGAAATCCACCAAGCACAGTTTGTAGAGACCTGTAGAAAATCATTGCTGCATTTGTCCCAGTAGTTACAGCAATTGTAAAATAATTAGAGTATCAATTATTTTAAGATCCCTTGGCCTGATTTTCTGAAGGTTTTGCTTTTCTCCTGAGTCTTGTAAAATTCAAGTTTGCTTGTACTGATCTTATATTTATGTAGTTCCTTTGAGATATATGGATCCCAAAGTACTTTAAAAAGTTTAGCAACAGAACAAACTGTGGGCTCAACCATGCATTCTATCACAGCCAGGAGTAAGAGACAGTGTTAACCCTGCAAACTGGAACTCCTGATGGCATATGCATAAGCCACACACATACTCTCACCTCCAGGAACAGGGGGGTGGGTAGGTATGGCTGCTGTACTACATCTCCTGGATGCAGCTCAAGTTCCCTGACAGATAGCCAGCTCTGCTATCTAGCATGGAAGACGTGGCACAGACTGGCCTAATGGTACTTGCCACCACTTCCTACTCCCTTTGGGGAAGTTAACTTTAGCACTGGCACTAACCAGGGACAGTCCTTACACTCAGAAGAACATGAAGATTGCTATTGTAGCCAGCCCCTGTTCAGATTCACAAAGATGGAAGGCAGGCTTCTGGAATCCTCTTCCTCACCTACCCTCCCAGAAAGGGCTGGGCAAAATTGAGCCATTTGTATATTATTGTTTTGGAAGGTGTGAATGGCTTTCATCAAGAGGATCTCTGATGTATCAACAATTGCAGACCTGGTTAAAGCTACTGGGTGCACTAAGACCCTTATTTTGGGCTCAGTGGAACGAGCAATTAAGCCTCTAATGCCATGAGATATATGGAAACAATAGAAGCTGCTGCCCAAGGCAATGAGCCACATGGCAAGATCTGATCCAAAGTTATACCATGTGGACCAAGGGGTTGCCTGATTGCAAATGTAGGGGGAAAGGAATTGTTTGGCAAGCTGTGTGTGAGAGAGTCAAAAAACAAAAACAAAACACACAGCAAAAAGCTAGCATGCAGCAAGAGAAGCAATCACAAGCATGGCTCTGACAGGAAGCAAAGGAACAGAGCTCCTTGGGTACAGAATATTCTGGAAAGGCAGGCTTGGGGAGATTTCAGAGCAAAGAAACTGCCTGCTGCTGTTTGTTTCTACTGTGCTCAGGAAACCAGGACTGTGTGTGTACATTGTTTCTAAATAAATAGGCTTGCATCAAAGAACATACCTGACTCGCATAATCAATTTCTCTTCATAACGGAAACAAACCTGCAAAGCCCTGAATTGTGGCCAACCCAAAGGGGCAATAATAGATAAGAATTGCTGTGCTGGCACTAAAGCGTAGCAGCTGTTTAACAGCATGCACCAGCACTGTTTAACACCTCTGAACAAGCACTTCATCCACTGGAAACTGCGGAGGGAATTTAGGTCTGCAAAATGTAATTACACTAAGTGAAATATAGCAAGGATACACAGGGGTTAGCATCACCATTCTAGAAAAGAGTGCCGTGGGATCTTTAATTAGCACAAGTGGTCAAGACTTGGTTTCACATCTCATCCAAAAGGCAGCATCACTCTTTTCCCAAGTCAGGCTGGAGCACTGGTTCAGAGGAAAGAATGCCACTTATTGGATCACCAGCATCAGAGCTGCTGTGTGTGGTTACTGTTTTTAATACAGTATATATTTGAATTTAGAAGACTTCTGTGATAAAAATGTGAAAGATTACCTACTCTTTTCTGTTGCATTTCACCCTTGGAAATCAGATGCTAGAGCTCAGGTGGGATTTTCTTGGCAGAATACTCGAAAAACTAAATACATCTTCCATCTCCCCTAGAATTTTAATTTTTGTTATATTTCCTCTGTGTGTGTGTGTATGAACTCTAAAAGCAATAAATTCTCACAAGATGTTAGCAGGTTCATTATAAACTTCCTTGTTGCTAGAATATGTATTCCTAAACTGATGAAGCCAGTTTTATTTTAGAATGTTGGAGAAGAACTCAGACAGTCTCCCAGATTTAATGGCTGTATATGCAAGCAGAGAAACTCTGACCAAATGTGGAAAAACTGAGGCCTACTTACAAACTTTGAAAACAACTTGGCACACTGACCTATATACACATTCTCATCCCATAAAAAGGGACTGAGAGGGAGCCAGGATACAGAGCAGCCACCCAGTTACTCTCAAATTACCACTGCTGCCTTCAATCTGTACTAGCAGCCTATGTGCACCACAGGATTTTGTCCCGTATAATTTTATAGTTAATGGACTCACTGCTATTATGACCAGCCTCTGTGTAATTGTGCAGAGATAGACACCAGGCTCACAAGTCCAGTGCAAGGCAAGGAGGCAGTGTGGGTCTGCGTGACTCCCTCATGGCCTGACACATCATTCATGCAATGGAAGCACAGCAGTTTGTGTGCTCACACAAGGGGGTCAGATTTGCCCCTCAATCTCCATTAATTGGACACTACTTGTTCAGCAGAGTGTTTCTGATAACCTCAAAACTTTACATAAATCTTATCTGAACTCATATGAGCCTTTTTACTCTAGCAATATAAAGTGGTAAATCCTGTTTAATTCCTGGCTAGGTCAGGTGAGCAGTGTAAGAATAGTGTAGCAAAAAGTTTCGTTTCTATTTGGTTTGACTTTGGGCAATGAGCCTGTTTGTGTATCCTTGGCTATAACATGGGTCTTTGAGACCTGGCTCATACAGAGAGAGAGTAATTTCATGATTCCCGTTTCTAACAGGAATAATGTAGCAAACACTAAATGTTTAGAGTAATAGGCAGTAGCATATGATGATTTGAGAATTCTTAATAGCTGCTTCATAAACTGAATACAAGGAAATTAACAATATCTACCCCTTCTGTTACTAAATTACTGGTACCATTGTGACATTCTTGTAAAAATGGGTGTTGCTGCCTCCTATAGTGGAGAATCTACATAGCAGGAATAGACTTATCTTCCATCATCTAACATTCTTTTAGCTCAAGTGATAGAGGTCAGTACTTTGATGCTAAAGGTCCTGGGCTCAAATCCTGATGACCCAGGAGTGGAGTCACATGGTTTAAGGCCAGAAGGGACTACCTGTCAGGAATCAAGACCTGCAGCAGAGCCAATCTCCAGGCAGCCTAATGAGCACACCTGGCCTGTAATAGGCTGCCTGATTGGCTACAGCTCCTGAATGGTTTGAAGAGTCAGCAGACAGGCTCTTAAACCCAGCAGCAGTTCAGGGGCTGCTTATAGCATTCAGCCAGTGCTGTGATAGCTCTTGTGCATGCCTGTTCCCAGCCTTGCCTTTCTTGCCTCACTCTAGGTAACCTGGTTTTAAACCTTGGCTCTGATTCCTGACTTCTGACCCTCGGCTCCTACTCTTGGCTACCAACTCCTGCTCCAGCTACTAGGCATAATCACCCACATCGCAGACATTGGTACCACCAGCTCATCTAATCTGACCTCCTCCATATCACAGGCCACTCGACACAACCCAGCCACCCCCACACCAAGCCAAAATAAGTCATCATGCTGTCACTCCAAAGCACTGTTGTCTTTGTCAATGCCTTCTAGTTTATGTAACACTTTGTATTGACTTTTATTGTGCTGTGGAGTCTTCCTTTTTTACTTCTCACCTATTTTATAGGTATCTTTAATATCTGGGTAGGTTTCAGATTCCAAAAAGACTGGAACAAAAAGTGAGGTAGAGAAAACAACAATAAAGACTATAGAATCCATTTCATATTGAACATTACTATTTCTTGTGGAATTGGTTGGCAATTTTTCTATTATCTAAATACAAAGTTTTATGGCTTCAGAGCCCTATCGAATTTTTTTTTTAATGGATTCTGTTAATTTTTCTCTTCCCTCTTATGATTTATTCTATGCTGTGTGCTGGTTGGTGTAAATCATACAAGCTTTCATTACATTCAAATTCTTTTATTCTCTGGGGACTAGATGGGGATATTAATGCACTAGCCTTTCACCTTTGGCAAAAGAAAATAATGGGTAAAAATCTTGGCTTGAGTCACAAGTGAAAGAACTTCTTGTTTTCAACCTACTCCTTCATATAGATGGTCATTCTCCACATGACCCTGTTAAACAGAGTTTCCAAGACTGTACTGAATATTCAAGGGCAGGCATGATGTGCATGTGGAGTTTGTGGGGAAGCTTGTATGTAGTTTCCTATTTACTCTGTTTCTGTCCTTGTCAGTGCTATTCAGGAGGGGACTGACAGCACTATCACGAAGTTCTCTCACATTTTTTTAGACATGTTTTTCTCCTCATATAAAAGAGCAGAGCGGACCTTATTCATAACTATTCAGTTGTCTTTTCCTTTTCTAATTTCTGATTCTCCAAGTCCATGAATCAGCTCTGCTTATTATACCTCCTTGTAGGAGTCTTGCCAGATTGTATAACAGTCACTGAATAAAAAGTTCCACATACTGGAACTTCATCTGGAAAGCAAAGAGCAGACTTGAAAACTCTTGGCAAAAGACTGACATGGTCCTGCTAGCTTTTTCTATTAGTGCTTTCATACAATATGAAGCAGCCTTCCCATTACATAACATTTGCTTCTATTTGTGGTAAAGGACGTTTTTCTAACTAGTGACTAGCATAACCTGCCCTGGAACAATCTTTCTGATTGTAACTTGAAACTCTACCCTTTAGGCTTCAAATAATGCTACCCCTTATTATGGAGGTAAGAAAATCACTATAAAATAAAAACTATAGATCTTATTATGTAGGTACTTTAAAAATCAGTCTACATTGGCTATGAAATCTGGTACCTAGGACAGAGGTAAGAAGTGCTGTTTAGTGTGTATTTCACCTCAGGACTGATTCCTTTGTAACTGTTCTTTCTCCTTAAGCAGAAATCCCTCCCAAACAAGGAAATATAAAAGGGCCATTATTCAGATCACAATTGGTAAAACTTCTGTGATGTTAAAACATCACTTCAAATACTGTTATTCTGAGTTTAGTTCAATTCAGTCCTAAATTAGGCTGGCAGTGAAAAAAGGGCAGTCTCCTTGCATCTATTATCTCCAGATGAGGGAACCGTCCAGCATCCTCCTCAGAGTCTTGCTTTGTTTGCACAGGGAGCGGGCCCATCAGCCACTTTCTGCCATGATCTTACCTCCATGGGAGGGGAAGACCACGAGTGGCCTCATTCCAAAAAACCTGTACCCATACTTAAAGTGCTTCCAGTGAGGCAATCATAGCCCCTGAGGAGGAACCCTTTTGGTTCCCCAGGTGTAATTATAAGCCACCACAGATGAGGTTCAAACTGGGAGACATGCAGTATGGAACTAATTAAGATAGTACTTACTTCATGTCATTATCTACTCTGTCAAACACATACACTTGTTAGCAGAACCTTAGCAATTATCTTCATTAACTCAAACTTGAAGCACTCTTCAAAATAAATTATATATATATAAAAAACCCTAATTATATTATAAATTTTATTTATATATATATAAACAATAGAAAGGGAATTTAAGTAACATCCACCAATGTGATATATGCCATCATGTGCCAGCAATGACCCTCTGTCATGTACATTGGCCAAACCAGACAGTCTGTACGCTAAAGAATAAATGGACACAAATCAGACGTCAAGAATTATAATATTCAAAAACCAGTCGGAGAACACTTCAACCTCCCTGGACACTCCATTACAGACTTAAAAGTGGCAATTCTTCAACAACAAAAAACTTCAGAAACAGACTCCAATGAGAAACTGCAGAACTGGAATTAATTTGTAAAGTGGACACCATCAAATTAAGCCTGAATAAAGAGTGGGAGTGGATGGGTCATTACATAAACTAAAACTATTTCCCCATGCTAATTTTTCCCCCTACTGTTGTTACTCACATCTTCTTGTCAACTGTTTGAAATGGGCCATCCTGATTATCACTACAAAAGTTTTTTCCCTCCTGCTGCTAATAGCCCACCTTTTGTCTCGTTAGAGTTGGTATGGCAACCCCCATCTTTTCATGTTCTCTGTATATCGTCCTACTGTATTTTCCACTCCATGCATCTTGAAGTGGGCTGTAGCCCACGAAAGCTTATGCTCTAATAAATTTGTTAGTCTCTAAGGAGCCACAAGTACTCCTCGTTCTTTTTGCTGATACAGACTAACACGGCTACCACTCTGAAACCCACACTCTTAGTTTACCATAAAACTAAGAAGCAGTAATTTGGTATCATGTATGAGATATCTGGCTTAGCTAATGCTTCCACATCAGTGACTCTCAGGCAGAGAGTCACTAGAGATTTGTAAAGTAGGGCCACACACTTATCTCCACCCACATTTTTTCCTACCAGATGTCTGCCCGTGCTAATGGCTGGAAAAGGAGAGTAGCAGCATGCATTAGCACTGAAGCATTTGATCCAGACTGACTCGCCGCACAAGCCAAAGATGCAGAACGTCAGTGCTGGAGCCAAGTGCTGCTCTTCTACTACGGGCAGGTCTGAACCTGAAGAAGGAATAGGATCCAGCACCAGATAAAAGAAATGGGAAAAGCAGGATCAAAACCACGTAAAGAGCCAAAGCCAGAAAGAGAGGAACAAGGAAATAATGTTGAAGTGTAAAGACAGAAGACTGATAGGTGGATCCCCACATTAAAAGAGGAGGAAACTCAAATCTCTGTATTTCTTTGGTACCCTATATACTTCCATAACAGATTATCTGGGCTACAAACCTTTAGAGGTGAAATACAAACTATTTCCTTTAACAAAATTGCCAAATCACTGTTCATAATATGATATGTCTTGTTAATTTGCAAGACGGAGATCCAGTGGAATCAAGGTTGGTCAAGAAGCGTTTACTGACTAAAACTGTCACCAACGCTGCTTTGCTTGTGGAGAAGTAAGATACCACCTGCACTATGGGGTTGAAAGTCTGCACTTTACTCCTCTTCACCCCGTTGGGGAGGGGTGTGGTGCAAAGATGGAACACACAGTTATGCTTGGTTCCTGTGCAAAAAACACAACGGGGGAAGGGAAGGCTGCAGCCAGTCATGCACTACATATCTTGTTTACAATGTTCTCCTTGAGACAGAAATTCTGGGCCAGACTCACCACGATGTTCTGGCTGTTTCGTGCACTCCAGTGACAAAAGCATCCGTAAACACAATTTAAGCTCCATTGGGTAGCTCCACTGAAGCCAACTAAGCTATAACAAGTTATACCAGCTGAGGCTCTCTTCCCCGCTCCCCCCAAATCCTTTTAAAAATGAAAGATTAGATTTTGGAGCATGTTTCTGGCACAAGGCAGTAGATGCAGCAAATTTCATGGCTGTGGAATTGGAGAATAGACATGACTGACAGTTACTAGCAAGTTTTGTCATTTATTTTTTCCCATCAGATCCCGTACATGGTTTTCATTGGTACAGTACCCTAGACACACTAATGAATTGTTGGTTGCATTGTAAGATGAGTGCTTGCTTGTGCTGACTCATTTGAATTTCCAATATACTGAGGCACA
This sequence comes from Malaclemys terrapin pileata, assembly GCF_027887155.1. Taxonomy (NCBI): domain Eukaryota; kingdom Metazoa; phylum Chordata; order Testudines; family Emydidae; genus Malaclemys; species Malaclemys terrapin. Next base: position 174,258,751 of record NC_071506.1, read on the forward strand.
CAAGGCAGTTTATAAAATACTTGATTGCTGCTACCTTTTGGTTTCAATGAATTAGTTGTTTGACCTGCATAAAAGCTGATCCAACAACTACCAATTAGTAAGCTTGTATTACATTTTCCTGTGCAAGTACAAAGAAAAAGTAGGTTAAGTGTGCCCTTCCACGTATAAACATGCACATTGAAATACATATAGCTGCATGTATTTCAATGCTTCCATATTAAAGTGTGTTTGTCTCAGTAAGGTTCTTATGTGTGTAAGTAAGAAGATGTTCAAATAAACACTTATGGTCAAATTCATCACTGAAATAAATCCAACCATTTCAAGACTGTCACACCATGAATGAATCTCACCTGTAGTGCATTGGCTCAATTGGGTACTAAGTTTTGTTTTGTTTTTTATTAAAAAGGTCACACATTACTGATTAAAACGCCATGGGCCAAACACTCATATACTCTAAGGGTTTGTCTACACTGCAGTCGAAGATGTGATTGCAGCTTGGGTGGGAGTGCGCGCGCGCGCACACACACACACACACACACACTCTCTAGTTGAAATCTACTAGCACACTAAAATAGCAGACAAGGCACAGCAGCAGAAGCTTCAGTAGAGCTTCTGTACTCAGAGTCTTGAGTGGGTTTATACAGCCCACACTGAAATCTGTGCCTGCTAGTTTAAAGCTAGCACAGGTATATCTACCCAACCTGCAATCACACCTCCGACTGCCATGTAGATACACCTAATGTACCTTTACACTGCCAGAGCTGTGTGAAGGAGACTTAGTGCAGTCAGGCCTCCTATTGCAAAAATGTAAAGCTAAAGGTGTGCACAAGTTCAATTTTTTTCTCAGCTAAGTGAAAGCAAAGGAAACTCCATGTAAAAGAACCATGCTAATGCAACTTACAGTTGAACAATTAAATGCACAAAACTCATTACATTTAAAACATTCAAAGCAATCTGAACACCTTATTTTATACAGTGTCTATATTAAGGCCTCAGAGTTAGTATTGTGAAAAGTCGTCGGCACTACTGTAGCACTTCATGGTTTTCATTATCCTTCACACCAAGAGTAATCAACACTTTATGGCTTCAGTGTGGACAGAACTAATATCTTCCAATTCTGAAATCGTACCCACACCCACCACTGAGCACTTGAGCTCAAGTAGAATTGCAATTGGTTGTTAACAGAATAAGTCCTCTGAGACACAGACGAAAAATTCTAATTCCATTCAATAGAAAAAGAATACCACCACCTAGCACTTATTGAAGCTAGTTGAAGTGAGTCACCCAATGTTATCCAGCTAACCAGTAGCAGAACTGGGAGTAAAACCCAGGTCACCACCATCCCAGTCCACTGCTCTAGTCACTAGAGCACACAAGCCACTTACTGTACTTGGGTATATACGATAACACAGAATGCTACAGGTCTTCATTGTGGGAAGGTTACAGTTACAATGGACCTACAGTTTTGCATTTTTTAACTTTTGTAAGTTTACATAGTGATTCTCAAACTAGCTTCAATAATGCAGCAGTTTTGTGTAGAATTTAACACTATTGTAGAATTACATTCAGAAAGAAGAAATGGCTTGGCTACCTGAACTGTTTCATAATGCCTGTCTAGTTAGACAGAGTTGAACTAGTGTGATGCTCGTAACCTCTAGATCTTCAGAGATTTTCTTCTTCATTCCCCCTTCCTCTTATTTTTAATAGATTCACAGCTACAGCTTTTATTGCTGCCTTTGGCAGTTTGTTCCAAAGAAACAAAAATAACGATCCTGGAGGTCCAATACAGATAAAATATTTAATCAGGATGTGCATCATGTTGGACAGAATGCAAAGCAAATATTATATATTATATGCCAAAGCAACTGTTATAAATTAATCACCATGACTTTGATCACTGACTCATTAGTTCCATAAAGAAAATAGTATACAACACATTTTCCCACAAGCTAACAATCATTTTATTTTAACTGACACATTGCTGCATTTAATTATTAAGCTAATTAAGTGTTTGATCTAGCCATTGTATCGCCATTTCTGAGTACCCAGGAAAAGCTCTTCATTAGTTAGCTACAACATGGACTAATGCTGCTCTTAATAACCCTAGATTATTAATATGGAATAATTTTATTGCCTACATTGGAGTAAATCTGGAATAAATCCAGTGTGACTATGAATAGAACACAACACTTTGTACAGGAAAAGAATTTTTTTTTCCAGAGTGGTTGGATGTTAAATGCAGTATTTTATTTGGTGATGTGGCTTTCTTTTATTTCAATCAAATATCACTTGATCACACTGTTGAAAAGCAGATTAAAAGTAACTACTACTATACTCAGTTCCTAATCAGAATGCTAGATTTATGGATTGAATAACTTTCTTTGTTAAATTTTAAATACACTTTAGACTTTACTTGAAGTACATGGCAGCTTTACAGCTGGCTAGGATCTTTCTAAATGTTTAAAGCAACATTGTATTCAGTTGCTCATCTTAAGAGGGCAGCTGACAAATTTTGCTCTGTTATTCAAGTGGTCTTTTGGCAGGAATTTCAAAGGCTATTTTCCTACTTTTATCATCTTCTTCGTGACAAAAAAAAACCCTTAAAGTTATTGTGCCTTTAGCTAATATTCTTTGGACTTAAACATTTAACAATCAAACTAAGAAGCTATGCAATACACATAGTAAATAATGTGTTCTTTCTGCTCTCAACATACTGTTGCACACAGCCTTACTCTCTTTCTGCTTCAACACCCTCCCCCCCCATATTCATGCTGTAAGAGAAGGGTTGGTAACATCTTATGTAAAACTTAGATCTGTATTATTAACCCCACACGACAAGACATAAGTTAAAGTCCAAGCAGACACTTTGATGCGCTGTGGCTATGAAGCAGAAGTCTTTGGGTCATGGGAATTACGATCATTATGCAAATTACACTGGCTAAGCCTCCCCATCTATGATTGCAACTGTAGAACCCGACATCCTCAAAATTAAGTTTTCTATCAACCACTTGTTTTCCCCTCACCCTTTTGCACTCTCTTCCTCTGCAGCATATGCAGCCCAGCATGATCTCCTCTGAAGTCCTACAGCAGCTTCCTGTATGAGTCACACAAAAGTATGCTACCTGCAGGGCTTAATTTGTGCCAGGGCTTGCTAGGGCTGAGCCCCGGTACATCTAGGCTTGGCAGTTCATAGCCCCAGTACCTCTGCATCAGAAATATTGCTTGAGCCCCAGCACCTCTTTCATTACAAACTAAGCACTGGCTATCTGCTGCACAATGCTGCAACTGCAGGAAGGACTCCTCAAAATCCTAGAGGCACTTTTGAAAACATCCTCTCTACTGTTGCAGCCCTTTTTTGGCAAGGCTGGGCAGGCAACGCCAGATCAACCCATCACTAGGCCCTAGGCAAACATACACTTCTGGGCCCCTCTACTGACCAGCTAAACTAGATGTTCCCACAGTACAGTTGTATTTATATTAACTCTGTCCTGGACAACATAGCTATGCTACTGATCTATGAACCCCAGCACATCCACATGTTGCTTAGTTCTGGGCAATGGGAGTCAGACGCTGGCTGACCTGGATAAGAGAGGGTTAGCTTAACCCTCTCTTATCCAGGTCAGTCTGACAAGCTCCGGCTTCACAGACACTGCCCTATTAACCCCCTCCTGCCTACCTCTGAGGGTTCCCCAACACCCCTCTCCTGGCTGGCTTCCCCAGGCAAGCATTCATCACAGCTCCCCGTCTAGTAACAAGATGATGGCAGCAATGCTCCAGCTGGTCTAGTTAAGGTACGGTGCAGAACTAGCCCCATGGCAGTGGTGAGGGGAAGCAGCACTGGCCGCCCCACTGCCCATTCAGGTTTGGCCCTGCTGCTGCTCAGTCACGACAGTGGGATGGAAGGGCCAAATCAGCATGAATAGCATTGTGACTTGATACACTCAGGTTGCCTTCTGCCCCACCCCCAACAAATTAGGCCCTAGGTTGCCTAAACCTTAATCCCACCTGGACGGCAGGGCATTGTTTGGAGACATAGGTTGTGCATCAAAACTGCTGCAAAATTTGAGACTAGTGATGGGGCAATCATATAAGACCCAGGTTCTCCCTTTTTCCTCCTGAGTCCATGTTGTCATTCTTCCTTGTTAGCCCCAAATAAGAAAATGTTGCAGTAACCTCCCACACCCTTGCCCCCTCCTGTCCTAGTTCCTTAACAATACAAAACATCTATGTGAGCAAGGAGAGTTAAAGGGTTCAAGGCTCTGATGGTTCCCCCTCATCACTCATCATTCTTTCAGTATCTTGTTGCTCACTTTAGCTGGGGGAGAGAGGGAAGGGGGGGAACAGAGATACTATTCCTGACCTCTGCTTTTTGGTGAAGCTCATGGACCAGATTCTCAGCAGCTGTAAACTGGCAAGGCTTCATTGAAATCAATGGAGCAAAACTGATTTACAAGAACTGATGATCTGGCCCCAAGTTTTTTTCAGCACCTGAGAAGTACATTTCATAACTGGAGTAGGTTCCCCTGCTTCATAATATGGAATTTATATTGTTTAAAATAAAAACTTACTTTGGAGGAGGAGGGAAACAGAGTTATGTGATCTGAGGTAGATTGAATTAAGGTAATATTGAAAGCTTGACTTCTGCAGGAGGAGGATGAAAGAGGATTTGTCTTTTTAAAAAAATACAAACAATGATAACTGGATCTCATCAGATTAACTACTTTAATGTGAGGTGCATGTGCAAATCACCAAATTGCTTGGAAAAATGTACCTCTAATGGAAGGTTAGGAATATGAAAAAGATTATGACCGGAGTCAGACAAGTGGAAAAATCCAAGTTTGCCTGAATCCATCCTATTGGAATCTGCTGAACCAAAGCTAAACAGGGTTAGTTCCACAGATATTTGAGCCTCATTACTATTTCACATTGCGTTTATGCTAGGATCGTTTCATTGATTTACACCAGTGTGAGATAACAGTCAGGCCCAGGTCACAAGGCCTTGTTGGAATGTGAAGCAGCTGGCCAGGGAAAGCCCAGCATTCAAGGGCTTCATCCCCCAGAAGGGCTAGTTTTAGGAAAGTTAGAGGTGCCCAGCAAGCTTATTTATGGATAGGAAGGGCCAGCATCCCTTCAACCTTGCCTCCTAATTAGCTATGGATATGGCTACACTGCAATCAGAGGTGTTATTGCAGCATATGTAGACTTAAGTCAAAGCTAGTTTGGGTATCCAGTTTGAACAACAGCAGCAGTGAAGCCATGATGGCATAAGTAGCAGCACAGGTTAGCTATTCAAATACATACCCAGGGATAGGAGGGGAGGGGGCTGTATAGCTCAGGCTGCCAGTTTCACTGCTCTCGGTCTTTGAGTTTGCTAGTTCAAAGCTAGTTCAGGTTTGTCTACACATGTTTCAGTCACACCTCTGGATTGCAGAACAGACATACCTGGAGACTAGGCAGAGCTAACAGAGCCTCGATCGATAATGCTCAAACAGCAATAGAACCCCACAGCCTTAAATTAAATCTGAGGCTATTGTGCAATTTGGGGCTAAGGGAGGGGCACACCGGTCATTCACTGGTTTCTCGGGTCTCAAAAGCCAGCCCTGAATCTCTACAGTTGTCAGAAAAAGGAGCAAATCTCCCCTGGAATAAATGGCCATAGCCCCACAGACTTCAATAGAGCCATGGCAACTTACAGCAGCTAAGGTTCCCCACAGTCTGGACCTGGATCCTACAACTGTGGAAACTTATGGTCAAGAGCAGAATTCAAACTCCAACTTCTTGGGATTCGTCCATCCTACTCATGTTTACAGAACACATTTATCATGCAAATTATAATTTTGTGTATTTATTATAACTGAATATACAATTATAAACCTGTTTCTCACTTGAGCTTACCCAGTGATTTAAGTTTTTAGTGCTTAACTCATCAGAAAAAAAACTTGGCCTCTTTTCCGGAATGTCAGTTTTCTGTAAAGATTAGCCTCTTCCTGAGCAAGGTCAATTTCCAGTGATCCGTTTGGTAGTCTGCACATCTTGGTTTGGAATGATGGTGAACTGCAGCCTGAAACAGTCTGGGGGTCCTGTCTGGGTTTTTTATGTTATTTTAAAGTAAGGAAAATAATCATGAAGTGCTTTTCATTTACAAAACACAACAGCAAAACTTTAGATTTTAATAGGCTAGTTGTTCAGCTCAGGCTTAACTGGGCACCTCTTTCTGCAACTGAAATTTTGCGGTCTAGTTATGTGGACACAAGTTAGGTCACTTAGCCATCTAAATATCTGACTGTGTGCTCAGATCATGTATTTGGACATCTAAACGACCTTACACTGAGCCTGTAAATAAAGACAAGCACAAAAATTGAGGCAAGTGTCTGAAAATCTGTCCCTATAGATTTAGGGCTCTGTCCAGATGAAAGCATAGGCGCTGGTACTACGGGTGCTGCCGCAACCCCTGACTTGACATGGTTTCCATTATATACAGAGTTTACAGTTTGGTTCAATGGCTCTCGGCCCCTTCACTATACAAATTGTTCCAGCACCACTGGATGAAAGTGCCCAGTCTAAAGGTGAACATTAGAAGCCTACAGCTTTCCTCTAAGCCAAGATCTGAACTATTTAGCAGAAAAGTTAGTTGTCACAGAATTCATGTCCCTGTCAAGAAACGTACCTAACTAGGTTTTGTAATTTAGAATTATTCTTAGTGGTTATTAAATTGAACGTCTCAATAATAAATTAACAGCCCTACTAGTAGCTAATAAAGAACAAACAGCCTGCCTAAGGTGCTGTAATATTTGAATGACAATGTATTACATTCTGACGGATAGGATGGCTGATTTCATACTTTACCTCCTCTTGCCTTTCTGCCTTGCCCTAGGGTAACCAGACAGCAAGTGTGAAAAATCGGGACAGGGGTAAGGGGTAATAGGTACCTATATAAGACAAAGCCCCAAATATCAGGACAGTCCCTATAAAATCGGGACATCTGGTCACCCTACCTTGCCCTGATGTGCCCGTACTGCCCTTTATAACCTTGAGCCCCCAGATCAGCTCCTTTAAGGCTGCTTTGCACCATTCTGCCCTTAACTCAGTGGATCCAGTCTTCAGAGGATTCATCCTGTGTAGGAGGATCCCTGGGTTCCAAACAGCAGCTGCATTAGGTCCTACTCCACCTCTCCCCATGCCTGCAGGCACAGATGTCATCACTGGAGAAAAGAGAACATGGCTAGAGCCTCCCTTATACCCTTTGTGATCCCTGACTGCCAGAACAGCCTCTTGAGGCTATTGCATCTGATGCAGTTTAGAGCAGCCTGTAAAGGCTGTTAGATGTTGCTCTGACAATGAGACCTGGGAGGCCCCATGAGAAGGGGAGACCACAACAATGACAAAGTTACCTTTTTAACCTCTCTTTGCACACAAGACAGGTTTTAAGTAGGGCTGTCGATTAATCGCAGTTAACTCACACAATTAACTCAAAAAAATTAACTGCGATTAAAAAAATTAATCGCGATTAATCGCACTGTTAAACAATAGAATACCAATTGAAATGTATTAAATATTTTTGTATGCTTTACTACATTTTCAAATATATTGATTTCAATTACAACACAGAGTACAAAGTGTACTTTATATTATTATTTGATTACAAATATTTACACTGTAAAAATGATAAAAGAAATAGTATTTTTCAATTCACCTCATACAAGTACTGTAGTGCAATCTCTTTATTGTGAAAGTGCAATTTACAAATGTAGATTTTTTTTTTGTTACATAACTGCTCTCAAAAACAAAACAATGTAAAACTTCAGAGCCTACAAGTCCACTGAGTCCTACTTCTTGGTCAGCCAATTGCTAAGACAAACAAGTTTGTTTACATTTACGGGAGATACTGCTAACTGCTGCTTATTTACCATGTCACCTGAAAGTGAGAACTGGCATTCATATACTGGGTCAGACCAAAATTCTTAAGAAGTCCCCTGAGAGAGAGAGAGAGAGATGGTCAGAAAAAATTATCTGTGAATACATTTACAATGGTAGAGAAAGGTGTTAATAGGGAAAATATATAATCTTTTCATAACCTTCCACACAACTGTTTTATATTTATGTGAAATATAAAATTAAAGGAGACAGAGCCTAAAACCAATAAGCAGTGTATGCATTAATTGGCTACTAATAAACTCCTCAGGTGGTTAAACACTATTCTGAACAGATGCACTGATAATCTACAAATACATATTCTGTTGTCAGTTAGTGCTAAAAAGATTTTTTATTTTTAAACTGAAATTTTTCAAAGTATCTCTTTAGAATGGCAAAACCTTTTTCTTTCTGAGGCTATGTGAGCAGAGATGAAAAAGCATGCCAAGTTCATTCCAAAATTATGCAACCATTGTATAATGTCCAGGGGGATTCTAACAGTTTGTGGTAACTGGTTTTTCCTGGACAAATGCTGCTCAGTCTACTTTTGATACAGTTAAAGAACTGTTTGCAGAAAGCTAGACCTTTTGCTGTTTGTTCCTACTTTGCCTATGATAGGAACCACAGCTGTTTCAGACAATATCTTGGGTGCACTGATTACTCATAATCGCGAGGCTGAAACTAACCGTTGTATTTGTATTAAGGATGCTAATTGAAATAGAATAGAAGTACTATAGGTCTAATTCTCCTCCAACTTGTTCATCCAAGCAAACAGAGTGTAAAGTGGATGTAAAACCCTACCAAATCAGAATGAAAGTGCTCTACATCCCCTTTGCATGGACATAAATGACTACACGAGGTTCAAAGCAGTAGAGAATTGAGCCCTCAGAAGAGGAAGCCCTGGCCTATGTCTGGGCAAAAGAAAAATAGTGCATTTCCCTTCGGGGACGGTACGTTTATTTTACTGACAGACAGGTCCGGCTCTGTGCCGCCTCCTGCCGCCTGCCGCGAGGGCTCCGCTCCAGTCAGTGGGGAGGGAAGGAAGAGGACTGCTCTGCAGGGCGCTCTGGTTCTCTGCGCCGCCACCCCCTACAGGGCGCCAGAGCGGAACAAACAAAAAAAAAAGCGGCCGTGACAGATCACTGACTAGACTCCATGATGTTTGCTTACCACCTATAGCTGGTCCCTAATGAAAGAACACGGCACCACATTAGAACAGAAAGAACACCTTGTATGGACTAAGTTATGTCACAAGTGGGTCGAACTGCATGAGAATGCTCTAGTTCTTTTACTGTATTCACAATGTGTTTTCTCCATGATGATTCTTTATTATTAGAAACTTACATGCACTTAATTCTTATGAATAACCCTTGAAAGCAATTTAACAGAATTATTAGGGAGGTCAATTATTTCTATTAACAGAAGTGCATATTTCATGACAGGTAAAATGTGTGCCAGTATGTGTTATCTTAGAGGTTAAATAGCTGGCACTGTGCTTATTTGTATGGTGTTATACAAATGTGCCTGTTTGGATAACTATCCTTGATGATGGTTAGAAGTTCCTGCAGTAACAATACCCTGTGCTGCTCTATTCTAATTACATGGCAACATCCCTCCTACGCCATGAAGAGGCCAGAAATGTGCTGCCAGAATTTTAACAAAGGGACTCCCTCAAACATTTTTTCAATCACACTCATTGATACATATGACCTTACTGGGTCAAATACTCTTCCCACACCACAAAGATCTTTCAATTTCATACTCAGTCTACTCCCCCATTTAAAAGCTAAATAATTTGGCATTCTTCCTCTCCTCCCAGATCCATCAGTCCTTCCAGTTTTGCTGCTATCTGGTGTAACCAAAGCAGTCAAACTGAATTCTCGCAAGCCAAACAGATTCCCCTTTCATAATACACATTTAAATAATGCAACAATGTACAATGCTCTTGATTTCTCAATCCGGTATTATAAACCATTTGAAATATACCAGGTTTAGTCCAAATACCAACCATACAGCAATCCAAATACTTGTTCCTGACTGACCTTTTTACTACTAACTTTACAAGTGAACAGTCTAAGCCCTGGTCTACACTGCGGGGGGCGAGGAAATCGATCTAAGTTACACAACTTCAGCTACATGACTAACGTAGCTGAAGTTGACGTACTTAGATTGAGAACATGACCTAAGAAGGAAGGCTGAAATAATTGGGTTTGTTTAGTTTGGAAAAGAGAAGACTGAGAGGGGACATGATAGCAGTTTTCAGGTATTTAAAAGGGTGTCATAAGGAGGAGGGAGAAAACTTGTTCACCTTAGCCTCTAAGGATAGAACAAGAAGCAATGGGTTTAAACTGCAGCAAGGGAGGTCTAGGTTGGACATTAGAAAAAAGTTCCTAACTGTCAGGGTGGTTAAACACTGGAATAAATTGCCTAGGGAGGTTGTGGAATCTCCATCTCTGGAGATATTTAAGAGTAGGTTAGATAAATGTCTATCAGGGATGGTCTAAAATGTATTTGGTCCTGCCATGCGGGCAGGGGACTGGACTCAATGACCTCTCGAGGTCCCTTCCAGTCCTAGAATCTATGAATCTATAAAACTTACCGTGGTGTCTTCACCGTGGTGAGTCAACTGCTGCTGCTCCCCCATCGACTCCACCTGTGCCCCTCGCGGCGGTGGAGTACAGGAGTCGATGGGAGAGCGCTCGGGGCTCAATTTATCATGTCTAGACTAGATGCGATAAATCGATCCCCGCTGGATCGATCGCTGCCCACCAATCCGGCGGGTAGTGAAGACATACCCTAAGATGACTGTTTAGTTATCATACCAGTGAAGGCACAGCTAGTTAAATCACTTTAACAGCTGAAACATTTTAGCCCTCCAATTTGGACAATAGCATTGCAAATGTAATCGACTATTCCTTTGTGACAAGAGAGAAGATAAAACATGTTTGTGGGAGGGAGGGAAAGAGTGAAGATGGTATCTTTAATTATCATGCTTCTAAGGTTTATTTTTAAGATACTTTACAAGATTGCATAAGTTGTTCAATTCTGCCAGAATAAGTGGGTGCCACATTTACTGATTTCTCTTTGCAGACCATTCATTTGATATCAGAAATGCCCGTAAGACATGCTTTAATTCACACAGAAGTGGAATTTATACATCTCCATGATAAGACCACCATTGTTCTGAATTTGATGTTAGGATTCTGTATAGTTTCAAGCATTTTGAGTAAACCATCTTTATTATATAGAATTTTTTTCAGCTGTGCAAACATACTTTTGTTAGCCCTCTTTTTCACAGTCATATTTTATGTTATCCAAGGGTCAACTCCTACTAAAATCAATGGGAGTTTTGTCATTGACTTCAGTGGAAGCAGGATTGGATGCTACTTGCAGACGTTATTTAACCGGTTGATATTCTTTTAATCTTTCATTTCAGCTTTATCATTATGCTGTGGAAAACAGTAAAGTCGAAATTAGTCAAGAGAAACTACGCACATATGGTACACACTCATCCATCATTTACCTGTTCATGCTGTTTAAATGTAAGAGCCACTCTAAGAGAATTACATTTCTTCCATTCTAACACAGAAGGAAAACTGTAACAACTTGTACTTTAACTTTTGGAACTCTAAGGGCAGGAAAATGGATTTAAGTGTTTGTCATGATTTTCTATCTAATTTCCATAAGAATCTCTAGTGGAAAAGGGAGCAAATTCATTTCACTGAGTATGCCCAAACATGACCCTTCTCCACTTTAGCTTTCATGCCTTTATACTTCCATTATACATATGTATAACAGTAGAGCAAAAAAGTTTGCCCAGTAGTGTGAACATTTCCATTTTAGACTCTTTGTCTCAGAGCTGAAAATAAAAAAGTTACCACTTGGCCCTCTGTATCAAATTCATTTCTTGACAAGATATGTGCAGCAGCCTTCAAAATAGGAGTCTGGCAGAGATAACAAAGAATGGCAGGGTCTGGAGAAAGAGAGTTATTAAAGAATTCAAAGAGTTTCCAAGCACACACTGCCTATTTTCTTCACATAGACAGCTCTAATTACTCCCATTCACTTTGCAGGTTTTCCTATATTCCATAGGAATGTGTTTCACTCCATACATTGATCAATGGAGTTACTGTTTGAAATGAAGCCATTTGGATTCTGAGCTTGTGAAAAGATGTTTGTCTAGGTGCAAGCCTAAGAATTTCAATAACTGCAGTGTTTTAACAACGTTTTGTGTGTGCCTCTTCATTTATCTCTAGCATGACAGGGGTAATAAGAGGGCATGTACAAATAAGAGGGCAAAACAGCTTTTTAGATTTATTATCTAATAACTATGCTATATTTATGTTCTGTGGATTTTATTAACTATATTCTATTCTAAGTGCTACACTTCAGTATACCTTCAAGAGATTATATCACAGAAGAATAATTGTTTTAGGGTACCAATGACAAAGGATGGTACAATATCAGAGAGTGTTTTTATTCACACAGCAGTAACTTAAAACTAGATATTGCTCTCTCTCCCCGAAAACACTAATAATTTTATTTTAAAAGCACCTTCCCCTCATTACTCCACAAAAAGTCCTCAGGGCACTGTACAATAAAAACTAGATATAGCTCACCCCAAAATATCTTGTATCTGAACAAGTTCCGGATCCACAGTCAAATTTCTCATCTGTCATGAGACAAACCAACACCCAGAATTGGTGTTTGGATACACTCATTTTATGCCAGTGGGATTCCACTGACTTGAATGGTGTTACACTGGCATGAAACCAGAGTAACGGAGTGGAGATTTAGGCCCACCATACCAATAGTGTGTTTGGTTCACACATATACCACCAAATAATGCTGAGGATGTATTTTCCACTTCTTTGGTCAGCCTGTGGGTATTGTGAATACCGACTAGCTCACAAGAAAGTAGGAGTGCTACAAGACTTACCTCAGAATCAGTCTTGGCCACATCTGAGGCAGAGGTGGATAATTAATCTATTATTGTCATTCTTTATATAGCGCCATACACGTGCATGGCATTATCTTCTTTTAATGTTTTTGCTCGAAGAACTTATACTCTAAGGCCCCAATCCAACACACACACACACACACACACACTTATGCATATGCTTAACTTTAAGCACCAGACTTGTTCCATTGCCTTCCTCTTAGAAGAAGCATTATCTAGGAAGAAGCTTTAAAATAATGGAATTCCAGATGCAGGGGCCTGCATGAAGGAAGGCATGGAGACAAGAGCATGAGACGATGAAAAAGGGTCAAGCAGCATGGGCAGAGTGAACAAGGCTAGACAGGAAGTGCAATGGAGAGAATGAGACATCTTCCATTAATCGTCTAGAGTGTTTTTAAAAACTCAGAATCTGTCGGGTAAAAATCTATACTGTAAAAGTCTAAACATGTACTATCTCCCCTACTGGTCTGTCTGCAGCAGTAGTCCTTTGCACTTTTAGGGCCCACTGCTGTGAAGCACTGAGCACATTCTGAGATCTGCTGCTTACCTCAGCATCCATAGATTTCAGTGGGAACTGAGGATGCAAAGCACTTCACAGGAGGCACTCAACACATTGCAGGATCAACTTGTGTGTCCTTAAAGTTTGGCAGGGCCTAAGTAGTTCCATTGATGGAATGGGACTACTTGTGTCCTTAAAGTTACATACATGCGGAGACACCTTCCTGAATAGTGGTCATAGCACCTTCAACCCAAGAATCTCAGTATTAATGAAGTAGTGTGAAACAAACCTTTGTCAGTGAGCTAGTATGATAAATATAATCAAAATAATATAGTTGGAGAGCCAAATCTTTCTCTGCCTGCAGGAAAATGAGAAAAGAAGGCTCTCTATACACCACTCATTGGCAGCATGCTGTTTGCCTGAAGACCATGCTGAATTTACATCTCCCCAAATCCTTTGATGGGCCTTGAAAAGAGTCCTGCACAATATTGTCAGTGTAAAGTCAACAAAAGTTTTACTGAAAGGTAGTCAGATGCCTGCAAAATAAGCCTGCTGACTAAAAGATTATTTGTGTGAACAGAAAGACAAAACATGGACGCTTAACTAAAATCAACAAAAAAGACAAGTTCTTCAAGAGTACTGTTATCAGTGATCACATAGTCCAAGAGGAGTGTAATATGGTAGGAACAATTAGTATCAATGATACCCTAATATTGAATTGCAATGGAATGAACAAGGATGTTCTTACCTTTACAGTCATAAAATATACTAATTATAAGCAATGTTAATAACAGAATACAGAATGTTGCAGAGGAATTAATGATGGATACTAAAAACACTTTTGTTAACTTTTCTCTTACAGATACAACTGTTCTGGAAGGACTAAAGGTAAAATTTAGTGTTATTCTATGTTATTGGTAACCTTTTGGAGTCAGTGACTCATTTGCTATCTTTAGTACATTCTTCCCTGGATCAGTATTAAAAAACAAACAAACCATAAATCACCATCTGAGTAATGATTTATAGAAACAGTCTCAAGCTGCAAAATTTAGAAGGTTCTACCACCTCTCAAAGGATAAGAGAATTTTGTAACAAACTTAATATACTGTTAAAAATTCCTGAGACCGCTACAAGTTTAGTTATTGGAAACAAGGTTGAACCAGCTGGGGAAAGAGTAAGGGGAGGAGTTGAAGAGAAGGATTGTAGAAAGGCAATGACCTTACAAAATACGCTGTTAAATTTACAATTCCCAAATTTAACAGCCCCGGATAATGCTGCTGTGAACAATTCCGTATACTGGATACTCAAGAATCAGAAGTACTTTCATAGTATACGAGTGAGGCATACCTATCATTTTACAAAGTAAAGCCTAGGCCTGGCAAGCACTCTGCAAGACCCATCACCAATGGCCTCAATCCTTGAGGGAAGCCATACAATATGTGAAACTTCTAGGAAAGTTTATCAGTAATTGTTATTGTTCTGAAATGAGATTGTACAAAATCTCTGCACTCTGCCTGAGACAATTACGAACCCACAACACACACGTATGTCTTAATTATTCAATTCCCAGTACTCTGATGGCTTGGAGGCCATCATCAGACAGTTGGCGCAGAGAATTGCAAGTCATTGTGTGTTTCACTTACTGTACAGAGATTATGCAAATCCTTGTGTTTGATTAACAGGTGCCCAGCTACATCAATTTCCAACTTCCTCCCCAATCCGTCACTCCACATAAAACCAGATATTAATACAATTTAATTGAAAAGAAGTTACCCTTACTGCATCAGAGGCTAAACCTTCCCAAAAAAACAAGAGCGAGCAAGGGATACAGAGATATTAAAGGAGATTGTAGATAGATGGGGTGGCAGTGGGGAGAGAGTCAAAAGTTGAGGTAAACAAGTTTCTTGTGGAAATATGAACGAGGAATTTAAAGTGCAGTAGCCAATCAAAATAAAAGGATTTATAATAGCTAAAGTGTAGGAGAAAGAGGTTATTAAATGTGTTGTTGCAAGAAGAACAAGTGATGGAGCTTGCTGTTAACTCAATAATAATTAAATCCTGAGCTCAGAAACGTCAGGTTTTGGGCCTTGGAGGTTGTTTAGCCCAGGTCACAGTTATTACCTAAAAACACGAAACAGCCTCATCAAACTATACAATAATTTCATATATATCTCAATCAATCAATCAATATATCTCAATCAATCTCTCGCTCTAGATATATCTAAATTCGTATTATATTCCTCTTCGTCCATTATTTGTATGTCACTTGTATTCATAGATTGTGCCCTCTTCCAGGAACCATTTACTTGAATGTATCAAACACAGTGGGGCCTCAAATTTTGATTGGAATATCCGGTCACTACTATAATAAATAAAATAATGATAAATATTGTCTATTTGAAGTGATGGGTACACAGAACTTTCCCTGTTATTCAAGTTTAATGATTAAAACAAAATGTAAACTCGCTGATGTGCAAACAATTTCCACACTATTACCCCAATCAAGCAAATTGCCACAATCATCACCTCAGTGTGTCTTGGTCAGCATATAAGGGGAGTCAACGCCAACAAGTGGACTTAAGGGGCAACTTGAATAAAACCTTTTGCTCTTCACTGTAGGTAACCAATAGAAATAATTAAGCCTGATCCCATTCTATTTCCAAATCAAAAGTAAGTAATAATCCCCTTCAATATTTACGTTCCCAGTCATTTTCTACAGAGTATGTTTTTAGTTGGTGAAAAAACACCATCCACTCTATCAGGACGTCTGAAGATACAAATGTGAAGTGAATCCATTGCACAGTATTACTGCATAAACCAGGGGAAATTAATTCCTGTGGCATAGAGCCACTGCAAACCTCATTTTCACTTCAACAGGACTGCAGGGGAGTGTAATCCATTATATTCCAATATCTTTCTTTGAGGTAGACAGATTTCTCACAGATCTAACCATCTTCAAAATTTGTTTTGTGCACCAAATGATTCATGTACAGGTAATATTGTTTCAGCTACCATATCAAGAGACTTTATGCAGTACTTGCAAATCTTCTGGAGGAGCATATAGAAACAGTCTTCACTCCAATAAGGTCTCCAGTCATCTTTCAAGCAATTTCTTGACATTCCCAGTAGCAGGTCCCTTGAACGTACCCAGCGAAAGCCCCAAAGGGCTGATCCATTAATAAGCTGCAGTTTACACCTCCCTGAACCAGCCTGACCCTTTGTGCCCTGGTGAGTCTCATTCTGAGAGAGCAAGCAATGAGACTACAAAAATAACCCTACCCCAGGGTTTCTGTCTGGCAGGCAATAGCTGATGGAAGCAGTTGTAGGAATGCACTGAATCAGCACATCCCCCTGCCAGATGATCAGGTCCCCTTTTCAGCCATTGCTGCCCATTGTGGGGGTGTACTGAGTCTCTGTAGGCTTTCTCTGATGAATGGGGGTTTTTGGCTATCTTGTACTGCTCTATCCCTTGCAGGCTTGCCCCAGCTGGGCCCTACACTAGAGACCACTCCAGCAGAAAGTGGAATAGAGTTTGCACTCAGTCCAGCCCAAGTTCTCGATTCTCCATTTTTATTATAATATTTATAACTTTATCAAGGCAGAGAATGTATCATCATATGTGAGAGCCCAAGTTCTACAAATGCCTCATTTAGAGGGCTAGCTCTATGGCCGTATCTCTTCTGTAATCTCTCCCACTGGAATCTTGAGCTGGTGTCAGACCTTTAGTGAGGCAAGCCTGAGCCTTTCAAGACAAAGTCTCAGATGCAAATCTAAACAAAAGATATTTAATCACAGCAGTCTTTTCTAGGCCTTGGCATTACTTCAGAGGCTAACATGTCACAGGGATATATCCAGCAGTAATTATAGACCCACCTCAGTTAGAATGGGTGGAGAAAGAAGGCAAACAAAAATCCTAAGCAAACAGCAACTTTCTCCTAGATCATCCCCACAAACCACTAATCATTCTTTATCAATTACATAGGAATTGCCATGCCATGCCAGACCCAACCAGTCATCCATCAATCCAGTATCTTGTCTCCAACAGTGGCTAGAACCGGATGCTTCCAAGGAAGGTGCAAGAATTGCTGGAGTAGGCATTTATGGAATAACCTGCCCATAGGGGAACCTAACATCTTCCTAACCCTCCTGCAGGCCTGGTCTACACTTGCTAACGGTACGTGTAGCTACACACTGCAGTGACAGGCTCCAGCAAGGGGGAAGCAGTAAGGAACCATTCTGGCAGCAGGGAATTGCTGGAGCCTTTCCTTGCTGCGGGAGTCTTTCACTGTGGCAGGGAAAGGCTCCGGCAGTGGGATACTATACTACTCAAAATAGCCGCATAGACATAGGAGGCACAGCTTGGGCATGTGGAGAGCTGTGTAAGGTACATACCCTAAGATTTTGGCATGTCCTTGCTTGCCTAAGCAGTGCTTCACTGTCTACACTGCTATTTATACCGGTGCCAGAGGGGCATACAGTGCCTGCACTCCACTGTAAGTAAAAACAACAAGGAGTCTGGTGGCACCTTAAAGACTAACAGATTTATTTGGGCATAAGCTTTCGTGGGTAAAAACCTCACTTCTTCAGATGCAGATGTTTTTTACCCACGAAAGCTTATGCCCAAATAAATCTGTTAGTCTTTAAGGTGCCACCAGACTCCTTGTTGTTTTTGTAGATACAGACTAACATGGCTACCCCCTGATACTCCACTGTAAGTGTAACTATACCTTGAGTTACAGGCTGGCTTGTGGGTGAGTGTACCTCCCAAACATTGTCGCTGGTTTTTAGTTTAAGTTATTCCTACCTAACAAACTGGTGATGTTCTCAGCAACCGTATAATTATCCAATCCTTTTTTGACCTACTCTATCTAACCCTTACCTCAATTTATTCATTCATGTTAGTATTCAATATACATGCATTTCAAATGAAATGGTGAGGTTTTAATATGGATGTAGTTTAGAAATTAAGGAGCCATTAGTGTACAGTATACATTTCCAGCCAGCTATAGTTAGAAACTACTATTTACTGTAACCAAAAATAATTATAAGCTGTTGGACATACAGGGATATGCATATAAAGTGTCCTTCATTAATAATTTTATATAATTAATCTCATCTTATACTGTAAGGCAGGGGTCGGCAACATTTGGCACACAGCTCGCCAGGGTAAGCACCCTGGCGGGCCAGGCCAGATTATTTACCTGCTGATGTGGCAGGTTCAGCCAATCGCGGTCCCCACTGGCCGCGGTTCGCCGTCCCAGGCCAATGGGGGCGGCGGGAAGCCACAGCCAGCACATCGCTCGCCCGTGCCGCTTCTCGCCACCCCCATTGGCCCGGGAAGGTGAACCGCGGCCAGTGGGGGCTGCAATCGGCCGAACCTGCTGTGTCAGCAGTAAATAAACTGGCCCGGTCGCCAGGGTGCTTACCCTGGTGAACCACGTGCCAAACGTTGCCGACCCCTGCTGTAAGGTCTTTGGGGCAGGGACTGTCTTTTTGCTCTATGTTTATACACCACAGCCTAGCACAACAGGGTCCGGGTCCAAAACTAGGATCCCTGGGTCCAATTGTAATACAAATAAATAAATTATATTTTCCTGATAATGCATCACAATAAATTCTTTTATTAATAAGACTTCTATTGGCATATCAGACAAAACGTATTGCATCAGGTTGTCATTTAAAACAATCAAAAGAAAAATGTATCCATGTTGGCATTGCATTCAGTAGGCGGAGGAAGTAGTCTCTTTTGAAATGATCCAAACTTTAAAACCAAATGTTGCACAAAAGCGTTACAGCTTATACACAAAGATCTGAATGTTTAAACAGCTGGTCTGTGAGTTTAAGCTCAAATGTAAAGGAGCAGGCTGGAGCTGACTATTGTATAAACAATACAAACTTGAATGTCATAACAAGTGATTTTCTATCTTAGAATTTAGTAAGTGAAAATTATAGTGGATCTGGTCAGGCCTTTGGCCCAGAACCAACACATTCTGTTGTCACACAGAAGAAACTGATCTCTGAACAACTTCAGGATTTGCACACTCAGAGCTGCTGGGTTCTATCAGGCACACAGCAGAGAAAATATAAAACCCACTGCCCAGGAAGGAAAGCAGCAATAAGCACAAGGCATTCCATTCCTTGAACTTTCTCTACTGACCATATCAAAGTGATAACCTTAAAGTAGCCAAAATTCTAGCAAGAATCGAGGAGAATCTATGCTAATGAGAAAGCAAAATGGTATTCTCAGGATAGACAACAGTTCATGTTCTGAAGCCCATTCATCACCCCAATATCATTACCAGCCTATTTTGTTGAAAATACCCATGGGAGCCAGATTCCTATTTTCTATACACTATCATTTATTTTGCCAGTTTAGTTTTTGTACGAATAGATATAATTAGGACGGCAAATAGGGTCTGAAGAATCCCTGGTCCTTTATGTTTTGGAAACTGGCATATTTTAACTTTTGAACAACACAGACTTTTATCATCAATTATGAGGGGAGTATCTTTCCAATGACACAAAGGGCAAGCCAGCAGCCATTTCTAGTGCTAACACTAATGCAACTGTTAAGTCGTAAATTCATTTAACACCCAAATCCA
The DNA here is from genome assembly GCF_027887155.1 of Malaclemys terrapin pileata. NCBI lineage: Eukaryota > Metazoa > Chordata > Testudines > Emydidae > Malaclemys > Malaclemys terrapin. The sequence goes on from NC_071506.1 coordinate 174,278,723, forward strand.
GAGTCTGGCACGCAGCCTGAGTAGGCCGGCCGATCTGCAAGAGAGGAGTTCCTCCCACCTTCGAGGTCACAGAATGTCTGCAACATCTCAGTGGCTGGAGTAACTTCTACTGCATCCCCAACCCTACGCGGGAGGACAGGAGAATCTGTGTAATGACAGCTCTGATCCTGGCAGCGTACACTTGCTGCCATGGAGCTCTGCTTTGCACCATACAGGTGTGTAACCCTTTTGTGGCCACCTAGAATCCTGTCACCACCTAGCACAGCTGTATTGCATCAATTCCACCCTCCTGCTAGAGATTTAGTGCTAAGAGCCAGCTCCTAAGAACATGGTCTTTAATTTTGTATTCAAGTATTTACACACACAGTTCATTTGCATTATCATTTTGTGTGCGACTGATATACACCTCTACCTCGATATAACGCTGTCCTCGGGAGCCAAAAAAATCTTACCGCGTTATAGGTGAAACCACGTTATATTGAACTTGCTTTGATCCGCTGGAGTGCGCAGCCCCGCCCCGCCCCCCGGAGTACTGCTTTACCGCGTTATATCCGAATTCGTGTTATATCGGGTCGCGTTATATCGGGGTAGAGGTGTAATAGGCACACGCAATGGCAAAGTAAGCCAGATTTCAATCCCTTTAAAAAAAATGATGCCAAATAACTTATTTATTTTCAATGCATAGCCTTATCATTAGGCGAGGCAATCTCCTTGACTGCAGTAAAAGTGACCGGGGGATGCTCATAAATCTATGTCACCAGGCCAGCTAGGCAGAATACTACCTCCATATAAAAGATCAAGCCACAGTTCACCATAGAATATTAGAATCTGAGCACCTTTAATTTATTTAGGTATTTATCCCCACAACAGGGTTGGGAAGTATTATGATTCTCCATTGGTAAAATGGGGATAGAGGCACAGATGACTGAAGCCCCCCTCTTGCAAACACTTAATGCAAGTGCTTAACTTTAAATATACAAGAAATCTCATTGAATTAAATGGGGCTACTTACTTGCATAAAATTAAGCACTTGCATTAAGTGTTTACAAGTTGGGGACCTTGATGATTTGGCCAAAGGGCACAGGGAGTCTGTGGCCAGGACTGGATTTAACCCCAATCTCCTGAGCCCCAGTCTACTGCCTAAACAGGACTATTCTTACCCAAAAGATTATAGCCACAGTATGTCAATTCAAATAGAACAAGACCAAATCCATTACTTTATAAATATCAGATGTTTTAAAGTTAGTCATCATGGAATTTTCTTAACATAAACGCTCTGCAGAAGGACATATTAACCAAAAGATTTCTAAGTGGAGAAAAGGAAAAAATACCTTTGTGTATTAGATGTCAGAAAATCCCTTTTATACAAAAAAAATATGAAATGTATCATATCTTACTACACGGATACAGTAAGTGACTGTTCATGGCATTGTTGTTGTTTTTTATTCAGTTTTCAACATACTTATGGAGTCTAAGTATAGGTGGCAAGCACTAGGTGATCTATATATACACTAAATTATTCATACAATTTTTTACACTTAAAAAATGTAAATATGCCTAATACAGTCCCCTCGTGTGTAGGGCTTTATCAGAGTAAATTGAATAACACAAATAAGATTAACGCAAGACCTCTCTGTTAATGTTTAGATTAGGCAACATATTTTAATTGGCCATGTAAAGCTACATCAAACTGTGCGTATTGCAAGTAACAGGCTAATTTTTTATCAGTTTGAACTATAAGTGAGCATCTGTGCTATCCATATTTAGAGGACTTAAACTTGTAGTCAACAAAGAGCAAGTATATTCTTGTCATCTCTAGCATTGTGCCTAGCTAGCCTGACCCCCAAGCCTGCACTTAATTTTAAGCAGGTGAATAGTCCCTCTAAGTTCAATGGGACTGCTCACCTGCTGGAAACTAAGCATGGATCAGAACCTTGAACAATATTTCCTCAAGTTTAGTCTGAAAAATACAAATAACTTCAACCCTAATGTGCTATTTATTTTCCATGACAGGCTTCAATGTGTAGGAGGAACAATACGGAAATATAACAACAAGAGTTAGCAGATGTGGCATACTCTGTGCCAGGCCACATGTAGGACAGAAAGTCAAGCCAGACCATAAGGCTCATGGAAACACCCTCCCCATTTGTTATGTAGCAACTCAATTTGGTTTGATCAAAGTGGCAGAAAGAAAAATAACAGCAGTAATCACCAAACCGGAAGTACTTCCCACTAACAAATTATCTTTGAATTGGACAAAGACAATACTCTTTCACCACGCCCTGGACAACACAAAAAAATAAAATAAATACAATCATGCTTTCATGAGTTGTTCATATTGTATGTACTGTATCTAAGAATAAATCATCAATATTGTTGACTCGGCATAGAAGATTTACCCAATTTTCCATGGCAACATCTGTTTTTACTACAAATATTTTTAATCAACTACTTCAGTCTTCATATTATTTAACATTTATCTTATTGCAGCACCCAGAAGCTCCAGTTAAGATGAGGGCCTTCATTGTCATGGATACTATACATGGGCAGAGACTGCGTATAGCTCTCCCATGAGCTTACAGTGTTATTTCAGGGAATATGAATATAAATATTAATTGAATAAAACAAAAACCAATAATCCATCTGCTAAAGATGTCTCTTGACTTCAGTAGACACTGGATCAAGCCTTCGTGCCAGATAGCCTGTTCCCACTCAGCAATCTCCCTCTGGGGTGGCCTGTTGCCCTGCTCTGGTGTATCAGGTAGAAGCTTAGAATGTACTCAGAATCCTCAAAATGAGATTTCTCTATTCTCACAGGACCAGCGGTGGCTCCAGGCACCAGCGCTCCAAGCGTGTGCCTGGGGTGGCAAGCCGCGGGGGCCGCCCTGCTGGTCCCTGCGAGGGCGGCAGTCAGGCAGCCTTCGGTGGCTTGCCTGCGGGAGGTCTGCTGGTCCTGCGGCTTCGGCGTACCTGCCGCCGAATTGCCGCCAAATCCACAGGACCGGTGGACCTCCCACAGGCATGCCGCCAAATCCACGGGACCGGGGACCTCCCACAGGCATGCCGTCAAATCCGCGGGACCGGGGACCTCCCGCAGGCATGCCGCCAAATCCGCGAGACCGGGGACCTCCCGCAGGCATGCCGCCAAATCCGCGGGACCGGGGACCTCCCGCAGGCATGCCGCCAAATCCGCGGGACCGGGGACCTCCCGCAGGCATGCCGCCAAATCCGCGGGACCGGGGACCTCCCGCAGGCATGCCGCCAAATCCGCGGGACCGGGGACCTTCCGCAGGCATGCCGTCAAATCCACGGGACTGGGGACCTCCCGCAGGCATGCCACCGAAGGCAGCCTACCTGCCTTGCTTGGGGTGGCAAAAAAGCTAGAGCCGCCCCGGCACTGGACAGGCCTCTCTCATGGAATAGAGGGGGGAGACAATGTGCACTGGGTTTGTGCAATACCAGTTATTAATACAGTTATTTTAACTGAATAGGTTTGTGTCATAACTATAAAGGGAAGGGTAACAGCTGTCCTGTGTACAGTACTATAAAATCCTTCCTGGCCAGAGACTCCAAAATCCTTTTCCCTGTAAAGGGTTAAGAAGCTCAGGTAACCTGGCTGGCATCTGACTTAAAGGACCAATAAGGGGACAAGATACTTTCAAATCTTGGGGGGGGGGGGGGGGGAAGGCTTTTGTTTGTGTTCCTTAGGCATTTCAGCCGCCACCTCTGCTAAGGGTCCACTGAGCTGCGGCCTCAGCTCTACCATGTACTGGTCTGCAGCGATGCTGTATCCAAGGCAGGCCCTTTCAAAATTTTCTAAGAAGGCCTCAGTATCATCGCCTGCCTTGTAGGTGGGGAATTTTCTGGGATGGGAAGTGGTACCTGGAGGGGGGTTGTTAGGATTGCCTGGTGCATCCTGCTTAGACTTTGCTACTTCCAGTTCATGCTTCCTTTCTTTTTCTCTCTCCTCCATCTCTTTTTCTTTCAGCTCCATCTCTCTCTTGTGGGCCTCCTCTTTGGCTTTTTCTTCTCTTTCTCTCTGCTCTGTCTCGAGTTTTGTTAATTGAAGCAGTCTCTGATGTTTTCTTTCATTTTCTTCTGCTTCTAGTTTGGCCAGTTCTATTTTTTTAGCTACTTCTTTGGTAGTCATTTTCCTGTTTTCTTGTGCTGGGTCACCCCCTCTGCAGTTGACTGAAACTGGGAAGCTCTCAGCTCTGGCTGCTGCTGAGTTAACAGAGACTTTCTAACTAGCTACTCCCAAGGATGTAAAAAGGAAAAAAAAAACACAATTCAGCTTGTAAATTCCTTTTACCTTTGTTTGCCTATTTGAACACTTCTCTTAACAAAGGACCTGTTAAAAAAACTTAACACCTCTGCCTTCAGGCAAGGAAAGATAAGATATGCATCTATCTACCTCCAGCTGGCTTTCCAAGCAGCGAGAAGGAAAAAAAAATCTCACTGGCTTTTGGGTTTAAAATGATCCCACCGCTCTACCACCATGTCAAGGCTGGATCCCCACTTTGAACTTTAGGGTACAAATGTAGGGGCCTGCATGAAAACTTCTAAGCTTAACTACCAGCTTAGCTCTGGTTCTGCTGCCACCATTTCAATGGATTCCATTCCTGGGAAACCTTGAAAAACCTTCACCAATTCCCTGGTGAATACAGATCCAAACCCCTTGGATTTTAAAAAAAGGAAAAATCAATCAGGTTCTAAAAAGAAAGCTTTTAATTAAAGAAAAAAAGGTAAAAATCATCTCTGTAAAATCAGTATGGAAATTAACCTTACAGGGTAATCAAACTTAAAGAGCTCAGAGGACTCCCCTCTAGTCTCAGGTTCAAAGTACAGCAAACAAAGATAAACACTCTAGTAAAAGGTACATTTACAAGTTGAGAAAACAAAGGAAAACTAACACGCCTTGCCTGGCTATTTACTTACAAGTTTGAAATATGAGAGACTTGTTTAGAAAGATGTGGAGAACCTGGATTGATGTCTGGTCCCCCTCAGTCCCGAGAACGAACACACTCCCCAACAAAGAACACAAACAAAAGCCTTCCCCCCCCCCCCAAGATTTGAAAGTATCTTGTCCCCTTATTGGTCCTTTAGGTCAGATGCCAGCCAGGTTACCTGAGCTTCTTAACCCTTTACAGGTAAAAGGATTTTGGAGTCTCTGGCCAGGAAGGATTTTATAGTACTGTACACAGGACAGCTGTTACCCTTCCCTTTATAGTTATGACAGTTTGTTCTAGTCCTATTGACAGAATTATTGTAAAATAACCCACTACTATCAAAGTCAGTTCTAACAAACTTTAGAAATCACCATTGGTAATGGCTTAGGGTTTATACAACCTGTCCAGAGAAGCAGAAGTTACTTGATTACATTATTAATGAGAGTCACTGACTTCTTTATGTTTAAGTACTGTTGATTCAAGATTATTTTAGCAAGTGGTTGGTATAGAAGCACATGAAGAGTAAAAGAAAGAGCAGAACAGAGGGAGGAAAATGAGTTAAAATAGGTTTTAAAAGCTCTAGTAGTTACTTATCATTAAGTCTGTAACAACAACAGGCAATTGAAGTATAGATCCCTGAAATAACTCTGGCTTCAAATTTCTAACATCCGACCAGAAGGCTTTCAGTTTGGGACAATCTCAGAAGGCATGAAGACAGTTCTCCATAACATGGCATTTCCATACAACAGGCATTCAAAACTTGTTGCGACAACGTCTCTAAAATCTTTCTGCAGTGCTAGCCTGTCTGGATATTTTCCCCAAAAAAACCTAACTGGCAGCTCAGCATTTGTATGATGCATTCACTGTAGGTCAATAGTTTATCATTGCAATCCATATTTAAGAGTGACAAAGCCCTAGCGGATGAAGACAGATATTATTTGGCCCAGCAGGTGAAAGGAAGAAAATCAAGGCGGTTCAAAAGAGCTCATCCATCTGTGAAAGCAAAGCCCTGTGTTCAACAGAAGCAATTCAATGTAGCAGGGTGGCACACTGGTAACAAAGTTAGGAAGGAAGATACATAGCATACTACAATATGCACCAATGTCGGGGTATGGAGGGTTATAGTTCCTGACAACTTCAAATCTCAGAATACTCCTAGAAACAGGCAGATTTTGTAGGACTTTATTCCTCCCAGTTATCTCCAGATTTCTGTCCTACATATTTTGGGCTGTAAAACACGATGCACACAGGGCTGTATACATAATAATTAAACAAGTTTCTGGTGTTCTCCACACTGGCTCCTTGTCTGTAAAGGAAAGTCTTTCTAAGGAGACTTATACCAATATCGGTTTTGAGTTTAAACTTTCTTGTGGGAAGGGCAAGAGAGGGGTCTCTGGAGAATTAGGTTGAAACAAAAACAACCCTCTTCGGAGGTTTGGGTTTATTTCAAGGGTTCTGGTTTAACCAAAATGCCACACAGTTTGCAACTGTCTCTAGCTGTGTTCCTCACATGCATCTTTACATGCAGTAAACCAATGGTTTTCAAAGTTTGGGTCGTGACCAAGTACTGGGTCATGGAATGCAAGGTACTCGGTTGCCTTGCTCAGCACCCACGGACCCTGGTGACCGGCCAGTGAAAACTAGTAGTCCCTACCTGTTCTGACACCACACTGCGCCCTGGAAGCGGCCAGCAGCAGGTCCGGCTCCTAGGAGGGGGGCCATGGGGTTCCACACACTGCCCCTGCCCCAAGCACCAGCTCTGCACTCCCATTGGCTGGTTTCCGGCCAATGGGAGCTGGGGGTAGCTGTGCCTGTGAGCAAGAGCTGTACGGAGCCATTTGCATGTCTCTGCCTAGGAGCCGGACCTGCTGGCCACTTCTGGGGTGCAGCGCGGTCTGCGGTGCCAGGACAGGCGGGAAGCCTGCCTCTGCACTCCAGCTGCGCCGCTGACCGGGAGCCGCCAGAGGTAAGCCCATGCGCCAACCCCATGCCCCAATCCCCTGCCCCATCCCTTAGCCCCTTCCTGCACCCCAACTCCTTCATCCCTGGCCCCAGCCCAGACTCTGCACCCCCAGCCCAGAGCCCTGACCCCCTCCTGCACCCCAGCCCCCACCCCAGACCTCCCTCCCACACCCTGAACCCCCCATTCCCAGCCCCACCCCGCAGCCCTCACCCCCACACCCCAACCCTCTGCCCCAGCCCTGAGTCCCCTCCCACACCCCAAACCCCTCATCCCCAGCTCCACTGGGTCACGGGCATCCACAATTATCTTCAGCTGGGTCGCCAGAAAAACAGTTTGAAAGCCATTGCAGTAAACACCCAAACTCTTCACAAAATCATAAACATACTATACCCCTAGAGCCAGAAGAGCTTTCTGGCTATTGTCATGCCTAGGAGCACACTGAACATCATAGAACGTGAGTTCTTCTATTTCTCTCAAGCTCCTGGGTAGGGAGCCCTAATTGCTTTTAAGACTAGCCCTTCTTTACTTAGGGTGCTGAGCCTGAATAGACTCAGATGCACCTAATTAGCTCCCAGACTGGCTCCTTTTAGCTAATTCTTGTAGTTGAGCTGGGAATTGACTTCCAAGACACGGTCTGGCTTAGTCCTCTTAGGGGCACCCCTGGGCATAGGCGGCAAGTTCCATATCCACGTGGTGCTCGGGCACCAGCAATATTCAGAGCCAGGGGCCCAGCTCCAGCAATACTTGGGGCTGGGTGTCCCCTCCCCTGCCCCGGCCCCACCTGCAGCCCCCCCCCGATGCCTTCCCCGAGTGTCCTCTGACCCCGACTTGCTACTTCCACCCACCTTTCCCGGGTCCCTGGAGCAGTGTCCCTGTCTCTTCCATGTGCTGCCTCCCAGCAGCAACTGCTGGCACAGGGTCCTAGTGCCCCCATCTCCACTGCCAGGGCAGACTGACTCTGAGCCTGCCCTCCCCCCTCAGACCCTTCCCCTTTCCAGTGGGACCCTCCAGCAGCACAGCCCCCTCCCCGGCAGTCAATGCTCCTGCCCCATGCCTTCCCCATCCCTCCTATCCCAGAGCAGCCTGCCTGCACCCCAAACTCATCCCCAGCCCTGCCCCACCTCAGAGCCCACACCCCCAATCAGAGCCTTCACCCCCCCACCGCACCCTCTACCCTAACCCCTCCAGTACCCCAAACACCTTATCCCCAGTCTCAGCCAGAGCCCTCACCCCCTATGCCCCTACTCTCACCCTGAGCCCCTCCCACACTCCAAACCCCTCATCTGCAGCCACACCCCATAGCCTTCACCCCTGCACCCCATCCCTCTGCACCCCTCCCATCCCAAAACTCCCTCCCAGAGCCTGCACCCCAATCCCCTGCCCCAGCATAGGGCCTGCACCCCATACCTCCTCCCTCACCCAAACTCCCTCCCAGAGCCTTGGGCAGGTGGGGACAGAGTTTGGGGGGGCAGAGTTTGGGCAGGGGCGGGTTCTGGGCACCACCAAAATTTCTACAAACATGTCACCCCTGCCCCTGTGGTGGGGAAGCAGCTGGGTTGTAAAGTCTCTTAAACAGGCACCAAAATACCAAGTCTCATGTCACATTATTACAAAATAAGTGGCCAAAAACCTTCCTTTTGGAAATTAAGGTCGCTCTGACATCTCCTAGTAGGAGTGTAGCCACCAGTTTAAGCTAAATATAGGAAAAGCAGCACTCCTAATCCTGCCCTCCCCCCCCCCCCCTTCCCACTACCTCTTTTTGTAATTGCTGGGGACAACACCACACCCTGCCTGTCACTCAGGCCTGTAACCTGGGTGTCGTCTACTCAGACTTTTGGTGGCAAAACTGCTGTTTTGCCGACAAAATAAAACCACCTCGATGAGAGGCATAGAGCTTTCTGCAGCAAAGTTAAAGCGACAAAGCACCAGTGACATAACTGGCCTCCTCCAGTATCCCACAATGCCCGCCATGACCACTCTGCTCACTGTTTAGAACTCGGCTTCCCTGCAGGCATGCGCCCCTCCCCTTTCAAAGCTCCTGGAAGCTTTGACATTTCTCAGCACAGAGAGCTCACAGATCTGCTGAGGATGCTGCTCCTGGTAGCTGAGGCAGCTATAGGAGAACTCAGAGGGAATCACAGAACCATAGGGAGGTGGGCAGAGTGGACTGCTGCTGCGAAGGGAAGGGGGGAAGAGACTGCTGTGCAGAGCCGGAGGCTGATGTCGAGGGGGATGTTCCCCTCCCCCAGAATTGGTTGTTCAGGCTGCTGTCTGACACACAGCATGCCGACACACTCTCCCCCAACACACACACTTCCCCAACACACGCTCTGTCTCTCTCATATATATGCTCCCCCCCACACATACACACAATCTCTCACACACTCCCCCCAAACACACAGTTTCGGTCTCTCCCGCATACACATTCACACACTCTCCAGTCCTCTCCCCCCACCCCTTACACTTGCAAACCGTTCCCAAAGCACCCTGCGGCCAGTTGCACAGTGGGATAGCTACCCACAGTGCACTAGTCTCTGTGTCGAAGCAAGAGCTGCTAGCATGGATGCACCCTGCCAACACAAGGAACATAGTGTGGACATGCAACAGCGCTTTAATTAAAGTGGAATAACTTTTGTCAACAAAATTCTGTAGTGTAGACAAGGCCTAAATCTTGCTGATTCTTTCTGCATCACATCTCTACGATATGATGTTTCCTACCATCCACACAGCTAAACTCTCCTCTCACCATGTCACATCTCAATTACTGCAACATCCTTCTCTCCGGCCTTGACGAATGAACTCTGGTCCCGCACACTTCATTCAGAACGCTGCAAAGGTCATTTTACAATGAGTTGTTGTTGCCAGGGCCAGTGCAACCATTTAGGTGACCTAGGCGGTCGCCTAGGGCACTAGGATTTGGGGGGCGCCATTTTCTTCGGCAGCGACCGCGGTGGCCGGATCTTCGGCCGCCCCGGTCGCCGCCGGCATTTAGGCGGAAGGAGCTGGGGCAGTGGAGCGCGGGGAGGGCCGCCTGCAGCAAGGGGGGGGCGGGCAGCACGCAGGGGAACTCCCCGCCCCTGCTCACCCCTGCCGGCCTCCTCCCCAGCGCACCGTGGCTGCTTCACTTCTCCCGCCTACCAGGCTTGCAGTGCCTAAGCTGATTGGCGCCGCAAGCCTGGGAGGCCGCAGAAGTGAAGCAGCTACGGTGTGCTCGGGGAGGAGGCGGGGGGGTGCCTCAGGGCGGAAGGGGGGAGCTGCTGCAGGGGGTGGGCACCTCAGGGCGGGGGCTCGGGTACGGGGGCGGGGGCGCAAGGTGGAAGTTTCGCCTAGGGCGTGAAACATCCTTCCACTGGCCCTGGTTGTTGCTCAGCTCCAACCAGCCTATGATTCCAGCCTCCACTGTCCACTTGTTAAATTTTCAAACAAGCACCTACATGCCTTCTCCTATGCTGCCCCACGTGCTTGGTAGGCACTCCCTGCAAACATCCCCAACGCTAACTCATTATCCACCTTCAAATCCCTCATGAAAAGCTCTCCTTTGCTGTAATGCCTACAAAAAGCTTGACAATGGTTAGGCTGCTGATGCTGAAGCCGCTGCTTGTCATGCTGACCAACACCGTTTCACTGTTTCCTTGTACTTGCCCATTGGTCTGTCTCATCCATCTGTCTCCTCATCTTAGACTGCAAGCACGTTGGGGGCAAGGAACATCATTTTGTTCTGCGTTTGTACAGCATCTAGCACAGTGGGGCCCTGGACTATCAATGGAACGCCTAGGCACTACAGTAATACAAATAATATGGGGTGTATTTTATCTTTAAGTCACAATGCTGCACTAAGGGTGATACACAGCCACACCAACCCAGCAGGAGCTCCCAGAGGTATTGTGCTTGACACAGACCCACAACTTCCTGGAGTTATGTTGAGCGAGGGGGAGCACTGACCTTGCGCCATGTGACTGGGTGCTGTCATGTGACTGGGCCATGGCTGGCCATTCCTAGTGGTTACAGCAGGAGTCGGGCCTAATGATCAGAGCAGAAGTCAGGCTTAGTGGTCAGAAGCCAGGAATCAGAGTCCAAGGTCAAAGCTGGAGTCAGAGCCCAGGTGCCAAAGCCAAGGGTCAGAGCCAAAGTCAGAGATCAGGAGTCAGTGCCATGGGTCAGATATATGTTACCTTGATGAACAAGGCGGGAGCAGGACAGGAACAAGTAGGCGCTATCACAGCCAAGGGTAAATGCTTTGAGCAGCCACTGAAGTAGTAGTAGTGCTAGTGCTGGGCTTAACAGCCCGTCTGCTGACTCTTCCCACCAGTTAGGTGGTGTAGCCAATCAGGCAGTCTACCTGAGGCCAGCTGCACTTATCAGGTTGCTTGGAGACTGGCTGTGATGCAGGCCCTGCTTCCTGACAGGTGCAATGTGTCCTTCCCACTACACAGAGCTAGCTCTGCAGATAGGTGAGGATGGGGACTGGACCATGGCCCCAGCCCCCCTCAGAAGACTAGTGGTGACAGTAGCATTTAGTCCTTGCTCCATTTGCACGCTGACATAAGGCTGGGTACAGCCTAGCACTGAACATACAACCTTCCTCTCTGCATGAAGCAATTGTTGACTCAGACACAAGTGTAACAAGGCTGACTCAAGGTTTTGGTACTGGGCTAGCTCGTGTAATCTTCTGCACCAAGTTCCTACAATGATAAAAATGAACCTGTTTCAACAGAAGTCCTGTATTCTATCTGGGGACTTGTGCTACCATAGAAATTAAAGGTCCAATCCTGGAAAATCTTATTCATGTGAGTTGTCTTTACTCAAGCAAATAGCTCCACTGATGTTACTGAGATTACTGCCACGAGTAATGGCTTGTAGGATGAGGCCCTAAGAATCACACAATCCTGTTAGTTCACTGGGCTCACTCCATTGGTGGAACAATTTAACATAGCTTTCCTAAAATAGAAATGCAGGTGATAATGTTACAGAGCAGCTCACTGGCCATCCCCACATCCCAGCTGCCGAGACTAGGTTGTTTAAACTGTTTTCAGCTGTTAACATTTGCAGTTACTTAGAAACACAGAAGAATTCCATGCATCCAAAAGCACAGCTAACCCAATCAGTCTGTCCCAGAGATCAGCCCCTAAAGCCAGAAGAGCTTTCTGGCTATTGTCATGCCTAGGAGCACACTGAACTATGGTCTTATGCCTGGGCCTGCACTATCAGAAACCAACGTGTGGATGGTCAGAGCTAATAATTTGTGCAGTGGCAGTTAGGCCAGGAACCAGAGCCAGAGGTCAAAGCCAGTATCGGGAGTCAAAAGCAAGGTCAGAAGAAAGCAAGCATAGGGCTGGGAGCTGGACTGATCCAAGGGCAGGGCATAGAGCAGGACTGGGAACAAGGCTGGAGCAGACTAAAGCCGGTATAGTCTGTAATCACTATCTGGGCAGGGAGAGTTCTAAGCCATGAAATGACATTGGACAGTCTAAGCTACAGTTCTTCCTGTGAAGATTATATACCGGCCCTGAAAGTCACCAGACCAGCTCCTGGCTTGTGGATTGGCTGGAGCCTACCACAGGAATGATTCATCACCACATGTGGCTTAATCAGGCTCTAGTTCAGGGATGACTCATCACCTCACATGTTCAGGCTTAAGAGCAGGGTATAAGAACATTGCTGAGGAAGATAATAGATATCTTGTGGTCTAAGAGCATTAGGTTTGGAGTAGTTAGATGGTAGCGTTGACTTGACCTCTCATCCTTTGGCAAACTGAGTTCCAGGTGGATTAGAGAGAGAGAGAGAGAGTGTGAGTCAGTGTGTGTGTTTGAGATGACACTTTACAAACTGCCATCCGGTCTGCTCTGCATGGGCATGCAATATCACATAATAGGCACCGACTCCGTGGGTGCTCTGGGGACTGGAGCACCCACGGGGAAAAATTGGTGGGTGCGCTGCACCCACCGGCAGCTCCCCACCCCGCCCCAGCTCATCTCCGCCGTCTCCCTGCTTCTCCCTCTAGCTCCCAGCACTTCCCACCGCGAAACAGCTGTTTCACAGCAGCAAGCACGGGGGGTGGGAGGTGGGGGAACGTGGCGTGCTCGGGGATTTGGGGAAGGGGTCCAATAGAGGCAGGGAGGGGCGGAGACTTTGGGGAAGGGGTTGGAATGGGGGAGGGGCAGGGGTGGAAGGGAGTCTAGCACCCACTGGCGCCAGGAAAAGCTGGCACCTATGTATCACATGGTCTTTTGGGGAAGAGCAGGAATTGGCTTTAGTGTACAGTAGTTGGCCATTAATCTGCATGTTACATTACAAATTCTGGGCCTTTTTTGGCCCACCACCTCCTGTTGCTTTCTACTTCAGAAGTAGCTGCCAAATTATAGCTAGGGCCCCAGCTTCTGGAGTCCTGTGATTATGGCAGAATCTCAGATAGCTTCTAGTCCCCCCAAGAAAAGTTTGACAACCTGATTTATGCAGCAACCTCATCCTGAGTCTGCTGACAGCCTGAAACAATGCCTCTGAGAAGTGTGAACTGCCTCATATATCCCAATGGATTGTTAATGCCAAGAACTACTGTTCTGGGGCCCCCACCAACATCAGCCCAGCAGAGGACTTTGTGCGTGGCAGGAAGAGAGGAGTACAGTAGGCCTGGCCCACCTACCGAGGCGGACACACCTGGGATACATCCCTGCTACTGCCCAGCCTACCCCTTCCACTCCAACCCCCAAGTTCCCCACTCACAACCACCTGTTAGGCCTGCCTCTTCCAACCCCAGCCTAGCCCCAAAGTCTTCCCACCAGGTCTCTCCTATTACACACTTCCACAGCCCGGATTTCTCCCATCCATTTCCTCCTAATGCAGTCTGTCATCTGCTACCTGCCCCTGGATGCAGGGCACCCCTACACAAGTAATATAGAATCCATTAAGTATGCAATGGCACTGAAACCTACAGTTACCCAGACAAATCCAAAAATGGTATTCTTGCCCCATCCCTAGTAACAACTCCTTTTCCCATTATTCTTGAACTGTTTTGATTGGCTAATCTTTTTTCTTTTTTCAAACAACATTGCATCTTAGCAATTATAATTTGGAATAATCACAAGGCAACTTCCCTTATACTTCCTTTTCTTGATTTTGAAAACCTCGATTGTACCTAGCAACATTTATCAAATCTGAAAGGGAGAAGTAACCAAGGGCCTTGGATTAGGGCAGCAGAACTTTGTGAGGCTTTTGTTTTTAAATGTCAGAGACTCACAGACTTCTCACCCCACAATTTGCTGCCCAGGAGATTAATAATCTTGGGGTTCATTAAACAACAAAGGAGTGAGTGAGAAAGGAATAAAACTTTTATTTAAAAAAACCTAGAAAGCGTCTGTGGTGAACTGTTGGAGACAGCTACAGTGTGTTCTCAAGCCCAGCTTCCAGGGCACATTTCAAAAATCCTATATGCATTATACTGTATCTTATGAGGAAACCTCTTTCAATTATAGTCTTGCACAAACATATCTCTACAAGTCAGGCCAGGTATTTAGTTTGTCATTATTAGAGGAAAAAAGAAAAAAAAGTCCAGCCATGTGGTGTTTAAAGTTTCCTAAGTCTGTTTTCAATTTTATGGGGATACTTTCCATTTGTGGAACAAGACCTCCTTTGAATCTGGGTTCAGTCATTTGAAATTATAAGAATGACATCACCAGAAATGAGTCACACCAGAGCAGCTAGACAAACCACAGTTCTGGAATAGTTTTGGAGCAAACTACAATTGCAGCTCTTCAGAAAACTATCACAACATAGCCACCGCACGTGAGGATGTTTGAAGCATTGCTTAGAGTTATTGATGAATTTGACTGGTTCTTTCCTCCTGAGTTTCATTAACATACAGGTAGCTAGCAATGAAAAAGAAACTGAGTTCTAAGTGTGTTCTGTTCTCCTTACATTAGTTGGTGTGCCAAGAATAAGATGGTCGTAAAATGTGGTGGGAACAGGCTATCCACAGGTGACCCCATGGCACCACTGGCCCCTCTGCACAATTTACCCAGCAGAGCACAAACAGATATTTGGCTTGGCAAATAAGCAAAAAAATTGGGAAATGTTCTACTTCTGGAGCATAAGTGTTTTGCAATTCACTGTAAGCTATGCCAAAATAGGACTGTAAATTAGTGCTACTCTGAGCACTGTTATCTACCACTGTGTGCTCTGTGCTCCTCTCAAGAGTGAATTGAATGGAGAGGAGAAGCCAAATGCAGAAAACCCTGGAACGATATTGCTAATGCTTTGGGAATGGGAGGCTGGGGAATGGGTGGCGGCAGCTGATACACCAGTATATGGTCTGGGATCTATGGGGGTTGGTTTTCATTTTCTGTGGCGTTCCATCCTAAATGCAGATGTGATATCCAATCCCTTGCCAGTTCTGCAATGTCTGAGTCTGCAGTTCCAGGGGAAGGATGTGGTAAAACTGAATCAAGAGGGCAACAGGTTTTGACAAGTACATTCTCCCATTCTGTGTGTATGTATGTTGAAAGGCAGCATAGGGGTATGGTGTAAAATGAGCTGGATCACGTGCTCACAGACCTGCCCAAAAAAAGAGAGAATTCTAAGGATAAAGCTGCTGGTAAGAAGGTGATTACATGGCTGAATCCGATGAAGTACTTCCTATCCAGCCAACAGGCAGTGGAGCGTTAACTGTACAAAGCCCCAGGGTAATTTCCTGCAACTCCAATGTGTGTCAGCCTGCCAGCTACACGGAATGAATAGACAGGAGCAATATAATGCCAATATTCCATACTCTGCACTCATTGCCTAACCGATCAGAGGGACAATTCAGGGCCCTTATCTTCAAAGGCCAGAATGAACCAATCTGAAGTATCTCATTGTTGTATCCACCAAGCAAAGTATTAACAACTTCAACAGAACTTTATTTACAGTGGAAGTCTCTTTTCCAAGCTGTAGCTGCACACTCTGGAACTCTCCCAGCCTCCTCAATTCCTCCCCGCTTCTTCCTGTTTCCTGTCCTGTCAGACTCCCAACAGCCAGTGCTCCCAGTTCTAATAATCACATGCAGCATCTAAACACCACATTCCCTTCTCTCTTAAGAAACCTTCCAAATTAAAATAAATATTGTTGTTCTAACCACAGGAACAAATATGAAACAAGACACTATACTGTTGGCAGGGATATTACACTGAAATCACTGTAGATACTACATAACATAGTGTTTAGTCCAGGCAGGTGATCGTCTGAGTCTGACAGGCCATCTCTCAAGCCCCGGTTCCAGTGCAATGTCTTGTTGTGTTGGTTCTACAGTGAAGTCATCCAATGCAGACTGGGTGTTGGCATAATCTCCTCTTGGTTCATAGGCAGGTGCAAGATAAGAAGCATTCCATACCCACCCATCAGAAAAATCAATAGGTGTAAGGTCCCTTCTTCTCTATGATTTTAAGAGGAGCTGTGAGTTTATGGTCCCCTTTGCATAAGATTCCAGGTTTTCGTATTCTAACAAAGGAACCACACTCAAACTTTGGTTCCTTAGCACCCCGCCGTTTGTCTGTGAAAGCCTTAGACTTTGCTTGGTTCTGTTCAACTGTCTTTCTCACATCATCCTTGTGTGGGGCATCAGGTCGTGCCTTTAACAATCCAGCAATGTTCAGTTTAGTAGTCATCTGTTTCCCATGAAGTAACTCTGCGGGTGATCTTTGCATTGTGGCATGTCGTGTAACCCAGTATGCTTGCAAGAAATCAGTAGTGAAGGGTATCCACAATTGCCCTTCCAGTTTAGCTGTTTGCAAACTCTCTTTCAAACTTCTGTTAAATCGTTCGATTTCCCCATTGGCTTGAGGGTAATATAGGGACGACCTCCTGTGTAAAATGTTCCTCTCTGCTAGAAAAGTTTCAAACTCCAGGGAAGTAAATTGACTACCATTATCTGAAACCAGTTCTTTGGGGTTATCTTCCCAGCAAAAACTGAAGAGAGGAACTTAATTACCATAGCAGAAGAAATTTGCGATGTAAACGCCACCTCAGGCCATTTGCTGAAATAGTCAAGTGGAGCAGTATCAAAGGGTCCTACAATGTCAATCGCCACTTTTTCCCAGGCAGATTCAGGAACAGGCTGTAATGGAGGGGTACATGTCACTGCTGTCTTATCATGCATTTGGCAAGTGACACAGGATTTTATGAGTGCTTCAGTTTGAGAGTCCATCCCTGGCCACCAATACAGATCCCGTAGTCGTTATTTGGTTCTGACAATTCCTTGATGAGTATCGTGTGCCAGGTGTATGAGTTTTGACTGTAATTCTTCTGGCACAAGTAGCCGGTGTGTACTTCGTAGCACACAGCCATCGAGCAAAGAAAGTTCATCCCGAACTCTAAAAGAAGGCAGCAAAACTGGGTTAAGGTTTTTAGGGTTACTGGGCCATCTCTTGGTCAGAAATTCCCATAATTTTTGTTGAATTGGACATGCTGAACAAGCAGCTTGAAATTGTTCTCTTGTAACTGCAGTAAGAGTGCTTGTAATAAGCGCAACTACTACATCCTCATCCCCTGGTGGACCATATGGTGAAGGCAAAGACAGGCGAGAAAGGCAATCAGCTACCACATTTTGGTTTCCAGGCTTATATTCCAGTTCATAATTGAAAGAAAGTAGTCTTGCAGACCATCTAGCAATATGATATCCTGCTCTTCCCAGTCCTTTCGTGGTGAGCAACATTATCAAAGGGCTGTGGTCTGTGCGCAACTTGAATGTGCGGCCCCACAGGTAAGTTCTCCATTTTTCAGTAACCCAG
This sequence comes from Malaclemys terrapin pileata, assembly GCF_027887155.1. NCBI lineage: Eukaryota > Metazoa > Chordata > Testudines > Emydidae > Malaclemys > Malaclemys terrapin. Next base: position 174,296,392 of record NC_071506.1, read on the forward strand.
ACACAAGCAAGTGCTTCTTTTTGAACTGTAGAATATTTTCTCTCAGCATTACTTAGTGTCCTTGAAGCAAATGGAACAGTCCTCTCTGTATTCTCCTCATGAAGTTGTGTGAGAACAGCCCCAAGTCCATAATCAGAAGCATCAGTAGTTACAATTGTGGGCAATGTGAGACTGAATAATGCAAGTACTGGACTATGTACAATCAAGTCTTTCATCCTTTCGAAACTAACTTGTGCATCTGTTGTCCACACTAAGGTTGAACTTCTCCGTGGTAATTCTCGTAACGGTTCAATGACAGAAGCATAATTGGGAATGAATTTTGCATACCAGGAGGTAAGACCCAAGAAGGAATGCCAGGTTTGCAAATCTGTTGGAGGAGGAGCATTTGAAATTGCCAGGATATGATCTGGATCAGGTTTTAGTCCAGCCTGTGAAATTGTATGCCCCAGAAAGGAGAGTTCAGTTTGTCTACATTTGCATTTGGACCTATTGAGCTTGAGGCCTGCTTTGCTGATGCAGTTTAGTACAGACTGCAATTATTGTCATGCTCCTCAGTAGTATTTCCAAACACAATAATATCATCCAAATAGCACTGAACTCCATGTTGATTCTTCAGAATCAATGACATCATTTTTTGAAAGACACTTGGGGCTGATGCGAGACCGTATGGAACACGTTTAAAACAAAATAGTCCCTCATGTGTAATAAATGCTGTGAGGTCTCTGCTATCTTCATGCAACATAACCTGGTGGTATGCGCTCTGCAAATCAAGAGTAGAAAACTTCTTTGCTCCACGGAGTTCTGCAAATACTTCCTCTATGTGAGGAAGAGGATGGCTGTCAATCACAATAGCTTTTTTGGCTCCCTTAAGTCTACACAAAGGCGAATGTCTCCACCCTTCTTCTGCGTCACTACTATAGGTGAAACCCATTCTGAGAAGTTAATCTCTTCAATAATGTCCTTTTGAACAAGTTTTCTAAGTTCCTCTGAAACAGCTTCCCTGACTGAAAATGGTAAGCGCCGTAATTTCTGTCATACAGGCAACACATTATTCCACATTTTAACTTTATGCAGAAACCCATAAGCACAGCCGAGTTTCTCCTCAACCTGGAGCGGGTCCCAGCTGAAACTGGTGTGTGTACCGCAGGAGTGCTTTGCTGAGGAAGATCAATTCGTCCATTAACTACCCTGAGATTTAAAGCAGCTAATAAATCTCTGCCAAGGATAGCAGTGCATTTGTGGACAATGTAGAACTCCGCAGTTACACAGCAATCACCAAAAGTAACTATTGCTGGCAGGCAGCCATGTACTGGAATATGGTTTTTCAAATAGCATACCAAGTGAAGTTTGGGTTCAGTAAGAGGCACATCTTTAAAGTAATGCAAATAGATGGAATCAGGTAGTATAGATACTACTGAGCCAGTGTCCAACATTAGCTGAATAGAATGTGATTTGCCCGAGGGTATGGCAGAAACATTTACAATGCACTTTATCTGTTCTGGAATATGTGCAGTAGTGATTTTGTCTACACTCAGCACAGTAACATCTGGTATTGTAACTGCTTGCACCTGTTGATTGAACTGGCTACTGCGACATGCTTTAGCAAAATGCCCAATCTTTTTGCAATGATTGCACTGAGCTAGTTTTGCTGGACATCCTGTGTAGCTTGCAAGATGTTGTGGGGATCCACAGCGAAAGCATGCTTTTACTGCATTTTGCATTTGCTGATTCAGTGGCTTTTCATTAGTTTTCCTTTTGCAATTGTTTGTCTGCAGTGATAATGAACTTTTCTGCAAAGGAGTCACAGCCTGGACTGGGCCTCCTGTGCCCTGGCTCATTATTTTGGCTTCAGCTGTAGCTGACTCAATCTGAGTAGCAATGGTTATTGCTTTTTCTAGTGTAAGTTGTGGTTCTAGAAGTAAGCGTTCTCTTACATGAAACGTTGTTTTCTCAATGAGCTGGTCTCTAATCATCTCATCTGCCATATTCCCAATGTCACAAGTTACAATCAGACTCCTCAGGGAAGCCATATACTGCATTATAGTCTCCCCTGGTTTCTGCTCATGCTGGCAAAATCTATAGCGATTAGCTACTATGTTCACTTTTGGCACAAAAAAGTTCTTTAATGCAGTGAGTGCAGTCTCATATTTATCATCTGCAAGGGGAAAAGTGTAAAATATACGCTGCCCTTATGCTCCAAGGCAGTGAATTAGCAGAGCACGCTTTCTTACTTCAGAAATCTCTGTAGCACTGATTGCAAGCAGATAAGTCTCAAACATACGGATCCAGGCAGTAAAAGCAATTGGAGGCTCACCTGGGCTTTGCAGAAAGGATGCAGGTGGGTTCAGAGGCAGAAGATCCCATTCTCGTCACCAAAATGTTGTATCCACCAAGCAAAGTATTAACAACTTCAAAAGAACTTTATTTACAGTGGAAGTCTCTTTTCCAAGCTGTAGCTGCACACTCTGGAACTCTCCCAGCCTCCTCAACTCCTCCCCCCTCCTTCCTGTTTCCTGTCCTTTCAGACTCCCACAGGGCTGGCTCTAGGATTTTTGCTGCCCTAAGCAAAAACAATTTTGGCCATCCCCCCATTTTTTTCTTACCCCACCCCCGGCCCCACCTCAACTCTGCCCCTTCCCCAAATCCCCAGCCCTGCCTCCTCCCCCCAGGCTCTCAAGCCTGGGAGGGAGGGCGAGCAGCGGCGCGCAAATCAGCGGCCGCTCGGGATCTCCCCCTCCCTCCCAGGTTTGAGAGCCTGGGAGGGAGGGGGAGCAGCGGTGTGTGAATCAGCTGTTTCGCGCGCTGTGGCATGCAAGCGGCAGCAGTGGAAGTGAGCTAGGGCAGCCGGGGCACATTTTTAGGGGCGGCATGGCTTGTTTTGCCGGTGCCTAGAGCCGGCCCTGGACTCCCAACAGCCAGTGCTCCCAGTTCCAATAATCACATGCAGCATCTAAACACCACACTCGTGCATTACATTTTTCAAACTCAGAGCCTGCTGACTGAATGTTCTTAATGGAAGGCACTTCATTAGCTCCGGAGACCAGGCTGAGCCCAAGTTTTGCAGTTATCAGATTGTAATTCAAAATTCATCTAATGACAGACATTCCCTTAACAACCAACAGCCATGCATATTTACCCTCTCTCTTCTCCCTTTTCAATCCTTCCAACCAGAATGCAGGACTATACAAAAGTTTTGGGGGATCCAGGGAACAATCTGACACTGAGCACCCCGCCCATACCCTTCCAAAACAATTACCATGGAGACAGGGCAAACGCACACACACCCCAGAATGGGAATTGAATAATACAGTATTTTGTGTCAGAGTCAAATTTTGATACCCATGCCGTGTGAGCCCTTCAAAAGTACACAAAACGAATCCTTTCATTCCTAATCAGAATTCTGTGTTTCCTCCAATTTGTTTTAAGTAATCTCTCTGACTTTTCCACATTCCAGCGTAGGAAGTTACCAGGAATGTAACAATTTGACTATAAAACCTTTAAAAGGATATTCTTACTGTTCTCTACCTGGGTTTGGAAGATCTGGGTCCCCAGTAGAGCAGCAGTATGATTCTTATCAACTCTGCAAGAGGATTAAGGAGAGCACCTCCTGACAGGAGAATCTGAAGGAAAGTCTCTATGTTTCAACTCATGGAGTTTCCTGCTTCCAGATATTCTGTGTGGTTTTATACATACTGCATAACATGGCCCTCTGTGATTAAGTTCTCTAAGGATGATTACTGTTTGTTGATTTCCTCTTAAGAAATCAGTGACTATTCCAGACCAACAAACACAGCCAGTGGACAAGGATCACTGGAGCACTTGCAAGGAATGAATAATTTTTAAAATAAAATTTGCTTAAGTATTTTTAAAACACTTAACCTGATTTCACTTTAAGGGATTCTGTCAATTGCTCTAATAGGCCAAAGATTGATTTGTGAGTCACAAATATGCACTTGCTCAGTGCTTGTCCATTACTGAGTCTGTTTTCCCTGCTTTCACATTAAAGGATTGAGTACTTTATAAGAATCCTCTCGGAAATGGTCAGAATTTAGCATTACTGAATATATCTTAAAAGCCTACAGGCCCTGGAGCACTTGGCAGGAACTTGTGTCCCCTGCTCAGTCCTCCATAGTATACTTGACGAACCTGGAGAGCTGAAGAAAACTAGTACAAGCATTTGGCAATACTAATGCTGCAAACAGTGGGTGGAGAAAACAAATCCTTTAACTGTGCATTTGCTGAAGTTCCGTTGAATGTGAGTCAGAGTTTAAGTGAGTTATTTTGTCGTACTTTTTCTATGTTATAGCTATGGAGCTAGATATAAAAAGTAAAGCCTCACTATGTAAATTGAATCAAAACATGAATATTTTGCTTCCAGAATGTTTCTGGCAGGAAGAGGTATGCTGCTTTGAATTAAAATAAATAAATAAATCTTGAATAGTCATCCTGGCCCAGATCCATAAAAGTATTTTGGGCACCTAAACCCCATTGAAATCATACTGTTGAGGATCTGGGCTCTGAACATACAGACTATAGAGATTAGAACTCTCTTTTTTAAAGCCATGTGTGCCAATGTCTTAATTAAACGAGTTTTTAAATCTCATGGAGATGTATACACTAATATGAGAAAAGACGCAACTTTAAACCATACATTAGCATGCTTGTAAATCAACAGGCATCAATGTCTATTGGAGGAGTCTTTGGCGGTGTTACAGTATCTTTACAATTGTGTGCCAATACACATTTTAGTAACTACTGCACCAGGGACCAAAACCCAACTTGGTATTAAGTAGCCTGGATTAGAGTAATGCACAACCAGGGACTGACTTTTTTTTGTTCTTATGCAGCTGGAAAAAGCTCACAAGATAAAGGTCTTCCTGTGAACTCTGCCAAGAACACTGGAAAAGTTGTATTAAAATGTTTTATGCTGCAAGAAAATAAACAAATAAAGAATAAATAAAGTGCAAACGTGACTCATTTCCTAGAGAAAGGATTTTGGACCTGCTGAGGTATTTTTATCCAAGCTGACTATATTTTAGGTAGAATTGACCATACCACAGAATTATAACAAGATGGGAAAAGTGCCTCTCTCTCTGGAATTTCCAAGGGTTCTAGCCTCACTAAAATTCCGTTTCTGTGGTGGAGTCTATGTGGGCTTCTCTGGCTGCCATTGTGTTTAGCATGATCCTCACTCAAAAGCCCACTCATTCCTGCTCCTTAGTGCTCACAAGGTGAAGAATGCTTCCTTGCTTTACGGGGCAGGGTAGGGCTGGGAGGGGGGCGGAGTTGGACAGCTGCCCAGAGGTGAGGAGGAGAGAGGGAGATTGCCTGCCTGAAGATGCCCAGCCTGGGCCTCTCCTTCTCTGGCTCTCTGCCTCCCATTGGCTATCTGGGAGCGAACAAGGATTGATTGGCCCCCATGTTCCACTCTCCCATTAATTTAAACCTTTTCCCAGGCTGTAGGGACCTCCTATCCTCTTTAGCTCTCCTGCCCACTCCTCCTTGTAGTTGTAGTGTATGAGCTGGGTTTTTTCAGGGCGCTGTGGGTCTGACTGATTGCCTGTTTGGAGGTCTGGAAGGAATTTTTCCCACTAGACCCAACTGGCAGAGATCTGGTGGGTTTTCTCACCTTGCACACAGCATTGTGGAGGCACAGTGAAGTTGAAAGGGGCACGGCTTGGAAATGTAATATTAGAAATATACAGGAACGTTAATTCATTGTGTTGCAACTTGCAGCAAGAATCCAGTGCAGATAAAGGCCAAAAAGGCCCAGCTCCCAAATATAAATGAGACCCAAGATTTCATTGGTGGACCCTGTTCCTGTAAGAAGTTGAGACCGGAAGACTTTGCAGACTAAGGTACTCCCTTAGCACACTCTACCCGCCCTCCCATTGTGGGGTGGGAGGCCAGGAGGATTCAGAAGTGAGCTGAGTCCTTGGGGTAGCCTGAGGAAGGTCTATCCTGAGGTATTGGTTATATGGTGGGAGCCCATGTAGCCCCACACAGCTGAATGGCTGGTATGTGAGAGATGGATTGGGCCTATAGCGCCAGTCTTCAGTGTTAAATTAACAAAGGTGCAACCTGCCATTTAAATCCATCTCGGTGTCTGTCTGTCTTCATCTGTGTGTCCTGATTAAGCCTCAGCTACTCTCTTGCCAATAGACTGAAGACCTCAGAACTACTCAATTAAATATGCTCAGAGAGCACAACAGAGGTGAAGGATCTCTGCAATTACCTGCCAAACCCAATGCATTTTTGGCAACTCCCTTTTCTAGCCAGTCACTTAGACTGTCCCACTTGTTCAAGCTTATGGATTAGGATGGCTGCAATATGTTTCTCATGGTGTTAATTCAGGTACTCTTTGTCACACTATCCAGAGTGACTCACAACCATGAGTACCAACCTCAGGGCAAACTGTCAAGAGCAGGGCAGACACCCCAAACTGATGGTATGTTCTATAATTAGATTTCACCAGCCCCATATGACATGTGAACTCCCCAAGTACTGCAATAGTCTTATAATGGAATCATGGACAGACCCCTTAGACACTCTGGTCTATCTTGTTACCCAGGCAAGTTGGGCTATGTAATAAATGGTCACTTACACCAAAAATCACAAAATATTCCAGGGTTACACCCAGTCCCAAGAGATCAGTCACTCACCTAGGTTGATTTGCATCCTAGATCTCACACCAAAGACAACACTGGTAGCCAGTTCTATAGTGAACTAACTAAAGGTTTATTAGCTAACAAAAAGGGAATGAGAGTTATTGAGAGGTTAAAGCAGGTAAAATTATATATACTGGTGAGTCACAGTCTATAATTCCAAATGGTATCAGAGATGTAGTGTTCTGCCAGTTTCCCAAGTGTCTCTCAGGGCTTACCCAGAAAAACTCTGGGGACCTCAGTCTTCTCATTCAGTTATTCTGTTAAATCCACACTGTCCAGAGATGAAGAATTTTTCTTTGCATCCATACTTCTAGCTTCTTTTTCCTCACAAAGAAACAAGTTGACAGTGTCACTACTCACATGGGCTCCTTCTTTGAGGATGGAGAGAAAGGAATGCATTTAGAGACTTTCATCTCCAATCATCACACACAATACCCTCTTGCTTTGAAATGTGCAAGAATTAGCACTTTCCTGTTAAAATTCTGACTTCTTTCTTATTTGATGGGTTATTTAGTAACAGGGTATGTACAATGTAAATCATAGAACTGGAAGGGACCTCGAGAGGTCATCTAGTCCAGTCCCCTGCACTCATTAAATGTTTGCAATTACATTATAACAGGATACAGATAAGTGAAAACAATGCATGCAGCATCCCATTAGTTTGCATGAAGTTTAAACACCAAATACACTCATACATTTAGCTATCACTTTGATCTATAGTAATACACAAGGGAATTGGCCTGGCTGCCACATATGTGCAGTGTAACTGTAGCTGTGTCAGACCCAGGATATTAGAGAGACAAAGTGGGTGAGGTAATATTTTTTATTGGACCAACTTCTGCTGGAGAGAGAGAGAGGCTTTCGAGCCACACACAGCTCTTCTTCCAGCTATGCATTTGTAAGTGTTCAGTGAGGCCTGGGGCTTTGGAATGAGCTGGTACCTAGTCTGCCAGTGTCACTCTCTTATTTTGCATTAATCCCAGGCAGAACGAATGTATACAAAGTCTTTGTTTTTGTGCCTCGTGCCAGACCATATTATTGACAACATGGGATTCAATCCTTTCAAATGGTTGGTCACTGCATGAAGCAAATCCGAAGTTTCTGTTTTGGCCTCATTTGTGATTTACAGACGATTCCTGATCCCATGCCCCCTTGTGCCATTGTGTTATCTTCTTTGCACACAGTGCCCGTGGCAGTGCCTTTCTCATGTATGAATTCTGGCTCCTCAATTGATCCTCTGGTTTTGCCAGAAGAGCACTGCAATATAGTGGGCCAAATTCATACCTCTTGCAACTCCTTTGCCTATACTTCCCTTTCCCCCATAACAGGCATGTTTCTATCAATTTATCCATGGTAGGAGCAATGAGGAGTTGTAATTTGGTATGTGGTGTAAAAGTGTCAGTGCTTGCATACAGGAGGTATTTCTTGCAGAGGATCTCCTGTATGCAAGCACTGACACTAGCTTCAGCGTAAAGCCTTGACAAACTCATGAGTGCATGAGCAGATGCACGTGTACATAAACACTCAAAGGATGTTGTACCACTCAGGCTGCTTAAATGACATTTCCTGTGTTGCAGTGCCTGCAGCTGAGCCAGTCCATTGCAATGAAGATTTCAATCTATTCTGCCACAGCAAATGCAGCACAGCAACTCACTGAAGCATAATTAGTGGTATATATATAAAGATATCACTTGCAAAATCATGAAGTTTAGCTTGGAACATTAAAATGACTTTCCATCCGAAGCATATCCATTCTGATAACTGTGGAGACAAGTGGAAATGAACATAGCCACTATACTAATTATACACACTTGCACCCCTACTTGTTTCCCCTCAAGAGGCCTTGGGAACCTTTAGCTGCTCAGCTGAGCAAGTTACCAAATATGCCATTTATTGTCCTGAAGAGCTAGGACAAAATTCAGCACCGGGTACACTAATCCATTTAGAACAGCAAATGATAGGACAAGTCTGAGGTAGCAAATTTGTTCCATAGGTGTTACCAGATCCTTCAACTATTTATACAGATTACCCTCATCAATTTTCTCTAAGTAAACTGGCTCTGTTTTGATAATGAAGGCATTTTAAACAGCCATGACACCAGGACAGACTGCATATTAACAACTTGCACAGCTGCTAACACCCCGAAGACACAGTTTAAAGATATGAAGTGGCTTGTTTAATGTAGACTGCAGTGCAATTTGACAATGTCCAAATGTTCACTTTGGAGCTGGAACAAGATTAGAGGCATCTACATTATCTGTGAAACACTGTGCTCTGTACAGTCAAGCTTGACTGTAGAAGTTGTTTCCTTTCTTGGAACGGAATTGAAAAGAACAGAGCATTCCTGTCAACACTGCCATAACCATAGTGGTGGATAATGAGCCTGTTTCACACATATATAATTACTACTTACGTGCATTCTTTTCTACACCCACTGCACTGGCACATTGTGAGTAGAAATACAAATCCGCCTACATATCTGAATTCCAGCAAGGTGGCCAATAGTCATCGCGAGTCAATAATTTGGAATGGTTTCATTAGAACCAAGGGGTCCCTAGCACAAAGTTTATGTCAACAACCTAATGTCAGCCATTCTGTACACACAGATTCCAGGCAAAAGACAAATATTTACTTTCTGTGAACTGTTGCTGAGCATATTATTTACAGTAGGCCGGCGCTGGGTAGCTTTGCTAATAATAAAACCCAGATGTTGATGGGAGAGCTTTAAAGCTCTTTAAAAGTAAGAGGTCTCAGACCTAAAATATTTAGATACAGTATATGGTTCCACATTTGCAAGTCACATCAAACAATTTAAATAAGCCTACTTTCTTTCGGAACAAAGTATGAAACAGTGTGGCTCTGGCCGTCAAGTACTACACCCCACGCTAATAAGCGTTGAGATATTTTGAAATCTAGAAGAATGAATGGGACTTTTTGAGGAAATGAGAGCAAGATGATCCTCAAAGAGGCTGCCACTGTTCCAAGTTTTACCCCGGCTCTGCTTCAGCACTCACACTCTACAATTCCAAATCTGATGCCACAATTGGGAATACATCACAGTCCTGGAGAATGCCGGGCACCCTCAACTCCCATTGACTTTCAGAGCAGTGGAAAGTGCTCAGCACCTTGCACAATGAGGCCTTTAGTAACCAATGCCCTGCACGGACGTCAAACACAAGGTAGAGGACTTAATTCTTAAATGGCCAAACATGAGGCAGTGTCACGACTAGAGGAAGAAATTCTAACAATGTGCACCTAAATAGTTCAAATGACAATCACTGATGTAAGTAAATCAGCTCCATCACTTCCCCTTAATAGGCTCTGACTCGTCTCTCTACAAACAAACAGAATAAGGTACTATTTGATGCAAATTTCGTCTATTGTAATTACAAAGGTTTCCACAATTTGACCAGCTCCCTAACAGGTCTGATGACATTCAATGGCCAGATTCTGCCTGCCCCTTTTGAGGGTGTGCAGTGGGAGGGTGCAGTGGAAAGGGCTAAGGATCTTCTCACCCCTTATGAGCCCATTCTGGGGAGTGCAAGGATTTCTCCCACTCTGCTCCCTCGTGGGGGCATATCACCTGGCAGAGGGCAAAGAGAGGGAAGGGCCATGGTTGCCCCACCTGTGTACCAACAAGCAGAGTGATGCAGAAGGGGGTGAAAGGAAGTTTCAGCGTGCCACCGAGCATCGGGGCTTTGTCTGTGTGGCACAATCTAGCCCCAGATAAATCATTCACTGGAGGTGAGGTTTTCTCCCATGAAATTGTGAACAATTTAATCTATTTAATGAGCTGCCAAATATCCCAAGTTTAATCAGACACTTAGCTGCCTTGCAGGCACTCTGTGTTATGATCCAGTGGGAACGATCTACACTACCCCTCAAAAAACACTTTTGACTGACCCTTAGCTCCTGGAACAATGAAAAGGGCTCTGGAGGTATTATAACCACATGCTCTAGTAGCTAACTTAAAATAAGGCAACGTGTCACATGGAAAAACGTGCAATTGTGAAATGCAATGTATATAACTGCGACTAATTTTGTATTTTGGCTGGACAACAAAACAGAGCAGTTGGATTTGCTGTTGTGTTAAAAACAGTCACTTGATCATTAGGGACTTGATTATGCCATTTAAGCAGAGTCCACAATGAGGGGATACAGGCCACCATGTCAGGGAAAACACTGCAGGCTTTCTGGCTTAGCAGGCAGAATACTTCCTGGAATTCCTGGGCATACACAGGCTGCATACTCACTGCTCTACCCTTTTATGAGGTATAGCATACACCCCTTCTCTGGCATGGCCCCACCTTCTTTCCACCCTCTTTGAGGTGACATAAGCCTCCAGGGGCATATGGATGGAGCATGGTGGGGAATCATTCCTGCAGTCCCCAAAGTACAGAGACACAAATCCACAATGGCATTGTAGTGCCTAAATTTTAGGCGCCTAGCCACCCCATGGAATCTACAAAGCCTGGGTTAGATGCCTAGGCGCTCTGTATAATTAATGGCGAGAGATAGGTGCCTGAGAATGGAGCTAAAAAAGCCAGGATGCTAGGCAAGGAGCCACCTAAGCTAGCCAATAGCAGGTGCCAAATAGAGGGGAGTGTCCTAAGCCCCATTCCTCACTACGATTAGGCACCTAGGTCCAGGCTGGAGAGATGAGCCTAACTCTGCTTGGAACCCAGAGCCTGGAATCCAGAGCTGGGAACCCCGTTCCTGGAGCCAGGTATCTGTGCTGTTTCTTGCAAGAACAGTGCCAGTGAACACCTAACTCCACACAAAACAGTCATGGGGTGGCCACTTCCCTTATTATCTTTCACCCAGTGGTAGGGGAACTCACCTGCGCATTCAGAGATCCTGGTTCAATTCCACCCTCTATCTGATGAGCAGGGATTTGAACTTGAGTTTCCCACCTCTCAGGTGAGGTGCTACTAGGAACCAGGTTCTGGAGCAGAGCTAGTCTCCAGGCAACCTCATCAGTACAGCTGGCCTGCAAGCAGGCTGCCTGATGAGCCACACCACCTGAGTGGCTCCAGAGGCCAGCAGCAGCAGTTCCACCGGCCCTCAGTGCTCATACCCACCACTGTGACTGCTTCTCTGTTACTTTGGTCCTGCTGCTCCTGCTTTGCCCTCAGCCTTGCCTCTATCTTGCACCTGCCTTGAACTCCGCCTTGCCTGATACACTGTTCGACCCAGTTCCTGACCTCCAGCTCAAACTTTGGCTCTGGCTTCTTCTGACTACAGACTCTAGTCTGGCTCTTGACTCTGGTATCCAGTTCCTGCCCTCCGGTCTAACCTTTGGCTCCAGCTTTTGACTACTGAGTCCAGCTCTGACCTTAGTCCTTAGTGCCCGACGACTGCTCTGACCACTAGGCTAGACTGCCCCTGTCCCGGTCACCTGACAGGTGCCCTAAGACAACTGGACGATAGTGTCATTCTCACTCTGTCTCTTTGGCCCATTGCATATTTAATTATCTATACATAGTGGAACAACTTCAGCTGCAGAGACAGAGCACCCACATCAGACTATCCATAGCTCAGTGGTTAGGCCACTCACCGGAGAGGTGAGAGACCCCTGTTCAAATCCCTTCTCCTTATTGGGGGGTGGGGTATAAACTGGGGGTCTCATATGGGGGATGAGTACACAGGGATAAAGGCTATATAGGAGGTTGCTGCTGTCCTCCAATGATTTTGTGTGGAGTTAGGCATGCTCAAAGCATGCCTACTGGATTGGGCCCTGCTGGGGAGATAGCTGGGAGAATGCCAATCTGTACCTGGTTTGAAGGCCGCACTGGGGCTTCGGTGTGAGTTAGGCAGCAGGACCCCTGTCTAAGGCAGCACTGTGCATGCCTGGAGGCAGAAACAAGCATCTAGGGGACTTCTACAGCAAAAAATATTGGCACTGAGTGATTCTAGGCACGTAGAGTTAGAAGGCAGCCAAATGAGGGGTTTGAGGCTCAGTGACACCTACATTTTTAACTTAGGCACCTAATGTGGGAGGTTGGGATCTTAAGTCTTTTTGTGGATCTGGGCCAGAGGCTGCAACTTTACTTGGCCCTTCCATGGATCATGCAAATGGGGAAGGCAACTTACACCTTCCCCAATTTCCCCTGTGTATCAGCATGAGGTCCAGGCACAATCTGGCTGGACAAGTACTAGGACTGACCAATTACTAGTATCATGGAAGGATGACATATTTATCCTCCTGATGCCACCAAACGATGCTTCATATCTTGCTTACAATATGTGGAGACTTTCACAACCTACTAAGTCTTCCCTGATTAACAAGAATAGTTGTATGGGGCTTATTCTGTCACCCTTACTCAGTCGGAGTAGCATCTGCCCCCCCCCCACCACCACCACAGGTAGCCCCATTGCACTGGGCTCTACATTACTGATTCCAAAGTTTAGTGTCCTCCAACAGATAGGCAGGCAATGCCAGTATTTCCAAGCTTTACCTTTCTTCGACTCCTTGGGAAGAATCACTTTATACAGAGTAATTTCTAGCAAAGAAATGATACACATTTACAGCTACAATGTGACACAGCACCACTAAGAAATAAGATATAACACAGCAGCTTGTAAAATAAAGTATTTGAGACAGGGCCAAATTGTGGCTGTAAGCCACGGCTGCCTGGTGCGGGGGGGAGAGAAGCCAAGTAGCAGTAGGAGGCCATCCCCCGATAATCAAAGGCTAGGAGAAACCTGGAAATCAATAATGCTGAAAGAGACTTGTAGACATAGCCTGCTTAGAGTTTATTAGTGTTTAGGAAATGGAAACATTAAAGAGAACAAAAGTCAGGCCAATATATTTTTTGGGTTGACTGACCACGGGTATGACATCAGCAGTAGCAGCTAGTAAGAAAGCTTAAAAATTGACAGAACTCTAATCTCCTTTCAGAAACAAGTGGTAAAATCACACATGGGAAGATGTGCATTTATCTGGATAAGTACTGAATTACCTGCAAAAATCCTCTACACATTAATGGGAGAGCAGTTTCCACTTTGCTGAACTACTGTTATATATCAGCCTACCGTTTTGTACAAAAATATCTATGCCAAAAGTGAGATAACCAGTCAAAGATCTATGGGCTTCAATCCTCCAAGGTGCTGAGCACTCCGAACTCACATTCAAGTCAGTTGTAGGTGAAGACAATCAGCATCTTACCAGACTGAATGTAATTGATATCATTGACTGCTCTGTCTCTGGTAGCAGGTCTGTTGTGCTAGATCTATCTCTTGCAAGAGCTTCATGTTTATTCTAAGTGTTATCAATGTATGACCCATACAGTTATGACCACATGTGGGTTTCTACTTGTGTTTTTCTGTACTATAGGTCTTCATCTGACTGTCCAATCCAAGATAAACATTTTAGTCAGTGTATTGCTGTATTTAGCTTTACATGAGAACTAAATCTTCATATGATGCTGAAAGTTGATCCAAATAGTATATGCATCATACTCTCTATGAACAGAAAATGAAATACATGTAATGTTTGCCCGTCTTTCTCATAGCTTGTTCCTAACGGTAGCATTCATAAATTACATGTAGTCCAGTAACGTAACATACTTGGCCAATATGTAAAAATCTCGCCGTTAGCATTTGCTAACATGTGGCATCCCTCCCAGTGAAGTGAAAGGAATAGCTAGCTGGAGATTTGGCTGTGACATTGCCACACATTGGGCGGCATGCCTCAGTTGGAAAAAAAAAAAAGAAAAGAAAGAAAGAGATTTGAATATTCCCCAAAACCTATCTCCAATCTGTATTTTTCTATGCAGTACCTTTTTAATGCTCTCATAACTATAGAATCTAGGTGTTGCCTACATAATTAAGATCCACAATTAATTCTGGTTGAAGAAGGAGCTAAACTCTTTTTAAGGTAGATTATCGTCCGTGCTGCAAACCTAACATTTCAATCTCGATTTGCTTTTTCTTCAATAGTATGTAAACTTCTAAATCAATACAGTATCTTTTAAAATATGCTGAAAAGTTATATCATCTGTACAAACTGCAAGGTATTGACTGGTGTTGACCATGTTACAAGGCATGCATTATATAGAGAAAGAGAAAAAGGGATTTTCATTCACAGGGATTTTCATTTCAGCATGCTAGTCAAAAAATAACTGAAGAGATCTGAAAGGCACAATGTGCTCAGGCATTCTGGAGCACAACTTCGTAACACTCAGAAGCAGCATCACATAATGCCTTAGAGATCACACCACACTTAGCACTTGCTCCTGTTAATACCAGAATGACAGATCTATACTACCCTTCTGCATCTCTGTAAATCCAAGTGTAATTTATAGACACCATATAACACATGAAGTGATTTTTTCTCTTACTGCACTCTCAAATAACCTTGAGAGAGCACATCATATGCTCTCTTACTTTTGGGGACCAATTTATTGATTTTAGCCCCCCACCCTTCCAGAATAAATGGCAATTATAGCTCTTAACTAGCAGCAACCTGTCCAAGTGAAGCTGAAAACAGCAGCCAGCAAATATATTAGAAATTTGAAATGCACAACTACTTTCCATATTAGGAATGTGGATTTCAAAAGAAACCCTTAGCCTCAGTTTAAATAGTGATCTGGGGAGTTTCTTACCTTCTATGACCTGAGCCGCTAAAACAACAGGGAGAAATGAACCCCAGTGCAGCAGTAGCAAATTCCAGGGCCGCCAGCAATGCCTGGAGCAAATTTGCCAAAAAGAGGGAGGAAAAAAAGAAGAAAAAGATGAGACTAAAAGTTAAAGGCAGAAATTCTAGAAAAAAGTAAAAAGTTAGCATTCTTACCTTGAGAGCATTTTTTTTAAAGTTTGTTGAAAGACCTTAAGTGGGAAAAATGTTCAGTGATCATGAATTTTTACTTCTGAAAAGAAAAAGTTAATAAAAATTGGAGTCTGTTGTCTCCTCCAACGTTCGAGTGAAACAAAGGCAGCTCTCAGGCTCTCTCAGTGACTCATTGCAATGAGTGCTCCAACACTGAAATCTGACTCCTTCTAGATTTTCCTTTCAGACCACTGCCTTAAACTCCTTAACCTTATTCCCTACCTTATTAATGGAGACCCACTTTTGCTGCACCTCCTTCCATTGCTATCATTATCCACTCTTGCATCTAACTATACAGCATAGGTACACTAACACATTTGGTAGAGTTTCCCCACAGCCTCTCCCTTCCACCACCCATCACCTCCACTCCCTTACCTCCAACATCCTTCCATCCAATATAGCCCAAACTAGGCATCTCTGTATGGTATTCAACACTTCTCCAACCAGACAGATTTGCCAAGCTATAACTTAAGCAAGTTTTAAAGTAATGAACAAAACAGGAAGCCAGCCCCCCACCCCCAATCAACTGCAATATGCATCCAAGTTAACAGGACTATAAATGGAAATTTCTAATCACATTCTTATCTCTGGCATGTCCTGTATTTATAATATTCCTGTTTATAAAGGTTTACACCTATAGTGTAAGTTCAGAGTCTGTGTCTATATCCATGTCTATACATACATGTGTATGCATTTACAATAGTGACTCCATAGCTAAGGGTTTTAAAGTTTCCTTTATCAGTGTGAATTTGCCCCACCCGTCTAACTTTCTGAAAAATGCTTTTTCCAAACACAGTTTCTTATGTGTAGCTCCTCCCCAAAGGAAAATTCTTTGAAAAAAAGTTGAAGGTTAATCAGACAAGCTTGTTCCAAGTTATAAAACTTTGAAAAAGTGCTCTCTTGTCACTGTTTGAAAAGGGTAGGAGGGAAAAGGGCCCTGACCCCCAGGGATGAGTATTCTGAGTCTGAAAAGTGTTGTGTGGGGGTTAGGCTGGAAGGAACTGAGGGGGCTTGGGAAGATCTGAGCTGGGATATGATCATCGTTTTACCCCCAAAAAAGTATTTTTTTTTCCATTTTAATGAAAGTTAGGGAAAACCCCAGTCAATAAACATTCTTTAGACTGAGTTAAGTGCTGTGTATTCTAAACCTTAAAAACAACTATACGTTAACAGGCATTAATAATTATAGTTTTTAGATAACCCATGTTCTGGAAAAAACAGAAATTCACAGTTACGCTTCCAATCATCGCCACCACCACCTTAAATCTGCCCCAGACTCCATTTACAGGCTAGCAGGTTTACCTTGCTCATTTCGCCTCATCTGCATTTTTAATATAGCCAGAGATGACCACTATCCCCCACCCACTTTCTGCGCATTGGCAAGAGAAACATCCACCAGCATATAGGCCAGAGACTTAATTTTCTTTCAGTCTATGTTCCCACTACAGACCACACACTCACTCTCACTTTGTTTTCACCCTTCACATGTGGTCTAGAGACCACATCCCCCTTGATCCATGATACAACATTGGGCTGGAGATAGCACATCCCTCCCCCTCTTCATTCAACCTCCTATGGAATTGTCTACACTACTTTTCCCACCCTCTAGACTTCCCACTGTTGCTGCCACCAGTAGTGCTACAGTAGTACGTCTCCCTGCTATCCACAGGTAAATATTGCTTTTAAAAAGAGCCAAATACTGTATAGGAGCATCAGTCAGTCACTCAGTTCTGCAATATATCTTTGGCAGTAGCTAATAAGAATGATTGTTAGTGTTGTTATATCTGTTCTCAATCCTTCTTTACTAATACACAAACTTTTTTTTCTTTCCTAATATGCAAGATTTTTCTTTACCCCAAGGAAAGACTACCTAAAAAATCTCCCCATTATGGTGTATATTTTTGTCTAGTGTAAATGGATCATGCAACTCTGTGAGTGCATCAAGTTTGGTATCTCTGCATTATGTTTCTTGCATATGATGAATATAACTAAGTGAAAAGAATTAAAGAGATGGAGAGATTTATGTTCTATGCAGGGCCAGCTCTAGGTTTTTTGCCACCTCAAGCAAAAAAAATGTTTGGCCAACCCTTCCCCCCCCCCCCTTTTTTTTTTTTTTTGGCTTTTACACATTTGTACTGTGCAATTTTGTTTGTTTGTTTTGTTTTCGATTTTGACTCCCCCTGTGGGGTCTGGAGCAATTCCACTTGCCCCCCAACCCAAGCAAACAGGAGCCCTCCTTGTTCCCTTTCTGTCTCTCTTCAAGCTTTGCTCTGTACTGGGAGGCAGGGGGTGGGGATGGAGGTACTCTGGAAGAGGGGGAGAAGTGATGTGCCTGGGTCAGGGGCTGGGATTCTGGACCGGGGTGTGGAGGGTGGGACCCTGGCCCGGGACAGCCTGGCCCCCAGTGGGCTGGGCTGACAGAGCGGCAGCCAGGGATGGGTCTCCGGGCGCACCGCAGGGGGCAGTGGCAGGAGTCCCCTTTATAGGCGGTGGGGCACAGTGCAGAGCCATGGACGCAGCTGTGGACCCGCTGGGCGGCAAGCCCTACTATTACTATGGGGAGGCGAACGAGAGTGGGCCGGGCGTGCAGTGCGAGTGGCCGGCGGACTGGGAGGTGTCCTTCTCGCTGCTGCCCATGCTCTACATGCTGGTCTTCATGCTGCGGCTGTCGGGCAACGGGCTGGTGATCTTCACTGTGTGGCAGAGCCCGTGTGCCAAGCGCCGCTCCGCCGACACCTACATCGGCAACCTGGCCTTTGTGGTGACCCTGCCGCTGTGGGCCGCCTACACCATGCTGTGCTTCCACTGGCCCTTCGGCTCGGCGCTGTGCAAGCTCAGCAGCTACCTGGTGCTGTTCAACATGTTCACCTCTGCCTTCTGCCTGGGCTGCCTCAACTCCGAGCGCTACCTGGCCATCGTGCGCTCGCTGCCACGCTCCCAGCCCGTGCGCCCCCGCCCTGCTGCTGCATGACACGCAGCCCAGCCCGGCCGACAACCGGAATGCCACGCCTGGAAATGTGCCGCCCCAAGCACGTGCTTGCTTTGCTGGTGCCTAGAGCTGGTCCTATGTACACATTCTAGACTGTTCATAACTATTTACTAGATATTGTCATTTATAATAAAAGTATATGTTGCTTTAAATATTTTCTCCTTTTTTTCTAGCATTATTGGTATAATCAGAGTTTTTGCCATTTCTTTTATGAAACTTTTTTTACAGGGAAACGAATTATTAAATAGTGTTGATAGCCTGAAACAGAACATTTTGTTTGACTTTTTTTATGGCTCTCCCTATCTGTAACATGCTTGTCATACGGGGAGGGGAAGCAATCCTAAATGGTATATATTCAGGAGGGCAAAAAGTAAATACACAGATTATGTGATAAACCGTGTCTGGGAAATCTCCATTCCAGCAGAGAGTAAAACAAGTACAAGCGATTGAGTTCTCATTACTTTTTAAGTTCCGTAAACCTCCTGCTTCTGTTAAATCAGAATTTCAAATCAAGGGGGGAGGAGATTAAAAAATTTATTAGCTATTTTGTAAGTTAATATCCAATATGCCAGGAGGTTATTTTACAGAAAGTCTATAAAAAAGGGACTATATAGATCTACTTCTTACATAACAGCAGCATAGTTCACGTCAATGAACTATATGAAATAGGGCTGAGAATAACTTTAATTTCTGCTGGACGTTCGAAGGCGGATGTCTAACCAATGCTGATTATTTTTAGAGTTGCCAGGTATAGGAAAGTGAATCTAATATTTTTTTGAGTAACGCATACTCCTGACCTCTGTGAATTCCACTGGCCTTCACTGGGTGGCAATGGAGAAATCTGTAAATATGAATAGCTTATTATCTCCTTCCTGTAGGACCTTGAGATTTCTTCAGCTTCGGGTTCCTCAGTGGTCTCCCTGACTATAGAATATTAATAGCTGTTCTGAGTTTCACAATCTCCCCTGAGGGCAATGATCCAATTGTGTGTGTCTACTCAGTTTTAGTGTGGCCATTTTTCACTTCCATTTTAAGCTCAGCAGGAATTCATTGTGTGGAGGAGATACAGATTGCTTTCCTTCCATTCTTTCTCAAAGTCCAATCTCTATTCAATTTTTCCTCCTGCCATGGTTTTCAAGGTGTCACAGTTCGCCAGGCAATACTTTTATTTACTCTGTTGATTATCTGTCTCTTTTGACCAATCTTCCAGGGTAGTGATCTGTTTTCATCTCTGAGCCAGCACCCTTAATACTGCTACTGCAGTGCTTCTTTCTCCTAACGTAGTATTCATTTTAGCTTCCAGTTTAGGAAACTGAGTCCAAAATGGTTGTACAGTGTCTGGTAATTTCTGCTCCGACAGTCCTGGCCATCTGTAAGGCAAACAACTCATGGGCAGTGGTCTCTGACTCTTGTGATGCAGTTACCATTTTTGAGTCCCTAATCCTGCAATTGGCTCTGCACAAAGACACACCTGTTACCTGCACTGAGCCCTGTTAACTTCAGTGGAATTCCACGCAAGTGTCAGGGTCTGCTTACAGGAACTTTATTGCAGGATTGGGGTTCTGTGATGTTTTCCTTTTGTGTGTGCATGGTGTTACCAGCTTTTGCCCAAACTTCTGGCAATGGCCTATTCCTGACACTGCCAAAGTGCAAATAATTCACACTAATAGAAAAAAAATGGGAGGGTGAATGGGAACTACAGCTACAAACTACTAACCCTGTTGGGTATCTCGTCACCTCGGAAAACCAGACTGACCGTACTGAATTACTGTAGACTGATACGACAAGTAATGAAACCATGTTATCATGCAATTAAAGACTATCATATGGGAGCTGAATTAAGGGTACATGTGCAACTTTACTCTGGCATTTCCTAACTTTTGAGGGCTTGACTTTGCAACCTTTTATCATTTGGGGGGATGTAATTTCCTAAATGGTTTAAAAAGCAACCTAGAAAAACAAATTTCATCATCTGGAACTACAATGACCCCCACCTTGAGTCATCAGCAGAGTTGGGATGTTTAGATCCACAGCACAGTCTTCCGCCAATTGAACTAATGGAGTAACTGACAGGAACAACAGGTTGTCAAAAAATATGTAAACCAACCGGGGGGAAGGAAGAAGGGAAAGGGAGGGAGGAGACAGACACTTTGCCAGTAGGTTTCACTGCTATTTCCTAGACAGCAAAGAAATGTTGAGTCTCAGGATTCCTGGGTTCAATTCCAGGTTCTGTAGGGGACCACAGACCCTTCAGTCCTTATCCCCTCCTCCTCAGCTCCTGCCCCAGTCCCTCTGCCCTGACTCCTGTCCCCCTCCTGTATTCCTGTCATTTCCCTCCTCCCCTCTATTTCTATCCCTTTCCCCCAGCTTCTGACCACGTGCCTGCCCCCACCCCCAACAACTGCAAACAGGCTTTTATAATGGGACGTGTTAAGGAAGCTTAACTATAGATGTTTCTACCTGTGATACCTATAATCCCTTGACTTTTTTATACGGTGAAATGCAGAGCTAGATTCATAACAGGAAAAGCAAATGGAATTTAGTGATAGATAGAGGCAATTGTGTATATATATATATATAAAGAATGGTCAATGCATTCATCTACTTTAGGGGTCAGCAACCTTTCAGAAGTGGTATGCTGAGTCTTTATTTATTCATTCTGATTTAAGGTTTCGCGTGCCAGTAATACATTTTAATGTTTTTAGAAGGTCTCTTTCTATAAGTCTATAATATATAACAAAACTATGGTTGTATGTAAAGTAAATAAGGTTTTTAAAATGTTTAAGAAGCTTCATTTAAAATTAAATTAAAATGCAGAGCCCCCCGGACTGGTGGCCAGGACTGGGCAGTGTGAGTGTCACTGAAAATCAGTTTGTGTGCTGCCTTTGGCACGTGTGCCATGGGTTGCCTACCCCTGAACTCTACCTTATAAACAGCCTTTAAGATTGGAGAACATTTTATGAAGAAGAATGTTATATACCGTTAGCATGGGCAGCACATGGCTCGGGCATTTGGGGAGGCTGGCACGAGCATCAGAAGCTCCCCCGGCGCCTGCCCTGGACCATGGCTTTAGCCCGAGGCCTGGTCCTGCTTGGCCTTCTCCACCTGACGCCCTACCCGTGCTCCGCCCACACACCACCTCAAGACCCGCTGCTACTTGCCCCCCCCCCATTGGCTGCTCACCCTTATCCCTGTTCTCTGCTGTGAGGGTGAAGGAGAGGAGCAACTCGGCAGGTGGTGGGGTGCTTGGGGGAGGGGCGGAGTGGGGATGGGAAAGGGCGGAGCGAGGGCAGACAGGGACTTCGGGGCAGAGCCCAGGCAGGGCAATAGCCCAGGTATCTGCACTCTCAAAAGTAGTGGGGTGGCAGCTGTTTGGGGAGGCTTAGCCTCCCCTGGCCTTTAATACCCACCACCTCTGCCGTTAAGGCACAATATGATTTTAGGAGGAGGGTCTGCCCAGAGGAGATGATAAAAGCTTGTGCCTTTAAATTAAAAAAAAAAAAAAAAAAAAAAGCAAAACCCATGCAGTTCAATAGACCAGTTGGCTGATCCTTCTCTCTGTAGAAATAGGGGAAGAAGAGCAATATGGACTGTCCTGGTTTTCTAAGATACAGAATATCATGTGCTTTGATCTACAGGAAAAGTGTTTGATTACTGAAGTGTGTAGTAGAGTATGGTAGGGTCCCCTTGGCTTCTGCCCCTGCTAGGTTCACAAAGTCAGTCAGAGACCCTGTGTTTAGTAACCACTGGTGCACTTTATTTTCAGGCTTGTTCCCGCCACCACTTCACCACATACAAGTAACCCATCACCATCTGGAGGCAGGAGAGAGGGGAGAGTTACCTCCCTGCTTCCATTCCCTGCCTTTTCCCTTTCCTCCTGCTGGCTTTCATCCCCTGAGGCTTTCATGCAGCCCCAGGCTAATTAGGTAGCAGCTGTCTCCGCCTCCCCAATTAGGGCCAGGTTACTTCCAGCCTACTCTAATTTGTTCCTCTACTGAGGAGTGGGCATGACAGAGGGCTGAATTTGCAACCCTTTGCCCAGTACCCTGTCACAAGCATTATTAGATTTTGGGATACACTAAATACTGCTTTATTAAGAACTGCATACCATAGTGTAACTCAAGCTTAATTGTTAAGGATCAAATTCTGCTCTCAAGTACACTGGTGTGGTCAATGCTCTGTAACTCCAATAAGTCAAATTCATCCATGGTGTAAACTGCATTGACTTTACTTGCAGTGAAATTAAACCAAGGATTAATTTGGCTCATTAACTTTAATGGAATTTACCCTGGTGTAACCAAGAGCAAAACTTGACCAAATATCATTGATGCTATAGAGCTCATCGAGCCTTAGATCCTGCCCCCCTCACCCAACCCAAACAACTGGAGGAGTTAGGCTGGGATCTGAAGCACTGTGTAAGGGCAAGGAGAGAGAAATGAGGATATGGAGGTAGATATTATCACATCCGAGGTAGAAGCCGAACTCGAACAGCTTAATAAGACTAAAAATCAGGGGGCCCAGATAATCTTCATCCAAGAATATTAAAGGAACTGGCACATGAAACTGCAAGCCCATTAACAAGAATTTTTAATGAATCTGTAAACTCAGGGGTTGTACCATGTGATTGGAGAATTGCTAACATAGTTCCTGTTTTTAAGAAAGGGGGGAAAAAGTGATCCGAGTAACTACAGGCCTGTTAGTTTAACATCTGTAGTATGCAAGGTCTTGGCAAAAATTTTGAAGGAGAAAGTAGTTAAGGACATGGAGGTCAATGGTATTTGGGACAAAATACAACATGGTTTTACAAAAGGTAGATCGTGCCAAACCAACCTGATCTCCTTCTTTGAGAAAGTAACAGAACTTTTAGACAAAGGAAACACAGTGGAGCCGATATACCTCGATTTCAGTAAGGCATTTGATATGGTTCCACATGGGGAATTATTAGCTAAATTGGAAAGGATGGGGATCAATATGAAAACTGAAAGGTGGATAAGGAACTGGTTAAAGGGGAGACTACAACGGGTCATACTGAAAGGTGAACTGTCAGGCTGGAAGGAGGTCACGAGTGGAATTCCTCAGGGATCGGTTTTGGGACCAATTTTATTTAATCTTTTTATTACTGACTTTGGCACAAAAAGTGGGAGTGTGCTAATAAAGTTTGCGGGTGACACAAAGCTGGGAGGTATTGCCAATACAGAGAAGGACTGGGATATCATTCAGGAAGATATGGATGACCTTATAAACTGGAGTAATAGTAATAGGATGAAATTTAATAGTGAAAAGTGCAAGGTCATGTATTTAGGGATTAACAACAAGAATTTTTGTTATAAGCTGGGGATGCATCAGTTGGAAGTAACAGAGGAGGAGAAGGAGAAGGACCTTGGAGTATTGTTTGATCACAGGATGACTATGAGCCGCCACTGTGATATGGCTGTAAAAAAAGCTAATGCGATTTTGGGATGCATCAGGCGAGGTATTTCCAGTAGAGATAAGATGGTGTTAGTACCATTATACAAGGCACTGGTGAGACCTCATCTGGAATACTGTGTGCAGTTCTGGTCTCCCATATTTAAGAAAGATGAATTCAAACTGGAACAGGTACAGAGAAGGGCTACTAGGATGATCCGAGGAATGGAAAACCTGTCTTATGAAAGGAGATTCAAAGAGCTTGGCTTGTTTAGCCTAACCAAAAGAAGGCTGGGGGAGATATGACTGCTCTCTATAAATATATCAGAGGGATAAATACCAGGGAGGGAGAGGAATTATTTAAACTCAGTACCAATGTGGACACAAGAACAGATGGATATAAACTAGCCATCAGGAAGTTTAGACTTGAAATTAGACACAGGTTTCTAACCATCCGAGGAGTGAAGTTCTGGAACAGCCTTCCAAGGGGAGCAGTGGGGGCAAAAGACATATCTGGCTTCAAGACTAAGCTTGATAAGTTTATGGAGGGGATAGTATGATGGGATAGCCAAATTTTGGCAATTAATTGATCTTTGACTATTAGCAGTAAATATGCCCAATGGCCTGTGATGGGATGTTAGATAGGGTGGAATCTGAGTTACTACAGAGAATTCTTTCCTGGGTGTTTGGCTCATGAATCTTGCCCACATGCTCAGGGTTTAGCTGATCGCCATATGTGGGGTCAGTAAGGAATTTTCCTCCAAGGCAGATTAGCAGAGGCCCTGGTGGTTTTTCGCCTTCCTCTGCAGCATGGGGCAAGGGTCACTTGCTGGAGGATTGCATCTTGAAGTCTTTAAACCACGATTTGAGGACTTCAATAGCTCAGACATAGGTTAGGGGTTTGATACAGGAGTGGGTGGGTGAGATTCTGTGGCCTGCGTTGTGCAGGAGGTCAGTCTAGACGATCATAATGGTCCCTTCTGACCTTAAAGTCTATGATTCTATGAAATCCTCTCCCTGGCCAGGCTGCGTGCTGCTATTACTCCAGCCTAAGGGCTACAGAAGTATCAGTGGTCCTTGCACCATACATGCCTTCTGGTCCTACTTCTGTCCCATCCCCAAAGATCTATAGCGCCCCGCTGTTCTGGGAGTCCCCATGGAAGTTTTCTTTATGGTATACAGGGGATGCAGACTTCTGGCCTCCTGCCCCTGCACATAGAATCACAATCATGCCACTATGTCAGGGCAGGATTCAAGTCTTGATAGATATTTGTTACATAGTTACTGAAATCATTCTGATTAACTTTTTTAAATGATACCATGCCGCTCCATGGCCCCTGTGAGGGGGCAGAGCAGCCCCACATGGGTACAGCAGGGGTTAACCCTTCTCTCCTAGCAGAGGAAGCCACGCCCCGGAAGCTCTGCTGGGCATGCTCCAACTGGAGCACAGATATAAAAGCCTGCAGATCAGATCAGTCTGGGTTGACTGCCGGAGGAGAAGGCGCACGCTGCTAGCTCCTGCAGAGGGAGGGCCTGCGAGCCAAGACCCAGGAGGCAGCCAAGCCGAGGCACTACCTGAGACCCAGATAGAGGACGTCACCGGGGAGGTACAGTCCCGTAGGACCCCCTGACGCAGAGGAACTGGTATTCATGGTAGGAAGTGACCCAGGGGAACTATAAGGATAAACGGCGTTAAAGCTGTATTGACGCTTGGCGTGTTGCAGGCGGATCCCCGCCAAGCAAGAGGCAAGGAAAGCTTGCCGCTAACAAGGCCCTGGGTCGGGGTTTGGTGGAGAGGGCGGGCCTGAGTCCCCCTACCCTCTCACCCCCAAACCGTGAGGGATCTTATATGGACTCTGGCCGCTAGGCTGCGCTACCCCACTCAAAGGGGGGTTTCTAGGAACTCTGGCCACTAGGCCGTGCTACCCCTCTCTAAAGGGGGCTTGTATGGACTCCGACCGCTAGGTCGCGCTACTGCTTCAGACAGGGGGCAGTAGAGAGGAAGGCTGAGAGGCTGTAACACACTGCCCGCTGATGGGCGGCCACAAGGACTGTAGATGGTGAGGCGCCAACACCCCATCCTACCCCTGCCCCAAGGAGGCGCTGCAATGACAGGCCCGCCACAACTGGTGGAGAATGCGGGCAATGATCAGGGCCTGAGATAAGGACCCAGACGCCCAAAATGGACCCCGAGAAGCTTTTGAAATGGCTGATGGAGAACCAGCAGCAGCAGGTTGCGCAACAACAGCAGCAGCAAGCGCAGTTGCTCTGCAGGTAGCAGCACAACAACAGTTGCAAGCGGCGCAGCAACAAAAGCAGCAGCAACAGCTGATTCGAGAGCTGACGGCCCAACAACAGGCTAACCAGGAGCGACTGGTGCAGCAGATGGCAATGCTGATAGGATAGGCACTGAGCCCCCCCAGGCACTGCAGGGGACAATGCCAGTGACGGGCTCAGAGGACTACCAGTTTGCCTAACAAAGATGGGGCCGGGGGATGACCCCAAGGCCTTTCTGGTGACTTTTGAGTGGGTTGCTACGGCCGTACAATGGTCCTCCGCACACTGGGCCACTATTCTAGCACCCTACCTGATGGGCCCAGCTCAAGCTGCGTACCGTAACCTCAATCCACAGGACGCACTGGACTATGTGAAGGTCAAGGCCACCGTCTTAGACCACACAGGCATCAGCCCTGAAACGTATTGCCAGCGACTCTGCAGAGAACGGTACACGCCAGGAGCCAGACCACGAGCCGTGGCCCAGCGAATCCGCGACCTCTGTTGGAGGTGGCTGGAACCCAAAAGATGGACGAGCGTTCAGGTAGCTGAAGCTGTGGCACTAGAACAGTTCCTGCAGACCCTTCCCACTGAGGGGAGAGAATGGGTGCAAAAACACCGCCCCAGGACCCTTGCGGAGGCGACCTCCCTAATGGAGGATTACCTGGCAGCAGAGGGAGAACCGAAGACCAGCTCCAAAAGGGGGGACTCGGGTGAACGGAACCTGAACCCGGCCCGGGGGGCCTGTAAGGTCGACGGGGGAGGCCCCTGCCGATATGCCTAGCCACCAGAGGCACACACGACCCGCAGCACCAAGGACCCATCTGGGTCGGACCTCGAAAGAAGTCAAGACGACGCGCCGGGGAGGCAGAACAGCCCCTGCCACACCTCGACCGAAGAAGGGAAGCGGGACCGCTGCTATGAGTGCGGACAGATATGGCATTTCCGGAGGGAGTGCCCATACATGGATTGTAACTATGGGCAGGTGTGGGCTGCTGGGCACCGGGACCGGACCTGGGAGCCAGGGAAGATAGTCATACTGGTGAAAGTAGACAGGACATCTACCTGGACCTTGGTGGACTCGGGGTGTAACCAGACGGTCATCCGGGCTGGGCTGGTAAAGCCCTCCGGCCCCACCAGGGCCCCCATCAGCCTGCAGTGTATTCACAGGGACATGAAGCCATACCCCACCATCTGGGTGCAGCTCGAGGCTGCTCAGCACCGAGTTTGGTGTCTAGTTGGGGTGTCCCCAAAGTTGGCTTACCCTGTGATCCGATCCTAGGACGTGATCGGCCCGGCTTTGCTGACCTCTTGCGAGAGTGGGGTACGCAGCCCGGGAGGAGAAGTGGAGGGCGTGCTAGGAGGCCTGGATTATTAGGCCAACCAGTGGCGGACGACCCCTGGAGGGGCTCTCGGGGAATCCAGAGATAGAGGAGAGGAGCCGGACCCTTACCGAGGCCCCGACGGGAGAGGACCATAGATGGCTGGAGGTAGACTCCGACTTCCTGGAAGAGCAACGGGGGGATACCACCCTCAGTCGGGCCTGGGAGCAGGTGAGGGACCACCTGGGGAGGAAGACCAGCCCCTATGCCAGCAGCAAGGACCCCGATTTGAGATCCATCACGATTTACTCTATTAGGTAGTCCAGGAACCTCAGATGAAGAAAGACCTGCGCCAGCTGTTGGTCCCGCGGTGGTTCCGACAGAACTTGCTCCACTTAGCTCACTCAGTGCCATGGGCTGGGCACCTGGGGAGGGAGAAAACGCTATAACAGGTGGCTCAGAAGTTCTTCTGGCCAGGCATCCATAGGGAGGTACGGGTCTACTGCGCCTCCTGCCCTGAATGCCAGAAGACTGGCCCAAAAGGTGTACCACGAGCCCCCCTAGTGCCCTTGCCGGTGATTGGGACACCCTTTGAACGGATAGGCTTGGACTTAGTGGGGCCTTGGAGAAGAGTAGCTCGGGCCACAAGTATATTCTGGTCATGGTCGACTACGCAACACGGTATCCAGAGGGGGTACCACTACGGTCCGCCACGGCTCCAGTCATCGCTAACGAGCTCTTGCAGATCTTCGCTCAGGTCAGCCTGCCGTGGGAGATACTAATGGACCAAGGGACTAATGTGACTTCTAGATTAATGACAGGGTTGTGCCGGCTGTTGAATATCTGGGCGCTTAAGACCTCAGTCTACCACCCTCAGACAGATGGGTTGGTGGAGAGATTTAATGGCACCTTGAAAGCCATGTTAAGGAAATTCGTGGACGATGACCCCCAGCACTGGGATAAAGTGCTCCCAGCACGCCTGTTTTCCGTGCGAGAGGTGCCACAGGCTTCCACAGGGTTCTCCCCTTTTGAACTCCTCTATGGGAGGAAACCCAGGGGAATTCTAAACCTCCTAAAAGAAACCTGGGAGGAGCAGGAGACCCACGTCCGAGGATCTGTACAGTACATCCTCCACCTGAGAGAGTGGCTCTGAGAGTTGGGAGCCTTCGCCCAGGAGAATCTGGTGAAAGCCCAACATAACCAAGAGGCGCAGTACAACAAAGGGGCCAAGATGAGAAGTTTTGAGCCCAGAGACCGTGTCCTCTTGTTGCTTCCTTCCTCCGAGTCTAAGCTGCTAGCTAAGTGGCAAGGCCCCTTCGAGGTGACCAGACACATTGGGCCTGTTGACTATGAAGTGCGGATGTCAGGGTGAAGAAAGGACACTCAGGTCTACCATGTAAACCTCCTCAAGGCCTGGAGAGATTGGGAGGACCGGATGATTGCCCCGTACCCTCCAGAACCCGAGTTAGGGCCATTGGCAGGGGAACCAGGGACAGCAGCCTTAGGCCCGGAGCTTGACCCGGTTCAGCAGGAGCAGGTACGACAACTGATTTCAGCTTTCCCCACAGTCCTGTCGACACAGCCCAGGAAGACCATGCTGACCCACCACCATATTGCCACCGTCCCCAGCCACAAAGTGAGGGATGCCCACCGCCCACTCCCCAAGAAGATGTGGGAGACGATGAGGAGAGAGCTCGACATGATGTTGGCCCCGGGGGTGGTCGAAGAGTCGCGGAGCGAATGGCGGAGTCCCATAGTACTTGTTCCCAAGTCGGATTGAACAGTCAGGTTTTGTATTGACTTCCGCAAGGTGAACGCGATCTCGCATTTCGATGCCTATCCCATGCCCCGGGTGGACGAGCTGCTGGAGTGACTAGGCAAGGCAGAATTCATCTCCACCCTAGACCTGACTAAGGGATATTGGCAGATCCCATTGACACTGGCCTCCTGAGAAAAGACAGCGTTCCCAATGCCATTCGGCCTCTATCAGTTCACAATGATGCCTTTCGGGCTGCATGGAGCCGCGGCTACCTTCCAGCGGCTCATGAATCAAGTGCTGAGCCCCCACCACAGCATACATCGACGACATCGTCGTCTATAGTGCCAGTTGGGAGGAACATCTCCAGCACCTCATTGAGGTGCTACGAGCATTGGGCAAAGGAGGGCTCACCGCAAACCCAGCCAAATGTCACTTGGGCCAAAGAGAAGTGACCTACCTGGGCTATACAGTGAGTCGAGGGAAAATCCGCCCTGTGGTAGTCAAGGTGGAAGCCTTGAAGAACTATCCCACACCCACAACTGAAAGGCAAGTATGACAGTTCTTAGGGCTGGCCGGATACTATTGTCTGTTTGTGCCGGACTTTGCCATGCTTGCCGCCCTCTAACGGATTTGACGCGAAGCTCCCAGCCACAGAAGATCCAGTGGACAGACGACTGCAAGAAGGCCTTTTGCACCCTGCAGGAACAATTGACACGGGAGCAGATACTGATCCAACCCGACTTCACAAGGCCCTTTATCCTCCAGACTGATGCCTCAGAGGTAGGGTTGGGGGCCGTACTGTCGCAAGAGGTGGGGGGAGAAGAACACCCCATCTTGTACCTGAGCCGCAAGTTGTTCCCCCGAGAAACTCGGTAGTCCACCATAGAGCGGGAGGCTCTGGCAGTGAAATGGGCAGTCAAGGTGCTGAGGTACTGCCTATTAGGGAACCCCTTCTCTTTGGTAACAGACCACGCACCCCTCAGGTGGATTAACAGCATGAAAGACACAAACAACCGGATCATGCGGTGGTACCAGTCCCTCCAACCCTACTCCTTCCGTGTGTTACACTGGCCAGAAAAGGCTCATGGGAATGCAGATTTCTTTTCCCGAGTGGGGGAAGAGGAGGAGACGGTCAAGGGTCAGCCAGCCCAGGCAGCTGTCTTAAGGAGGAGGGTGTGTGACGGGGCAGAGCGGCCCTGCACTGGTACAGCAGGGGTTAACCCTTCTCTCCTAGCAGAGGAAGCCACGCCCCAGAAGCTCTGCTGGGCATGCTCCAACTGGAGCACAGATATAAAGGCCTGCAGATCAGATCAGTCTGGGCTGACCACCGGAGGAGAAGGATGCACGCTGCTAGCTCCTGCAGAGGGAGGGCCTGTGAGCCAAGACCCAGGAGGCAGCCAAGCCACTACTTGAGACCCAGACGGAGGGCGTCACCAGGGAGAAACAGACCGTAGGACCCCCTGACGCAGAGGAACTGGTATTCACGGTAGGAAGTGACCCAGGGGAACTATAAGGATAAACAGCGTTAAAGCTGTATTGATGCTTGGCGTGTTGTGGGCGGATCCCCGCCAAGCAAGCAAGGAAAGCTTGCCGCTAACAGGGCCCTGGGTTGGGACTTGGTGGAGAGGGTGGGCCCGAGTCCCCCTACCCTCTCACCCCCAAACCATGAGGGATCTTATATGGACTCTGGCCACTAGGCCGCGCTACCCTGCTTGAAAGGGGGTTTATATGGACTCTGGCTGCTAGGCCGCACTACCCCACTCGAAGGAGGGTTTCTAGGGACTCTGGCCGCTAGGTCGCGCTACCCCACTTGAAAGGGGATTTATATAGACTCCAACCGCCAGGTCACGCTACTGCTCCAGACAGGGGGGCATTAGAGAGGAAGGCCGAGAGGCTGCAACAGACCGCCCGCTGAGGAGTGGCCACAAGGACTGTAGAGTGGTGAGGCGCTCACACCCCATCCTACCCCTGCCCCAAGGTGGCGCTGCGGTGACAGCAGCCCCCCTTCCACCATAGTGGTAGAATATTAGCTGAAAAATCTTTGGCTGACCGCTGTTCTCCTCTCACTATTTAATTTCACAGTTTTGCTGATATTTAACAGTTAGTTATAGGATGTGTTTTCAATATGTTTTCCCCATTTTTTCCTCTGGACCCTCTGAAGATACAACCTTGCCCAAGCTCTGAATGATTTTTTTTCCTATTTGTTTTTAAACAAAAGTGGCATTCAGAAAATTGTAATGAAACACCCATAAAAAGAAGGCAGCCTAATTATAAATGCTGCCTTGTTTTTATGATATACATAGCTCTGTGGAAAAAACAGTATGTGATCATGTAATTGAAGACTGTATCATAATGCATACACAGAAATTCTTAATGCCTTGATTCTGGCATTTCCTAACTTTTGAGTATTTCTTTGTGGGTTTTCAAACAAAGCAAACTGAAAAACAAGAAATTCCATCTGTGACAGACCCAGACCAGTGGGGTACAGGAGTCTGGTAGAGGGCAAATACACTGCTCTACAGCCAAAATGCTTCTGAAATAAATGTAGTCAAACTTTACTAATTCTGGGTCACTGAGAACGAAAATGATGCTTAAAAATTGTTGATTGGCTCTAGTTTTCAAGATATGCTATTGGGTCAGTATATACAACCCTTGACTTGGGAATGGCGGAGGATAAGTGTGTTATAAAGGGAAGGGATCTAAATTTAAACCAGAAATGACTAAAATACATCTTTGACTGGATCTATGAATAAATCTATGACTGGGTTTGGACAGTACTTGCTTTTTAGGCAAAACAATGAATGATGCAATCTGAAGCTGGTATTGCCTCATACATGATATGAATTGCATCATGTTATTCCTAGAAGTCATGGATGATGCAATCATAATGAAGCTTACATCACTCTGCTGAACAAATTGCCCTATATCAGCTCTAGAAATCATACAGTGTCGTGCTTTCTTATTTGTCAGTGTTTGATTTTGCAAAGGGACACATTTCTGTTTAGCCAAAGTGAACAGAGATGCCTCGTACTTGTGTGAACAGTGCAGATAACTTCTGCTATGTTTGTGGTGAAGTGACTTTTGCATCACAAAAGCGCAGTATAACCACTATGGTTAAGAAAGCCTATCACCTTTATTTTGGCTGCAAAATTGGAGATCAGGACGAGAGGTGGGCCCCACACATATGCTGCAACACTTGTGCAACAAATCTTCGCCACTGGTTGAACAGGAAAAGGAAATCTATGCCTTTTGCAGTGCCAATGATTTGGAGAGAGCCAACAGATCATATCAGCAATTGTTACTTCTGCATGGTGCCTCCAGTTGAGAAAGGTGTGTCAAAGAAGAAAAAGTGGACTGTGCATTATCCAAACATTCCATCAGCTATACGCCCAGTACCCCATGAAGGACTGCCGGTTCCTGATGCACCAGAATCATTCTCACTTGAGTCAGATGAGGAAGAGGAAAAGGATGAAACTTCTGGTCCTGAACCATCAATGTCACAGGACCCACATTTTCTCCCATCCTCCTCCTCTGAACCACACCTCATAACACAAGGTGAACTGAATGACCTTGTCAGGGATTTGGAACTACCCAAGAGTAAGGCAGAGCTGTTGTCTCCAGACTACAGCAGTGGAATCTCCTCGCAGGTGATGTTAGGGTTTCCATGTTCCGTGACCGTCAAAAGGATCTTGTCCCATTCTTCTTCATGGAAGGTGATCTTGTAGCCTGCAACAACATCGATGGTGTGATGGCAGCCCTCAACATCGTTCATGATCCAGATGAGTGGAGACTGTTCACTGATTCATCGAAGACGAGTCTTAAAGCTGTTTTACTGCATAATGGCAATGTTTTGCCATCAATTCCAGTTGGTCATGCAGTCCATATGAAGGAAACCTATGACAACATGAAACAACTTTTGAGTGCATAAACTATGACCAACATCAATGGCAGCTTTGTGGCCATTTGAAGGTTGTTGCTCTCTTGCTTGGTCTGCAGACTGGATACACAAAGTACTGCTGTTTTCTCTGCGAATGGGACAGTCGTGCAAGAGATTCCCACTACATTCAGAAAGAT
This sequence comes from Malaclemys terrapin pileata, assembly GCF_027887155.1. NCBI lineage: Eukaryota > Metazoa > Chordata > Testudines > Emydidae > Malaclemys > Malaclemys terrapin. Next base: position 174,329,714 of record NC_071506.1, read on the forward strand.
TGGCCACTCCGACAGTCATTGGAGCCCGGGAGGAAAAAAGTGTTCAGCATCCAGCACTTGTTGAATCAAGGAAGATTTTGTTACCACCCTTACACATCAAGCTGGGTCTGATGAAGAACTTTGTTAAGGCCATTGACAAAACACAAAGCAGCTTTCAAGTACCTCCGTGGAAAATTTCCAAGGTTAAGTGAAGCTAAGATAAAGGAAGGTGTCTTTGTTGGTCCTCAGATTCGTGAACTTCTTCGAGATGATGCATTTGACCATGCACTGCATGGCAAGGAAAAGACGGCATGGAAAGCCTTCCAGTTAGTGGCAATACATTTTCTCGGAAACAACAAGGCAGACAACTACAGGTTGTTGGTGGAAAACCTCCTCAAGGCATACAAAAGCCTTGGTTGCAACATGTCACTAAAGATACATTTTTTGCACTCTCATCTAGATTTTTTTCCACCGAACTGCAGAGCAGTGAGCGATGAGCACGGCGAGCGATTTCACCAGGACATTGCAACAATGGAGAAACGCTATCAGGGCAAATGGAGCCCATCAATTCTTGCAGACTATTGCTGGACAGTGACAAGAGATGCTCCATTTAATGAATACAAGAGACAAGCCAAGAAGCGCCGAGTAGACACTGAATAGGACTAAACTATGTACAGAATAGTTTTTTGCCTTTTGTTTCATAATAAATTTTATTTATATAACCCTTTTGCTGATTTTTAAAGTGTTACATAAACAGGACAGGTGAAATATTATCATGTAAAGCAACCATAAGCACATGAAAAGACCTAGGTTTACAATTTATGATGAAACTCTACTATCTACACAATATACATACACATAAAATGTAAAAACTTAAATATCTTAGCAACAGTAGCCAGTTGTTTTAATTGTCATATTTGAATTCAGCACATCAAAATACATAATAAAGAGCACATTTTATCTCTGAAGCAGATGACTTCTCAAAAATTGTAGACCAGTGTTATTAGAGACCTCACAAGACCCCCTTTGGTGAACTAGAATGTATGTGCCAGGATCAGGATATTCTTGTAACCCCCCCTTATCAGTTGGCATGAGGGGGTCTTAGGTTGACACCTGTCCTGTCCCAGTCTCCACTCCCCAGGCTTCTCATTCCCATCCCAGTCTTCTTCGCCACTCAGTCCACAGTCTCTCCTCCTCCCCACACCCGTCCGTCCCAGCTCAGCCTCCTGAGTCCTCATCCAATTTGTCTCTCTCCTCCCCCTTCCACTGGCTACCAGTCGTAGTCTCCCTCCCACACTCCTCATCCCATCTCAGTGCCCCCTGCAGCACCCACCACCACCATTTGTCACTGTCTTCCAGTTTCCTCACCCAACCAGTCCCAACCTCCCAAACACCTACTCAACTCCTAGTCCCAGCCTCTACTTCCCCATCCCCATCTCCCTGTCTCCTTGCCAAACCAGTTCCAGTCTCTCCCTCCCACTCTCTGATCCCAGTATCACCAGACTCCTTGTCCCACTCTACTCCTGTACCTCCCCCATCTGGTTCAGTCCCCACTGCATTCAAATTAGACTACCTCCTCCTCCATGCTGCCCAGGTGCCACAAGGGTCAGTGAGAGCACAGGAGAGACAGGCTCCATGGGCTCAGTTCTGATGTCCAGCCCCACCAGAGCAGCCATTCCAGGGAATGTTTGGTTTCACCCCGGGGCTGAAGCATGCTCATTCTCTCTGTGGCAATAACACCTGCACAGTCTGGTTAGCACTAGGGGCTCTGAGAGGCTGGAGCATGCTCAGAATCCTCAGAGATTTTAGCTGATAAAATTGAAGCTGTCCCTACTGAGCATGTGCAAACTTGGGTTTTTCAAAGCCTTATAACTTGATCACATGTGGATCACATACAGATTTTCCCAGGGACAAAGACCTGACACAAAAGCTACCCCACCCCACCCCACCAAGTTTCAAGTCCCTCCTTTAACGCCTGTGGGCATTAGAGTAGTTCAAAGAAAAGGTATCAAGAATTTAACATGGACAAAAGATATTTCCCCAGCCTTGTTCTCAGAAACAGCATTACCATTTTGGCTGAAATTTTCCAGAAAAATTCAACTTCAGGCAGACATCTGGCATAGAAAATTTCAGCCTGCACAGTTAGTTTGGCAAAGTTATAAGCAACTGAAAATGCATACATTTTAATATTGATAGTGTAGCTATATTAAAATTAAGAAAATAATTGTTAACAAGGCACATTAAAATATACTTAGAATATAAATCTTTGCTATATTAAGAACATTTATTACATTGAAAGGCTCTATTCAGACTAAATGTCACACATTCCTTCTGCATGAATAAACCCACAGAGGGTAATAAGCTGCAATTTCACTGCCTATCTACATATTCAGCTGAGGTGAAGAACCAGTTTCTTCTTCCTCAGAAGGTGCCTGCCACAGAGTCTAGAAAACAAGACAACTCCATCAGAATGCCTCTTTCCACTCTCATCTGACTCATATGGTTTCAAATTCTATTTAAAACATTTATATAATCTAGCATAAGGAATGACCCAATTGGCAGTCTCTACAAACTGCCTTGAGAGGACTGTGCCTCTTTAAGGCACAATCCTGCAAACACCAGGGAAGGTAGTCCCTATTTTCTTGAGCTGTCCTTTTGACTTAAAGGAAGTAAGGGTTAGCAGGATTAACACATTAATTTATAAAATATATGGAGATATACCTCTCTCACAGAGCTGGAGGGGACCCTGAAAGGTCATTGAGTTCAGCCCCCCTGCCTTCACTAGCAGGACCATGTACTGATTTTGCCCCAGATCCCTAGATGGCCCCGTCAAGGATTAAACTCACAACCCTGGGTTTAACAGGCCAATCCTCAAACCCCTGAGCTATCCCTCCTCGCCCCCCCCTTAGATCTCTTAAAGTGGAGAATAGCACTGAAAAGAAGACCTTGTGATGTCAAACCTTCAGTAACATCGTTAAGTTAATGAGGATGATGTGAAATGTTTATTTTCCCAGGATGATTTAATGTTGACAGAATCTATATTCATACTTTATTAAAATATATCATACATGCCAATGCTTCAACAAAGATAATGGGTGAAATCCTGGCCCCATTGAACTCAGTTGCAAAACTCCCACAGACTCCAGTGGGGACAGGATTTAACCCTATACAGCTCTTTCACAGATTTTGTTTATGCCATCACTAATACCAGTCTAACGCCTGCCACAGCCATGCCACCTGATTGCTAGGCAGTAGTACCAAATGAAACACATTCTTGTTTTCCTCCGGACCTAGTATTTATAAACTCTTTCACTCATGAATATATTATTGAGCAGTTGTATTATGGTAGTGCCCAAAAGGTCTCAATCATAATCGGAGCTCCCTTGGGTTGGGCACAATAAAACCCAGAAGAAGATACAGTCCTGGCCCCAAAGATCCTGTAATCAAATGAAAGATGACCTACAAGTGGGTATAACAAACAAAAGTGGGAAGGAAAAGGGAAGATGAGGATTCCAGCAATAAGAACAGGGGATTACATAGGCTAGCTATGTGTACAAATTGATAATTTCAACACTTTTAGCATATGTGAATGGTGAAATAAATAACCACAAACCTCAGTAGGCCTCTACCTAACCATGATCAGTTAGCAGTCTCTGCAGGAATAACAATAGAAGTGGATCATGAGGAAGGATTTGAAAGAAGAGAAGGGGGTCATCATGAGTTGGGCATAACCAAAGCCTTTCATTGAAGATACTTGTAAGAAGCCATTAATCTGCTTTATGAAATCAGGTAGCTGAAACAATAAGAGCCTCCACCGAAAACAAAGGCCATGTCACCACTCAAAACAAAGGCCTGTGCAAGGTATAGGGCAGGGGTGTTTCTCTGGGTAGGCATGTGGGAGAAACACCACAGACACAGAGAAAGAAGAATCAGAAAGCTCAGGACACAGCCACAGAAACATGGCTCCCAGAAAAAGCTGAGAGAGAGAGCTTTTGGGCTGAGTGCTGGCTGGAAAAGGGGCTTTGAGCTACAAGCAAAGACATGCGCTCTTTCTGTTTTTAGTTGATTCCTACTGCTTTCAGGGAAACAGAACTTTGTAAATAAACAGGATTGCACCAGAGAAATGCCTGATCCCATCACCAATTTCTCCTCTTAACGGAAACAACCCCCAAGACCCTGTTTTTTTTGGCTAAGTGCTCAAGTCAAAAGGGGTCACATTAACTTCTGAATAATATGAGTGCAGTATGGCTCCCTCCTCTAGTGAACAGAGACAGTTTTCAGTCATGATTGTGGCTTACATTCACAGACTGCAAGGAGCCATTCAAGCACCTTACTGGATTTAAGTAGGTTTAAAATAAAATCTTACATATTGTAACAGCTTTCAGCCAGATTTGCTGCAAGGAATAGTTTTTCTTTTGGTTTGGGCATGAAGGACATGATGGAGTATGTGGGCTGCAGTATGCAGCTCTGAAACAACCGAAGAGAGAAGCACCATTCATACCAGGAGCTGGTGGCTAGAAAGACTGATGCTGTTGGAGCTCCAGTGAAACAACAAAAGACTTATTGTCAAATATTTAACTGTTAACTAAGCATCAATCTAGCCTCTGAATTAAAACAGCAATTTTATACCAGCACAGTTGTTACACTGCATATTTAAATATACTGTGTAAGAAAAATTCTAGGATTTTTTTCCAAACTTTTAATATTATAAAAGGACTTGCTGCACCTATTTTAGACATAATTATTGTGGGACCCTGTACAACTGGATTTATGTCATCTAAATGTTTTACCTCATATTATTTATTTGATGTTGAGATGAGAAATATACATAACCAATAGAAAAAAATCTGATTTGTTAGAATGTTAGTGGGGCACTTGCAGTGAAATCTTAAATTTTTAATAAGATTTCCAATATGGAAAATTAAGATGAAAATTCAAATAAGTCAGACTAAAAACCATTCAGAATTCAGGTGACTTAACTAAAAAGGGTGTTACGTATTATTAGGAGATATCCAGACATTCAAGCTGAGAGAAATGGTAGTCACACTGCCAGCACTACTTGAACTTCAAAAACATACTGCACCAAATCTTCAGTTGGTGTCAATTGACATTATTCTATTGACTGCAACAGAGCTATGCCACTTTATACCAGCTGGTGATCTGACCCTGGGAGTGAGAGGCTGGTGGTGTTGGCAGCATAGCCATAAGTATATTTGTGATAAGTTTGCTTCAGAGATGCTAAAAATCCTACACTTCTTAGAGAAGCAGTCTTGCATAGGGCAGTATCATGAATCACTCTGAAATAAATGTTACCCACCAACATTACTCAGACAGCCTAAAACTCAGTGACTGTATTTCATGACTAGTACAAAATAAAATGGTCCAGTTGTCCTAAAGTTGGGGGACAGTTTGTTACAATCAGGGAAAGCTAGCATCATCGGAGAGTGAAATGAGTCATTTGTTACTTACTATCACTGCTTGCCAGGAGCCTGATGCTGCATGCCCCTTGATAGTCCTGTAATAGTTAATTGAAATTCAACTCAAAATGGCCACGTAGGCTTTTAAACTGCACACCACATTACAGTTTGCTGCACACTTTAACTGAAGGTGCAGCTGTTTTTTTAGGCCCCGACTTGGCCTGGGTATTTTTGGTTAAGACTACTACTCTTCTCCTATCTCACCTTCAGCCAGGGTTGCCAACCCTCCAGGATTGTCCTGGAGTCTCCAGGAATTAAAGATTAATCTTTAATTAAAGATGGTCATGTGATGAAACCTCCAGGAATACATCCAACCAAAATTGGCAACCCTGGCTTCAACCAGCACTCTCCCTTAGAAGCAGCAAGCAAACCTCCTTATCTCACCTGATTGACTATTGCCTCCTCCCAGCCTTTCTAGCCACCAGAGGACCAAGTTTTGGTGGTTCTTCCAGTACCAGAACCTGAGTGGCCTCTCTAGGAAGTGCTTGAAGGTCTAAATTTATTGCCCTTCTTTACCAGGTGATACTTCTCCTTTGGATGGGTGTGTCAGGGCAGCGATGCCTCCAGCAGAGACCAGAGAAAGGTCAGTAAGCACAGTCACACTTACATATCATCAAACTTTGGTTTTGAAAGACTCCTAACAGTGAATAAATCCAACTGCCCTTCCTCCAGATTACTATACTGAAGAAAAGATGCAAATAAATTCCATTTTACAGTGTCTGCAACCCTAAACTTTTAGCAACCTAAACAGTCTGTTAACACAAGTTCATCTTCTTTTTATGTTTTGTTTTACAATTTGAAGAGACGAGTCATGATTTCCTGACCATGCTGTATTCTGTAAGCAAAGATGTGTGTTTCACTACCCAACTTGTCCTTAGGTTTATTCCTAATAGAATTCAAGCCAGATTCCCACACCTCACAGAAGGAGGCTAAGAGGGAACAAAACTCCACAAAGTTCCCTTCCTAGAGTTTCCTCATGAAGTATCTCTTCAGACGGGTGGCATTTGCTTTCTCACCACATTCCCCCCAAAAGAAAGGACTGTGATTTGAGTCTCACCTCCAATCCCTAGAGATCCCAAAGGATCCAAAGCAGATCGGGGCCATCTGCATGTTGGCCTCATTCCTACACCCTCGCTGTGCTGCTCTGCTACACCTATGATGTACTGGCAACATGATGCCATGGGATGGCTACTAGAGTTGCCCCAGTCGGCAACTGCCCAGGAATCGTCCCCCCCTCCACCACACACATGCAAGGACAATGTAATGGGGTGTATAAATCCCACACTGGAACTGAAGGGGTTAAGGAGCAGCTCTGGGACCAGGCAACCCCACATGCCTGCACCTGCAGAGCATGCTCCAGCTGGGCGTGGAGCTTAAAAAGGGAGCTGGACAGCTTAGAAGGGCTTTGACACAGCAAGGAGAGAGACCTACCCTGAGAGCTCATGAAGAAAAGTGCCCTAGAAACCTTCTCCCAGAGAGACAGAGACAGCCTGCTGAGCCCAGAAAGGCTGACCATTCTATTACCACCTTTTTCTTTTACTAATTTGAGGCCAACAGTAAGACTTCAGCAAGAGAGTGGGAAGCCCTCGGCCATAGCCCAGTAGAGTTGGAGGAACCAGGCCCTCCTAGCCACCTCCCGCATTGAGAAAGGCATGAAAACCTTCCCCTCCAGACTCATCCAAGGGGAAGGAAGGAAAAGGTAAAGAACTTTGGAAACTCCCAACTGGCAATGGCCACCCACAGGGGTCAGACAGACCCCATATCTTCCTTGGAACCCCATCACACCAGGGAGAGATAAGAACAATTAGTGACCTGACTGGAGTGTTGACTCAACACCTGCCAAAAGACAAAGTGCCATCCTGGCTGGGTGGAAAGAATAGAGGCATAGTGAACAGAAATTTAACTCCCTACGTGCTAGATACTCCCTAGGAAGGTGATGGAATCTCCTTCCTTAGAGGTTTTTACGGTCAGGCTTGACAAAGCCCTGGCTGGGATGATTTAGTTGGGGATTGGTTCTGCTTTGAGCAGGGGGTTGGACTAGATAACCTCCTGAGGTCCCTTCCAACCCTGATATTCTATGATTCTATGAATCAGCAAACACCATCCATCAAAGGCAGGATATGGGTTAAAGAAAAGCAATTGTAAAATACTCTATTACTAGGAAAGAAGGATGAGGGTAGAACATGGATGTGGCAATTTAAATGGCAAATGTTCTCCTAACACAGCTGTTTGTCTAGATATCAACGCTCTCCAGTATTTTCTCGGTGTAAAATATTTTGGATCAGAGGTATATTTCTCTAAATACAAGGGAAATGAATAAATTATACTTTGAAAGGGGAGAGGAGTTAGAGTACACATCCCTGAAATCATCACTTGGAGCAGTTTGGAAAATGTATGCCAGGGCCTGTGGCAGGGTGTAGAAACCCTGCACTGGTGACGCAGGAGTTAAAGAGCTGTGGGTAAGACTGGCTCTGCCCTTTCGCCCCACTCAATCATGTCGGGGTGAAATAAGGATTTAAAAGCAGGAAGTTCCAGGCACTTGCTACTGGGCAGCTCCTTAGAGAGACACCAGGAAGGCTTCAGAGAAATTGCCCCCAAGAAGCTCACACTGATCCTGCAAGGAGACAGTAGATTCCAGCTGGACAGGATAGGCTTGGCAAGCCCCCAGGTGAGCTGTGAGGCGCTCAGTACTGCTATCCTCAACTCTTCCTGGAGCTAAGCAAATCAGGGAACTATACTGAAAGGACTTGGGGAGTGGAAGCCAGGAGACCTCCTCGCTTCAAATACATTGTCTCTGACTCCTGTTTATACAGATGGGGGCGGCCTACAAGCTTTGGACCACCCAGACAGCAGAGGGCACCCATCAGTAACATGAGAATTGTGACAATGCCAGGACAGCTCATGGCTGAGTTACTGTTTTGACATCTGCCACAGTAGAGCCAGGGGTTGTCATGTGGGTGTACAAAAATGCAAAGTCCAAAAACCATGGCAATATTTACAGTAGGTTCCCCAAGAAAATCAAAGCATCTGTGCAAATGCACATCGCTGATACTAGTAAAGCTGTACAATGTGTCTTCAGATGTTAATTTGGTGAAGTTGAATGAGGAAAGCACTACAAATGGTAGATTTTTTTTTATTGCTGCCATTTACAGTATATAGTATGTCTAAATTCAAGGAGAATGCAGAGCAGAAATAAATTGTTGGGTTTCGTGTACGGGTGCTGGTGGTCTGTGATATACAAGTGGTCAGACTAGATGATCTGGTGGTCCCTCCTGGCTTTAAAAACTCCATGGAAGAGAAAGGTTAAGTTATATACTCCTGAAATCTAGGGCTAAATTCTACTTTAGAGAAAACCAGTGGCAGACTACCTCAATGGCTGTGAATTTCTGCATATATAAACTGCTCCTGGATGATTCAGAAACAGAAAAGGAAGCTATTTTCATTGAATATATTATCCACTACTTTAAATGCCTTTAGGAAATAACATGAATGAAGATATCCTTAACTTAAAAAATTCTGGTTATTATAAAAATAAGTCACAGACTAAAACAAAAAAAGGAAAATATAATTAGACACAATGACATTCTTTTCTAACAGTAAATTCAACTAAATAGTGGCATTATTTGTACTTTGCTGAGGCACCATCATTGGAGGAAGGATTTAACAGACTATTTAGTAAATCAAACATTTGAGACCCTTAACATACAGGCAAATCCTGCACAATTTCAAAGGAATGAACTAAGGGTGATTAAAAGGTCTTTATCTAGCCCCACCTCTTATGAGCATCGAAGGTACAAATGCATGCATTGCTCCTATCTGAGCACATCTGTCTGTTGCTGCTTCAGCAATGTATTTATGACATCATCTCCTGCTAGCAAGTTCACTTACTATAGTTGATCCAGGGCTCTGCCTCTCTCTACCAAATACAATACTAAAGATAGGATTCATTTTCTGTCTTTGTGCATTCTTCTAGCTGCTTCTTCCTTACTTTCCCGTTTCTGCTGCCAAACTCAGTCTTGTAGATGACCCATGTGACACTACACCCCATCTCCTTCATAGTGATATTATTATGATAGGATTATGACAGTTATAATGTATTTTATGCAAGTCATATGAGAAGTCATTGAAAAGGTTATGGTTTTCTGAATATGATTATCCTCTTTGTATGTATGTATCATTTGTGTATCTGAAGTTATAAATATTGACTCTCTCTGTATTTCAAATGTAGTTATATGTGGGGAATGCCCACTACACACAAGATGCTTTCATTCTAGACAGTGGGTGGGGAATGGGCCATTAGGAAAACAATAGGCCTTGGGAGAATCTTATCTCCCACCTGGAGAGCCTTCCTGTGGATGCTCCAAACAGTCAGTGAGTGATGTACTGCTATGACTTGTCAAGGACATGTGATGAGACCACATGTCTCTAGACTCCATCTTGGGATGTCAGTAATTTTCCACAGACCAGTCTGGGAACCCAACATAAAAATGCTATATAAGGCAGGGAGTGACATCAGCTGGTGTTCTTCGCTCCCCCACACAAGAAGACTCCTGGAAACACCTGAGGATCAAAGACTGTGCTGGACCCAGGCTAAAGGGATTTTTAGCCTGTGAATGGAAAACATGAGGATTCCAAGCTGTAAGCAAGTGCAGCTTGCCCCTTAATCTTCAGCTTGCTTGTATCTCTTAGGGTGAGAATCTACTATTCATATCCAATCTGTTTAGTGTATTAAGTTTGCCTTTTTTTGTTTATTTGATAGGTAACCTGCTTTGATCTGTTTGCGATTACTTATAATCACTTAAAATCTATCTTTTGTAGTTAATAAACTTGTTTTTGCTTGATCTAAGCCAGTGTGTGGGAATCATAACTCAGGGGCAAAAGCTGTTGTATATTCCTCTCCACATTGAGGGAGGAGGTGAATTTTATGAGCTTACGCTGTACAGTTCCCTGTGCAGTGCAAGACAGTATAATTTTGGGTTTATACTCCAGAGGGGGTGCATGCCTGAGGAGCTGGTAGTTGCCCTAGCTGTAGCCTTCCCATGCAGGGGATGGTTAGAGAGCCTGCATGTAACTGCAGCTGTGTGTGTCCCTACCTGTACGTATGCTGGTGAAAGTACAGGCGGAAGCCTGGAGGGCTTGGCAGCTTGTCACAGCAGTACAGTGTAAAAGGGAGCCCTGGCTGGTGGGTCAGGAGAGCTCAGTGGTATCCCAGTTCCAGGTGACACCCTAGGGGGAATCCATCACAGTCTGCTCCCTTTCTATTTTACAATAGAAGTTTTTGTTTTCCCCCCCCCTTCATCCATTTTCTGTCCAGCAACCATGGAATGTCTATTCAGGAAGGATTCAGCATAGGACTAAAATAAAACTATCACTCACAGGTACTGTGACCTGTTATTTAATAAATAAACTTACTTAATGCTTTTTTTAAAATGCCCTAAAATACAAACAATGCTGGCAGCAGTAAAGAGAGCTTTAGTCTGCAGGTGCTGCCCATGCCTGCTAGAGGCTAGCACCCACCTAGCTACAGAGCAGAAACAAACATTTTACCAACAGGTAGAAAGAATAGAGGCATAGTGAACAGAAGCTTTAATGATTTTTTTTTTAAATTCTAAAACCTAAAATGCAGTTAGTGTGCATCTTATCAATAAAACAAAACAAGCGCTGAGCATCTGCAGGGTTCATATTTTTAGGTCAGACTTTTTTCCCCCATGAAAAACCCAAACCTTGAGCAAAATGGTGTGACTTAAAGGTAAAACCCAATATATTTCTCCAACGTACTACACAACACATTTTTAAAAATTGTACCAGATGGAAAAAATATCGCTTTTAATAAACTGGCATGAGTGGCTTAACCTTGCTATGGTATTCACAAGGCCACACCATGCATTTTCATTCTGACGCTACGCTATTAGATACCAATGCCAGCCTCATTTACACTAGCTGCACTACATTTTGGCTTTTAAAGCTACAGACATTGGGGGTAGGAGGAATGTGGGGCTGCCTCGGAGTCATTCTGTTCGTGGAGGACAAAGGTAGGGAAAATTTGTTCCTACCATCAGCAGCAGTTAGATTCCATATTAACAGGTGTTTTAATGCCACTTTCTCGTTTATTTTAAAACCATCTTGGGCTTCAGTTTTGCTTGAATGGTTCTGGTGCTAATTTTATGGATACATTTTAACAAATAGCACACAGTCCATACAGCCCACACCCCCTGCACTAAACCACATCAGTCCACAGTTTGGGAGGCAAAAGAAGAGAAGAGGAAACATTAGAAACACTAAGGGTGAATTCCTAGCGCCACTGAAGTCAATGGGAGTTTTGCCCTTGACTTCGGTGAAGCTGAAATTTCACCATTTATTTACAAACTAAATCAAGTAATTTTGTCACTGAACTAAGCTAAACTGGGATTTGGTCCAACATGACCAACTTTGCGTCTGTGGATGGCAACTGTAGCATAATCACATGGTCTGAAGGTCACATTATGTGACTTGGAGAAAACAGATGAATAATAAACCTAATGAGGCAGAGGAGGTTTACGTAGTGTTACCCATGAGATAGGGAAAATATTAATAGAATTCTGGGAGGAATACACTTTTTTTAAAATCAAAGTAGCTGTGCTGTGACTGCTGTGTCAAATACAATCATTTTGCTGTTAATTTGCCTTAGCCTCTCCAACCCTAGTCTCCCATTTGTTTGTAAGAGCCACTTGTTGTCTCTCATCATACGCTAAGATTGGAATATCTTTGGAGCAGAGACTCTTAATTACATGTACATACAGTGCCTTGCACAACAGTACTTTTATTACTGATTGGGCCCTCTAGGTGCATCACCACCACCACGGCCTTCAAATGGTGCAACCAGAGGATCATCTTCAACTTCTAGGATGGTAGGATTTTATTGTCCAAAAATCTCCTATTCACAGGCTAAGGAAACATACTTATTGCCATCCAAAATAATTCAGAGCTTTGTAGGAAAAACTATTGGTACATCAGCTCTGAGCATTACAAATGCAAGCATTAATAAATATTTAAATCTTTCTCTGATTATCCCCAGATACCAGGAAACTGTCTTTCTGAAAAAAATGCCCATTCTCTTTGCCATCTGAGATACAGCAAGACCTAATTCATCAAGCAGGGAAAAGATACCAATTAAGGTTTAATTTAGTTCCTGACACTGCAAACCATACTGCTGGATGCAGTGCTTGCTATCCAAAAGTGACAATGGCATTGCCATGACGTATCAGATCTGTGGTCCATCTAATCCAGTATTCTGTGACAGACAGTGGCCAGGATCAGCTGCTTCAGAGAAAGGTGCTAAAGACTCTCCAGTAGGCAGTCTTGGGATAACCGGCCCCCAGGGCAAGTTTCTTCCTAACCTCCGCATTAAATCGAATTAACCCTGTATCCGTCCACACAACGAAGCCATTTACTTCGACATAAAGGGCTCTTAAAATCGATTTCTGTACTCCTCCCAACGAGTGGATTAGTGCTGAAATCGACATTGCCAGTTCGAATTAGGGTTAGTGTGGATGCAATTCGACGGTATTGGCCTCCGGGAGCTATCCCACAGCGCACCATTGTGACTGCTCTAGACAACAATCTGAACTCGGATGCACTGGCCAGGTAGACAGGAAAAGCCCCGCGAACTTTTGAATTTCATTTCCTCTTTGCCCAGCATGGAGAGCTGTCCGAGAATCGAAAAAGAGCTCCAGCATGGACCGTACGGGAGGTACTGATCTGATCGCTGTATGGGGAGATGATTCTGTGCTAGCAGAACTATGTTTCAAAAGACGAAATGCCAAAACATTTGAAAAAAATCTCCAAGGGCATGATGGAGAGAGGCCACAATAGGGACTCACTACAGTGCCGCGTGAAAGTTAAGGAGCTCAGACAAGCGTACCAGAAAACCAAAGAAGCAATTGGACGGTCCGGTGCAGAGCCGCAGACATGCCGCTTCTACGCTGAGCTGCATGCAATTCTAGGGGGGGCCGCCACCACTACCCCACCCCTGAACGTGGATTCCAATGAGGGGTTGCTCTCAGCCATGCCTGAGGATTTTGCGGATGGGGAAGATGAGGAGGACAAGCTTGCGGAGAGCACACATCACACCGTTCTCCCCAACAGCCAGGATCTTTTTCTCACCCTGACTGAAATAGCCTCCCAACCCTCCCAAGGCGGTATCCCAGACCATGAAGCCAGAGAAGGGACCTCTGGTGACTGTACCTTTGTAAATATAAAACATGGTTTAAAAAGTAAGCGTTTTTTAATGATTAAATTTGCCCTCAGGACTTGGGATGCATTCACGGCCAGTACAGCTACTGGAAAGAAACTGAATCTTCCATCAGGAAAAGCTCTCTACCAATAAGGGTGATAGAAATTAAAATCCAATATTTTGTCTAAAACTCTGGCCACTACAAGCCTTCGTTTGAGAACTCCTATGTTGATTCATTGCTCAGAATAATTTTTCAAGAAATACTAATATTTAAGTTATTAACCTAAATATGCTTTACAAGTTTGCTATCCTCAAGAGTGAGACTTGCATATGCAGGAGACAGAGATTTCTCCAGAGCTTTTTTGGTGGCTGACCTGCATATCTGGACTCACTTGTAGAAGAGACCAGAATGACCACAAACCACAACTTACAGAGCAAACTGCCTAAAAGCCACTTCTTTTACTTAGCCTTCCCACAATAAACAAACCAAAGAAAAAAAAAGGGGGGGGGACCACAAAGTACAGTCCCTGCAGACAGGAAGGAAGAAAGATAAATATATCTTTGTGTACACTATGATTTTTACTGTACTCAGAAACCATACCATGGCGATGGGCATATTGGGAATCATGTGGAAGACAAAGAAGTTTCTACTTCAAACTTTAATTTTTCAGTCAGTTACAGTTTGAAGAATCCTCCATTTTTTAAATAAGTTTTTGAATCAATCCTCTTAAATGAATTTATATAAAAGTGACCAAAGACATCTCTGCAGACTCATCCTCTTCTGAAAGAGATCACTCTAGTAAACTTGCCTGGGATGCACTGCAGCAACATATGAAGTCCAAAGTTGACAAAAGTGATATCTAAGCGTAGACCTGTAGTGTTGCACTTTTTTCCCGTTACTAAGCCTTCGTATTTGTATACAGAAAATGGAACTGTGTGTGCACTAATTTGTGGTTACTAATAAGAAGGAAGTAATAATATGGAGGGTTCTTTGAGTCTTTGGATCTAAGAAATATAAGTTGGGAAGAAACGTAAAAGCCTAGTAAGATTAACTGATAGTGCTTTTAGTGCAAAGGCTACTTTTTTCCTTTTTGCTTTCCTGCAGCACTGTAATCTAATACAGATGTTTCTTTATTTTTATTTTCCTCACTCTTGCCAGCTGTGTTTTGATGAACTTCCTTTTGACAGTAACATTTTTCTCAGACATTTATTATCCATTTGCTGGTATGTAGCTAATTTGCTCATTCCTTTCATGAGACAGTGAAATCCCAGACTGGATGAAGAAGTGGGCTGGGTGTCAGGCAAATGCTCAAACATAGATATATCCCATATGTAAAAGTATATAATATTCAGCATTGCCTGCAGTAAGTTAAAGTAAAATGAATAATTATGTAGCAAATAAAAATATAGGACATATTGTACACGAGCAAAGCAAATTCAATGGCATGGCTAAAATTTGCTGTTTCAGTGAGCTGAACGTAACATCTTTGTATTTCATGGTCAGTAATATTCTACCAAGATTTTAACAAGGGGCTTCTGCCCCCAATGTTTTCCCTTAGCCTGGAATTAAACCCCATGTTCCAAGTGTGAATGTGGATGCAGATAGGAGGGGTGAGCCATGAAACTCTGTTCATTTATTTTCCCATTTCAAGAAAAGTGTTTTCTCATAATCATAGCTAAGGAAGGAGGCAGCACCACTGGGCAAACAAACGGACTTCCATTAAATGCAGTTTGCTGGAAATTATTATACTTATTCTGGCCGGATACTGTTAACCCATACTCCTATGAATAATCCTTAGTTATCTGAATATTTTCTTTGATTTCAACAGGACTAATTTGCATGAGTAGCTTCAGAACTTCCTACACAACAAGGTCAACTTTCAGATTTGCTGCTGCTGAGTAGGAAGCTTCCTCTGGTAAGTGGACAGACCAATGCCTTCAACTTCTGTAGAATTTAAGCTTTAATCTAAAAAAAAATCCAAACCTCCCCTTCCACTTGATACAAAATTTTAAGAGTTTCCAAGGAGTTCCCTCTAGCACCTCATGAATCTATCTCAACCGCCTCAATTCCCTCTTGAAAGCCCAAATCAACAAGGAAATCTTAAACCAAGATGTCAGGTCGAGAAGATCCTAGCCCAGCTATGCCAGCCATTCCTTAAAGAGCTTGAACAAGATACACTCCTAAATGTCACCACTTCAAGGTCTTAACATTAATATCAACATCCATGGTTAAAATCAAGAAAAGTATACTGCCTATTTTAAGTGTGATCTAGTGTCTTCACATTTATACCTGTTTTGAAGGTGTTTGCCTTTGCCAGTCAAACATCAAGATATTGCCCAGAAGGAAATCTTTTACTTTGAACAGGTAGAGAATATCACCGCTACTCAGGTAAAGAAGGCAGCTTGCATTGACCCAACATTGTCCCAAGTTACGGACCTGGTGATGCATGGAACATCTCAACGGTCTCACCCGACCGTCCTCTACATGTCCAGGAGAACGGAGTTATCGATCCAATCTGGTTGTTTGTTGTGGGGGAGATGTGTCATTATCCCACCACCACTGAGATCATAGATGTTAGAACAGCTACATTCCGGTCACTGTGGAATAGTGCACATGAAGGAAATTGCATGAAGCTATTTTTGGTGGCCTAGATTGGACAGTGCTATTGAAGAGAATGAAAAAGCTTGTATGTCATGTCAGGGTGTGAGGAATGCACCCCAGTGGGCATGCCTGTACCCATGGGACTGGCCTGAAAACCCATGGCAACGTATTAACATTGACTTCGCTGGCCCCCTTGAAAGAAGCATGTTCTTGGTGGTGGTAGATGCCCATTCTAAATGGTCAGAAGTCTCCAGAATGCAATCCACTACTGCAGAGAGTACTATCCAAAAACTACGGGGATTCTTTAGTTGTTTCGGTCTGCCAGAACAACTTGCGAGTGACAACAGACCGTGATTTGTCTCTCAGGAGTTTCAAAATTTTATGAAGGCAAATGGGATACACCACATCACTTCAGCACTATACTATCCAACCACCAATGGATTATCTGAAATATTTGTGCAGACAATGAAACAAGCTTTGAAATCGGCAAGGGGACAATTATCCATTCAAAAGCATCTGGACACCTTCTTACTATCCTACAGAAACACACCTCATGCTACGACCCAGGCATTCCCGGCCTTTCTAATGATGGGACAACAGCTACGCACTTGCTTTGATCTGCTGAAACCTTCTGAATCCCGACAAGTTGTGCAATGTCAGCAGCAAGATCAAGTCATCAGACGGGCATCCAAAGCAAAAAACCGAACCTTTAGCCCGGGACAGCCGGTTTTGGCTCAGAATTATACTTCTGGAGCTAAATGGGTCCCTGTCATCGCTCAAACAGGACCTGTTTCCTACCTAGTCCGGACTGCAGAGGATCTCACCTGGCGGCAACATGTAGATCAGCTGTTTCCAGGTCATATCAGTCCTCAGGACACATCTTCAGTTGAGTTGCCTGACTTCACCGCTTCCGGCGAGACACCAAATCAAGAGTCATCTGTTTATGACTGTCCCCCTCCATTACTCCCAGAGACTGAGATACGCCCCTGCCTGGAACGAGCTGATACCACATCCTCACCCATTCACACTACGAACCCTGAGCCCATTGTCACTTTCGGATGCAACCCCACCAGAAGTCTGCCGTAATCCACCTAGAGACAGAAGGCCTCCTTAATGGCTGGATCTTTAGTTAGGGCGAACCCACGGTTACGAGGCAAAATAATCCCTGGGGTTTAGCCAGGAACGGAGGCAGTCTACTCTCCTTCTCTAGTTTAGTGTTTGTTTTATTTAGGGGATGTTCTTTTTAAGGGGGGAGGAATATGTTGTGTATTTGGTTGTCGTGGTAATAGAATCTTGTTGTTGCTATGGCAACTGAGTTAGATTATTAGGCAATAGCCCAGCCAGTTTTGGCTGGTTTGGTTAGTTCAGCGTGTGGCAATAAATGGCTACTTTTAAAGTTTACAGCTCTCTGTGTCTCAAGTGATTTCTTCCTAAAACTGCTGCCCCCAAGGATACAACAATATCCTCCTAGTGTAGAAGTGTACACAACTCCTAGTGAAGGCACTGCCTAATGGTTATCTTTAGCGCATGATAATACCTACAAAGCTTTTCTTTTGCTTCCTCCAGAGAACTTTGCAGAGCAATACATTTCAAAGCATGTCAAATTTTGTATCTCAAATGGATTCAGAAAGAGGGAACTTTTTCAATTCTATTTACTCCTTCCGCTCCCTCTTGAAGTCTAAAAGCTCTTAAATTAGCACTTCCCAGATCAATTTTTCAGTTTTCCAAGATCACAATATCCTTCTTGGAAACACTGACTAGGGGCTTTGACCTACAGTATCACACTGATTCTGGGATTTGATCAGAATAAAAATTACCTTCTAAATGGGAGAACCATGAAAATATGAACCAAATTCAGTTTCCAACATTTTAAGATCCTCAAATGATATTGAAGGCAGTTCACTCCCTGTCACAATAGATTCATTTTGTGGGAGTTGGCTAAAAGCAGTATCACTAGTATTCGACCACTGGGAGAGATGAGAAATCCCAATTCCCTTCTCACCCCTCTTACAATTTGTGGAAAATTAGAGTTAACATTTGTTTCCAAGTGACCAGCTTGCTGTGGCTTACAAATAGAATAAAAAGGATGTTCTGCGATATTAGAATTTATTAAAGTATCTGACACTGACTCATGAAATAGTAGTTCCAGCATTAATTTACAAGATAGCAACAAACAGCTATGTGTTACGATACCAAGAGTTTCTTGCTACTCTGTTAGAAAATAGTATTTCTGGTCTTTTAAAGGCTAGGAGGACAACTGTGCAGGCTTCTTAGAATATTCAGAATGTGGAAACAATGTGCAAAAGGAACATGTCTGCCTAAACCTCAAGATTTAGGCCCAATATTCAGGTTTTGCCTATAGCTATGGGGGGGAGGGATAGCTCAGTGGTTTGAGCATTGGTCTGCTAAACCCAGGGTTGTGAGTTCAATCCTTGAGGGTGCCATCTAGGGATCTGGGGCAAAAAAAAATAGTTGGGGATTGGTCCTGCTTTGAGCAGGGGGTTGGACTAGATGACCTCCTGAGGTCCCTTCCAACCCTGATATTCTAGGAGTCTATAACTGCCACAAACAGTGAAAGTACTACTGAACACACAGGCTGCAGGAGGAGCCCCCAAAACTCCCCCTTCTGCCTGAGGGCTGCGCCCCCATAGAAGCGCCAAGCCCCCTATGTGACATTACATGATTAAAATATGACCATGTAGATCACTGTTGCTAACAGTTACATAATATAAATCTTGTACAAAGTGTGTCACATAAGGTGTCTATGGAAAAGCTATAATTTGCTGAAGAGGACAATCCTATTTGTATGCTTGTATCTAAAGTTATGATTATTAACTATGTACTTGTATTTCAAATATTTACCCTGTGGGTATTACCACAGGAGCATTTAGCCAGCACATTGTGAATGGAGTATTCAAGTTGATGGCTCATCAACACACACAATGGACCCTGGAAGAAGCCGATCCACACCTAATGAACTTTCATGTGAACTTTCTCTAACTAAAGTAAGGGTAATGGCCTCTGCTATGACTAGGGTGACCAGACGTCCCGATTTTATCAGGACTGTCCCGATATTTCCTTGTTTGTCCTGCGTCCCGACCGATGTGCGGTCGGGACACTGGACAAACAAGAAAATGCTCCGGAGCCTGGAAGTGCCCGCCCCGACTCCGCCCCCTCCTCCTCCCATTGGCTCTCTCCCCAATTCCCCGCCTCTTCCCCGGGCTCACCATTCCTCCTCCCTTCACAAGCGCTGGAGGGAGGCCCCAGAGACGCAGGGGGAATGCGGTGCCGTGAGTGAGTAAGAGTCCGGCCTGGCCCGAGCACAGGCAGGACTCAGTTGGGCGGTAGGGAGAGTAGGGGGCGGCCCGTGGGGCCAGGTGGAGGTTGTTCTCCCCCCCCCCCGGGCAGCGGGATGCGGGAGCAGCCACTGCTGCAGCTCCCACTGCCGCGTGGGGAGGAAGTGGCCGATGGCCAAGCGCAGCGGCTGCGGCTCTGGCGCCCGGGCCCGAACCTGCTGTGGGGACCCAGCAGCACGCACGCTGCACCCAGCCCCTGGCCAGTCGCGTCTGGGCTGCTGCCCAGCTGGTGCTATCCCGCGGCGGTCCCGGAGTGGGGGCATCGGCAGCCCAGGCCCGTTTGTTCCCCTGCGGGACCCGAGCGGGACGGGGGGGCTGAGGCTGGGGCCTGCTGCCCCCACTCCAGGGCCGCCGCGGGATAGCACCAGCTGGGCAGCAGCCCAGATGCGACTGGCCAGGGGCTGGGTGCAGCGTGTGCGCTGCTGGGTCCCCACAGCAGGCCCGAGCTCGGGGGGTTCAGGCCCGGGCGCCAGAGCCGCAGCCGCCGAGCTTGGCCATCAGCCGCTTCCTCCCCTCGCGGCAGTGGGAGCTGCAGCAGCGGCTGCTCCCGAGTCCCGCTGCCCAGGGGGGTAGAACAGCTGCCGCCTGGCCCCGCGGGCCGCCCTCCTCCTCTCCCTACCACCCAACTGAGTCCTGCCTGCACTGGGGCCAGGCCGGACTCTTACTCACCCCGGCCCCACGCTTCCCCTGCGTCTCCCGGGCCTCCCTCCAGCACTTGTGGAGGAAGGGTGGTTTTTTTTTTTTTTTGCCCCCCCCCCACGCCCCTTCCCCCCCCCCCCCCCCCGGCATCCCGATATTTGACTTGGGTGATCTGGTCACCCTAGCTATGACTTAGCCAAGCATACATGGGCATGTGACTTGCTCATGTGACTCCAAACCCCATCTTGTTACCTGTAATTTCCCACAAACTAGAACAATGAGTTTTCCTTCACTTGGCAGAAGCTATAAAAGGCCCTGAAAACATCTCCATTTTGCCTCTTTCCTGCTCAAACTTCTGGGCTATGGACTTATACTAATGGGAGCATTCTAACCAAGGGACTGAGGACCTTCCAATGATTTGGAAGCTACCAGAGACTTAACAAGCCAGCCGTTTATTCCATCACTGCTACAATCCTGATCCAAGAACATTGCAATTATTGTATGTATTTTAAAATTGGTTAAAGGAATCACTCTCACTTTTCTTTCTTTTTATAAATAAACCTATAGATATTAGATACTAAAGAATTGGCAAAAGCATGATTATTGGGTGAGATCTGAGGTATATAATGACCTCAGTAGGTGGCTGGTCCTTTGGGATCAGAAGAACCCTTTGGTTGATAAAATTGATTTTAAATAACCACTCATTATTAAGTCAGGGTTTTTGGCGGTGATACAAGGACTGGAATACCTAAGGACACTGCTTTTGTGTCTTCATGTTAGCCAGTGTGGCAAGACAGACGTTTACTTTTGTTGCTGGTTTGGTATATCTTATGGGAGAATAACCACAAGTTTTGGGGTGTGTCTCAGGAAAAATTGCTGAGAAGGAGGGTAATTTGGTATTCTCAGTTGTGAACCACTGAGGCATGATGACACCCCCCCACACACATGGCTGGAGCCCTAAGTCTCCCCCGCCCCCAGCACAGCATGAGGACTCTCAAGCCATCTGCATCCTCCCTGCCCTCCCACCGCCAGAGAAGCCCCAAGCTGCCAGAGCCTGCCCAGCCACGCCACACCTCCCATCCTGAGATCCCAAGCCGTCCCACAGGAAAAGCTCGTCTCTTGCTAAAAACCTGAGCTTTTGATATGCCCCTATGCAGGTTCCAAGGCAGCTCAGGAGGTGGTATATATTACTCAGTTTCCTGGGTTTATCAGTAATCTCCCTGGAGTCCAGGGAGCACATACTGCCTCCTTCTTATGCCCCAGAACCTGCATGGGGCATAAGAAGCAGCAAAAACTTACCCCGCCAAACCCGCAACTGGCAGTCACAGCTACGCCAAGGGAGGCTCAGCTTTCCCTGGCCTATTATATCTTCTCTTCTGTTCAAAGATAGGCGGTAGGTATAAGGACCATATTTTTGAAATCACCATTGCTGCCTTTCATTGCTACTGCGAAAGCCTTTGTCAACATTCCCCCCACCCCTTGTAGTACAGTGGTCATTAGGGGTTTAATTGGGTTACCCAGAGAATTAGGGACTGAAGCTATGCTCTGCCCTCCCTACCTCCTGTTTTGATGTGGGGAGTTATTCCCGCTCCCCCCCCCCCAGTTTGTTGTGATGCAGCTGAATAAAGCAGCAAGTTTCCCAGCCTGCAGGCCTGTGAGTGAAGTGTTATTTTTCCTGCACTCACCAGTCCCTTTACAGCCCACCACCTATAATCAATAGATTCACCCTCCCTCAGATAAATGCATTTTGCCCTTCCACCTCACTGCCCTTATTTGTTGATTTTTTCCCCCTCTTCATGTCTGCATCTCAGTACCTCGCTCCTACCCACTCCCTGTGGGAAGTTTGGCCCCTGACATCTCCCGTCTTTTCTTTTGTGGCTTTGCTCCAGTTTCCTGGCCCAACTCACAGTGCAGAGCTGAGTGCTGCCCCCACTGGGTTGCCAGCAGGCTTCTTTGCTGCAGCTGGGATGGAAGAGGCCATTGGTTTGCTTTAATAATACACACAGGGAGCTAACACAATGGCATATCTCAGGAGGGGTCAACAAACAGAACTTCATCTGCAGTCCTCTAAGCATCCACGTTGCATGCACTAGAATTGAATTCAGCTGACTGCACTTTTTGCGGTGATGAATTTACTCCTAAAACATGAAGTAAGGGGTGGGAGGATGGAGCATGACACTAGGGTTACCATACGTCCGGATTTTCCCAGACATGTCCGGCTTTTTGGACCTCAAATCCCTGTCCGGGGGGAAATCCCAAAAAGCTGGACATGTCCGGGAAAATCGGGACATGCGGGGCCAGGGGCCAGTCCGGCGGTGCTGGGCCGGGGGCCGGGCCGGCAGTGCTGAGCCGGGGGCCGGGCCGGCCCGGGGCCGGCACCCCAGGGCCCGAGCCGACCCAGGCTGGAGACACCGGGGGGGGGCCAGACTGGGCTGCGCCTCCTCCCCCCATCCCGCCTTACCTGCTTCAGGCTTCCCGCGAATCAAATGTTCGCGGGAAGCAGGGGAGGGGGCGGAGTTGGGGTGGGGACTTTGGGGAAGGGGTGGAGTTGGGGCGGGGGCATGGGCAGGGCCGGGCCCCCGTGGAGTGTCCTCTTTTTGGACACTCAAAATATGGTAACCCTAATGACACCATCCCATAATACCCTGTATAACCTGCTCATTAGTAAATCAGTCCAGTAAACTAGAGGTCAGCATATAAACAGCAATAGCCCCCTACCTGTGTACCTAGGTTTACTTCCACACAGTATTAAGGACCTGATCCAGGCAGGCCATAAAGACAGTATTGTTTGAGTTTTGGAGCCAGCTTCATTTAGAGCAGCTGGAAACTATATTGCTTTCCTGACCTTATAAAACTTTAATTAGAGGTGGCGAGGGGTCAGCTGAGAAGCATTTCATTTTCCTGTTGCAGGCTAGGATGGTGCCACTGACTGGCACCTGTGCTGTTCTCTCTTTCCCTGCCCCTCTGCTGGCTGGTAAGACACAAGGAGAACCCCTCTGCAGAGGAGAGAAAATGGAAGCAGTACACATCAGTCTGACTAATACTAACACAGGCAACCAAGCAATAGTCACATGAGACAACATGTCCCAGTATTGCCAACCCTAAGCATTCAAAAATCATTAATCGGGCCTAAAATCATGAGGGTTTGTTTTTTTGTTTTGTTTTTTTAAAGGGGGAATAGAGGAAGGACTCTGAATTAGAAGTTGTCCTGGCCCACCATAAACTGTAGGAACCGCCTATAGGAGGGGTGAATGTCTATATGAAAATATATGTCCTTCATGTTAAGAGCCACAAACCACATCCCTTCTTGAAAAGAGGGGATTATTGATGCCAACATGACCATCTGGAATTTTGACTTCCGAACAAAGATGTTGAGTTGCTGAAGATCCAGAATGGATCTGTCTTTTGGGGGGATTAGGCAATATGAAGACTAGAACCCTCCTTCCTTGATACTGAGGCAGGATGCACTGTTTCCCCTTGATGCAATAGGGATTTCACTTCCTTTCAATTGCCTCAGGAGAGTGGTCCCCAAAGGGGTAGCGGGAAGGGCGTTTGTGGGGAAGGAAGGAGATGAACTCTATGGAATATCCCTGATGGATAATTTCCAAGATCTAACCATCCATCATGATTAGCTCCCAGTTGTAGGCTAATAGAGTAAGATGACCTCCAACAGGGACAGAAGAAGGAACAGGTGGCATGGTAAGGTGGTAAGCATGTCTTGACTGAAATATCAGAAGTGGCTCCTGTTATGTAAAGCCTCCGCTCAAATGCGATTGTAAGATCTGTAACTTGTATCATTAAGTTCTGCAACCTTTTTGCAGACTTTGTAACTTGAAGTGGGCTGTAGTCCACGAAAGCTTATGCTCTAATAAATTTGTTAGTCTCTAAGGTGCCACAAGTACTCCTGTTCTTTTTTTTGTAACTTCAGTAATTGTTAGCATAGCCTTTTAAGTTTTGTGACCTTTGCAAGCTCTGTAACCTTTTCAAGTTACCACTTGTATGAACTTCCAAGCTGTGTAATATCCCATCACGCAATCAGTGTGTGCGAACAAGGGAGTGTATGTGGGACTGGGCAGAGAGGAACTGCAAGGAGAAAGGAGCCCAGAGACAGGAGACAGGTGAGTCTGATATAATCTGCTCTGAGAAGGCAATCACAAAGTGCTGTAAAGAAGAAGAACCTGGTATACATGAAAGGAACTGGTCTGGGAATGCTTCTTGGTGATAGAGAGAAGGAAAACTCAGTGTACGTGACAGGAGCCGCCCAGTTCCAGCAAAAGGAAGCAGCCCTGCACACAAGCAGCTGCTGCTCCATGACCTGCTCAGCAGCCTGGATTCGTGACCACAGGCGGACACACCAGATCTACCATGCTTCGGCTTCTCGGTTTCCATGCTGTCTCCGGTAACTCTCCACCTGTGTGTGTGGGTGCATGAGGGTATGAATGCAGTGTGCATGTATGAATAAGCTCCATCTCTTTTTTATCTGACCCAACAGGGCATCATAATAAAACTAATACAAGTTTGACCCTGGGTTGGTTTTTAAGGTAACAGCTCCTAGCAGTGGGCTGGAAGTGGGTTGCGGCTGTGGTGGAAGAGGGAGCTGAAAAGCACAGCCCGTGAGCTGTCACTTGCAGAGAGACTTGGCAGGACACTGGTAGCATAGGCACTGACTCCAGGAGTGCTCCAGGGCTGGAGCACCCACAGAAAAAAAAGGTGGGTGCTTAGCACCCACTGGGAGCCTCCCTAGCAGTGCCTTCCCTTCCCTCCCAGCATCTCCCACCCGCTGTGATCAGCTGTTCTGCAGCATGAAGGAGGTGCTGGGAGGAGGGGAAGGAGCAAGGGCGGAGCATGCTCAGGCAAGAGGGCGGAACGGGGCAGGAAAAGGTGGGGTGGAGTGGTGGTGCAGCCAAAGGGGAGCACCCCCCTGCACTAGTAGAAGAACACATGAGGAGGAGGCAATCTTGGTTTATAGGTCTGCCTCTGGTGCTTCCTGTTTGGGGCTTGGGTTTAGATCCCCAGGGAGCAGAAGGAAGACTTTAAGTCCTGTAACAAGTGGAGAGAATCACCAGTCTTTTCATTAAAGAGGTTGGACACAAAGGGAAGGTCTTGGATAGTGTTTTGTATCTCCCTGCAGAAGCCCAAGGACTGCAACCATGAATTCCTCCTCATAGCAATACCAGTGGCCAAGCTTCTGGATGGTGTATCAACTGCAGCCTGAAGACCCATTTTCCCCACCAGTTTGCCCTTCTCTAGAAGGGAGAAGAATTGGGCTCTCTCCTCAGAGGAAAGTTTAGGCTGGTGGCCTTTCAGGACAGAGTAGTTATTTAAAAGTCATACTTAACTAGCAGAGTCTAGTAATTGGCAATGTGGAATGGCAAGCCCACTTGAGGAGAATGGACTTCTGGGGAGAAAAACCTGTCTGTTGGAGCCTCTGTGTGATGGGGTGGTCCTTCGGTACTGAGACTTATTACATTCCATAGCAACCTGTACCACTAGGGAGAACAGAAATTCGGGTCCCTTTACTTGAATGAAATAGCACCTCTCAGCCATCTTAGGTGTGTGGGTGCCAGACCAATCTCACCAGTTCCAGTAACTGGGAGAGCTACCTTACTTGGGCCTTGAAGCTGCAGAATGTCTAACAGTTGGTGGTGCAGGTCTTGAATTTCCTCAGGAGATCATTAGCTACTCTTCTTAATAAGTTCCAGTATTACCTATGGTCATCTGGTGGGGATGAGGAAGAAGGAAAGATTGCCTCATCCAGGGAACAGGAGGAGATTCTTGTCAGAACTGTCAGTACCTGCAGTTCCGGTTCAACAACCTGCTTCTCCTCATATACCAATGGAACCAGTTGTTGGCACAAGGAAGAGGAGTGGACAGACTCCTAGGTGGGTCATGGATGTGTGGGATAGGGATCCCATGGACCCCAATAGGGCCAGGAAGAGAGGCCAATTTTTTGAGAAGGACCCATGGCAGAGGGAACCATCAGTTCCTAGGGAGGTCGCGTTCATAAGGGTAGTGACCATAGTTCCTGGGTCACCAGTCCAAGGCTTGGCTCTCTCCTTGGGGATGGAGGGACCAGTTCATTGGATTTTCCCAAATCCTAAAATTGCTCCTCTTGGAATGGAGGAGCTGTCAGTAACAGGGCAATCCTGCCTGAGGATTGTAAGTGGGATGGTTCTTGGGACACCAAAGCAGTGTAGTAATGTTGCTCTGGCTGGGCCAGAGAAGAGGAGAGACTGCGGGTAAGGGAGGAAGTTATCCTCCAATACCATATAGGTCTCTATGTGCTCCGGTGTGCAGGGAGTGCCAATGGTCTGTGCTGATGGCACCAGCGCATCCCTGGTTGTGATAAGTTCTTTGGCAGATGTGTTGGTACTACAGAATTCAGTGCTGCACTTGTGGATGGAAGCAGCAGATCCTTCTTTCTGTGCCCTTTAACCTCCACCCTGGGAGTTCTTGTGGATCCAGTTCCTTAGGGTCTGTGCGAAGGGCTCACCCAATCTCAATGGGCTTGGGGAAGGAACATGTCTCTTATGGATAGTCCTTGATGGGATGTGACCTTGCACCCATGAGAGTGTCCCTTCCTCTCATGGGAAGCCCTAGAGGAGAGTCTTTGAGCTTAGAAACTGAGGGCTCCACTCCTAAGCATGCACTCAAAGGGGCTGTGACCAGGTGCCTGGGATAGGCTACCCTGAGAATGCCTCAATCAGTGAAGACTGCATGAAATAGGGCAGACAATCCCCAAAGCTGACAGTTTATTCTATAATTAGATTCACCTAGCCAATAGCAAAAGAGCTTCTGTAGTACCACACTGGTTAACATGCAGCCAAACACAGTCCCCTTTTAGTATTCCAGCCCTTGGCTCCCATCCAGACAACCAAGACTAATATAGTGAGATGTTACTGAAAACCCTTTTCCCCACATGTAAGGTTCTTTCTCATCTGAAAGGATCAGACACATATCCCCATGTCAATATGAATCTCAGATCTTACCCAAATAGCACACTGTCAGCCAATCCTTAGAAACTAACTAAATATTCAATAATAAAAGAAAAGAAGAGTTATAAGTTGTTAATAGATCATATACATAAAAATGATTGCAAAATCCTTATATCAGGTTTGTAGCAGTGATGGAATGGGCTGCTGGCTTGTAAAGTCTCTCTGGTAACTTCCAAGAGATTGAAAGGTCCTCAGTCCGTAGTTCAAGATGATCCTTTTATATGTAAATTCACAGTCCAGAGAATTAGAGCAGGAAAGAGGCAAAATGGAGGTGTCTCAGAAAAGTCTTTTATATCCTTTGCTATGTGATGGGAATTAACTGTCCCAAACAAAGTCCATACTCCGTCTGTGGAAAGTTACTGGCCTAAGATGGGTCCATGATCACTTGAGCACATCACATGCCCCTACATGTTTTGCTGAATCACAGGGGGTGGCCATTGGCTCCTTGCTGTCTGAAACATCCTCAGGAAGAGCGATGGATGGAATGAATGTCTTCAATGGGAAACAAACTACACTAACTATACTAAAAACTAACTGAACTAAGCTAAAAGAATAACTATTTACAATCTTATTTACAGGTTTTCTGAATGGCTAAAGCAAGAGAGGACACTGAATTCCAACTCAGTCCATGCAACAGTAAGAAGGAACTAAGGAGGCATTGCACCACACTGCTTCTTATACCCTTGCTCATGATCCTGAGCGGAGCTCCTGCACATGTGTGGGCCAATGGACACTGCTTGTTAAAATCTCCAAACTCGTGCACATGTGTACCCATCCACATGAAATACACATAGGGACTGGCACTCAAAGCAGCTGAGATTCTCACCTAATCTTATGATTTCAGGAGCTGGGACTTTAAGAAAAACAAAATTGGTGAGACTCGCAATGAAAATCAGAAGAGTTGGCAACACGATGCCCACTAATTGACATGGAAGTAGTAAAAGAGAGGAAAGGATAGAAATAAAATCCCCAGCCAGCATTAGTCAGTATATGGAGCAGACATGATTTACTGCATTTCTCTCATTTTGGAGGAACAGTCCTGATAGGTCTTTGTGAAACCAGGGTTCTCTCTCTTCTGCCAGAGTAAGACTTCTCCTTAATCATACTGATTCATGGATCACTTGGAAATGGCTCCATTTATATACAAATGAAATGGGACTAGAATATTTGACAAATCCTTTGCCCCAAAGTCTACCTCCTCCTTAGTTTGCCTCAGGCCATATAAAGATATATGTACTGTTTCTTTAGAACTGTGGTAGGAAGTTCACTGGATAGAATAGGATGGGTTCTGAATAGAAGCTTTACAATGAAGCAGAAAGAGACAGGGACTAGATTTTGGGAATGCTGTTCATTCTAATTATTGGGATTCAATGACAAAAATAAAGAAAGAGCATAAATGGTGATAGATTTAAAAAAATTATTCAAGTTAAGTTAACAATCCAAGGAATTTTTTTTTTAAATAAATAAAGGGTTACTTACATATGCAAGTATTCTGATCAGCGCCTGCAACTGAATTGGAAGCACAAAAATAGTTGAGGTTATAAAATCCAACGAAGGATTTATTTTAGAAGATTTAGATAATAATTTTGGCCATGTTGTCCAATGAATGCACTAGAAATATTTTGACATTTTTTAAAAAAACTGAATGTCTGAGCTATAAACGCCAGTAAACATATTCTATAGGTCATACTTAAGTCTACGTTTTAGTCACGAGTATTCTTAGTAAAAGTCATGGACAGGTCATGGGCCATAAACAAAAATTCACGGGCCCGTGACCTATCCATGACTTTTACTAAAAATACCCACCCTTACTAAAACTTGGGTGGGGGGATTGCAGGTGCTCTGGGGGGTGGGAGGCGCAGCAGGGGCTTCCTACCCAGCTCCACGGCAGTGGAGGCAGGGTAGGGTTACCATCCATCCGGGTTTCCCTGGACATGTCCGGCTTTTTTAGCTTTAAATGGCTATCGGGGGGGGCGGGGGGGGAGAGGAGAGGGAGATTTCTAATAAGGTAGAAATGTCCTGGATTTTCCCCTTCCCCTTATGCAGAGTGCGGTGTGCCTGATTGGACGGCTGTGCCTGATTGAAAGCTGCTCACAGCCACTGGGGCCTCTAGCAGCCAGAGTCCCTCCCCCTCCCCCGCTCCCTCCTCCCCCACAGAGCAGTGCCTTATTTGTTTGGCTGCACGCGGAGCCCGCAGCTCTCCCTCGGCCTGTGGGGGGGTAGGCAAGGGCCAGGGAGCGGGGGGTTAGATTGGTCGGGAGTTCTGGGGGGGCTGTCAGGAGAAGGGGGTGTAGAGAGCGGTTGGGGCAGGCAGGGGACAGGGAGCAGGGAGACTTAGATAGGGGGTGCGGTCCTGGGGGCAGTTAGGGGGGGGACAGGTAGGGGGTAGGGAGATTGAGGGGGGCAGGAAGTGGGAGGGGGCAGGGCTGGGGCAGGGCTAGGGCGGCACCCCGTATCCCCTTTTTTGATTGTTGAAATATGGTAACCCTAAGCACCAGCTGCTGCAGCTCCCATTGGCTGGGAACTACAGCGGCAGGGCCTGCAGGCATAGAGAACCCCACTGGCCTGACCGCTGCCTGGGAGCTGTAGGGGGGCTATACCAGTGGGAACCAGGGAGCCCCCCCACCCCAGGTAAACACCTCCCCAGCTCCCTTCAACCCCCTGCCTCTAGCTCCCTCCCACACCCCCAAACTGCTCAGGCAACCCCTGAGCCAGCACCAGACACTGCAGAAGTCACGGAATCCATGACATGACCAAGTAGGGTTACCATCTGTCCAGGTTTTCCCGGACATGTCCGGGTTTTTCAGCTTTAAATGGCCGTTCCTGGGGAGATTTCTAATCAAGTAGAAATGGCCGGGATTTCCCCCTTCCCCTCATGCAGAGTGCGGCGCGGCTGATTGGATGCCTGGCCTGATTGAAAGCCGCTCGCAGCCACTAGGGCCTCTAGCATCCAGAGTCCCTCCACCTCCCCCGCTCCCTCCTCCCCCACAGAACAGCACGGCAGTGTTTGAGTTCACGTGGAGCCCACAGTTCTCCCTCTGCTGGTGAGCGGGGGGAGCAGGGCAGGCAGCGGGGCAGAGGGGTGCAGAGGCTGCAGGGGCAGGGGGGCGCAGAGGCTGCAGGGCAAGTGGGGAGCAGGGGGCACAGAGGCTGCAGGGGCAGGGCAGGCAGGGGGCACAGAGGCTGCAGGGCGAGTGGGGAGCAGGGGGCACAGAGGCTGCAGGGCGAGGAGGAGCAGGGCAGGCAGGGGCATAG
The DNA here is from genome assembly GCF_027887155.1 of Malaclemys terrapin pileata. Classification (NCBI taxonomy): domain Eukaryota; kingdom Metazoa; phylum Chordata; order Testudines; family Emydidae; genus Malaclemys; species Malaclemys terrapin. The sequence continues at coordinate 174,360,229 of NC_071506.1, forward strand.
AGGCTGCAGGGCAAGTGGGGAGTAGGGAAGCACTTAGCAACCCCCACCCACGATCAGACCGGAAGAGAGGAGGGGGCAGAGTTGGGGCAGGGACTTTGGGGAAGGGGTTGGAATGGGGGCGGAGAAGGGGTGGGGTTGGGGCGGAGTTGGGGCAGGGCCGGGGGCAGGGAAGGGCCCCCGTGGAGTGTCCTCTTTTTTAAATGTTTGAATATGGTAACCCTATGACTAAGTCATGCAAGTCCACCAAAGCCTATATAAATGCAGACTGTTTATTTTCAATGTCATTCCAAATGAGGAATATCCTTCTCAGTTTTTTGTTGGGAAATCAAAACCTAGTAAATGGAATCAAATTTTCATACAATCAAATGTTGACATTCAAATGCGAGCTTGAAGTGTCTTGTAAACTGAACTAATTTTGGTCAGTCCAGGAGGATTCAGACAGTGTAATGCTGTGAAGACAAAAAAAAAAAAAAAAAAAAAAAAGCTGCCGAAGGCGGACATATTTGTATACAGATTGAATTACAATTTTCTGTGGAAAATGGCAAGCTGTTGATTAAGATGGAAAATTTGCTAAATGATTTTGTTTCGCTTATCAGCAACAACTATACTGAGCAAATAACTGTCAAAGAAACATGAGAGGAGTTACATGATTGGATATGAATTGTTTCATGAAGACATGTCAGCAGCACCCAGGGCTGTTCAAGAAGGGGAGGAAGATCACATTTTTGGTACAGAGGCTCCATTTGTCTCAGACATTGCTATGGTATGAGATAGCAAACTACGCACAAAAATATGATAATATAATGATGTAAATCAACTATTTAAAAGGCTTTATTTAATTTTGAAGAATGTAGTTAGAAATCTAGGCATGAACACTGTTCTTATTCTGCAAAGCCAATCCCATGAAACAGCTAATCGCTCAGTCCCTGGCAAGAACTTTGTTTAAAAAAACAAACAAAAAATATTTTTAACAAAAGCAAACAGACCAATATATGGGCAGTATAGTAGCACTTTTCGTGGAAGATTCTTGTAGTACTGACAACTTTTCACTTGTTGGTAGCATAGGGATCCACCCTAAATATCAAAGCTTAACTTTTCTAGCACTGAAGGCCCTGATCCAGCAAAGCACTTAACTTCCTGTTTAAACACATCAGTAGTCCCATTGACTGCTCATGTGCTTAAAGTTAAATACACACTTCAGTGCTTTGCTGGATCAGGGCCTAACTCCCCATTTTTAAAAAGCATTCTTTTAAACTTACACTGGGGAGTACTTTCACCACCGTGAGTGCAGCCATCTGCACAGATCAATCATATCAGGAACATTTAATCCCAGCAAGGGAGGTGCACAGAGGACTGATTTATGCATGACCTCTGTACCTAGTAATAGGCCATTCAAGACAAGGAGAGCTGTAAACTGTGCAGTGCATAGAAGGGAATGGGGGCAGAATGCACAATTTGCATCTTCCTTTTGCATTCTCTCTTCTATGTACCTATTAGAAAAAAGGGGCCTGAATTTGGTCCCTAAAGTATCATGAAATATAACAAGAATATAATCCAAGATTTTTAAAAAAAATTGTTAAATGGGAGTAAGGGTTGAATATATACACTTCAGCAATGTAGGGGGGGGGGGGACGCCTTACAACAATAAGTTTTCAGAAAGCATTATAAACCCAGGAAATTCTAAATTAAGTTTAAGAACATTTAAACATTTGAAAGTGTAAAATAAGACCACCCCCGAAAAAACCTTAACTCTGCCCTCAGTTTCCAATCCTTCCCACTTTGTATGATGAGGTCCTAGACAAGGAAAAATACAGACTTATTCGTGCAATTGAGGGTTTCAGGATCAGGCCCTTTTTTTTTGGACTTCTAGGATTTTTTCTACACGGTTGAAGAAGTTTAGAGTGTGCTGTGAACATTTTGTTAAAGCCACTGTTAGAACTGGCTGGAAACTGGAACTCCTGTTCCATGAGAAATTCTGAAATTGGGGGAGGGGCAGGGGGAGTTCTGAAACAGAACAAAAACTGAAGTTTCAGAATTTTAGGGTTATCATTCGTCCGGATTCCCCCGGACATGTCCGGCTTTTTGAGCTAAAAATAGCGTCTGGGGGGAATTTGTAAGTGTCTGGACTTACTCCCCCTCCCCCCCCACGCGGAGCACGCACGGCTGACAGGACATGGGGCTCCGACAGCCAGAGAGACCCCTCCTCCCCCCTGCAGCAGAGATCACTCCCTGCATTCACAGATAGTCTCCGGCAGTCTGGAGCTCCTCCCCCGCTGCTCCCCAGCCTGCCAGGACAAACGGTTCACAGATATATTAGGCGAAGAAAGGCCAACAACAAGAGGGCCAGGGGGTCGGAGAAGGGGCAGGGAGGTTCTGGAGGGGGCAGTCAAGAGACCGGGGGGGGGTCGGGAGTTTGGGGGGGCTTTCTGGGGGTGTGGATAAGGTTTTGGGCAATCAGGGTACAGGTAGGGGGTGGAGTCCTGGAGGGCATTTGGGGGGGGTCTTAGGAGGGGGCAGTCAGGGGACAAGGAACAGGGAGGCTTAGGTAGGGGGTGGAGTCCTGGGGGGCAGTTAGGAGCAGGGGTCCCAGAAGGGGGCAGTCAGGGGACAAGGAGTGGGGGAGAGGGTTGGGAGTTCTGGGAGGGGGGCTGTCAAGGGGGTGGAGAGTGGTCGGATGGGGCGTGGGAGTCCCAGGGGTCTGTCTGGGGGTGGGGGTGTGGATAAGGGTTGGGGCAGTCAGGGTACAGGTAGGGGGTATGGTCCTGGGGGGCATTTGGGGAGGGTCTTAGGAGGGGGCAGTCAGGGGCCAAGAGGCAGGGAGGCTTAGGTAGGGGGTGGAGTCCTGGGGGGCAGTTAGGGGCAGGGGTCCCAGGAGGGGGCAGTCAGGGGACAAGGAGCAGGGGGAGGGTTGGGGGGGGTTCTGAGGGGGGAAAGTGGGAGGGGCAGAGGCGGGGCCAGGGCAGGATGGGGCGAGGCCAGGGCAGGATGGGGGCAGGGCTCCTCCCGTCCGCTTTTTTGCTTGCTGAAATATGGTAACCCTACAGAATTTGGTCACAGAACAGGAATTCAAAAATTTTCTTCAGAAAAAAGGTCAAAATGACATTGTTTCAAGCTTCTTGAGCAGGGGTTCCCAAAGCTCCTGGGCTGCCCCAGAGCCAGGGACTCTGGGAGACCTGGCTCCGAGGCAGCCCATCTAGGCAGAAGACACTGTACTTGTACAGCTTGCACAAACTCATATATAGGATGCTGAGACACAGCAAGCTGTCGTTAGAAGTTACAAAAGGACCCGAGGAAAGAACAGTCAATGAATGCTTTTGAACAAGTTAGATTTCTTCTCCCCATTTGTATTTTAGGAGCCGAAGCGGATGTCCCATGAGGAGGGTGTATCAGGCCTTCCCTTTTTTGTTTTTCCAGTGCTCCCAAACTGGGATAGTCTGATTTCAGGCAGGAAAAAAAAAAAAAACACGCAGGAAGCAAACCCTCACAAAGCATTGTCCTTAACTGAAAGATAGGCTTGTGACGTTGGCGCAGAGTAGGAAGGGGGGGGAAAGGAAGCCTGTCTATCAAGCTCCTCTTACCAAAGCATGCTGGGAAATGCAAAAAAAAAATTGTAGCTATTGTATGGCTGTACAATGTCCAGAGTTTATGTAACCAATGTGCAATTAAATGTAAACTAAAGTAGTGCCTGTGATCACTGAGATGAAACTCTTTGTTATGGTTAAGGCTGTTTCAGTAGTAACCAAATTAATTATAACCCAGGTTTGTACTGATTTAAGAGTACCCGCACAGGGATTTAAAGTGGTTTAACTAAATTGGTTTTTAAAAGCATTTTCAGTAAAACCAGTGCAAGTTGGTGTGGAGAGAAGGCCTTATTTTTCTGTTCCTTTATTTATAAATCCGTACATCCTATAGTCCTCAAGCATCATACAGCACACTAGAGAAAAGCATAATGCTTTCCAGGATAAGGAGTCTGGCTCCCATCTATAAAATTAAGATTCCTAAATAATTCCTTCTTGGAAAATACCATTTAATTCTAAGTTGTCATATTAAAAAGCATGTGTAAAGTATGACACTCAAAGTTTACCACTGCAGAGAACTTGTGGGCCCAATAAGCACGCAGCACTAGACAAAATATTAAACTGTGGGTCTATATCAGGGGGCTTGGAGGACCAGGCAGCCTAGTGGTCAGAGTGCTTGATTTCCAGCCCCCTACTTGGTTGAAGTGCCTTTGTCTTTAAGGCTAGGCAGGGGTGTGGAGAAGAGTGTGGACCCAAACCCTCCCACTCCACTGGGTCCCAGCCCAGGGCCCTGTGCAAGTCGTTCCCAGAGAAGGGGGACCTGGCAGCAGGGAGTCTACATCCACTACCCTGGGCTACTTCCTACTGCTGTCCCTTCAGTCTGGGGCATGGCCCCTATAGTCCAAGTTGCTGTGGTGGCTTCTCTCCAGTAGTGCCCCCTTGTGGACCCTAGGTGGCTGTGATGGGTTGGACTCCCCTTCTGGGATGCCACCTGATGTGCTGGGGTTTAACTGAGCCTCCCCTGCTCAATCAGCCTGGGTCCCCTCTCCTTGCTTTGCTGAATTAGATTGTCTGTGCTGCAAGAGGCCAGAGAAACAGGCAGGGCCACACCCAGTTGCAGAGAGACAGAGATCCGCCCTAGAAAGATTCAGCCTTAGGGGCTTGCCCCAACACTCTGGTGCCCACTCCCTTTAAGGGGTACAAACCCAAAGTTTTATGAAATTCACCTGCTCCCTCAATGTGAAGGGAGAGATACACAACTTCTTACCCCCTCCCCCAGTTAGAAATTACCGTACATAAACTGGGTTATATTATAAACAAGAAATAAAATTCACCTTTTGTAGTTAATAAACTTAAGTGACTATAAGAGAAACAGAACAAGGCAGATTACTGACCAAATAAAGCAAAATACACAAGCTAAGCTCAATATACTTAGGAAACGGGTTACAAAATGTAAATTCTAACCCTAAATGTTACTTTAAGCAGGTTGCAAAGTTTCTGTGGTTCAGAGTTCCAGTTATATTCCTTTTCAAACTGGACGCCTGTCTCAGTCTGGACTCCCCACCTTCCCTTCAGATGGCTTTAGCAGTCTTTCTTCTTGGGCAGACAGGCCATGTAGAGGAGGAGTCTTGTTTGCCTTCCTCCCCACCCTTAAATAGGATTTACATAAGGCAGGAATCCTTGGTTTTCCAAACTTGACCCCCCCCCCCCTTCCCTTCCAGTGGAAAGTTACAAGAAGTCCCAGGTAAGGTTTAGTATCAGGTGACAAGACCACTGACCAAGTAGTGTCACAGTTACGTCCCTGGACGCCTCCCAGGAGGGAGAGAGATTAGTATCTTCATGGTTTTGTTGTTCCTTCCTGGTGGCTCATCAAATTTGATGGCCTGTCATCTGGTGGGTGTCTTCCCAATACACACCCAGTTGTAATTGTTACATAGTCCATATTTCTAACTTTCGATACAGAAATGATACAGGCATACAAACTGGATAATCACATTCAGTAAATCATAACCTTTCCAATGATACCTTACAAGACCCATCTTGCATAAAGTATCTCAGTTATGCCATATTCATATCATAAGCATATTTTCATAAAGAATATGGAATGAAACATTACAGTGGCAGGTTCCTCTGGGAAGGGCAGCCATATCTTTGGCAGGGTTGGAACCCCACAAAATCTTGGTGCTTTGGCCACATGCTCCAAGGTCTCTTCCTCAGTCTGCTCTGTTGGTTGCCTTGGCTGGTGCCAAGGCTAGTGGTCCTTCCCATCAGGTAGGGAGGCAACCAGCTCCTGCCTCTTCGTCAGCCAGCCCTGAACTGAGCCAGGTTCTCTCCAGTCCAGGCTGGCATTGGCTGCAGGTATAATGGGGAGGGGCTAGCTGGACCCAAAGGCTCTCTTTAACCTCTTCCATGCTGGTGGGCAGTTTCTCTGCTTCACAGGATCTTTTGATTACATATACAAACATCTTTAGTCTGTCACTCCTTAAATTCTAAGAAAAAAAATATTCTCATGCACTATTCAAGGCATCCCAATTTGCAAATAAATTGCTTATTTCAGTCAAAAATTAGAGGAGATTTCCATTCTAAGCCTTGTTTGCAGTCTAGATTCAAGCTTAATTAGGGAGTTGCTACCAATGTTTCCACAATACTAGGTGTAATTTTATTGTAATGCTACATGCATGTAGCTTTTGGTGTAAATTAAGGAGAACTTTGTTTGAACTTAAATTTAATAGCAAAAAGTTGACTGTAGGATATAATGTATAGTTAGTTTTACTTATACATGAAAAAATTAAAGATGAGCAAGTTCTTGGCCCATTCGTCCATCTCCCTAGCCACTCTCTACAATACATTTTCAAGTTCCCTTTTTGTGTGTTTGAAATATCCCAAGGTTGAGGTTTTTACCACTAACCTTAGCTATTATACTGTGAAGCAGTCAACTAATTGGCCTTTTTCATTACTGCATTACTGAAATTCTATGGTTACATAACTCCACCGAACTCAGTGGAACAACTTTGGTTTTATATTCGTAATACAGTGATGAACTAGGCCTAATATTTCTGTTGAGTTAATATAATACGAACCCTTAAAGGACCAAAATAATGATTCTCAATTTGTTTGCCTGCCAACTGATGTATTCCATTTTTTAAATGAAATTCAGGGAAAGTTCATTTTAATCTTCTGGTAGAAGATAAAGAGGACAAAGCTCTTACACCATTCAGTCCCTAGCATGCATTTTCGAGTGTCTTGTCTAGGTTTAACAGACCAAACAGATATTTTCAGCACTAACCTTGGACTATTCCAGGTTATTAATTAATGGGCTTGGTTTATCACTGTAATCTTCAAATTCTTTGTGGGGACTGTGAACATACCAGCAAAGGGGCCAGAGTCTGGCTGTCACTAGACAGCAGAGAATTTTCTTGGTGAAAGGGAGCTCTCCCCATGTAGAGTTGCCTCTTGTACCTGCTCCCCACCACATTGTGGGTGGAGGGCTGCCAGGGGAGAGACAGGATAGATTATGGATGTGGAAGGGACCAGTGGCTTAGTCCCTTCCCTTACTCCGGCCCCTCTTCTTGCCCTGCACTGAGCACAGCTTGGCTGGAAGAGAAATCTGGCTCAATCTCTCTACATTTGCTTGGCTGCTAATTAATTAGTGGATAAATTGTCTGGTTTGCATGCATTTCAAAAGTAGGGGCTGGAATCGGGATAAGCTGATACATTTTATTTAAATGATGGGAGAACCTGAATAAACTTTAGAAAATGTGCTGTTGGGAACCAACTTGCATTGGCAAAGAGATGGACTGGGGGATTTGGTTTGTTTTCTATACATAAACAGCCCCGTGCTTTCAGTCTGCCTGTTATTTTTAACTAAGGAAAACAACAAAAAAGATTTAAGCAAAGTCTGCAGGAGAGAGAAATCGGGTGGGAGAGCCAGCTCTAGCATTTTGGGCAGAAACATTTTTTCCCTCCTCTCTGTCCCAAAACGCAACCGATTCCAGTCCACCGCTGTCAGACCACTACTATCCACATGGTCAGCCTAAGGATTTGGGGGAGGGGGGTCACTGTTTGCAGTTAACTGCCTGATTTATTTGGTTTTAAATGGGTAGGAAGGATCTTTAGATTTACTCCCTCCTCAGCCTCTTGCTGCAGAAGGAGCCAAGCTGCTAGTGGCCGCTCTGCATTTCCAATGCTATTGCCCAGAGAAGGGGGCTAGAAATGCAGCGCTAGAGCCTCTCCTTGGATTGACTCCCTGCATACCACTCAGGCAGCACAAGAGCACCAGATATGGCCATATGAGGCCAGCTGGAAATTCTCTCTATTGGCACAGAACTGACAAGGCCAGCTTCTGTGGCACCTGCTCCTGGCCCTAGCATGAGGCAGGAGAGGGGGCAGCCAGAAATAGCTGAGAATTGCCAGAGCACAGCCTGACAGATAGTCTCTTGGAGCCCACAGGTTATAATAGCCTGGCTGGAGGTAGAGTTGTGCAGGGCAGAGAATTAAGGAGCCATAACAGACTCCCTGACAACTTGCCCTCTCTCTACTGAGCAACTCTGGGTGCAGGTGAGCCTCCTTTGTTTTAAATGAAAGCTGAGATTCTAGTCCCCTCAAATCCAGGGGACTACGGTCAGTGGCTTCACAAGGCCCAGAGTGACTTTGGGTTTACCCATCTCTAATAAAAATGCCCATTACATTTTTCTGTAAATGAAGCTTAGGATAGTTAGTTTTTGCCATCTTCCCAAGCAAGATTCATGTTTGTGCCTACACAGTCTATATAGGCAGAAAAGGCTCAGATTAACTTCTATTAATCCCTGGAATTTTAGTCAGCCCTCTCCTGACCAGCCACGGAGCCAGATGCCACATCTAGATATATGCAAGACTGAGACTCTCCTCCATAGACATTTAGCTACCCAGGATATGTTGAGGTCTGGACTGGTGAGTCACCATTAATCCCAAAAACTTCTAGAGCATGGAGGGGATGGGAGTCCAGATGCAAACAGAATCTAGGAATGCCACAAAACTCCCTACTGACAGATTTTAAAACAAACAAAAATAAATCTTATTAGGAGCCAAGGACTTGTATAGCTTATTCAGCGAGAGAGAAGACTTGTGGTCTGCTGATGTTTGTCTTTAACAGAAGTTCCACTGACCTGTGTGCAGGACCTACCAGTAGTGGATGGTGTAGCATTAAGCTGCATTTAATCATTCCTCTCAAACAGATTTCAGAGTGGTAATGGACATCTACACCTAGTCCTCAGGGGCCTCTATATCAGAAGTCCTGTGAGGTTTAATCCAGTCACCTCTCCTTTGTAACATACAAGAGATTCCTAGAAGATGGGATACTGTGGGCTGCAGTGCAACCAATACACTGAGGAAACCCAACTTTACATCTCATTCTCTGCTGGTGCCATGAAAGCAGCCATGCAGATGCCCCAGTACCTGAAGCCATAAGCAGAGAGCTGAAAAATAGTTGGCTGAAATGTAACCTAGGGAAGAGAGCTGATGCTGATAGGAGGAGGAAAGCCCTTTGGAGAGCTAACCAGGGCCCGGACCATATCCTCAACTGAAGGTACCCGCACTCCAGTTGTCAAGAGTGTGAAGCCGGGGGTAATATTAAAAGTAAGTCTAAGGGAAAAGAAGAGTTCAGGAGTATTGGCAGTTGTTTTTTTAAAGAGGCATTATTACAGGCACAAGAGCAAATGATCGCAATACATAGAAAAGATAGGAAGTATGACGAGATACCACTCTGGCTTACCAGAGATCTTCAACAACCTGAAACGAAAAAACAAACACACACCACACACATGAAAACTGGACACTAAGTCAAACTACAACGGACAATGGTCTAGACAGTATTTGGTCCTGCCATGCGGGCAGGGGACTGGACTCGATGACCTCTTGAGGTCCCTTCCAGTCCTAGAATCTATGGATGACTATATATAAAAAACAATACGAGCATGTAGGGACAAAATTAGAGAGACCAAGGCTCAAAACAAGATTAAATTACGTAGGGACATGAAGGGTAACAAGAAAAGATTTTACAAATACATTAGAAGCAAGAAGAAAACTAAGAACAGCGTAGGCCCTGTTACTCAATGAGGAGGAAAAGAAAACAGAAAACGCAGCAATGTTCAAAGTGTTAAAATGCCTTTGTTGGTTTTCACCAAGAAGGTTAGCAGTGATCAGACGACTAACAGCGAACATCAGTGCAAATGGGGCAGGGTCTGAGGCTAGGTCTACACTACGGGGGGGTCGATCTAAGATACGCAACTTCAGCTATGTGAATAGCATAGATGAAGTTGCTTATTTTAGGTCGACTTACCTGGCTGTGAGGACGGCGGCGAGTCGGTCGCTGCCACGCCACCGTCGACTCCGCTTCCGCCTCTTGCCACGGTGGATTTCCGGAGTCGACAGCAGAGCCATCGGGGATAGATTTTATCATGTCTTCACTAGACACGATAAGTCAATCCTCAATAGATCGATTGCTACCCACCGGATCGGCGGGTAGCAGTGAAGACGTACCCTGAGACTAAAATAGGGAAAAAAACATGTTAAGAATTACTTAGACAAGTTAGAGGTCTTCAAGTCAGCAGGGCCTGATGAAATACACCCTAGAATGCTTAAGAAACTGGCTGAAGAGATCTCCATGGGTATGTCTACACTGCAATTAAAAACCCATGACTGGTTCATGCCAGCTGACTCAGGCTGGAGCCCAGGTTCTAGACCCGGTGAGGTGGGAGAGTCCCAGAGCTTGGGCTGCAGCCCGACCCCAGAAGCCTACACAGCAATAAAACAGCCCCGCTGCCAAAGCCACGCAAGCCTGAATCTGCTGCCATGCCAGCCACAGGTTTTTAATTGCAGTGTAGCCATACCTGAGCCATTATCTTTGAGAACTTGTGGAAGATGGAGAGATCCCAGAGGACTAGAAAAGGGCCTATATAGTACCTATATATCAAAAGTGGAATAAGCATAAAGCAGGGAATTACAGACCAATCAGCTTAACTTCAGTATGTAGAAAGATAATGGAGCAAATTATCAATTTTTAAGCACCTAGTAACAGTCAACATGGATTTGTCAAGGGCAAATCATGTCAAACCAACCTAATACTCTTCTGGACAGAGTAACAAGCCTTGCGGATGAAAGGATGCAAGGATGCAGCAGATGTGATATATCTTGATTTTAGTGAGGCTTTTGATACGGTCTCACATGACCTTCTCATACTCAAACTAGAGGAAATATAGCTTAGATTAATAAGGTAGTGCACAACTGGTTGGAAAAATCGTACTCAGAGCTATCAATGGTTCAGTCACACTGGAAGGGTATATTGAGTGGAGTACTACACGGATCTGTCCTGGGTCTAGTTCTGTTCAATATCTTCATAAATGATTTGGATACTGGCATAGAGTACTTATAAAATTTGCAGGCAATACCAAGCTCGGAGGGGTTATAATGTCTTTGGAGGGCAGTATTAGAATTCAAAATGATCTTGACAAACTGGAGAAGTGATCTGAAATAAATAAGATCAAATTCAGTAAGGACAAATGCAAAGTATTACTTTTAGAAAGGAATGATCAATTGCACAAAGTGGAAAATGACTGCCTAAGAAGGAGTATTACAGGAAAGGCTCTGGGGGTTATAGTGGAGCACAAACTAAATACGAGTCAACAATGTAACACTGTTGCAAAGAAAAAAAAAATGGAACATCATTCTAGGTTGTATTAGCAGGAGTGTCGTTCTAACTGGAACAAAACCAAGACCTTACAAAAAAAAATTTTGTGAAAAAAACGAGAGTAAGAGAGATACACCTCCCCAAGAATAGCCAATAGCCAGGTGACAGCTCTAATCAGCAAAGATGTTTTAGTTTTGATGAATCAGCATTTTTTGACAAAACAAAATTTAGTCAAAGAATTCCCAACCAACTCTACTTACTGCCACTAAGAGCTTGTCTGGAGAAGATGGAGGCTACTGTGTGGGAGATGTTGCCACTGTGTGCAGAGAATGGATGTGGACAATCCAAAAAAAGGTCAAAATTTGCCTTTCCCAAAGAACAGTCTCATTCTCCAGGGTGTAATATTAGTGCTTAGTGGAGACTGAATGCCTTAGGCCACTGCTAATGGGCCTCATAGCCCTTTACCTGTAGATCACCAATATGAATCCAGCCCATCTCCATAGGAGTTACAAGTTATTCCCATCTAATGGATTCTTGGTGATCTCTTCTGAGAGGAGTTTAGTGAATCTCCAGCTCCCACATCACCATTCTTTGCACTAACTGGCAGGCTCACCAAAGAGGGCAAGAACTCCATGAGCCATGGAGAATGAGCTGCTCCTGTTGGGACAATGTGTGTGGAAAGCTTGCCCTGCTTCTGCCATATAAATAAACAGAGGGTTTCTTTCACCAGGGCTCCCAAGCACTAAGCCACACAATGTTTTTAGCTGCAGTTCAGGGTTATATGCAAAGTAGTTGCAAATATGCAGATTAACCTGTTAGACAATTTGTATAAGAATGCCACACACGGAGCTCCAAAAAACTTGGCAGCTATTCTTAGGCTGCTGTGGCTACATCCCTTTACTCTTTACTTTACGGGCTAAACCGAGCAAGCAAATTGCAGACAACCAGAGTTTTGTCCCTACACATATTTGCGAATAAAAAAAATTTCAGGCCCATGAGTAAGATTCATTCAATCAAGAAATGAAATTAATTCAGTGACAAAACCACAGTCATTTCAGACAGCAGCAAAAATAATTTATATAGACTAGTCCATCCAACCAAGAAACAGAATCAATACCATATGTCCTAGGTGACCACTCACAAAGTTGAAAAAGTGAATTCCAAATATTCTATCACATCTCAGTTGCTTTACAGTTTTGCACGAACTGAATTTCCAATGTAATACAAATACAGAACCTGAATTTCGAATGTAAACAAAAAGCAGAACAAAACTGTTTGTGTGTGTTCTTTATATTCTAAAGAAATGAGGGGCACAAGCCCAGTTTTTTTCCTTACAGGTTTCCTTTAATGTGCTAGTAATGAGGGAAAATGCAGTCAAGACGGATACCCAGGTCAAAAACTCAAAGTCCTGGCAAACATAGTTCTAAGATAAGGTGATGATGAAATTGACCAAAAAACCTACTTCTAGTCAGTCAAACTCTCCAATACCTGGATAAGATTTGGTTTAAGAATGAAATAAAGCTCCCAGTCTAGCCAACTCAGTGAGTATCTAGAATGGATATTGGATTTTGTCTTGAAGAAAGCAATACTGACCCTGTATTCTCTTGTGCATAAAGAAGGGGCCAACATTTATAAATAAAATAAAGACAGTTGAGCTTTTGCCTTCTGTTCTGTATTACCCTGGAGAAAAAAAAAATATTATTTTCCCATGATTAAGAAAATAAAGTTACAAAAGACAGATGTTTGCAATCATGAAAAGCAAAATAAAGAGAGGCATTCAGACACTCTTTTCTTAATGAAGCACAGTCACAGAAATTAGGCACAGAAAAGTTCTCAACCAGCCAAATAACAAAAAGTACTAAGGGGAAGGTAAGCAGCAGCAGGCAAATTTTACCACAATATATCCTCCCTGCAGAATTGCAAAAGAATTTCCAAAAGCAACAAAAATGTTAGTAAGCAACGTCATGTGGAATGGCTTTTTTGGAAAGAAAAAAAATCAAAATTCCAAAACAAATTTCTGTTTGAAAAATAAACCAAAGAAAGCAAAGGCACAGATCAGCTTTGTAGTGGAACAGTAGGTCTCAAAGTATAATTTAGCAGGCTACGTAGAATTGGAGCTGCTGTAACTGTCATCTCTATGGATGGGGCTTGTGTCTTTAATATATAAACCCATAGTGGAACAATATTTAATAATAAATTTCCTGCTTTTTGACCTGAGCAGCTAGCCAAAAGCAGGGTCCTGCAACTTGTTTCCATTAGGAGGAAAAATTGATGAGTCACGTACTTCTTTGATGCAATCCTGTTTATTTGCAAGTTCTGTTTCCCTGAACACAAGAGGAATCAAACAGCAGGAGATAATTTCTTTGCTCACAGGTTCAAGCTTCCTTCAACCAGCACTTTACTCCAAAGCTCTTTATTTCAAGGCTTTTCTCAGGGTCACATTTGTTCTGGCTGCCTCTTGGCTTTCTGCTCCTTCTCTGTGGGTATCTCCACACTAGAAATACAGTGGTGTAGCTGTAGATAGACACCTGCTACAGCAACAAGAAGGGTTCTTCCATTGCTGTAGTAAACCCACCTCCATGAGACAGAGCTGTCTACATCGGGACTTAAGTCAGTGCATTTTTCACACCCTTGAGTGATACGTACGTAGATTAACCTACATTTTTGGTTGAGATGAGGTCTCAATCTGTTCGCATGCATGCACCCTCCCCCCATACAGGGTTTCTCAAACTGGGGGTCACAAAGTTATTACGGGGGGGGGTCAAAAGCTGTCAACCTTCACCTCAACCTCCACCCCAAACCCCACTTTGCTTCAACAATTATAGTGGTGTTAAATATATTTTTAAAAAATTTAATTTATAAGGGGGGGGTTACACTCAGAGGCTTGCTATGTGAAAGGGGTCACCAGTAAAAAAAGTTTGAGAGCCACTGTACTAATTCAATATCCAGCAAAACCCCTCCACCTACTTGTGCCTTTGTTTTGGATGGTGATAGGTACACATGTTGGAGTGGAGGGTCCAATTGTTTCAGCCACCTGGTTCCATAAAGGAGCTTAACAGCTTCTTAAAACTATCTACAATGAAGAGTGGAGGTTATGCCCAGCCCATATCAATAGTAATTGGTACTCATAGCACCTTACATCAGAGGATCACTAAGCACTTGGAAAACACCTAGGGCCGGTCTACACTGTGAAATTACGTTCACATAGGTATGTCCCTCAAGGATGTGAAAGATCCACCTCCCTAAGAGATGTAGCTATACCAACCTAATCCTCCTCCATTTAAAAGATGTGAGTAAACAAAAAGATAGAAAAGTAATGGAATGTCCATCCAGACATCAAATAATCATGTTACAAAGAATGTTTTTTAAGTAAAGAAAAAACATTGATTGAGCTAGTAGGGGAAAAAAAAAAAAAAAAAGCTAGAGAAGGGAAGAAAGTAAAATTTGCAAGTAGGAGGGAAAAAGTGTCCTTCCTGTGAAATGACTGTAGCTTGCATGTACAAGATAAGGAATCCTGGCGTCTCATTTTTGTGAGCACTTTTAAATCCAGTCAGCAGTTTCAAAATCCAGTTAGATACGTGGAGGAGTTTTTAAATTAGAGACGGGTCAAACTATTCAAACTATTGTAACAGCTGCAAGGTTCACAAGTTTGCAAACAATAATACATTTAGGATGTTTGATTTCGTTTTGAAATGCAGTATCTGAACGTGATGTAAAGTACATCGAAGAATGCATTAAACTGACAGGTTATAATGAGGGTGTGCGTTAGATGGGATACAGTCCATTCTGCAATGTATTGAGCTTATAGAGTGCTTTGAACTAGAAAGGATAATAGATGTTCCAGGACAGAGTTTGCACACTAGATCCATGTGCAGATCACACTCCTCCCACACAGAAGGAGTGTGACAGCTATTTCCTCATTTTCCCAGCACCCATCAGGTTGGGAGTTGCCAATGACAGAGAATTAGCAGGCCCCTGCCCGGTGGGACCAGATCTAGGAGAAACACGTTGTCCCCACCACAATTTTGGTGGAGATAACCTGGGAAAAGAGAATACAGCTCCCAGCTCTTTCCTTTTTCTGTAGGCTACCCTGCAGTGGGGCACTGTCATCCAAGAGAGGGGGGTCTCAGGGATACCTGTTGTTAGGGGGAAGCAACAGGGATTAGTTGGCCCTTTATCAGTAACTTTCGCTCATGCGTCTTGCGCACCGTTGGCTAAATATAAATTAATAAGAATTTAAAGGGATATTGTCAAGATCACATATCCAAAAATCAAACTTACTTTAAAATTAAGGGCTAGATCCACCCAGGGGACTTACAAAGCTTACTCGGTAGGCACACGGCTGCCCAGTGGAATTCACAGCCTGGAGTTAAGCATCTGAGGCTCCTTATACAATACGCAGTGAGAGCTGAGCACCTGAGGACGGTATTCACGAACACGCTAGGCAGGGAGCCACCTACGCTAGCCAATAGCGAATACCAAGAAAAGGGAAGTGGCCTAAGCGCTACCCTTCAAAGGGAGTTAGGCATCTAACTCTGGGCCAGAGGGAGGCAATTAGCTTCCTTTGGGATTCACAGCCATGAATCCTCTCCTGGAGTTAAAGCCTGTGTCTCTCAGTGACGGCTGAAGAGGCGCTGGCCCCTGTATGCAAATAGCCCCGTGGTTAGAGCACTCAGGAGATGGAGCAATGCTGGTTCACAGTCCTCCCTCTGCATGAAGTGGAACAGGGATTTGAAGCCAGGTCTCCCACCATCTACCTGAGGTACCCTAACCACTGAGCTATACAGTATTCTGATGTGGACTCACTCCTGCTGAAGATGTTTCACTTTTATTCATTGGGCCAGAGAGAGTGACTCTCTAGCCAAGTGCTTAGCCCACTCACCTGCAAGACTCAGGGTCCAGTCCCCACCCAAATTAACATCCAAGTATTTGATGCAAAGTGGAACAGCTTCGACAGGGGAGAACTTGAGGGAGAATCCCAGAATACCCTGTAGCCCAGGTGGTTAGAGCACTCAGCTAGATGCCAAAAGACCTGCTTTCAAATCCCTAGTCCACATCAGGCCAAGTCAGGATTTAAAGGTGGGTTTCCCACCTTCCCAGTAAGTTCTCTAACCGCAGGGCTATTAAATGTGTGACAGTGCAGCTGGTGCAATGTTTTGTGCAACACAGGCACGATCTGAGAGCACCTACTGGATTAGGCCCTGCAGGGGAGATGGGCTAGGGGATTTCTAGGCTGGGACTCCTGCTGGGGCTTAGGTGCTGAGCAGCTTGACAGTGTCAAGCAGTGGGCACTTTTGCAGCTGCCCACGGGCAGAAATTTAGGTGACATGGCAACTTTACTGGCAGAAATGTCGGCCCTTCCAAGGTTAGGTTGCAGCTGAGCAGGTGTTTTGAGTCTCCAATTTTTGGACTTAGGTGTCCAAACTGGCAATTAGGCACCTAAACCCCTTTGAAGTTCTTGACCTAAACCCTTACTTCTACCCCTCGTTATTCTAGAGGAGCTCAGATGGGTCTTCAGAAAGTAACCCTGGAATGAATACTTGGCCCTAGAGACTGGATGTCAAAACCCCAGCATTCTTTTGTACTCAGCTCTATTTTGTACTTATAAAGAGCCTTTCAGCTAAAGATCTCAACAGTGAGTAGCTAAGAAAGTATTAGCTTCAGATCAAGTGCACAAACTGGGGCAGGCCTATCCTCTTTTTCAGATGGGGAAACCAATGCACACAATGGAGGAGTTATTTGTCAACTATTACACCGCAGTGAATGGCAGAATCCAGAATAGGAGCCATAAGAGATCCCACAAAATTACAAGTCCTCTAACATACTCTGTCATGGTCATGCATATCATAAAAGGCCCAGACATCTCCTGGACACCCTCTTGTAACCAGAAATGCCTGTGCAGTACCCTTCCTCAGTTTCCTCTCTTCCAAACTACCCACACAAAAGGTTTTCACCAGTTCAACAACAACAGCCCTTCTTGGGATGTGGTTTATTAACCTAAAGATTAAAGTAAACACAAAATAGTCTTCCACCCCAGCCTTATGCTGGGCATAGCTCCTCCTACCTGAGTGCTGCCTCTTCCTGCTCTCTGAGCAGCCGGACATGATGCAAGGCCAGGCCTGCCTTCTTTACCTTCTCCCCAAAAGGAAAACAAATCACAATTTCCAGATGGGTCTTTCTACCCAGCCAGGACTCCCAACTTGAGTCTCTCTTCCACATAAAGCACTATAGGAGACTCTCCCTTGTACAATTTCTCTCTAGAATCCCCTCCTGGCTGCCTACAAAGTTCTTTATATAAACATACATATATATATATACGCGCACACAGCGGCCTGGTCTAGTCACATGACCATCTGTCACATGACTTAATTCAGTCTCTTCATCTGGGGAGGCAAATCAGCTGTGTGGCAGGTGGGATGAGATCCATCTCCCTTTAAAAGGGCCAGTCATGCTGTGGCACATATATTGTACTGTACTTAATACTGTGTGTTGGCTCTATTGAAGTAAACAAGTAGTGTATTAAAATGGACAAAGATCCTCCTCTCAGAAGAAGATAGCAACAATGCAATTTTTGTAAATTAAAGTTAGTAGCTGAGTTTATCTTATCTGTATGAATGATGCAAACACCACTAGTAGAAAATCAATACATCTTAAGCAAACCTATCAATTGTGCATATATTGTTTTATGTATTCTCTTTAGAGAAACCACCTATGCAGAGTTATTTTCTTTAGTACATAGCAGCATCTGACCTGCATGATGAGATCCAGCTTTCCTGAGTAAGAATTTAAGCAGTCATTAAGCCAAAGCCAGTGACTCCTCTGCTTGTAAGAAGCATGAGTAAATATCAGTCATTTATTGTACTAAGGACTGTAATTGTATCTCCCAAATGATTTAATTGAGGGTGGAATATCCTGGTTAATTTTATGTTTGTTTCAGAGATGTCCCTGGTGCATTATATTTAATAAATGGATCTACTAACAAGGATTTAATGCTAGAACAATAATTGGCAAGAGGTTTGACAGTGAAAACAGGATTTCAGAGATGCAAATACTGTTCTGGTTCCCATGGGCATCAACCCAATATTTCAGAGTTTTATGTTCCTGAGAGAGAGGAGGAAGGCAGAACAAATGTGAAAACACCCACACAAAACTCTTAAAGTAATAACATCATCTCTCCTAATACTCTGGCCCTGCTGTCCAGCTGGTTTTCTGTCAAGTCTCCAAGTGCCTTTAGTCAGACATGATAACTGTTACAATTATCTAAATCTTAAAGCAATGAGTAGTAACCTAAACAAATTAGCTGCATTCTCTTTGTTGTTGGAAGGAGCATTTCGCATGTGTGTGTCTGATTTGTGTTAACACAGATACCATGATCAGCGACGTAGGTAGGTGCTTATATAAATGGACAGTTGGTTGCATAGCTGGCTGTTTACATGTGCAAATTCCTAATTTGCACGGGCAATCAAGGTATTTATCTGCACGTCAGAGAGAGAATTGTGTAGGCATTATGTTTTAAAATCTGGCCTGGGGTCTTCAGGGATGTGGTACATAGTTTTTCCTAGATATGTAGTTCCCTGCAATCTGGTTCTGGTGTGTAATCTGTATAATCACAAAAGTTTAGCAAATACTGCAAAAAGTGCTCAGGAAATATTCATACACATTTAAATGATTTCACTTCGACTGTGCTCATGCCCCTTTTGTATTGGCTTCCCTTGAATGTCCCGGTGATCATGTTTACTGGCAAAAATGTTCACACTAATTGAACTTCAAAGTTGCAGGCCCAGATATTGCAGGAAACAGAATTTTAAATTGGCACACAAGAAGTGCTTCCGCTCTTGTCCTAAAAGGGAACTGATGTAATACTATGTGACTTCTGAAGTATTAATTTAGATGGGCCCAAAAAGAGTTAAAGGTGTTAACATGACCCTGAAACTGTACAACATTAAATAGTTTTAAACAAGGGTTTGTGGTTCGCTATACATAGACCTCAGCCTGCTTACTAGGGTTGCCAACTTTCTACTCACACAAAACCAAACACCCTTGCCCTGCCCCCACCCCCCCCTCCTCTGAGGCCCCGCCCATGCCCACCCCTTCTCCGAGGGCCGCCCCCTCTCACTCCATCCTCCCCTCCCTCTGTCACTCGCTCATTTTCACCGGGCTGGCTCAGGGGCTAGGGTGCAGGAGGGGGTGAGGGCTCCAACTGGGGGTGCAGGCTCTCGGGTGGGGCCAGAAATGAGGGGTTTGAGATGCAGGAGGAGGCTCCGGGCTGAGGTGTGGAGACAAGGGGTTTGGAGTATGGGAGGGACATCTGGGCTGAGGCAGGGGGTTGGGATGTGGGAGGAGGTATGGGCTCTGGGCTGGGGGTGCAGGTTCTGGGTTGGGGCCAGAAATGAGGGGTTCAGGGTGCGGGAGGGGGCTCTGGGCTGGAGCAGGGGGTTGGGGTGGGCTGGGAGCTCTGTCTGGGGGTGAAGACTCTGGGATGGGGCTTGGGAGGAGAGGTTTGAGGTGCAGGAAGGTGCTCCGGGCTGGGATTGAGGGGTTTGTAGGGTGGGAGGGGGATCAGGTGTGGGGCAGAGGGTTGGGGCATGGGAGGGGGTTCAGGAGTGGAGGCTCTGGATGGCACTTACCTCAAGAAGCTCCAAGAAGGAGTGGCACATCCCCAGTCCAGCTCCTATGTGGAGGTGCAGCCAGGCGGCTCTGGCGCTGCCCCGTCCACAGGCACCGCCCCTGCAGCTCCCATTGGCTGCAGTTCCGAGCCAATGGGAGCTGCGGGGGCAGTGCTTGGGGTGGGGGCAGTGTGCATAGCCCCCTTGGTTGCGACTCCACATAGGAGCTGGACGGGGGTATGGCGGCTGCTTCCCGGAGCCCCACTGTATGGCGCCGCCAACCAGACAGTCAACAGCCTAGTCAGTGGTGCTGATTGGAGCTGCCAGGATCCTTTTTCAACCGCATGTTCCAGTTGAAAACCGGGTACCTGGTCACCTTACTGCTTACTGCCATGGCAAACATCATTAAACATTCTTTTAACCTTTTATTAAAGATACAGAAAAAGAAGGAAAAACAGTTAAAGCATTTAGAATGTAAAGTATTAAATAAGGCTCTTATCTTAACATCCCTTATTCCTTTTCCCTTGAGATGGAGAGAATGCTTAGGACACTGCCCGCCCACTCCTGTTCCCATTTGTAGTTTTAGATGGTACAAAAATTGTAATAACTGTCTTGTTGGGGGAAAGGAGCAAAGCTTGGCTGAGGTGGGCTGGAGCTGTTGTTATTAAAGTCTAATCTCACTTCCTAAGAGATAAGACAAAAAACACACGAAAGGGGAAAGAAAAGAACAGCAAATAGAAAACGTAGCTTCTGTCTCTAGTGTTGACTTACACTAGCGCTCTCACTGATAGAAAACATAGGCATAGCACCGTGGTCTCATCAGCCACTCCAAGACCTGGAAAACTCCTACCAGCATCAGGCTGTTTAGGGCATTGCGTTTAGCTGCCTCTTTTGGTCACAGGCTTACAGTCTTGGCCAGCTGAGCCAAACTTTTATTAGACAGAAGGAAAAAGGAGCGAGATAGGAAAGTGA
Source organism: Malaclemys terrapin pileata (assembly GCF_027887155.1). NCBI lineage: Eukaryota > Metazoa > Chordata > Testudines > Emydidae > Malaclemys > Malaclemys terrapin. The sequence continues at coordinate 174,380,988 of NC_071506.1, forward strand.
AGAAATAAGGTGGGGAAGGAAAAGGACAGAAAAGGGCGGGGGAGGGGGATGTGACAGACTCTCACATCCCAGGTGGTGAGTGGGATTTAGCCAGAGCTGGTGGAGGTGGTGCCATCTGAGTCTCTCTCTCTGGTCTGGTCTGGTCATCTCTCAGGATCAGGACGAAGGCCCAAAGGTGTTATGCTGGGTCCCAGGAGATGGTGGGGGTGGAAGTCATAATGGTGAAGTTTGTTCCTTCCTGATCGCCTGCTTTTCAGTCAGCCAGCATTCCAGTCCACATCCATTAATTTCCCTCCAAGTCTCTTTGCAAGGACCCCAAAACGGGAGTGAGGAGTAGAATAGCCCAACCCCTCATTATTTTGTCCACCAATTAGACCTAATTTCTGACACACCAATTTTGGTTCATTGATTTCCAGTCCCACATTTGTCTTGTGTACCAGGCATGATCTTAACACAATCCTTGAATTATATCAATAAACCTTTTTGTTTAGACTAATTGAGTTTGTCTGTCTCCCTTTTGCCCTTTTCCCATCAGCATTTGTTGTTATAGGTTACTTTGACATTTTATAAACTTTTATCCACTTTCCCACAATTAGGTTCACAAGAGGAGTAGGCCTCCCAGGCCCCAATTATCACTATGCTTCTCTGGTAAGGACGAAAGGGGTTTGCAGTGAGACAGTTTAAGAAGGGCGAGACTCACAATTTGCATTCTCCTATGGAAACATATGGTCCTTCTTTAGTGGTTGTTGTCTTAAATCTGAATTAAAGTCATCTAGACTTAAACTACTTCTTGGTTCTTTGTGTATGGAAAGCATTCCATTGAGCTCTCACTCCTCCCTTTGACTTCAATGGTTGACCATGCTTAAGCAGCTTTCAGGAGGCACTCAGTACTTCACCAGATCAGGCTTTAAGTGCACAAAACACTGAGATGGGTCAGAGAAAAGAGTTTGCTGCAGAGATATGACAGCCACATGCTAATTTAGGCCCAAGTTAGGGTTACCATACGTCCTCTTTTTCCCGGACATGTCCGGCTTTTCGGCAGTCAAACCCCGGTCCGGGGGGAATTGCCAAAAAGCCGAACATGTCCAGGAAAATGGCGGCTCTGCTCCTCCCCGACTCTTCGGCTCTGTTTAAGAGCCGGGCTGCCCGAGCGCTACCGGCTTCGGGCAGCTCCCGTGCCTCCAGACCCTGCGCCCCCAGCCAGGCACTTCCCCTCCCAGGCTCCGGCGGCGCAGGGTCCGGAGGCACGGGGGCTGCCCAAAGCCGGTAGCGCTCGGGCAGCCCGGCACTTAAACAGAGCCGAAGAGGAGCAGAGCCTCCAGCCGCGGCGGCTCTGCTCCTCCCCGACTCTTCGGCTCTGTTTAAGAGCCAGGCTGCCCGAGCGCTACCAGCTTCGGGCAGCCCCCGTGCCTCCGGACCCTGCGCCGCCGGAGCCCGGGAGGGGAAGTGCCCGGCTGGGGGCGCAGGGTCCGGAGGCATAGGGGCTGCACGAAGCCCAAGCGCTACCAGCTTCACGGTTTGCCGGGCAGCCTCCAGACCCTGCGCCCCCGGCTGGGTGCTTCCCCTCCCGGGCTCCAGCTGCGCTGGGGAAGCGCCGGCCAGGGGCGCAGGGTCTGGGGGCTGCCCGGCAAACCGTGAAGCCGGTAGTGCTGGGGCAGCCCTTTCCCCGTGGCTGGGAGTGGGAGGGAGGAGGGGCGGAGTTAGGGCGGGGAAGGGGCGGAGTTGGGACAGGGCTAGGGGTGGGGAAATGGGTGGGGCCAGGGCCCGTGGAGGGTCCTCTTTTTTTATTTATTAGATATGGTAACCCTAGCCCAAGTCCTTCAAACACTTACGTGCTTTACTTTGAGACAAAATGTTTGCTTAATCACTTCATGAGCACTTAAACATGCCACTAAAATTAAACACTTGTTTTTTCTTCTCTGAGGCCCTAATTCAGAAAATCATTTAAACAACATGTGATTTATCTGACAACTAACCACTCAGCTCAAAGAACAAATATCAAATGCAATTGATTCACTCAATTAAAACAAAATCACAACATAAATAAATAATAATTAGCGGAATACTTCTGAAGAAATCACCAGCAACAAGTAGTTATTCCATGGGCAGAAAAAGGAGGTTAAAATGTGTTGATTAAGTCATTTGTTGAACATCATTTGTACAGCCCTAGTAAGAAAAAAGTGGAACAAGTGATGCTTTAGGTATGAATTGGCCTTCTCAGACCTCGAATATCTCAGTTTACAAACCTCATCATCTTTGTGATGTTAGCAAATTGATTCCCAACCCTGCAGACAGATATTACCAAATATCAGCTCTGGCCTCCCTGCAGAGTCTCTGTAGTGCCATGTTTTTCTCATTTTAAGCAAACTGTTTACAGTGATATCAACAAAAGAATGAACAAAGGGTAGTCTTTTACAGTTTTTGTAAGTACCTAATTAAAGCAATCTTGTTTAAGAAGATTTACAGTCTGCTCTTGCCTCTTTTGAAATCAATGCCAAAACTCCCATTGACTTTAGTGGGTGCAGTATTGGGCCATAAAATGCAATGCTGCAATTAAATAGAATTAATACATTGTGGGCTACAACCTTCAGAGTAGATTCATTTATTGTCAATGCTTTAAGAATATAATTGCCACTAAAACTGATCTTAAATCTATCAGATCTACTTTCTGTTTCCTTAATATCCTTCTTTCTTATCTTCTCCCCTCTAATCCTTTTTACCTTTCAGTTCTGCTCCTCTTCCCTTCAATCTTCTCTCGTTTAACCTCCCCCATGACTAATCCCATTTCTATTTCTCATCCTACCTTCTCATGACAGGCAGCATAGTCTAGTGGGAAGGCACAGGGCTATAAACCAAGAACTCCTGAATTCTTTCTTCTTCTGTTTGATCTTTTTATTGAGATTTGGATTTTCAAAACACATTAAGTTCTATCCCAGCCATATCTAAAACCAAAAGAACTGCATTTCAAAAAGTAGTTAAAGTTGCTAAGTGCCAGTAGTATAAAATCTAGGTATGTTTTGTGATTTTGTTCGGCCAGAGGAGAGGCACATAGAAACATCAGCCACTTCACAGGAATAAAAGGAGCTATTTTTGTCTTTTAATTTCAAAAATGGATTCAAATGAATTCTGTTTGTCAATGAGACTCAACTCAGAATCGGATGAGAACTTTTTTTTTCCTTACAAGAAGAATCAAAATATGTCTTTTAATGATTGCAATTTTAACTGTAAAAGGGCTGATGCCTCTCCATAATATGATACTGTTGTTGTTTTTTTACAACTTTTGGAGGTATGCAGTAGCAGAGCTCCTTACCTGCAGAGACCTTAAATGGTACATGGGAAAGGCAGTGCCTCTGTTGTGCAGCTTGAAAGATAAGCAGGGAGGCTGAGACAAGGGCTGCTTGTGAAAACCTTAGCTCAGATAATGTGTATCTTTAGTTTGCTTTTCATTATGCTGCTATATTAACTGTCCTCCACTACTGTGTATAACGCACTGGCTAATTGAGTGTGATCGTATATCCCTTTAGCGGCTGCACCACCTGGATTGTAAGAGCCTGCTGCTTCCTTTCTTTGGGTAAGGGTGATCCTTAAGATCAAGTGGTAAGACTTTTTGACATTTGGTGTTGAAGATCCTCCCAAGTTCTATCTGTATTAATATCCTGGTGCAAGTTCATTACAAAATGGTGGTGCATATGGGGTCTTAAACTCCTGTGAACTTCAAACACTTGGGCAAGCTTCCTCTCGCAGGTTAATTAGTAACCCACTGGCTGACTGTTTGCAATCATGTAATCCTGTGTAGTGTGTGGCCCTCCCGGAGAATAGGAGTCTCTCATTTATTTCCAGCTAATTCTTTTAACTCAAGCGTAGAAGGAAATATTTTCTATGATGTAGGTTTCAGGTTCCATACCAGAAGATTATCTGTGGTTTGTCTGTTAACATGTGCACTGCTTAAGGTTGTAGAGAAAATTGTGAGATATTATTTTGCATTACCTGAGAAATAGTATGTGATCATGTAGTAAGAGTACCATAATGCATATGTACAAAGTTGCACATGAGACTGTCACTTTCACATTTCCTGACTCTTGAATGCGTAACCATGCAACCTTAATGTTCTCCTAACATGTATTTTGTATTGCATGTCCTATTTTTTTTAAAAAAGGAAGTAGAGAGAAAATAGAAATTCCATAATCTGGAATTACTTCTCTACATGCTTTTCCCTACATACCTTAGGCTTCGTCTACACTGGCAAGTTTCTGCGCAGTAAAGCAGCTTTCTGCATTGTAACTCCCGAGGTGTACACACTGACAAGC